>NC_064620.1:215686545-216949045 GCF_023898315.1 Schistocerca nitens | reverse complement strand
GTAATCAGTTTTCTTTTAATGTTTCTACATGTTTACATTTCAATTTTGATTTTTCATAGGGAGTTAAACTGTACTCTTGCTTCCCTTTTTGTAATTAAATTTTTTTTCATTCATTAACATTCATAAACAAAAAAAATTTTAAGTAGAGGGTGATGTAGGGAAGCAGCCTACTAACGCTGTAGTAAATTCACATCAGTTTTCAATTGTGTGCCAGCCAGTCTGCTGTAACTAGCTCTGACGTCATAAATGTTGCGCAATACCTTAAAAATCAAGCAAATAACATAAAACTTTTCTAGCATGTCAGGAATAATGATAAATTAATGTGTGTTGAATATCAGTTCGATAACTTAAGCCATTTCCGAAATTTGGACGTTTTTCTGTAAAAATCATTGGCGCAACAGAAAAAAGCTAGAGACTTCAAAATTTATATTTAGATTCATCTTTCATAATGATTTAATAAAAACAGTACTTTGGATTTCACAAATTAAGATTTTAGTGGAAATTCATGATTTTCTGGTTTTCATCTCAAAACTGAAGGAGGCAAGATAGATTAAGTAGGTTAATAAATAAGGCTAGGATGTTTAGATTTAAATAGGTTGGAGGTCCGCTATGACTATGAAGATGTGAAAAGTTTCTTTTGAATACCTATAAAATTATAGCGATAGCGGATCTCAAAAGGGACAGTTCAGAGCTCATCTGCTGCGTGCAGTGTAATTAAATTAATTCTCTCGCCCAAATATTTAACTTAGCCACGTCAAAATTTTATTATCAATACTTACCTGTGTGCTGAATACACACTTAAATTAAGAGCTTCATCGGCCATCAGCAAAAGAAGCTATAATTTATTATGTAACTTGAAGTGGTGCGTTACTAGCCCAGCGGCTAGTCGGGAGAGCCGATTTGATCAGGCGTTCCCTTAGCCGTCCGCACCGCGGCTTTATATATAAGAACGTTGCGCGAGGAAGCAAGGCCCCAGTTCTCTCCAGACGCTGAATAACACGCCATCTGTGTCGGCAGTCGCGTCGCGTCGGTATCACTGCTACTAACAGCCTCGGATGCCGTATTCAGTTACTCGAGATGCGCGTAACCATGAAATCATTTCAAGTGGTTTTCATTATCTAGCTTCAGTTTGCGTATTGTCGTATTTTCACGTGCCGTCGCGGGACAGACATTCTACCAATTATTTAGCGTGGCGTTTGATGAAATATTTTCATCAAATTATGGCGAGCATTCTTTTTAACATTTAATTCGGACATTTATAGTTGCATCAGCGCATTAGACTCTGAACTGCTCTGTTAGTTAGGTTGTAGGGATACTTGTGTTTTTTATTTGTGACTTTGAGAATATACTCAACTATTTTGGAAAATCGTTTTTGATTAGAAATCCCGGACAATCTCCTAATTGCTCAGAGCTATTAGCTGCAGCTATAATGGGATTCTCAGATGAAGTGGGCACTAGGAACTCTAATTACAGGCTTCAGGTTTTGTTAAATCACTTTCTGGGGGCTAAAAAGTAAATAGAGAGCCAGTGTTGAGAACGGCGAAAGACAGCATTAACAACATTCTAAAAGCCAGAAACTGATTCAACATTCAAACTTTTATACAGCAAACGAATAATTATAAATCCAAAACCGCCGCCCCACAATTTCTTTGTTGAAAACAATATTTACTTGTAATATTGGACAGCTTATATTATTACATCCCCAGGTGATGAATAGGGGAAGGCTCTGCAGATATACAGGGTAGATATGAAATAAAATATCAGTTGCAGACAAACGTAGAAATCAGAATCCCAAGGCACAAATCAGAATCCAGTGGCACAAATGAGAATCCAAATGCACCTGTCCCAAGATTGGGCTGCCTTTGGTCAGTGTCTGTTCTCCAAGCAAAGAGAAGCTGAGAAAACCCCTAAGGCTAACAACGGTTGTTGTAAACCACTGGCTGGAGGCTCACTCCATACACAATATTATCAAGCATGGATAGACTCTTATGTGAAATAAATTACCCCCAGGTGCATTAGGAAATTAAAACACCTTACAGATGCCCTCAAATACCACGAAATTCTCAAAATAGCTTGCAAGAAACCAAATTTGTGGATGGAAACAACTTTGATTTTTGATACAGAAAACGTGGATTTCACCAAATTCACACGTACGTGAATTTCATCTCCATCACGTGGCAGTTCGACTGAAGTCCCATGAAGCAGTACAAAGGAAGCATGCGCAAAATAATTATGAAAAACACATCGCACCTTGGAACTAGCTCCATAATAGACAAAAATATGTTGGACTCCATTATCGACTTCGAATTACAGTCGAAAAGGCTCTCTACACTCACTTTCAAATCTGCTTGATGGCTATACATCATGGGAAATACACATGCCCCTATAAATGAAAACAATATAAGGGACCAAAAAATATAACTCTTTTGGAAAAAAGAAACGTAAACTGAAAATATGGATCTCACCAACCCACATGTAGGTGAATTTCATCTCAATCACATGGTGATCTAACGGAATCCCTACGAAGAAATGCAAAAGTTGCATTCCTCAGAGGAACACCCTCTCTTTCTAAAATAGATCACAAAATCGTGCCCAAGAGCGAAAAGCGATCCACCAAACCCAAAAGCAGAAGATAGAACTGAGAAGAGATAATAATTCAAAAAAGTTTCAAATCGCAACTGAAGACACACAAAACCAAAACTGGTATCAAATGAAAGCGAGCCTAATAAATAAAGCCGAACATCAACATTCCATAACAAAGGTCAAAAAACGTGTTTGTGAATGAAAGAATGTGATAGAATCCTTAAATTAAGAAGAAAAATATGACAACAGTGGCAGCAACAGGAAAAACGAATATAACAGACATTTGTTCTTAAGCGAAAGAAAATCAGAAAACCACAAGAAGACCAACACTTCTTTCAGATAAATGAACACTTCAGCAAAAGCAACACAAGAACTGTTTACAGCATTTTAACACAAAATAAATCAATACAGTTCACCAATCCTATAACTCCAAGAAAGAAACGGAAGTATTGTCGACAACAACAGGGATGATCGCAAAATGTTAACAGAATATTTCAGAAACCTCCTCAGATATGCAAAATAAGAATTTAGCATATCAGCGACAACCAACTCTAACTCGGAAGTACCCACCATCAAGGAACTACAAACGATCATATCAAATTTCGAAAAGTATATGGCCTCGAGAGAAAACCAAACCACAACTGAAGTTTGAAAAATGGTCGGTATAAATGCCATATCGTGTCTCCAGAACATCTTGGAAGAAATTAGGATAAATAAAATAATCCTAGATGAAAGAAGGATGATTTCCATCCACTCACTCATAAGAAAGGGTTCAAAACAGACACCAACGACCACCGAGGGATCTCAGTCCTAGACGTCTTGTACAAGATACTGTCCAAAGTCCTACTAAACAGAGTAGTACCCCCATTAGGCCATCAACTTGGAAAATAACAGGTGGATTTCAGGAAAGGAATATCATTCGCAGAACAAATCTGAAACCTCAAACACCTTATACCCTACCAAAAATCAAGAATAGAATCATACATTATAACTTTCATTGACTCCCTAAAAACATACGAAGCAAGTGACTGTGACTGCATCGTCCCTATACTAAAAGAACAAAACATAGAAAACAAAACTACAAACCTAATCAGACAAGTCAAAGTTAACTTCGTGGGAGATATCTGGGAAACTTTTGGGATAACAACAATATGCAGTATCAGCACTGATGTTTAACTGCGTCCTAGAAAAAATAGTCAGGTAGTAAACACGAAGACTCAAAGTGGAATCCGAGTGGGAAGATAAACAAAGGCATCAAAGTCAGCTTCCTGGCTTTTGGAGGTGTTATGGCCCAACTAACCGAGACCTGGGGAGAGATCAAGAAACCTTCTCTCGATCTACAAAAACAAGCAGAAAAAGTAGGTCTCAAAAACGCTTTCGAAAAGATAAAACAAAAAGAAACTTACAAGACCATTTTGGAGCGAGAGAACAAAAAATAGAAATCACCAAAGAATTCCAGTTTCTTCGAGAATCAATAGGTTTGAATGCCCTCGAGAAAAAAAGCAATGAAATCTGAAAGAAATAATGTCGAATTGGCCTTCCAACTAACCAAAAACACATAACAAGAGCCGCGCGGTTAGAGGCGCCATGTCACTGATTGCGCGATATCTCCCGTCGGAGGTTCGAGTCCTCCCTCGGGCATGGGTGTGTGTTGTTCTTAGCATAAGTTAGATTAAGTAGCGTGTAAGTCTAGGGACCGATGAGCTCAGCAGTTTGGTCCCATAGGAATTCACACACATTTGAACGTTTGAACATAACAAGAAGTTCCTGTCATGGGATACATTAATACAAGTATCAAACTGGAAGCACCATTTGTAGCTGAAATACTGTCCATCACCAACCATGATCCACTTGAAAGATTAGATGTCAAAGAAAAGCAAACATAAAAATATTGTAGGCCTCAGTTGCTTAACAACGTACTAATCCACATCAGAAATAAAACCCTTTACCAAAAGCCGAAAAACTCTGAGACACAATGAGGAAAAGAAGAATTGATTTTTACGGACACATCCTCACAATGGACCCAAGTAAACTAAACAAAAAATATTTTGGCTACTTCTGCAAAGAAAAAAAACCATACCTAACCGACATAAAGAGATGGGAAAGGAGTTAAAAAAACTATAAATAACAGAAAATATGCTTACAAATGCAACTGTAAAGAAACAGACAAGAAAAGAGAGGTTCGAAGTTAAAATCGAAACCAACGATTCCAGACTGTGAAGAAGAAAGGAGAGTAAGATTAGAAAGAATGAAACAATAATAGGCTAAAAGAAAGGCACAAAACATTTAAAAGTGATTGATTTAACGTACCCGAAAGTCAGAACAAACGAAAGAAGTAGAAGAAAAAGAAGAGTAAAGTATTTGTAATGCATCCTGACCAAAATCTGTGCTATATTTAATATGATTTTGTGTTGTGAAGCATTTACCCACAAGAGAAAATTATAGTTGGGAGATAAGTGACTTAAGGGTTGGTGTCATTATTGAATAATCGCACTAGACAAAAAATAAATCACGCTAGGATATAGCACCGTATGATAACAACTGTGGCGTTGTTAAGGGGCTAATTTCGGCGAGGAGGAGAGTCCAGAAGTTTCTTTATCTATGTCATAACCACCGACTGCCAAATTTTCTACAAGATTAATATAGGGAGATTTAAGAGGCAGCCGAGGTTCTATGGGGTGACAGAGTTCATCACAAGGGGGATTGTACGAACTGTAATATCGTAGCTTATTGATACTGTCTGAGCGGCACCTCCCTCAAGACTCTGCAGGCGCAATGAATGACACTTGGAACATCACCACCAATATGACGACCTGACCAATGAAGAACCTCCAGGCTGCCGACCAATGAAGACAGCAAGGACGGTGTTATGAGCGGCGGCACCAGGGCGCGAGTCTTCTAGATCGAGATTAGTTCCGTGTTGTTAGTTGGTGCCGAATCTTCCACGATGGTATTCCAATACCATATCAGAAAACAGTTAACAACTTGGGTGTCACTTTGGATGAGTATGTCAAATGGGCAGAGAATACAGTCGCAGTGTGCAGGAAGGCGTCCGCTTGTCTCTATGCCCTCAAAAAGTTTCGGGACGTATTTTCACAGGACGTGAAACGCCAGCTCGTGCAAGCATTCGTTCTACCGAACCTCCACTATTGTGATGTAATTCAACAAGGCATGAGTAGTGAAAACAAAAGACGGTTAGAACTAACCATGAATGCCTGTGTGCGCTAGACCTGCAACATTCGCCGATATGATCATGTTAGTGCTTCATACTCCCAGCTAGGGTGGCTTCGGCCTAACAAATTGCGTGGCTACCACACGCTATGTCTACTTCACCGGCTACTCGTCGCGCAAGCACGCCAGTACCTTGCTACCGAGATTTAACACCTTTCATGCCATC
The DNA here is from genome assembly GCF_023898315.1 of Schistocerca nitens. NCBI lineage: Eukaryota > Metazoa > Arthropoda > Insecta > Orthoptera > Acrididae > Schistocerca > Schistocerca nitens. Next base: position 216,943,065 of record NC_064620.1, on the reverse strand, counting down.
ATAATCGAAACACGAGGTCACTGTTATTTGTTATCCTAACTGTGCCCACTCACAAAACAAAAACTTTTGCAAACTCCTTCTCAGTTGCCGCTGTCCCCTCTGGAACAAACTGCCCCTTACCTTGCGCAAAATTCAATCCCCTCCTGCTTTTAAGAAGAAGTTGAAGCATTTCCTACTATCATCCTCATAACGTTTTCCACAAAATTAATGTACAAGGCCAATCCTCCCCTCTGTCAAATAGCAAAGCTAGTGTCTCCTATCTTACTCCTTTCTCTTCTTCATCTACCTCTATTAGTCACGCAATTTTCTTCTCCTTTATATTTCATTACTTATGTCTCATCATGTCCCTGTTCTTCTCCTCCCTTCACCATCAGTCTCCCTCATACCCTCTGTTGCTAGCACTGCTATTTAAAATCTGTCTCTATCATAATGTCTAATTATAGCAGTACTTATCATCTACGAATATAAACTGTATATGTATGTATTTTTCCAAGTGTGCCTTTGTAATTGTTAATTTCACCTTTTGTACTAGATGTAGTTTAACATGCTACTAAAACATATGAAAGTAAAATAAGTAGAATGCCTGGTTAGATGTAAGAAAGGGCCTGATGGCACTAATCTTGCCAGCTTAAATAACAAAAAAGTAAATAAACAAGATCTGCTCGCAAATATTCAGTCTCCATAGAACGTGTTGGGCCTCTGCTTACAGCTAGCCACAGCTGCCACAAGTTGTCAACAGTGCAGAAGTTCTGCAGCAACACGTTGAGTAAAATATATTTATTTCAACTAATCTTTTGATGCCTGTCCGGATTCCTACGGTGACATATTCGTTTGGTCACCTTCCACTCATTTTTCATTATCAATGAATATACACTCCTGGAAATTGAAATAAGAACACCGTGAATTCATTGTCCCAGGAAGGGGAAACTTTATTGACACATTCCTGGGCTCAGATACATCACATGATCACACTGACAGAACCACAGGCACATAGACACAGGCAACAGAGCATGCACAATGTCGGCACTAGTACAGTGTATATCCACCTTTCGCAGCAATGCAGGCTGCTATTCTCCCATGGAGACGATCGTAGAGATGCTGGATGTAGTCCTGTGGAACGGCTTGCCATGCCACTTCCACCTGGCGCATCAGTTGGACCAGCGTTCGTGCTGGACGTGCAGACCGCGTGAGACGACGCTTCATCCAGTCCCAAACATGCTCAATGGGGGACAGATCCGGAGATCTTGCTGGCCAGGGTAGTTGACTTACACCTTCTAGAGCACGTTGGGTGGCACGGGATACATGCGGACGTGCATTGTCCTGTTGGAACAGCAAGTTCCCTTGCCGGTCTAGGAATGGTAGAACGATGGGTTCGATGACGGTTTGGATGTACCGTGCACTATTCAGTGTCACCTCGACGATCACCAGTGGTGTACGGCCAGTGTAGGAGATCGCTCCCCACACCATGATGCCGGGTGTTGGCCCCGTGTGCCTCGGTCGTATGCAGTCCTGATTGTGGCGCTCACCTGCACGGCGCCAAACACGCATACGACCATCATTGGCACCAAGGCAGAAGCGACTCTCATCGCTGAAGACGACACGTCTCCATTCGTCCCTCCATTCACGCCTGTCGCGACACCACTGGAGGCGGGCTGCACGATGTTGGGGCGTGAGCGGAAGACGGCCTAACGGTGTGCGGGACCGTAGCCCAGCTTCATGGAGACGGTTGCGAATGGTCCTCGCCGATACCCCAGGAGCAACAGTGTCCCTAATTTGCTGGGAAGTGGCGGTGCGGTCCCCTACGGCACTGCGTAGGATCCTACGGTCTTGGCGTGCATCCGTGCGTCGCTGCGGTCCGGTCCCAGGTCGACGGGCACGTGCACCTTCCGCCGACCACTGGCGACAACATCGATGTACTGTGGAGACCTCACGCCCCACGTGTTGAGCAATTCGGCGGTACGTCCACCCGGCCTCCCGCATGCCCACTATACGCCCTCGCTCAAAGTCCGTCAACTGCACATACGGTTCACGTCCACGCTGTCGCGGCATGCTACCAGTGTTAAAGACTGCGATGGAGCTCCGTATGCCACGGCAAACTGGCTGACACTGACGGCGGCGGTGCACAAATGCTGCGCAGCTCGCGCCATTCGACGGCCAACACCGCGGTTCCTGGTGTGTCCGCTGTGCCGTGCGTGTGATCATTGCTTGTACAGCCCTCTCGCAGTGTCCGGAGCAAGTATGGTGGGTCTGACACACCGGTGTCAATGTGTTCTTTTTTCCACATCCAGGAGTGTATAATATTTGGCTCCTCAGAACATAACGGTTGCCGACTCGCATCGCAACGCGTGCAGTCTAGTGAACACAGGTGTTGTCATCTTGGAAAATGGGAGTTTCCACAGAACATTCATCATGAAGATGTAGAAGAAAGGGTAATATTTGGTAAGTGAGAAAGTTGAAATAAACATCCTGGTTCACGATCACAGTAACCTCAACGAGTGAGCCTCAATATTGGTGCGAAAATCACCCCCAAAAGTCACAGAATTATCTCAAGCGCAAACTACACCCTCCAAACACTGCAAATTTAACGCTTCATTAGCCTATCAGTGCACTCGTATCATTTGAAAAGAGGTAAGATCGTGACTTTTGGGGACTCCAATCAACTACTGCCCGGTTCGTGTTGTTTGGCCCACTGAAGACGTGTGAGCAATGGTCTTTTGCAGGATACCTCACTTCAAATATGCACTCCGTGCAATCCCACTCGCAATGTTCGCTCGGAGGCCGGTTGAGACATAGACCATTCCTCCCTGCTTTGGAAAAGACTGTCACTGACAAGGCATAAGACTCGACTTGAGCCCCTGTCGTTTAGGATTTGTACATGACAGCTGCTCTTACGCCGAGTTACATGGCTGCGAATGATACACCATTCCATGAATACACGTTGCACAGTCCCCACTGACACATCAACAAATTGGACAACTTCATTCACTGTATGCCTATGGGCAAGTTTAAACACGATAGCCCCTTTTGCCATTCAGTTATGATTGCACGTCAACCCATATTAGTGCACTGACTGCACACAGCCAACGGACATTTACATACAACTTCACTGCAACATCTTACGTCAGCGGTGGAGCGTCGCATAACCAAATCGTACCAGCTCTACACTATCTACAGTGCTCTTTTAAGGATGAGCGACCGGTGGTTCAACCTCTGTCAATGGCGGCATCGGATGCGTTGTGGCGGGGCTTGTGGCCAGTACAGCGCTCTCCCGGTCGTTGTTGGGTTTCTCGACCTTGGAACCGCTACTAATCGGTCAAGTAGCTCCTCAGTTGGCCTCAAGAGTCTGAGGGCTCCCTATACCAGTCCTACCACCAAAACAAATTCCTGGCAGTACCGGGAATCAACTCCGGATCCTGAGCATGGCAGTCAGCTTCACTGACCACCCTTCCACGGAGAAAGACTCTTTAAAGAGCTTGACTAATAATTTTTTCCGGTAAGCTTATATTGTTGCATGATTTTGGAAATGTTTGAGATTTATTTAAAATCCAGAACTTGACAGAGGTTATTATGTAGGTGTGTGTGTGTGTGTGTGTGCGTGTGCGTGTGCGTGTGTGTGTGTGTGTGTGTGTGTGTGTGTGTGTGTGTGTGTGGATGCGTGCACGCGCGCTCACGTGAAAAGGAAGATGGGAGATGGGGTTAAGGAAATATACCAATTAATAGAATTCGAATGTCAGTGTAACAAGTTAACAAGTTTATGTCCTTGTATCTTATACGATAAATAAGAACAAGAGAGGCCATCTCTCAGAAGTCAGTTGGTATGTGGAACTGGGATCATTGGCAGCACGCCACATACTCACCATTCCTAATGGCAGCGAGCGGCTGGATGTCCATGCCCGAGTTGTAGCCGTGCACAACCACCTTGGTTGGCAGTGAGGGTTCGAACCAAGGACCGTCGAGGCCCGCCCAATCGTCCGAGACATCCACCTGCACTCGGTCACCATCATCACCTGAACTGGAATCAGAACCTCACCTTCTTACATATGCCTCTGTGTAGACTTGCAGTTTATCAAAAAAATGGGTCTGACATTATGGGACTTAACTTCTGAGGTCATCAGTCCCCTAGAACTTAGAACTACTTAAACCTGACTAACCTAAGGACATCACACACATCCATGCCCGGGGCAGGATTCGAACCTGTGACCGTAGCGGTCGCGCGGTTTCAGACTGTAGCGCCTAGAACCGCTTGGCCTGCAGTTTATCAGCACGTACCCAAGGAATGAGAAACATCTACACTACTGACCATTAAAATTGCTACACCACGAAGATGACGTGCTACAGACGCGAAATTTAACCGACAGGAAGAAGATGCTGTGATATGCATATGATTAGCTTTTCAGAGCATTCACACAAGGTTGGCACCGGTGGCGACACCTACAACGTGCTGACATGAGGAAAGTTTACAAACCATTTCTCATACAAAAATAGCAGTTGACCGGCTTTGCCTGGTGAAAACTTGTGATGCTTCGTGTAAGGAGGAGAAATGCGTACCATCACGTTTCCGACTTTGATAAAGGTCGGATCGTAGCCTGTCGCGATTGCGGTTTATCGTATCGCGACATTGCTGCTCGCGTTGGTCGAGATCCAATGACTGTTAGCAGAATATGGAATCGGTGGGTTCAGGAGGGTAATACGGAACGCCGTACTGGATCCCAACGGCCTCGTATCAATAGCAGTCGAGATGACAGGCATCTTATCTGCATGGCTGTAACGGATCGTGCAGCTACGTCTCGATCCCTGAGTCAACAGATGGGGACGTTTGCAAGACAACTATCTGCACGAACAGTCTGACGACGTTTGCAGCTCGGAGACCATGGCTGCGGTTACCCTTGACGCTGCATCACAGGCAGGAGCGCCTGCGATGGTCTACTCAACGACGAACCTGGGTGCACGAATGGCAAAACGTCATTTTTTCGGATGAATCCAGGTTCTGTTTACAGCATCACGATGGCCGCATCCATGTTTGGCGACATCGCGGTGAACGCACGTTGGAAGCGTGTATTCGTCATCGCCATTGGCGTATCACCCGGCGTGATGGTATGGGGTGCCATTGGTTACACGTCTAGGTCACCTCTTGTTCGCATTAACGGCACTTTGAACAGTGGATGTTACATTTCAGATGTATTACGACCCGTGGCTCTACCCTTCATTCGATCCCTGCGAAACGCTACATTTCAGCAGGACAATGCACGACCGCATGTTGCAGGTTCTGTACGGGCCTTTCTGGATACAGAAAATGTTCGACTGCTGCCCTGGCCAGCACATTCTCCAGATCTCTCACCAATTGAAAACGTCTGGGCAATGGTGGCCGAGCAACTGGCTCGTTACAATACGCCAGTCACTACTCTTGATGAACTGTGGTATCGTGTAGAAGCTGTATGGGCAGCTGTACCTGTACACGCCATCCAAGCTCTGTTTGACTCAATGCCCAGGCGTATCAAGGTCGTTATTACGGCCAGAGGTGGTTGTTCTGGGTACTGATTTCTCAGGATCTATGCACCCAAATTGCGTGAAAATGTAATCATATGTCAGTTGTAGTATAATATATTTGTCCAATGAATACCCGTTTATCATCTGCATTTCTTCTTGGTGTAGCAATTTTAATGCCCAGTAGTGTATCCTACAACATAGTCTAGCAGTGAGGTGGTAGAACGCAATATTCCTGTTCAGCTACCGCTATACCATTAGTTATAGTGACGGATATTATTCTATTTATCTTTTTCTTGAAACCAGAAACAGACAAAATAGAAGCGAGAAGTACGAAGCGTGTTAGAACGTATACAAGCTGAGTCACGTAAGATTAAACATCCCTATTATTTCGTGAATGTTTCAGTTACCGATATGATGTTTTCGGCAGATGAGAGCACGCTAAGGGCCATGTACTTTGGCATGTGATAAAGTGTCTTAACTCTTCTATCGATCGAGATATTGAGGCAAGTATATCACCTTTTCTAGCGGCATCCGAAAGTGCTTTGAAATGTCTGGTATAGCAATTTAATGCTTGTTAATTTTGAGGTTGAAACTCTTCGCAAAAAATTTCTAGGAATGTATTAAAACTTGAAAACAATGTGGCCAGAGTCAGCTACTTTCGTGCAAACACCGCCTAGCAGAGCACTCATGCGAGACTCCGCCGTTACCTGCACCAAGACAGGCCTACGCTGCTAAAGCAAAACCTCATTTCCTATACGACACAGATACAGGATCAGATATGGTTTTTACATATGGAACTACGGCATATGCTATCTTCTGGTGCATTAGCCCTTGCTTAGGATGACTATTTCCAATATTCGATAAGGATATGTACGTTTCCAGGTTTTTGTGGAAAGAACTGCAGTTTCGTCAGGCAGTTTTGCATTTTAACCCTCCCCGTTGCTGCGATCACTTGGCAGGTGATGTCTGAAGTGACTGCTGTCACAAAAATCAACAGATACCAGTCTTTAAACGCTGGATCCTATTTTTACCGGAACCGAGATTGGAATCTGCCTACACGTCGGTCAGGGGGCTCGAAGATGGCGTAACATAAAGCGGAAACTTAACAGAATAACAAGTCGGAAACTTAAACTTGATTTGACATTTTCATTCAGTATCTGAACACAGGAAGAATCTGCTGGAAACACATACACTGTGACTTATCCAGGGGTATCTCTTCTAAAAGAACAATAGAAAGCTCGTAAGAAAGTGTGCATACGTAGGCCTACTTCCATATAAGATCCCTGGAATGAAAATTCTTATGATGTCGCACTATGGTAGTCGTTGTTGTAGCTGACGAAACCAACGTGCATTTTCAGCTGCCCGAATTTATATGACCTTGGTTCATAAACGGTGCTTTGTCGGTAAAGAGCACATATTAGAAAAACGTATTATCGTGTCGCGAGCTATACAGAGCACACCACCAAGCTTATGAACATATATGACTTTCGAAATGTCTTTCGAATGCATGATGTAGTGACAGATTATAAAATTGGAATTTATATCGAAGCGAATGGTTGCCCTTTGACGGCTCCCGTATTCCTTGGCAACACGTCTGGTATCACCGTTCGCCATGTAAAATTAGCATGTAGAGCTTCTCGGTATTTGTGTACATATCTGCATACAAGTAATAGTGGATCAGAATTGATCTACCGATAGACAACACATTTCCTGCATGTTCTGCAGAGCAGGTAAGTAATCAGTCAAAAGACCTGTTTACAACGCAGTAGTCGATTCCCTTGATTTAGCTTTCAATTTTGGATTATTTCTGGGATTCTTGTGCGAAGAGTTTCAACCTCAACATTAACAAGCAATATATCACTGTAGTCTTTTCAGGAACTTTCGAATGCCGTTAAAGAAAGTATAAAAAAATGATACTTGCTTCAGTATCTCAACGATACAAGAGTCAAGGCCCTTCCTCATATACCAAGGCCCATGCGCCTTTGCGTACTATCATTTGTCGAAAACCTCGTGTCGATACCTGGTACGTTTACGAAGTAGAAGGAGTGTTTGTATTAGGTGACTAGCCTTGTACAGTCTTATCTGATAGAATGTGCTTTAGAATGGAGTTCAGACTCACCCAGTGAAGAGGAAGAAGCGGACGGCTGGGTCCGGGCAGTCTCCCCCTAGGACCAGCGGACACGGACCCATGTGGACTACCCACAGCGAGGCGCTGCATCCTGCCAAAAGTGCAAGATAATGTCATTAAACACTACCGCTATAGTTGTTTACGCTCAAAACCTCTAGATGTCAGGTACTCGTATCAGTACCAAACGTTGTATGCCGACAGAGTACCAACCAAAACTCCGATTTAGTTGGTACTACGTGCTTTCGTCCAGCGGAACGTGCGTAAACGGTAATTAAAAGTAACAGCAGATTTACGGAGCACAGGAAAAGAATAACCGTGAGTCAGTAATACAACTAGCTTCTGTGGGGACGTTGGTAAGGCATTACATCTTCGTACCAACGGTCCCAGGTTCAATCCCCAATGATGAAAAGTATTTTTACTGTAATATGCATGAAAGTGTCCTTGGAAAATGTAGTCCATCAACAAAGGAGGTGGCTTACAAAACACTCGTTCGACGTATACTTGAGTATTGCTCATCAGTGTGGGATCCGTACCAGGTCGGGTTGCCGGAGGAGATAGAGAAGATCCAAAGAAGAGCGGCGCGCTTCGTCACAGGGTTATTCGGTGGGCGTGATAGCGTTACGGAGATATTTAGCAAACTCCAGTGGCAGACTCTGCAAGAGAGGCGCTCTGCATCGCGTTGTAGCTTGCTGTCCAGGTTTCGAGATGGTGCGTTTCTGGATGAGGTATCTAATATATTGCTTCCCCCTACTTATACCTCCCGAGGAGATCACGAATGTAAAATTAGAGAGATTCGAGCGCGCACGGAGGCTTTCCGGCAGTCGTTCTTCCTGCGAACCATACGCGACTGGAACAGGGGAGGTATTGACGGTGGCACGTGAAGTGCCCTCCGCCACACGCCGTTGGGTGGCTTGCAGAGTATAAATGTAGATGTAGATGTTATGCGGGACAACATGTTTATGACATGTAAAAGGGCTGTTTAAAGTTCTCAGTAATGTTGTCTTGGCAGTCTACTTTCCCTTCGTTTCTTTGAAAGTAGTGAACCTATAGAGGACATTTATAGTTTCACAGAATATACCATCAGAACAGAAAAATAAAGGAACACTTGCATCACGCTTGCGGAAGTAATAATAACAATAATAAAACTAATAGTAGTAATAATAAACAAAATAATAAGATCAATAACAAGTAAATAACGTTCAACTAACGAAGTGAAAGCAGACACTCCGAAAAGTTCTTTTACATATAAGGAAAATGTTCTTTCGTATAACAGTTTCACTCCTAAACACAATCACTCACAGATTACGCTTTTCCCGTGCGTCGTAGCTCTGGTGTTACCTTAAATTGCCGTTTATGCATACTCTACTGAACAACAGCACACAGCACGAACTAAATCGGTGTTTTCGTTGGTACTCGATCGTCATACAGCGTTTGGTACCGATCTAAGTGTCTGACATATGGAGATTTGGGTGTTAGCTTTTTTTCTACAGTGTTGGTACGGCTATTGGCAATACACTGGGCGGAATTCTAATATACTTGGTTCTGCAGTGCTGTAAACTTACATGCAAATGATGAAAAGTATGGTGAAGAAAAGGAGGAAAGAAGAAAGACGATTTTAGTTTAATGTTCCGTCGACAATGAGGTTATTAGAATAGGAGAACAAGCTCGAATTTTGGCAAGATGGGAAAGGAAAGGGCCGTGGTCTTTCAAAGGAACCATCCCGAAATTTCCTCTAGGGATTTAGGGAAATCATGGGAAACCTAAACCTCGGTGGCCGGACAGGGATTTGAACTGTCGTCCTGCCAAGTGCGACTCCTGTGTCTTGTCACTGCCCCACCTCGGCAATGAAAAAAGAGGTAAATAAAATAAAAAAATAAAAGAGCGGGTAGTCAGAGGATAAAAGGTACAACATACATGAGGGGGAAAAAAATGGTTCAAATTACTCTGAGTACTATGGGACTTAACATCTGAGGTCAACAGTCCCTTAGAACTTAGAACTACTTAAACCTTTCTAATCTAAGGACATCACACACATCCATGCCCGAGGCAGTATTAGAACCTGCGACCGTAACAGTCGCGCGGTTCCGGACTGAAGCGCCTAGAACCGCTTGGCCACCACTGCCGGCACACACGGCCGGCACACATGAGGAGAAAATCATTGAAACTATATTTATTGCGTTTTATTCCAGTTATAAACAGTGACCATGACGTTACAATAAGTAACGGGTGAAATGAGAAGAAACTGCCCATAGGTTAGAGCTGTGTCGGAATATTCCAGAAAATGCACATACAGTTTTAAATATGTAATAACAGCAGCTGTCACAAGCTCAGCTAGAGTACTCTGTGTTCAAGCCTCAAGCTTTCATCGGTCTGGGTAAATGAGCAGTTACACACAAAGACTGAAAAGTTGTCATATTGTGTACCAAAATGACGGCGCAAGACCTGAATTGGTATAGACACCATCATCAAACAACGGTAGGCTTTATGCCCAGCAGGGCTGGATGCCTATGGATTTATCGTTCACACTGTGTGGCCTGATTATTCTCCAATTAGACACACAGGTTGTGCCTCGTTGATTTTGTAATGGTTTTCAGTAAAAAACGTGACTGAATAAAGTTGAAACTGCAGCACGGTTGCGATGAAAAACGAAACGAACAAAGTAAAGTAGTCTTCAGGCCGATATTTGCGACTCACATGTATCCTGCAGCTGCATGTTGTATACCATGCCCCACCAACCAGCTCTTCTGAGAGATCCACAAGGAACATGGCTGCAAGCTTCCCCATTCAGACGCAGCCGGAATGCAGGCGCGAAAGACCACCCAACCACAGCACGAATTTCGCCTCAAAGAAGTTAGTGCGCCTAAGTGACCGACGATGTGTTTGCCGTATAGCTTACTGACAAGGGAACCTCCCCATCGTACCCCCCTCAGATTTAGTTATAAGTTGGCACAGTGGATAGGCCTTGAAAAACTGAACACAGATCAATCGAGAAAACAGGAAGAAGTTGTGTGGAACTATGAAAAAATAAGCAAAATATACCAACTGAGTAGTCCATACGGATGATAGACAACATCAATGCTCTCGGGAGGTCAGGAGCGCCGTGGTCCCGTGGTTAGCGTGAGCAGCTGCGGAACGAGAGGTCCTTGGTTGAAACCTACCCTCGGGTGAAAAGTTTAACTTTTTATTTTCAGTTTATGTAACAAACGCTTATATTTTCATCAATTTTTGGGAGTGATTATCACATCCACAAGAAAATCTAAATGGGGCAAGGTAGAAGAATCTTTTTACCCATTCGCCAAGTGTACAAGTTAGGTGGGTAGATAACATATTCCTGTCATGTGACACACAAGCCGTCACCAGTGTCGTATAGAATATATCAGACGTGTTTTCCTGTGGAGGAATCGGTTGACCTATGACCTTGCGATCAAATGTTTTCGGTTCCCATTGGAGAGGCACGTCCTTTCGTCTACTAATCGCACGGTTTTGCGGTACGATCGCAAAACACAGACACTAAACTTATTACATTGAACAGAGACGTCAATGAACGAACGGACAGATCATAACTTTGCGAAAATAAAGAAAGTAAACTTTTCACTTTCCATTCACTCAGCTTTTTTTTATTATTACAGAGGGCAGCTAACCCTCTGACCGAACACGCTGAGCTACCGTGCCGGCATAAATTTTCACTCGAGGGAAGACTTGAACCCAGGACCTCTCATTTCGCAACTACGCACGCTAACCAAGGGACCACGGCGCTCCTAGAGTCCTATAGTCATTGATGTTGCATATCTTCGCATGGACTACTGAGTTTGTATATTTTACTAATTTTTTTCATAGTTCCACACAACTTCTTCCTGTTTTCTCGATTGACCTGTGTTTAGTTCTTCAAGGCCTATCCACTGTGCCAACTTATAACTAAATCTGAGGGGGGTGCGATGGGGAGGTTCTCTTGTGAGGAGGAAACCCATCGAACAACAATACATGCGAACTCTAAAGATATGAAAGAAAACGTAGAATCAAAAATGGACTAGATTCGTTCTACACTCAGGCAAGACATACTCGTTCTGACTTAGCGAAACCCTTTGACTGTCTTGTAACACTTTTATTACATATGTTTCATCAAAATGGCTCTGAGCACTATGGGACTTAACTTCTGAGGTCATCAGTCCCCTAGAACTTAGAACTACTTAAACCTAACTAACCTAAGGACATCACACACATCCATGCCCGAGGCAAGATTCGAACCTGCGACCGTACCGGTCGCGCGGTTCCAGAATGTAGCGCCTAGAACCGCTCGGCCACTTCGGCCGGCTAAGAATAACCAACTCTCTCAGTGACCACAGTCATTACTAAACACTTCACACTCTGGAAGCTAACCGAGAATTAACTAAAATTCTTTCACTTGGACTTCGTTTCATTTTGTAAAGGAAATGACGAACTACTAAGATCAAATTATGGTGTATTCTCAAAACCATTTACAGGCACTGACCCTCTTGCTAATTGTTCACTAACTATCTTTAAAAGATATTAATTCCAATAGCCTTAGTTTGCGGAGCGATAAATACATCAGTCCAAATTGGATACAAAGATATGACAGACGAATACATAGTTCAAACAAAATCTTTTTTGTGACAATAACGGATCTTTGCATGCCGCCTCTTGTGTTGTTAACAGTAAACCCCCAAGTCTATAAAGAGTCGAACGCCTACGTAAAAAAAAAACAGCTTTCAGTGTGTGATTACTTCACGGATCAGTTGATGTGTTAAGTATTTGGTGTAATGTACGTAAGTGAGAGAAAGTTAAGTTTTTAAATTGTGCTTAAAATTTGTTGGAAGTCGCTAAGTGTTCTCATGATGAAACACTGGATGAATACAGCCTCTGTAATTTGCGATCTATTTAAGGCAAAAACAAAGTTCCCACACATCTCAGTGTCTATGAAGTCATATCTCCTGAACCGGAGCCAACGAGAAATACGGGCCCTGCAACGAACTTGTGACGTCACGCTAGAAGGCTTATCCGCCACACTTCGGGAACGCTCGGCTTCGTGCAAGGAGCACGGGTAATCGGAATTTAATTGAAAAGATACCGACTAAAGGTCTTAATTTTGTCGTGTGCTATCGTGAACTTACATGCATTTAAAAGCGCAATCAATAATTATTAAACTCGTGTGAAACAGTTACTCGCTCACCACTATAGACGGCTGCTGGCGCTCGTAAGACCTGCAGTGTCACGTGCTGTGACGTACGTACCACGGCCTGCCTCTCTCTGTAGACCTCATCCTGAACTATGTGTCGCACAATGATATAATTTTGCAAGTACATTCTGCGTTGTGCGAGCTATGTGAGAAAAGTAATGAGACTGACTTTTTATCTACCAAAGTTTTCATTTTTTCAAACAGCAATATTGTACCCTTCAAAGTAATTCCCTTTGGCACCTGTACACCGGCGGAGTCGTTGTTTCCGGTTTTGGTAGTAGTGCTGAAAGGCTTCCACTGGTAGGACCTTTAACATGTCGGTCACATTCTTTTGACTGTTTTCCAGGGTCCCAAAATGATGTCCTTTTAAGACATTTTTCAATTTTGGGAAAAGAAGAAAGCCACAAACACTCAGATCTGGAGAACAGGGAGCTGTGGAACAACATGGTTAAATATTCCGTCATGGACACGGCCATGTGACATGGGGCGTTGTCATGATGCAGCATCCATTTGTCAGCAGTGTGCAAATTTTCAAAATTTGATGTACAGTGAAAGTGTTCAACAGGACACCTGTCATTCTTATTGTTAAACGTCGGTCTGATCTCACAAGAGCAAGCAAACGTTCGACGTTTTCGTCGGATTTTGAAGTTGAAGGTCTCTCTGAGCGAGGTTCAACTTCAACGGGTCTCGGCCTTCCAAAAATTATTTGTACCAGCGAAAAACCTGTGCTCTCGATAAGGACTGTTCCCCAGAGGCCTGTTTCATCTTTTCAGATTGCGTACATTGACTGGTCCCGGCTGTAATCACAATGCCTGTGGACGATAGCAAAACTGGAAACACTGCACGTTTAGAGTAAGTCATCAAATACATTAACAAGAAAACAAGGCTTTTTTTTCTTTGTGTGGAATTGACCTCCTCAGTCCGTGCGTAGCATATATGCTACATCCAAATTTCATTTTCTTCTAGTTCAGGGAATAAACCAAATTCGCTATGCGTAATTGTAATATATCCTTTAAATCACGAGCTTTCACCGCATCACCTGTTTTCGTCTCTTCATGTTCCCGGTAGCTTGCAGCATCTGCTTGAAAAAGCTATTTATCGTAGTGTCAGCAAGTATTCGAAAAATAGTAGTAATTTCTGTTTGTTTTTAGTAATTTTGGAATAGAATGTGTTTAGACTGTGCTTTAATATGCTAACACACAGTACAATATCGAATAAGTGATTGTTTATTTCATCAAACAACAAAGCCATATATTGTTTTTGGTGTACCACTGGGACTACATTTGGCAACAGCTTCTATTTTCACATTCCACTGATGTTTTCATAATTTTTAGGAGTTTTAGCATAAATAGTATTCACTTTGAACACCTTCTGAAATTTTTGCGATTCAAATCAATTTTTTAAATTCCGTATTTCAGTCTTATTTTGCCCAAACACAATGTAGTGATCATCAATCTAAACATTTCATTCACAAAATCGAAGCTCAGGACTGAGGAGTTTGGTTCAAATGGTTCAAATGGCTCTGAGCACTATGGGACTCAACTGCTGTGGTCATTAGTCCCCTAGAACTTAGAACTACTTAAACCTAACTAACCTAAGGACATCACACACATCCATGCCCGAGGCAGGATTCGAACCTGCGACCGTAGCAGCCGCACGGTTCCGGACTGCGCGCCTAGAACCGCGAGACCACCGCCTGAGGAGTTTAATTAAATTAAATGTAATTCCCAAATACCTTTCGTGCCCAACGGCTTCTGGCACTTCCTTTGGTTGTAAGGCAAATGTTGGAACTGGAACTCCCCTCCCAAATCTTCCCGACAGACATCCCTCTGCTCACTACCAGCTCTCCTGGTATTTGACGCGAAAATCCCTGACTCTACACTGGCTCAACTTAGAGAATGGAAAGAAAAAAGACCTGCTGCCAGTGAATCAGCACTGGCTGATGAAGACGGTGAATATCTTAGAAAATTAGAGTTTAAATTCAAACGTGACGTGGTTTGAACACCGAGAAGTTTCATATAAAGAACTGTCGTGTTAACAGATCTTTGAGAACACCAGGATGCTGTTTCCGGATCTGCAGTGGGAAAGCTATTTCCCCGCGATGTCGTCCATTACACACCACGCTGCCAGCACGTGTTCTGGCATGCGGATTCTGAGTTCCGTCTTATGAATCAGCAATGCCACACCTGGTAGCCATCACGACCACCTGCACACTGAACGCCGTAATCACCTCCGTCGTACAACACTGGTACAAAGAGTGTACAAAAATATGGAAACACTAAAAACCAACACATTATCACACCGTGTACGGTACAGGAAAACCGTTGGCACTCAAAACAGCTCCAGTCGTCTTGGAATGGCTATATACATATCCTGTATGGTTTTCAAGGGAATCTTATACCATTCATTCTGCAAAATAGTGGCAAGTTTGTAACGTCCCCTTAGAAAACCTCTATCTTATTTGATACAAAGACAGCTGAGTAAAACTCAACGTACTCAGACAGTTCTCTCTTTACTTATTCTGATCATCACTAAACTGACACACAATATTTTTTAGCACAACGCAGCTGACTTTCAATAATCCGTACAAAAGAATGGCCCTGCCTAACAATAACCTATACCTTACATGCATCACTTACCTCACAAAAATCTTCGTTACTCGAACTACTGCAATACAGCGAGCGCCAATACTGCCAGCTAAATAAAAGACTCGAACTCCTGAAGGCACTAAATACTGGTAGGCATAGTTAGCAAATGAAAGATTTTGATAGAGAACAAACAATGTATTTACTACCTGAATAGCGCTCAAAAGTCATAATACATATATAATTTTGTGACATCCAATTAAGCAAATTTCCCTTTTCTGATAGACACACGTCCAGATCGTCCGCTCAAAACTCTGGCATCTCCCTCCACATCTACCTCTGCTAGCGGCTCACCTCCAACTGCCCAACACTACAATAGCGAATATTTCAACAATGCCAACCAGCCACTGACTGCACAGAGCACAGTCAGTGAGTTTCATACAGAGCGCTGCGTGGCGTTACCAACATAAAAACCTAAACAGCCTACTTACATAGCCCCCATGCTCAACACAAAAAATTTTACAAATTGTTTGGGCAGTGCCCAATACTGATTTGAAAATATTTTTCATAATTACAATAACAAAGATATCAAATGCACACACTTATTGATACACTGTTGGTCAAAAGCAAAAAATTGTCCATAAAGACAGTCCTCATCATTCATCACAGTAGTACAAAGTCTGAGCAGTAAAAGAAAATGCCCACGGAAGTAGTGGATTTCCATGTAGTCTTGAAGAAGTAGTGTTGTCCTTCCAACGGAAAGACAGGGAATGGGCCACAACAGAGCAAACCCACAGCAGAGTCAGTCGAATTTTTGAAGAATATTGGTAGGTAGGTCATCACAGAGCAGACCCACTGTAGTCCTGGTACAGATTATGGTATTGGTGGGCCACCAAAGGTGCAGACCCACTGTAGTCCTTGTAGAGACATTACAATAGCGAATATTTCAACAATGCCAATCAGCCACTGACTGCACACAGCACAGTCAGTGATTTTCATACAGAGCGCTACGTGGTGTTACCAACATAAAAACCTAAACAGCCTACTTACAAGTTCAGGTAACGATGGTGAAGGTAGACAGCGAGCATGCATACTTCTACCCAAGTAGATAACAAGGACTCAATAATATTGAGATCTGGTGACTGTGGGGACCATGGGAAATGGGACAGTTCTTCCTCGTGCTCACAACGCCAGTCCTGGACTATGTGAATGGGGATCTTCTCGTCTTGGAACACAGCTTCACGTTTGGGGAACAGACATTGTACCACGGAAGGGACTTCATCAGCCAAAATGGACACACAATCTTTAGCAGTTAAGACGTTTACATAACTGAAGGTTCGTTTTGGAATTAAAAGCTCATTTTGCAATTCTCGGATTATGGTGATCTCTTAGTGCTAATTTGGGGCTGCAGGGTCCACGAGTGCAACTTTCAGTTCTGCGGTGACTTCATCAGGTGACTTCATCAACCTTGCAGAGTAACCATGGGGCCCATGGATTACAAAAAATGGTTCAAATGGCCCTGAGCACTATGGGACTTAACATCTCAGGTCATCGATCCCCTAGAACTTAGAACTACTTAAACCTAACTAACCTAAGGACATCACATATATCCATGCCCGAGGCAGGATTCGAACCTGCGACCGTAGCAGTTGCGCTGTTCCGGACTGAAGCACCTAGAACCGCTCGGTCACCACGGCCGGCCCCACGGATTACAACAATGCGCCTACCAAAATCATCATCGACTCTCTGTCACGTTGTACTCTTGCCGTAAGTTGGAAACAGTGTGAAACAAGACTCATCCGATCAAATGACATTATTCGATTACTCCATAATCCAGATTTTATGACTTCGGCACCACGTTTTCCTGTTAGAGACGTCTGCATAACTGATGGTTCGTTTTGGAATTAAAGCTCATTTTGCAATTCTCTGATTATGGAGACCTCTTAGTGCTGTTTTGGAACTGCAGGGTTCGCGAGTGCAACTTTAAGTTCTGTGGTGACTTTTGTAGCTGTCGCCCCCCCCCACCCCTTTTTTTCGTCACAATCCTCTTCAGTCACGATCATTCAGCACACACTTTGTCAGCGTTGTGCCTTAGCGGATGATGTTTTTCCGCTTCCGATATGTGCAGTACAAATCTTGGATACCGTGCCTCGTGAAACACCAAACATTTCCGCTCCCTTGATTACGGAAGCACCCGCCATTCGAGCACCAAAATTTTCCCGCATTCGAATTTACTTAGCTCCGGCACAGTGCACTCTCAACTACACAGAACACTGTTCTGACTACAACATACAGTTGCGCCGTATTGAGGACAGGTGGTCTTCGTGGTCAACCACAACAGTGTAACCTGCAGGGTTGGCTAGCATCTGAATTTATGTCCAAGCACGGATTTCTAGCGGTATTACCACGTTTTTAACCACTTCCTCTAAGTTGATCCGTCGTTTCTGACGATTTGATGAGCTGTTGATTTGTTTGACCTCGTGTTGGTTATCGTATTAATTCGGCATCGTACTACTGGTAAACGCCAGCGGCCTTGCCCCATTGGTAACACCGGTTCTCGACAGATCACCGAAGTCAAGCGCTGTCGGGCTGGGCTAGCATTTGGACGGGTGACCATCCGGTCTGCTGAGCTCTGTTGGCAAGTGGGGTGCACTCAGACCTTGTGAGGCAAACTGAGGAGCTCCTTGATGGAGAAGTAGCGGCTCCTGCCTCATAAACTGACATACGGCAGGGAGAGTGGTGTGCTGACCATATGTTCCTCCCTGCACGCACCCAGTGACGCCTGTGGCCTGAGGATGACACGGCGGTCGGTCGGTGCCGTTGGACCTTCATGGCCTGTTCGGACGGCTGGTAGACAACATTTTCCGGACAATTTACTATCGAGGTACACATTCACTAGAATAATTTCCATAACCGTATGCGTGTGTGACATACGTCCTCCCAATTTACTACTACAAGTTTAAGTAACTTAATAAACACGTTATGCTGCAGAAGGGATCTTGACAATATATAGTTTATGAATAACAAAGATTTATGACGTCTTGGGTTCATGAGAATGGTCTCTATGTCTATTTAAAGTCCACTCAACTTTAATGGACACTGACACTATTCACTTTTTCACTAGAATTAGCCATTGCTCGTTAATATTCCGTTCGGACACTTTAAAGAAAAATATACTGATTCATGTTACATAATCAATACATATTATCAAAATGTATGTATGTGTGTTTGTATGTTCCACATCTCCCCCTAAACCATTTTAGCGATTACAACCAAACGTCGTATACATATCCTTTACTGTCAGGTAACAATCGCTGTGAAGGTAAGAATCACGTACCTGTCATAGTTCGAGACATAAAACGACGTAAACAATGAGATGCGAAATACTCCCGCATCATGTATGACATTTAAATTTATTACTTTTGTGCCACTAACTCTATTCGCAACAGATTTTGCAGCCAGTGGCGACATATTCCGCTGAATGTACCTAGAAAATTGTGTCATTGTACAACATATAGATCAGGCAATGTAACGTCATAAGCAGTGAGTTGCCTGAAAAACTACAGTGTCATGCATGACATTTAAATTAGTTACTCTACTCGGTGGTGGTGGTGGTTAGTGTTTAACGTCCCGTCGACAACGAGGTCATTAGAGACGGAGCGCAAGCTCGGGTTAGGGAAGGATTGGGAAGGAAATCGGCCGTGCCCTTTCAAAGGAACCATCCCGGCATTTGCCTGAAACGATTTAGGGAATTTGCAGACAGTATCTACATATGCCGCTGAATATACATATCATTGTAGAACACATAGTTCAAGAAATATGGCGTCATTTGCAATGAAATGCATAAAATAATGCCGCATCATGCATGAAGTTTTAATACATGTATTTTTAACTGCTAAGAGGAGTGAGTCGAGTCAAGGAAATCCGAGACACCTGGCCGCGCTTTTGATAGCTTTTAACTGTGAAGCGCAAACGGCTGTAAACGAAAACAATAGCCGTCTTATGCAGAGCTACGAAGAGGCGTTGCTTTAGAAACGTTTACAAAACCGTGTTGTAAACACGCTCAGCATACGGAAAGTGTACGTTTCTGCTAGAAAATTGGTAAAATTAATACCAGGGAAATTTCGGGTTTGACAGATAGTATTAAGTGTAAAATAACTACCTCGCCTCCCTATTCGCGCCTATTGGATTCGCTCCTTACTCATAGTTCGCTGCGTGATCCGATGTCCCAGATTGACATCCCACGCGTCTTTTGCAGTGGTCGAAAGCTCATCCCGCACTTTGGCTGACAGGACATCCCCGCGACACCATTGGTCTTGATCTTTGTTGATCTATAGTAGATACGGAACAGCAGCCGGTCAGATATTTACCAAAGAAAAATCGCCTAATAGCCCTATGTTTTCAGAAATTGCCGGCCGGTGTGGCCGAGCGGTTCTAGGCGCTGCAGTCTGGAACCACGTGACCGCTACGGTTGCAGGTTCGAATCCTGCGTCGGGCATGGATGTGTGTAATGTCCTTAAGTTAGTTAGGTTTAAGTAGTTCTAAGTTCTAGGGGACTGATGACCTCAGAAGTTAAGTCCCATAGTGCTCAGAGCCATTTGAAGCATTTTTTCAGAAATTATTTTATTTAGACGGCCAGTTCCTGCATCTCATTACTGCCATCTTCAGGCCCCTATGCACTCAATGTATAGACAGTCACACACGTCGACGGATTCATAAGCGGAGCGACCAGTATCTGGATTCCGTGAATTTTTTTATGGAGTGTGTACTTCGAAGTACATACCACAAAAAAAAATCACTAATGCCAGGTATTAATGGTTCTGGTTGCGCATACATCGATGTATCTGATCCTCTATACATACACTGCACAGGGGCCTGAACATTAATGAGATGCCGGAACTGATTGTCAAATAAAATAACTTCCGAAAGCGTACGGCTGTCTGGCGATTTTTCTTTGGTAAAAACCTTTCGTCTTGAGTGCAGCAGAGATGGGTAAAGGTAAGATTCGATACATCTGTACCCTTACAAGATTACGTTGAAACACAAAACATATTTGAAAATAAATTCACACTTTCAGTATAGGGCGAGGACGTTGCGGCAGATGTTGGTACTCCTGTCGGCAGAAGTGCCTACCTGTGGGCCCGGCAGCGGCGAGCAGCGCCAACGGCAGCAGCAGCAGTCGGGGCGAGGCGCCGTCCATGTCGGGCAGTGAGGGCCCTCGCCTCTTCGGGGCCTGGCGGCTCTCCAGCTAACGGGCCGCGGGACGCACACGCCGTCTGCAACACAAGCGGAGCCGCGACTCACTCAAGCGAAACTCGTGCGTCCCTCAGACGCCGTGCCGAATGTTCATTCCACTGACACGGACGCGGCCGCGCTCGCAGACTTGTCACTTTGTACAGTAGCGGTCAAAGAGATCTCTTTCGGCGACAGCAGAATGTAATGCAACAGCGGATAGCTCTTCTTCCTATTCGTACTTGTGATAAACGCGAACACACATTACTTCCGGCATTGCTGCGAGAAATTCTCTCAAGTACAGGATGTCCATAAAAGAAAGTCCCAGTTATAAAAAATGTTCAAATCTGTGTGAAATCTTATGGGACTTAACTGCTAAGGTCATCAGTCCCTAAGCTTACACACTACTTAACGTAAATTATCCTAACAAGGGAACCTCCACATCGCACCCCCCTCAGATTTAGTTATAAGTTGGCACAGTGGATAGGCCTTGAAAAACTGAACACAGATCAATCGAGAAAACAGGAAGAAGTTGTGTGGAACTACGAAAAATAAAAGCAAAATATACAAACTGAGCAGTCCATGCGCCAGATAGGCAACATCAAGGATAGTGCAAGCTCAGGAGCGCCGTGGTCCCGTGGTTAGCGTAAGCACCTGCGGAACGAGGTCCTTGGTTCAAGTCTTCCCTCGAGTGAAAAGTTTAATTTTTTATTTTCAGTTTATATGTCAAACTCTTACGTTTTCATCACTTTTTTTGGAGTGGTTATCACACCCACAAGAAAACCTAAATCGGGCGAGGTAGAAGAATCTTTTTACCCATTCGCCAAGTGTACAAGGTAGGTGGGTCGACAACATATTCCTGTCATGTGACGCACATGCCGTCACCAGTGTCGTATAGAATATATCAGACGTGTTTTCCTGTGGAGGAATCGGTTGACCTATGACCTTGGGATCAAATGTTTTCGGTTCCCATTGCAGAGGCACGTCCTTTCGTCTACTAATCGCACGGTTTTGCGGTGCGGTCGCAAAACACAGACACTAAACTTATTACAGTGAACAGAGACGTCAATGAACGAACGGACAGATCATAACTTTGCGAAAATAAAGAAAGTAAACTTTTCACTTTATTTTTTTTAATCTCATTTTGTTCGTTATAGTTCGTTGCAATTGTTCGTGGCGGACGTCCCCTGACGCCCATTGAAGTTCGTTATTGATCCATTCACTCAGCTTTTTTTTTTATTACAGAGGGCAGCTAACCCTCTGACCGAACACGCTGAGCTATCGTGCCGGCAGAAATTTTCACTCGAGGGAAGACTTGAACCAAGGACCTCTCGGTCCGCAGCTGCTCACGCTAACCACGGGACCACGGCGCTCCTGTGCTCACACTGTTCTTGATGTTGCCTATTTTGCGCATGTACTATTCAATTTGTATATTTTGCTGATTTTTTCGTAGTTCCACACAACTTCTTCCTGTTTTCTCGATTGATCTGTGTTCAGTTTTTCAAGGGCTATCCACTGTGCCAACTTGTAACTAAATCTGAGGTGGGTGCGATGGGGAGGTTCCCTTGTAATGACAAATACACACCCATGTCCGATGGAGGACTCGAACCTCCACCGGGACCCAGTTATAAATTTTATAGAAGCAACTGTAAGCGTTGTGGACTATTGGTTCAAGGGCACAATGAAACAGTAACTCAACAGTTTTAGATAAGTACTGCTTTGCTGTTTTCCCGCTTGCAGCACCACATACGCTACATACATTGCGGCCGGCCGCTGTGGTCGAGCGCTCCTAGGCGCTTCAGTCCGGAACCACGCTGCTGCTACGGTCGCAGGCTCGAATCCTGCCACGGCATGGATGTGTGTGATGTCCTTAGGTACGTTAGGTTTAAGTAGTTCTAAGTCTAAGGGACTGATGGCCTCAGATGTTAAGTCCCATAGTGCTCAGAGCCATTTGAACCATTTTTACGTACATTGCCTATCGAAAGCGCGGACCCCTAATGATATACAGGGTGCATCTTTCCACCGTGTACAAACTCTAGGGATTGATCGATGAGAGGATACGGTAGAAAAAATGTCTAATGAACTCCTGTCCGGAAATGCATGGTTTCCATGCTAGAGACCATTTACTCAATCATGCTTTGTTACAGAGACTGCGGTCTAATACGCGCTGTACCACGCAGTCACAGTTAGTGTTGATAATGGTTTCCATGTGCCTCAGCTCATGCTTGTACTTGCCGTGTTCTGTCTCACACGTTCACATCGAGCAGGCTGCATCCGAAGAGTGTGAAGGGCAGCATGAATACGCTGCTCCAGTGTCTCCACATCTGTAATGGGCTCTGCATACACGATACTTTTGACATGGACCCATAACACAGGGTGAGATCCGGTGAACGGGCAGGCCATGCAACTAGACTCCCTCGTCCGATCCATCGACCAGGGAAGACACGATTGAGAAGCTTCCGGACGTTAACGACGAAGTGGGCTGGAGTACCATGTAGCAACCACGTAACCCCTCGAATCACCAATGGCACTTCTTCCATCAGGGGAGGCCA
The DNA here is from genome assembly GCF_023898315.1 of Schistocerca nitens. Taxonomy (NCBI): domain Eukaryota; kingdom Metazoa; phylum Arthropoda; class Insecta; order Orthoptera; family Acrididae; genus Schistocerca; species Schistocerca nitens. The sequence goes on along the minus strand of NC_064620.1, from coordinate 216,919,887 downwards.
AGTCATTCTCAAGATGCGCCGATAGTTCCGGCCTGTTAGGCGACGTAGAAGGAAGACTGGTCCCAAAATAGGGTCGCCAATTATCCGAGCCCACATATCCCGGCAGCACCGATGCTGATGATTCGCTGTCACCATATCATGGGGTTCTGCATACTATCCACAGATGGCTGTTATGAAAGTTGAAAATACCAATCACCGTAAAGGTGGCCTCATCTGTGAATAGATGGATGACACAAATCCCAGAATCGTCGTTGCCTGGTGAAGAAACCCGTGGCAAAATTGCTCCCGATGTGGAAAGTCTGTCGTTAGTAAGCCCTGCACACGCTCTAAGTGATGAGGATAGTAACAGTTGTCATGGAGAATGTCCCACACGAGCGTCTGGCTTACCCTATGCTGGCAAACAACTGCCTGGTACTGACACGGCGTCGCCTTCCACAGTGTTAATCACATTTTCCTCCAAGCCTGGTATCCGAACATTTCGGGGACGTCCTTCATGATTTCCTGCTTCCTGAAACGATCCTGTGTCAGACAAACGACGACGCACTGCTGCAAACATTGAATGCTGCTGTTGTCAGCGGGGATAGGTCTCCTGACACAATCTTGCCGCTCGCCGCCCGTTGTCATTTGCCTTTCCGTAAGTAAACACCAAGTCGGCAAGGTCTCGATTCAAATACGGAACCAAAAATGATTCAAATGTCTCTGAGCACTGTGGGACTTAACATCTGAGGTCATCAGTCCCCTAGAACTTAGAACTACTTAAACCTACCTAACCTAAGGACATCACACACAGCCATGCCCGAGGCAGGATTCGAACCTGCGACCGTAGCGGTCGCGCGGTTCCAGACTGAAGTGCCTAGAACCGCCTGGCAACTCCGGCCGGCGACGGAACCATTGCGCACAACGCTGTATCACATCCACTACAAGATGACAAAATGGTCCAAATGGCTCTGAGCACTATGGGACTTAACATCTGTGGTCATCAGTCCCCTAGAACTTAGAACTACTTAAACCTAACTAACCTAAGGACATCACACACATCCATGCCCGAGGCAGGATTCGAACCTGCGACCGTAGCAGTCGCGCGGTTCCGGACTGCGCGCCTAGAACCGCTAGACCACCGCGGCCGGCTACAAGATGAGTCACCACGAGAAGTGAATCGGACATAACATCACCAATTACTATGGCAAGAGGGAGTACCATCCTCTAGGAGAAAAGAATGTGTACTGCAACTGTGGCTGCATGGTACAGCGCGTATTAGACCGCAGTCTTTGTAGCAAAGCATGATTGAATAAATGATCTATGGGGTGCAAACCATGCATTTCCGGACGGAAGTTCATTAGACCTTTTTTGTTCCGTATCCTCTAATCGATCAATGCCTAGGGTTTGTGCACGGTGGAAAAAATCACCCTGTATATAGAAACTGTGGCTCGATGTCGACCACACGACACATGCGGCGCGAGCTGTGGATAGTGTTTATAACACTGGTCGTCAAACATTTTTGATCAAGAGCCAATACTGAGACTCTGGGCCTGTACTTTGGCTGCATCTGTACCGATATCGTTATTATTTAGGAGCATACATAACTTAGTATCTTATGAGCTCGCAATAGTTACAGTATGGGCGCGATCATGTGGCCACCAGCTCCTTAGTACCGCTCGTTAAAAGTCGGCACCATGCGAAACACTTCGTGTCGACTGTTCTCTGTTTCATATTGCTGCCACCCTCAACTACTCTATAGTTGTGACACTGACGAAGTGTTGTTGTTCGGTCTGTGTGCGTGACGGCTTACTAATTAATAACAGTAATTGTACTATATTTAAATGCCTTATGCAATATGAGACGCGGTCGCAAAAGTTTACTAAATATTTTGAATGTAATTTTCCTCCTACTAACTGCAATGTACACTACTGACCATTAAAACTGCTACACCACGAAGATGACGTGCTACAGACGCGAAATTTAACCGACAGGAAGAAGATGCTGTGAAATGCAAATGATTAGCTTTTCAGAGCATTCACACAAGGTTGGTGTCGGTGGCGACACTTACAATTTCCTGACATGAGGAAAGTTTCCAACCGATTTCTCATACATAAAGAGCAGTTGACCGGCGTTGCCTGGTGAAACGTTGTTGTGATGCCTCGTGTAAGGAGGAGAAATGCGTACCATCACGTATCCGAATTTGATAAAGGTCGGATTGTAGCCTATCGCGATTGTGGTTTTTCGTATCGCGACTTCGCTGCTCGCGTTGGTCGAGACCCAATGACTGTTAAATGGCTCTGAGCACTATGGGACTCAACTGCTGAGGTCATAAGTCCCCTAGAACCTAGAACTACTTAAACCTAACTAACCTAAGGACAACACACACATCCATGCCCGAGGCAGGATTCGAACCTGCGACCGTAGCGGTCGCGCGGTTCCAGACTGTAGCGCCAGAACCGCTCGGCCACCAGCGGCCGGCCCAATGACTGTTAGCAGAATATGGAATCGGTGGGTTCAGGAGGGTAATACGGAACGCCGTGCTGGATCACAACGGCCTCGTATCACTAGCAGTCGAGATGACAGGCATCTTATCCGCATGGCTGCAACGGATCGTGCAGCCACGTCTCGATCCCTGAGTCAACAGATGGGGACGTTTGCAAGACAACAGCCATCTGCACGAACAGTTCGACGACGTTTGCAGTATCATGGACTATCAGCTCGCAGACCATGGCTGTGGTTACCCTTGACGCTGCATCACAGACAGGAGCGCCTGCGATGGTGTACTTATGGTGCACGAATGGCAAAACGTAATTTTTTCGTATGACTCCAGGTTCTGTTTACAGCATCATGATGGTCGAATCCGTGTTTGGCGACATCGCGTTGAACGCACATTGGAAGCGTGTACTCGTCATCGCCATACTGGCATATCACCCGGCGTGATGGTATGGGGTGCCATTGGTTACACGTCTCGGTCACCTCTTGTCCGCATTGACGGCACTTTAAACAGTAGACGTTACATTTCAGATGTGTTACGACCCGTGGCTCTACCCATCATTCGATCCCTGCGAAACCCTACATTTCAGCAGGATAATGCACGACCGCATGTTGCAGGTCCTGTACGGGCCTTTCTGGATACAGAAAATGTTCGACAGCTGCCCTGGCCAGCACATTCTCCAGATCTCTCACCAACTGAAAACGTCTGGTCAATGGTGGCCGAGTAACTGGCTCGTAACAATACGCTAGTCACTACTCTTGATGAACTGCGGTGTCGTGTTGAAGTTGGCTGTACCTGTACACGCCATCGAAGCTCTGTTTGACTCCATGTCCAGGCGTACGAAGGCCGTCATTACTGCGAGTGGTGGTTTTTCTGGGTACTGATTTCTGAGGATCTATGCACCCAAACTGCGTGAAAGTGGAATGACATGTCAGTTCTAGTATAGTATATTTGTCCAATGAATACCCGTTTATCGTCTGCATTTCTTCTTGGTGCAGCAATTTTAATGGTCAGTAGTGTATTAAAACGGCTTAATTCAGTTTCATTTGCGTAGCTACGAATGTGAACCGCATTGAAGATGACCCTCAGTAATGCGTATTCACGAATCCATGTTACTTCGATGTCAAAATTTATACGTAGCAGCTGCATGGTACGTTCGCGCACGCCCGTGAGTTGCCAGTACTGGAGGAGAAACAACAAAAGAATCCTTCTACCCTGTGGTAAGCAGCCAACTTTACTCAGCTCACGGCCGAATGGACCAACAGTATGAAATCTACACTTTTAAGAAGTTCTTAACTATAGTTGACGTTTTGGATTCGGTTGTTAGTTGCTGGATGCTCGATATTATAAAATACTATTGAAAACCGCACGAATACTTGGTTCGGGCCTCATGCGGCTCGCGGCCCGTAGTTAGACGACCACTGTGTTACAGCGTTCACATGACCAACTACAAAAGAAGAACCATTACTAAGCTTCAATTAATTACAGATGAAAGTAGTAACTTTACTTACCTTACTCGCCAGTCACGTCTTTTTCATGCTTTATTCCTCTTGCTGTATAAGCCGCCGGCATCAATTACTTTTGCCCATAACCCTGGTACACCATCGCTACGTCAGTCAAAAACATCGTTAGAGTATCAAGAGAGTCAATTTTTCCATTTTTCCACGTAACCTCAAGTTCATATAACCGTGGTAGTCAAGTTGAAAATTTGTTTGAGTGTTCTTAGCGCACTTGTTTAGTTAAATCCGCCAAATCATTGTGTAGTTTCTTATTTAGCAGGGGCAGATTTGCATTTTAATATCTATGACGTGTAAAGTCGCATAGTCGTCTGTCATTTGTTTATTTCTTTCAAATAGTCTTTGTACGTTACTGACAGTACAGTTAGCTTTCTGTCGCCGAGCAGTGTGTCAGCAGTGCGCAAGTAGCAGCATTGCTACATTTACTAAGCAGTACTTGTATTTTAATAACCGTTTAAATTTTGTGTCGAATTGTTTGTGCTCTCTGTAGATTAGTTCAGACGTTCTTTGCACAGCAATATTTAGCATGGATAGGGACTGCGACTGCTGTGTTCGGATGTGGGCTGAGTTGGCATCCCTTCGCTCCCAGATTCAGGCAGTGTTGGCTTCGGTCACACAGCTTGAAGCTGTTGCCAATGAGCATCACTGTGGGGGTCCGGACGGGGGTTTGTCGGGGACAGCCAGCTCGTCCCACGGATCCCACGATCGGAATACGGCTGTGGCTGCCCGGGATACTGCCCACATGGAGGCTGACCCTTCACCTGTGGTAGAGTGGGAGGTCGTCTCGAGGTGTGGCAGGGGGCGAAAGACATTCCGGAGGGCTGAACGGAAGGCCTCTCCAGTTTGTCTGACGAACCGGTTTCAGGCTCTGTCTCCAGCTGATACTGATCTTCGGCCGGACATGGTTGCTTGTCCTGTTCCAAAGGTTGCCCTCTGTCTGCAATATCCGGGCGGTCGCAGAGGGTGATCAGGCGCGTAATAGGGCCCCTTAGGGATATGGCTGCAAGGGAGGGGAAGAAAACCAATGTGCACTCCGTGTGCATACCGGGGGGAGTCATTCCAGATGTGGAAAGGGTCCTTCCGGATGCCATGAAGGGTATAGGGTGCACCCATCTGCAGGTGGTCGCTCATGTCGGCACCAATGATGTGTGTCGCTATGGATCGGAGGAAATCCTCTCTGGCTTCCGGCGGATATCTGATTTGGTGAAGACTGCCAGTCTCGCTAGCGGGATGAAAGCAGAGCTCACCATCTGCAGCATCGTCGACAGGACTGACTGCGGACCTTTGGTACAGAGACAAGTGGGGGGTCTGAATCAGAGGCTGAGACGGTTCTGCGACCGTGTGGGCTGCAGATTCCTCGACTTGCGCCATAGGGTGGTGGGGTTTCGGGTTCCACTGGATAGGTCAGGAGTCCACTACACACAGCAGGCGGCTACACGGGTAGCAGGGGTTATTTAGCGTGGACTGGGCGGTTTTTTAGGTTAGATGGCCTCGGGCAAGTACAGAAAGGGCAACAGCCTCAAAAGGTGCGGGGCAAAGTCAGGACATGCGGGGACCAAGCAGCAATCGGTATTGTAATTGTAAACTGTCGAAACCGCGTTGGTAAAGTACCGGATCTTCAAGCGCTTATAGAAAGCACCGAAGCTGAAATCGTTATAGGTACGGAAAGCTGGCTCAAGCCAGAGATAAATTCTGCCGAAATTTTTACAAAGGCACAGACGGTGTTTAGAAAGGATAGATTGCATGCAACCGGTGGTGGCGTGTTTGTCGCTGTTAGTAGTAGTTTATCCTGTAGGGAAATAGAAGTGGATAGTTCCTGTGAATTATTATGGGCGGAGGTTACACTCAACAACCGAGCTAGGTTAATAAATAATTGGCTCCTTTTACCGGCCTCCCGACTCAGCAGCATTAGTGGCAGAACAACTGAGAGAAAATTTGGAATACATTTCACATAAATTTTCTCAGCATATTATAGTCTTAGGTGGAGATTTCAATTTACCAGATATAGACTGGGACACTCAGATGTTTAGGATGGGTGGTAGGGACAGAGCATCGAGTGACATTATACTGAGTGCACTATCCGAAAATTACCTCGAGCAATTATACAGAGAACCGACTCGCGGAGATAATATCTTGGATCTACTGATAACAAACAGACCCGAACTTTTCGACTCTGCAAGTGCAGAACAGGGAATCAGTGATCATAAGGCCGTTGCAGCATCCCTGAATATGAAAGTAAATAGGAATATAAAAAAGGGAGGAAGGTTTATCTGTTTAGCAAGAGTAATAGGAGGCAGATTTCAGACTACCTAACAAATCAAAACGAAAATTTCTGTTCGTCACTGACAGTGTTGAATGTTAATGGAAAAAGTTCAAGGCAATCGTAAAATGCGTTTTAGACAGGTAGGTGCCGAGTAAAACTGTGAGGGACGGGAAAAACCCACCGTGGTTCAACAACAAAGTTAGGAAACTACTGCGAAAGCAAAGAGAGCTTCACTGCAAATTTAAACGCAGCCGAAACCTCTCAGACAAACAGAAGCTAAACGATGTCAAAATTAGCGTAAGGAGGGTTATGCGTGAAGCGTTCAATGAATTCGAAAGTAAAATTCTTAGTACCGACTTGACAGAACTTCCTTGGATTTTCTGTCAAGTTCTGGTCTTACGTTAAATCAGTAAGTGGATCGAAACAGCATATCCAGACACTCTGGGATGATAATGGCATTGAAACAGAGGATGACACGCGTAAAACTGAAATACTAAACATCTTTTTCCAAAGCTGTTTCAAGAGGAAGACCGCACTGCAGTTCCTTCTCTAAATCCTCGCACAAACGAAAAAATGGCTGACATCGAAATAAGTGTCCAAGGAATAGAAAAGCAGCTGGAATCACTCAACAGAGGAACGTCCACTGGACCTGACGGAATACCAATTCGATTCTATACAGGGTACACGAAAGAACTTGGCCCCCTTCTAACAGCGGTGTACCGCAACTCTCTAGAGGAACGGAAGGTTCCAAATGATTGGAAAAGAGCACAGGTGGTTCCAGTTTTCAAGAAGGGTCGTGGAGCAGATGCGCAAAACTATAGACCTATATCTCTGACATCGATCTGTTGTAGAATTTTAGAACGTTTTTTGCTCGCGTACCATGTCATTTCTGGAAACCCAGAATCTACCCTGTAGGAATCAACATGGATTCCGGAAGCAGCGATCGTGTGAGACCCAACTCGCTTTATTTGTTCATGAGACCCAGAAAATATTAGATACAGGCTCCTAGATAGATGTCATTTTCCTTGACTTCCGGAAGGCGTTCGACACAGTTCCGCAATGTCGCCTGATAAACAAAGTAAGAGCCTACGGAATATCAGACCAGCTGTGTGGCTGGATTGAAAAGTTTTTAGCAAACAGAACACCGCATGTTATTCTCAATGGAGAGACGTCTACAGACGTTAAAGTAACCTCTGGCGTGCCACAAGGGAGTGTTATGGGACCATTGCTTTTCAAAATATATATAAATGGCCTAGTAGATAGTGTCGGAAGTTCCATGCGGCTTTTCGCGGATGGTGCTGTAGTATACAGAGAAGTTGCAGCATTAGAAAATTGCAGCGAAATACAGGAAGATCTGCAGCGGATAGGCACCCGGTGCAGGGAGTGGCAACTGACCTTTAACATAGATAAATGTAATGTATTGCGAATACATAGAAAAAAGGATCCTTTATTGTATGATTATGTGATAGCGGAATAAACACTGGTTGCAGTTACTTCTGTAAAATATCTGGGAGTATGCGTACGGAACGATTTGAAGTGAAACGATCATATAAAATTAATTGTTGGTATGGCGGGTACCAGGTTGAGATTCATTGGGAGAGAGAAAATGTAGTCCATCAACAAAGGAGGTGGCTTACAAAACACTCGTTCGACCTATACTTGAGTATTGCTCATTAGTGTGGGATCCGTACCAGGTCGAGTTGACGGAGGAGATAGGGAAGATCCAAAGAAGAGCGGCGCGTTTCGTTATAGGGTTATTTGGTAAGCGTGTTACGGAGATGTTTAGCAAACTCAGATGGCAGACTCTGCAAGAGAGGCGCTCAGCATCGCGGTGTAGCTTGCTGTCCAGGTTTAGAGAGGGTGCGTTTCTGGATGAGGTATTGAATATATTGCTTCCCCCTACTTATACCTCCCGAGGAGACCATGAATGTAAAAATAGAGAGATTCGAGCGCGCACGGAGGCTTTCCGGCAGTCGTTCTTCCCGCGAACCATACGCGACTGGAACAGGAAAGGGAGGTAATGACAGTGGCACTAAAGTGCCCTCCGCCACACACCGTTGGGTTGCTTGCGGAGTATAAATGTAGATGTAGATGAAGTTTTGAATAGATATTGGAAGAGGTAGGTCGTCCCTATCTCCTGGACGCTCCTCTCTTTTTTATCGACGATTTCACAGATTTCCGCAAGCGTTCGATGTTGTGTGTGTGGACAGATGGATCGCCCTATAACAAAAATTCAGCAGAACGATTCACAAATTTTGTGATCCCCTCCACTGGGGGTCGAACCGCACAGTAACCCTAGGTTCGGTGTGGGGCGGCGGTGGGGTAGGTGGACTGCTGTGGCCTGTTGTTGGGTTGTGAACCACTGAGGGCTATGGCGGAACGAAGCCTCTCCGTCGTTTCTAGCTCCCCAGTTTAATACACAATGCACACCTCATCAGGTGGACTAGTGTATCAGCACTACCAACAGAGAGGTCTAGTTGAGCAACAAGATTTTTTATTGTGATCCGTCGATCATCTCGAATGAGAGTGTCCGCACGTTCCAACGTCGCAGGAGTTACAGTAGTGTGCGGTCGATCGTCAAGCGGGAGATCAGACAGGTTTGCGCGACCTTGTTGCGATGATGACAGAACTGTCACCCAACGATCCACCGTGCTTTTGTTCACTGCAGGTCTCCGTAGACATTCTGCAAGCGCCTATGAATATCCTCGTTGCTCTGGTTTTCCGCCATAGGAAACACAATGACAGCTGTCTGTTTGGAACGCACCTCCATAACAGACGCCGTTTTGTAGTCTACGTATAGCGTCGCTACCAATCGGAACGTCACGAGACTACAGGGGCTGAAGCGGAAATACTCCACAACGTCCCACAACAAACTCCGCATTTTTTCAACCGAAATTGGTCTATTAGAAAAGTGTGTTGCATTTATGATTGAATGCCCCTAGTAGATTTCCTACCCAGTTTCATTGACAAATGATATTTTTCATCTCTCAGGTTTTATCGTCATTGTTGATTAACAGTGACCCAGTGGTATTGTTCAGGTGCTGGCAGCTGTGTCGTTATGTGTACTCGCTACCTGGATTCCAATCACACCTTTTCCAGAGCCGGCGCTGATATGTCACGAAACGCACATTCTCTGTCTTCCAGTGATGATCGGCGAGGTCTTAATAAACTGAGTTTAGGATCCCAAGCTTTACTTAAATTGGAACCTCTGTCACCGTTTATTAGGTTTTCCGACATCTTCATTTCGATAGACTTCTTAATTCAGCTTTCGCGAAAGCTTGGCTGTTGCATCACGATACTGCATTCGTTCTGTTTTACTTCATGATTTTATTCGAGGCAGTGCTCGGCGACAGTTGATTTGGTTTATTGTTTTTAATCGAGCGCAGCTCTGATCTTCCTTGCACCTACCCTTCACTATTCAAGAAGATTGATCGGATCGCGCCTCACATGGACAGCATGCCCGAAGAATTACAACTCCTATAAATAGCGTTCTGAAGGCAGGCGTTGCAGTCAAAATTAACAACGCATGAGACTGAGAACGGACATCAGCGTCACACACGAGTAAAGCAACCTAGCAAATCATCTGTCGCCTTGCAGACCTTCGACTATAATCTTAAAATGAAATACAACGAGAGAAACGTCATCGTGCAAACGCCAAATTTCTGGCACAGCTTATTTAACCAGTCTGTCGAAATTAAGATGTTGGTATTCCTAATAAAACAGAATGGAGGTTTCAATTTAAGCAAGGTTTTGGATTCGGCACTCACTTTGGCGCCGGGATTCGAACTTGGCTATAAAGAACGACGCAAGACCAACACTACTTCCCACACTGATAGGAGTCCAGGCAGACAATACACTATTCTGCCAGGTAAGTTGTATAACAATACAGCTCGCAACACCTATGGAAGACGAGTGGGTCGGCTGTCGAAAGATTGTGCAGAAAAAACGAATCCACAACTCGACTGAACACTTGAAAGCACATCTTTTAATATTTTTCATTTGTAAAGCATTAGGGTAGCTCCGTTTTTGGCGTATCGTAAGACTCAGTACTTACGACTGGATTATCGTCAGTAGTGAACCAAAGCGATATAGCCTGCCGATGTTCTCTAGGAAATTATTTGTTTCATACTTCGGGAGACAGACGTCGTAGCTGTTTTGTCTCTCTTATGTGGACTGAGCTCGCCTGAAAGGGAAAAAATTCTTGGTGCTGGAGGGAATTGTGGTAGCCTGCAGCAAACAACCACTTTCAGCTTGTTTACTAATTAATAAGTTATAAATGTACCGAGAAAGAGGTAATTGTGCTTCCTGAAATCACAGGCGTCTTCAACAATTGTTGATAAACGTTAGATTAACGATGTGTTACGAGTCAACTTGGAAATGACAAGAAAAACATTACCGAAGCCCCAGAAAGAGCTCACTCGCAACACACTCGCCGCTCAAACTACATCCGTACTTTCAGGACAGCCCTGCTGTTCATACTACACATCAGTACCTTATCGGATAGTATCAGTTCCAATCTCAGGCTATTCGAAAATGATACAGTTATCTAGACGGTCACCTTTACTTAAGATTTTACAAACAGCGTCTAGATGGTGCAAATGGCTCTGAGCACTATGCGACTTAAATTCTGAGGTCATCAGTCGCCTAGAAATTAGAACTAATTAAACCTAACTAACCTAAGGACATCACACACATCCATGCCCGAGGCAGGATTCGAACCTGCGACCGTAGCGGTCGCTCGGTTCCAGACTGTAGCGCCTAGAACAGCACGGCCACTCCGGCCGGCGTCTAGATGGTGCTACTGAGATCTGACCCTACAACTGCTTTAACATTTTGTCATTTGTTATTGGTAAATCAATACCAACTCAGGCAATGTCCAAGTACTTTACTTACAGTGAGTGTAGGATGCTTTTTTAATTTTATTTTCATTTTAAATCCATGCTTCGAATCGTTTCGTTCAATTTTGGTAGTTAATGACCTCCAAAAAGACTGTTCAGATTGCATTTGGAGCATTTTGTGATGGTCGTGCTTCCTCTACTGATTAATTATGTGAAGGTTCGACTAAACTCGAATGTTTCAAAAAACGGATTGACGTGTGACTAGCCGCTAATTGCAGTACATTCTGTTTTCTGTCAACGTTTAGCTGTCTTTTGTCGATTGGTGTAAAGAAATGCTCAAACAATTACACCAAGGAAATGCAAACTCTGTGCACCACACGTCGTAACGGGAGGCGAAACTTGAATATATCCTACTGCCCTCCATACATGCGAATCACAGCCACACATTGGAGCTCAGGCAGCTCAGACAACACTGAGTTACGGCTACGTCCAGAGAGGGCACAAAAAGGCAATATGTATTTTGTGATTCCACAATATGTTAATAAAAAACACTGAGGAGCCAAAGCAACTCGTACACCTGCCTAATATCGTGTAGGGACCCCACGAGCAAGCAGAAGTGTCGCAACACGACGTGGCATGGACTCGACTAAGGTCTGATGTAGTGCTGGAAGAAATTGACACAATTAACCCTGTTAGACTGACCAAAATTCGTAAGTCTGCGAGGGGTTGGAGCCACTCTGTACCAGTTCTGGACGTGCGGGGTGTCGCATTGTTCTGTTGGAATTACCCAAGTCGGCCGGAATGTACAATGTACGTGTCACCTGTCAAAGTCGCAACTAAACGTAACAGGGGTCCCATATCACTCCCGCTGCACGCGCCCCACACCGTTACAGAGCCTCCACGAGCTTGAACAGTCCCCTGTTGACAGGCAGGGTCCATGGACTCATGAGGTTGTCTCCATACCCGTAAACATCCATCCGCTCGAAACAATTTGAAACGAGACTCACCCAACCAGGCAAAATGTTTCCAGTCATCAATAGTCTAATGTCGGTGTTGAAGGGCCGAGGCGAGGCGTAAAGCTTAGTGTCGTGCAGTCATCAAGGGTACAGGAGTTGGCCTTCGGCTCCGAAAGCCCATGTCGATGATGTTTCGTTGAATGGTTCGCACGCTGACACTTGTCGATGGCCCAGCATTGAAATCTGCATCAATTTGCGGAAGGATTGCACTTTTGAACGATTCTCTTCAGTCGTCGTTGGACCAGTTCTTGCAGGATCTGCTTCCGGTCGCAGCGATGTTGGAGATTTGATGTTTTAGCGCATTCCTGATATTCACGGTACACTCGTGAAATGTCGTACGGGAAAATCCCCACTTCATCGCTACCTCGGAGATGCTGTGTCCCATCGCTCGTGCGCCGACTGTAACACCACGTTCAAACTCACTTAAATCTTGATAACCTGCCATTGTACTAGCAGTAACCGGTCTGACAACTGCGCCAACCGCAGCGCCGTCTTCTGCTTGTTTACATATCTCTGTATTTGAATAGACATGCCTATACCTGTTTCTTTGGCGCTTGAATGTAAATCGCAAGCGGACTTAAGCCGACGAACGGCTCCACTCAGTATCAGCGTCAGTATGAATAGAACGTCAAGACAAAATCGAGGCCGTGTCTGAAACCTATGCCATCTCTCAGTTTAAACATTATTGTTTTTTGTAAACTATGTTGTTTTAGACTGTCTTTAAAAATCGAAGTGAAATAAATTTTGTCTATTTTTGTTTGACCACAAAAATGTAGTTAATAATGAATGTTATTATTTGCCCGATAAGCTCCGTTATATTGTATTTAGACTATTACGTTTTGCAATTTTTATACACTATATGATCAAAAGTATCCTGACACCCCCAAAACCATACGTTATTCAAATTAGGTGCATTGTGCTGCCACCTACTGCCAGGTACTCCATATCAGCGACCTCAGTAGTCATTAGACATCGTAAGGGAGCAGAATGGGGTGCTCCACGGAACTCACGGACTCCGAATGTGGTCAGGTGATTGGGTGTCACTTGTGTCATGTCTTACGCGAGATTTCCACACCCCTAAACATCCCTATGTCCACTGTTTCAGATGTGATAGTGAAGTGGAAACGTGAAGGGACACGTACAGCACGAAAGCGTACAGGCCGAACTCGTCTGTTGAGGGACAGAGACCGCCGACAGTTGAAGACGGTCGTAATGTGTGATAGGCAGAAATCTATCCAGACCATCACACAGGAATTCCAAAGTGCATCAGGATCCAATGCAAGTACTGTGATAGGCGGGAGGTGAGAAAACTTGGGTTTCATGGTCGAGCGGCTGCTTATAAGCCACACATCATGCCGGTAAATGCCAAAGGACGCGTTGCTAGGTGTAAGAGGTGTAAACATTGGACGACTGAACAGTGGAAATACGTTGTGTGGAGACACGAATCACGGTACACAATGTGGCGATCCGATGGCAGGGTGTGGGTACGGCGATTGTTCGGTGACCGACATCTGCCAGAGTGCAGTGCCTACAGTATAATTCGGAGGCGGTGATGTTATGGTGTGGTCCTGGTTTTCATGGAGGGGGCTTGCATCCCTTGTTGTTTTGCGTGGCACTATCACAGCAGAAGTCTACATTGATGTTTTAAGCACCTTCTTGCTTCCCACTGTTGAAGAGCAATTCGAGGATGACGATTGCATATTTCATCACGATTGAGCATCTGTTCAAAATGCACGACCTGTGGCGGAGTGGTTACACAACAATAAAATCCCTGTAATGGACTGGCCTGCACAGAGTCCTGACCTGAATCCTGTGGAACACCTCTGGGATGTTTTGGAACGCCGACCGACTCACCGACCGACTCTCGCTAGTGCAGCACTCCGTGAAGAATAGGCTGCCATTCCCCAAGAAACCTTCCAGCACTGATTGACCGCATGCCTGCAAGAGTGGAAGCTGTCATCAAGGATAAGGGTGGGCCGACACCATATTGAATTCCACCATTGCCGATGGAGGGCACCACGAACTTGTAAGTCATTTTCAGCCAGGTGTCCGGATACTTTTCATCACGTAGTGTATAAGGTAGGGAGAGGCATAAAGCTTCGCGTTGGCCACCGTAGAACTTATTTAGCATCTGTAGTAATATCGACCGAGAGAGAAATACTTTACTGTTATATTAATTAATGCTTTCATTGACTTTATACAGGAAAACCTTTTACTGTTCACAAAAATATCATAAGCGCCTACGTTAGTCTATGCCAAGTCTCAAGTTGGGCTTTAAGTCAAAATTCAGTAAGAAAATGTTGAGATATTTTACTGCTCAGCTTTTCTGATGTTCTGAAAGTGAAACAATTTAAATCGTTGCAGATCGTACGCCTTTTGCACGGTTAGTTTAAATTCATATTTGCCACGTAATGGTGGCGGCTGTAGCTCGTCAGCGATGATGCTCGAACAGCTAAAAATGCTAAATGCTGAAAAATTTTAGTCAATTTCACATGGAACAGTAGTTACAGTGCACAAATAATTCCAACAGGGGGTCTATAATCACATATAGTAATATTTATGATTTATGAGACACACACACACACACACACTTTATTACTGAAACAGATACAGTTCCACCATTAACATCGAAAGTAAACAGGAGAGAGAGCGAAGTTTGTAATGGCGCTGCAGGCATGGACTGTGCGGCTGGTCCCGGCAGAGTTTCGAGTCCTCCCTCGGGCATGGGTGTGTGTGTTTGTCCTTAGGATAATTTAGGTTAAGTAGTGTGTAAGCTTAGGGACTGATGACCGTAGCAGTTAAGTCCCATAAGATTTCACACACATATGAACATTTTTGTAATGGCGCTCTTGTAATAACAAAAAATTAACATGACTTCATACATTATTATACAGGTTGTATATAAAGTCCGGGAACACTTCCAATTATTTATTGCACAAGAACCAAACATTGTACATGTGGTGTCACCGCTAGACACCACACTTGCTAGGTGGTAACTTAAATCGGCCGCGGTCCTGTAGTACATGTCGGACCCGCGTGTCGCCACTGTGTATTCGCAAACGTAGCGCCACCACAGGGCAGGTCACAAGACACGGACATGACCTCGCCCCAGTTGTACGGACGACATAGCTTGCGACTAGACCTACCAAGTATTCCTCTCATTTGCCGAGAGACAGATTAAATAGCCTTCAGCTAGTCCATCGCTACTACCTAGCAAGGCGCCATGTGTATCATTGCTAATTGCTTACTACTATGCAAGAGATGTATTTCAACAAGAACAAGACTACATTAAAGTTAAGTATTATTAAAATCTCTCTTCTTTTCTTTATAGTTTTCATCCAGTCTCCTGTTTCAGAATTTACGCCCGTCTGCGTTAGTTTCGCGTGCACCTAGCCACTCATTGTGTCGAGACCTTAGGGAATCGACACAACAATATTTTGGCGCCGAGGAGTGGTGCCGCGCCCACGTTGCAGTCTTTGTGTTATACTTGCTCTAATTTGTTTGTGTCATGGCTTCGCCGCAATCTCCAGATGTACTGTCCGAATTTTTTCGCTTGCAGAATCAGCAGACGCAGGCGTTATTGGAAGCCCTTGGACAGCTCGTCCAGGGTCAACGTGCGCTGCAAACCGATGCGGCGGCAGCCGTTTCATCGCTACCGCAGCCACACACCGCTGTCGCACCGCCATTTAGGCCCTTTGAGGCCCATAACGAGAGCTGGACTGAGTGGGCCGATCAGTTCAACTTCCACCTCACTGCTTATGGAATTCAAGGTAAAGAGCGGCAGCCGTTTTTGCTTTCTTGTGTCGGTGTGTCTACCTACCGGGTGATAGTGAAATTGTTTCCCCGACGCGACGTAGCAACTCTGTCCTACGAGGAAATTTTGTCGGCTTTAGATGCCTATTTCAAAGAAACAGTAAATGTAGTTGCCAAACGGTATACGTTTTTTCGTACAAAACGTACGGCCGGTCAGACTAATAGGGAGTGGGTAGCAACTTTGCAAGGCCTTACTAGAGACTGCGCGTTTGCCTGTGAATGTGGCCTCCCATATTCAGATACTATGGTGCGTGATGCAATTGCACAGAACGTTTCTGATGTTCGCATACGGGAACAGATTTTGAAACTCGTTAATCCCTCCCTGCAACAAGTGATAGACATATTGGACAGGCAAGACACACTTGACTTTGCTCAGGAATCGTTTGAAACTTCGCCAGCAGTGTGTCACGTTAATCGGCCCGCCCGGCCCGCTGCACGGGACGCTGAGCGGCCCTCGCGCCCGACTTCGCAGCGGCCGCCTCGCTTGCAACCACGTGCGCCGCGTAAGCAAGCAAATGCAGTGAAATCTTGCCCGCGGTGTGCCACTAGACATTCGCGTGAAAATTGCCCGTCACGCCAAGCTATTTGCTTTTACTGTCACAAGAAAGGACATGTACAAAGTGTTTGCCAGAAAAAGTTCAGATCAGACAATCACACAAATTCCAGGCCCTTTGCTTCGCGCCGGAATCGAACCCAGGACAATCCGGCTCGTGGACCTTCGCCCATGGACATTCATGTAGTTCATGCCCACCCGTCCAGTGACACTTTAGCTAATAGTGACTGTGTTCGTCCCACCCAAAGTGTGCGTCGACGTCGCCGGAAATCCCGTAAAGTTGCAAGTGCTTCTGTACCTGTATCAGTTCAAATTGCACGAGACAGTCGCTCTTGTCGTCAACAAGACAATAAACTTTTTGTGGACTTAGACTTTGCAGGAAAAGTGATACCATTCCAGCTCGATACCGGAGCTGCAGTTTCATTGCTCAATCACGACACGTACAAACAACTGGGCGCCCCGCCATTGCGTGCCGCAAATGTTACGTTAACTAGTTACTCAGGACAGCATATACCTGTGTTAGGACAGTGCAGCCTTATTGCAACATACAAGGGACTGACAAAACTTGTGTCATTTTATGTTCTTCGTTCCTCTAGTGCAGTGAACTTGTTTGGTTTAGATTTGTTTCAATTGTTTAATTTGTCTATTGTAAATCAGGTCCTATCCGTGAATCAGACTGTGCCTTCCGCCAGTGTTTCTAGTCTTTGTGAAGAATTTGCAGACATTTTTGCTCCGGGCCTTGGTTGCGCTAAGAACTATGAAGCGCATTTGGAACTGAAAGATAACGCGCAACCAAAAATTTTTCAGAGCGCGCAATGTTCCCCACGCATTGCGTGATGAGGTCGCAAAAACATTAGCCGAATTAGAATCTCAAGGTGTAATTGAACGTGTGCAGGCTTCTCTCTGGGCCTCACCCTTAGTCATTTTGCCCAAACCTTCCGGAAAATTGAGACTTTGCGTGGACTTCAAGGCAACTGTGAATCCACAACTTGTGACTGCTACTTTTCCTTTGCCCCGCCCGGAAGATCTTTTTGACAAACTGTGCCCGGGAAAATATTTTTCAAAATTGGACCTAGCAGATGCGTACTTGCAAATACCTGTGGACGAAGACTCCCAGCGCGTCTTAGTGGTTAACACGCATCTTGGCTTGTATCGCTTCAAAAGACTGCCATTCGGGTGTGCATCCGCCCCTGCTTTATTTCAGCAATATTTACAAACTATTTGTGCGTCGGTCCCTACGGCTGCGAACTATCTGGACGATATTGTAATCTCAGGAAAGACAGAAGCAGAACATTTGCAAAATCTCCGAACATTATTTCAGGTATTGCGACAACATGGTCTTCGCTTGAGGAAGGACAAATGTGTGTTTTTTGCTCGTGACTTACCGTACCTGGGCCATGTCCTTAACCCCCAAGGTATACATCCGAGTCCAGAGCACCTTCGTGCCATTCAGGACTTGCCGTCACCGCAGAACTTAAAACAGCTACAGAGTGTGCTGGGTAAGGTAAATTATTATCATCGGTTTGTGCGCAATGCTTCTTCTATTTCAGCTCCGCTTCATCGCTTACGCCGTAAAGGTGTTCCGTTCGTCTGGACAACGGAATGCGAACGCGCCTTTCGCCAGTTGAAATCGGCGTTACTTTCAAATACTTGCCTTACGCCATTCGATCCCCGAAAACCCATTTTGTTGATGGTTGATGCATCGGATTTCGGGATCGGTGCTGTGCTTGCGCACAAGGATGGCTCGCATGATCGCCCTATTGCCTTTGCGTCCAAATTGCTCTCATCTGCGCAAAGACATTATTCACAAATAGAGAAAGAAGCTTTAGCTCTTGTGTTTGGTGTAACAAAGTTTCACGATTTCTTGTATGGTCGTCACTTTACCATCATCACGGACCACAAGCCTTTGACATCGCTTTTTCATCCGAACACGCCTGTACCTCCACGTACGGCGCAGAAATTCATTCGCTGGTCTCTTTTTCTCTCGCAGTACCGCTACGATATCTTGTATCGGTCCACTGCTAAGCACGGCAACGCTGATGCGTTGTCCCGTTTGCCTGTTGCTGAGGATAAAGCATTCGATTCTTCCGAACTTGCTTGCATGTTCATTGATTCGGAAGCCGATGACGTGGTCGCATCGTTTCCGATTGATTTTCGTCGTGTAGCTACAGCCACAGCTGCTGACCCTGTCCTTGCTACTGTTTTGCGTTTTGTTGCTACGCAATGGCCCTTGTCCAAGTCACGGATCGAAGATCCTTTGGTTCGCCGTTTTTTTGCTCACAAGGAGAGACTTTTTGTACGACGTGGTGTTTTGTTGTTGCGTTCCGATAATGATCAGTCTCGAGTCGTAGTCCCACGTTCGTTACAGTCCTCTGTCTTAAAGCTTCTTCACCAAGGACATTGGGGTATAGTGCGTACGAAACAGCTTGCTCGTCAGCACTGTACTTGGTTCGGAATCGATGCTGCGATTACGAATATGTGCTCCTCTTGCGTGGCGTGTGCCGAACAACAATCCGCACCGCCGCGGAAATTCTTTGCATGGCCGAAAGCCACTTCCCCTTGGCAACGCTTGCACATAGATTTTGCTGGTCCATTCTGGAATGCTCGATGGTTGGTTGTGGTCGATGCTTTCAGTAATTTTCCTTTTGTTGTCCGGATGTCTTCCACGACGTCTTCTGCCACAATCCAAGCCTTGTCTGCTATCTTTTGCATTGAAGGTCTTCCGCAGACTATTGTTTCCGACAATGGCCCACAATTCATGTCCGCAGAATTTCAGTCGTTCTGCAAGGCCAATGGTCTTCAACATCTGACATCCGCGCCGTTTTCGCCTCAGTCAAACGGTGCCGCGGAACGATTGGTCCGGACTTTCAAGTCGCAGATGTTGAAGTGGAAAGAGTCGCATTCTCGGGAGGACGCTTTGTTGCTCTTTTTGTCCTCATATCGCTCTCAGCCCCGCGATGGTCGCTCGCCGGCTGAGTTGCTCCATGGTCGTCCTCATCGAACTCTGATGTCTTTGCTGCATCCGCCACATCAGGTTCCTGTGCAGCGGCAGACTCCTGCTTTTGCTCCTGGCGACGTTGTCTATTATCGCAACTATCGCGGTTCACAGCGTTGGCTCGCAGGGCGCATTCTTCGCTGCCTCGGCCGCGCGATGTATTTGGTTTTGGGGGCCTCTGGTGAGGTGCGTCGGCATCTCAATCAGCTGCGCCTCTGTCGTCGCCTGGGTTCTGCCGCTCCCCGTCTGCTTTCAGCGACGGAGCCGTCCGGTCAGCGCCTTGGGGACCCATCTACTGGCTCGCCTCATCCCCAGGTGTTACCGACGATGCCTTCCATTTTGCCTCATGGCGTCGCGCCGCCGCAGCCGCCGCCGGCGCCGCCAGCAGCGGACGCTTCGCTGCAGCCGCCTCGCGCCTCCCTGGGTCACGCGCCGCCGCTTGCTTCCCGTGACCAGCCGTCCTCCGCCATGGACCTCTTGCCCGCTCCGGACCAGATGTCGTCTTCGCCCGTCGGGTGCTCCGACCACATGGAGGTCGACCCCGCGGCTCCTCTTATATCATTACGTGCGCAAACACCTCATGTTGACGTGCACCCTGGACTAGGTTTGCAGGCGTTTCCTAGCTCCCCTCGGACCGAATGGCCGGGTGCGGGTGGCACAGCCTCGCCTGTTGTTAGGCTCCCCACCTCATCGCATACGTCAACATGGGGTCCTCCCCACGGCGGGCGGAAGCCTTATCTCACGACCGTTCGCCGATTTGCGGGGGAGGAATGTGGTGTCACCGCTAGACACCACACTTGCTAGGTGGTAACTTAAATCGGCCGCGGTCCTGTAGTACATGTCGGACCCGCGTGTCGCCACTGTGTATTCGCAAACGTAGCGCCACCACAGGGCAGGTCACAAGACACGGACATGACCTCGCCCCAGTTGTACGGACGACATAGCTTGCGACTAGACCTACCAAGTATTCCTCTCATTTGCCGAGAGACAGATTAAATAGCCTTCAGCTAGTCCATCGCTACTACCTAGCAAGGCGCCATGTGTATCATTGCTAATTGCTTACTACTATGCAAGAGATGTATTTCAACAAGAACAAGACTACATTAAAGTTAAGTATTATTAAAATCTCTCTTCTTTTCTTTATAGTTTTCATCCAGTCTCCTGTTTCAGAATTTACGCCCGTCTGCGTTAGTTTCGCGTGCACCTAGCCACTCATTGTGTCGAGACCTTAGGGAATCGACACAACAGTACATATATCATACATATGTCATTTTGAAGAGAAACCATGAAAGTTTATTTTCATGTATACCGCCACAGCGTAGTTTGGAAATTTGCCGATAGTCAGCGCTAGTTGCAAACATGGCGAGTTCGGGTGCGAGAGCACTTCGCCGAGAGCACTGTCACTGGATATTCCTACTTGGACATGTTGCAGCAATGGCTGATGCTTGAAATGCAATCGGACTCTCGTTCATCTTTCAGCAGAATGGTGCTCCACCCCATTTTCATCATGAAGTTCGTGGGTATCTGAACACGGATCCGCCGCTGGCCGTTGTGGCTGAGCGGTTCAAGGCGTTTCAGTCCGGAACCGCACTGCTGCTACGGTCGCAGGTTCGAATCCTGCATCGGGCATGGATGTGTGTGATGTCCTTAGGTTAGTTAGGTTTAAGTAGTTCTAAGTCTAGGGGACTGATGACCTCAGATGTTAAGTCCCATAGTGCTCAGAGCCATTTGAACCATACGCCTTGACTGCCGAACAAAACAGCGACACGTGGACGCCTGCCACGACTTGGCTGAAATGTAAAACGTGTTCAATTCTTTTCCAAAAAACAGAAGGGGACAGCTGTTTCATGAAATGGCCTCCCCGATCACCAGATCTCACTCCGTGTGACTTTTTTCTGTGCGCACACATTAAAGGTCTGGTGTATGTACAGCCTCTATCACCTGATGTAGCAGAGCTCTGGGAGAGAATACGGGAAGCGACAGCCACAGTCGACGATGCCATCCATGCTGCGACGGGTATGGCAAGAATTCGATCACCGTTGATGTCTGCCAGGTCACTCATGGTTCGCATGTCGAATGTTTGTAAAAGAAATTTTCAGAGTTTCTCTTCAAAATGTAATATGTATGACATCTGTACAATGTTCAGTTCTTGTGAAAGAAATAATTGAAAGCGTTCCCAGACTTTATGTACGCCCTTTATGTAACTCTAAGATACATCTTTAATCATATAGTTATTCTTTGATGATTATATTAATTACAAAAAAAATTTTTGATACATAAAATACATATTACATTTTCAACACAAAATGTTTCTTAGGGTTTCTGTGAACGTCTGTTAGAAAAAGGTTTACGTTCTTGTTCATTATTCTCCGCATGTTATAAACCGCTGCATAGAAGAGCCAACAAGGTATTCCACAAGTGGTGATAGTTATTGTTCACTGGATTTAGGTCTAGGTCATGGCTAAAAATAGATCAATGCATGTGAACTTTAAACTATTGCCACGTACCATCTTCATAATGTAGTTAAGTAGAGCAACATTTCTATAAATAAATTATTGTAAATTGTTGATAATCTGTCTTGAAATATACGGTACTTTTATTTAGTTGTTGTCCTATTTGGCCCTCTACGAGTACAGTTGCAAGTCACCTCGTGACAGCAACTTCTAAGGGGTACTACTGTCGGTATTAGTATGACGTAGTAAATCGTACACTGTACGCATAGCTGGTTCTCTGAAACTTTCGAAGGGCACGCCCTTTGTACAGCAAGGGTATTGTCTTGCTGTTTTACATGCTACAAAGACCAAGGACTACCGGACACGCGCAAGAATGGGAGTAGAAAGTCGATGTCCGGGTTTCGTGCAGAGGGGTCCCGCGTGGATCCATCGCATTAAAATTATTTGAATAATTTGTTAAAGTGACGATTTACGAGTTTGGAAGTATTACGTCGATTGGTAGGGTAACAGCGACCAATGATACAGCTTATTTGCGGAAGGTGCGCGTAATTACATAATTATGGAGTCCATGGATGAAACAGCATCGGTATTGTTGTTCAGTAACCTCTGGTGGCTGAACATAATACTACTTGAAGAGCTATAAAATAGGTTACGGTGGACGGTTACAACCTAAAAGATTAATTCTAGAAAACAGTACAGCAAAGGCAAAGTTAAGTGTGTAGGTGTAATACTGTCAAGACGATGCAAGTAGGCTGTTTAGGTTTTTATGTTGCTAACGCCACGTAGCGCTCTGTATGAAAATCACTGTCTGTGCTGCGTGCAGTCTGTGGCTGGTTTGCATTGTTGTTGACTATTGTAGTGTTGGGCAGTTGACTGTTAACAGCGCGTAGCGTTGCGCAGTTGGGAGGTGAGCCGCCAGCTGTGGTGGATGTGGGGAGTGAGATGGCGAAGTTTTGAGAGCGGATGATCTGGACTGTGTCCATCAGAGAGAGTAAATTTGTAAGACTGGATGTCATGAACTGATATATATATATATATATATATATATATATATATATATATATATATATATATATATATATATTGTTTGTTCTCTAGCAAAATTTTTCATTTGCTAATTATGCTTATCAGTAGTTAGTGCCTTCAGTAGTTTGAATCTTTTATTTAGCTGGCAGTAGTGGCGCTCGCTGTATTGCAGTAGTTCGAGTAACGAAGATTTTTGTGAGGTAAGTGATTTGTGAAAGGTATAGGTTAAATTTAGTCAGGTCCATTCTTTTGTAGGGATTTTTGAAAGTCAGATTGCGTTGCGCTAAAAATATTGTGTGTCAGTTTAGTGTTGATCAGAATAAGTAAAGAGCGAAATGTCTGAGTACGTTCTCTATCAAAATCTTTCATTTGCTAATTATGCCTATCAGTAGTTAGTGCCTTCAGTAGTTTGAATCTTTTATTTAGCTGGCAGTAGTGGCGCTCGCTGTATTGCAGTAGTTCGAGTAACGAAGATTTTTGTGAGGTAAGTGATTTGTGAAAGGTGTAGGTTAAATTTAGTCAGGGCCATTCTTTTGTAGGGATTTTTGAAAGTTAGATTGCGTTGCGCTAAAAATATTGTGTGTCAGTTTAGTGTTGATCAGAATAAGTAAAGAGCGAAATGTCTGAGTACGTTCAAATAACGTAAGGTGTTAACCAGCACAGTAATTCATAAATTTTTCTAAGGGGACGTTTCAACGAGTGTGGCTGGGTCTAGGCATTGTGAGGAAGTGTGTAGAGTAATCTGTTTTGACTGGCAGCGGTTACGATTCCGCATCCTATAAAGGAACAGTCACTGAGTTCAACTGCACCCATTATGTATAAAATTCACATTGTTACGAACTGTGTTACTTGCAAAAAGTCAAAAAGCGAAGTATAATTATTTGTGCTATCACCCTTTCAAACCAACGTTTTCGCACTTGAGTTTGAGGGAACGTGTTCTCTCTGTTAACTACCCTATACCCATACACGATCACTGAAAAATTAAACTATAAAAAGGACTGAAGGATTTTCAAAAATACTTTCGGTGGTAGGGGGTTCTCTTTGAGCATATGCCTATGAGCTATAAGCTTCGCAAGTGGCAAACGTCTGGGTGTTTCAGTGCGAACCGAAACCATCAAAGGTGGTTCCTTCACGAAGCACTTCTAAGGAAACGATTTCTTTGGTTGCAGTAACATTCCGCGACTACTGATTTATATTATCGAAAAACACCTAACGCTGAATTGGATACTGTAACTCGTTTGCCACAGTTCGTCGATAAAATAAGAAAAACAACCGACTACATCGCATTACTTTCGATCGTGGGAATGCCAGATGTCACACAGAACGCCAAGCGAATATTATTGCATGCATTTTGTTTCTCAACTAAAAACTGGGACAATTCTGTGTACCGAACGAATTTCTCTGGATAGCGGGACATGTATGTGAAAACCCGGACATTCCTGGCAAAGCTGGGACCTCTGGTCAGCCTAGATATAGCAGGAATCAATGCTCAAACAATTTTTCATGCAAATGATGTAAACCAAAAAAATGGGAAGGATTTTCTTGAAATACTTAGCATGTTCGCTTAGGAAGCCTCAGCTAGTGTGAAAAGCTAAGATTCCTTCACTTGCTGGCCTCATAGCAACTTCCCTCGATAAACACAAAGAACCAGGGGTTGAAAAAATTTAGAAGCATGCCACAAAGAAAATAGGACGATGTGCGACATGTGGACGAGCAGAAAACACTAACATAAGGTGTGACTCATGCCATTGCTTTATTTGCAAAGGACATGTGAAAAAAAAAAACAATTAAATGTGAGAAGTGTCAAGCAGTTCTCAAAAATGCGCAAGACAAACTATGCATATGCAAAGAAATTTCTGATACATGATACTGCCTCAATGTAGAAAGGTTATGTTATTTTATACTGCAATTAGAGATTGCTGTGCAGTGTGTGCTTAAGAAAAGTGATGGACTAGGTTAATATAAACCAGCCGCAGCAGCAGAGTGATGTGGCAAAAGTTTATTTCTTATTGTTTAATTAAACAGTGATTTACTTCAAATAATGTCTGTTCAATTACTGTTTAATTAAATTAAAATTAAAGTGTGATTTAGCTCACACATGTTTAGCTTGATAACAGAACGATGACTATTCCTTACATGTTTAGAAAGTACAATGTGCTCCCACTCATTTTATGATACTGTAGATGGAGCGCCCTCTCGAGAGTTAATATAGGTAACAGAGCTTCTACATCTGCTTGTTGGTTATCTCTGGGGCTATCTTACGGGTTACTGGAATTACGTAGTCATCTTTTAGGAAAGAAATATCATCATATAGGATCTGTTCTCGTATCCCCCGGTCTACGGTCAAAGTTGACAGGTATAACGGTAATTTACAATCACTTTCTTTAATGCATTACGAAGAGTATTGACCGTTAGAGGACGATTTATACTCGCACTCTTTGACGTATAAAGCGAAGCGCACAGGGAACCAGCGAAACGTGCAGACAATGGATAAAAATACGCTGTACACCTCATAAGCAACTGCTTCGGGAACTTGAAGAACCGCCTTCCTGAGCACAGAGCCGGGACTCAATGTGGAATGCGGACTCGCGCCACGACCGCCGCCGTCTTATGAATCACCAATGTCTGCACGCAGCTGGTAGCCGCAGCTGTAATCCGACCTCCGTCCAGCGACTGCAGTCAAAAGTCTCGTCCGGAGAACAAGTGCCCGTCGTATATCAGCGGCACACTACGCGTCGGATATTGTGAAGTTAGGAACATGGACATTGCCACCGACACTGAATCACGGAAATTCATCTTGAGAGATGAATCCCGCTTCTGCGTTCAGAATTATTACTTTCATTTTCTCCATAACTGACATGATTAAGATCATGACTCAGACTGACTTTTTTTTAGGGCGCTTAACTACGAAGGTCATTAGCGCCCAGTCACAAAAGTTACTGCACTAATAGCGTAGAAAAATGCAAGGGGGCAACATCAGAAAGTACTTACAAAGACGCAGGGAAACAAAATAAAATAGTTAGATCTTTTTGGACAAGTCCGTCAGTGTAATAAAACGAAGGACACGGGCAGTTGCTCGAGCGTCATCAGCTAAAAGTTCCTGTAAGGTAGACGGCAGACATAGGACAACATGAGAGTGAATAAAATGGGGACAGGACAATAAAACATGGCGCACAGTCAATGGATGACCACAGGGGCACTGCGGGGCGGGGTCACTGGACAACAGGTAGCGGTGGCTAAATCGGCAATGCCCAATCCGCAACCTGCCCAAAATGACCTCCTCTCGCCGGGAAGGGCGTGAGGAGGTCGTCCGAGCCGTCGGGATCGGTTTGATAGCCCTAAGCTTATTTTTTTGGAGAGAGGACCAAGCCTCATGCCACAACTATGAAAAAATGGTTCAAATGGCTCTGAGCACTATGGGACTCAACATCTATGGTCATCAGTCCCCTAGAACTTAGAACTACTTAAACCTAACTAACCTAAGGACAGCACACAACACCCAGCCATCACGAGGCAGAGAAAATCCCTGACCCCGCCGGGAATCGAACCCGGGAACCCGGGCGTGGGAAGCGAGAACGCTACCGCACGACCACGAGATGCGGGCCACAATTATGAAACGCGCCGACAAAGAACCCCACTAACATCAGTTGATGGGACACAAAGGGAATCTGTCCGAGGCAGGAGGACAACAGCCTTGGCCGCAGCATCAGCAGCTTCGTTCCCAGGCATACCAACGTGGCCAGGAATCCACAAAAAAAGGACACGAGTGCCGGTATCAGCTAGCGACTGAAGGGACCGTTGAATCCGTTGCACGAGGGGGTGGTCCGAATATGGGTCACGGAGACTCTGAATGGCTCTCAAAGAAACAGAGCAGATGGCACAGGGAGAATGACGATGGCGGCGGATATACTGAACAGCCTGATAGAGAGCAAAAAGCTCAGCTGTAAAGCTTGAACAATGGTCAAGGAGCCGGCATTGAAAGGTATCATCTCCAACGACAAAGACACATCCGACGCCAGCAGTAGTCTTGGAGCCATCTGTGTAAATAAAAGCGTTATGAGCGAGCCTCGCGGCTTTATCTTCAGGCGGTTCTTGCAGTTCTTACATTCGCTTCTCCTCATTTCTGTACCTGTTACAAAACAATATTGCTGTAGAAACTGTGGTATCAGCGTTCGATACCACACTTGTTAGGGGTTGCAGTTATCGACCGCCATCCGTATTAGTATCGTTGGACCCGCGAGTCGCGACCAGCGCCGCTCCGCGGATTGAATCAAGTTTCCAGCGAGCTCTCGTCCACTCTAGCTCGGGACGTCAAGTAGTAAAGTAGCATAGCCTTTAGCTGATAGGAAGCAACCTCTAACAAGGCGCTTAGTAACTTATGGTCTAAGTGAGGCCTCAAAGCTATGTGTTTATAATTATATGTATGCAGCCAAGAAAAATCCTGTACAACCAGTTAAGTACAATATATATTATTTTTTACCGACGACTTCTAATTATTTTAGTCGTTGTAGATCCGGACCATGCAGCCAGCACCTAATCGACGCTACTGACTAACCTGCTGTGATTTATATGTTTCTATTTAGCATTGGCCACCTGTCAACATTGCCGACGACTCGTTCGTCATCATAACAGAAACATTAGTTTCTGGTTAAATTTTGAGCCTCTGTGCAACCACAAGTGACAACATATTCATCTACAGATCTTAATTCTAGTTGATGTATCATGTTAGAAAGCAGTAAATGAGACGTAGGCGCACTTATTGATTCATCTCTTCTTTTTTGCTATAGTTTTCGTTCTGTTCAAAGCCAAACTCTTCCATGCTTGCTAATGACCGTTCTGGCTGGTTGTGAACGCTGTTAGTAAGGCACATTATCGTTATTCGCTATTACATTACGAAACAAATATTCTTTGTCGAATTTAACCGAACTTTTTTGAAGTGGGTATACAGGGTGTTCCATTGATAGTGACCGGGCCAAATATCTCACGAAATAAGCGTCAAACGAAAAAACTACAAAGAACGAAACTCGTCTAGCTTGAAGGGGGAAACAAGATGGCGCTATGGTTGGCCCGCTAGATGGCGCTGTCATAGGTCAAACGGATATCAACTGCGTTTTTTAAAATAGGAACCCCCATTTTTATTACATATTCGTGTAGTACGTAAAGAAATATGAAAGTTTTAGTTGGACCATTTTTTTCGCTTTGTGATAGATGGCGCTGTAATAGTCACAAATGTATAAGTACGTGGTATCACGTAACATTCCTCCAGTGCGGACGGTATTTGCTTCGTGATACATAACTCGTGTTAAAATGGACCGTTTACAAATTGCGGAAAACGTCGATATCGTGTAGATGTATGGCTGTTGTGATCAACATGCCCAACGGGCTTGTGCTATGTATGCTGCTCGGTATCCTGGACGACATCATCCAAGTGCCCGGACCGTTCGCCGGATAGTTACGCTATTTAAGGAAACAGGAAGTGTTCAGCCACATGTGAAACGTCAACCAAGACCTGCAACAAATGATGATGCCCAAGTAGGTGTTTTAGCTGCTGTCACGGCTAATCCGCACATCACTAGCAGACAAATTGCGCGAGAATCGGCAATCTCAAAAAAGTCGGTGTTGAGAATGCTACATCAACATCGATTGCATCCGTACCATATTTGCACCAGGGTGCATGGCGACTACTTTCAGTGTCGTGTACAGTTCTGCCACTGGGCACAAGAGAAATTACGGGACGATGACACATTTTTTGCACGCGTTCTATTTAGCGACGAAGCGTCATTCACCAACAGCGGTGACGTAAACCGGCATAATGTGCACTACTGGGCAACGGAAAATCCACGATGGCTGCGACAAGAGGAACATCAGCGACCTTAGCGGGTTAATGTATGGTGCGGCATTATGGGAGGAAGGATAATTGGCCCCCATTTTATCGATGGCAATCTAAATGGTGCAATGTATGCTGATTTCCTACGTAATGTTCTACCGATGTTACTACAAGATTGTTTCACTACATGACAGAATGGCGATGTACTTCCAACATGATGGATATCCGGCACATGTGAAGCGGTATTGAACAGCATATTTCATGACAGGTGGATTGGTCGTCGAAGCACCCAACCATGGCCCGCTCGTTCACCGGATCTGACGACCCCGGATTTCTTTCTGAGGGGAAAGTTGATGCATATTTGCTATCGTGATCCACCGACAACGCCTGACAACATTCGTCAGCGCATTGTCAATGCATGTGCGAACATTACGGAAGGCGAACTACTCGCTGTTGAGAGGAATGCCGTTACACGTATTGCCAAATGCATTGAGGTCGACGGACATCATGTTGGGCATTTATTGCATTAATGTGTTATTTACAGGTAATCACGCTGTAAAAGCATGCGTTCTCAGAAATGATAAGTTCACAAAGGTACAGGTATCACATTGGAACATCCGAAATAAAATGTTCAAACGTACCTACGTTCTGTATTTTAATTTAAAAAACCTACCTGTT
This sequence comes from Schistocerca nitens, assembly GCF_023898315.1. Taxonomy (NCBI): domain Eukaryota; kingdom Metazoa; phylum Arthropoda; class Insecta; order Orthoptera; family Acrididae; genus Schistocerca; species Schistocerca nitens. The sequence continues at coordinate 216,890,435 of NC_064620.1, read as the reverse complement.
ACAAACTGTTCGTTTAAACTTGTGAGCCATATGTTTGTGACTAGTACAGCGCCATCTATCACAAAGCGAAAAAAGTGGTCCAACTAAAACATTCGTATTTCTTTACGTACTACACGAATATGTAATAAAAATGGGGGTTCCTATTTTAAAAAAACGCAGTTGATATCGGTTTGACCTATGGCAGCACCATCTAGAGGGCCAACCATAGCGCCATCTGGTTCCCCCCTTCAAGCTAGACAAGTTTCGTTCTTTGTAATTTTTTCGTTTGACGCTTATTTCGTGAGATATTTGGCCCGGTCTCGATCAATTGACCACTCTGTATAATTTTAAGTAAAAAAATAAGAACATGTTCAAAACCAGCACAAGAAACACAGATAGCTGAACACAAAAGGATGTTCGTGTTCCATATCTAGGAATTGGTCTACAGAATAGCCATTTATTCAAGAAGACTGACTTCAAAAATATTTTCCTTTTGCACTTACAAGGAGATAGGACACGTAGTTACTAACAATACAAAATAAAACAATAAAAATGGTGGCGTATATACCGGGTGAAGAAAACATGCCGCACATGGGGATCGGTATGCGATTCCTCATCCAGATTCAAGACAAAGGTTTATCTAGCAGAATCTAGAACTGTGGGAAAAGAAAGTTCTCAAGCATGTCGAGATATATGCTTCCTGTAACAGTGTTTTCGGCAGGCCGGCCGGAGTGGCCGTGCGGTTCTAGGCGCTACAGTCTGGAGCCGAGCGACCGCTACGGTCGCAGGTTCGAATCCTGCCTCGGGCATGGATGTGTGTGATGTCCTTAGGTTAGTTAGGTTTAATTAGTTCTAAGTTCTAGGCGACTGATGACCTCAGAAGTTAAGTCGCATAGTGCTCAGAGCCATTTGAACCATTTTTGTTTTCGGCAAAGAAAAATAGACCATACACCTTTTTCCGTGAAACTGCACAAAGCACATCAAATTTTGGAGAATCTCTCTCGTGTTGTAGAAATTCATATTGTTGTTCCGTACCCCATATTCTGACATTATGACGGTTCACCTTTCCATTTAAATGAAATGTTGCCTCGTCACTAAACACTAATCGTGGAAGGAAGATGTCATCCTCCATCTTGCCAAGAACGAAGTTACAGAGCTCCACAAGCTGTTGTTTTTCACTTTCACGATGAGCTTGCAGTAGCTGAATTTTGTATGGTTTCATGTGTAAACGTCGACGCAACACACGTCATACGGACATCGGCGGCACGCTGAGCTGTCGAGCTGCATGGGTGATGGATTTCTGCGAACTCCTTGTGAAACTATGGCGGATGCTTTCGACGTATGTGTAAGACGTTCGGGAACGTCCCAATGATTTGCCTTTATTCAAACAACCTGTTTCTCGGAATTGTCCATGCCATCGTCTAATGTTCTGTGCTGTAGAAGGATCCAAACCATACCTAGTACGAAAATCACGCCGAACAGTTATTACTGACCCGCAATGCGCAAAACGTAGAACACAAAACGCTTTCTGCTGTCCCTAAACCATTTTTACTAGAACTGTAGTGTGCACACACTGCTGCTACCTAGCGGGAACCATGTAAAACTTGAGAATTTGCTCTTTCCAACAGTATGTTGTTCACACACATATCTCAAAGAACATTATAGTTATGATTTTTTTGAAATTGGATGATTCCTTTGATACACCAGGTATTGTGGAAAGCAATCGTCCTATAGCACTACGCTGGGGCGTGCCCGAAGTTACTTTTACGTCTGAAGACTTCTCTCTATTCAGAATGAAATGCTGTGTTCTTTTTGATATAAATTCTTCATGCCAATTTTACAGTTGGCCCGATATTCCGTTCGCTTGTATTCTGTTCATTAGGCGTCAGTGCGGACTGGTTTCTGGGTCTCGTGCAGGAACAGAGCGAACTGTGTTACACAGTTTTACTTCTTCCAGTACCTCATCTCCTATCTTCCAAACTGTAATAGTTTCACCCTTTTCCAGATAGCCGATGAGGATTATCCCTTCCGAATCCCAAAAGACAGTTGCCATAACCTTTCCGGCCGAAGTACTGGCCTTCGCCTTTTTTGGTGCAGATTCTCCCTTGGTAACCCATTGTTTAGATTGTTCTTTTGTCTCAGGAGCATAGTAATGTATCTATGTTCCATCCACAGTGACGAAACGACGCTTAAAGTCCTGCGTGTTCTTCCTGAATAGCTGTAAACCATCCTTGTTTGGTAAAGCGTGAGCAATCGCGGAACCCATCTTGCGGATAGCTTTCTCATGTCCAAATGTTTATGCAAAATATTATGTAAACGTTCATTCGAGATGCCACAGCACTACAGTCTCACGCATCTTAACTCTTCTATCATCCATCACCATATCATGGATTTCATCAATGACTTCTGGCGTCGTAACCTTCACAGGGCGTCCAGAACGTTCAGCAGCACTTTTGCCCATATGGCCACTCCGAAAAGTTTGAAACCACTTATAAGATGTGTAGAGTCACCGTAATGTTTATAAAGCTTCTCTTTAGTCTCCTGAGGCGCTTTGCCTTTCATAAAGTACTGTTTAATCACCACATGAAATTCTTTTTCGTCCATTTTTTGAGAATCACTCGACTTCCTTGCTTCACACGAATGCCAAACGCAAAGAAATGGACCAATATGGCTGAAACTTAGTGTGCGTTCTTTCCAAAAATGTTACTAACTAAACATGACCTCGATAAGCGCCGTTGATGTCATTTCTCGGATTTTGCACGGACTTTTCAAACGCCCCTCGTAACTTATCTTTTGTGAGTGACTGTGTATAAAAATCAAAGTTGCACATATGCTTCATATCCACTGGAGTGACATGATAGCATGAACAACACTTTTTGATAAGATTACTATTTGCGTTTTCTATGCGTATTTTAGTTGCAGAAACTGCACCCATTATCTGTTTCACATTTCATATTCATATATACAAGGGATGTAGCGAGGAATGATTTCGAATGTAGATTAATAGGAGGGTTGTTTGGGGAAGGAGACCAGACAGCGAGGTCATCGGTCAGATTAATAGGAATCACAGTCATGTTTAGGAGAAGAAGCACAAAATATAAACTAGATTAATGAAAACCCCAAGAAATAAACAAAATTGGTCTTTAATGCGCACAATATGCGACTATAGGTGTAAAGGACGTAAGAGCAAAAAAAGTTGCCATTCCCGGAAAGGTATTTATTGCTCGTAATGCAACGTACAAATTGATTTGCCGTGTCCCATGCAGTCATTCATGAGTCAGAAGAGTGGTGGAGCATATAATCGATAACCGCAACAGCAGCTGTTATCAGTAATCTCCCCAGATAGCGTAGTCGATTTCCGCTGTGTGGAGAGATACGATATCATCATTGGCTTCTGATGATTTTTTTTCCTTTGGTGGTGGGGGAGGGAAGAAGGACTTGTCAATATAGTAGTTACTCGGCAAACGTGCCAGAATGTTTGAGTGCCTAACAGCTGTGATGGCTACAAGAAAGGAAAGTTTCCCATGAACTACCCGGTAGAAGTGGATCTTGGGCGGTTTGTCACATGAGCCGCTGGGAGTAGAGACAGCAAACTTTCCGCGAGCCGCCTCCCAGCGACTGTGCGTTGGGAGTAGAAACTTCTAGCAGTGAAGGCAATGTCCACCACCTCTAAGAACACTATTAACACTGTCACATGCTCCACTTTCAGTTGCCGATAGAGTTCGGGCAGAGTGGGAAGCGTTCTCGAGATCTTAAGTTACCCCTTTTAAACTACCCAATCCATCTGAATGTGGTAGAGAGGTTGGAGACTGTTCTTTATTCATTGTACAAAATTATTGAAAGGGCCGATCCCAAGACAAAATGTCCCCCTAAAACTGTTTGTAAACTTTTCTCCTTCCATTGTCGCCCGCATCTCGTGGTCGTGCGGTAGCGTTCTCGCTTCCCACGCCCGGGTTCCCGGGTTCGATTCCCGGCGGGGTCAGGGATTTTCTCTGCCTCGTGATGGCTGGGTGTTGTGTGCTGTCCTTAGGTTAGTTAGGTTTAAGTAGTTCTAAGTTCTAGGGGACTTATGACCACAGCAGTTGAGTCCCATAGTGCTCAGAGCCATTTTTTTTGAACCTTCCATTGTCGCTGGTCAGAATCCGCCCGGCTGGTGTGCTGGCTAGCCTGGATGTGGCTTTTAGGCGGTTTTCCACATCCACAAGTTGAATACCTGGCTGGCCCCCCTGTCCCGCCTCAGTTACACGACCCGCAGACATTTTAAAACGTTCGAACTCTTTCATGGCTTACACTAGACACAGGCAGCTGGGGTACACTAATTCCGTGCCAGGGGGTTTGGGGTGGCGGCAGGAAGGGCATCCGGCCACCCTCTGACACTAACATCGCCACATTCATAGTCACAAGACAGACCCCGCGTTGAAGTGGGACAGAGGCCCAAAGAAAATGATGATTGTCGCTGGTCAAAAGATAAAGCAAAACTAATAGCTGTGTGATTATGTTTGGTGTCCTGCAACACGTTGGGATATTCTAGAATATGGACACAACACAACTGAACAATATTTCTGAATTGATCCTAGAAATGTTTCATGAACAAGCTTTCCAGCTATAGAAACGCATAGCTCATCTATACCGACCGACGATTCGAAGAACGGAGGTGGACGTTGTACTCACTGGGGTACCGTGTGTCTCCAGGGTAAGAAAGTAATGCTGCCTAAGAAGAAAACATTTATGGCAACTGAGATTATGCCTACACAACGAGCGCTTCTATACGCCGAGAAGTATCTGGGTGACCAGATCTTTACCCTCTCTGATCAAGCCAGAAAATGAATCACTTAGACACCTCTGCAGTGGACCAAACAATCTTTCAGTGGCGTGCAGCATCACGAACCTGACGTTAGGTCTCACACTAGAAATCAGAGTGTCACCCAATGCTGGGTAACACTGCTGTATGACTTTCATGTAAATGAAACAGCAGCCATTTACTACGGGGTCTGGGAACACACGGGAATTCCAGACGCAGATCTTTTAAACTTCCTTAACCTGGTAATCAGACATAAGTCGAATTCAGAATGACAAGAGTCATGCAAATAAAGAGGCAGAGATTATGCCAGAATTAACATCGTGCTTATGAGTAAAATCTGACACCATATTCGTGAACAACCATAGTTCCTACACTGGCCTGTCTTGATGGCACATTCATTATGTGACTATGCTAAAGAAGAGGATGCCTGCATCATCTGCGACGACTGTCCGAACAAACTCATCACTATAGGATCAGCTACTGACACGCTTGATCAGCATGGACTGCCCTCTCCCGCCTTCTGCTGTATAGTCTTCCAGCTATGCCTAAAACTCTTTAAGGTGTGGCGACTGTTACATTCGCTTTTAATTGATGTACAGTTCACCTTTTAATATTTTGGTGCAAGTATACGTATGTTGATGGCTCTATGAATACCTACTCAGATACCAATTAATATAAAAAATTAAAAGAAATACTACCTCTCTCGCAGACTAACTGCGGTCTCCCAGTATCCTACGAACGACATATAACCTGCTAACTGCCTGAGGTGTGAATGAACCTGTGTTATCAGTTCACATGCTTTGTTATTACCAGGTACTTCTGTGACACGACATACTCCAGCTTTGACTTATAACAGTCAAATAATCAAACTCTTCAATATTTCCACATTGTCTTGTTCCTAATTTTTACAATGCTTACCTTAACATCTATCTTAACTGGAATGTAAGATGTATGAGACCCGCGAAATACGCTCAGTCTTCAAGAAGAATGTAACAATTCCAATTTCAAAGAAAGCATATGCTGAAGAGTGTGAATATTACCAAACTATCACTTTACTAAGTCACAGTTGCAAAATACTTACACGAAGTCTTTATAGAATGGAAAGACTGGTAAAAGCCGACAACGGCGAAGATCAGTATGGATTCCGAAGAAATGTAGGAACACGCGAGGCAATACTGCCCGATGACTTATAGTAGAAGCCGGCCGAGGTGGCCGAGCGGTTCTAGGCGCTACAGTCTGGAACCGCGCAACCGCTACGGTCGCAGGTTCGAATCCTGCTCCGGGCATGGATGTGTGTGCTGTCCTTAGGTTAGTTGGGTTTAAGTAGTTCTAAGTTCTAGGGGACTGATGAGCTCAGATGTTAAGTCCCATAGTGCTCAGAGCTATTTGAACCATTTTATAGTAGAAGATAGTTTAAGGAAAGGCAAACCTACATTTACAGCATTCGTAGACATAGAGAAATCTTTTGACAATGTCGACTGCAATACTCTCTTCGAAATTCTGAAGGTACCAGGGGTAAAATACAGGGAGCGAAAGGCTATTTGCAACTTGTACAGTAACCAGACGGCGGTTATAAGAGTCGAGAGGCACGAAAAGAAGTAGTGGTTGAGAAGGGAGTGAGATAAGGTTGTAGCCTGTTTCCGATGTTATTCATTCTGTACACTGAGCAAGCCATAAAGGGAACCAAAGAAAAATTTGGATTAGGAACTGAAGTTCAGGGAGAAGATATAAAAGCTTTGAGATTTGCCAATGACTCTATAAGAGACAGCAAAGGACTTGGAAGATCAGCTGAACAGAATGTATCGTTTCTTGAAAGGAAGATATATGATGAACATCAACAAAAGCAAAATAAGGATAATGGAATGTAGTCGAATTAAATCAGAAGAAGCTGAGTGAATTAAATTAGGAAACGAGATAATAAAAACAGTAGATGTATTTTGTTATTTGGGCAGCGCAATTTCTGATGGTTGCCAAAGTAGAGAAGATATTAAATGTAGTCTGTCAATAGCAAGAAAAATGTTTCTGAAGGGAAGAAATTTATTAACAGGGAATATAGATTCAAGGGTTAGCAAGTCTTTTCTGAAAGTATTTGAGTGGAGCGTAGTCACCCATGGAAATGAAACATGGATGATAAACAGTATATACAAGAAGAGAACAGAAGCTTTTGAAATGTGGTGCAACAGACGACTGCTAAGGTTAGATAGGTAGTTCACGTAACTAATGGGCAGGTACTGAACAGAACTGGCAAAGAAAGAAATTTGTGGCACAACCAGACTGCCGGCCGGAGTGGCCGAGCGGTTCTAGGCGCTACAGTCTGGAACCGCGTGACTGCTACGGTCGCAGGTTCGAATCCTGCCTCGGGCATGGATGTGTGTGATGTCCTTAGGTTAGTTAGGTTTAAGTAGTTCGAAGTTCTAGGGGACTGATGACTCTCAGAAGTTAAGTCCCATAGTGCTCAGAGCCATTTGAACCATTTTGAACAACCTGACCAGAAGACTGGATCGAGTGACAGGACACATTCTGAGGCATCAAGGAATCACCAATTTAGTATTGGGAGGGAAGTGTGGGGAGTAAAAATGGTAGAGGGAGACCAAAAGATGAATACTGTAAGCAGATTCAGAATTATGTGGGTTTCAGTGGTTACTCGGAGATAAAGATACTTGCGCATGATAGAGTAGCATGGAGAGTTGCATCAGACCAGTCTTCCGACCGATGACCATAGCAACAACGCCTTAACATAAAAGCTTAACGCATGCTTTCAGTGTTCAGTTTGGAAAACGTGTCTCAGACGGAAGCTGCTTCCTTAGCGTCGTGCTCCTTACCTCGCACCAAAGTGTACGGTAGGCTGGCTGTACCAGCTGGCCTCTGGACGGTGGCTGTCTGCGCGGATCGCGACTCTGACGATGGAACACACAGCGCACGGCGCGGCGACCGACCACTTGAGGCAGTCAGGCGATAAGGGGTCGCCAAGGACAGCCCGCTGGGCTGCAATCAGCTGAGGCGAATCTCGCCCAGTGGCGGGAAATCTGAGAACTGGCGGCCGAAAAACCCTCGAACCTGACGTCGCAACAAACCGCTTCCATGTCAGGAAAATGCGCACATTTTAATGTATTTGGGAACAATGTTAAAGTCTTCCTTTTTCCATTTCGCTTCTTTTGTTTTATCCATTTATAGCTGCTCATTACAATGTCGTTACATTGTGGTTTGAATGCTGGTGAATACATTCATACAAATGCATGGTGTTGTTGTTGTTGTGGTCTTCAGTCCTGAGACTGGTTTGATGCAGCTCTCCATGCTACTCTATCCTGTGCAAGCTTCTTCATCTCTCAGTACCTATACGATTTTTACCCTCCACACTGCCCTCCAATACTAAATTGGTGATCCCCTGACGCCTCAGAACCCTTCTTCTAGTCAAGTGGTGCCACAAACTCCTCCCCAATTCTATTCAATACCTCCTCATTAGTTATGTGATCTACCCATCTCATCTTCAGCATTCTTTTGAAGCACCACATTTCGAAAGCTTCTATTCTCTTCTTGTCCAAACTATTTATCGTCCACATTTCACTTCCATATATGGCTACACTCCATACAAATACTTTCAGAAACGACTTCCTGACACATTCATAAAGAATTCATATAAGCAGTTTTATTCCTTCATTATGGCTGCAGTGTAATACAATGGGTATTTAGCGGACAGAACGAGATATTTCTACTTTGTTCTTTCTTTTTCCGGTACTGAATCCCTATTCATCACGAGCCAAGCGCCAGGCAGCGCTGCAGAGTTAGTAGGCACTGCAAGAGACACCTATCAGATTCCATGTTCAATCATCTGCAGCCAAGAGCTGCCACTAGAGGAAATTAACCTCCTCTGAAATTACAATGTATATTTGCGTATAATCGTTGTCAGTGAAAAAAAGGAATTTAATATAATGTATCTGACATACACTCCTGGAAATGGAAAAAAAAAACACATTGACACCGGTGTGTCAGACCCACCATACGTGCTCCGAACACTGCGAGAGGGCTGTACAAGCAATGATCACACGCACGGCACAGCGGACACACCAGGAACCGCGGTGTTGGCCGTCGAATGGCGCTAGCTGCGCAGCATTTGTGCACCGCCGCCGTCAGTTTGCCGTGGCATACGGAGCTCCATCGCAGTCTTTAACACTGGTAGCATGCCGCGACAGCGTGGACGTGAACCGTATGTGCAGTTGACGGACTTTGAGCGAGGGCGTATAGTGGGCATGCGGGAGGCCGGGTGGACGTACCGCCGAATTGCTCAACACGTGGGGCGTGAGGTCTCCACAGTACATCGATGTTGTCGCCAGTGGTCGGCGGAAGGTGCACGTGCCCGTCGACCTGGGACCGGACCGCAGCGACGCACGGATGCACGCCAAGACTGTAGGATCCTACGCAGTGCCGTAGGGGACCGCACCGCCACTTCCCAGCAAATTAGGGACACTGTTGCTCCTGGGGTATCGGCGAGGACCATTCGCAACCGTCTCCATGAAGCTGGGCTACGGTCCCGCACACCGTTAGGCCGTCTTCCGCTCACGCCCCAACATCGTGCAGCCCGCCTCCAGTGGTGTCGCGACAGGCGTGAATGGAGGGACGAATGGAGACGTGTCGTCTTCAGCGATGAGAGTCGCTTCTGCCTTGGTGCCAATGATGGTCGTATGCGTGTTTGGCGCCGTGCAGGTGAGCGCCACAATCAGGACTGCATACGACCGAGGCACACAGGGCCAACACCCGGCATTATGATGTGGGGAGCGATCTCCTACACTGGCCGTACACCACTGGTGATCGTCGAGGGGACACTGAATAGTGCACGGTACATCCAAACCGTCATCGAACCCATCGTTCTACCATTCCTAGACCGACAAGGGAACTTGCTGTTCCAACAGGACAATGCACGTCCTCATGTATCCCGTGCCACCCAACGTGCTCTAGAAGGTGTAAGTCAACTACCCTGGCCAGCAAGATCTCCGGATCTGTCCCCCATTGAGCATGTTTGGGACTGGATGAAGCGTCGTCTCACGCCGTCTGCACGTCCAGCACGAACGCTGGTCCAACTGAGGCGCCAGGTGGAAATGGCATGGCAAGCCGTTCCACAGGACTACATCCAGCATCTCTACGATCGTCTCCATGGGAGAATAGCAGCCTGCATTGCTGCGAAAGGTGGATATACACTGTACTAGTGCCGACATTGTGCATGCTCTGTTGCCTGTGTCTATGTGCCTGTGGTTCTGTCAGTGTGATCATGTGATGTATCTGACCCCAGGAATGTGTCAATCAAGTTTCCCCTCCCTGGGACAATGAATTCACGGTGTTCTTATTTCAATTTCCAGGAGTGTATATTGTTTCGTTAGGCGAGAGCCTGCATCGTCTGTTACAATGTACTCCATTTCGCGTAAAGGAAGACTTATAATTTCCGTTCACTCCTTACCTAAACGCTCTGCAGGGCTGATTTATTTAAGGTAATGTTTCGTGTACCCACACTGTTAAAAAATAATATGCACCCGTAGCGTATTTGCTAATTTTGGAACCATCCCGTAATTTCAACAACGGTAATTTTGGTACTGGGAATTTCTTTTGGAATGGGGGTTTTGTACCGTCGCTTACAATTACTTGCAAATCTAAATTTGGTCGTAGAACCTAGCTTTGCTTTAAATAATTACGACTCACAAGCTTAGGGATTTCATATTTGTACTGAAAGCAGAAAATAAACCCACAGAAATGGATAATTGTGCCTATTCGAACGTTACTTCATACGTACTTTTAACTAATTTTCTTGCAGTTACTTTATTTTATTATGCTTTTTGGTCGTTAAGCAGCAGTTGTCAGAGTTAACAGCCATTTCAGTGGTGTAGAAACCAATCAGGAAGACTGTCGACGGGTCTGTTCAAATAGGGAAATAGATATTTCGCTCTGTGTACTGAAACCCATAAGTAAGTATAAAGTTAAACCATTTAAGGGACCTAAATCTATTTTTAACTAACACGTCATAGTTGAATATAAAACCAGTTACATTCAGCTAAGAAAGCGAGCATCATTTTAATCAGTTACCTCATCCCTTTCAAACTACAACTGTTTAATCTCCTTGGGGGCAATGACGTATTGTAAATGCACGCCAATGCAAGCTTAAGACTTACAACATATAATTAGTCTTATACTGAACGACTATTTTTCACGGATAACTCATTGCACAATGGGATTCAGGTCTAGTGAAGCAGGGGATACAACCCGTCGGCTTTCACCAATGACGTCATACATTAGTCATAGATAGTAATGTCTTCACTTCGAGGCATAGATAATAAATAAAACAGTTCTGTGCTCCAGATAAGCGCTATCATTGTACATTAAAATAATTATTCGTAATGATATTGAGGTAATTTGGAGTATTAGTTTGTTATTGTAGAACAATGTTTAGTGTCTTATTTTCATTATAGGAATGGATTTGTCTGTTTGTGGGTATGTAATTTTCGTTACTGTCTGTCTAGGCGAGCTTCGGTTATTCTTCGATATTACCGTGTGGTAAGTTCACTTTTCCATTTGCTTCTTTCAGTGTACTTCACTATTTTGACACATTTCACTGTTTTATTCCACCAATATGTGTATTTTCGTGTTGTGAAGTACGTAATAGAAATTTCTCAGCTGTCGATCTTCTTTCGTTTCCCAGCATTAGTATCAGTGCGACATTTTCGAATGTGTACTTGCTATATTACAGGCAAAACCCACGACACAACTAAAATTTGTATCCCGTCCTTCACTTCGCCTTTACACTGACGACACAACTAAAATTTGCATCCCGTCCTTCACTCCGCCTTTACACTGACACTATTTGTGTCAATTGACGAGCAAGATACAAATGTTGCGTATAGCTGTATGGCTCAAGTAACGAATGGGATACTATTAGCGTCCAAGGCAACAAGAAAACTGTACCCCATAGTGAAATACGGGATACAAATTGTACATGTGTCGTGTTCTTGTATTCGTGTAGTTCAATTGAGGTACAGGTTGCAAATGTAACGTACGTCTATTTCTAGCTTTTCGTTACCAGTGTACCTACATATGTAGAGGTCAACGGAAGTCTGGTATACATATATTACATACGTAGGTCCTTCTGTCGTCAGTAGTACTGATATGTACGTAACAAAAGACTGTTAGTAATAGCGGAGACGAAATAAACAACACATCTACAATTTGTATCTCGTGTTCCACTTAGGGTTTACTGAAGCGGAGGATACATCGTTCAAGTGAAGAACAGGACAGTGCTGCTAGTGAAAACGAAGAAATCGACGTACGCTGAACTTGTATCCCGTACTGCACTTAAGCAATACAGTTCGAAAGAGTTTCGAGATAGAACTGACATACATGTAACGTGATGTATTCTTTGCTAGTAATATGTTTCATTCATTTCTTTCCATTGTATTTTGCGGAGAAATACTAAGATACAAACACGCGATATCGTTAACGTGAAAATACTACTGGCCCTTATATATGTGAAGTACAGTTTTTCTCCCTTTCCTTCCTTTGTTTCCGAACATTCTTCTCAGCTTTTCATCTTTGTAATACATGCTCTCTGGCCAATTCTGACGTCATTGGTCAAAGCCGACGGGTTGTATCCCCTGCTAAACTAGACCCTGAGATTCTGATCAATAATACGACAACGATACCCTCTCTTCGGAATTCTCGTTGCTCTTTGGGATTCTGATAAACAATACATTGACGATTTTGCGGAGGTGATGAATTATACGCAACGTTTCTCGGATGTGAACAGCGCGTAGCGTTGGGCAGTTGGAGGTGAGCCGCCAGCAGTGGTGGATGTGGGGAGAGAGATACCAGAGTTTTGAGATGTTAATATGAGCGGACGATCTGGACGTGTGTCCGTCAGAAAAAGGAAATTTGTCAAAATGGATGTCACTAATTTATATATATATATTATGACTTTTAAACATTATTAAGGTAAATACATTGATTGTTCTCTATCAGAATCTTTCATTTGCTAACTATATGCCTATCACTAGTTAGTGCCTTCAGTAGATAGAATCTTTTATTTAGCTGGCAGTATTGGCGTTAGCTGTATTGCAGTAGTTCGAGTAACGAAGGTTTTGGTGAGGTAAGTGATTCATGAAGGGTATAGGTTATTGTTAGTCAGGGCTATTCTTTTGTAGGGATTATTAAAAGTCAGATTGCGTTGCGCTAAAATATTGTGTGTCAGTTTAGAAATGATCAGAATAAGTAAAGAGAAAACTGTCTGAGTACGTTCAGTTTTATTCAGCTGTTACAGTATCAAATAATGTAGAAGTTTATCAGCTCAGTCTTTCTTTACATTCAAAGGGGAAGTTTCAAATTTCATTTCGTGACAGAAACGCAGGCGAAGACTTTTGTTTTTACCTCTTATAGAATTTCATTTTACCCCTGATTGGAAACCACTCGTCTACGATAAGACGTGAGCTTCTAGAAGCGCCAGACTGTGGGTCCTGGATGTGGAAAATCCGTCACCGAGCAATCAAGATGTGGCCACAATTACTGGCTGCTTAGCCACTAGATAAACACAGGGAACGAAAACTTTCAGAAAAGAAGACAATCCAGAGAGGAGATGGTAAAACTACCCACCAAGAACGTAGAGATCAAACCCGGTAACTGAAACGTCAGAAACTCTCGGGGAATAGAAGATGTAGTGTTTATCGGTTTGTATCTGGGTCCCGCTGTTCCTGCTGCTCTTCACTGATGAAACTGAGGGCACAGCTTTCCATTGTTCATTTAGTACACATAACGGGACATTTTATCAAAATACGTCTCGAAAGAGAACCAACCTTGTGTCGAGTATACCGAGTATTTGAATTAACACATCTTTCACAGATTTACGATACAAATTATTTCATCAACTTTCAAAAAAATAAAAAAAAGATTAATATAATACAAGACTATAATAAATAAAAGTGACCGATAGATTACTCCGGAAGATCCATCAGGCTGTTCGCAGAAAACGCTATAGTCTGTAGGAAGGTAGCAACGCCAGTACACTGTACCGAAATGTAAGAAGACCTGCTAAGGGTCGGCTTCGATGCGCGGGCTGTCAGTTGATCCTGAACCTATATAAACGTAACGCATTGTGCACAAACAGGCGAGGGAAGCCACTACTGTTCGATTACTATAGTAGCGTCCGCCCCGATAGCTGAGTGGTCAGAGGGCTACGTGCTCTCTGTAACAATAAAAAAAAACTGAGTTAATCGATCATCGACGAACTTAAACGGATGTCTTACGACGTCCGCCCCGAGCAGATGCAACGAACAAATGCGAACAAAATGAGATTAAAAAAAAAAAAAGTGGTCAGCGTGAGGGATTGCCGCCCTACGTGCCCGGGTTCGATTCCCGGCTGGGTCGGGGATTTTCTCCACTCAGGGACTAGGTGTTGCACTGTCTTCATCATCATTTAATCCCCATCCGGCACGCAGGTCTCCCAATGTGGCGTCGAATGTAATAAGACCTGCACCAAGGCGGCCGGACCTGCCCCGCCAGGGGCCTCCCGGCTAATGACGCCAAACGCTCGTTTCCAGTTCACTATAGTAGCGACAAACCACTGGAAACTATCGCAAAACACGTAGTGACTGAAGAAAGTTACACTTGCCATCCCACGCTAAGACAACTGCGCAACAACAATGGTACATTTTCAGAAGAGAGTGCGTGTTCGGGATTTCCTGCAGACACAGTTCAGCTGTAGTATGGGCAACAGGAGCATCACAGTGTTCGAGCGAAATGGCGCGGCAACTGGAATGTACACCATAGGTGAAGTATCCAGAACGGTGCGATTCTTTTGGGCAAAATTTCTATATTACGCACTCATTTACCGTGAAATTCTGGCAGTGAATGGACCAAATGCAATGTCACGTACAGCCGTACTGAAGTGGTGCCAACCATTGCTCTTTTTCTGGAAGAACTCTGGGGGCCGCGTACTCCTAAACTTCTCTGTCCGCAGAGTAACTTTATTCCGATGTTGGGGAACTTAGAAGTTCGCTAAGAGTCTATTTCACGGACGTAAATCGGATGTATTTAATTTTTTTCATTTTGGTAATCGCAATATGAAAGATGCCAGTGCGGTCTATGGTGAGACAAGAGATACGTTAAACTGTTTCGAACGTTTCCAAGCAGCAGGCAACCGTTCTCGACAACTGAATCTCTGGCAGCCAGTCAGTGAGTCTACTTTCCTGTTCTGTGAGTGAGCCGATACACATGATACGGCATACTCGGTTTATTCACTTACTTCTCCCTTCTTGTTGGTTGTATGCGTGATTGTGCAGGTTAAGGTAAAACGCGCAGCAAGATAACAAACTACCATACTTATTCTCATACCTCTAAAAAGCTTAACTTGCCAATAACTCTTGTGCGGGTGAAAAGACGTGAATTTCGACGTTATCGGTGGATGATAAAAGTGAAAATGTAAACCTGAACACTGAAACAAGTGTGAAAATACATTAAGCGAACATGTTTACGATGGATATCAAATGATCGTCGAGAATGTTGGACTTTGGATCAAGAAATCGCTTTTTGTGAGGAAAATGTTTGGTTAATCGTTACAAAAAGAGAAAATAACTTATTTGCAAAGAAGTAGGAGATCTGGGTATAGAAAGAAATAAACGAGGCATGAATATTGTACTAACTTGGGCTGCCTTATCTGTTTCATCTAAAGGTGACTCAATAAAAGAGGAGAGAGTCCGTTAGTCTAAGGCGCCTTGCCGCGGTTCGCGCGGCTCCCCTTGTCGGAGGTTCGAGTCCTCCCTGGGGCATGAGTGTGTGTGTTGTCGTTAATGTAAGTTAGTTTAAGTTAGATTAAGTAGTGTGTAAGCCTTGGGACCGATGACCTTAGCAATTTGGTCCCATAGGAACTTATCACAAATTGCAAAGTTTCCAATAGTCTGTTAGTGGGAAAAAATATTTAAACATAAAGGAAGTTGCGCTCACCAAGCTACAACCCAAATATTATTTTGTGCTAACGAGAAGACTTTGGAAAATACTTGCACAATGGCGTTTTAAAACGAGCTGGAGATGAAGCAAATATATTTCACGCTCCTTTTAAAAGACGCGCAAAAGAAGCAGTTGATCTGCCAGAACTTAACGAAATAGACATGGGCAACATTTCACATTCTGGAAATGCGTATACTAACATTATTAATGAAACAGCAAAGAAATGAAAAACAATTTTTGAAACAATTTGACAAGATCAAAAATATCATTAGTTTTTATGAGAACACAACAATTAGCCAATTATCATCTTGAATAACCAAACACCCTGCCTTGAGAGAGCTCACAAAGATTTTCATTGATGTAGTAGAGCTACATAATGATACTGCTGAAGTTATTTGTAACGTACTGCTGTAATGTTTGGAATCCTTGGGATTTTATAATGGGTTCTTGAGCCCAGCAGATTTCATGATCGGCTAAAATAATGGAAGGAGAACCACTTTCTATAGACAGAGGATATTGCTATCTCTGAATGTGCGGAAATGTTCGACTCATTGACCTGGCCTGAAAATCCTATAATAAAATATAGTGGAACAAGTATAAAAACCTTAAGTCGTCGTTTTGGCCTTCCAGTGGGAGGAAAACTTCGAGGTCTTCGAGACTATTTGACGGAGAAGAAAATGCGAGCATCCCTCATTCTTCTTCCCAATGCAGTGAAATATGTTCACATATGTGCTAGCGAATTTGAGTCTAGATTTTCGCAAATGACTCTCACTATCACACCTACAAGAATTTCATTCCATATTTCTATCATTACTAATCTGATGTTCGTTAAACTGACTGGTCTTCCGCTGTAGATTTATCAAACTATTAATTATGTACGCTCTTGATTTATGAAAGGCAGACACATTGCTACTGATATCAAGAGAAAAGTAAGAAGGCGGGAAGACTACAGAAGCCACGAACTGACGGAATTTTGTAAACTATTGTAATGCTAGATAATGTTAATTATAATGTAGTTTCCTTCTACTAAAGCAAATAATCAACTATATTGCGAACTGTAGTGATTGTCGCTGTATAGTGCAAGAGCACCGCCTCCCTTCGGGAAGGAACGCTTTCGACATAACTACAGACGACAATGACTAGGCGTCGAGGAACTGATTCGGAGCAAGGTTTCTGGCGTGTCTCTGGACTTCCCTTAGAGATACTGAGTAGATGGTAATAATTTCCTAAGCCGCTTCGTTAAGAGCGATGAGACATGGGTCATCATATCACATCTACAAGAAAGAGAGAGTCTTTGGAATGGACACACCCCTCCTCCTTGCCTTTGCGGAAGAAATGCGA
The DNA here is from genome assembly GCF_023898315.1 of Schistocerca nitens. Lineage (NCBI taxonomy): Eukaryota > Metazoa > Arthropoda > Insecta > Orthoptera > Acrididae > Schistocerca > Schistocerca nitens. Next base: position 216,873,343 of record NC_064620.1, on the reverse strand, counting down.
AGTTGCACGGTCAACAGGGAAGGCCATGGCCACCATTTCCTTCGACCGCGAAGGACTCGTATACACAGAGTTTACGACAAAGGGCACGTCCATTAACGCCGACTCGTACTGCGCAAAACTTACATCGCAGCACAACGCCATAAATAAGTGACGTGGAAAGTTAAGCAAAGACATTGTTCTCCAGCTCAGCAATGGAATAACCCACACAGAGCACACAGCACAAGCTTTGCTCCATCGTTTTAGATGCTAGTTTTGAAAGCATCCCACCATACATTGCAGATCTTGCACCGTGTGATTTCCATCTTTCGGCAAGGCGAAAGAAAATCTGGGGGAAAAAAAAAGACGTTCACACAGCGGTTCTCCAATGCCTCCATGACGGAGAGGATTTCTGTTGTAGGGGAACTGAACGACTGGCAGGACGTTCCGACCGTTTACAGAGACTTGGCGACTGCGTTCCAAAATAACGTCATAAATCTGTGGCTCTTTGAAGTGTAGTGAAGCCTGGCATAACAATGCGTAGCTTACTTTTTGAATACTAGGCAGAGATTAGTTGGGAGAATCTTAAGGAAATGTAATGCATCTACGAAAGAAATGGCTTACAAAACACTTGTACGACCGATGCTTGAGTATTTAACAAAGAAATTCGCCAAACACCCCTGCAAATTGAGAAGCTATTTTAATTTATTTTCGTAATCAGTTTCGGCAATTCAATATGCCATCTTCAGGCTCCATACGCACCTCTCAGAAATGTTTGATATTAGCATACTGGGGCCATCTGTTTCTCGATGTCGTGAATTGTCAAGTGCTTCCTTCGAAGACCTGAATGCAAGGAGTTGCATTCAAGTCTTCGAAGGAAGCCCTTGACAATTCACGACATCCAGAAACAGATGGCGTTCACGCGAACTACTGTATCCCATCCCTTTGATGACACGATCCTGTTTTTGTTAATGAATCGTAATATTAAGGTGGTTTGCTTTGTTTGATGAATGCTAAAATTCGAGAAGAGAATATCTCGTGTTAAGAAATGTCCTTTCTCATGGAGTATAGTTCGATAGACTTTTCCCCTATGTGCATTCCCCCACTCCTTTCCATTTGCTGTTGTTAACGAGAATAGATCTCCAGCTTCAGAAATGTTTTATAAATTATTTACGAAATTCTTTGCCTAATCAGTCGTACTGAAGTCGTTTAGTCAGATTCCGTTGTGTATTGTAGATACATCATTGAGCCGAATTTCATTATACTATCGTCCCGACTTCAGACGACATTGCACTCAGAGACACCAATAGAGAGGCATTCGCCGCACTTGATAAGAAGCAAGGTAGCTTCACAAAGTCCATTAGATATGGCAAAAGATGCATCCCATATTGTCAGTAGTACTAAAGCACAAAATTAAACGGAATCAGAAGATCGATAGCATCACTGCATAAGGTTAAATCTAATTGAAAAAGCAACTGGCATCTTTTCATATAATCGTGGATAAGACGGCATATTCGAATTTAATGTTAACTGTAATGGAGTTATACAGGGTTATAGCTAAATATAAATTGCTAATAAAAGTGAAATTTATATTCAAAACAATGAAAACCAGAAGTAGTAGACAGAAAAAGTAGTAATTTATTTTTGTCCACCGACATTAAGAGGAATTCCAGAATGAGATTTTCACTCTGTGCCGGACCGAGAAGTAAAGCTGTGAGGAGAGGGCGTGAGTCGTGCTTGGGTAGCTCAGATGGTAGAGCACTTGCCCGCGAAAGGCAAAGGTCCCGAGTTCGAGTCTCGGTCCGGCACACAGTTTTAATCTGCCAGGAAGTTTCATTAAGAGACTCTGAGCACTATGGGACTTAACATCTGAGGTCATCAGTCCCCTAGAACTTAGAACTACTTAAACCTAACTAACCTAAGGACATCACACAACACCCAGTCATCACGAGGCAGAGAAAATCCCTGACCCCGCGGGGAATCGAACCCGGGAACCCGGGCGCTTCATTAAGAGGAATTGTTCGAAAAGAAAATGGAAAATAGATGCAACAATATTTGCTTCATTTTAATATAAGTTTTAAAAAGTCTTTGGAGGATAGAAAATGAGAACGTTGTTTGTTGCATTTTGTTAAACTGAAACGCACGGTAGCCTTAATAGCGTAATCACGGTACTCGTTAAGTAGACGCGTGATTTTCCTGAAATATATAATTAAGCAGATTTATAATTAATTATATATATATATATAAATATATATATATATATATATATATATATATATATATATATATATATATATAATTATAGTACATCCACGTTCAACAGTAAGTCTGCCTGCGAAAAATTAAAGAAAAATGTAAGAGGAGCAAATATCAATGGCCTAGTTAACAGACGACATGAACCTTCCGCAAATTACGAATTGTGATGAGTGGAAAACGAAGTCCAATAGGAACGAAATTTGCTTTGACTTTGGACTTCGATTTCACGTTTTACACGATTCAGAGTTATTCTTGCTCGCAATTTTCGCTTCGAACTTTAACAAATATATCTGCACTTCTATCTCCGCGAGCTAGATAATACTTCTAAAAAAGTACAACTTCCATTAAAAATGTCATATACTGCAATATACTGACAGAGCAAGATGTTACACGTTAAGGATACAATATTTGTGTCTGTGTTATGGGAGGGCTGCACACTTTTCAGTCGTAAAATAGTCAGGAAGGTAAAATGTTACCTTCCATTATTCGTCTGAAGTTGGTATTTAAAATACCGAATCACTCTAGAGTTAGGTAGAGCCTACCCTAAGTCACAATCACGTGCGTACCTGGCAGATACGTTTCTTCCAGATAATTCCGCCTGCCGTATGTTGCAGGCGTGGCGAGCCGATACTGACAGCAGATGATAATGAACTCCTCACATCGCTATGCTTATCAGTGCCGAACACCAAGACGTCACACTGCCGTATCTGCTTATCTAGAGTTTTGCAATTCACACAAACATAGAATAAGAATAGTGTGTTCTTGTACAGGACAGGACGACTGTCCTTTTTTCCCTAGCCTCGTGCGCAGAGATGACCTATGTGGTCAAAAGATTCTGGTTGTTTGTTCCAAAGATGTTATTCGTGTAGTTAATTGTATTTAGTCCTATTACTCTTTTATGCCGTAGTTTAATTTTCGGATGAGACATCCCAGAAATTATTGTTCGTCGAAGGACGAATTTGTTTCCTATTTTATTCATGTAGCATCGCGAGCACTCGTCTGGTTTTCGTGTGAACTTCAGTGGCTCATAACTAACTCTACAGTTCACCTCAAAGTCTTTCTGTGCGACTCAAAGCGGGGCTGTGAAGAGAGCTTAAACTACGTCTACAATGAATGAGATTTTCACTCTGCAGCGGAGTGTGCGCTGATATGAAACTTCCTGGCAGATTAAAACTGTGTGCCCGACCGAGACTCGAACTCGGGACCTTTGCCTTTCGCGGGCAAGTGCTCTACCAACTGAGCTACCGAAGCACGACTGACGCTCGGTACTCACAGCTTTACTTCTGCCAGTACCTCGTCTCCTACCTTCCAAACTTTACAGAAGCTCTCCTGCGAACCATGCAGAACTAGCACTCCTGAAAGAAAGGATATTGCGGAGACATGGCTTAGCCACAGCCTGGGGGATGTTTCCAGAATGAGATTTTCACTCTGCAGCGGAGTGTGCGCTGATATGAAACTTCCTGGCAGATTAAAACTGTGTGCCCGACCGAGACTCGAACTCGGGACCTTTGCCTTTCGCGGGCAAGTGCTCTACCAACTGAGCTACCGAAGCACGACTGACGCTCGGTACTCACAGCTTTACTTCTGCCAGTACCTCGTCTCCTACCTTCCAAACTTTACAGAAGCTCTCCTGCGAACATGCAGAACTAGCACTCCTGAAAGAAAGGATATTGCGGAGACATGGCTTAGCCACAGCCTGGGGGATGTTTCCAGAATGAGATTTTCACTCTGCAGCGGAGTGTGCGCTGATATGAAACTTCCTGGCAGATTAAAACTGTGTGCCCGACCGAGACTCGAACTCGGGACCTTTGCCTAGGAGAGCAGGAGAGCTTCTGTAAAGTTTGGAAGGTAGGAGACGAGGTACTGGCAGAAGTAAAGCTGTGAGTACCGAGCGTCAGTCGTGCTTCGGTAGCTCAGTTGGTAGAGCACTTGCCCGCGTAAGGCAAAGGTCCCGAGTTCGAGTCTCGGTCGGGCACACAGTTTTAATCTGCCAGGAAGTTTCATATCAGCGCATACTCCGCTGCAGAGTGAAAATCTCATTCTGGAAACATCCCCCAGGCTGTGGCTAAGCCATGTCTCCGCAATATCCTTTCTTTCAGGAGTGCTAGTTCTGCATGGTTCGCAGGAGAGCTTCTGTAAAGTTTGGAAGGTAGGAGACGAGGTACTGGCAGAAGTAAAGCTGTGAGTACCGAGCGTCAGTCGTGCTTCGGTAGCTCAGTTGGTAGAGCACTTGCCCGCGATAGGCAAAGGTCCCGAGTTCGAGTCTCGGTCGGGCACACAGTTTTAATCTGCCAGGAAGTTTTACGTCTACAATGTTAATCACCCGCAATCTCATCACTATACAACCGACGCGTTTCGGTAGAGCAAGCTTCAATCTTCAGATACACGCCATCCCAAGAATAAGTACAAGTCACTTGTCTGATTGTGAGTCAGGTGTGTGGTGTACTCATTGGCGGCACGGGAAGTCATGTTGCTGGAAATAGCGCTAACAAGTAGAAAAAATATTTGCTATTGACCAACACACTACGAAATACCGTATCGTCAAGACGGAGATGATGTCAGAGAAGTGGAGTGCCAACGGAAGTAGTCCAAGTCAACTTTGGCTGACTTTTTTCAAATTTATAAATCCATTTGTAACTTTTATTCGATGAGGTCTCCGATTCTTGTGACGTGTGTCCGAAGATGGACTCCTGTTCATCCGGAACTGTGAAATGTTATTTTATAAATGCATAAAAACATAGCCCCAATTTTAACTAACGCCTGAAAATATTATAAATATTTTCACATATATAAATAAATTTGTATAGTAACTGAAAGAAATTATGTACTTATGAGATGATGTATTTTAATTGTTCATGGATGATTTTGTAAAGAAGTATCTATGAGTTAAAATGTTAAAGTAAACTCTGTGAAACAAAATGTAGTAGGTACATTCGTTTGTCTAACGTTATACCTCGCAAAGAAGCGGAACGCGACTTGTTCGCACTCTCTCTTTTGTCCTCCACTACCGAGATAAGCTGCGTAAGTGTCACTTATACGCTTTTGTTGAATAATTATGCTAATCTGATGTTAAGTAGCCATATTTCATTTTAAAATCCCTTTCGTTGCTAGTCATGTTATATGTGATTTTATTATGCATTTTTTTAGTCCAATTTCAGGTTGCATCGAAGAGAAGTTGCTGGCACATTGTTTGGTGGTCACGGCCGAACACGGTTATTGTTCATTCGCTGTTTAATCCATTAAATTATAATTCATACGCCCCTGAGATCATTTTCACCGATCTTTTTCTTTTAAAATCCGGGTAATGTTATTACGCGGACCGCGTAATATTCAGATCGTTCACTGGCCTCGAAACAATGTCGTCTACCAACGCACTCACTGGCCTGAAGTAATGGCGATGCTGGAAGGCAGAGTTCAGCTTAATTAGAAAAGGAGAGTCTTCTCTGTGTCATGTTTTATCACTTCAATAGCATTGACTCCAGCAAAACAAGACATTCGTGTAGGTTTCTCACACAGTACTTACCAATTATACAATGTTTTCTCAAAAGACATGATTACTAGCAGAGATGAAACTATTAACATTTCATTCATGTCTATCTAACCAATAATAATATAAAATATCGTTTTTTTATTGAGAAACGTTACAACAGGCCAGTTTTAATCTGATCAGATTTTACGAGTTTAACATTAGAAATGTGGTAGGGCTGAAATAATCTTTTTAAAATCTTAATGAAGATCACGACCTAGTCCCATCTATAGTCTGATTTAAGTTAGTTGGTAGCTGACTCTTGAAGTCCAAAGTTGCGACGCATGGTGACGGATACTCTACTTGATGAGAAGTATCCAGCCGCCTGTTAATAGACATTATGACGGGGTACGTCCACTCTTCATCTTTATGACGGCTTGAATTCTACTGGGGACACATTAAGGAGGTGTCTGAATGATTTTTGACCCGAAAACACAAAAGGTAGAAATACTGGATGCGGGGGCCTGAAGAGAAGTCGACGTTCTAGGTCATCCCAAAGCTGTTCAGGTCAGGAATCTGGGCAGTAATGCTGTTGTCCACAAACCATCGTCCCACGGATGTTGCTTTATGACAGGGCGCATAGTCATGCTGACACAAACAACATCTACATCTACATGGTTACTCTGCAATTCACACTTAAGTGCCTGGCAGAGGGTTCATCGAACCATTTTCATACTACTTCTCTACCATTCCACTCTCGAATGGCGCGTGGGGAAAAGGAACACCTAAATCTTCACGTTCGAGCTCTGATTTCTCTTATTTTACTATTATGATCATTTCTCCTTACGTAGGTGGGTGTCAAAAAAATATTTTCGCATTCGGGAGAGAAAGTTGGTGATTGAAATTTCGTAAATAGATCTCGCCGCAAAGAAAACGGCCTTTGTTTCAGTGACTGTCACCCCAACTCGCGTATCATATCAGTGACACTGTCACCCCTATTGCGCGATAACACGAAACAAGCAGTCCTTCTTTGCACTTTTTCGATGTCCTCCGTCAGTCCTACCTAGTAAGGATCCCACAGCGCGCAGCAATATTCCAGCAGGGGACGGACGAGTGTAATGTAGGCTGGCTGTTTAGTGGGTTTGTCGCATCTTCTAAGTGTCCTGCCAACAAAGCGCAGTCTTTGTTTCGCCTTCCCCAGAATATTATCTATGTGGTCTTTCCAATTTAAGTTGCTCGTAATTGTAATTGCTAGGTATTTAGTCGAATTGACAGCCCTTAGATTTGTGCGATTTATCGTATACCCAAAATTTATCGGATTTCTTTTAGTACCTGTGTGAATGACCTAGCACTTTTCTTTGTTTAGTGCCAATTGCCACTTTTCGTACCATACAGTAATTCTCTCTAGATCATTTCGTAATTGGAACTTATCGTCTGATGATTTTACTAGATGATAAATTACAGCGTCATCTGCAAACAATCTAAGGGGGCTGCTCAGATTATCACCTAGATCATTTATGTAAATCAGGAACATCAGAGGGCCTAATGCACAACCTTGCGGAACGCCAGATATCACTCCTGTTCTACTCGATGATTTACCGTCTATCACTACGAACTGTGACCTCTCTGAGAGGAAATCACGAATCCAGTCGCACAACTGAGACGATACTCCATACGCACTCAATATGATTAATAGTCGCTTGTGAGGAACGGTATCAAAAGTCTTCTGGAAATCTAGGAATATGGAATCGATCTGAGATCCCTTGTCGACAGCACTCATTACTTCATGGGAAGAATGATATTTTCTTATGTATCAGTAAGTCATTTTCTTCAAGGTGATTCATAATGTTAGAGTACAGTATATGCTCTAAAATCCTACTGCAAATTGAGGTCAGTGATATGGGTCTGTAATTCAATGGATTACTCTTATTTCCTTGCTTGAATATTGGTGTGTCCTGTGCTACTTTCCAGTCTTCTAACTGTTTCTGTACTGCATGCAGTCACAATGCTGTAAAATATGTTCATACCCTTCTGCATTTAACGTTTTCTTAAGCGCAATAAAGGGACCACACCCAAAGCGCAATACATGCCCCATACCGTAACACCGCCTCCTCCAAGCATCATTGTTGCACGAAATATGAAGTCAGGTCATGTCCTCCACGCATTCGTCAAAGCCAAACCGTTCCATCGGACTGCCACAGTGTAAGGCGTGAGTCGTCACTCCGAATCATTCGTTTCCAGTCATCCACCATCCAGTTGCGCTGCTCTTTAGACCATCTCAGGTGTCGCCTAAAATACTGACTACAGAAATGTGTCGGCCTAAAAGAAGATGCTCGATTATTGTACCCCATTCTTTTTAACTCCCTACGCACAGTCATTGAGCTAGCTGGACTGCTGGTACCGCTTTGGAACTCACGACTGATTCGTTCAGCAGACTGCGTGCGATTTTTTACCAGTCATCTGCAGCGCTCGACAGTCACTCTCCGTTAGTACACGAGGTCTGTCTGATCTTCGTTTATCCACATCCAGTGATGGCTATCAGCTAAGAAGGGAGGGAGAGAGAGAGAGAGAGAGAGAAAGATCTATTAGATAATATGGAAAGTCACGAGAGGCTTTTCTCGAATGATGCAGTTGTGTATAGTGCACTCACAATGCTAGAAAATTGTAGCGAAATGCAGGAAGACGTGCAGAGGATCGACACGCCCCTCAACATAATCAAATGTAACAATGTGTTATGAATACATAGACAGAAAGAGCCTTTTTGTTTGATTATACAATTGTAGAACAATTACTGGAAGCAGTTGCTTCCGTAAAATACGTGGAGTATGGCTATGGAGCGATTTGAAATGGAACGTTCACATAAAATTAATTGTGGGTAAGGTAGATGCCAGACTGAGATTCATTGGAAGAATCCTCAGAACATTTCACTGAATAAAGGAAGTAGCTTGCAAAATACTTGTTTGACCAATACTTGAATATTGCTCGTCAGACTGATGGCCCTATCAGATAGGACTGATAGGGGAAGTAGAGATGATCCTTAGAATAGCAGCACGTTTCGTTACAGGTTCATGTACTAAGCATGAAAGCTTCATGCTGAGGCAACTCCAGTGACATATGCTGCAAGAGAGGCATTCTGCACCATGGTTTGGTGTACTGTTCAAGTCCTGAGAGCGTATATTTCTGGAAGGTTCAACTAATATAATTCTTCCTCCTTCTCCCGAAAAGGCTATGAAGGTAAACTTCGAGAGATTCGAGCCCACAGTGTGACTTACCAGCAATTGTTCTTCCCGTAACTGGAACACAAAGTACCCTCCGCCACACACCGTAAGGTGATTTGTGAAGTATATATTTAGAAGTAGATGTAGATGTAGTAGACATAGATGTAGACAATGTTTGCTACTGAAGTCCGTGGCTGCTCTAAACCACACATTTGCAGTGGACCTATATCTAGTGGAACGTTCTTGCATTTGTTATTGTGCACTTCAAATTTCACACATAGGCGCTTCCTGTGTCCCTGTCGGACTGGCGTTCCAAACTGCCGATGGCGTCACTTGGGCCCTGTCTGGAGTCGCCGTCCTCGTATAAGGTGCGAGATGTAGGCCTAACGCCAGTTCACACTTGCCGTCGTGTCACGTCACGTCACGTCACGTCACTTCACGTCAAAACATTTCACAATGCATTTCAAATGGCTGACGCGTGCACTCTGTGTAAATAAGAGCATGAATTGATGAAGCAATTTTCATTAAATAACTTTTAATTAACTATGAAAGTCAGCTCTACTGAAGGAGAAAAATACACTTAGTTATGACATATGCTACACAGGGGAAAAAAGTAACGGATAAGGTAAACATGCTGTATCTATTTCCTTGTAAATGTGATATTATTCTTTGTATGTAGCTATTTTCGCTGGCAAATAAATGTCGATGTTTTGAGATGTTGTTTCACTTCTCCACAGTATACCATACAAAACTGATCAATAACATTCGTTATGTAGTTTGCTTTGGTCATTAATAAAAGTATCGTCCTTAGTTCCCCAATTGCGACACTATACTTCGACTTTTTGCATCACGGAAGGTACCTCATAACCTCACTTTCACCGTTCGGTACTGCGCTAAGCGAAGTGACGTGACGTAACGTGACGTCTAGGGTGAATACACTCTGAAAACAGCATGACGTGACGTGATCGTCCACTGTGAATCGGCGGCTACTCTTACCATGCGTCGGCTTTGCCGCGGACCCGAGGGGAAGCGGCCGGCATCCCGCACTCGGCGCATGCGCTCTCGGCTCAGCGCGTCCACCGCAACTGCCACCTCGCTGAGGCTGGCCGGCTTTTACAGCTGTCCCGCCCGCTCGCTATGCTGGGCGGACGCCGTTCACAGTTCAGCTGCCGCTGTTGCGTCATCCCAGCCTTTCTCGCGCAGCCGTTTTCCCGTCGTTCAGCTGACCCACATCGTATCGCTCTTCATTTGGCGATTTCGCCCGAGCGCGTAATTTAATTTACTGTGCGTCCGTCAGGTGACAGTGAAAGACCGTTTACCGAGTAAGAATACACCCTATTAAGTCACCGATTTTGCTCATCTTGCTCATGATTGTACGAGGGGCATTCAATAAGTAATGCAACACTATTTTCTCTGAAAGCAGTTTAGTTCCATGCAGGATTCCCGTACACCATATTATTCTCCAATTTTTTTTATTTTTTTATTTTTTTTATTTTTTATTTTATTTTATTTTTTTTTTTGGTACGAAACCCTATTTGTCAACATAATCTCCAATGACTGCGACAGACTTATACCACCGTTCTGGGAGGGCCTGAATCAGTCTAGAGACCGACGTCGGAGCCAACGTTTCGCTGCCTCTGTAACCTCCCCATCATCCAAGCACTGCTACCCGCGGAGTGCATCCTTTCTTGGGCCAAACAGATGGTAGTCGGAAGGTGCGAGATCCGGGCTCTATGGTGGATGAGGAAGAACAGTCCAATGAAGTTTTGTGAGCTCCACTCGGGTGCACGGACGTGTGAGGCCTTATGTTGTCACGGAAGAGGAGAAGTTCGTTTGCCTTCTTGTGGCGACGAACGCGATGAAGTCTTTCCTTCAGTTTCGTTAGGTTAGCACAATGTACTTCAGAGTTGATCGTTACACAGTGAGGGAGGATATCAACAGAATAACCTGCTCAGAGTCCCAGAAGACATTATGGTCTTTTGCTGCTCTTTATGGCTTCTTTTAGTCGGCGAGCAACAAGTGGGCACACACCTTTGAGTATCTCAACTGATGGATGAATGCGTCGGCGCTACCAACAGAGACGTCCAATTGTGCAGCGAGTTGTTTGACTGTGATTCGTCGATCACTTCGATTGACAGTGTCCGCAGGAGTCACAGCTGTATGCGACCGGTCGGCATGGGGGAGATTGGACAGGTTTGCACGACCTTACTGAGATGATGACAGACACCTCACCCAATGACTCTCCGTGCTTTTGTTCACGGCCAAGTCTCTGTAGACATTCTGCAAACACCTGTGAAGATCTGCGATACTCTGGTTTTTCGCCAAAAGAAACTCAATGACAGCTCTCTGCTTGGAACGCACCTCCGTTACTGACGCCATTTTGAAGGCTACTTATAGCGCCACCGCCTTTCAGACCTTCATGAAACTATAGGGGCCGACTGCAGCAACGCCGATTAAAAGTTAACCGCGGTCAAGTCAGCATTTAACCCTGATTAACTCGATACTCGGCTGCACCAACCTCGATCAAAGTTTATCGAGGGATTTGATCGCGATTAAAGTTAACCGAGCTCGAAGGGTCGATTATCTTGAATTGATCATGATTAACTTATTGTAAGCATGTAACATGGCAGCGTGTTTTGACTTTTTAGATGGTATAGGAGACGAAGAAATGCTATATCTTCAACGTATAAATCGTCGCAACCGTGTTTGTGTACTTGTGGAAAGGGGAAATCCTTTCGAAGATTACGGTGACCGTAAATTTGAAGAGAGGTTTCGTCTTTCAAAAGAAACAGTGTGGTGGTTATTGGATCAAATCCAAAATATGTTAGTATTTCCAACTTACCGAAATAATCCGGTCTCGCCCATGAACAGAGTCCTGATGACAACAAGGGCATACACAACTGGAGCATTTAATGTAGTAATTAGTGACAGTGCTAATGTACATTTTACAATGACACAGAGCATTATAAGTGAAGTGTCGGGGATCATAGCAACAATGTCTTGTCAATACATAAAGTTTCCTTCTCGAGCGGAAGTACGCTCTGTGATGGATGGTTTCAACACACTGTCACCTGATAAACAAAGTAAGAGCCTACGGAATATCAGACCAGCTGTGTGGCTGGATTGAAGAGTTTTTAGCAAACAGAACACAGCATGTTGTTATCAATGGAGAGTCGTCTACAGACGTTAAAGTAACCTCTGGCGTGCCACAGGGGAGTGTTATGGGAGCATTGCTTTTCACAATATATATAAATGACCTAGTAGATAGTGTCGGAAGTTCCATGCGGCTTTTAGCTGATGATGCTGTAGTATACAGAGAAGTTGCAGCATTAGAAAATTGTGGCGAAATGCAGGAAGATCTGCAGCGGATAGGCACTTGGTGCAGGGAGTGGCAACTGTCCCTTAACATAGACAAATGTAATGTATTGCGAATACATAGAAAGAAGGATCCTTTACTGTATGATTATATGATAGCGGAACAAATACTGGTAGCAGTTACTTCTGTAAAATATCTGGGAGTATGCGTGCGGAACGATTTGAAGTGTAATGATCATATAAAATTAATTGTTGGTAAGGCGGGTACCAGGTTGAGATTCATTGGGAGAGTGCTTAGAAAATGTAGTCCATCAACAAAGGAGGTGGCTTACAAAACACTCGTTTGACCTATACTTGAGTATTGCTCATCAGTGTGGGATCCCTACCAGATCGGGTTGACGGAGGAGATAGAGAAGATCCAAAGAAGAGCGGCGCGTTTCGTCACAGGGTTATTTGGTAACCGTGATAGCGTTACGGAGATGTTTAATAAACTCAAGTGGCAGACTCTGCAAGAGAGGCGCTCTGCATCGCGGTGTAGCTTGCTCGGCAGGTTTCGAGAGGGTGCGTTTCTGGATGAGGTATCGAATATATTGCTTCCCCCTACTTATACCTCCCGATGAGATCACGAATGTAAAATTAGAGAGATTAGAGCGCGCACGGAGGCTTTCAGACAGTCGTTCTTCCCGCGAACCATACGCGACTGGAACAGGAAAGGGAGGTAATGACAGTGGCACGTAAAGTGCCCTCCGCCACACACCGTTGGGTGGCTTGCGGAGTATAAATGTAGATGTAGATCTAGATGTATTTCCTGGAGTCATTGGTACAGTGGATTGCGCTCACATAAGGATTCAGTCACCTGGGGGACAGAATGCAGAACTTTTCCGCAATAGGAAATCATATTTCTCCTTTAATTGTCAAACAATCAGCGACCACAATTTAATAATACGGGACATTGTGCCTCGGTGGCCTGGCTCTGTGCACGGTAGTACAATATTTCGTAATTGCGCTCGAAGGGCACAGTTTGAAAGTGGTGAAATACCAGTCGGTCACTTACTAGAAGATAGTGACTACGCATGCAGACCTTACTTATTGACACCTCTTTCAAATCCACAGAGTGCGGCAGAGCATCGATATAAAAGGTCTCACATTACAACAAGGAACACTGTGAAGAGACAATATGGTTTGTGGAGGGAATGAGGTGTAATCCACAAAAGACAATGGCAATTATAGTGAGTACAGCTGTCTTGCATAATATTGCAAGGAGCACAAGCAAGGAAGAGCCACCAGAAGATACGGAAATTACGTGCTGCTGAGGCTATTACGTAGCGAGAGAGGCCCCGATATCGGCGATAATGAGCCAGTGCCTCCCGGTCAACAAATGTATCGTGATGACACATTACCAGGACGAGCAGTTCGTCGCACTATAATTGATGAACATTTTCACTGAAGTAAACTGTTACTTAATACATGTAAAATATGTAATTATATTTATTTGAAATTATTATAGTGCACAAATAATAAAAATCTTTTTTAAACATTTACATTACATTCGGTAGAATTCTTCCGCTTCCAATATTTTAGCCGGCCGCTGTGGCCGAGCGGTTATAGGCGCTTCAGTACGGAACCGCGCGACCGCTACGGTCGCAGGTTCGAATCCTGCCTTAGGCATGGATGTGTGTGATGTCCTTAGGTTAGATAGGTTTAAGTAGTTCTAAGTCTAGGGGACTGATGACCTCAGATGTAAAAAGTTCTATAGTGCTTAGAGCCATTTGAACCAATATTTTAATTTTTCTTTTAGTGCCAAAATTTTGAGATTTTTTTTATTCTCATTTCTTTCATATGTTCTCTCTTCATCATTTGCAGCTGCTGCTGGATTACTTCCACCCTCTTCTGCATTACACTGTCCGGTGCAGAGGAGGAAGTTGGTTTACGTCTCGGTGGCATCCTTCTCCGATTACATGTTTCTTGTGCTCCTGCACTTGAAGGTGTGGAAAAGGGTTGCTGAACATTCTCCATAACAACCTGTGCTGGGATAAGGCTTTCACCAGCTTCAGCAACAATTACAGATCCATTATTGTTCGTGGTACTGCTGGCATCGCCAACTGCTGCATCATCAACCACACCTACATTTAGATCCATTATTACACTGTACTGTGCATCCAAATCAAAGGTATTTTCCTGGAGCTTCAATGATGAGCCAATTATTTCCAGTAGTTTTGCCTCGTGTGGACTCTTTTTAGGTACTGGTATTGCCTTCCCTCCTTCTGTTTTATAGACTTGAATCTTCTCTTCAGCCAAATCCTTCCGCAACATCCTCTTCAAATTCTCGTAACATGTTTTGAGCCTTTCAGGCCTTCTTTTTGTTACACCTGAAATGGATATGTAGTAGCTGATATAATTTTTGTTGTGTGTATCTTGAATTGTTATTCAATATTAATCTTACCACCATGAAAAATAGTGTTTTACATTAGTAACAGATATTTATTGATTTATGATTCAAATAAAATTTTATCTCACCTGGAGTTGAATTAAATTGTGTTGCTATATTTTCCCATGCATCCAGTTTTCCCATAACTGTGCAACCATCCGTTTTTTTACAATCTAATATACTTGAATTTGAGGCAACGAACTCCAAAAGTATGTCTACTTCGAATTTGGAAAAATTCGGCGTCCTTTTCTTGTTATCCATAGTGCAGTAACAACGCTCACATTACGCCAACAATATGAAAAGCGCGCGCAAGTACCACACAGGCGGTTACAACACCCTTGCCTCAGGCAGACAGCGAATATCATTATCTTTGCATGTATATGGGCGCTTTACTTTGTAACACGCGGAGTTAACCGCGGTCAAACTCCCGATTAGCTAACCGCATTTTGGCAATCAGCGTTTAACTTTGGTGCAGCACAGAGACAACTTAATCGCGATTAAGTTTTAACCGTGATCACGAGACCCTCGATTATCTTGCTTTTTAATCGGCGTTGGAGCAGTTAGTCGTAGGTGCTGAAGCAGGAATGTTCCACGATGTCCCACATTAAAGTTAGCATTTTTACAAGCGTTGATGGCCCTCGAGATATGTTCCTACTAACGTGTGAAGCTCTCGATAGAGTGAACAATTCGACGATTGCTATTCTGTTTGACAACTCTCTGAAGCTACTGTGGCCGGATGGTGTGAAAAGAGACAACGTTCTGCTTCTTGTAACAGATGGTGCTTCATATATGGCTAAAGCAGCCAAAGGGCTTCAGATTCTTTACCCCAGTATGGTGTACGCCACTTGCCTTGCACATACCCGTTGCACAGAGTTGCCGAAGAGGTGCGATCAAATTACGCTGACGTGGACATATTAATTTCCTGTGGCAAGAAAATCTATGTGAAGACTCCGCTACGGGTGCAGAATTCAAGGAACAAGCACCTTCAACGCCCCTCCCACCTAAACCTGTTCTTACACGATGGGGTTCTTGGCTTAATGCTGCTGATTATTACTGCACCAACTACACCCAAACATAAACAATCTTCTGTGAGCTTGATAGCGATGAATCAAGTGCTATCAAAATTATGAAAGAAGTTTTTTCAGACACATTGTCTCGAAACTTGGTATACACCAACGCCAATTTTTCAGTGATATCAAAAGCCATCTAACGATTGGAAGCTGTTGGCACTCAGCTATGTGAGGCCCTGTGTATTGTGCAACATGTGCAGAGTGAGTTGGGTCGAGCTCGTGGTCATGTGGCTGACAAAGTGAAAACCAAATTGCAAAGTGTTCTCCAACAGAATCCTGGATATTCTACACTGTGCAAAATTAGTGACAGTCTTTCAGGGAATGCCGCAACATTTGAAGATACTGAAACAAAGCTGAACTCCAGTGACCTGGCTGCCTTCAAATACGTTCCAGTGACGTCTTGTGAAGTGGAGAGGAGTTTTTCCAGGTACAAAACTATCCTCATCGACAACCGTAGATCTTTGACAATGGAAAACCTGAAAATGCACCTTGTGATCCAGTGCAACTTTGCAGATACTGCAGATTGACATACGGTATTAAATAAAGTGAAACGCTTTAAAAATGGTTCAAATGGCTCTGAGCACTATGGGACTTAACATCTTAGGTCATCAGTCCCCTAGAACTTAGAACTACTTAAACCTAACTAACCTAAGGAGATCACACACATCCATGCCCGAGGCAGGATTCGAACCTGCGACCGTAGCAGTCCCGCGGTTCCGGACTGAGGCGCCTAGAACCGCACGGCCAACGCGGCCGGCGAAACGCTTGAAATACTATGTAGAAATAAAAAGATTGTTTTAGTGTTTCGATAGATGATCTTTTCACTGTACTTTGTGTTAAGAAAATAAAACACTCAGACATTCAAAAAATAGGTGGAAATTAGCCACAGACCCTACAGGAAGGAAGAACTATACTTACAATATTTTGAGAGGTGAATTTTGTATTACTTAATGGTGAATAAAAAATTAAATAAACAAACAAGAATGCTTTAAATAAACTTCTATTAGGTCATATTTTATTTTTTAAGGTTATATTTATGTAAGTTTTAGGTCATAAACGCTCGCTTATTTCACTGTTTTTTAGGTAATTAAAATCCGCGCCCTAGTGATGAGTGAAGGATGCGCCAGCGATGGCTTGGCTGCTCGGACACGACGGTGAACGACCCTTGTTCTGCTAGTTAACGTAAACAGGCTGCAGAATGGCTTGCTGGAGTCAGAGGAAGGATACTGGGTCAGCTGTCAGTGGTCACATGACTTGTGGAAGCGAAGTACGGTAGTGCACGCAAAGCAGCGCTGATACAGTGATGCTTACGCCCCTGGCAGCGGGCCTGGCACAACACGGTACCGTGGCTGCTGCTGGAGGTTTAATTGGATATAATCTGGTGTAATTGTGTTGTTGCCACACTGTTTCCATTCGCTCTCCACTGGCAAAACAAAAATTGTTCAGATGGCTCTGAGCACTATGGGACTTAACTTCTGAGGTCATCAGTCACCTAGAACTTAGAACTACTTAAACCCAACTAACCTAAGGAACAGCACACACATCCATGCCCGAGACAGGATTCGAATCTGCGATCGTAGCGGTCGCAAGGCTCCAGACTGCAGGGCCTAGAACCGTTTTTTTTTTTTTTCCTTCGATATAGTTCGTTGCGTTTGGTCTAGGCGGACGTCACAAGACATCAGTTGATTCCTTTACTCAGTTTTTTTTTTATTTATGACAGAGGGCAAGCAGCCCTCTGACCGAACACGCTGAGCTGCCGTGCCGGCTTAACCGCTCGCCCACCCCGGCCGCCTGGTTTGGCAACCCGTGGTACACTACTGTATGGGAGGTGGCTATGTCACAGACCTAGGGATAGAGCAGTAGTTCAGTTTTGCATCCCTTCTGGCGAGGCGCAAAATTTCTGCTACTAGCAACGCTCAGCTTAAGGAGCATAATGTGGTTTCTTCTTGCAGATTTTTAATGAAATCTAAACTGTTTATGGGGATGATGTGATGAATCTTTCTAATGTGTGAAGGTAATGTTGTGAGCTTAAGATGGCAGAACGAACGTTCGTGATGAACGAAGGAGTGGGCATTCCTCAATCGTAACTGATGGGATAGTGAATAATAAATGTTTCGAAGTGACCATTGATCGACTTTAGACGAGATGAATGCAATGTTTTCAGTTATCTCCAGACTTCTTCTGCGTGAAATCATTCCAGAAGCACTTCGTTCTTTAAGATTTTGTGAGGAGAGGAAACCAAAACAGTTCGCAGATCAACACGGAGTCAGCAGAATCACATATTCATGGGAATTTTTCGACCACTTCAAACTGGAAGGTGAACAATTCCTTGACTCTGTTGTGATGAGATGAACCGTGACTGGCCCATTACACCAATGAGACCAAAGAAACAATCAATGCAGTGGTGGAAACCCTCCCGCCTTCAGCAAAAAATTCAAAACCATTGTTTCAGTATGAAAGAAATGGTCTCTTATCTTTTGCGACCGTAAGAGGATTCTCATTGTATTTCCGTTTCAGGGGAAAACAATTAATACTGCGGCAGTACTGTGAAAGCCTAAAGAAACTATGGAGGGTTTCGTGACAATGCTAGTCTCCACACATCCAGTGCCACAAAGAAACTCTTGGATTCATTCCGATAGGACATCAACCATCCCGTCACAGTCTTTGATCTGGCACCTCTAGATTTCCATCTTTTCACCTTTCTAAGATATTTATGGATGGAAAAAGTGTTTATATCGACAATGAGGTTCAGAGGGCCATCAAACAATAGGGAAAAGATGCAATGGGTGAGTTTTCTGAGAAAAATATGTGAAAACTCATCTTTAGGTTCAAAAAGTGCATTGAGAACGAAGGCAACTACATCGAAAAATAGCGTTTGATGTACATCCGTGAATTTATAAATTGTTCGTAAACATATACTGCCGTTTCAATTTATAAACAGCTGAGTACTAGTACTAATTTCTGGACAAGGCTTATACTAATAGCAGATAAACAGCAGCTCTATAGTGTAACTAAGGAAGCAGCTTGTTTCAGAATATCAACTTCATTTCTAAATTCCTTGATTAAATTTACGTGGCATGAGCATGGAAAGCATTCAGCAGTAAATGGCAATTCATTGTTAATGCAGAGTACAGTTCAAGTTTTTAAAATTTCCTGCCTTTTGTTATTGTGTTCCTTGAATCACTACACGTCCCTCAAGGTGCTCCTTGTTGATGAGATCTAAATAACTTGATGAACGAATGGATGATTCATCCTACAGGAAACAGATCGGGTGATGGTTTATCACCAAATCTGTTTAACATCATCCTAGGAAAAATGAAGAGTATACGGAAGATCGCGATAAACACAGAAGTAATGAAAGAGATCAGACTGGCATCAAAAAGACAAGACCTGAAGGTAGTGTTCCCAGCATTTGTGCATTATCTGGCATTAAGTAAGGCAAATTTGTCTTTGGACCCTGCAGTCGTTTACCAGGGAAATTTTTGTTGAAGGTGATATGCCTTTGCGTACTTCCAACCTTTGAACAGCCTTACGTAGCTAGTTACAGTTACAATAGTTACAGCGGTCCTGTTATTCCATATAAACTCCAGACAAATGTGTGGCTTGGCATTTTTCACATTAAGAAATCATTGCCAGAGGTGAAAGAAGCAATAAGTCATAGAAAAATAAATACTAGGACTGATGAGGTACTGAATGCCAAACTTTAAATTTTCTGACTGATATTTGGCCACTCTGCCATTGACGAGTTACTAGCAAAAGAAGTAGATCTCTCATGAGAAAACAGAATGGATAGGACACTAACATGGCAAGGAAGACCACCTGGAAATTAGATCTGAAAAATCGAGAAATTACACTAATTTAAATATCTTAAGGAATGGACAGAGTAAAATGGCCTGGATGAAGTAACAGCTTTGAAGGTGGAACTACTATACAGGATTGTGCAGAAAAATAGGTACCTACAAAAAGAAGTTAATCACCTGTAAACAAAGATGAAGCACTACAACGCAGAAGGCGGGAACTCTCTACTTCTCAGAACTGAACAAGAAAGCAATACAAAGGAAACGGTAAAGTAAGAAAGAAAAACATTGAGGAAGAATGTAAGAAAATAAAAAGGAAAATATACTTCATGAATGATGATAATCATCACTTTTTAGCGCCAGCAAACTGGGAAGAAGAGGAAAAGTGAAGACGTGTATGCACAATCATGAAAAATTGCGGAAATAACATACAGAAGGAGATAGACATAGTGTGTGCACGTTACTAGAAAGAGTAGATTAGCAAAGGAAAATGTTCTTAATCATCGTGTTAAAACTGACCGCAAATAAAAGAGGTATGAATGAAGGTGTGATTGATCCTACGGAAATCCGGTCTAAGGAGGCTGACATTCATGTCACACTCGGACGACTCCCGTTTTTGTCTCTAGAGGACAGCAGCACACGACAGAATGAAGCGACTGGCTGGTAACTATCAAGAAGTCAGTAGTGGTTGAACTACAGAGAGGGGAGGAAGCACTTGCGGCTAGGCGAATAATGCTCACTTTGAATGGGCTCGAGATTCCCCGATACACCACAGGTTGCCGAGCCTGCTCAAACTATCACATTAGCAAGAGCGCAAAAGGTACGCTAGAAACAACGAAATAGCCCCAACAACAATCTATAGATCTGATTATAATTTGACAGTTGAGCGAGACTCAGTAGGAGAGAGCATTAAATCAATCCAGCAACAAACTTCTGTTGTATAAGAACTATTCTGCAATAAGAGTTCTGATACAATGAGTACGATAAAAAACTTTTATGCTGATTTTAAAGTAAAGCTAACAGTCAAAAGCTTTAAACGTTAAACCACAGTTTACTTGAAATATCCTTCGAAAAATGTCAATTGACTCTGAACCCAGTAAAATATTTTATTTCGTTATTAGAGACCGTAATATTACCAATTATGCATTTGAACTGTGATGGTTCCTAAAAATCAAGAAAGCCTTACACTTTTTCATCAAGATAATGCTTCCTCCACCAGCATCTTTGCCACTACCTCTGACCAGAATTCCTGTTGTTCCTCCCATATAGGATGGCGTATAATTACTCTATTGGCTTTTCATTCACTTCTAAGCCCATACAAATTAATCATTTTATTATATTCTCATCATTCAATTCTTCAATGCCACAATTTCCACAGGTACCCAAACTAGAAATTTAAAACTGCATGACCTCTTGTCTGACTGCTTTTGACAACTTCCCTGTTTCTCCAAAAATCTTGATACCAGACGCTGACATAACCACTGTGTATGTTTGGCTTGGCTCCAAACTACTCTTGCAAAACTGCAGAATATCAGAACCATTGTCCATGAGTAGCTCGGACACTAATCCACCTGCTGTTACCGCTACAATAGGATTAACGTCATACTTAATCTTCCATAGTTGGCAACAGCTTCTCTTCATGTAACAAACTTTTAATTACCACTTTTTGGTCAAAATCTGGCTTAACCAGCCAATTTTTAAGTCTCACTCTCCCTAAATGAAAACACTGAACTCTTGAAGCATACACTTATCAAGCACCAGGTAGTGAGCTTCACACCACCTAGCCTGTGTTTCTAAAAGCAATGTGTTCATATTATCCTGCCCAAATGACTGTTAGCATTTACAATTACCACTGAAAACAAATTCCTAGATAACATCGCTTTCCTCCATAGGTACCTTTGCCCCTGCTAATTGTTCTACATTCGAAAGTTCCCTAGCCTATATTTCAGAAGCATTCCCAACCTGACTCTATTCTAAATTCAGTTTAAGAGCCCAAATTGCCTATACTTGCCCACTATTACCTTGTGCTGCCACTGAATTATGTTCTTGTTCTTATATAGCTTTGCAGGTCCATCTGTATCATCCGCTGGAACGCACAAAAACGATCAGGTTGTATGGAACAATTACCGTCGAGAACACTTGCTGTGGCTCTGAAGTTCTTCTCCATTTGTGTCATTCGTCAAGGTCAACCGTGTCGCTCCAATGACCTGGGTCGCTATAACGCTCCATCAGTTTACCTGTCCACCCGGCGGACTGCTTGTTGCTGCGCATGGCTGCATCATTCTCCCAAATTCAGAGGTGGCGTACCCACTCCGTACTTCGTTTCCTTGTAAACAGGTGTTCTCCACGCCCAATTTCCTCTAAATGTAGGAATATATGATTTCTTGTGTCTGACCGATCCCGCGCCGAGACACCATTTAGTTTTAACGCTTGATTCGGAACATGGTGACTGCCATATTCTGCCCATAGGCTATGCATTGCGTGAGTTTTGGTTTCCACCATGACCGCGCCTAAGGTGCAGTGGCCTACAGCCAACTTTCCATGGCTATGTCTTCTGATACCCACCATCTTGCCCAGGTTATTTTTCCAAAAATCTGACATAGTTGTCTAGTGACGCTGCAGTCAAATCCCTACAAATATAGAATGGCGACATTCACTCAGTACAAGCGGCAAGCAATTCTGTACCCGTTCTCATGGCCATATGCTTAAGCCGCTTGCTCCAGTACTTGCAAAACTCTTTGATGTTTCTCCAGTCTAGTAGGTATCTACCTGTATTTCCACTCCAGAAATCAACCAACAAATCTCTCCGAATTTTTAAAATCCAATATTTCTTCAGGTATGAAACCATTCAAATCTGACAAGCATTTGCAATGTCATTCGCCCAGCAAACCGCTCCCCTTTTAAACCTCCCATTCTAAAAGAAATTTGTTCATGTGCCCGCCAAGATACTGGCAACATGTCTCTAAACTCCTGTAGAAACAATTTCGGATGCACATTACCCTGAAAACGGAATAATTAAGCTTGCGATATCCAATAAAATCACTTCTATTGAGATAACAGGCGAATGCTGTGCTACACTTCGAGACAATTTTAAAACTTCTTTATCATTTTTGATCAATTTCTCGTCCACAACAAGATTATGTGTAACCTGCTCCTGCTGAAACGACTTATGTGTTTTTCGCTCAGCATCCAGTGTGCGATTCATCTCTGTTACATTGTTAATACCGTTGGTACGCTGATCGTGCATGATAGTATCACTTTTACGTATGAGTCAGTTGTTAACACAAAGCTGGCTCATGTATGACTTGCTGAAGCTCTGAGTGTTCAGTGAAACAGCAATAGACACTTTCATTGGCTTCAAATCTTTTGACGATCTATAGCTCGGATTCTTTGTATTTGCTTTGCAACGTTTGGCACAGTACTGAGTTCCGAGGCTACCTGTGATACGCTGGACTCAAACTTTGAATTAAAATGTTCATTCTAAACTGGTTTGTTTTGTTTCACCCTCAATGTGAATTTAGACATTTAGGTAGGCACATGTGTCTGTGTTTGCTTAATTTCTGTCTCTATATTGGAATTTACTCTATCAACCTCATCTTTTACATTTTTTGCACTGGAATTAACTTTACCAATATTTGCATGAATCTCGTCAGTGTTATTTTCAATTTAGACTTTAAGTTACTTAACGTCTCAGTTAATGACACTATCAAAACATTTTGCCCATCAAGTATGCCACCTAGAGACCATTTCTCCTCCACTGAGTCTATCAAAGCACAGGTACTAAATCGCTCAGCTCGAGTACAATTGGTTGCAATTTAACTTGAGCTACTAAAACAACATTAGGAGATTCTGCAACACTTTCATCTCCATGCTGTACCTGAGTACAGCATATATCAGGACTGAAAACTTCAATACTGATAATTTCCCTCTTAACCCTGTCCAAATTAATGATATCCTCTACATCAAACTGTGGCATAGGACTTATTGGGTCCCTGTTATTGGCCATTCTGTTCTGAAGTTTTACATGCATGTCCAGAAGCTGAAAAAGTGGTTGAAAACTCAGCTGCCTCATAGCTGTGAAATACATAGATAGTTGGCACTGCTAGGATGGGTTGGCTTCCAGCTGTGTGTCTCCAGAACAACAACATGCCGCCTCCGGCACATCCCTCAGGGATCGTAGATTCATGTGGGTTCCCCAGTGACAAGCTGCAACTGAATGGTGGTCTTGTCTGCAACCAAACACACTGAACTGACTGTCCTAACTTTCACTTTATAACTTAATTTATATCCAGCTGTTCCATCTTAGTGACGCTGTTAACAAAACTTCCTTATTGGTGAATTCACTGAGAATTTATTACACACATTGATTACACAGCTGTGCTCAGTACTGTTTCCTTGTAACTCGATTTCACAGTTTAAAAAATAATTCTCCCTAACCATGAATATATTTGATATTATTCGTACAAAGAATAAGAACTGCAGTCCTCAGAAGCATCTCAGACTATCTAGCCATGAAGAATTAGTACATCACTCTAAACCAATAGGAGAAATATACATAAAACACTTTTGGAAGGTGTAGTAGAACTAGCTGCCTGCAACTATGAACAGAAGAATAACAGGAGTTCGTTGCCATGTGACAACAGAGACCTATATTTTTGCTCCATGTATTCTAAGTCCATCTGCACACCTTTTACGTGTTAAACCTTAATTTCCCTTACCTGTTCTGCAGTCATTCATAAGTTGAGCTTCCACTGGTAGAGCCTGATGAATCTTTACATGAATACAATGCAAATAATTAAAAGAGGTTTATGCACAATGGAATGAATAACATGATAATCATGTAGCCTGAAGCAATGAATTAAAATTTTTACCATCAGAAGGATTCAAACCCAGGTCACCTGCTTACTAGGGCGATGCACTAGCCATTACACCATACTGGCACTGTGGCTGCCAGACCTGAATGATCTAGCCTAGTATGTCTCTCTCCCCAATACAAATTCTGACTCACATCTATCTTATTGCTATTCTCTTTCTAAACTAGAATCAGTATTGCCAAGGCTCTCTAATATCACAATAGCACCTTAGCAATGAGAGAAATGTGGTTAATCCTACCTGTACCTCCGGAACAGATGATATATTAATCATATACAGCTGATGTGCCTAAGACATACTGAGTCTCAACTTTATCTATGACAATGATTTATGCGGAAGCAATAAATTAAAATTTGTATCAGTGCCGCGATATAATGCCGGGTTTCCTGCTTAGTAGGCAGGCTCCAGCCTACATCATTATTGTAGATAAAGATGAGACTCAATATGTATCTGGAAAATCAATTGTATATGATACTCTGGTAAAACACACACTATATTGCTGAACTCTACGTCCTCCAATTTGTTTGTTGTACATGGGTGACACAAGAAATGCAAAGATACACTGGTGTACATAATGTAAGAATGAAAGTATCTTTCAAATGGTGTCACTCCAAAGTAACACAGCTTGATGAAACTTGGACCTTACATAGAGAGAACTGCTACAGTGTAGTACAGAAGGTAACTGAAAGAAATAAGTAGTGATACAAATAGAAATGACACTTCTATTTAAAAACTTAATTACACTGAAGTCACAATGATTTATGATAGTCCCCTGAACATTACAAAAGGCAGTACATGGTTCTTAATAGGGTATTTGATCACCTAGGACAGCAATTCATGCTCTGAAACTTACTGCTGTGCTGGCAGTCCATTCCTCCACCAGCACAGTTGACGACTGTTGGACTGTCTTTGGTGCACGTGGACAGGCTGCTGTAATGTGTCTTCCAACACATCTCACATTTTCTCAACTGATTCACGTTCAGAGAATAGATAGGCCAATCCATTTGTTGAATGTCCACTTGTTCCAAGAACTCCTCCACTTGCAGTGTTTGATGTGGTTGTGCAGTGCCATCTGTAAAGATGAAGTCATGGTGGAAAGCACCCATGAATAGATGCACATGGCGAAGGAGTACAGTGCCAGAATAACTTGACCAATGAATGTATCATGTTCGAAGATTTGAAGGTCAGTATAACCATACAACATTATGTTTCCCCACACTGTAGCACCTAGACAACCAAAATGATTATGCTTCACAATGTTCGTGGATGGATTACATGTACCCTCATCTTGCCATATGAGGAAACATCCAGATAACTTCTCTGACTGAATCTTCTCTCATCTGAGAAGAGCACACAATCTTAGTCCACATTGATCCATTCCCTATGCTCTTGGCACCATCGTAAATGGAGCTGCCAGCTTCTGGATGTCAACTTGAACACAATATGCTTCTCGTCAGGCAGAGAGACCATCCTTATGGAGTCACTGTAGAGCATGAGATTGTGTGTCTTAAAGTCCTGTTAAATACAGTTACAGTTGCACCCACAGTTTGATGTAGGCCCCTTCCTGCCTGTTGCGTAATGTAATGATCATCTGCTGCTATAGTTACCATGGTCGAGCACCTCCTCTCCTTTGTGCAGCAATGGCTTGTGGTTCAAAATGCTCCCAGTGCATGTAAAACAATAGTGTGAGCAATAACAAACACCTGGGCTATATTCGTCACATTTCATCTGTAATCCCCTTTTTAAAAAAAATGTTTTCTGTTTGTGTGTATCAATATTTGTATCAATACAATTGTCAATGATTCTGTATGTAAATGCTTGAGTAATAAAAGAAGGTGCAGCCTCCAGTTTTTTAGAGAGCAGCTGGGAGGAACCTAGCTGTTTGCACTTGTTTTTCTGCTTTGAGATATCACAAGGTAAGCACCATAAGCTGCAGCTGTAAATGATTTCATAATATACGAGTTTGTTTTGACCTATCTGTTTCTTTCTTATTAATCCACCAGATCACATATTTATAGGAATATTTATTTAATTACAAGTTTTGTTTTTCAGAATTTCTAGCAGAAAAGACACAACTCTTCGATATGGCACCAACCCGCTATTGGTGTGATTTCATTAATAATTTGCAAAGTACATTTTTATATAATTTCATTTCATTTCATTTTGTTATCTTCCTGTAGATCATTAACATGATGTAGGAATTGTCATAAGAGTAATGTACATGCAAAGTACATGTAATACAAACATAATAACAGAATCTCACTTAAGTAGCTATTTTTAATGCTTTTTTGATAGTACAACATTTGTCATGAACATGTACACAAATGTTAAGACAATAATTTTCCACACATTCAAAGTACTCACCCACATCATAGAAACTTATTCTTAAGCTGTCTTAAATTTTACTTCATCTGTTATTTCCTTCATGCACATTGTCAGAGTATTGTAAAGTTTTATACCAAAATAACTTTCATACTTTTTGGTTTGTGTTATCCTTATTCTTTCTACATGTAAATTTTTACAATTTTGAGTATTATAATTGTGGCAGTCCTCATTGGTACTAAATTGTTCAGGTTCCTCTTGTATAAAGCAATCTTTTAAATATACACAGTGATGGTATTGTGAGAATTTGTAATTGTTTGAAGAGGGGCCTACTGTGAGTTCTTGGAGAATTGTGTGTTATAATTTGAATAGCTCTTTTCTGTTGTTTGAAGGTATTTATTAAGCATGATTTAGTTTTGCCACAGAATTCTATACCAGAAGACACAATAGACTGAAAGTAAGCAAAATACACTAATCTAGCACGCTCTATGCTGCGTTCACCAGATACTATCCTCAATGCCAAACATGCTGAATTGAGCCTGTGGGATAAATACTTGAAATGATCTTTCCAGATTAACTTTTGATCAACATGTGTGGAACCTGCAGACATTCAGAGAAGAAGTCCAAGTTTTTCATATCAGTCATACAGCACAGTGCAATTTCCAAATCGCAATATCCAGAGTACATCCTCTATTGCACTTTTTCCTACACCAATCTGGGATTACAATGTTCATCCAAGTAAAAGAATTTTGAAATCCATCCTTCTTCCAGTTTCCTGATGAAGTTATCTAAATGTTGCCTCTGGGCCTTGTTGCAATGAAGAACAACACCACAGGGCACAGGAACTCCTCACTGATTGACACTCACTGTCTTCTTCCGTTCCTTCAACTGCTTCATATTGTGAGGCCAGAGCCATTTGGTGGAGCAGACATGCAGACTTCACACCATGTGACAACCAGCTTTCTGTGTATGACTGAGAGACCTCCAGCAACATGCCCCCACACCTTCATTCTCTTCTACCAGGTAGTTAGTCCATTTAGCTGGTCCTTAAGTTTTGCAAAGCAGTGTAATATCACCACACACCAGAATTCATGGAGCCTGTAAAGTAGGTGCTAATTCTGATTGACAAAACACACTTTTACCTGTAACTCGCTAGCGACTCACGTTTCAGTAGTGTATTTCTTGATTTCGGAAAAGCATTTGACTCAGTACCACAACTATGTTTATTGTCAAAAGTACGATCATATGGAGTATCAAGAGAAATTTGTGACTGAATTGGAGGCTTTTTAGTAGGGAGGACTCAGCATGTTGTCTTGGATGGAGAGTTATTGTCAGATGTTGGGTAACTTCAAGTGTGCCACAGGGAAGTGTGTTACTGTTCATGTTGTATGGTAATGACCTAGCAGACAATATTAACAGTAAAATCAGGCTTTTAAAAGAAGATGCAGTTATCTATAATGAAGTATAAATCTCAAAGAAGCTACATAAATATCCAGTCAGATCTCGATAAGATTTCAAAGTGGTGCTGAGATTGGCAACTTCCATCAAAAGTTCAGAAATGTAAAATTTTCCACTTCACAAAATGAAAAAAACATAGTATCCTATGACTATAATATTAATGAGTCACTGCTGGAATCAGCCAACTCATACAAATACCTGGGCATAACACTTCTTAGGAATAAGAAATGGACTGACCACATAGGTTCAGTTGTGGGTAAAGCAGGTGGTAAACTTCACTTTATTGGCAGAATACTGGGGAAGTGCACTCAGTCTACAAAGATGATTGCTTACAAATCACTCATGTGGTCCATCTAGAATATTGCTCAATGTGGGACCTGTACTAGATAGGAATAACAGAGGATACTGAATGTATACAGAGAAGGGAAGCACAAATGGTCACAGGTTTGTTTGACCCATGGAGTGTGACAGAGATACTGAGGAACTGAACTGGAAGACTCTTGAAGACAGTCGCAAACAATCCCGAGAAAGTCTATTAACAAAGTTTCAAGAACCAACTTTAAATGATTTCTCTAGTACTCCGGAAATATACTACAACCACCAGCATATAGTTCACATAGGGATATTGAGGATAAAATTAGAATAATTACTTCACAGACACAGACATTCAGACAATCATTCTTCCCAGGCTCCATATGTGGATGGAACAGGAAGACACTCAAATAACTGGTAGAATGGGATGTAATCTCTGCCATGCACCTCGTAGCGGTTTGCAGAATATAGATGCAGATGTAATATCACAATAATACTGCCACTGCCATGAAGGACCTGGGAAATGAAATCCAAGGATTGTTCTGAATCTGCTTGTCAAAAAGCAGCACTATATTCTTCAAGACAATAATATCGACCCACACAGTCATGAGCAGAAGATCATCAGTGGAAAATTAATACAATACTGGAAAACCTCACAACCAGACAATAAGCATCATCCAACATACCGAGAGTGCGGTGAGAGCTTGCAAAACAGTGTGAACAAGCTTTGTTCATTTACATTACCAATATATAACACTGTAGATATTCCAGAATGAGATTTTCACTCTGCAGCGGAGTGTGCGCTGATATGAAACTTCCTAGCAGATTAAAACTGTGTGCCTGAACGAGACTCGAACTCGGGACCTTTGCCTTTCGCGGGCAAGTGCTCTACCATCTGAGCTACCGAAGCACGACTCACGCCCGGTCCTCACAGCCCTACTTCTGCCAGTATATCGTCTCCTACCTTCCAAACTTTACAGAAGCTCTCCTGCGAACCATGCAGAACTAGCACTCCTGAAGGAAAGGATATTGCGGAGACATGGCTTAGCCACAGCCTGAGGGATGTTTCCAGAATGAGATTTTAACTCTGCAGTGGAGTGTGCGCTGATATGAAACTTCCTGGCAGATTAAAACTGTGTGCCCGAGCGAGACTCGAACTCAGGACCTTTGCCTTTCGCGGGCAAATGCTCTACCATGTGAGCTACCGAAGCACAACTCACGGCCGGTCCTCACAGCCCTACTTCTGCCAGTATCTCGTCGCCTACCTTCCAAACTTTACAGAAGCTCTCCTGTGAACCATGCAGAACTAGCACTCCTGAAAGAAAGGATATTGCGGAGACATGGCTTAGCCACAGCCTGAGGGATGTTTCCAGAATGAGATTTTCACTCTGCAGCGGAGTGTGAGCTGATATGAAACTTCCTGGCAGATTAAAACTGTGTGCCCGACCGAGACTCGAACTCAGGACCTTTGCCTTTCACGGGCAAGTGCTCTACCATCTGAGCTACCGAAGCACGACTCACGGCCGGTCCTCACAGCCCTACTTCTGCCAGTATCTCGTCTCCTACCTTCCAAACTTTACAGAAGCTCACCTGCGAACCATGCAGAACTAGCACTCCTGGAAGAAAGGATATTGCGGAGACATGGCACTTGCCCGCGAAAGGCAAAGGTCCCGAGTTCGAGTCTCGGTCGGGCACACAGTTTTAATCTGCCAGGAAGATTCATATCAGCGCACACTCTGCTGCAGAGTGAAAATCTCATTCTGGAAACATCCCTCAGGATGTGGCTAAGCCATGTCTCCGCAATATCCTTTCTTTCAGGAGTGCTAGTTCTGCATGGTTCGCAGGAGAGCTTCTGTAAAGTTTGGAAGGTAGGAGACGAGATACTGGCAGAAGTAGAGCTGTGAGGACCGGGCGTGAGTCGTGCTTCGGTAGCTCAGATGGTAGAGCACTTGCCCGCGAAAGGCAAAGGTCCCGAGTTCGAGTCTCGGTCGGGCACACAGTTTTAATCTGCCAGGAAATTTCACTGTCGATATTGTCACAATAAAAATTATAGCTTCATAAAACCAATTAAAGTCATTGCCTACACCACTTTTCATAGTCCAACTTCATCAACATAAAGTTACCTATTACAAAACTTATTGTACCACTGATGTGCAACTGCCATCAAACATAGGTCATTCCTCAGCCAAAACCTAACCCATTCTGCTTCAAAAAATGGTCTGCAACCTCTTTTTATAGCTTTTCTGCTGATGATGCTGCCAAACAAGTCACTTTCCTAATATTTACACTTTTGATAATATCTTGTCCTAAACTGGTTCTTCCATTGGCAGCTCTTACATCGTATTACTTGAAATAATTTTACAAACATGCTAACAGCTTAAAAATGTATTGGAAGGACTATTTCTTTCTCCCTGGCTTCAGAGCTTGAGATGGGACCAATGACTCATTGCTATTTATTTATTTTACTGTGAGTTCAGGTGATCCTAATAGCAATGGAGTTGCAAGGATATGGAATGAGTCCATGTTAATAATACAGCAGCACACAATATGGTTAATTCATGACAAGGCTCGTAGTAACAATACGGGACACTAGAAGAAATAAAAATAGATTACATACATCAGAATTAACACTTATGTGTACACATTCAGATTAACAGTTTCAGAGTATTTGAGCAAAAATATAACATTACAGCAACAAATAGTTTACATTTATGCTTTCATTGCATGGCGAACAAGGTTGTATAATAAAAACTTGCTCCTATGCAGTAAACAATTCACTAATTGAATAGAGTGACTTTTGTAGTAGGTAATCCTTCAGTTTGCTCTTGAACTTTGGTGTTTCACGAGCAAGACTTTTGATGACACGTAGAGCACTGTAAATTCTGATGCCTGTATGATTTTCTCCTTTCTGTACAAGGGTATAGTTTGACTGGTTACTATGAAAGTCCTCTTTTGACCTTGTGTTGCGACCATGATATTCACAATAGGTTTTGAAGAGAGAGTGGTTTTTATTAATGAAACATAGAGGGTAGTATATGTACTGAGATATCATTGTAAATACCTGTAGTTTCCTAAACTGATTCTTGCATGAGTGCCATGGTTGCACACCACTCATGAAACATGTAGGTCCTTTCTGAGCAATAAAAACTTTTTTTGCCAAGGGCTAGTAGCCCCAAAATATGATTCCATGTGACAAAAGTGCATGGAAATATTCAAAGTAAGCAGCCTTTATGGCCTCCTTATGTGTGTTTGATGCAATTATGCAAATGACAAATGTTGCACAATGTAGCCTTTTTTCTAGATCTAGGATAGGGTTGGACAAATTCAGTTTGCAGTCTATGTACACACCCAGGAACTTAACAGAGTTGACTTTCTTTATTTGGTGTCCATTACGTTCCATATTTATATCCTGCAGTTCTTTCCTGCATTTCAGAATGTCATCAAATGCGTTGTTTGCAGATGTTTCCCAGTTCCCTGTTGCTTTACCAACTAGAAGGGAAGTATCATCAAAGAATATAAAAACAGTAAGGGTCCCAGTACCGAGCCTTCCTATCTGTAAGGTAGGATTTAATTCATATCCCCATTATTCCACTTAACCCATAGAAAAGCACTCCATTGTCAGGTCACAAGTGGCCTACCGGGACCATCCAACCACCATGTCATCCTCAGTGGAGGATGCGGAAAGGAGGGGCATGGCGTCAGCACACCGCTCTCCCGGTCGTTACGATGCTTTTCTTTGACCGGAGCCGCTACTACTCAGTTGAGTAGCTCCTCAATTGACATCACAAAGCTGAGTGCACCCCGAAAAATGGCAACAGCACATGGCGGCCTGGATGGTCACCCACCCAAGTGCCGACCATGCCCAACAGCACTTAACTTCGGTGATCTCATGGGAAACGGTGTATCCACTGCGGCAAGGCCGTTGCCCAGTTAACCCATAGTGGTCTGCTTTATTTAGCAAAATTTCAAGATTGACACAGTCAAAAGCTTTTTATAGGTCACATAGGATTACAATTGGTGCCAATTTTCTGTTAAGAGATTCAAGAATTTGACTGGTGAAAGAGAAAATAGCATCATCAATTGAGAGGCCTTGCCAGAAACCAAACTGACATTGACTGAGAATGTTATGGCTGTTCAGGTGATTAACAATTCTCCTGTATACCAGTTTCTCAAGGACCTTTGAAAAACTTGTTAGTAGGGATATTGGGCAGTATTTTGTTACATCAGTTTTTTCACCTTTCTTGAAAAGTGGTTTCATACAGGCATATTTTAATCTAAGTAGAACAATACCTTGTTTTAGAGATTCATTAAAAATGTGACACAATACTGCATTTATAGAGCCATGACAGTGCTTAAGTATCTTAGTTGAAATATTATACACCTCACAAGAGTTTTTTGACTTCATCTCTCTGATTGTCTTATTGATCTCACTAATTGTTTTGGGGGTTATCTGCATCTGGCAAACTCTGGCATTGTTAGCTTTATGCAAAAGGGTTATTGCATCACCCATTGAGCCTTCACAACCAATGTTTTTCTGTAGTTGTACTTCCTGTATATTTTTTACAATATTTCCATCCTGAATTAATTCTACATCAATCATGTACTCTACTTTTTTACCACTCTTCCTTTTTATAACTTGCCAGATGGTTTTTGATTTGTTATTTGAGTTACCAATTTCAGATGTTACATACATAGTTTTGGATTTTTTATTATCCTTTTTAAAATATTGCAGTACAATCTGAAGTCCTCCTTTTTGATGGGATCATTAGATAGCCTTAGGGATTCATATAAATTTCTTTTTGTTCTACAAGAAATTCTGATCCCTTCAGTAATTCAGGGGTTCTATTTTGCAGCCTGAGGATTGTTTCTCGGGATTATTTTTGGAAATACAATTTCAAACATTGACACAAACTCATTAGAGAACAGATTAAATTTTTCATTAATATCCTCTCCATAAGGGGCGACTGGCCCCATAATCTGTATCTCGCTTTCAATTCTTTCCTGTCGTATCCTTCGACCGAGGCTCCAGATCTCCAGACTACAGAACTGGGTAACTTGCATTTTAACGGGCCCTTGGCAGCTCATCATGTTACAATGTTCATACTTGGCCATTGAGTTCCCAAGTGCCTTCTGACACTAGCGCTCAATTAAAATTTAAATATTTCCATCTGAAATTAGATAGCACACACATAAAGATAGGTTCCACTGTCAGTCTTTCTCTTACTCTACTGACTGAATAATGCAACCTAGTTGATGGGAAATGAGTGTAGGCTGTGAGATGGCAAATCACTGCCACCCCTCAGCAAATTAGAAGCTGTACCTGCCATTGAAGAAATCCAGTGAGAACATCGGGACAGCTTTAGGAGTAACAAGGCAGGCAATCATACTCCTTATGATCTAGGGAAAAAATCAGGTTAAAATTTCTAGAACTCTCCCTGGTGGATTATTCAAAGTAGCCCTCCATATGCATCCTACCATAAATTACAATTTGTGAAGTTAACATGTCCAACACAGTAATGTGTCATGGCAAGAACATTTCTTCTAATTTCAACAAATTTAATGTTATTACATAGTTTTGACCAGATGAAGCACTTCTTTTTATGTACTTAATTTTATTTATTTTGCTATATTTCATTGTATATTTACTGGTTAAATGTGTGGATTCTGGCTGACAGTACCAACTGTACTGGGTCCCATTCTGTGGTCTGAAAGGAATGTTTTGATATAGCGAATTTTCATATGAGGTTACTTTATTGTCAGTTCAAGATTCAAGATTCAAGATTCTTTATTAGCCATTGATCATGCAAGATGAAATAGGCTTCGTCAGTACATAAAATAATATTAATATTCCAGACACTATATATAAGGCATAGATATAATTAGCATATGAGTAACTTACAAATAACCTAAACCTTAAGCAGGTGACTACAATGCTTAAAACATATTCTTGTTTCAGATACATACAAAGGTACCAAAAATGAGTTACATTGTAGTAGCAAACACAGTAGTTACGTAACACATCATAACACTGGCAAATAAAGTAGTTACCTAACACAGTTGAAATACAAAGGTATTAGATATGAAATATTTTGTAACAGTATATATAGTAGTTAATTGAGTTAATTATGCAATTACAGGTTTATCTCTGTGCTACTCAGATCATAATATTCTTGCATAGAATAAAATGGATTGTCAGATAACCAATTGTACAAATTTTGTTTAAGAATTTTTGTGGGCATATCCCGAGCAGATTGCGGTAGTTTGTTGAATATTTTTAAGGTATTCACTTTGTGTGAGTTACTACTTTTTGTTAGTCTGTGTCTTGGTATATCATAATCTGCCTTCCTTCTAGTGTTGTAGTTATGAATTTCTTCCCTGACAACACCTTCCATACCATTGTTTTTAATGTGTAACACACAGATATAAATATACAAGTTTACAATGGTCAACAGTCTTAGCCTTATAAAGAGAGGACGACAGTGCTCCGTGGGACCGACTTTACACATTATGCGCAGCATTCTTTTCTGCATCAACAAAATTTTGTTACTGTGAGAGCTGTGCCCCCATATGAGAAGGCCATATGTAATATGTGACTGGAAGAGTCCACAGTACATTGTTCTCAGAAAGTTCATGCTAAGTTGGATGTAGGAGTACTGGCTAACTTGGGAGGGGCAAAGCTGGCTTTCAGGATGGTGCATTGTGTATGTGTATTGAAGCGAGTAATGGAAATCAACAGATGCCAATTGTTACAATACAAGATGTTTTGGACTAAGTGAATAAGTCGAAGGGATTTCAGAAAAACGGTAAGAAATACAGAAGATATGTTGTAAGTAAAAAGGAGAATGAAGCCCCAAGAAACAATGTTGATATTTAAGCATGACTAGAGGAGATAAAGTGGTAACTCAACTGTTTCCCTAGGCCAAAGTAGGCTATATTAATGAAGAAGTATGTGACAAAATCAGGTATATTACCCAAGTTCTGAAATTATCCTCTGCTTTGTTTATAAACATCTGTATGCAAAAGAGTGTTGTACACGATGTATAGAACCATATCAAATTACACCTGTGACTGTTTATACAGGTGCAGTCATATTAATGTCAATGTGCAACAACCACTCAAAGATGGCAGGTGGCAATACTATATATAAGTAGGATATATAAGTGTGTCACGGGGGATGCTGAAAACTGTGCAGTTGTTGTCATAATGCAGAAATTGGTCGATATGTCTTATTCCAAAAGGGCATGATCATTGGCTTCTACAGCAAGGGTGGAAGCATTTCCAAAGCAGTTAAGTATGTAAACCATATGCATGTTGCCGTGGGTAAAGTATATTGCGTATGGCGAAATGGTGCTATCCCAAAGTGACGCCAAGGCAACTGAGGTGCACCAGGGGCCATAGATGGCAGAAGTGATTGATGGCTAGGGCAATGCAAACAGAAGAATGGGCGTGTAACTGTTGAGCAACAGACCACCCAGATGAACCAAGAGGCTACCAGCAGTGTCTGTCAATGACCATTCAGTAAATGTTGCTGGATATGGACCTCCGCAGTACATGCTTGGTTCATGGCCCCAAGCTGATCACTATTCATCAGTGACAAAGGCTGGAATTTGCACACTAATGCTGCAAGTGAACATCCACTCAGTGGTGACAGGTGGCTTTTCCAGATTAATCATGTTTTATGTTTCATGTGACAGATGGCTGATAGCTTGTACAGCCAGAAACAACTGTTGGAAGGGTCCATACCAGAGGTGGGAGCATTGTGGTCTGGGAAATGTTTTGTGGCTTCCCTGGGTGATCTTGTCACTCTGGCAGGCACAATGGATCAACACAAATATGTATCTATCCTTGGAGACTGTGTTAACTAGCACGTGTAGTTTGTTTTTTCCTTGGCACGATGGCATTTACCAGCAGGACAATGTAATGTGTCACAGCTCACAGTATATGTGCATGGTTTGAAGAGCACCATGATGAGTTTACCGTACTCTCTGGCCACCAAAGTCCAGAGATTTAAACTCAACTGAGAATTTGTGGGACCACTTTGATCATGCTGTTTGTGCCATGGATCTTCCACTGAGAAGCCTAGTGCAGCTGGTCATGGCACTGGAATCAGCATGGCTCCACATTTCTGTTGGTACCTTCCAGAACCTCACTGACTCTCTTCCTGCAAATTCACACTGCAAAAGGTTGTTATTTTGGCATTTGGCATGTGGTCACATTAATGTGAGTGAACTTTGTATATATGAAGTAGTTAAATTTACATCTACATTTGAATTTTACAAAACACCTTATATTTTTTGGTTGTGTTCCACTGCCATTTTTTCCCATTTAAAAATGGTACATTTGAAGGACAACTGCCAGTAAGCTTCTATGTGAGCTCAGCTTTCTATGATTTTACTATCATGATCATTTTGGAAGATTTATGTGCGACAAAGGAATATGTACCTTAAGTTCTCTTGGGCTGTACACTCTTGATGTTTTAATGTTCCACTGCTTTGTAATGTGTGACATCTAGCTTGGAACATCAGCAGCTGCAGTTGGATGAGCATCTCTTTGATACTCTTGTGCTTATTAAACTATCTGTCATGAAATTTGCCTCTTTTCTTTGAATCATCTCTTTCTACTCTATCAGTTCAGTTTGGTGAGAGTTTCACACAGATGTGCAATACTCAAGAATAATATGAGTGAGAGTTTTGTAAGGATACCTCTAATTCACTCATCGTGTTTGTGTAAAATAAATACGACAGATCACTCATGTTGTTGTGGCCAGGCGCAGTGTGATCCACAAGTAACTGCTCTCACGAAATTTTTAAATGGTCACAATGAATCCGTTGAAGATTGTTTGAAACAGGATTTACAGAATGCAAGAAAATACGTCCTCAACATTGAAAAAGTGGTAAGTTCTTTTGAAAAAAGAAGAAACTTGGAAGAAAGTGTTATTTGTAATCGTTTCCCTAATCCTATAGAAACGATCCATTCAAAACATCATGAACCTATGTTAACATTATTCTCGGCAAATACTAACAAGTGCAGCAAGCTGTTATTATACAGGCCTACTGAACAATTAAATGCTGCGAGTGTGATGTTTAAGTCTGCCAATGATGAAAACAGCAACCTCAAAAAAGTGAGTTTAACTTGTAAATCTACAGGGAAGAAACTTAATGTCAATCCAGTGCCAAATAAAAGTGAAATATGTATATTAGGAGATAGCCATGCCAAAGGAGTAGCCAGTATAATGATAGCTATGCAATCTCGCTACAAAATTACTAGTGTTGTGAAATCAGGTGCACCTCTTGGCGAGATTGTGAAAAACTGTGAAAAGCTAACAAAAAATTCCTCTGTCTGTGTCATAATAGGTGGTGCAAACGATGTTTATCGTAATGAAAGCCATCATGCAACAAGAGCACTCAAAGAAACTTTGGAAAAACTCTCACATATAAAAGTTTTCGTGCTTAGTGTTCCACATAGGCATGACTTAATAAGTAGCTCGTGTGTTAACCTAGAAATTAACAAAGTCAACAGGAAAATAAGAAAACTCTGCTGCAGTTTCCCACAGGCTACCTTTATTGACGCAAACAGCATGGAGAGAGCTCACTTTACAAGCATGGTATGCACAGGAACACACAGGGAAAGGAAGCTACGTGCAAACAATTGTTAAATTCTATTAACTGCAACACAGTGGAAGGTCGTGCTGTAATCCCTCTGCCAGTATGCTTAGTAACAAAAACGAAGAAAATGAATGGATCAGAAGTTTCAGTACCTAGATGCTCAGATGATTCTGTTTTTTCACCAAACAGAGATAACTCAATGGTTACATGTACTGCAGAAGAAGAAAAGGCAGCATTTCCACTCTGTGAACCTACAGCAACACCACTTGTGCACCTGCCTACATGCAGTTCGTCAAAAATATCACTGCCAGCAGAAACACCAGCTGCAACAGCAGTACAACCCCTGGAGCCTACAGCAACAGCAATCTTATCCCCACCTGCAAGCAAGTCAATAGCTTCATCATCTCCAAGGGAATTGACAGCATCAGCTCAAGGTAAATCAACAAGCAAGTCATCAGTTTCATCATCTTCAGTAAAGAAGGAAGCATCTACTGAAGAAAAATCGACATCATCACAGAGAACAGGAGGTAAACGTAAAGTTGTGTGTCCTCCTCATCTGAAGGATTTTTTAACCACAGGCACGAGAAAGAAGAAACCACCAAAATAGGTAATAATCCAAACAACTTCTCCATTTTTCATCAAAACATAAGGGGAATAAGAAGCAAACTAGATCAATTAGAAGTTAACATAAATAACAAAAACTTTATGAACAATGCTCAGATCTTATGTTTCTCAGAACACCATATTACAGAAGGAATTGAAATGTTACATATAGACAGTTATAGCCTTGCCACCTACTACTGTAGAGATAGCATGAGAAAAGGTGGAGTAGTAATTTTCATTAAGAATAATTTAACTTTTAGATCTGTAGATGTAAGGAAATATTGCAGTGACCAACAGTTTGAAGTGTGTGCAATAGAAGTGACATTAAACAGTTCCAAATTAATAGTAGTTACAGTGTACAGGGCACCAGGAACCAATTTCACAGTCTTTATGGTTCAGTTAGAATTGTTACTATCAACCTTATTTTCTAAAAATAATGACATTATCTTACTTGGGGACTTTAATGTCAACTTCGCAATGGAATGCAACAACAAAGTAGAGCTCCAGAATTTGCTGAGTTCCTACAATCTTACATCAGTGGTTGACTTTCCTACTAGGATCACACCTGACTGTCAATCTCTGATAGACAATATATTTTTAGATGTAAATTTATACCAGAACTTCACTGTCACTGCAATAGTAAATGGCATATCAGACCATGATGGACAGCTCCTCACTCTACATGACTACAGACCTGTCAAGAAAGCAGTCCCATCCTGGAAGGCAATCAGACTTATGAACAAAGAGACCCTGGAATTTTTTAACCATAAGCTGCAGCATGAAGATTGGAATTCAGTTCGCAGAGTAGATGATGTTGATACAAAGTTCAACATATTCATAAATGAATTCCTATCCCACTTTGAAGAAGCTTTTCCTAAAAAGTTTGTTAGGAACAATATTTCCTCGTCCTTAAAGAAGCCATGGATCACAAAGGGTATTCGAGTGTCATGTAAATATAAGAGAGAACTTTATGTTGCAACCAGAGGGTCAAGGGACAGAGAATTAATCAGCCATTATAACATGTATTGTAAAATCCTAAAGAAAGTTATTCAGACATCAAAAGCACTGTATTATGTAAAAGAAATTGATAACTCCAATAATAAAATGAAGACTGTCTGGCAAATAGTTAACAAGGAGACAGGGAACAATAAAAAAAGAGCTGTAGAAAACTTCATAATCAAACATGAAGGGAATCTTGTGCAAAATCCTGAGATCATAGCTGAAATCTTTAATAAACACTTCCTGTCAGTGTCTGAGCAAATAGGCTGCAAGGGTTCTGTGAATGATGCCCTGACCTTTTTGCGAAATGCTTTCCCTAACAAAATCATCCAAATGCATATTAGACCTGTTACAGTATCAGAAATTGAAAGAACAATTGCCTCCATGAAAACCAAGAACTCCTGTGGAGTAGACAATATTTCTAGCAAATTGTTAAAGCAGTGTTGTACTTCTGTAAGCAATATACTGTGTCATATTTTCAATGCCTCTTTGCAGCAAGGAATTGTTCCTGATAGACTAAAGTATGCTATCGTGAAGCCTCTCTTTAAGAAAGGGGAGAAAACTGATGTTAAAAATTTCAGACCAATATCTCTCCTGTCTGTGTTTTCAAAGGTACTAGAAAAGCTCATGTATTCTAGAATTTTAGAACACCTACATAAATTCAATATTCTCAGCAAACATCAGTTTGGTTTCCGGAAAGGTCTGTCAACTGAACAAGCAATATATGCTTTTATAGATAAGGTTTTGGAATCTCTAAATGAGAAAATGGTGACAACAGGGTTATTTTGTGATTTATGTAAAGCCTTTGACACTGTGAACCACCAAATACTGTTACTGAAGGCAGACCATCTAGGAATAAGTGGTGTAGCAAATAACTGGCTTCAGTCATACCTGACAGAGAGGAAACAGAAAGTAGTCTTAGATAAGTCAGACAATTTGTGTGGTGGAATGATTTCATCGGAATGGAGAGACATAAATTGTGGAGTTCCACAGGGCTCTATTCTTGGTCCTTTACTGTTCCTGTTATTTATAAATGATTTACCTTATTCTTCAATGATTCAGTGCAATTTTACCATCTTTGCAGATGATACTAACATAATGGTTAATGGTCTTAAATGTGAAAATGTTCAAGAGTCTGTTAATACTATTCTTATAGATTTAATGAAATGGTTTACTGCAAATGGTCTTTCACTTAACCTGAGTAAGACTAATTATATTCAGTTCACCCCAACTGCCAAAACTGAGGAAGAAATGACTGTTAAATATGCCACACAGGTCATAGAAAGAGTGGAAGTAACAAAGTTTCTAGGCGTGAAGATTGACTGTAGAGTAAACTGGTCCCATCACATTTTAGATCTTTACAAGAGACTCAGCTCTTCAGTTTTTGCAATGCGAATCATCTCTGTCAGTGCAAACTTAAGCATTAAAAAAGCTGCATACTATGGTTACTTCCATTCTTTGATGGCATATGGAATTATTTTCTGGGGAAATCAACCTCTTGCAAAGAAAATATTCATTGCTCAGAAGCGTGTTGTAAGAGTGATGTCTGGTGTAGATCCTAGATGCAGCTGCAGAAGCCTATTCCGGAATCTGGGAATTCTTACAACTACTTCTCAATATATATACTCACTTATGTGTTTCATAAGTAAAAACACTGATTTATACAAATGTAACAGTGAATACCATCAGTATAACACAAGGAGGAAACATGATTTCCACACTGAAGGTAAAAATTTGAAGATTGTGCAGAAGGGTGTACAGTCCTCTGGTATAAAGATATTTAATGCTCTTCCTCCAGAAATCAAATGTGAAATTGCCAACAAATCTACATTTAAAGAGCTTCTGAGGCAATTTCTTTTAGCCATGTCATTTTACAGTTTGGAAGAGTTTATGAAACACAGTGAGAAACGGCCTTAAAATAAGATGTATTATCATATAAATTGAACATTAAGCTGAACATTCTTGTCACATATGTAACTCTTTTAGTGTTAACTGCTTATATTTAACAGTCTGGGTTATATGACCTTTTCAGGTTTAATTTACTTTGTTTTATACCTGTAATCTGTAGGTCTAAGGATTCTCATTCCATTATATTGTGTTATGGATCATTGTAGTGGTTAAGTAACTTTATATTCTTTACCTGTAAACATAGTGTACAAGTACTTGTCATTGACAATGTAAAAATTGACACACACTACATCCATGTGAAATTGTCACAGTTGGATCCATGGTGTAAGAAATAAATAAAATAAATAAAATAAACAAATTTCAGCCAGGCACCTGCATTTCCTATAACTGGTTTTATGTGGCTTTTCCACATAAAACTACTTTTGAT
Source organism: Schistocerca nitens (assembly GCF_023898315.1). Classification (NCBI taxonomy): domain Eukaryota; kingdom Metazoa; phylum Arthropoda; class Insecta; order Orthoptera; family Acrididae; genus Schistocerca; species Schistocerca nitens. Next base: position 216,831,311 of record NC_064620.1, on the reverse strand, counting down.
TTGTAGTATAAGATGTTGTAACTACATTTTCTCTTTTAATAATCCTAAAATAATCTGTAGGTTAATGAACAACTAATCGACTAGCAAAAGATATTTAAAAAAAAAAAAAAAAAAAAAAAAAAAAAAAAAAAAAAAACTTAGTCAAGTGACAGATATAGACTGCTAGTAAGAAGAAATCAGCAGAAGTTATGATGACAATGTGGTAGAAACAAGGTGTATGCACTGGAACAGGTTATTTTCTATGGAGTTCTGCAGTTCTTTCATTACATAGAGAGTATGAAGATGATTGGAGAAGGGATTTGTTGACCATTTCATACTGTGTTGCAGATCAATGTCTGGAACAAGATGCTATATACTTACAATTTATATTGTCTGCTGAAGAGTATTCTGACTAAAGGCTTGTTGTCAGTCACTCCATTACAGAAAACTAAATACAGTCTACAAGTCAACTAACTATGAATTATGAAAGTGAAATAATTATCAACATTTTTGGCATCAGCAGCCCAAACTGAAAACATGTTCTGTTAATGGAGCCACATTATTCTTTCAAAAAGCTACTAACAAAAAAAAAAAAAAAAAAAAAAAACAAGCAGATTAAAATGTCTCCTATTACAGTACATGAAACTGAGAATTCTGTTTGGCATTGATGGTATCTTTTCAAGGTTACTGAAGGAATGCTATAAGCCAAAAAGAAAAATACTGTGCCATACATTCAATGAATCTGTCCAGCATGGGATTGTTCCTGAGAGACTAAAGTATACTATTGTCAAACCTCTCTTAAAAAAAGTGATGAAACTGACATTACCAACTATCATCCTATCTCCCTTTTAACAACCTTACCTAAAATTCTTGAGAAATTTGTTCACAAAAGACTTATTGACCACCTCATTCATTATAAGGTAGCTAGTTTGGATTTCAACAGGGTGTATCAACAGAACAAGCTATTTTCTCCTTCAGTCACCAAATATTAGAGTCTTTTAATAATAAATTATCTTCTGTGACCTTTCTAAGGCCCATGATAGAGTTAACCATGAAATCATTTTAGCAAAGGCTGAATATTGTAGTATAAGTGGCCCAGCTGGCTCATGAATTAAATCCTACCTAACTGGAAGAAAGCAGAAGATCATGTTGAACGACTCTGAGGGGCACTCTGGGGCTCTATTGGCTGTGGTGTTCCTCAGAGCTCTGTACTTGGCTCCCTTCTCTTCTTCCTCTATATCAATGACCTCCTTGTGTACTAGCTTTAAAACTCATTTTCTCTTTTTGCTAATGACACCAACATCCTTATCAACAAAATTCCCAACCATAGTCTTGAGGAATCAACCAATATTGTTTTTAATGAAGTACTTAACTGGTTTGGTAATAATCAGTTATCATTAAATGTTAATAAGACCCAATTTGTTCATTTCCAATTAAGTATAAAAGTGAAAGATCAATTAAGTATTAAATGTTATGGTAGTGAGTTACTTCAAGTTGAGTCATCCAAGTTCCTGGGTGTACATATTGACAGCAATCTAAAATGGCCTGAACATATTTTACAATTTCTCAAAAAACTCAGCTCAGCAACATTCACTATTTGTATTCACTGTCTGTGACCGAAACACCACAAAAACTGCTTATTTTAGTTACTTCCATGCACTATTGTTGTATAGCATAGTTTTCTGAGATAATTAGCCACTTTCCAAAAGAATATTCAGTGCCAAAAAGAGAGTTATTAGGATAATAAGCAAAGTCCGGCCTAGACATACTTGTAGAACCTTTCTAGAAAATTAGGGATACTGACAACTGCATCTCAATATATCTACTCTCTTTTATGTTTCATTGCTAAAAATGAGCAACTATACATAACCAGTGATTCATACCATACCCACAATACCAGGAGGAAGATGGACCTCCATTATGAATTAAAAAACCTTAGTATTGTACAAAAATGAGTCTATTACATGAACTGCAAGGTATTCAGTCTCCCCACTATCACTGAAATCACTTGTCAATGAGCGTCCCAAAGTTAAACAACAGCTCAAACACTATCTAATAAATACTTACTTTTATTCAATTGAAGAATATTTCAATTGTGTTAACTCCAATTGATTTAAGTCTGATGTACTCTTATGCATTATGATAGTTGGAATCATTCTTAACATTACTAAGTCTTTTATGTAACTATTAAGATCTACATCCATTTTAACTTTTTAAGTGTAATTTGGTCTATATCCATTAATGTGTATTTTGTCTTATACCAGTACCTATATCTCCTCTTGCAAGAGTGTTTTTTATGCGTTTCTTTTGTATAATTTGTATAATTTTGTATAATTTGTAATAATCTGACGTGTCCTACATCCATGTGAATGTCTAGCTGTACGGAATTTATGGGACCTAAATAAATAAATAAGAAAGGGGAACTCAAACGTGGCATGTGTTGAAAGAATGAAAGAAGATATATCATTAACAGTTTTTGTACAGTTAGGTCATTTGAGATTGAATACAAGCTCTGTTTGGATGGAGACAACACAAAGGCATTTTCAAAGGAACCATCCCAGTATTTGCCTTAATTGATTTAGGGACACAATGACAGACTTAGATCTTAGCAACCAGATGGGGCCTGAATCCTGCTCATCCCAAAAGTGTGTCCTATGTCTCATCCACTGCAACCATAAAAAGGTTACAAGTGTCAGTAGCAGGCTGAATGAGGAATGTTTTCTACAAAGACAAACCACAAAAATACAAACTAAGTAGTGTGGAAATATATGTGAACAGACAAGAAAGTTGCATAAAGCTTATGTTATTCATTAATAAGCATGCTGAGAGTGTTATGTAATGAAAGGAAGACATTTCTTCTGCATGAAAGAAAGTTCAATGGATTTTGAAGAAATCAATGTAATATAAGCAATCTGATTATGCACTTAGGTAACTGCAATGGATGTAGTCTGTATGATAGGAAATTTGTTAGTGAAACAGGATGTAAAAAAGATGATCCATGATATGTGAAAGTGGCCCATTCTTTCACACTGAAATAAATGAAAATCATTTGAAACTATCGTCCATGAAACTCAACAGATTTTTCCATAGTACAGGAAAGTCAAACTAAGCACAAGCATAAAAAAGTAACGAAAATCATTAGACTGCTAAAAATATATTCACTCATGTTGCTAAATTTCTGTATACATATAAAAATTGGTGAAATCATATTCGATTTGGCAGAGTCTGACTTGTGAAAGTTTTGTGGCATGTCTATGTCTTTTGCTATGTTTCAAGGTCACCTGAAATATGAGGTAGGCTCACCATCTATTAAACAATTAGAGAGTATTTTTTTAATAAATAGGTCTAAATACAGACTGTTGTATCTCTGCCAATATTCTAAAAACAATTTTGAAAGCATTTACAACACATAATAAAGTACTATTTGCCTCACAATTTTGAGTCTGGAAAAGATACGCAACAGAGAAATTTATATTTGACCTCAATGGTGCAATGTACAAAGTAAACAATCCTGCTGGATATTTCCGCAACCTTGAATAGTACTGTGGTACTTTATTTGTGCTGATCATAAAATATTATTAGAGAACTTCATTATAGTGTCTATTAATTGTATCCATTGTGCCTGGATATGATCAACTCTAAATAAAAAAAGATAAAAGTCACTTCAACTGATACTGGACCAAGAATAAGACAAATCTAAAACAATCATGAGTTACATCACTCTAGGCTTCACAATTGGAATCATGATGCTTGTAACATACCTAAACGATGTGTCAAAGGCAATACAAGGGTTATAAATAGCTATAATGATTACTGGTGCTCAAACATTCTGGTAAAGTGTCTGAGCTCAACAGTTCTGCTCACAGTTAAATGAAGAGTTAAGCAAACAGAACATGTTTACAGTTACTGTTTTACTTTGTTTCTCATACAAATTATGTAATAGAATTCCATATAGATTATTCTGACTGCACACTGCTCAGCATGTCTAAAGTCTTTCATGCTTATGTGGATAACAGCCTGAAGTGAAATATTCACACTGATATTTTATCAAACGAATTAAAATTCTGTCATCCATTAAGTATTAAATTGAGGTGTTTCTCTCTGTGTATTTGTAAGCATAAAACTTACCACATCTTGCATATTTTCCATTCAGTACTGGCTTATCAGTACATTTTAGAGATGAGCAGTTAATGACAAAAGACCTTTTCTACAAAAAAATTTATGACAATGTTAGGCAGCCAGCGATAATTTATTACCTTCTGCACAAATTAAAAAATAAATACATAAATAAATAAGAAGCTAAAAAGTCAAATTGTAGATTATTCTGTTTTTGTCTAAAAGTACAAAAATAATTTCAGTAGTCCAACATTAATCATTTTAACAAGCTGCGAACCACCACTAAAGAGGAAACTAAGAACAGCCATACACTTGAGGACATGTTTAAGATAAAATTTTTCTGCTATCTTTTCAGTATGAATTCTGGATGACTGAAATCAGGCACAACAAAATTCTGTTTGTAGATTTTAAGACTGGAGTAAGTGTGAACAGACACAGAAATAAGTTTTTATTGTTTATTTGTGTGTGTGTGTGTGTGTGTGTGTGTGTGTGTGTGTGTGTGTGTGTGTGTGTGTGTGTCTGTGTGTGTGCATAAGCAAACAGATATGCTTATTATGTTTGTGTAATTATTCACTCCTGTAGAATAACAGAAGTGTATGACTAAAGAAGCTCCTTTTTCCCCAGTAATAGCTATTGTCAGCCTAGTCATTATTAGAGCACAGAGTTTATGAAATTCCCTCATTTGTAGTTATGAGCAAAATGAAAATTTAAACAAATTACACAAACTGACCCTTATTTCAAAGTTTTAAATTACATATTTTTACATATTTTGAGGTATAATACACATTTCACACTATGCTACATAATTTGATAAAGGTTAATATTATTGTGGAATTATTATACATTCCCATAACTCCCATACATTTTTGTTACATAACAAGACAGGAAAAAATTAAATTTTATTATTGTGTTTCACATACTGTTATCTATCACATTAAACAGTATGCTAAATCACACAATTTCGATAAAGACAATAATGTCTCATTCTGAACGCTTTCCTTTCTTGTTCGCAAACAGTTCACAATGTGTAACAGTCAGTTGTATTTAAGTTAATTGTAGCACAGGTTGTGTCTTTCTTGTCATCAAAGACATGGATTTCTATCAACAGTGCTTTAACCATAAAATATTGCCCTGCCAAACTTCTAATAAATGTATAGGATGGATTATGAAATCTCAAATTGAACAACATTTACAAAGCCATCTACATATTACGAATAAATAACAGATTTTGTCCAAGAAACATGTTCAACATACACAATCATAAGGACAGCCTACAGCATCTAACAGTGAATTTAAGAAAGAACTGTGTTTTGCATTGGCTGCAGGGAACATACCCTAGAACAAATTTCAGGTACCTGAATTTAAGCATTTCTTACAGAAATACTGCAATCACAACATTCCTAATAAGTCCAGTCTCAGGAAGAATTACCAGGATTTTTGCTATGTTGACATACTACAAAAAATCAGGGCTGACACTGGCAAATCAGCTACATCCCCTGATGAGACAATGGATGCTGTAGGTCACATAATCACTAATCTAATTGTGGGAAAGCTGGACTCTGAGGCTGCATCTACACCCTATTTAATTTATCATAAACCTTTAGAGGCAACAAATAGTTCAACAATTGCTAGATTCAGTAATTATGAGCTTAAAGTACTATGGTCATATGGCATAAAGGAAGAGAGGGTCATATTGAGTACACAGATGCAGCTTCATACATGTTGAAAGTGTAGAAATCACTTTAAGTATTTTATCCAAACTTAATGGAGATTACATGTGCAGCATTGTAATGAGTGGCAGGGAACAATTAGATATCAATTCCCAGAAGTAAATACACTGATATCAGCAACAAAGAAGGTTTTCTTGAAATTCTTGGAATGTTCTTAACATGTACAATGTTACAAGCAGCAACTGCATGATATGCCTCTACCTGTGGAGCGAGATAAAGTAGGCAACAGGGACTGAAGCTGTGATTTTCTACCATAAGTACTTTGAATGAGTGAAGTCAGTAACGAAGAACTTCTCTTCTGATCCTGTGGTGTCTGCAAGTAAACTCTAGTTAGTGTTCAACAGTTCTTAAGTGCTCAGTTCAGTTTCATACATCACAAGTCACTTCAGCCAGCTTCCTGGCAGTATCAAAAAACTGCACACTTCAAGTATATCTCTCCAAGAGGCTGTGCCAATAACGGAAGATGCAGCTCAGAAGGTTTGTGTTGTACCGTGTGAAATGGGTGGTGTGCTTTCCAGTCGGAAAGGTCGGCCCTCGACATCAGGGAAGAAGTGTTTCACTGTCCCATAAACTGCTGAAAGTTCGTGGCTGAAGGCTAAGTATTTTTGTTGAGCTCATGAAAGTTTCTTCAAAAATAACTGAAGTGGCATGACCACGTCATTGTGGCATTGTTGTAGGACTATACTACAGAGTCACTGGCATCCATCGTGATGAAGAGTTCAGCATTTGATATTGGACGAGTGAGGGTGATGGCTCGTGCGAGAGAATCTTTCAGGACATGGACGGCTGCGTGCATTGGTACCATCCTTGGAAGTTTGCTTGCCGGCAATGGCATTAGTGAGGGTGGCCTAGGTGTCGGCTGCTGCAGGCAAATGACGATGGTAGTAGTTTATAATTTCCAGAAACTAACAGAGCTCTTTGTATGGGGTAGGGAGTGGCATGGATAAGATTGATTGCACCTTCGTTTCAGTAAGGTGTATACCAGTGGCTGAGACTGTGTACCCCAAGAACTGGACAGGTTGTTGGTGCAGTTGTAGTTTGTCAGTGTTGATCTCGACTCCGTTTGATGAGAGAGTGTCCTTTAGTATCGTGATGTGGCATTGGTGATCTTGCACTGCTTTGCTGAAGATCAGGATATCGTCAAGATATATGAAACAGAAGTTGAACTAGAGCAAGAGAGAGCCAATAAAGCATTGCCATGTCTAGGCAGTGGTTTTTAACCTTAATTGCATGAAATGGAACTCGTACAACCTGATAGGGGTGATAATCACTGTTTTCGGAATGTCTTTGGTTGTGACTGGGATTTGGTGATAAGTGCGTCTGCAGTCCAGTAAGTTGAAAATTGTAGCACCCATGAGAGAGTGAGTGAAGTCAAAAATGTTCGGTATCACATAATTGTTCATCATTGTTCTAGCGTTGAAGCATCTGTAATCGCCACACATACAAAAGAGCCATCCTGTTTAGGGGTGAGGCATATGGGTGATAACCAATTGCTGTCAGAGGGCTGTAAAATTCCTGCCTCAAGAAGTTCTTGTATTAGTTGGTGAGCCGAGCGTACCTTGAGTGGGTTAAGGTGGCGAGCCTTGTGACGAATGGTGTGCTCTAGGGTGTGATGATGTGATGAACAGTTCCGTTGTGACAGTGGAAACTGAATTTTCGATGACTGCGAGTGGGTGGGACGTGGTGTCAAGTGACAGAATGAGATTTTCGCTCTGCAGCGGAGTGTGCGCTGATATGAAACTTCCTGGCAGATTAAAACTGTGTGCCCGACCGAGACTCGAACTCAGGACCTTTGCCTTTCGCGGGCAAGTGCTCTACCAACTGAGCTACCCAAGCACGACTCACAGCACCTCACAGCTTTACTTCTGCCAGTACCTCGCCTCCTACCTTTCAAACTTTACAGAAGCTCTCCTGTGAAACTTGCAGAACTAGCACTCCAGAAAGAAAGGATATGCAGAGACATGGCTTAGCCACAGCCTGGGGGATGTTTCCAGAACGAGATTTTCACTCTGCAGCGGAGTGCGCCTTTCTTTCAGGAGTGCTAGTTCTGCAAGTTTCACAGGAGAGCTTCTGTAAAGTTTGGAAGGTAGGAGGCGAGGTACTGGCAAAAGTAAAGCTGTGAGGACAGGGCATGAGTCGTGCTTGGGTAGCTCAGTTGGTAGAGCACTTGCCCGCGAAAGGCAAAGGTCGCGAGTTCGAGTCTCGGTCCGGCACACTGTGGTGTCAGTTGATTTATTAGTGGCGTGTGGCTAAGAAGCAGCTTAATTATCTGCTCAATAGGGGCATTGCACTGAAAACATCACGTATTTGTTTTGTTTACACAGGAGTGGTTGGGAGTTTGTTAATGCCGAGCATGAGGCAGGCACGAGTGGTGCGCGTAGAGGCTGTGTATTGTCTGTAGCGCACGAGAGAGGCGTGCTCGGTGGTGGCGGCACTCCTGGCATGTGTAGAGCTATGGAGCGATTTGTGAGAGGAGGCACGGGAGGTGGTGTGAATGTTTATCAACACAATGGGCAGGCGGGTGCACCCATGGCAGCTGGGGCACGGTCGGAGACCGGACGGATGGATTTTCACGAGGCACGCGAGTGTCAGTTTGCGAAACAGGAGAGAGAGACATTGAGCGGAACACACATGATGGGGTGGGGGAGGTAGGAGTAGCACTGTGTGGTTGAGACTGAAGTCAAACGAGATAGGTGTGGTGTTGTTAACCTGTGTGCTGTTGGTCAGGTGCAGCAGATGAAGGCTCAGGTGTCGACGCTGCCGAGCAGTGTGAATTGATGCGGGCAGTGATAGTGGCTAGCTTGTCATCGGCACGTGCAATGTGATATTTCTAAACAGCTTTCTCACAGAGGAGGGCTCATGTCTTGGCACTTTCTGTCAGGACGCGATTCACAGTTGAACAAGTCCTGCTCGTGAGAGCCGTGCATTGATGGACTAAACAGATAATGGCATTTACACTCAGAGCAGGTGGTGGAGCATGGTCACATGGGATGTGAAAGTTAGACATGTAGTGAAACAGAGGACCTCAAACAACATTTGGAGACAGGTGCTGGTGTGATAGAAGTCGATTCTCAGGATTGGTTCTGCGATGTGCACCACGTGGAAGATCCAGGGGAGGGAGAGTCAGTTAAAGAGGTGGAGTTGAAGATCGACGGAGCTGCAGGTCTGGAGTGGAAATGAGTTTATAACTTGCAGAAGAGAGCATGTGTATGTGTGAGAAGGCATGTGTCTATCGATTTAGGTATGATTGAAACGTCAGTGCCGGTGTCCACAAGGAAGCTGCAACTCGAAGAATACTCTTTGACATAAAGGCAGCTGCTCAATGGGACGGACTCGTGTCGGGAATGTAGTGGGGGTTGGCACTTGTTGGACGATTGACTTTTTGGATGCTTCCATGGGGTGCGACAAATTTTTGTGTCATCGCCAAATATGGTGTGGTACCAACAGTGATGGTATGTTAGGAGAGGAGGTGGCCAAACATCCTCTATGTGTTCTGGTTCATATGCCAGGGTGGTTGGCGCAGGAGCGATGATATGCAGTGACTCGGTGGGCAGAGAGTGCACTTGCTGAGTGCCGGGTGGCGCAGCAGTCTGGAGGGGCAGAGTGCGGCCTGCCCCTGCCTGCAGCCAGGTGAGTGCCAACCTGTTGTGTGTGCCCCACCCGCAGACACGAACCAATCAATTAGAGAGTGTGGGGGAGAAGATGAACCTGGAGATCTGTAGGCAGTTTTGATAACTACACTGACTACAAGGTTTCATCTGGCATCATCTGCTCACTGACCAGGAGGCATAGCCAGCGCCAAAACTGGTACGAGGTGCGGTCACCAAGATGTTCCTCATACAGTACTCGCAGAATAACCTCTTGTGGGGAACACGAGAGGCACTCAATGATAGTCTGTTTTGTGAAATTGTACTTTGAAGTTAGTGGCAGTGTCAGAAGTAGGTCACAGATCAGGTCTGCATGCCTGTGCAGTTGAGTCATGAGGCACAGGAATTTTGAATTGTCATCGGTGATGTGGTACAGCTCAAACAAATTCTCCACCAGTGCAAACCATGTTGCTGGGTTGTCCTCAGATAGGGGAGGACGGGGGGGGGGGGGGGGGGGACAGTAAGCAGCCTGGTGGTGGCAACAAAGGCACAGCTAGATCTGCATCTGAGTCCCTCATATCACTCATATGACGTGGATGCTGCTGGAGTGGCGTGATCGACACAGGCAGCACTGTGTTGGGTATGACCGAGCAGTCCATTGGAGCAAATGAGAAAGGCACCGAAGCACAAGGAAATGATGCTGTAGAGCTGTCTGATGCAATGTTTGCAGCGTGGAAGTCTGACATGGAAGGCATGGCCGGCACCATGTGAAAAGTGAGTGGGTGAAAGGCTGCAGCTGAAGCTTCCTGCAAGTTTACTTGTGGTGGTGGGTGGGGTGGAAGAGCGGATGTACTTGGAGCAGCACAGTAAAATGTTCCCATCGGGCTGTTGACATGACGAGCCGCGCATGTTCGGAGGGGCGGAAACCACAGTTAGCATCACTACGTGGCACAGTGTTCACATCAGGTGGGGGCCCATAGAGTGCACTGAGCGGCTGAACGGTCACTAGGGGAGGAAACTGGCCTGGAAATATTCATGATATATATTTGGTGTTGTCCACTTTGTAAACTGATGAAGCAGTAAAGCACTTAGGCATCATGGGAGCATGATCGCTACATGTGATCTGCCCTAACAAAGGCGAGGTTGCACACAGCACTGTTGTAACAGTCGCCCAGGCGACCGACATCTAATACATAGTTTGTGTGTGAATGAAGAATCCACATCAGCGTGATTAAATGCAGGAACTTTGCTCTCCTCATTATCATTTTCGAAATGCATGTGTCGATGCACACTCACTGGAGGGGCAAAGCCTGAATCTGCAGTCACATGTTGCACTGTTGAGTAGCGAAAGTGTTGAGGTGATGAAACTGCACGAGATGTATTGTAGAATCCAGGTGGCGCTGAAGCAATGAAATGTCCCATTGTAGATGCAGAAGCTTTGATATCCATGGCGTGGCAGGATACGTGGCCAAGTGCAACAAACGACAAACGAAGGCATAAACAAAGCCAGCGTGCGAATTCTTACTCAGGGTCAACACTGAGATTTCAGTTGGGTTGTAGCCCAAGGAAACACACTCATTCTGTAAGGCTCGGTGTATTTCATTACAGATGTCCACATTACAACAAATCGTACAGCCAACTGTACAAGCAAGATGGTGTGGACCATTAGGTTCAGAGTCAAAGAAGTTGTGATGGCAGAGATATACCATTCATACTTGTTGTCACCACACTAGCAAACTCCACTGACTTGAGTACATGAAAAACTGCTTATCATAGTTATTGTGAATCTGTCATTAGCTATGGAATAATTTTCTGGGGAAGTTCAATTAGTGTATCTCAAATACTGAAACTGCAAAAGAAAACTGTCCAATACATATGTACTGCACAGCAAACAGAGCCTTGTCACCCATTATTGGAAACCGCAAATCCTAACTGTTCCCTCCATATACATTTATGATATTACAATCTTCCTACACAGTAGACAAAAATTATTTGAGGAGAATCATTTTAGCCATACACGAATCAAATGATTTAGATTATGAATGTTATGAGATAAATAAACCACAATTCACAGTTCACATCCCATTCATTGTAGAATATATTCTGAGCTCAAACATAATGAGGTATTTCCATCATAATGAGGTCCTCCACAACAAGCAGCAAGAATTCTAAAAACATAGCTCATGTGATACTCAACTATCAGATTTTCACATGATATCCCAAAGCCACAACTCAAGGGAATCAGTTGTACGCAAATTTTCTAGACTTCTGAAAAGCATTTGACTGAGCACCATATCAATGCTTATTAACAAAAGTGTAATCATATGGGGTAATATATGAAATTTATGACTGAATTTAGAATTTTTTAGTAGGGTGAACGCAGCGTGTAATCTTGGATAGTCATCAAGAGATGTAGAAGCAACTTCAGGTGTGCCTTGTGGAAGTGTGTTGGGACCCTTGCTGTTCATGTTGCACGTTAATGACCTGGCAGGAAATATTAACAGCACAGATACCCTTCTCAAGGTGGGCATATTGTATAAATCCCACAATATTTCATTGATACAACTGTTTAACATTTTCAGGTGGTGACAGTTGCTGTTGTCACTGCTGCAAAAGTAGTTGCTGTTGACATTGCTGCAAAACATGACTGATAACAATCATGCAGCAGCATCAAAATTTATCAGACCAGGAATAGGTGATATGCGTATACAGGGAGATGCTCACAGTTGGAGGAAAGTGGCACTCATAGTACCCCCAACCAGGAACTGCAGAAAGGCTTTTGTGGGCAAAGACTGTGCTGCCAGACACTTCTGTGGTTAAAAGATGAATTAAATCTCAGCAATGTGTTGCATTGAGTCATGAATCAGAAGTTCTTGTTTCTCCTTTTTTAATTTAATGGCAGCCAATGCTGGATCCCATGTGGCACTTAATTGGAAACCTGCATCCCTGTTGATAAGATTGTCTGCTGTACAGATACCGTATTTGCTCAAATCTAAGCCACACTCGAATCTAAGCCGCACCTGAAAAATGAGACTCGAAATCAAGGAAAAAAAAAAAAAATTCCCGAATCTAAGCCGGACCTGAAATTTGAGACTTGAAATTCAAGGGGAGAGAAAAGTTTTAGGCTGCACCTCCAAATCGAAACAAAGTTAGTCCATTGTAATATGAGACACAATTTAGGTTGAATGAATGACGATACAGTTACAGTAGTTTGGTTCGAGTCATAAGCTTAGCAGTTAAGCATTACCAGGTAGCCATTGCTAAGCGTCAGGCGCTCCATCCGTATTTATACAGGTACCCTTCCTTTTTCACGTGCTTCGTCAGGTTTGAATCGATTGCTTATTTTTCTTTGATCTGATAAGTGCCGTTCTCTTTGTTATAGGTGTTTACATCACTATAAGCTGAAACTGCATTACTGTACTGTGTCATGCATTGTTATTCGCATTCTGATAATGAGTGTTTACGGCCTGTCACCACTCGCGGCATGGCTTGCTTTTGTGCGCGCTACCACCACTTACAATTAAAAAAATGAGAGGAGTTGTCTCATTAGTGAAACAATGGCAAGAGACTGCTATTTATTGTTATTGTTACTTGCACTGCTTCTTTCTTTTATAATGATCAACAAGAACCAAATAATAGACTGCGTATGACAGAAGATGTTCTGAATGAGAGTTTAGCTAAAATTTTTCTCCATTTCAAAATCTTTGCAGATGCCTCTTTTGTACATTACATTCTGCACAGAAATTAGAGTCATCTTAGATTTAAAAATCTAGTCAGTTGCCATGCTTCATATGTATATTCTTCCGCGTTTGCTGTTGTCTCACACTAGTTTCGTAGTTTATTAGGCAGACAGGATTTAAATGAGATAGCAGCAAACGCGAAAGAATACATGGCAAAATGTTAATATTCGTATTATTCTTATGGTGAAGAGAATACTGCATGTGATTCACAATTCATAAAAATTCCTATTAGCAACCATCTCTTCTCACAGGTAGGAAAAAATTCAGGACGAAGAGTTGGCCATATTGACAAACATCCCAAACAGTCCTGCCAGTTGAATTTTCATAGTACATTGAAATGCTGCTACATTCAAAGATGAACAGTATGGAATTTGTATTTACTTTGTTGGATAATGTATGAAAATGCAGTGGGCGAAACTCGGGGCAGAGAAAAAAGCTCATCTTCCACCTTTTTTTAAAATTTATTTACTGGCACAGAGGTTTTGGAGCCAGTATTTATCTTTGTGCCTGCAAAGCATGCCTGTGTAGCGTTACATATATTCATGGCTGAAGTTAGTCCTGGTGGCACCCACCAACATTTTTCAGAACTTCCGCTTACTTTGTACTCGATTCTAAGCTGCAGGCGGTTTTTTGGATTACAAAAACCAGAAAAAAAGTGTGGCTTAGATTCGAGTAAATATGGTATGTATAGCCTCCTTAACAACACAGTCCCAGAACAATGATGCTAAGGATAAAACTTCAGTCATCTCATAAAACATGTAATGCCCCATGTCCAGAGAATGCTCCGCTACTGCTGATGGCAATGTTCTCACATGGTTTGACATGTTTGCCCTATATAAGATTTGCACATTGGTGTGGATCTTATCTATGCCACATTTCCTAAGTCCAGACCCATCTTTGACTGAAAGCAACAAATTCCTCTGTTTTGCTGGTGGCCAAAAAACACACTTGATGTCATGTCTCTTGAAGATTCTTTCTATTCTTGAAGATATGCCGCCATTTGCAATGTGTGGCTATGATCTTCAGTTACATCCCTGTTCTGAACTTGCTTAGAATGGAATGCATGGCATTTCTGCCTATGAGATTGGCCTTTTTGTTGGAACACTGTTCTTAGATGTAGCTCACCAGGCAGACTATTGGTATCTGAGACCAAATGTGTTCTATGTACCAAAGAGTGTAAGAGAATACCATGGCTCCTGGCAAGGAGAAACTACATGCACCATTTTCCTCCAATTATGAGTATATTCCCACACATTTATTGGCTGCTCCTCACCAGATAAATTTTGATGTTGCTGCTTGATTATCATCAGTCTTGTTGTACAGCAGTAATTCTGACCTCATATATTTCAGAGGTGATGCAGTTATCTATAATAACGTACTATCTGAAAGAACCTGCACAGATATTCAGTCAGATCATGATAAGGTTTTAAAATGGTACAAAAACTGGCAACTTGCTTTAAATATTCGGAGATGTTAAACTGAGCACTTCAAAATATGTAAAATCATGGATCACTATTGAAATCAGTCAGCTAATGGGAATATGTGGGTGTAACAATTCATGGGGGTAAGAAACGGAATGATCACATAGGTTCAATCATAGGTAAATTAACAGGCAGACACTGGTTCATTGGTAAGGTACTGGGAATATGGAACCAGCCTACAAAGTGATGAAGTGTGTGGGACCCATACCAAATAGGTCTAACAGGGAATATTGAACGTATACAAAGAAGGGAGCATAATCATGACATGTCTGCTTGCTCTACAGGAGAGAGGCACAGAAATGCTGAAAAACATGAACTGGTAAACATGTGAGGATAGACACCAGCTATCTTGGAAAGCCTGCTTGCAAAGATTCAATTATCAATATAAGTGAATAATCTAGAAATATAATATGCCCTCATATTGTTATCATAGGGTCTGTGGAGATTAGATTACTCTTATAACAGATGCACAGAGGCATCTAAGCAGTCATTCTCCCCATGTGTCATATGCAAATGGAATGAGAAGAAACCATAATATGTGGTACAATGAGGAGTATCCTCTGTCATGCACTTCACAATGGTTAGCACTGTATGCAAAAGAAGATGTGGATCCCTTTGACTTCCAATATGTTCACTCTGGCTATTTTAGGGTATTTGTTCTGAAAGACATTGCTGCCAAATAAGTATAGGTCAAGTTACAACGATCAGGAGAGAAACAAAAAACAGCAATTTAGATAGCATGAGCTTGCTATTTATGAAAAAAGGGGATTGATCAATACAGGAACTGAAAAATCTGGAGGTGTTTCTATAGATGTCCTACACATAACAGAACATCATTTAGAAGTCACAGATATTGAAAAATATGCACTTAAATGTGTAGAAGTTAGTGTGACATTATTAGGGACATCATATGAAAAAGGAGAGAATGGCTTAAGTCCTGTACACAAAAGGTAGAGTTAAGTCCCAGGCCACAGATCCCAGTGAATACTGCAGTGAACAGCTGTTTGAGTCATGTATTTCAGTATAATAGACTTCAAAACTTCCAAGATAGCAGTTCTGGTTGTGTACAAGTCCCCAATAACAAATATTTTGTACTTCATCACACTGTTAGACATGACACTAAAGAGTACAAATAATTGAAAAATAAGAGTTTGTGGAGATTTCAGTACTGACTGCATCTCAGATAGTTCTGATGAAGGGCACTTAGAATTACTGACTGATCTCTACAGTAAATTGTAAACAAGCAAAGGACATAGTGCAACAGCATTTTTTAATTTATTCCTAAATTCAGTTGTATTTTATGAAACAGATAACAAATGGTTATCTGGCCATGATTATCAAACAGCAGTGATACAGCACCCTCCACCAATTGGGTTTAATTGAGAAAAGAAACATACAATTTTACTGAATCATAAATGTTTATGCAGTTATACTATTTGGAGAGAATTGACAGACAGAACAATGGTAGGAAGTTTACAAAGGTCACATAGTAATTAAGACATTTCTTTCTGAAAAATGTTCCTACATTCCACAAATCCAGTTTTCTTTTAAAGTAGACCAAGAACAACTGCTGCAATAGTTAAGAGAAAGGATTACCAAAATCTGGAATCAAATTGTCTTGTGCCAGCTGCCAGGAAGAGAGAGCTTTGTTAATGAAGAGGACTAGCTGAAATTAAGAAATAAAGGGCGCTACAAGCTCTAATGCAAGATTCTTTACTGTTTCATAAAGAAGGCAAAAAACCATGTACTATGCACAAAAAAATCAAAATTTCTAAAGCAAATGAAAGGCTGTTTGAAGCATATTTAGGCACAAAGTGGATGAACTTAGCCAGTAAAATGATATTCAGCTCACTGACGGCAGTAGCAGTCAACTAGATAGTACTAAATTCAAATCATTTGTTACTAAATTCAATGAATTCTTGCTAACGGAACTTGAAAGTACAAGGACAATAAAGGATAATCAAAAGCATATTCATTAGACATACTTAGACAGGCATTGCATACTCTAGCACCAAAGACCAGTTCTGTCTAATCACGTAATCACTAGGTCACGTAACCAGTCAATGTGACAAGTTGAATTTCTTGAATAACAAATAATTTCATAGTAACACTCATTAAAAAAATAGAGTTAAACAATAGCCCCCAATTATTGACCCATCTACCAACTGGAGAGTTCTAAAAATGACTGAGAATGTGGCTTACAACAGAATATTGAACCACCTATCTGACAATAATATTTTAGCAGCAGCTCAGTTTCGCTTCATTTAAAGCTCCTTTACTGAGGAAGAAATATATGATACCATGAAGTAAGTCATGGTAATTCTAAACAACAGAAATTACTCAGCTGTCATTTTCTGTGATCTTTCTAAGGTTGTGTAGATCATAAGATTCTACTAGGAAAATTAAAATGATATGGTTGGAGGTGTTCCTCTTGCAGTCAGTCATATCTAGGAACATTCTGGGAATAGGATTATTGTGTAATGAACATGTGATATATATTAAAGACTGGGGTTATTATGACCTCAGTAGCTATTTTTCTTATTGTGAGTATGTAAGTAAATTATTTTTTACTTTTTAATAAATACTGGTAACTAACTCACTTATTCAGTTTATTGAACAGGATACATTTGGAAACACAAATTTCATTTATTAGTGTTACAATATTGTACAACATAGCCTTTTAAATATATGTGACCATAATTTAAGCTAGGTATCATTTATACATTATCAATGACCATGTGCAGTGGTACATAGCTATGCTTTATAAGTTATACACTGGTTGAAATTTCTGCTGCTAATATAACCTCCTGTTTATGTATATGAAATTGAGATAGCTACAAGAAACAATAACATCACTCTTGCATTTATGAATATTAATTTGTTTTTCATTACAGGTGTGAACTCTGTATAATTCCATTAACCCTTATCAATGAAGTATTGGTTGGTGTAAATTTAATTTTGGTACCAGCAGTTCTATACATAGCAGACAAGAAAGATTTAAATAAGTGAGATAATCTTGTTTTATGAAATTTTCCATCATGCATTCTTTTGTAAAATTCTTTCTATTTAAGGCTAAATACAAATTGTAGGAGTTTGTAATGAAAGTTTCAGTATGTTATTATTAAACTATAGAGCAACATGTACAATTTTTTTATCAACAAGTGTACAATTTTTTTATTAACAAGCATACCCTCTTTCCTATAAGTTATGAGCATGAGTTTAGTGCCTTGATAATGGCACAAAACCAATCACAGCCAGCTTGTAGTGAGTTGTTCTGCTTCTAAACCTCAACTGTGCCTTACCAGTTGTTTGGTTGTGGGGTTGTGTATTCACTCAGATTATGAACTGTTATCTCACTGGAATGGGAATGCATCATGATGAGATAGGAGATAATTGAAGATATTCTTGTTGCAAGTACATGGACTGGCTTCTTGAATGCAGTGCAACTGTTATACTTTTCAACACCTTTGCAAAACTGATAGTCTTCATGCTAGGCGTCTTGGCAGTGGAAAAGATGCTGTGATAACACTAGATTTTGATAGATAGCTTTAGCAATGCAGTTCCAACTGGTATGCATGCTGTAGCACAAGCAATTGGTGCACTGATAAAGGAAGATTAGAATTTAACATCTTGGCCATCTTCATATTATCAGAGTTGGAGCAAAAGCTTACACAGGACATTGAAAGGAGAGGAAATCAACAGTGTATTTCTCAAAGGTACCATCACAACATTTGCCTTAAACAATTTAATCTGGCTGACTGAATGGTGACTTGAACCATGAAACTTCCTGACAAATTAAAACTGTATGCCAGACCGAGGCTCAAACTCAGGACCTTTGCCTTCTGTGGGCATGTGCTCTACCATCTGATCTACCCAAGCACGACTCACGCCCCATCCTCACAGCTTTACTTCCGCCAGTACCTCATCTCCTACTTTCCAAACTCCACAGAAGCTCTCCTGCGATGGTAGAGCACTTGCCCGCGAAAGGCAAAGGTCCTGAGTTCAAGTCTCGGTCTGGCACACAGTTTTAATCTGCCAGGAAGTTTCATATCAGTGCACACTCTGCTGCAGAGTGAAAATCTCATTCTGGACTTGAACCATGTACTCCTAAATGTGGGTCCAACCTCTCAGCCACTTCATCACTTTGTAAAACATTATGGACATAGATCATATAACTATTTAGAGGGTCCTCAAGAGTATAACCTATATTGTGTCACATTAGGATGATCCAACTACAAATCTGGTGTGACATTTCTGCATTTGTTTTTTCATCAAAATAATGGTAATGGTGTTGGCTTTCCAGCAATACTATTATTCACAGAAGAGGCATAATTTGTAGTGGTCAGCTATTTTAATAGAATGGTTGTAAGTTGGAGAATGAGATCCTATGTGTAAATTACTGTTTGTTATCACTAACAAAGATTTTCATAATGATTTTTGGTAGTGTTCTTCTTTTAGCCCTATTTAACTGGAGAACCGTACTACAAGATTCTGCACACCACAATTACAAAACAGCTGGTCACAATACCACTTTCTTTGCACAGCTATCTCTCTTTCCATTGCTGATGTGTGAGACCAACTAACTGTAACGATGGGAAAGTCAAGCAGGATCTGTTACCTGGTCAGTATCTTCACCTGATTTATTGTATCTTGATTCATTTCTTTAGCAGCTGCCAAAACAGTAGTTTACATTACTCCTATTGTCACCATAGCTGATTGATTTCACAAATCAGCCATGCATTTGATGACATGAAACAGAATCCTGCTATCCTCGATAGAGGATTGCAGCAAAAGTGACAATTATGTGATGATTTTCAGAGAAAACATTTTAAACACCTGTTGTGAGTTTATCTGAATATGTCTTTAATGAAACATAGTATGTGCACAATTCTCATTATTCATTCTCAGAACTTGACAGTCACTGTAGGTACATAACTCATGAACCATTGGTTCATGAGCTTGTGTGTGGAGGCTGTCATACTTATAACTTTGTCAGTGGAATCCTAAAACATGCTTCATATTATCCTTAGGTGTTTTTGTAATCAGTTATGGCATATGAATATGGGACGAAGAGAGAAGCGTTCAGATTAAAAAGGGCATAAGGCAGGTACACAGTCTTCCTGCACAGCTGCATAACCTATATATAAAAAAGCAATGAAGGAAATAAAATAAGGATTCAGAAGTAGAATTAAAATTCAGGGTGAAAGAATGTCAATAATAAAACTTTGTGACAACATTTAAGGTGATGAAGAATTACAAGGCCTGTTTAATGGAATGAACAGTTAAAGTAAGAAGAACAAGGATCAAGAATAAACCAAAAAGGTGAAAGTATTATGGAGCAGCAGATGTTGAATCACTGACAAACTATATTTAAATTTGGGTCCATGTATGAGGGGCATTCTACACTGATTTACACTATTTTTATGCTTATTAAAAACCTTTACGTGTTGGACATCTTCGAATCATGTTTTTGGAGTCTGTCACATCCACCGTCAGACAGCCGCTCACACTTTTGAACATCTGTGAAATGATGTCCGTGCAGCAGTTTCTTTGTAGCACTGAATAGTTGGTAATCATAATGGACAAGTCAGGAGAATATGGAGAGTGTGGCAGCACCTAGAACCCCATGTCAACAACGGCAGCTGTGATTGTTCCAGTCATATGGGGATGAATGTTATTGTGCTGAAAGAGCATTCACTTCACCCATTTTCCAGGCCATTTCTTTTGGCATGCACAGTGAGACCCTTTGGAGGCCACATCACGCAATTAAAAAGAAATGGCCAGAATGTGGCCACAAAGAAACCTCAGAATGGACACCATTTCACAAATGCCCGGGAACAGCTAGCAGCTGACCTGTGGTGGGTGCAACATACCCCTAGGAGGGCCTACAGAGAACCTATATCAGTGATGCAAACGTGTGCAGCTTAATGGAGACTATATTGAGGTAATGCAAGTGTCTACTGAGGCATACAGGTTCTTAGTGAGTGAGTGAGTAAGTAAAAGAGAGAGAGAGAGAGAGAGAGAGAGAGAGTAATAAAGAGCAAATCAGCATGGAACATGTCTCACTGTAGACAAAGTAAAGAAACTTGGCTTCCTAGGAAACATGATGAATAATGCAATGAGGATTTAAGTAGCAAATGAGAACAAGAAAAAAGAGCATTATCCATTAAATAAGTCTGCTAGTATGAAACCTAGATGTTAATTTTAGAAAGAAATTTCTGAGAGTGTCACTCAGAGGTATTATAAAGCATGGAAATGAATTATTGGATGTAATAAAATTGGGAAAGAAAAGAATCCAATCATTTGGTACATGATGTTATGAAAGGATGCTGAAAATGGAGTAGACTGTTAGGGTAAGAAATGAGGAGATTCTCCACAGAAGTGATAAAGAGAGGAATGTATGGCAAACACTAGGATCAGGATGACAGGGAATGTGTTAAGATACCAGAGTATAATGTGAATGATTCCAGAGGGCACTATAGAGGAAAAATTGTTTACTGGAAGACAGAGACTGGAATATATACAATGTGTAATTGAGGATGTTCGGTGCAGGTGCTGAGATTAAGAGACTGGCACAGAAGAAGAGATTGTGGCAGGACACAGATGACTGATAACCTAAAGAGATAAAGGAATTACAGGTGAATAAAATATTGCATCTTTAAATGCATTTTAAATACCATAATGAATTACATGACAGATGTATCAAAAATGACTGGTGACTGTGTATTGACACTTCATGATTGTGTGACCAAAGATGAAATTCACAGTCAGTACCGAATGCACCTGTTGTTAAGAAGATGGGAGAAGATGTCAATGGCGATATGGAGACATTCTTCAAGTAGATCAAGAAAGAATAGCAAATCTTTGGTTTTCATTGAAAGTCAATGGTAAATGACCTATGGGAATACTAACACAATGTTGGCTAGATATCCTCCAGTGAGTTTCCACCAAGATCAAGCTCAAGATTATGCCAACTGGAGCCAGAGAGCAAAAAAGGCAGACTTCTGTACATTGTGGGACAAACACTGAGGATGAAAAAGAAGATCACGTATTTACAAATTATAAATAATAAGTATAAGGTTGTTTCATTTGGATATTGTGTATTGTTAGTCCTGACAATCCTTTTTTGCTGCATTTTATGTGTAGGGGGAGCACAGATAGTAGAAAACTAAAAAGGAGAAGTAAGGATTTGAGAGGTGAGGATGGAAATTATCAGACATTAGAAGAAATAAACCTTTACAACATGGTAAAAGAGAAAAGTGCTTTCCCTCTATTGGCTGTGTTGATGCGTAAGCATACCAGTCACAGTGATGCTACTTCTGTTACTGTTAGTTTGCCACATCTCACTGTCACAAGAAGACCAAGATAGCATATCTGCTGGTGGAACAGTATGTCTTATCAGATTAAGTCCTCACATGCAGGATGGTGTCACAGTGCTAGGATTGTGCTATGTAGTCAGTGTCAGCTGCTGTCTCTGGTACCACTGTTGTCGTAGTTGTTGCCAGCTGGTTTCCCAATGCGAAAGGTGGTGTTTCCGCTGTCTCCACAATGAATACCCCTCGGGTCCTGCACACAACACATTCATCCATTTATACACTGTCTTCCTTACTTACTTTCAAGAAGGAGAACCTTCAGGGATGTGGACAAGTCCACACATTACAAAAGACAAAGAAATTGTTGAAATCTAATATGTATACCATATTAACAATAATCTATCATTATACTGCTTACTGTCAGTCTCGGTAGCTGAGTGGTCAAAGTAGATGACTGTCATGCAGAGAATCTGTGTTCAATTCCTAGTATTACCAGGGATTTTTCCTTTGTGGGAGGACTGGAACAGGGTGCAGTCAGCCTTGTGAAGCCAACTGAGGAGTTACTTGAATGAACAGTAGAGCTTCCAAGGTCAATAAACCTGACAAAGACTGGGAGAATGGTGTGCTGTACACATGTCCCTCTACATGTCCCATCCCGTGACACGAATGGTAGAGGATGAGACAGTGGCTGGTTGGCTGCAACTGGATCGTTTAGGGCTAGAATGCAGAACTTTACCTACCTTAACTATATTACTGCTTGATATTTTTCATGCTTATACCACCTAAATAATCAACAAAAATTGAAACATAGCTGCTACATTCAAAAAAGCTGTTACTTCCTCAATTGCATTAAATAACTGGTATTTGTAGATTAATACTTATTTAGCTTCCTAAATATGTAAATAATGAGCCCAGTTTACAGTACATTATAAACTGTTAACTGCAATGTCAGCTAATGTTACAAGCAGCTGGTTCGACTGCTGAAGGACAGTAAATAATGAGCCCAGTTTACAGTACATTATAAACTGTTAACTGCAATGTCAGCTAATGTTACAAGCAGCTGGTTCGACTGCTGAAGGACAGACTGAATCTAACAGGTTAGCTGTGGGACAGCGTGAATGTCTGTTGGAGCAGCCAGCTGTCAGATGGACTGTGAGTGCTAGTAAAGGTGGCTAGCAAGCCACGCGGGACAGCGGTCATCAGGGTTTTCCCAGGCTGAAAGAGCAATCTGTTCGGTTGACATGATCACAGGATGAGCTAAGATGGATGGGACAGTGACTTGGAATTTCATCAATAATATAATTTTAGTGAAAATATGTAAAATGCGTTATGAACATACTAGAGAAAAGACAATGGCAGCTTTGGGACCATGATAATGGGAAGAGCTCATTGAACATAAATCTGTGCCTGAAGCTTTAATAATTAAAAATATTAATATTATAACAATTATTGTCTGTAATAAATTGTAACAACTGAACCCATTACAAAAGTGACACTTATGATACACTAAATGAAATAGAATAATGTCAGCAATATAATGAACAGATTACTTTTCCAACTAAATAAATATACAAAAATGTCATAAACAATTTAGTTTGTTTATGTAAATAGTGCCATAACTATGGAATCCTCCACAGAGGCACAAATGATCTTACCAGCATTAGTTTCCTTCTTTAATATTCCAATAACTTTCAATGTACATTTAATTATATTTGTGATTTATGCAATAGTTCAAGTTAGCATTTTGACTTGAGGGCTGGATGCGGCAGTACGTCTGAGACTTGTTTAAAATTGTTGAAGTAACACATAAGTGAGTTTACTAAGAGGTTACAAAACAACCACAAAAATTTCTATATGTTTTATGATAAGTATTACAAAATTATTGTGAAAATTATGAATGGTGGTCAGGATGAAAGCATCTGCACTGAATCAAGGAGAGGTCAACTGACTGAACCTTTGAGTAACCATGCAAGGCAAAGCTTGTGGGCTTTTGTCAGTCATCTTGTGCATGGAGTTTTGGTGAGGTAGTTTTGTCTGGAATCACTGAAGTGAGGGCAGTGTTTATGCCTTGAATGTTACTTTTGTGTAGAGGACTTAGATTAAGCTTGGTCATGTGTGATAACTTATGAATCTTGGGACTCCGATTTCAGTCTGGGTAAGTTAGTGATGAGATCTCACTTCAGCAACTTCAGTTGCTATTGTGTGCCATTGTGAACAAGTAAAGATTTGTGGTTTAACAGATTTATATTGTGATGAACTTGAACTGATTTTGTTGGATTAACATTAATGACTAAAAATTTAGATTCTCTGGGGATGATAAAACTCATGCTAGTGAACGTTGAGGGATAGATCTGGCTTTTGAGAGTTTATTGCACTGATGTACTTTATTATTTAGTGCATGCTGCCAAGTGTAAATGCTGTGTATGTACAATGCAATTCAAAATTTTACACTGCTGATAGACACTGAACAGTTATTCAATGAATTATTTGTATGTGGCCACCACTTGCATACATTGTATTTTTCTGAAGAATAAATGAGATTTATATCAGAGTTAAAATAAATCTGTTTTATTTTACTATCCTACGTGATTTCAAACAACAGATCCATCCTCAGTACAGCTTTTATTAATTTGCTAATGTCCCATCGCTAGTATAAGACTTTGATAAAAATATAACTATGTATGTTGTTGTGCTATAGAGAAACAGTGTATGGCCTTCCCCTATTGATAATAATGAGCCATGCTTAAAGTTATTAGCTGTACATTGTCAACACTCTGGTGGAACTTATTACTGCATTGCAATTGTTTGTATCGAAAGGGATACACTGAGTGAAGAGTAGGAACTAGAAACCCATGAGTAATGCTGCACAACATTACAAAAAACACTGTACTTGCCATTATCTAGCAGAAATTTCCAATCATTTAATCTAGATATTACGACAATTTTTTAGAATGAATGGCCAATGAGATTTGTTTTGAATTGTTTTGAAATGTATGGAATTCCCAATTTCTTAGTTTATTTTAGATGGAAACTTGTTGAATACCTTTTGTACAAGACAAACCCTAGACAAGAATGTAATGTCTACATGAAAACTGTTTTGATGTTTTTTTATTGCACTTGTGTAGATCAAATTTCAGTCACCAACAAAAACAGTTAAAATGTAAATGTGTTGCGAAGTGAATGCAAGAATTCAAATATTCTTAAAAAAGGTTTCCGCAAGATGTATGATTAGTTATTTTACACAATATTGTTACTACTCAACATAATGATAGATGCTTCTAATGGTCAATAATGTGGAACTGAGGTCCTCAATTTGTTTATCTGTGTGATGACTCTTTCTTAATTTGCTAACCAACTCAATGTCAAGGAATTTTACACTTTGTTTCATGTAGAGTATGGCTATTACTGTCTTCTACTTGTAAGGCCATTACTGCTTGATTGAAATCACATAATGTGGGTCTTTGTGAGATTAAGACAAACTTCTAGCTGTGAACCACCTGTAGATCTGCTCAACCATCATCTGAGCTGTAGGTGCTAGGATTCAGTTTGAGCCATTGGCTGATATGCTTGTGTGATCAGCAAATATAACAGCTTTTGAATCACCCTTTAAAGTTATTGGGCAATCGTTTAAGGAGATTAAGAACATGTATGAACTCAGTTTTGATCATTGTGCCACCCTATGTGTTCTGCTCCCCCATTCTGAAGTTATATTCATGCCTGTGACACAATCTGTCAATCAGACCCACTGCTTTCTTTTACAAAGGTAAGATTCCACCAAAGCATTAATGCAACAACACTTTAGCTTATCATGTACTGTAGGCCTTTTTGGACCACAAATCCACAGGTTTTGGCAAGGTCACAATATACACCAAAACAATAATTTTACTTGCTTCACTCTGTCAAAAACACTCAAAGCTGGCTCTTTAAAGCCACATTCTGTTTTTTATCAGATACAGTGCTTCAGTCAGGTAGATAATTTGGAAAGTTGATACATAGGCAATCCCAAAAACTGAAGAATTGTGTGCTATCTATTTTATACATTAAAACTAAAGAAAAATGACACCTTGAACTAATACTTACATATGAATAGGGTGCTCAAATTATTTTTAAGCAAAATTGTGGTATTTCCAAAATACTGCACAAAAAATCCAGAGCAATGAATCAGTTTTGAGCCATACTGACGTAGGCCTACTACTTATTTATTTTGGCAAAATAAGAGATTGGTGTCATTACTCAGCATTAAACTTCAGTATCAACACAAATATTACATGTTCTGAATATAAGCTGGTGGAGAAGGCTCATGGCAGGAACTATGAGACTAATAATTTTATATTAAAAAAAAAACAAAAAAACAAAAAAAACAAAAACTGAGTAAATGAACTGGACTGGACTGAAAAATAAGTGCCTTAAATAAATTGTGCTTCTTTAAAACTACTGATTATTTGTTCTATAACAAATGGTGCAACTACATTCACAATAAACAGTTATGTTTGTTATATTTTAGTTTGAGAGCATGAAAGCTTCTGATTGAGAAACGCTTCAGTCTTACGAGTGGTATTCAAATGTAGCTACTAGCCTGACAACTTGATTTTCAAATTCTGTAACTGACTTCAGTGGTAGTTAGTTATTAATTTTAAGTCTCAATGATGTATTTTAATGAGGATCATGTTTGTTTTATGTCACATAAGTTGCAACATCAGTTCGTCCTCCATGTCCAGCACTAAATTTTGCATCACAAACTGTATATTCAACATTCTAAATCTGCCTTTTATGATCAGGGACTTGCACTAACTTCATGTTTACTTTGCACTTATGTCCCCCCATAACAACTGCAGGAAATGTTACAATAGAGTTTGTAAAAATCATAGATGCAGTTAGTGCTGTATGCAAGTATGTGTTAAACTGCAGTATAATATAACAGTATCATGTATTGCACAGAAACAGCAATACTGCTGTGGTAAATGAACACAAAAGCATATAAATTCAGAATTATGTATTGAAATCAAGATATGACACAGCTTAGTTTTTCAAATGTCAACTTCCCCAAATTGACACAATGACTGAAGTAACGCCAGGGACAAGTGTCCAGCATACTGAAAGAAAGAACGTATAAGGCTTGATGATAAGTGCAATAAAGAAAAAAGAAACACACACTTCACAAGAAGAAAAATCCAGGATATTTCATTGAATCCTGAATGTGTTCTGGGGCAACATAACAGTTTGTTCAAAAATAGGAAATGTTCAGAAAAACTGGGATGGTTGGGAATCTTTACACTTGTAAGACATCTACTTCATGCATTGTACAGGTTGTATACTACATAAGACCATTATCAGAACATCATACACCTTTATATAGACTGTCTAGGAAAATAATTTTGCCATGTTTTTTAATTTCTTTGAGTTCTTGCGTTTTTACATTTTCACCTCTCATAAGTTAAATTCTCCTTTGGTGTCCAAATATTTCTGCTAGGCCTTCTCTTTTTACCCATGTGATCCTCTGCTGCCTAATCACAGCAACTCATTCGTCTTCTATTGTATTTCTTTCTTCTGTTCCATCCCAACAGTGCCCAGTGCTCCCTCTGAAACCCTCAACAACCTCTGTTTCTTTTTTCCTTTTTTTTCCAGTTTATCCCAGTCCCATCTCCTTAGATTCTTATCTTTTCACAATAACTTCAGTTTTAATTTGCGGGCTACATTCAACAAATTATGCTCAAAGTGAGTACCCCAGGAAACATCTTACAGTTTAAAATCTGGTTTCAAAATCTGTGTGCCATCATCTTATGATCATTCTGGAAACTTCCAGTGTCCCCAGGTCTCTTCCATTCTCTTCCATGTATATAACTTTCTTTCATGTCTTAAAACAAGAGTTAACAATGATTAAATTATGCTCTGTGCAAAATTCTACCACATGATTTCTTCTTTCCTTCCTTTCCCCCAGTCCATATTCTACTATTTTTCCTCCTTGTCCCCTTCCCTGTACTGATGTGAGCAGAAGTCCTGTTCTTCCTGTCACAGCACTTTGGTAATTTTCACTACATCTAAGTTCAGTCTATCCATTTAACTGTTTAAATTTTTTAACCTACCCACCCACCTAAGGAATCTAACATTCCACAATCTAACCCATAGAATGACAGTTTTGTTTCTCCAGATGTTGACATCCTCCTGAGTAGCCCTGCCCAGAGATCTGAATGGGGGATTATTTCACCTCCAAAATATTTTACCCAAGAGGATACCATCATCATTTAATGACACAGTAGAGCTGCATGTCCTCACCATATACAACAATGTAGTTTCCCTTTGCTTTTAGCCTTTCACAGTACCAAGAAAGTAATGCCATGTTCATTAATGTCATAAGACCAGATCAGCCAATCATCCAGACTGTTACACTTGTAATTAATCAAAAGATTGCTGACCCTCTTCAGGAACTACAAATTAGTCTGGCCTCTTGACAGGTAACCCTCAATTATGGTTGCCCCTAAGGTACAGCCCTCTGTATTGCTATATTGTTGATGGATGCAAGCCACCCCAGCTCAGCATGGTCCATGCTTCACAGGGTGGGGGGGTGGGGGGGAGGAGGGGGGAGGGTGGAGGTAATTCATACATGGAATCAATAGTAGGTTATGTGAGAAATTATTACAAGGGACAGGGACACACCGGTACAATAAAGGGTAAACAATACTTCTAAGACAAATATTGGAACACAGAAAGTGTGTAAAGCAATTGCATTCCCTATAAAGCGTGAAACAGAAGGTAAGCCTCCTACTTGCCCAAAAGAGACAAAATCACTAGTGACAAATGCACCAAAAGTGCAACTATTATCCTATCACCTACTTTGCCTCATACATACAGGGTGTCCCATTTATCTTGACCACCCTAAATAACTGTTTGTCCAGATGCAAATTACAAAATGTTTGAAGAAAATGTCCTTTATCAATCTGAGGGACATCAATCAGCATGATAGCCTTCATTGTAGCTTTGTTTTTTACATTATGAACAGTGGTATTTTTTTAATGGCACCCTGTATTTTTTATTTGGTAATTAATTTCCTCTCCTACAGGCCTATTCAAAAATGTATCACAGTGTACCATTCACTGAAACACAACATTATTAATTACAAAACAACACTGATGTTGACACTCCCAGTGCTTAATGCAGGTACTCGGGGTAATGGAACACATCCATGTGCTGACGCTGACAGAGGAAAAATGTAAATGTAAGTAGATTGCACACCCGTCATTCCGTCAACGTCAACCCACAGCAACGAAATCATCATAGCACTCGCACAGATGAAGCTGGCAAAGTTACTGTTCTTGCTTCCATTGCAATGAATCCACATGTGAGCACACAACAGCTTGAACATGAGATAGGCATTCCTAAAACCAGTGTACATCATATCCTTACATGTCACCAGTTCCATCCTCACCATGTACACCTACATCAGGAATTGCATGGGAATGATTTCCATAATCGTGTACTGTTCTGTCAGTGGACACAGCAGCAAATCCTTGCCAACTTGAACTTCTTCTCCAATGTTCTATTTACCGATGAATGTTCCTTCTCAAACAAAGGACAGGTAAATACAAGGAAAATGCATTATTGGTCCAGCGACAACCCACAATGGCTTAGACAGGTGGAACATCTGCGTCAATGGAGAGTTAACGTCTGGTGTGGGATGCTTGGAACTACAATTATTGGCCCTTATTTCATCAATGGTAGTCTAAACTGCACAGCATATGCCAACTGCCTCAGACAAATTCTTCCTCCTCTTCTGGATGAAGTGCCACTAAGAACCAGAATGCTTATGTGGTGTCAACATGATGGATGTCCAGCACATAATGCCTTGCATGCATGTCGTGTTATGAACTGAAGGTATCCTGCCAGATGGATTTGCCGAGGAGGAACAGTTACTTGCCCTGCTAGGTCTCCTGATTTAAATCCTCTGGACCTTTTTCTTTGGGGATGTATTAAAGATATTGTCTATCACAATATTCCAACAACTCCAGAGGACATGCAGGAACATATCATGCTTGCATGTAATTCTCTTCAGCAGGCAACACTGGAAGAGTAAATAATTCTTTCATCAATGAGTGCACCAGTGTATCGGTGTCCAGGGTCACCACTTTGAGCACCTTTGAATGTTCTACTCCTGGGCAATGGTACAGGAGAATCAAAGTCAATTTTGTGTTATGTTTTTACTTGGTTTTCATTTCTTTACTGACAACTCCAGCAAGTGGACGAGTTTGTGATCCGGGGCTCAATGTCAATGTTGTGTTATGTAATTAACAACTTTGTGTTTCAGTGAATGTACACAGTGATACATTTTTAAATAGGTCTTTAGGATAGGAAATGAATTACCAAATAAAAAATATAGGGTGCCATTTAAAGAAGTCATACCGCTGTTCTTATCATTGTAAAAAAACAAAGCTGCAATGAAGGCAATCATGCTGATTGATGTCCTCCAGATGGCTAAAGAACATTTGCTTGAAACATTTTGTAATTTGGATCTGGACAAACAGTTATTTGTGGTGGTAAAGATAAATGGGACACTATGTATATTAAGCAGAGCAATGTAATATTCCATCTGTGACGAATAGCCGAGGTTATTTCTTTTTTAAAAATGGCGATAGACAAAAATGCGAAAATTATCGAAGGACTGCTTTGTTTATCATGCCTATGAAATGTATTGAAATATAATAAACAACAGAGTAATGACAATAGCAATGGGAAAGCTAGATGAAGGCAGGAAGATGGTTTCAGTAAAACTGATCCACTATAGATAACATTTTACTGTAAACTCTATCATAGAAAATGTCAAGGTTACAATTTCTAAACACATATTGCCTATAAAGAATTTAAAAAATGCTTTTGATAAGCTGAAGAGAACCAGATTATGAGACATAATGTATGGAAAAGGATATCCCGCACATCCCATTCCAGTTAAAAATAAAAAGCAATTCAGCCTATAGACATGTGTACACATTCTTAACTCAGGAAGAAGTAACTGCTGTATCCCACTACCTGTACGTGTGAGTATGAGTGCATCGAGTGTAGTGTTGCCACACCTGTGTACTTAAATCAAAGACCAACTGTAGCAGTGTGGGCCAGCCACTAGCAACCACCTGTAAGAAGCTTGCACATGGCAGAGTCTCTGGCACACCACCTACTGGTGCCTTGCATCTATACAGGGTGTTACAAAAACGTACGACCAAACTTTCAGGAAACATTCCTCACACACAAATAAAGAAAAGGCATTATGTGGGCATGTGTCCGGAAACGCTTAATTTCCATGTTAGAGCTCATTTTAGTTTCGTCAGTATGTACTGTAGTTCCTCGATTCACCGCCAGTTGGCCCAATTGAAGGAAGGTAATGTTAACTTCGGTGCTTGTGTTGACATGCGACTCATTGCTCTACAGTACTAACATCAAGCACATCAGTACGTAGCATCAACAGGTTAGTGTTCATCACGAACGTGGTTTTGCAGTCAGTGAAAAGTTTACAAATGCGGAGGTGGCAGATGCCCATTTGATGTATGGATTAGCACGGGGAAATAGCCGTGGCGCGGTACGTTTGTATCGAGACATTTTCACAATCAACATGTGTGGGCTAACGAGAATCTGCACGCAATTGTCCAATCACATCATCAACACAGATTTTCTGTGAACGTTTGGACAGGCATTGTTGGTGATGTCTTGATTGGGCCCCATGTTCTTCCACCTACGCTCAATGGAGCACGTTATCATGATTTCATACGGGATACTCTACCTGTGCTGCTAGAACACGTGCCTTTACAAGTACGACACAACATGTGGTTCATGCACGATGGAGCTCCTGTACATTTCAGTCGAAGTGTTCGTACGCTTCTCAACAACAGATTCGGCGATCGATGGATTGGTAGAGGCGGACCAATTCCATGGCCTCCACGCTCTCCTGACCTCAACCCTCTTGACTTTCATTTATGGGGGCATTTTAAAGCTCTTGTCTACGCAACCCCGGTACCAAATGTAGAAACTCTTCGTGCTCGTATTGTGGACGGCTGTGATACAATACGCCATTCTCCAGAGCTGCATTAGCGCATCAGGGATTCCATGCGACGGAGGGTGGATGCATGTATCCTCGCTAACGGAGGACATTTTGAACATTTCCTGTAACAAAGTGTTTGAAGTCACGCTGGTACGTTCTGTTGCTGTGTGTTTCCATTCCATGATTAATGTGGTTTGAAGAGAAGTAATAAAATGAGCTCTAACATGGAAAGTAAGCGTTTCCGGACACATGTCCACATAACATATTTTCTTTCTTTGTGTGTGAGGAATGTTTCCTGAAAGTTTGGCCGTACCTTTTTGTACCACCCTGTATATGCACGGAGCAGTGCTGACTCACTCCCACTATGTTCTTTTATTTTGTACAGCTGACATCAGCTGTTCTGTGTATCGCTTATATGTGGAGTCACGAGAGGCTTATTTCCGTTATTGTTCAGAGGCATATGAATAAAGCCAAATTCATGGTACTTGGTTTCATGTATTAATTGGTTACTACTACACAACTGGCAATGAGTTTGGAAAGGTTTCTTTGTGTGCAGTCTTTAAGTGTTGTTTCATCAGGTTTACTCATTATGGATGCCGTGCTACCGGCCAAGATTGAACAGCTTACTTCGGCAGTGATCACTTTGTTGGCTTCCATTAACAGACAGGGCACCACTCCACCAGTCTATGATGATTCACCGAAGTACTGGACGGTCACGGAAAAAACCTCAGCATTTTTTGGCTTTCAATGTGACAGACTCAAATTTGTGCAAAGTCTTATTTGCTCTCATGGATTCCATCTGAGATGTATCACTTACTGTGTCAAGTTGTACCATTACGAGAACCTGCAGCTCGTACTTTTGCTCATATGTGCAGTTTACTGTCTAAATACCATTGTAAACAAATGCATGTCATACGGCGCGAGTTGAGTTGTATTGATGCCACATGAAACCAAACCAGTCATACAGGGCCTGGGCAGCCAAACTTCACAGCTTTAGCCATA
The DNA here is from genome assembly GCF_023898315.1 of Schistocerca nitens. Lineage (NCBI taxonomy): Eukaryota > Metazoa > Arthropoda > Insecta > Orthoptera > Acrididae > Schistocerca > Schistocerca nitens. The sequence continues at coordinate 216,798,342 of NC_064620.1, read as the reverse complement.
AGTGTCAGTTCACTGTTGATGCCCGTAATGACTCTTATGCGGACTCTATGGTGCATGACACAATTATCTCTTTAGCTCCAGAAGGATCAAACTGCTCAGGTCATCGGTCCCTAAGCTAACCCACTACTTAATCTAACTTAAACTAACTTACGCTAAGGATGACACACACACACCCATGCCCAAGGGAGGACTCGAACCTCCGACGGGGAGAGCACATGGACGGTGACAAGATGCGTCAGACCGCGCGGCTAACCCATGAAGCTGCGCCAGAAGGCTTTACTCTTTGAAAGCATCACACTGGCAGAAGTTTTGCAAATTGAACAATCTCTTGAAGTTTCTGGGGATGGGTGATCAAACCTAAAGTGTGGGCCGAGGTGCCCACTAGGATGACACAAGGAGGTGACAGTGGCAGTAAACATGCGCACCTAGCACTGAGCAGACCAAGGCCTGCCCAAGCAGCCGCGATCACCACAGCATTTTTTGTTTCCATCTTGTCCTTTCTGTCTTGTTCAGCATGAACGTTCGGCATACTCTAAGCGCTTGGCCACTCGTAATGCTTGCCAGTAGAAAGGCCACATCACCTCCAAATGTCGTTCACTCAAGGTTGCTCAGGATATGGTCATGGACGTAAACTGTATGACTCGAGTGCTCATAACTTCTCCCAAGGTGTTTGTGGAGTTAAGTGTTTCTCGCTGAGTGCCACGGCTACAGGTCGACAAAGATGCTACAGAGAAGTTATTGAATTCTCAAACTTATAGCTGCCCAGTTGTTGACACTGGTCGTGGAAGCTGGTCAGTTATAACAAACAGTACATTGTGCTGTTGGGACAATTTATGGCATCTCCCTCCGTGGTTCGTTACATTACACTGTGGTGGTTGCTGATGCCGGTATTGAGAACTTGTCCGGACGAACGCATTTCAGGCATTTGGATTAGGAAATCCAATGCTGTTCACATTGCGTCGATCAGGTACTGTATTCTCAATTGGAAAAACTGTGTGAGGAGTTTTCGGACTTATCTTCAAACGGCAAAGGGTGTGCTACAAATTTTTCATCTCAAATTTCTTTGAAATCCATGGCTCAGCTCATTTTTATCATGCAGAATTGGACAGACTTTAATCTGTAGGGGTGGTGCAATGTGTTATGGCTAGTGAATAGTTTTCTCCACTGGTTGTAGTTCGGAAACCGTCAGGGAAACTTCTCGTCTGTGGCAACGTCAGTACTACTGTCGACGCACAGTTAATCATGTATATGTATTCTTTCCTGTACCAGGAGGAACTGTTGGCAAAAATATCTGGTGGCCAGTATTTTTCAAAAATTGATTTGTCTGAAGCTTATCTGCTGGTTCCTGTGGATGAAGAGACTCAGTTAATTCTGGTTTGGGTACTCCTTTTGGTCTCTAACAATATTTGCGCCTTTCTTTTGATGTGGCTACCGCCCCTTCTATTTTCCAACGATTTTAGAGAAATTTACTATGACTGTCATAGGTCGCGTTAATTATCTCGATGAAACTGTTGTCACAGGCTCCTCCATGGTCGATCACTGGAAAAACATGCGAACTTTTTTTTATTTCTTACCTATACGCATCATGTTGATGGTGGAGTGGTGTTGTGGGGTGACATTACATGGGGCCAGCCTTCTATTGTTTCTTTGGGCTTTGAGGTCTCGCAGGATGGGATTCATCCTCTGCCAGACCACATCTTCGCTTTTACATCAATGCCTCACTCCTCAACCATGAAGGAGCTTCAGGCCTTCCTAGGGAAGGTAGGCTACTACCATAAATTCCTTCCAGGGGCGGCCATATTGGCATGTCTCGTTACGCAAGAATGTACCATTTTTCTGGAGCCTGTATTGCAAACACGCTTTTCGAATGTTGAATTCCAAACCACGCTCGGCCCCTCGTTTGGCTACGTTCTCTCCAGACCAGCACATAGTTTTGGCGACTGACACAGTATGGCCTTAGCGTAGTCCTAGCACGCCAATATGCCAACGGTTCTTAATGACCTGCTGCTTTTGCCTCCAAATCTCTCACTCCGGCCCAGCAATATTACTCTCAGGTGGAAAGAGAGGCTCTTGCCTTAGTCTACACTCTCCAGAAATTTCATTTTTTTTTTATGGCTCGAAGTTACTGACCATAAGTCCTTAGTGTCCTTGTTTGACTCTCACACTTCCTTGCCTGACAAGGCAGCATGCCACCTGCAACGATGGGCGTTGTTGTTGTCTCGCTACAATTATGAAATCCATTTTCGACCTGCATCTAAATGTGCCAATGTGGACGCCTTGTGCCGCCTCCCTTCAGTACTACAGAACTGGATTCGGTGGTTGAAGAGGCTACAGGATGTCGTGTACCACATAAAATTGCTAGGAGACGTGTATATAATGTGAATCTCCATTTCTGATTACCACAATGAGCACCACATTGTACACTGCAATACCACCGAGTTCGTTACACTTGGGCATGAAATCACACAGAATGGACACTCTAGGATTGATATAGTGTCTGATCTGTTTATACCCTGATAATACAAGACAATGTGTTTGGAGACAACCCCGTAATATCGAACACCTTTATCACTGTGTCCTATACACGCATCAAGTTGATGGTGGAGTGGTGATGTGGGGTGACATTACTTGGGGTCAGCTTACACCTCTTGCGGTTATTGAGGGCAACCTCACAGCTCTATTGTACAGAGACGAGATTCTGCAATCAATAGTGGGACCCTATCACCAACATTTTGGTGACAATTTCATCTTGATAGATGATAACTGCCTGCTCATCGTACTGTTCTCGTGAACATGTTCCTTCCACATGCTAGGATCACCAGACTGGACTGACCTGCATGTTCCCCGAACATGTACCCAATCGAACATCTGTGGGCTTGATTGAAACGAGCTATTTTTCGATATCGACAATAGCCATGTGCTCTGTGCAACTTACACAGAATCGCAATTGAAGAGAGGGACAATTTGGACCAGGGCTTGCATGATGATCTCATCGAAAGGTATACAATGATGTATTCAACCTTCATCTTGGCAAGGAGAGTTCCACAATGTATTGCTCAGGAGTGCTGCAAAAACCCACCACATGGGAAGCAGACGATTTTGTCATTAGACAAATATTTGTTTTTTTGTATTTTTTTTAATTATTTTGTGATCTAAACACACTGCAGATGAATACATAAGCATGCCTTACAGCCAATGTTTGTTTCCTGTGCCATGGATTTCGAAATAAAGGGGTGATGCAGAACTTCTGTTGATGTGCGTATATCGTGAAGAGCAGAAGAAGAGTAAGTAGGCAGTGTCTGGAGACGCACCCTGTGGGACAGTGCTCCCCCATGAGGATGGCCTGCTTGCGTGCCTGCTCGCCATCCGGGCACCAGCCCAGAGTGTGCTGCCAGTAGGATGGGCACGGCACACCCCAAAAGCCCGCAGCACTCTCCACTGACTCTGCGAAGTACACCGCCGACATGAGGTGTGAGCACACTGGCTCATCTGCAACATACACCGCATACTGGGGATAACAGCTTGCAGCGCCACCACTTCATTCATCTAAAACTTGTGTAAAAAAAATCAACAGCTCTAAACCTCAATCTACGCTCTACTGATGCTTTTATTTCACACTTCGTACTAAGCATTAATGTAACGGCACACAGAACACTACTCTGGGCCGTGCACATCTAGTCTGAATCACATCACTTTGGTAGCAGAGCATGGTTAGAGTACTGGGCTATTAGGATTAAGAAGGTGGAACAATTGATTGAGCTTTGGTCATAAATTTTACATAAATCATTTATTGAAACTTTTATTGCAATTAACATTAACTCATTTCAGCATGCGAAAGCCCACTTACATGAACTCACAGCTCAAAAAATTATGAATTTAAGAACAATCCAGAATTACTTGAGACTTAAAATTTTGCAGATACGAATCACTTAACAAAACAATTCAGCAAATAACCTCTCATCAAGAAGGCTTTAGTCAAAATGTCGGTCAATAACTCGAACAAGTTTGGAAGTAACAGCGAATTCAGAAAACAATATTAGAAAAAGAAAGGCTGGCACACAATGCTTTAGCTATTAAGAAACTATCTGTAATGTATACACCACAATGAGGTGGACTGAGAGAGAGGGACGAGAAGATGGACAGAAAGAGAGGGAAGGAGAAATAGAGGGACAGAAAAAGCAAGAGTAAAAGGACACAGAAAGGAGAGAGGAGGAGTAGAGAGGAGACTGGGAAAATGGGGAGATTGGCTGAAAGAGGGGGACGGAGATGTGCAGAGAGAAAAGTGGGTGGAGGGGGTGAACAAAGAGAGAGGGGAGAAGGAGATGGACAGAGGGGGAATGAAGTCTGACAGAGAGAGTGTAGAATGAGATAGAAAGAGAGAGGGAGAGGAAGAGATTGACAAAGAGAGGAGGAGGAGGGTAAGTTGTAAGAAGCAAGTGGAAGATGGATAGGGGAAGCAAGTAAGTGGAAAAGGGTGAGTGAGAGTCGAGATGGACAGAGGGGGGGGGGGGGGTGGGTGGAGGAGATGAGTAGAAAGAGGAGAGGAGGAAATTGATAGAGATCGGGGGAGGAGGATAAGGACAGATGGGGATGAGGAGATGGGTAGGGAGAAGTGGGGGAGCAGAAAGGGAGATGGACAGAGAGAAGCAGATGAGACAATGGAGAGAGCTGGGGAAGGAAGAGATTTGTGCAATATTTGTACCATATGGCTACTATATATATAAAGCAGCACATATGTGTGTATTTCTGGGATCTGCCCCCAAACCCCTGGATCGATTTCAAATAAATTTGGAACACAAATGGCGAACTTCATGAGTATCAGTGCTGTGGAGTTTGAAACCTCCCAGCTGCAATGCAAATGGGGATACGCGCAAAAAAAGTGTGTTTTCAGACCCTGCCACATACGTTTACCTGCACAAGAGGCATTTTAAATGGGAATATATCAGCCTGCCTTATCGACCTGCTTGGCATGGCAGGCAACATATCAGGGGTAAGAAACGATTATCCCACTATGCCATGTAGGCTGCCAGGCATGATAGGTGTGCTTTGCAAGGTAGCCTAAATGTCAGAGGCAAATAACAGTTTTCAAGCCCTGTGTGATAAGCATGTTGCAGGTGTGGTATCAGTCGACTTTATTGACCAGTTTTACGGGGACTCCATGTGCAGGTGGGCACATACCATACATAGATTAGAGATAAGATTAGATTAGATTAGTACTTGTTCCATAGATCATGAATACGACACTTCGTAATGATGTGGAACGTGTCAGACTAATAAAAGGTGTCCATGCAAGATATTACATTGGACAAAATATTACATGACACTCAATAATTTTTTTTGTGGAGGTTGGAAAATTACCCACTTACTATATCCAAAAACTCATCTAATGAGTAGAAGGAGCTGCCATTAAGAAATTCTTTTAATTTCCTTTTAAATGCTATATGGCTATCTGTCAGACTTTTGATGCTATTAGGTAAGTGACCAAAGACTTTTGTGGCAGCATAATTTACCCCCTTCTGAGCCAAAGTTAGATTTAACCTTGAGTAGTGAAGATCATCCTTTCTCCTAGTGTTGTAGCTGTTGTATATTGCTAGAGAAGACCGAAATGCACGCTATAAGCTCACGCAGGCTGGCGTAAGGTCTGAAACAGGATACGTAATGAATGCTATAAAGAAAAGTACGTAGCTGCTGGAATACTTAACTTTAATCCATCATTGTTGTACATCGCTCTTGACGATACAAGTGAGACTCTGTAGATTCATGCAATGTAATACTAATGGCGCCTTGCTAGGTCGTAGCCATTGACTTAGCTGAAGGCTATTCTAACTATCTGCTCTGCAAATGAGCGAGGCTTCGTCAGTGTGCATCGCTAGCTAAGTCGTCCGTACAACTGGGGCGAGTGCTAGTCCGTCTCTCGAGACCTGCCGTGTGGTGGCGCTCGGTCTGCGATCACTAACAGTGGCGACACGCGGGTCCGACATGTACTAATGGACCGCGGCCGATTTAAAGCTACCACCTAGCAAGTGTGGTGTCTGGCGGTGACACCACAGTAGCCATGTACACTGCTATTACTTTTGAATTCGTTCGGATTGTTAATAACAAATTTCATAAGTGAATATATATATATATATATATATATTGTGAGGCTACAGTGAAGATTTCTAGCTCTTTAAATAAGTGTCTGCAGGATGATCTTGTATGAGCTTCAGAAATTATTCTGATTACACGCTTTTGTGCAATGAACACTCTTTTACTCAATGATGCGTTACCCCAGAATATGATGCCATACGAAAGCAGAGAATGAAAATAGGCGTGGTAAGCTAATTTACTCAGATGTATATCGCCAAAATTTGCAATGACCCTAATAGCATAAGTAGCTGAACTCAAACGTTTCAGCAGATCCTCAGTGTGTTTTTTCCAGTTCAACCCCTCATCAATGCATACACCTAGAAATTTTGAATATTCTACCTTAGCTACCGATTTCTGATCAAAGTCTATATTTATTAATGGGGTCATTCCATTTACTGTGTGGAACTGTATATACTGTGTTTTGTCAAAGTTTAATGAGAGCCCATTTGCAGAGAACCACTTAATGATTTTGTGAAAGACATTGTTTACAATTTCACCAGTTAATTCTTGTCTGTCGGGTGTGATAGCTATACTTGTATCATCGGCAAAAAGTACCAGCTTTGCATCTTCGTGAATATAGAATGGCAAGTCATTAATATATATATTAAGAACAGCAGAGGACCTAAGACCGAACCTTGCGACACCCCTTTCTTGATTGTTCCCCAGTTTGAAAAAACACCAGTTTAAAAAACTTTTACATTAAATGACTCTGGTCGCAGAATCCTGTACACTTACAAGGTAGATTAGGGTTTAGTATCCTGTCGACAGTGATATCATTAGAGATGGAGCATTCACATTAAGGATTCTGGGAAATCACGGACAACCTAAATCTGGTTGATTGACAAAGGAGTTGGATCACCATCCTGCAGTATTTGAGTGCAGTGTCTTAGCACAGCGGTTGTCTTCCTTCATCACATTTATGGATGCGTGATTTGAGGAAAGTTAAATGATTCAAACACTTGTTTTATGACAAAATTCTGCCAGAACTAAATTGTTAATAATTAGAAGGCTAGTAAGAGTAAAAGAGCGGCTGAGGCCACAAGCGGTGGATCACATCTCTACGTGTTTGTTGCGCAGTATTTGTTTTGTCTGTGACATCATCGTACAAGCATAGGCGCATGCACGTGATAGAGAAATAGTCTCTGTGTAAAGTTATAAACTGGTGTAGCGTGGATGTGTGATTAGCTGGAACATTGATTCAGGTGGCACTGTGACGAGCTTACAGAGCACTACTAGAACCACAGTGAGACAATAAAAATATTTGCCAGAGTATAAGTGAAATCCGTATTAAATTGAAAATTACAAAGTAATGAAAAATATCCTCTCATTTGACTACATGAGCAGAAGTTGCACTAGTATGCCAACTTTACAAATTGCTGCTAAGGTCGATTTTAACTCATCTATCTCCTGTAATTGACCTCTTACTTATACTTCATCAGTCTGTATTTCGACGTGGCAAAAGCTATGGTGGACAGCAGCTAAATGTCACACAGTTTACAGATGATGGGTCTGAAGCTTTTAAGGTGACAGGTGTGATATTTGTCGACTTATCAGCAGTGTATGACATTGTCACTCACCAGTTATTTCTAGCCAAGATCTACAACCTGACCGAGGACTTTGGCCTAACTAGGCTCATCGCAGATTCTTCATCGGTTTCTAAGATCACCGCAGCCGATGGAGACTGCAGAAAATCGGTCTCCAGCAGGAAGTGTGCTGGCTACAATTCTGTTCGATGTCTACATAAATGACTAACCCTTAGCACCCAACAGCAGTAACTTCTTTTATACCAATGGCCTTGCTCTAGCCACCCAGAGCACAGATTTTGAATCAGTGGAGAACGCCCCCATGAATGTCCTTAACAACTTTCCAAATACTACAACACAAACCAACTTCAGCCAAATCCCACAAAGACACAACGTGGGCTTTTCATTTGAGAAACAGGGAAGCTAGTCAGAAACTAAAGATAGTATGGTCAGGTGTTGAAATTGAACACTGTGAGGTCCCAAAACACCTACAAGTGACACTAGATACAGTTCTTACTTTCAAGAAACATCGTATGAACTGCAAGGCCGAGGTTTCCACAAAGAACATTCTTTTACAGAAACTGGCCGGATCACAGTGGGGCTGAAACTCTACGGCCCTCTGCAATGGCACTATGCCATTCTGTGGCAGGGCATGCATATCCTTTTTGGTACAATTCAAAACATGCCAGACAGGTGGGCATAGCTCTCAGTCACACATGCAGAGTCATAACATGCTGCTTTAAATCCACTACAGTTGAATAGCTTTACCACCTCGCAAGCAATATCATCAGCACGACCACACCATAACACCACCGCCTCCGAATTTTACTGTTGGAACTACACACGCTGGCAGATGACGTTCACTGGGCATTTGCCATACCCACACCCTGTCATTGGATCGCCACATTGTGTTCCGTGATTCGTCACTCCACACAACGTTTTTCCACTGTTCAATCGTCCAATGTTTACGCTCCTTACACCAAGAGAGGCGTCGTTAGGTATTTACCGATGTGACGCGTGGCTTATGGGCAGCAGCTCGACCGTGATATCCAAGTTTTCTCACCTCCCACGTAACTGTCATAGTACTTGCAGTGAATCCTGATGCAGTTTGGAATTCCTGTGTGATGGTCTGGATAGATGTCTGCCTATTACACATTACGACCCTCTTCAACTGTCAGCGGTCTCTGTCAGTCAACAGACGAGGACGGCCTGTACGCTTTTGTGCTGTACGTGTCCCTTTGCGTTTCCACATCACTATGACATCGGAAATAGAGGACCTAGGGTCGTTTAGGAGTGTGGCAATCTCGCGTACAGATGTACGACACAAGTGACACCCAATCAGCTGACCACATTCGAAGTCCGTGAGTTTCGCGGAACGCTCCATTCTGCTCTCTCACGATGTCTAATGGCTACTGAGGTCGCTGATATGAAGTATCTGGCAGTATGTGGCAGCACAATGCATCTAATATGAAAAACGTATGTTTTTGGGGGTGTCCAGATGCTTTTGATCACACAGTATATATCGACTCCATCCTTAGTTTCATTACAAAACTTCACAGTTTCTGAAAGTTTCTTCTCAGTATTCTCATTCATCTTACATCCAGCATGCATGTTACTCAGAATACGTATATTTTTTTTCTTTTTCCATTGGTATGTTGAGAGAAGGTCGTCGCCTGACTTGTGTTTTGCATGGAATGTGTCGTCTCCACTTCGCGCAGCAGGAAGAACCTCCTTGAGTGAGCTCCGAAGAGCGCCAACGAAACTTGTTCCTTTTTGTTTCAGTTGATCTGCCAGTTTCACGGAGGTGAAGAAGTCAGTCGTGACGTCCCGTATGGTCAACGCGCCTGACATTTGTTGTCGTGTAAGAGAACTGTTAGCAGCGCTCCAGACAGCAGTGTAGAAGGGGACGGGGGGATTCGCCACTGTATAATATGTTATTCTGTAGCATTCTATTGTCACTCCGTAGGTCTGCTCGTCGACAGTCCATAGAAAACGGAAAGCCGCGCTAATACAAAGTATCCTCCGACCCCCAAATACTTCGTTTTTCGCGTTCTTTTTGGCCCAAAGTATCATAATATACTCTTAACATTTCATGAATAACGTCGAGGCACGCCCGGAAACTATTTAGTGTCTGAAGACCGGTGTTACTGATATCAAATTGCGTTAAAAGATGCATGGGTCAAAAATGACCCACATGGTACTACTGGCATAACAGGTAAATTTTTCATACTTCTAGGTGAGCTAGGGGGATGAAATTTTGGTGAGTTTTTCAACCCCGTAAATGATGAAAAGTCACGGGGACGTCTGGTCCTGCGATTATTATGGAGAAAAACCATCGTGGTTCAAAAATGACACACATGGTACTTCTAGTGTTTAGAGATTGATAGTTAAATTATGTATTCATACGAAACACTTCAAAAAAATGGTTCAAATGGCTCTGGCACTATGGGACTTAACTTCTGAGGTCATCAGTCCCCTAGAACTTAGACCTACTTAAACCTAACTAACCTAAGGACATCACACACATCCATGCCCAAGTCAGGATTCGAACCTGCGACCGTAGCGGTCGCGCGGTTCCAGACTGTAGCTCCTAGAACAGCTCGGCCACTCTGGCCGGCACGAAACACTTATTACGCACGATTTTATCCCGACGTTTTCACGAAAAATCTACGGCACGGACCTGAACTACAAGCGCACAGTTTTTTCAATAGCATCCACTATCGTGCTCGGCTAAACTGCTGAGAGAGAATTAATACGGTCACAGTGAACTTTTTAAACTAAGCGAGGACAAAGTACGTAATGAATGTAAAATTAATTTTCGCATTGAGGAAGTATAAGGGGACGTAGGCTTTGTTAGGGAACGACTATTTTTGGTGCATTAAACGATTGATTAACTTAACGAGAGGACTATTTTTTTTATTTCTCTTATGATTTAAACCTTGAAATAAAAAACGAATAACTATCGAAAGAGACACACATGAGCTACTTGTTTCGAAATTCTACGACATGTGCATTCTCCCTCTGTTAAGGCCCTTGTTCAGCTACAGCCAATGGCTGATCAAGTTTTGTTGTAGCCAAAAGTAGTAAGATGGTGTAACAACAGCTTTACAAGAAAAATGTGCAATGTGTTGATACGTTACTGCAGAACGGATGAACTCGGGAGAGGCTGCAGGTAGAATGCAAGCGTGGCTAGTAGAGAGAGGAGAGACTGACTCACTGCGCGCTTCTCGGCATGCGGGTTGATGTGTACCGCCGTTGACGTAGAAGTCTGCGTGGCCCGACGGCTCGATCTTGCCGAAGACGCCGGCGTTGGTGTGGATGGCGTCCACGAAGTCGGCGTCGCTGGGGTCCAGCTTCCAGGAGGACTTGAGCGTCGCGAAGAACGGCAGCGCCGGGTCCAGCCCTGCACAGCGTACGAAGCGACCCTCGTCAAAGTCACACATAGACAACACCTCAGTTGCATGTTGCGGTAGCAAATACCGAATGAAAAACGGTAGAGGCTTATCCGAGTCTGAACTTTTGCTGTGATGGCGACATTCCGTCAGTTTATAAAGTAAACACTTGTCACTATGACATTAAAATTACCGAGAGTTACAAGAGTATATAACGATGGATTACAATAATAATTCGGAAATATGGTAGAAAGGTTCAAAATGGTTCAAATGGCTCTAAGCACTGTGGGACTTAACATCTGAGGTCCTCAGTCCCCTAAACTTAGAACTACTTAAACCTAAGAAGCCTAAGGACATCACACACATCCATGTCCGAGGCAGGATTCGAACCTGTGACCGTAGCAGCCGCGTGGTTCCGGACTGAAGCGCCTAGTACCGCTCGGCTGGTAGAAAGGGAGAGGGGGGGGGGGGGAGGAGGCGGAGGTTAGTACGGACCCCAAGTAAAGCTAAATTTTTTATGTAACATTTACTGGATCTAAAATTAAGAGAGGCGTTTAGTAAGTAATGCAACACATTTTTTTTTCTCGGACAGTTTGGGTCGAAGAAATGCAGAGTAGTTGTGGGAAATATTGAACTATTCCCACTTCATCGGCGCCGCTGTACGTAGACTGTAAAATGGCGTCTGTAACAGAGGTGCGTCCCAAGCAGAGAGTTACTTTGATGGAGAAACAGAGCGTTGCAGATATTCATAGGAGCTTGCAAAATGTCTACGGAGACCTGGCAGAGAATGAAACGGTGAGCCATTTGGCGATGCGTCTGTCATCGTCGAAACAAGGTCGCGCGACCCTGTCCGAACTCCTGCATGCCAGAAGGCTGCACAGTCAAACACCTCTCTGCACAACTGGACGTCTCTGGTGGTAGTGTTGGCACCATAGTCCACCAGTTGGTGAACTCAAATGTGTGTAGTCGCTCGGTTTCTCGTTGCCTAACAGAGACCCATAAAGAACAACGAAGGACCATCTGTCCGGAACTGTTTACGTGTTACGAAGGTGATCGTGACAATTTTTTGTCGAAAATCGTCACAGATGACGAAACATGAGTTCGTCACTTCAAACCGGAAACAAAACGGCAATCCACGGACTGACACCACACCACCTCTCCTCTGAAAAGAAGGTCAAAGCCGCACCCTCAACCGGCGAAGTCACGGCGACGGTGGGAATCTGAAAGGCCTATTCTCTTTGATGTCCTCCCTCTTGCGGCTAGGATTAACTCTGAAGTGTACTGTGCTACCCTCAGGAAATTGAAGAAACGACTTCGGCATGTTCGTTTCCACAAAAAATGCAAAACAACTCCTTCTCCATGACAACCCATGGAGAGAAGCTCACGAAGCTTCGTTGGACTGTTCTTCCTCATCCACGTTTGGCCTAATGAAGGATATGTTCCGTGGGAAGCATTACGTGGACAATGGATAGGTTACTGGTACAGCCAGAAATTGGCTTCGACGTGGACCAGTAGAGCGGTATCTGATGTGAGGAAATATTATTATTATTATTTAAGCATCAGATTGAGAAGGGGAAGCAACATATATTTGCGTGGCTCCCTGTCCCGTTAAGAAAGTACCGCTTACCATTGTGGAACAGTGAGACTTTGTGCGAGCGATGTGCGATTAGAGAAGTTTGCTAAGAAATTCCCGGATGTCACTCGCACTGAAAATGTACCTAAGGGCCAGTTTAAAACTGAGTTGACGAATATTACAAGGGGGGAATATAAGTAGTATGTTAACGTCGGCCTCGACTGTTCTGTCCGCACAATGACACGTCGGACACGGTTGGCTCCGTAAAAAAACGTGGCACATAGAAAGTAAATGATTAAGCAAACACAAATTTAGAGTATTTGACACTATTATTACGAACTTGGACGTACATATAACAGGTTAACACTTACGTTAATAACAATGACAGAGCTTGAGTAGTTTGAAAAGTTTAGAAATCACGTAGAAATGTCCATTCATTAACCAAACTGTGTTTTTCACACATGCTAGTCTCACACGCAACAAAATAACAGTATTTATCAATAGATTTAAAGAAATTACAAATCTTAAAATGACGACTATGTAATGGTGCGTCCGTATTATATAGGACATAAAAAGAGAGTGATATTGTCCGGCAGTGGACGATGGGTTGCGCGCTTGTTTTTTTTTTTTTTTTTTTTTTTTTTTTTTGAAATGTCTTCAAGGTCTGTCTTGAATATCGATGTTTTTACAAACGCGTTGGTCTATGGTTTCCTAGGGGCGTCAGTGGTGCTGGATTCATTTCTCCTTGTAAATCGTCAAAATACATCATTACAATGCGTAGTTAAATATTATGTACTGACAAATAAATGGCTCTTGGCCTCTCATTACTCAAATCAGTGTTTTACTTGACGAGATGTGGCGGTGTGAAAATACAATATCTCAGGTACCATGCGGGCATACAGGCTCTCCGAGTAAGGTGGGGTAAGGCCGTCACGTTAAATGGAGATTGTGTTGAAAAATAGGGTTTCGTAGCCAAAAGAGTGGGGAATAATATGGTGTATTGGAATCCTGAATGAAGTCAACATGCTTTCAGAAAAAAAGGTTGTTTTGCATTACTTATTGAACTCCCATCGTGGTTAACATGTGAGCTCGTTAGGGTTACATATTTTAATAAATACTGTTCATGTAACCGTCGGTGACTTTTTAACCACTCTTGAAGACACGGAGAAAAATTATATCTCTTGATGATGGAAATAACACACTCACAAATAAAACACAAGGTCTCCTAAACTTTAATTTACAAAGAGAAAAGAAAAAGTCAAACTACATATATATGACAACACTACACATTATGGAACAAATACCTGCCTTCATAGGTTGCACTTCAAGGTGCTACATAAGCGAAGGTACTTCCTGCCAGCTAGCAGAAACAGTGGGACAACGTCCTGTATCTTGATTTTGGTGGAAATCTGCGTGTACTTAACTGGATCCTGCTCCGCATTGAGACTGAAGATATTGTTAAGCAAACATTTATTGGTTCCACTGCAAAGAATGGTGTACTCAGATTGGATGGACTTACAGAAAAGTCTGTCTGGAAGAACTGCTCAGGATTCAAAAGGACTGGGCTTCAAGCGTTTCACGATGATTATAAATATGAGGGCGTGCTGAAAAGTAAAGCCACCGACTTTTTTTATGTGAAAACTCTTAAACCTTTTTTGATAAAACAAGCGTTATTAACAGTATGCATCTTTATTTTTCATGTCTACATATTGGCAGCCCTCTGTCTTTAGAAGGCTCAGAATTGTAGAGTGTAAAAAGGCGCTGTTTAATGTAACTATGTCGATACATGAGGAACAGCGTGCTGTAATCGAGTTTCGGATTTGAGGAGTTCGTCATGACGATGCTAGGCCACACAAGGACACTGTGGCATTTGTAACGCCCCTTCGCCTTGGTTTCACTCTTGTCGATCATCCTTCATACCATCACGACTTAACCCTGTCCGATTTTCATGTTTCCAAAACTTTGATAGTGATACAACGGTGCAAGCAGAGGTGATGCTTCTGCTCCATCAATACAGTCAAACACTCTACAGTGACGGTGTGGTTAGCACACTGGATTCGCATTCGGGAGGACGACGGTTCAAAACCCGCATGCGGCCATCTTGATTTACGTTTTCCGTGATTTCCCCAAATCGCTTCAGGTAAATGCCGGGATGGTTCCTTTGAAAGGACACTGCCGACTTCCTTCCCTTCCTTCCCTATTCCGATGGGTCCGATGACTTCGCTGTTTGGTCCGTCCCCCAAATCAACCAATCAACCAGCGACGGTATCAACAAACTGATCTCCCGTTGAGAGGAATATTACCTTCACCAGGGTGACTATGTTGAGAAATAATTATGTAGACTTAAAGTAGTAAAGGAGTTTTGCTATTTGGGGAGCAAAATAACTGATGATGGACGAAGTAGAGAGGATATAAAATGTTGACTGGCAATGGCAAGGAAAGCATTTCTGAAGAAGAGAAATTTGTTAACATCGAGTATAGATTTAAGTGTCAGGAAGTCGTTTCTGAAAGTATTTGTATGGAGTGTAGCCATGTATGGAAGTGAAACATGGACGATAAATAGTTTGGACAAGAAGAGAATAGAAGCTTTCGAAATGTGGTGCTACAGAAGAATGATGAAGATTAGGTGGGTAGATCACATAACTAATGAGGAGGTACTGAATAGAATTGGGAAGAAGAGGAGTTGTTGGCACAACTTGACAAGAAGAAGGGACCGGTTGGTAGGACATGTTCTGAGGCGTCAGGCGATCACAAATTTAGCATTGGAGGGCAGCGTGGAGGGTAAAAATTGTAGAGGGAGACCAAGAGATGAATACACTAAGTAGATTCAGAAGGATGTAGGTTGCAGAAAATACTGGGAGATGAAGAAGCTTGCACAGGATAGAGTAGCATGGAGAGCTGCATCAAACCAGTCTCAGGACTGAAGACCACAACAACAACAACAACAACAACAACAACAAAGAACAAAAATGTAAAATGTTAATAACGTCTGTTTTATGTAATAAGCTGTGAGTGTTTTTACATAAAAAATTCGCATTACTTTTTAGCACGGCCTCGTACTTCAGAGAACAAGTTGGGAAAAGCTGCCCTAAGCCATTGCTGGTAAACTTAAATAGTTTCAGGAAACGGGTACAGACATTGTGATCTAGAGCAGGATTTAAAACGAGTGGCTAAACGCCATTCCATGGAGTGCTAATTGGTCAAAAGCCTCAGGAGAAACGTTATCCACTAAACTGTTACGATCTACAGGGTGAGTCAGGTGGAAAGGTACATGTTTTGAGGGGTGATAGCACAAGTTATTTTGAAAACAAAACGTCATTTGCACATGTGACTTGTTCGTACTAGCTTCCGAGGTAACTAATGAAAACAATGGCTAACAGAACAAATGCAGGTGATTGTAAATGAAAGATTGTAATCTAATGTTCTGTTTAATTATATGCATTTTCTCAAAAAATATGTTCAAAACGTCCACCGATAACTGCACTGCGCCGGCCGGTATGGCCTAGCGGTTCTAGGCGCTTCAGTCTGGAACCGAGCGACCGCTCCGGTCGCAGGTTCGAATTCATCCTCGGGCATGGATGTGTGTGATGTCCTTAGGTTAGTTAGGTTTAAGTAGTTGTAAGTTCTAGGGGACTGATGACCTCAGATGTTAAGTCCCATAGTGCTCAGAGCCATTTGAACCATTTAACTGCACTGCAGTTTGCAACTCTTGTTCAAAATGGTTCAAATGGCTCTGAGCACTATGGGACTTAACATCTATGGTCATCAGTCCCCTAGAACTTAGAACTACTTAAACCTAACTAACCTAAGGACAGCACACAACACCCAGCCATCACGAGGCAGAGAAAATCCCTGACCCCGCCGGGAATCGAACCCGGGAACCCGGGCGTGGGAAGCGAGAACGCTACCGCACGACCACGAGATGCGGGCTGCAACTCTTGTAAACAGTTGCTGTGTTGCTGATTTGAGCTCATCGTACGATCCTTTACTTGAACACACGCATGTAAAATACGAACGGGAAATTCCTCCTTCGTGAAGTTTGCATTGAAATGATTAGTGAAGGCAGCACTAACAATAAGTGGTCTAATGTCGCTTCGGTTGTATTCGCATGTGAGTTCTAGTGTAGAAGGACATGCGGCTGACGCCTGTGATTTTCGAATAGCTGAATGTGGATATGGCAAATAAAAGGGCATATGCTCATTTGAAGTTTTTTGTTCAGCATCACCAACACTATCACCCCTCAAAACTTGTGCTTTTCCTCCGGACTCGCCCTATAGATCTTTTATGAGAACTGTATTATAAGTTTTCATACTGTTACAATGCTTACGGCAAAGAGAAAAAAATGTGTGTGTGTTGTGTTAAAAGATAATACCGTGGTGAATGACGGACCCCGTCAGCAAGGGTGCATGTTAGTGCATAGGTGGAAATGCTGCAAGGCATTTGAATACAAATGCCTTTTGGTATTATCGATGAAAGTATTTAACTTTATGAAAAAATATTTACAGTATTCAGCTGAATATCCTTCTGCAATAAGAATTTGTTCATTTGTATTTTGTGTAATAAGTAAAATTGCCCGAATTTCTACTTCTTTTTGTGCCTCAGTTAAAAAATATGTGATATATGTGTGCAAATAGCAACAAGTGTAATAAATGTGTTAAAAAAAGTAGCCGAAGTCGGTAGCGCACATCCACGCTGTGGCACTCAACTTCGAAGCAGCCAGTTCAAGTCCTCGTGGAGCAACAAATTTTCAGCTCCAGTATTTGTTCAGCAAGGGGTGGGGAAGCAGTGGTTTAAGCTACCTGATCATCAGAATTTGTGCCTATCGATTGTTGTGGATTAAATTCCCCAACATGTCCTGAGTGATCGATACAGCGAAGCCATGCTTTTGTCTGTTATAACGCAAGTAGTCCGTAGCGAAATGCAGAAAGTATTGCGAACGATCAGTGATTGGCGCAGGGACTAGCAGCTGACCACAAACCTAAATAAATGTAGCGTGAAATTACAATGAAGTGAATACCCCTAGCTACATACAGACGTTGATATAAGTCAACGGGGACAGTTGAAAATGTGTACGACGACCGGGACTCGAACCCGGTATCTCCTGCGCACATGGCAGACGCTCTATCCATATATATATATATATATATATATATATATATATATATATATATATATATATATATATATATATTTGAAAGCCAGCTAGTCTAGCCATTTCTTTAATGAAGAAAACGAAAAAGGATTTTTTTTATTTTTTATTTTATTTTATTTTTGTACAAATGGATAAAGGAAAGCCGTTCCTCTTCGGCTACATAAACAGAGTAATAGGAAGTAGTCCCGTTACGACATAAGGTTGCTCCATACTATAGCTCGCTGCCAATTTTTCGGAAGCCGGCCGGAGTGGCCGAGCGGTTCTAGGCACTACAGTCTGGAACTGCGCGACCGCTACGTTCGCAGGTTCGAATCCTGCCTCGGGCATGGATGTGTGTGATGTCCTTAGGTTAGTTAGGTTTAAGTAGTTCTAAGTTCTAGGGGACTGATGACCTCAGAAGTAAAGTCCCATAGTGCTTAGAAAATGGCTCTGAGCACTATGGGACCCAACTGCTGAGGTCATTAGTCCCCTAGAATTTAGAACTAGTTAAACCTAACTAACCTAAGGACATCACACACATCCATGCCCGAGGCAGGGTTCGAACCTGCGACCGTAGCGGTCTCGCGGTTCCAGACTGCAGCGCCAGAACCGCGCGGCCACTTCGGCCGGCTAGTGCTTAGAGCCATTCGAATTTTTCGTTGACTATCGTCTCATTGCTGTGTTGTTTCCGTTGTTTGTTCAATCTCATAAAAAAAGAGAACTGGAAAGAGATCCTTGGTTATCTTCTCATGTCATCGATAATCCAGCTGCGAGGCGGATTATGGAATGTGCTCCAAAGAAAATTAGAAAAATATTGCCTGTATTTAGGGCTCTTGACGATCGCACAATGTCGTTCGTTGAGGTAATACCAAAAATCGGGTACCGTCTTTTAGCCATTACCGAAGAGGTAGTGAACTGCGTGGCCGCTGATCCACGTCACAGAGTTCGTTTTTGCTCTTGGGAAATAAATCTTATCGGGGAAAAGAAGTGATCGGGTAGTTATCCTGTCGGGAGTCGTGCGTGTGAGAAAAGCCAATATCCGGTGGCACAACTTTTTCCATTAACAGTTACGTACCATGCAGATTCCACGTCAGTATCAAGGGTGGTGGCATTCACTGCCTGCCACACTGCACGCCACTTTGTAGTGGGGTGTTTGCTTTCAATCACATTCGTCGTCCTGTTCATTTGCATGGCAGCATATATCGCCCTCGTCATCATCAAGCGTGTGGGTGGTAGTGCGGTATGGATGTAGCTTAATTCAAGGAAGAATTGTCTAATGTAGAAGAAAGGTGCTGGGATGTCCGATATCATCGCAGGGGGTGCGAGTGAGATTGGTCGTAAGGCTTCCAGTAAGAGACTTGTGAGGCACGTCGGACTTCGTCGCCACAGTTGCAGGTGACAGCTGACGAACAGGGCCTTCGCTCTGTTCTGAATATGACAAAGGCCTAAACCTCCTCTGCTCCTCGGGAGGGTTAGGGACTCGTAACGAATCTTAAATAACATGCCCGTATTAACGAAGGTTCCCAAACCCGCCAACACGCGGTGAGCCAGAGTAGGTGGTATCGGGAGTATCTGTGCAAAATGGGAGATACGTGACGCCAAACAGACGTTAGCGTATCGCGTCCGTTGCAGGAGGTCTAGATGTCTAAGACGGTAGTCACTTATTCCTGCTCTCATCTGATTCAATAAACGCCTGTAAGCTGTTGAACGCTTTATGTGAATTCAATGCCAAGACAGCGGATTGTGTCACTGATTCGTAGCGGCGCGACACTCTCGTCGGGTAGACTTCTGCCTACATACAGAGCGTGCGGTTTGTGGAGATTGAGTTTGTTCCCCGACGTCGCGCCGTAGGTCGCCACCCACGCCAGTGCTGCACGAGCATCGTCATTACTGCGAAGAAGGTTCAAATGGCTCTGAGCACTATGGGACTCAACTGCTGAGGTTATTAGTCCCCTAGAACTTAGAACTACTTAAACCTAACTAACCTAAGGACATCACAAACATCCATGCCCGAGGCAGGGTTCGAACCTGCGACCGTAGCGGTCTTGCGGTTCCAGACTGCAGCGCCTTTAACCGCACGGCCACTTCGGCCGGCTGCGAAGAAGGAGTACCAGATCATCCGCATAGGCAGTGCAGCAAAAGGTGTGTCCACCAATGGACATCCCAGTCAGGCGTTGTCGGAGGCCGCAGAGGAGTGGTTCCAAGACGAGGGCGTACAATATCGCCGAAAGAGGGCAGCCTTGTCGCACCGATCGCTGGATCTGTATCGGCGGCGTGAGACGGCCGTTATATAACACCTTGGACGTCGCTCCGCGTAGGAGACGCATCAGTACCTTAACTATTATGTCCGTATACCCCATTTGTCGCAGTACCTCCATCAAAAACGTGTGGTCGACTCTGTCAAAGGCCTGGCTAAAGTCGAGTGGGGCCAGTTGGCGAGCTTTGGCTAGCGCGATCATATCTCGATATCGACCCAGTGCAGTGCGAATATTATGGTCACCACCTAATGATGCCTGGTCCTGCGACACAACACATCGTACCGATCGCTTTAGGCGTGCCGCCAGAAGCCGGGTGAAAATCTTCAAGTCACTGTTGAGTAAGGTCAAGGGGCGATAATCACTGATCCTGGAACCGCCTCGTGGTTTGTGTATGGGCACAACCAGCCCTTCTAGGAACGCCCCAGGGGTCCCGTCGTGGGAGACATAAGATCGCGGCAAATATCAGTCCATGGTGGTGCCGGAAATTGCTGATATATCCGGTAAAATTCCAGAGGAAGGCCATTAGGTCCGGGGAACTTATGAGCAGCCCCCGCCTGTATTGCTTCAATGATTTCCTCTTCCGTTACATCTGCAGTCAAATCCGCCGCCACTGTCGGAGAGATCGTGCCATAAGTGAGTTGAGAGACTTCGGCGATCACCTCTGGGGGATGTCGGTGTTCCGAGTACAGCCTAGTGTAGTGAGCATGAAGAGCGTTTCCTATATCGCGCTGGGTATCAAGGCGCCGTCCGTCTTGCGTCGTGATTCCATCTGAGCCACCGAGGACATAGAGGATAGTGCGACTGCAGGGACTTACCAGTGGTACGCCTCCCGTGAGATCCACATTCCCAACTTATTGTCCCACACTATATTCATAGTGCCCCTGCCCATTATACTCATTACTCGCGGCTTTTTTCCGATTCCCGAAAGAGTTCGGTCACTGTTTGTGCATCCACACAGAAGAAGAAGATGGTCAAATAGCGAGTGAGCCTTTATATATATATATATATATATATATATATATATATATATATATATATATATATATATATATATATATACTCCTGGAAATTGAAATAAGAACACCGTGAATTCATTGTCCCAGGAAGGGGAAACTTTATTGACACATTCCTGGGGTCAGATACATCACATGATCACACTGACAGAACCACAGGCACATAGACACAGGCAACAGAGCATGCACAATGTCGGCACTAGTACAGTGTATATCCACCTTTCGCAGCAATGCAGGCTGCTATTCTCCCATGGAGACGATCGTAGAGATGCTGGATGTAGTCCTGTGGAACGGCTTGCCATGCCATTTCCACCTGGCGCCTCAGTTGGACCAGCGTTCGTGCTGGACGTGCAGACCGCGTGAGACGACGCTTCATCCAGTCCCAAACATGCTCAATGGGGGACAGATCCGGAGATCTTGCTGGCCAGGGTAGTTGACTTACACCTTCTAGAGCACGTTGGGTGGCACGGGATACATGCGGACGTGCATTGTCCTGTTGGAACAGCAAGTTCCCTTGCCGGTCTAGGAATGGTAGAACGATGGGTTCGATGACGGTTTGGATGTACCGTGCACTATTCAGTGTCCCCTCGACGATCACCAGTGGTGTACGGCCAGTGTAGGAGATCGCTCCCCACACCATGATGCCGGGTGTTGGCCCTGTGTGCCTCGGTCGTATGCAGTCCTGATTGTGGCGCTCACCTGCACGGCGCCAAACACGCATACGACCATCATTGGCACCAAGGCAGAAGCGACTCTCATCGCTGAAGACGACACGTCTCCATTCGTCCCTCCATTCACGCCTGTCGCGACACCACTGGAGGCGGGCTGCACGATGTTGGGGCGTGAGCGGAAGACGGCCTAACGGTGTGCGGGACCGTAGCCCAGCTTCATGGAGACGGTTGCGAATGGTCCTCGCCGATACCCCAGGAGCAACAGTGTCCCTAATTTGCTGGGAAGTGGCGGTGCGGTCCCCTACGGCACTGCGTAGGATCCTACGGTCTTGGCGTGCATCCGTGCGTCGCTGCGGTCCGGTCCCAGGTCGACGGGCACGTGCACCTTCCGCCGACCACTGGCGACAACATCGATGTACTGTGGAGACCTCAAGCCCCACGTGTTGAGCAATTCGGCGGTACGTCCACCCGGCCTCCCGCATGCCCACTATACGCCCTCGCTCAAAGTCCGTCAACTGCACATACGGTTCACGTCCACGCTGTCACGGCATGCTACCAGTGTTAAAGACTGCGATGGAGCTCCGTATGCCACGGCAAACTGGCTGACACTGACGGCGGCGGTGCACAAATGCTGCGCAGCTAGCGCCATTCGACGGCCAACACCGGGGTTCCTGGTGTGTCCGCTGTGCCGTGCGTGTGATCATTGCTTGTACAGCCCTCTCGCAGTGTCCGGAGCAAGTATGGTGGGTCTGACACCGGTGTCAATGTGTTCTTTTTTCCATTTCCAGGAATATATATATATATATATATATATATATATATATATATATATATATGAAGATGGTATCTGTTTTTTCGGACATGACCGAAACAGTAACGTCGGCCGTGGTGACCGAGTGGTCACCATCTATATATATATATATATATATATATATATATATATATATATATATATATATATATATATATATATATATGAAGATGGTATCTGTTTTTTCGGACATGACCGAAACAGTAACGTCGGCCTTGGTGACCGAGCGGTTCTAGGCGCTTCAGTCCGGAACCGCGCTGCTGCTACGGTCGCAGGTTCGAATCCTGCCTCGGGCATGGATGTGTGATGTCGTTAGGTTAGTTAGGTTTAAGTAGTTCTAAGTCTAGGGGACTGATGACCTCAGATGTTATGTCCCATAGTGCTCAGAGCCATTTTTTTGAAACAGTAACTACCGTAAAATACCTAAAAGCTATCCTGAGCGACCATTGGTTGCAGGAAAAGTACGAGGCAGGGAAAATCTCAAGGAAATGTACAGAGGGTGGACAAAAGTATGGAAACACGAAAAACAGAACACATCAGTATGCACAATACGGTGTAGGGAACCCATTGGCATTCAAAACAGCATCCAGTCGTCTCGGAATGGATAACTACAGGTCCACTATAGTTTTCAAGTGAATCTTATATATTCTACTTGTATGCAAAGTAGATCATAAAGGCTCAATAGTATTTCGATCCGGTGAGTGTGGTGGCCAGGGAAGTTGCGACAATTCATCCTCATACTCACAAAACCAGTCCTGGACGTTACGAGCTGCGTGAACAGGGGCCCTGCCGTCATTGGGGAACAATCATTGTACCACGGAACGGACCTGATCAGCCAAAATTGTCACATAATTCTTGGTAGTAATACGATTTTGCAGGCTAACCATGGGGTCCGTGGAACACCATGATATGGCTGCTCAAATCATCACCGAAGCCCGCCATGTTTCGCACTTGGGGCGTAATGACGGCCAGAAGAAGGAACAGCGTGAAACAAGACTCAACTGGCCAAATGAGTTTCTTCCTTTTCACCATATCTCAGGGTTTATGGCTTTGACATAGCGTTTTTCCTGTTACAGGCATTTGAGTCACTGATAAGTGTTTTCGTATTCCAGCTCGTCCTACAATTCCCTGCTTATGGTGCTCCCTTGATGTTGTTTTGATGCCGACAGGGTTCACGCGTGCGACGTTTAGCTCTGAAGTGAATTTTGCAGCTGTCACACTCTTTCATCTGCGTTCGAACTTAGTGGATGATGTCTTCCCGCTTTTCCTGTATGCGACATAAATTGTCGGTAGGGTGCCTCATGAAACACCAAACACTTTGATTACCTTGCTTATGAAAACACTCACCATACGAGCA
The DNA here is from genome assembly GCF_023898315.1 of Schistocerca nitens. Taxonomy (NCBI): domain Eukaryota; kingdom Metazoa; phylum Arthropoda; class Insecta; order Orthoptera; family Acrididae; genus Schistocerca; species Schistocerca nitens. The sequence continues at coordinate 216,774,484 of NC_064620.1, read as the reverse complement.
CCGAAAATTTGCCCACCTTCGAATTCATTTAGCTCCGATCTACTGCTTGAGGCAAATGGCAGGACGATTCTTTTGGAAAGGATACTGCAGATTTCCTTACCCCTCCTTCCAGTACCAGGCCTTCTGTTCGGTCTTTAATCACCTCGTTGTCGACGGGACGTTAACCTAATCTTTCATCTTCATTTCTGAGAGCGCCGTTCCTAAGGCTATGGCCCTTTTTTCCAGTGGGATATGAGCTGGAAAGAACACGGCAGAAAAATAGAAATACAGCTTCTGCTTGAGGACGACCACACAGCGCTGGAATTAGAGCTGCTGCTGTACATGCGCGGCGCATCTCTGAGGTCGCACACAGCAAAGTGCACTTCGACACATTTTCCTGCTGAAATTCCAGCTGCCTGAATGGCCACACTAACAATTTTCCTCGCGGTGTTCAGTCTGTCGCTCGTTCCTTATCACAGCGCGGTTTTATGATACGCAGAATGGAGTACTTCGATAGTGAGCTCATTCTGAAACTTCAAAAATATCCATATTTTTATGACATAAGGTATCCCGAGAATAGAAACGGAAGTATGAAGATGGAGTTGTGGCACCTAATATCTCGAGGTATGTTTTCAATCAACAGAGTGATTTACTGAGATAAATTAAAAATTTATGTTGATGTTCCATTACTTTTTTCGCTGCAGTGTAGAAAATGTTTGGAAGCCAACAGGAAGCAGTACGCAGTCAGTTCAGTACCTGACGTAACTGCATCGTCGCCAAATGTTTCAGCTCCACCTTTAGGTGGACCTGTTTCAACGTTTCCGAAACAGTCGAGAAAAACATACTTAACGCGTACTCCAACTCCATTAGAACAGGAAATGTTCAGTGTAATTAAAAATAATGTACGACGACCGACCCAGAATAGAGATCTTGATGAAATATTTTTAATCCTAGATTCCAGTGAAGAAGAAATTGAAACAAACGGACAAACTTGATTTTCAAGTGAAAGTTTTACAGTGTGTGCAGTCTTATTTAGAGAGATCAGTACATCCACCAGTACAGTCCAATAAAGTTATACACTATCTTATCAAAAGTATCCGGACACCTGGCTGAAAATGACTTACAAGTTCGTGACGCCATCCATCGGTAATGCTGGAAGTCAGTATGGTATTGGCCCACCCTTAGACTTGATGACAGCTTCCACTCTCGCAGGCATACGTTCAGTCATGTGCTGGAAGGTTTGTCGGGGAATGGCAGCCCATTCTTCACGGATTGCTGCACTGAGGTGTATCGATGTCGGTCGGTGACGCCTGGCACGAAGTCAGCGTTCCAAAACATCCCAGAGGTGTTCTATAGGATTCAGGTCAGGACTCTGTGCTCGCTGTCCGTTTCAGGGATGTTATTGTCGTGTAATCACTCCGCAACAGGCCGTGCATTATGAACAGATGCTCGATCGTGTTGAAAGATACAATCGCCATCCCCGAATTGCTCTTCAACAGTGGGTAGCAAGAAGGTGCTTGAACCATCAACGTAGGCAAATGGTTCAAATGGCTCTGAGCACTATGGGACTCAACATCTTAGGTCATAAGTCCCCTAGAACTTAGAACTACTTAAACCTAACTAACCTAAGGACATCACACACACCCATGCCCGAGGCAGGATTCGAACCTGCGACGGTAGCAGTCCCGCGGTTCCGGACTGCAGCGCCAGAACCGCTAGACCACCGCGGCCGGCCCATCAACGTAGGCCACTGCTGTGGTAGTGCCACGCTAAACAACAAGAGGTGCAAGCCCCCTCCGTGAAATACACGACCACACCATAACACCACCTCCTCCGAATTTTACTGTTGGCACTACACTCGCTGACAGATGACGTTCACTGTGCATTCGCCATACCCACACCCTGCCACTGGCCACATTGTGTACACTGATTCCTCACTCCACACAACGTTTTTCCACTGTTCAATTGTCCAATGTTTACGCTGCTTACACCAAGCGAGGCGTCGTTTGGCATTTACCGGCGTGATGTGTGGCTTATGAGCAGCCGCTCGATCGTGAAATCCAAGTTTTTTCACCTCCCGTCTAACTGTCATAGTACTTGCAGTAGATCCTGATGCAGTTTGGAATTCCTGTGTGATGGTCTGGATAGATGTCTGCCTATTACACATTACGATCCTCTTCAACTGTCGGCGGTCTCCGTCTGTCAAGAGACGAGGTCGGCCTGTACGTTTTTGTGCTGTACGTGCCCCTTCACGTTTCCACTTTACTATCACCTCGGAAACAGTGCACCTAGGGATGTTTAGGAGTGTGGACATCTCGCGTACAGACGTATGGCACAAGTGACACCCAATCACCTGACCAGGTTCGAAGTCCGTGAGTTCCGCGGAGCGCCCCATTCTACTCTCTCACGATGTCTGATGAATATTGAGGTCGCTAATATGGAGTACCTGGCAGTAGGTGGCAGTACAATGCACTTAATATGAAAAACGTATGTTTTTGGGGTGTCCGGATACTTTTAATCACATAGTGTATTTGATGCCATACTCCTTATCCTTTCATCGTGATCTAACTAAACTGCATTATCAGAACAATTCTCAACGGAAAGTAGTATGGGATCTGAGTGGGATACTGGCGATTCTGTCATATCATTTGTCAGTTTGTAACCGTAATATGGTGGTAAGCTCCTATGGGACCAAACTGCTGAGGTCATCGGTCCCTAGGCTCACACACTTCTTAATGTAATAATCTGACTTAAACTAACTTACGCTAAGGACAACACACACACCCACGTCTGAGGGAGGATTCGAACCACCGACGGGGAGGGGGGAGGGGTGAGCCGCGCGAACCGTGGCAAGGCGCTCTTGACCGCACAGCTACCCCGCACGGCAAACGTAATTTGATACACGTCATTGGTAGTAAATACCGTAATTGTACTCGCGACGTTGTTTCACCGGCACCTACACTTGGCCACCATACGCCAATACCCGGCAGTTTTTCCTGCTCGGTTTGGCCGTCTCACTTGCAGGGCTGTCCCACTTGCAGGGCCGGCCGGTGTGACCGAGCGCTTCTAGGCGCTTCAGTCAGGAACCGCGCGACCGCTACGGTCGCAGGTTCGAATCCTGCCTTGGGCATGGGTGTGTGATGTCCTTAGGTTAGTTGGGTTAAGTAGTTCTAAGTTCTAGGGGACTGATGACCTCAGATGTTAAGTCCCATAGTGCTCAGAGCCATTTGAACCATTTTGAACCACTTGCAGGAATTCTTGCCACGTTTTTTCCAGCTCAGATCCCGCTGTGAAAAACGCACGTGGGCAGTAGCCTAACAAAACATATGCGGCTGTGACATTCATACTCACAGACTGCAAGGTCTTAGGTGCTGAATGTACAGGGTGACAATTATTGAACTATATGAAGTAAAATCGTCACAAATTCTGAAAGGTTTGTGTTATGACGTTCAAACTGCATGGCTGAGAGCAGGGCACGTTGGTAATTAGTATGTATTGTATGGTTTGGTTTAGCGACGAAGCCCACTTTCATATGGATGTGTTCGTCAATAAGCAAAATTGGCGCATTTGGGGGACTGAGAATCCGCATTTCGCCATCGAGAAGTCTCTTCACCCTCAACGGGTGACTGTGTGGTGTGCACGGAATACAAATGTAATGTTGTGTGACTAGGCCCCCCCGTCGGGTAGACCGTTCGCCGGGTGCAAGTCTTTCGATTTGACGCCACTTTGGCAAGTTGCGCGTCGATGGGGATGAAATGAAGATGATTAGGACAACACAATACCAAGTCCCAGAGCGGAGAAAATATCCGGCCCAGCCGGGAATCGAACCCGGGCCCTTAGGATTGACATTCTGTCGCGCTGACCACTTAGTTATCGGGGGCGGACTGCACGGAATAATCGGTGCGATATTCCTTGATGGCACAGTGACTACCGAACGGTACGTGAAGGTTTTGAAAGATGATTTCATCCCCATTATCCAACGTGACCCTGATTTCGACAATATGTGCTTTATGCAAGACGGAACTCGGCCCCATCGAAGTAGGAGAGTTTCTCATGTCCCGGAGGAGCAGTTTGGGGACCTCATTCTGGATCTGGGGTATCCAGAGGCCACTGGCATGAGCCTCGATTGGCCGCAATATTCTCTGGATCTGAAGTCATGCGACTTCTTTTTTTGGGGCCATATTACAGACAAGGTGTACAGCAATAACCCCAAAACCATTGCTGAGCTGTAAACAGCCATTCAAGAGGTCATCGAAAGCATCGACGTTTCTACACTTCAGCGGGTCGTGCAGAATTTCGCTATTCGTCTCAGCACAGGCAGACATATCGAACGTGTCATAACCTACATCCGAATATCTGTAGTGACGTTTACATGTTGAATAAAGTGTGTGCACACCGTAGTTTGTAACTAATTTCCGTTTTTTGTATACTTCAATAACTGTCACCCTGCATGTAAGGCATAATTATGTTTTAAGACCTGCTGCTGCACTCCGTTTTTTACATCTAGATCTACATATGAAGGACTTATTTCAATAGTGGTACAAGTCCATTTTTGTTCATATTGAGAAACGGAGTCCTAAAGTTAAATGAGTGCTGAAAAATCTGCAGTTGAGATACCAGAAATATTCAAGAATATGGCTTCTTGCTAGAGATGAACCTTTCTTTCTGTTTCTTTGGCTCATTAATTTCAGAAGCATTATAGACAAAAAAGTGGAGGTAATGGACTTGTACCACTACTGAAATAAGTCCTTCATATCTACTCCTCAAGTCACAGTACGGTGCAAAACGGAGGGAATTTTGTACCACTATTAGTCATGTCCTTTCCAGTTCCACTCGCAAACAGAGCGAGGGAGAAACAACTTTCTAAAAGTCTCCGGACGATCCCTAATTTCTCACGTTTCATCTTCGTGGTCTTTATGCGAAATGTACGTTGCAACAGTCGACCTCTAATATCGGTCATCTAAATTTGCGCAATTGTGCCTTGCGAAAAGAGTGTTGTCTTCTCTCCAGGGATCCCCACTGGAGTTCTCCAAGTATCTCAATAATACTTGTGTGCTGATCGAACCTACCGGTAAGAAATCTAGCAGACGACACTCGGTCGCTTCGATGTCTGCCTTTAATCCTACCTGGTGGGGATCCCAATCTCTCGAATAGTAATCAAGAACGGGTCGCAGGGTGCGCTATACTTTCCAAATATTCTCCCAACAAAACGAAGTCGCACATTCACGTTCTCTACTATCAAACTGACTTGCTCATTTCATTTCATATCGCTTTGCTATGTTGTGTTGTTATTGTTGTGGTCTTCAGTCCAGAGACTGGTTTGATGCAGCTCTCCATGCTACTCTATCCTGTGCAAGCTTCTTCATCTCCCAGTACCTACTGCAACCTACATCCTTCTGAATCTGCTTAGTGTATTCATCTCTTGGTCTCCCTCTACAATTTTTACCCTCCACGCTGCCCTCCAATACTAAATTGGTGATCCCTTGTTGCCTCAGAACATGTCCTACCAACCGGTCCTTTCTTCTAGTCAAGGTGTGCCACAGATTTCTCTTCTCTCTAATTCTATCCAATACCTCCTCATTAGTTATGTGATCTACTCATCTAATCTTCATCATTCTTCTGTAGCACCACATTTCGAAAGCTTCTATTCTCTTCTTGTCCAAGCTAGTTATCGTCCACGTTTCACTTCCATACATGGACACACTCCATACAATACTTTCAGAAACGACTTCCTGACACTTAAATCTATACTCGATGTTAACAAATTTCTCTTCTTCAGAAACGCTTTCCTTGCCATTGCCAGTCAACATTTTATATCCTCTCTACTTCGATCATCATTAGTTATTTTGTTCCTTAAATAGCAAAACTCATTTACTACTTTAAGTGTCTCATTTCCTAATCTAATCCCCTCAGCATCACCCGATTTAATTCGACTACATTCCATTATCCTCGTTTCGCTTTTGATGATGTTCATCTTATATCCTCCTTTCAAGACACTGTCCATTCCGTTCAGCTGCTCTTCCAGGTCCTTTGATGTCTCTGACAGAATTACACTGTCATCGGCGAACCTCAAAGTTTTAATTTCTTCTCCATGGACTTTAATTCCTACTCCGAACTTTTCTCTTGTTTCCTTTACTGCTAGCTCAATATACAGATTGAATAACATCGGGGATAGGCTACAACCCTGTTTCACTCCCTTCCCAACCATTGCTTCCGTTTCATGCCCCTCGACTCTTTTAACTACCATCTGTTTTCTGTACAAATTGTAAATAGCCTTTCGCTCCCTGTATTTTACCCCAGTCACCTTCAGAATTTGAAAGAGAGTATTCCAGTCAACATTTTCAAAAGCTTTCTCTAAGTCTACAAATACTAGAAATGTAGGTTTGCTACGTTACGCTTAGATATTTATTCGAAGTGGTTGGATCACGCAACAGTCTGCTAATGTTGTATTCGAATGTTACAGGATTGTTTTTCCTACTCATCCGCATTAACTTACATTACGTTTAGGGAAAGCTTCCATTCATCGAATCCACTGTCTACTTCATCTTGTATACTCCTACAGTTACTCAACGACTACACCTTACCGTACACCACAGAGTCATCAGTAAACAGCTGTAAATGGCTGCTCACCCTGTCCGTCAGATCATCTATGGGTATAGAGAATAAAATCAGTCCTACGACACTTGCATGGGGAACACCTGACGATACCCTTGTCTCCGATGAGTACTCGCCGTCGAGGGCAACGTATTGGCTTCTATTACTTAAAAACTCTTCGAGTCACTCACATCTTTGCCAGCCACATCCGTATGCTCGTCCTTCGTCAACAGTCTGCAGTGGCCATAGTCATCAGTAAACAGCTGTAAATGGCTGCTCACCCTGTCCGTCAGATCATCTATGGGTATAGAGAATAAAATCAGTCCTACGACACTTGCATGGGGAACACCTGACGATACCCTTGTCTCCGATGAGTACTCGCCGTCGAGGGCAACGTATTGGCTTCTATTACTTAAAAACTCTTCGAGTCACTCACATCTTTGCCAGCCACATCCGTATGCTCGTCCTTCGTCAACAGTCTGCAGTGGCCATGGTGCCAATCGCTTTCTTACTCTTAGGAAAGCAATATTTTATCTGCAGTTTCTAAAAATTTCCCCAAAAAATTCCATACCTTTTCTTGCTGACAGTACGGGTAATATAACGGATGATGATAAACAGAAGGCCGTTTACGGTAGAGGACTGCAGCACCATTCCCCCTTTCAATTATCGAACAAACGCAAGGATGGATGACATAGTGTTTAGTGTATCTGAGATTGTAAAACAGGTAAGATCCTTTGACGCTTGGAAGGCATCTGGCCCAGACGGTATCCCCGTAAGATCGTATGTTGACTATGCTACAAATATAGCACCATTCTTATCATCATCTATCAAACATCACTGGAACAGCGGAAAGTTCCACGGGACTGGAACAAGGCCCAGGTCATAGCAATCTATAAAAAGGGGAGAAAATCGGATGCACATAATTACCGGCCAATTTCACTGAAAATGGTTCAAATGGCTCTGAGTACTATGGGACTCAACTGCTGAGGTTATTAGTCCCCTAGAACTTAGAACTAGTTAAACCTAACTAACCTAAGGACATCACAAACATCCATGCCCGAGGCAGGATTCGAACCTGCGACCGTAGCGGTCTCGCGGTTCCAGACTGCAGCGCCTTTAACCGCACGGCCACTTCGGCCGGCCAATTTCACTGACATCGATTTGTTGTAGAGTCATGGAACATATTTTGTGTTCAGACATAATGACCATTCTAGACTCTGATAAGCTCATCTGCAGAAACCAACGCGGTTTTAGGAAACAGCGGTCATGTGAGGCACAGCTGGCCCTCTTTGTGCATGATATACAACAGGCTCTAGACACCGGCTCCCAGGCTGATGCCATATTTCTTGACATTCGAAAGCCGTTCGACTCACTCCGCGCGCTTACGGTCTATCCGATCACATATGCGGTTGGATAGAAAGTTTTCTAACAGACGGGGAGCAGTATGTCGTCCTGAACGGGTTTACTTCAAAAGAAACAAGCGTAACTTCGGGTGTGCCCCAGGGCAGCGTGATGGGTCCTCTGCTTTTTACGATTTACATAAACGATCTGGTTGATGGTATTGACAGCGGCATAACACTGTTTGCCCATTTTGCTGTAGTCTACAGGAACGTAGTATCACTCGAAAGTTGTGAACAAATCAGTGAGGACTTGCAGAAAATAAATGTGTGGTGTCATGACTGGCAGTTATCTCTCAATATTAGTAAGCGTAACCTACTGCGTATAACAAGGCGAAAATCCCCATCAATGTACGAGTACAAAATAAATGCCCAGTCTTTGGAAGCGGTAACATCCGTCAAGTATCTGGGCGTGACTATTCGAAATGACCTCAAATGGAATGATCAGATTACACAAGTAAGGGGCAAGGCGAACTCTAGATTACGGTTTATTGGCAGAATCCTGAAGCGATGTAGTCCTTCAACAAAGGAAATTGCTTACAGTACTTTAGTTCTTCCAGTCTTACAGTATTGTTCGTCTGTATGGGACCTTACCAGTTGGATCTGATTGAAGAGATTGAAAAGGTCCAAAGAAGAAGGCAAGATTCGTGACTGGTACATTTAGCTATCACGAGAGCGTTACAGTTCTCATAGAAAGTTTGAGGTGGGATACACTTGCAGACAGACGACGCGCTTAACGGAAGGCTGCTCACTAAATTCCGAAATCTGATCTTCGCGGAGGATATAGAGCATATATTATTACCACCAACTTTCAAATCGCGCAATGATCACCATTCAAAGATAAGGGAAATTAGAGCTCGTACTGAGGCGTTCACAGTCGTTTTTCCCTCGTGCGATCCGCGAGTGGAACAGGGGGGGGGGGGGGGGGGGGGCAATATGCCTCTGGCGCGAATTGTGCCCTCCGCCACACACCGCTTGGTAGCTAGCGGAGTATATATGTAGATGAAAATGTAGGAACTATATTTGTCAGCGTCTTAAGAAGGGCAATGGATTTTTTTAAGTGTATAGACGGTTTCTTATCTGCCTGCCGAACACGCCGGATTTGGTATCTTTAGTAAAACGTAAATGCTGTGTGACATTTTTGGCTATGATATCCCACAGGGTGGGTACAGCCGCCTGTCTGAAAGGCTGACTTTCCTCCGCACACATTGGCCCCTTTCCTTCCTGATGCGTGAAAACTGTGTCGTATATGTCGTATTGTAGTGTGTAGGTGAGTGTAATGGATTCGTTTATAATATCGTTTTGTGTGATGATTACGACGATGAGAGTAGGGAGGGAGTGGAGTCTGGTGCCGGCACATAGCGTGCTCCTCTCGAACAGCACTAACGGGGTCGCAGAGCTTAACGCCCCATCTGCCCCTCCCCCCCCCCCCCCCCCCTCCCTTTTATGAGCCACTGTGTAGAGATTTCGACTTCAATCCAGGACACCGGCGCAAAGACTGGCGATCAGGAACTTTATGCCACACCTCTCCTCTCCTTGGCGGGCAAATACTGGCAGGGAAATTTCATCCACCACGAAGATTCGAACTGGCTTATCTCAGAGTCGAGTGCCACGACACAGGCGTGCGTTACCGATCTCGGCTACGGAGTCGGCTGGTTGCTTAGTGTTGCCGAGCAAGTATTCACGGAACACGTTTTTAAATACCACCACTGCTGTGATCGAAATAGATTTTCTCAGCAGTTTAGAAATACTGGGCTTTTTCTTGATTAGCGTCTTAACCTCTACAGCGTCTTTGAGGAGTAAATTTAAATAGAAATTTGCTTCTTTTTTTCACTTCATTGCACACACCATTCACAATGGATGCTCTGTCACAGCTCTGGCCGAAATACTTGTTCACATCTAATCCCTTTCGTTCTACATATTCAATTAAGTGATAATCCTATGCTGATGCAGGTTGATCTTTGACCCCAGTGAAGGATGTAAATGATTCGCATATCACTTACATCATAATGATTTCCAGAACAATAATTCATTATTTTAGCGTAGAAAGACTTCTCTTGACTGATTTATTTCACTAATTTCTCCACTTCCCTTTCACATATTCCCCATTTTTTCGTATTTTTTCTTTCTTTTGAGAAGCACCTTATTCTTAGGGGCATTGATACGGCCGTTCCAGACTAGATATGCCTCTGCTGTTAACGATGGATAGTTTCCTTAATTATCTAGTGACTCTTTTCCGCGTATCTCTTGGACCAAACAACATACGGCGGCACGCCGCAGTTCTCAACAATAGAAGGGTTCCTGCAGCGCAGTACGCTGTTGCTTAGCATCTGTTTGAGAGAAGTCGACTGGCGCGCAACACGAATGTTTCCGTCCTTGTTCAACAGACTCTTACTAAAACCGTGAAACGCAGGAAAAGTACGAGACGCAGTAGCAGTCAGAAGGTAAGATATCAACAGACATCTGCGTTCTGCCAGTCCGTACCTCCCAAAACTCACCTGTCAAATCAATTGCACCTTTCTGTGGACGCATGACGTAAAATCTTACAGGTATGTATGTCTGATGAATATCTTCGATACTGAAGTTATATTCACAATTATCTGATTTTGGAAACCAGTCATCCACACTATTTATCACTGTCAGTCTGGGGCAGTATGTGTGGTAAAAAGACGAATTTTATAAATCTTGTAGTTACTGGGAAACCGGAATACTACAGTCAGTACACTCTCCTACGATGCTTGCGTGGCAAGAACTCCCAGTATTCGCTCATATAGATAATATCTGACAAATCGAGTATATCTGCACATGTCAGCAGAAGTAATTTCCAAGAATGATCGGCTATCGACGTCACTGGGTCCAAACGATACATATCGAAAGAGCGATCGTAAATCGATCATGCGACTCTGGTGGCCGGCGTTGCAATCAATTATTTGTGATCATCATTTTTATCTGTTTCCCGTTGTTCCCGTAGTTGCTCTAAATTACATTCCTCCGCTAATTATTAGTGAGTTGCTAGGGAAACCCAGACGATTTATGTGGTTAGTGGGTGGGATGTGTGGTGTTCTTGATGTTTCTTTGGTGGATTCTCTCACATGGAAAAATCTAATTCCATGTTAATCCAGCGCAGAAAATTGTTTGATTTTTTGTCTCAAATATGGAGACTATCGGACGAGGAAAGAAGGGACTGTGTAGACTTGGGTGGTGCGAAGTGTGTAAAACTTCGTAAGAACAGTTTCGATGCTGAAATACCGTTACCATTTCATTGCAGATAGTGCGGAAAACGAACAAGTATCAGGAACAATACATGGTTCAACTCTTCCAATTTATCCATCCAGACGGCCGGCCAGGGTGACCGAGCAGTTCTAGGCGCTACAGTCTGGAACCGCGCGACCGCTACGGTCGCAGGTTCGAATCCTGCCTCGGGCATGGATGTGTGTGATGTCCTTAGGTTAGTTAGGTTTAAGTAGTTATAAGTTCTAGGGGACTGATGACCACATCAGTTAAGTACCAAAGTGCTCAGAGCCATTTGAACCTTTTTTTTTTTTTTTTTTTTTTTTTTTTTTTTTTTTTTTTTTTTTTTGGTCATTGCTGTAGTGATCACCGTAAACATAACGCCCGCCACCAGAGTTGCATGATCGATTTACCATCGCACGTTCGATATGTATCGTTTGGACCCCGCGACTTCGATAGGCAAACATTCTTGGAAATTACCAGGATTTCCAACACATTGTAGAGGAATTTTAGGCATTAAGCTGTATTTTTGTTAGAAGATTAATTTGCTTTTTAATTCATGGTGTCTTATAAACGGAATGAAATGTGATTTAAAATTGTTGTTCCTGCCTACGTGTAGTTAAATAAGGGTGGTCAGCTTTATCGTCCTTATGTCGCCTCAGTTCGTATCCTCAATCCCAGTACAGGGCGCCCACATTTTCTTGGCTTCTTGTCTCACTAGTAATGAGAAGCTAGAGGTCTCTGGAGGTTGAGTTGGTAATATACTGAATCTTCTCGCTGCCAACACTGTGCGCAAACAGGTTTAACTCTAGAATAGCATTGCTTAATGCTCCGAGTAATCTCGGTGAGAATTCGTTTGTGGCAATGAGTATCGTTCGTTCATGTCCTCTTGCGCTGTTGTGTATTTCCTTGATCTGGCACTATCATTCACTCCGAGAACTCCGGTGGATCAGTGGCTGACGGGAGTAGCTGTTACTATAGAAATCGGAAGAAGGTATATGGCTTCGGACTGATTATTCATTTGTTTTCGGTCGCTACCGACCTTAGCTTTCAATACTGTGTGCAAAGGGTGTCTTCATTGAATGTATCAGTAAATTTAAACCATTTCAAATTCAATTACACATAAAATTTCTGCTGTCTTGAACTCCGCTTGTTACGTCTGGTTTCGTGTACGATAACATAGACGCTGTGAACTCATTGTCGTCTGCTTGCTAAACTAGCTAAATGATACCCATTTACGTCAGAATACTTTGCAAAATCAGTTTTGATTATTTTAATACAGGGACAGACCTCATTTGGCTGACCGTTTTTACTAACATGCTCGTTTTCTTATCTGTCTGTCTTCCCAGTACAAATTTTGGAATTGATTGTAAACCGTCTTTCCATGAACTACAGACCTGAAACTTTCAGCATGCTCAAAACTGGATGACAATGCAATATTAACTCGCTTTCGTGTCAGGTCTGTGGTGAAGGATATTTTGTTTTGCTGTCTACTTGGTACAAATATTGAAATTGCTTTCAGACTAACTTCTTTATGAGCTAAGAACTTGAAACTTTCTATACAATCAGCGCACAATCCGCTGAAGAGTGAAAATCTCATTCTGAACTTTCAATATAGCTTGGAACTGGATAATAATGTAATACTAACTCCTTTCTTGTCTGGTGTGTGGCGGAGGGGACTTTGTGTAACATAGCTGTTGCCCCCTTTCCTGTCCAAGTCGCGAACGTTTCATGCTAAGAAAGATTGCTGGTAAGCCTCTGTGTGGGCTCGAATCATTCTAATTTTTACCTTCACGGTCTTTTCGCGAGATAGACGTCGAAATAAGCAATATACTGGCTGAGTCAAGCGGAGAGAAAAAGAAATAAACCTGAACTTACCACATGTCTGTGTTATAAACTCATCAAAATGTTAGAAATCAATTGAAGAATTTCACACACAAAACACTAAAAAGCAGAAAATAATTAATTAAGCAAAGTTAGTAGAAAATGTTGTTAAAACAGACTGAAAAGTATAAAATAATGTCTCCCAACTCCATAGAGATTACTGACCCTATGTAGATAGTCCTGAAAATGTGTGTTTGCGCCTTTTTAATAGCTATGAAAATGCTTGTAAGATTTAGAACGAAAAATGCGGGGAGCATGCAATACATAACTGATACATGAATAGTTCACCTCCTCAGTATTATCTGTTGCATGAGCCCCATCTTCCTCATCTACACCTACACCTACATCATATTCCGAAAACTATCTAACGATGTGCCGCGAAAGGTACTTACGGTACAACTAACTGATCGCCCCCTTCCCTGTTGCACTCGCGAATGGTGTGTAGGAAGAATGATTATCCGTAAGCCCGTGTATTAGCTCTAATTTCTCGAATTCTCTCGTCGTGGTCATTGCGTGAGATCTATGTGCGAGGCAGTAATATGTTGTCCGACTCCTCCCGGCAAGTACTCTCACGACATTTCAACAGTAAACGTCTCCGTGATGAACGCCTCTCTTGTAACGTCTGCCGCTCTACCTGGTAAGGATACTGACTGATGGGCAATACTCAAGAATCGGTGAACAAGCACTTTCTAATACACTTCTTTCGTGGATGAATAAACATTTCCTTAAGAACGCATTGTGAACCTCAGTCTGGCATCCACTTTTCCTAACATCTGTTTTCTGTGATCATTCCAGTTAAGATCGCTCGGTTCAAATGGCTCTGAGCGCTATGTGACTTAACTTCTGAGGTCATCAGTCGCCTAGAACTTAGAACTAATTAAACCTAACTAACCTAAGGACATCACACACATCCATGCCCGAGGCAGGATTCGAACCTGCGACCGTAGCGGTCGCTCGGCTCCAGACTGTAGCGCCCAGAACCGCACGGCCACTCCGGCCGGCTAAGATCGCTCGGGATATTTACTCCTAAATATTTCACGGTAGATGCCATTTGTAGGAATTTGTCATTATTAGTGTAGATGTACAGTAGTGGATGTCTTTTCCTGTGTTGGCGCGGATATGTTAAATTTATTTACGTTCAGGGTAAACTTCCAGGGCCTCCATCTTTTGTATCACGCGGCACGTGAGTCCGCTCCTGTAACTGAAGGGTAGACCGAATGTAGGAAGTAAAAATTGTTTTACTATATCACAACACAATAACTGGAATACATAAATTGTAACTTAACTTTGGCTGAGATGAGCACGTAGGTGCGAAGCGGTACATCAATCAAATCTAACATCGGCTAGAAGTTACAAAGGCAAAATCTGTAGTGGCCCGTCCACTACGAAATAGAAACAATGTTGCTTAGTCGTCTACTCGGAATCAAATGGGCAGAATCTGGAGCGGCGCTCGTAGAGCTGCACAGCGCCGGCTAGAGGGCGCAATCGTCGGTGTCGTAGTGCCAACCTACGAACTTGTACCTACGCCGTGGCATCGTAGCTATCGACACCACACCACCATTCATCAATCCTCTGCAGGTCATCCTGCAAATCGATACTGTGCTTTGGCGTAGCTACATTCTTATAGACAGCTGCATCATCTGCGGACAGTCTTAAAGATCATTTATATACATTGCAGACAGTAACGGTCCTATCACTTTTCCTTGGGGTACTCCGCAAATGGAAATGAGCGTACGTCATTGTGGACCGGGAGTCCCCCAATCGGGGAAGTTCGGCCGCCGAGGGCAAGTACTTATTGCATTCGACGCGACGCCACATTGGGCGACTTGCGCGTCGGAGATGGGGATGACATGATGATGAGGACAACACGACACCCAGTCCCTGAGCGGAGAAAATCTCCTGCTCCAGCTGGGAATCGAACCTGTGCCTCTTGGCGTGGCATTTCGCTGCGCTGACAACTCAGCTAACGGGGGTGGACGGGTACTCCGGAAATTACCTTTACAGCTGTCTGTTTTGTTGCGTTAAGAACGACGTGTTGAGTTCTGTCATCAAGAAAGTCTTGAATCAAGTAGCGAATCTGGTCCGCTACTCGATAAGCTTGTTTTCTCCGCTAATCGACAGTGCATGATGGTGACAAATGCGTTCCTGAGGTCAAAGGACATGGCATCAGCTAGACCGCCGTTGTGTACAGCGGTCTGGATCTCACGGAGGAACAATGCGCCCTAAGTTTGGCATGATCTCTGACTGCGGAATCCACGTTGTTTTTATAGTCGAGATTTTCGTTGACCAAAAACATCATATTTCTTCAGGATAAAACATGTTCTGTAATTCTACAACAGACTGACGACAACGATATAGGCCTATAATTACGTTCATCTCTCGTTTTAAGTCTTACAAGTATTTTCATAGCTATTAAAAATTGACGAACACAAAATTTCGGGACTATCAGCATCCCTATGGAGTTGGGAGAAATTATTTCATACTTTTCAGTCCGTTTTAAAAACGTTTTCTATTAACGTTTTTTAAGTAATTATTTTCTGCTTTTTAGGGTAGGAGAGTTTTGAAAACATGTTACATTAAAAATTTACTTTTATTTAAATAATTATTATTGTTTCGTGTCTTTTTAGTTCCTTTGTTCCGGGCGCCAGGGTCCTCTTAACCTAGGGGCTGACCATACACGGGGTTGATATTTAACCAGTAGAACAACTCATAATAAGAGGGAATCTTCAATGTATACAGTCACTGTAAAGAAACTTCTAAAGAAACAGAGATTACTACATAATAAGTGTGAAACAACGCGTAGGGCTATAAATAGGGAGAAGCTGAATGAAAGCCCGCATCTCGTGGTCGTGCGGTAGCGTTCTCGCTTCCCACGCCTGGGTTCCCGGGTTCGATTCCCGGCGGGGTCAGGGATTTTCTCTGCCTCGTGATGGCTGGGTGTTGTGTGCTGTCCTTAGGTTAGTTAGGTTTAAGTAGTTCTAAGTTCTAGGGGACTTATGACCACAGCAGTTGAGTCCCATAGTGCTCAGAGCCATTTGAACCATTTGAGCTGAATGAAACGCGTTAGGCTATCGAGAGAGCAATACGTGATGCCTTTAATGTCTACCGTAGCAGAGTATCTTCAAATGATCTTTCACAAAATCTAAAGAAATTCTGGTCGTATGTAGAGGCTGTTACAGGTACCAAAGTTAGTGTCCTGTCCCTAGTGAATCAGGCAGGAACTGAAATTGAGGGTAACAAAGCAAAAGCCGAAATGCTTAGCTTCGTTTTCAAATGTTACTTTACAAAGGAAAACACAGGAGAAATGACCAGATTTAATCCTCGTGTCACTGAAAAGATGAATGAAGTAAGTATTAGAGTCAGTGGTGTTGAGAAACAGCTGAAAGCGTTAAAACTGAACAAAGCTCGAGACCCGACGAAATCGTTTCAGATTCTATACTGAATACGCGGCTGAGTTGGCCCATAATCTACCGTAGATCCCTCGAACAAAAACTGTGCCCAGTTCTTGGAAAAAAGCACAGGTCACACCCACCTACAAGAAGGGTAGTAAAAGTGATTCAGAAAACTACCGTCCAATATCCTCGACGTCGATTTGTTGCAGAACATATTCTGAGCTCAATCATAATGAGGTATCTTGAACAGAATGACCTCGTCGATGCCAAACAGCATGGATTCCTAAAACGTCGATCATGTGAAACACAACTCGAATTTTTCTCAGATGACACACTGAAAGCATTAGATCAAGGCAGTCAGGTGGATGAAGTATTTCCTGCTTTCCGAAAAGCATCTGACTCAGTACTACATCTACGCTTATTGCCAAAAGTACGATTATACGGAGTATCAAGTGAAATTGTAATTGGATTGAGCACTTCTTGGTAGGGAGGACACAGCATGTTACCTTGGATGTCGAGTCGTCGTCAGATGTAGAAGTAACTTCGGGTGTGCGCCAGGAAAGAGTGTCGGGAATCTTGCTATTCATGTTATATGTTAACGACATTGCAGACAATACTAACAGTAACACCTGACTTTTTCCGGATCTAATATGAAGTACTGTCTGAAAGAAGCTGCACAAATATTCAGTCAGATCTTGATAAGATTTCAACGTGTTGCATAGATTAGGAACTTGTTTTAAACGTCCAGAAACGTAAAACTGTGCACTTCACGAAACAAAAAACACAGTATCCTATGACTATAGTATCAGTGACTCACTGTTGGCATTGGCTAACTCATACAAATACCTGGATGTAACACTTTGTAGGGATATGAAATGGAGTCATCACATAGGCCCTGTCTTAGGTTGACTGGTAGAATGCTGGGAAAGTGCAATCACTCTACAAAGCAGATTGCTTAAAAATCACTCATGCAACCGGTTCTAGAATACTGCTCAAGTGTGGGGGACCAGTACCATACAGGTCTAGCAGAGGGTATCGAATGTATACAGAGAAGAGCAAGCACCACGAATCGTCACAGGGGGAGAGTGTCACAGAGCTACTGAAGGAAAAGAGCTGGAAGGCTCTTGAAGACAGACGTAAACTATCACGAGAAAGTCTATTAAAAAAGTTTCAAGAACTGGCTTTAAATGATGACTCTGGAAATGTACTACAACGCCCTACATATCGCTCACATAGCGGTCGTGTGTATAATTATTCCACGTGCAGAGACATTCGAACAATCATTCTTCACGCGCTCTATAGAACTGTTGATATTTTAAAAATATCGCCGGCCGCTGTGGCCGAGAGGTTCTAGGCGCTTCCGTCCGGAACCGCGCTGCTGCTACGGTCGCAGGTTCGAATCCTGTCTCGGGCATGGATGTGTGTAGTGTCCTTAGGTTAGTTTGGTTTAAGTAGTTCTAAGTCTAGGGGACTGATGACCTCAGATGTTAAGTATGTCCCATAGTGCTTAGAGCCATTTGAACTATTTTTTTAAAATATCGAGAGATCTATATATCGATATTTAAGTAAATATTATTATCGACCTTTTATTATCTTGAGAAACTATCGATATGATGATGGTGAGCATATCGACGCACGGGCCTATAAAAATATTGGCTGCACATTGTAAATATGCTGCCAGTCTTAGAGCTGTATATTTAAGCATTGATTTTGTTGTGTCTAGACCATACAGCCTAGACACAATGCTGTAGCCGATAGGGCACGCAATGCTAACGCAGACGGGCGTGAAGTCTGGAACATGAGACTTATAAATGAATAAGAAGAAAAGTACGTAGATGCTTGTTACTTAACTTTTAATTAGTCCTTGGAATACATCTCTCTTGAATATTAGTAAGCTATAGGCACTGATACAAATGGCGCCTTGCTAGGTGGTCGCCAGTTAACTTAGCAGAGGGCTATTCTACTGTCTATCTCTCGGCAAATGAGAGCAAGGCTTAGCACGTCCAATCGCTAGCTATGTTGTCCGTACAACTGGGGATGAGGTCTCCTCAGTCTCTCGAGACCTGCCTTGTGGTGGCGCTAGGTTTGCGATCCCACAGTGGCGACACGCGGGTCCGACATGTACTACAGGACCGCGGCCGATTTAAGTTACCACCTAGCAAGTGTGGTGTCTAGCGGTGACACCACAGATTTATTATTAGATATTCTGTATATCAACAAGCTAGCAGCCTGTTTATCCCCCTTAGAGCAAGAATTAAAAGGATATCGATGCACATTCATGCTTGGCTGTTACCACTTTGCTAACACTGGTAACTGCATGTAAAAGCCACAATGAAAGGTGTCCGGTGGGTCCGTCGTTCGTTTCGTCCCATATCGAATTTATCTGGATCACTTCATGTCGACTTCTCTGTTTTTTTTTTTTTTTTATTTCTACAAACACCAGCGAACTAGCAGTCGTCTTGTCAAAACTGCGTGGTGAAGTCAAACGTTGCAGTTTCTGTTGGTAGCGACGAGCGCCTATTGCATCAGCATTTCCCCCCACAGGCCTCTCCCCGCCGCAAAGATCAGTCTTACACTAGTCTTGTTATTCCATTCAAACCGCCATCCAGCCCCCACCCCCCCCCCTTTTCACAGTGCAATTGGACTTCTTCTTTGTGTCAGCTATACTAGCTTCACACAATCAAAGAGAAAGACTCGACGTGATGAAAGCTCAAAAAGTAATGAATCCTTCACGCGGTGAAAGTAAATTATGTTCTAATACAATTTCAGAAGAACGAGTTCAAATATTTACTGAAAATTGAGAAAAAAAAATAGTATAAAGTAAAAATATTGTCAAGATTGCGATGTCGGTATATCGATAAATCGGTGAAAAAAAATATCGCCATTATATTTCGTTACTTCTTTTGAAAAAATATCGATATATCGATAATTAGACGACATTCGCACTCCATACGTGAATGGTACGGGAAGAAACCCAAATAACTGGTACAATGGTAGTACCCTCTGCCATGCACTTGACAGTGGTTCGCAGAGTATAGATGTAGATACAGATGTGGGGTACCCCGGGGCGATACAGCGGTTGTCCCATCCCTGTTACAGCCATGCATCGCAGCTCTTGGAACTCAGACTTGATGTTTTTGCCTCGCTTCGGCCAGAGACGTCCGTCTCGACTCAACACGACGCAGCACTTCTGGCGAAATCGGACGGCGCGCCAGCCGCAGGGAAAGCAAGCGGGCCCCAGCGTCCATCAGTATTCGGCGCCGCCAACCGGAGCGAGCATTCCGTGCACGTACCCCGCCAGATCCTCCTGCCGATGCCGCCGTATTGTGAGCTTCAACACTCTCCAGGCATGGATTTACTGCCTACAGTTGCCTATGTGGGGATGTCTTGTTCTGCCACTTGTTCCCGCCATGTTTTTTCTACAGACGTCTCGCTCATCGTCATCTACTAAAAACTATTCGATATATGGACTTAGACGTTTTGGCAATTGATAAGGAGGAATGTCCAGCTTCCGTAGCTCATTTATTTATTTATTACTTTTTTTAAATGTAACTGTTGTGTGCGATCTTTATTTTCCTTTCATTAGGATTCATGTTTCTTAATTACCCTTGTGTAGCGTTTCCTGGAAGAAGACGACGACCTGCAGGAAAAGGCGGCAGGTCATGTTTAAATACCGTCCATTACCATTAAGACTTTAATTTCAGTTCACAAAGGAAACACTTCTCGGCAGGACAGATAGTCGACAACGCCCAGTAAAAGGTGGAAATGAAGAGTAGGTTAGGAAAACGTGGTGGTGGAAGGAGGAACTGTTAATGACCAAGTAACCAATAACTGTATCGGACTGCTGGAAAGAACACTCAGGTTCAATTCTTGGAAGCGCCAGGAATTTTTCTGAATCTAAGGTAGTCGCTGACCCCAAAAACGCTTAGTGGCAATCAGTAGTTCACGTCTAACTACAGTGAACCACGGGCGGGCTCAGAAGAAAAATTGTTTTCGCGTAGATTTATTTAGTGGCACACAGTATTAGCAACGAATGTGTATCCTGAAATATTTCTACGGCGGAGGCTTGACTGATATTAATAAACAGTGTTTAAATTGAATTCAACAGTGAGTTACATAATTTAGCAGTGGAAGAAAACTCATTCACATTAGCCATAAATATGGGGTGTTTATAAATTAGTTACACAAAATTAACCTTCAACTGCGAAAGGGGTAAATAAGTTCAAATGGCTCTGAGCACTATGGGACTTAACTTCTGAGGTCATCAGTCCCCTAGAACTTAGAACTACTTAAACCTAACCTAAGGACATCACACACACCAATACCCGAGGCAGGATTCGAACCTGCGACCGTAGCGGTCGCGCGGTTACAGACTGTAGCGCCTAGCAACGCTCGGCCACCCCGGCGGCGGTAAATAAGTGACAGAAATTTTTGATACACTGTAAGAGGTCCGAGCAGATGTAATTTCGATGTATTGCTCATGCGCTGCCTGTGATATGCAAAATCTCTGACCAGAGAGCAGTGTTGACTGCTGTAGGAACTGTGTAGCTGTAGCAGTAAGTTGTTGCTAGTCTGGAGTCTGCTCTGGTCTGGTCTGGTGTATCGTGTTGGGTGGCCCGGTCGCGGTGGAGCGATGTCGGAGCCTGAGTATTAATGTATAAGGTAAAAAGCAGCCTCGTGCATATGTAGTAATGTTATCTCAAGTCCCATGTAAATGTTTTAAAAATCTCGTAATAATAATCTTTCTCATAAAAAGTGACTTTTAACAACCATTCATTTCAATTTAAAGAATTTACTAATTTCTCCCATCCATGATCATCCCGATTATTACAATAGAAAAATCAGTTGCTTCTTTTCATAAATGACAGATAGGTCGACCAGCATTGCACAGAGCTGTGCCGGAAAAATTTATTGTAAGAGCAGATATATCCGGCGACTTCATTGAGGTAAGAATTTTTCCTTTTTTATTCAGAATGATCTTTCAGGGCCATGACGCAGCACTGCCGTCGTCCAAAATTTACCAGGTTAAATTCACAGTGAATTATTGAAAAGTCATAAGTGAGCGACAATTTAATTGAGAGGTTAGTTACATTGTTTTATTACCAGGTTACTGAATTCATTTTTTATTGGGACGTTACACTGAATGTGAAGGACATAATTATAATTTTATTGTTGAGAGATTTAGGAATTTTTCTGTTTTGAGCTTACACTAAACGTGAATATTATTTATGTTAATATTTTCTGTTTTGAGGTTACGCTAAATGTGAATGAATTTTGAGCTTAGATTAAATCAGAAAGAATTTTGTGTGGAGGTTAATGTGAAAAGAATTTTGTAGGGAGGTTATAAATGGGAACGAATTTTGTGGGGAGATTAAATGTAAATGAATTTTGTGGGGAGGTTACACTGTAAAAGAATTTTGTTTTGAGGTTACACTAAATTAGAATCATATTCATATTATTTAAATATATTTTGTGGGGAGGTTACACTGAATGACGATATTTATTTATATTAATGATTATAAATTATTGTGGGGAGGTTACACTTCGCGACCCTGCCAGGATCGTATTTCTTTATGAATCTCTGAGAAGTAGTCATATATCTGCTCTTATTTACTTAAATGTAGTTCGCATCTGGCGCAACGCATTTACTAATTTGTCACTCTTTCTTTCACAGATCATCGGCAATTTATTGCTCTTTGTTGTAATTGTGTTTGTTCCATTTTTGCTTCGTCTTTGTTTCATTTTGTGCTCAATTTTTATTTGTGAAAAATGCCACGAAAAACTGTTAACAGTACATCGCCATGTGCAATGAGTGAAATAGCCGAATCGAATAATTTGACAGATAATACTAGCGACACTCAGTCTAATACTGATAACCCCTAATTATAGATAATCAGTGCGTGCCGATCACTAATATTGATTTTGATCCTAATGATGAGCAAACAAATGCAATTATGTCCACAGTAAATGTAACAATTGATGACGCGGCACGTTCCGTTACAATGAACGCTGTCCAGTTTGACACGCCTAATTTGCAAAATATACGTAGCGAACAGATAATTGTTTTTAACGAAGATGAACAATGTACTCAAAGTACGTCAGATTTATTTGATTCCGAGGTAGTGAGTAACAGTGCACATCCAATTGGCGAACCTTTTCAAGAATCAGAAAATGACCAAATGATTACACAAAACGTGACAAATGCACATACACCATTACACAGCATAGAAAATAGAGTCGCTAATTTTGGCTTGGATCAAATTATGGCAGTATTGCTACAGCGGAATGAAATACTAGATAACCATTTCAAACAACTTAATTAAAAATACGACAAACTTAATTAATCGTACAAACAACTTAATGAAAAATTCGACAACCATTTCAAACAACTTAATGAATTGTGCAAACAATTTAATGAAAGTTTCAAACAGTCGAACGAAAAACACGACAACCTTAATGAACAGAACAAACAACTTAGTGAACAGATTACAGCCGTTTCCGTGCAACGTTATGACACTAAAGAACAATTACGTGAGGAAAGTAAGGCTTGTGCTAGGAATAGTAGCGAAGAGTTACGTGATACACGTGTAGACACCACGAAATTACTTAGAGATGAAAGTAGTGCAGTCACTGAACAATCTTCTGAAAAAGCAACACAGTTACGCGACGGGTTTAAATTACCGTCAGCAGAACTTTCACACAAGCTGGATGCGGAAGTCGATAAGAGATTTGAACAACAGAACAGCCAAATTGACGAACGTTTTAAAGTGACAGAAATGAAAATTGTTTCAGTCACTAACACGTCACAGCATACGCCACGTTCCGAACATTCGTCACACCCACACAGCCAGTATAACTTAAGTAATTTACAGAGACCACGCGACTTAGAATCCGAAAAGACACAGACAAACAGATTCTCATGCAATCCTGAACCTGCTAAGACATACAGAGACGATAATTTTCATTACAAGCACTTTCTATCCGTGAGAAAATTTAAGGTATTTAAAAATGACAGAGCACAGGTACACGCTTTGGACTGGATACGACAATTTGCTTTTGCATTTCCACCAGCTTGGCCTGTAATGCAGAAACTAGCATTGGACTGGATACAACAATTTGTTTTTGAATTTTCACCGGCATTGCCTGTAACGCAGAAACTAAAATTTATTTGCAGCGCGTAATTGACCTCAGGGGATTTATTACGCTTCGATGAATATGTGCCGTAGCGTACACAGGGCCCCGAGCTGTAGTAGTGCTATTTCATCTTTAGTTTTCTGCACTGCTGCCTTCTCTTTTACTATCCTTTATATCTATCAAAACAACTCTTCAACTATCGATCTATCTAGAATTAGGAATGAGTAATGAGAGCCTGATATGACAAGTTTTAGCGAAAGTGACAGTTTCATTAGACACTCCCGAAATGACAAGAAATAACAGCATAATTTTAATAACAGATAAAAGTGTAATCATCAGTATGTACAAAATTTTCAGCTATCGCAGACGCGTTTTGGCAACAATAGTGGTTTTTCCCAACAACAGCAACAAAACCAACCGGTTAGCATACCTAACCAACAATGTAATGTACAAGGTCAACCAAGCTTTAATGTTTCGCCGCCTACACGTATAGCGTCGGCTCCGCCAAATAGTAACGCACAGCAACAAGGAAATAACTACGTACAGAAAAAACACCATTTCAACTCATACCGCAATGCGCCGTATAGAAATGACTATCATGACAGACGTAAAAGTAATGAGCACAATTTTCAGCGTACGTTTAATAACAGTCGGTCTTACCAGCAACAGAATCATCCGCAACAACAGATCATCATGGATGAACCAGACAGTCGGTATCATCCCGATCATAATACGTCAGGAAGAAATAACAGAACAGTACAAATAGTTGAAATACCACAGCATCCTCCCGCAAATAACCGCACGTCAGAAAGAATTTGACTAGATACAGTACAGGTTGCATCTTCCAGCAACGCAAGCAATACTTTTGACACACAGAATCTTGTTCACGAAAATGTTATTACTTTGGACGACATCCGAGACACTCTTTTGCAGGAAAAACCAGTTATTCAAAAAACCATTTATACCCTGTCATTGAAGTAAAGATTGGATCATCCAAATTTTCAGCAGTAATCGATTCTGGATCACCTATGTCAGTTATAAATGAGGAAACTTTCAACGAATGTAACAAAAAGAATACCTATCCTACGTTACCATTAGGCAAAACTAAAGTAAAAGGAGCAGTATCTGGTAAAGGAGTAGATGTAAAATTACAGACACACTTATCGTTTTGTATTGCAGGTCATACGTTTCACTCAAATTTTTGGATTGTTCCCTTATTGACAACAGACGTTATTTTAGGTACGAATTTTCTAGTACAACACGACGCAATTATTGACTTTCAAAATTCCTATTTAATGTTAAAGGATGAAAATGTACAACTGGCTTTAGAATTTCAGCACTCTTTATCTGCAGAAGAACAAACAATTAATCGGACAGAGGTAATTTCTGCATCACGTAACATAGACTGTCATTCCACATTGTTCACAGATACGTACGTACATAACTATAATACTCCAGACGAAGCCGACTATGACGTTATACAGATGATTTCTGATAAAATTAAACAGAGCAATGCAAATACAGACGACGAACGTACTCAACTACACAAAATTCTTTTACAGCAAGCTCCAGTTTTTGACAACGTCCCTGGTACTATGTCCGGTTTTATGTATGAATTTCAAGTTAAACAACACGACACATTTAAAGCCAAACATTATCCCATTCCGTATATTCACAGAGAACAAGTTAAGAAAGAATTGCAAGCTATGCTTGACCAAGGAATTATTGAACCGGCAGTTAGTCCGTACATAAAACCGCTCCATATTGTTAAGAAAAAGGATGGTTCACTTCGCCTCATACTTGATTCGCGTCACATCAATGACATTATTATTAATGAAACAGATCGCCCTCAAACACTAGAAGAACTTCTACAGAAATTTCATGGTACTGCTATTTATTCCACATTAGATTTGAAATCGGGATTTTGGCAAATTCAGCTCCATCCGAACTGCAGAAAGTACACAGCTTTTCTCTGTTTTGGTGACTGTTATCAATTTTGTAAATTACCGTTCGGATTAACTTTCTTCAGCAGCAATTATTCGCAGTTTGAATACTATACTTCCGACAGAACTAAAAGACAGAATCACAACGTATGTAGACGACATTCTTATTGCAGAAGCTAACTGGTCTGAACACAATCTGATTCTTGAACAACTGTTACGAACTTTTCGTGCACAAGGACTCACAGTTAATCTCAGTAAATCGCACTTTGGCAAAACTATAAAATTTCTTGGACATGTAATTTCAGGAGAAGGCATTGCGCCTGACCCGTAAAAACTTCAAGCTTTACGTGACATTACTGTACCTACGACGAAGAAACAACTACGCAGCTTTTTGGGTTTAATTAAGTTTTTTCGTAAATTTATTCATTACTCTGCTTTAGACACCCCTAGATTATGTCATTTGACAGGTAAAAACTCTATTTGGTCCTGGGATAGCCAAGCACAGTCTGAATTTGTCAATCTGAAACAAGCTTTGTTGAATGAACCACTTTTATCACATCCAGATCTTACTAGAAATTTTTCCATTGCCACCGACAGTTCTAACACCGCTTTAGGCGTACACATTTTTCAGGAAATTGAAGAAGATGGTTCTACAGTAATTAAAAACATCGCCTTTGCGAGTCGCATTCTGTCACCTGCTGAACGCAATTATTCTGTTACAGAACTTGAAACATAATGTGTTGTATGGGCATTTACGAGATTTCGGTATTTTCTTTATGGATGACATACGACCGTTTACACAGATCATAGAGATATCCAGTTTTTACTTTCAGCAAAATTTACACATGACAGGTTAAGCAGATGGAAACTTTATTTACAGGAATTTAATTTTACAATTGTTCACATTCCCGGTACACAAAATGTTGTAGCAGACGCACTATCCCGTTCTCTCAGCAACAATCAGCAAGACATCGTAACCAACTTCTGCCAAGCAAATTTTAGCGTCATGTATATTCAACAAGTTGCATTCGAAAATTTTATTTCGTCATCATTACGAGACATAGCACAGGAGCAGAGTAAAGACAACGTATGGAAAGAAATTAAACACCTTTGGCAAGATAGGAATAATGTTTCCATTAGAAATCATTACACTGTACGCAATAATATTCTGTTTCGCCGCTCTCACCCTGACAGCAACAGTTCTAACTATGTATTCCTGACGAACTGGTTAACAAATTAATTTGGTATACTCATTTAAGTTACGCACATTACGGAGCCAGAAAATGTTTTCTTATACTGAGACAGAACTGTTATTTTGCCAAGATGGAGAAACGTATTCGACGAGTTTTAGCGTCATGTAAAATCTGCCAGAAAGCTAAGTCAGACACGACTTCACATATTCCTCCGTTACATCCCACTGTACCTGTTAAATAGAGACACATGGCCGCTGTAGACATTTTTGGTCCGATTCCCAGATCTAATAGAGGTTTTTGTTACATCTTTGTCGCTGTTGAACTCACTTCGAAATTTGTTACCTTCACTCCGTTACGCAAAGCTACTGCTAAATCTGTTTCGAATGCATTTGTAAAACATTTTTTTATTTCATGTAGGGGATGTATTGAAAGTGATTTCCGACAATGGACCACAGTTTCGATCTGCTATATGGACACGTATGTTACGAGCAAGAAACATTTCTCCGATTTATATATCCAGGTATCACGCTTCTTCGAACCCTTGTGAACGACTAATGAAAGAAATTGGTAAACTATGTAGAATATACTGCTATAAAAAACATATTGATTGGGATACACACATACTGTCATTCGAGGATGTAATTAACTCCATACCAAATGAATCTACTATGCTATCTCCGACTGTTATATTGAAAAATGTTGAATCACCTAACAAAATTAAAGAATTAGTATCCTTTCCTACATCTCGTCGACTACGACACCATGAAATAATTGACATTGCGCTGAACAACATCAAACGTGCCGCAGAGCGCCGGAGAAGACTACAAAAACAGGTTTGTACACGCCGTGACTTTCACGTTGGACAGAAGATATTAGTACGCACACATTATTTATCCAACAGAGGAAAGAGTAGATGCAGTAAATTTGAGCTTCTATACGCAGGTCCATATCGAATTCGCAGCATTCCTCACCCCAATGTAGTACACGTCGAAACTCTGAGAAACAGAAAAAGTAAAGGCAATCACCATGTCTCCAATATTAAACCCTTTATCGAATGAATATACTTTATGATTTATCACACTGTAATGCCATTTGCAAATATTTATATGAACACTTACTGATGATTATCGTATTTTTTCTTGGCAAGTGCCCGGCAAGGTAAGGTTAGCAGGTCGCTTTTCTTCTCGTTACACATCAGACCGTGCACATTTTTCCAGATAAACTTACATATTTTATGAACACTTATGCAATTCTACCTATGTGACTACTTACTGATGATTATCGTATTTTTTCTTGGCAAGTGCCCGTCAAGATAAGGTTAGCAGGTCGCTTTTCTTGTCATATATCAGACCGTGCACATTTTCCATTTTTCGTGTATGTATGATTGTTTTCCTGTTTTGTTTGTATGCACTACTAAATCTTTAAGATATAACAAACACCAGTTGACTTTGACATTTTTCCTTATGATATCTCAATATCTTGACTATTCTACACTTTTGGCTACTGCATTATGAGACTGTGTGTCCTTTTTTGCACCTGAACACTCTCTATGTTTTTGACATAATACGTTTTCTGTCATGCTATGGTGTATGCTTAATTATATCACTAGAAACAAGTTTTTATTTATTGCGTTGTAATATCTCTTTATATTCGATGAATTATTCTGATACAATTCTACCCTTGAATGACGTTTACAAATTTTCTATCTTCATACTCGCAGAATCCATGCGAAAAGTAGTTCATACAATAGCTATGCCATGAGCGCATAAGTATTCGTTGTAGTACTCTCTCTGGTGGTTGTTAAAAAAAAAAAAAAAAAAAAAAAGGAATGGAGATTCCGGGATTGTCTTCGTGCCGATTAGCCTGAGCTTGGTATGGAAGAACTGTAATCTGATTATTGAGATTTATCACAGAAGATAACTGATACGAACTGTACGATTAAAAGGGAAATATATATAGATTGCTCCTTCAAATAAAAGGTGTGTGTTTGAAATTTGAGAATTAATTATATTTATCCATTTATTGCGTAGTTGTTAATCAGAAGGGAACTTCCGAAAGACTGGATACGAACCTGCATTTAATAATCCAAGAGCTCCATTACTTCTTCGGAAGGTTAAACTTCATCAAAGCCAAATATCCGCTTGATATGAGGTTTCCCGACTGATTATACAACGCTCCCAAAATTACGAGGCATTTTATTTGTACAGATTAGCAGACTGCCGCAAAGCACGAGCCTGCATAGAAGAAGAATCATCGCCTGATTTCATTTTAACAAGTAAAATTTCAGAATCATTTTGAGTGACTGAGCTATGACTGTTTCCTGTCATGAATGATTGATTGCTCGAACGAATTGAGAGCTACATAATTACGTAGATAGGAGGAAAAATTACAATGGCGAGTGTGACAGGACTCTCTTGGATTGTTATATAATAATGTATTTTTTGTTTTATGAAAACCAACGAGAACGAGAGGTAACTAATATGAAGAGAGATTCGGTGCCCATAGTAAAAGATTGCTGATACCAAGAAACGATTTCAACTATTGGACAGCCGGCCGCGGTGGTCTAGCGGTTCTAGGCGCTGTCAGGAACCGCGCGACTGCTACGGTCGCAGGTTCGAATCCTGCCTCGGGCATGGATGTGTGTGATGTCCTTAGGTTAGTTAGGTTTAAGTAGTTCTAAGTTCTAGGGGACTTATGACCACAGCTGTTGAGTCCCATAGTGCTGAGAGCCATTTGAACCATTTTTTGAACTATTAGACAACACCGAGACTACAGAACAAGGCCAGAGAAATCTAATTTTTTATCCTGTAGTTAAAATAGTTTGAAATCAATTTAGAAAGAACTTTTTTCCAGATATTAGTTAGATTGTAGAACTGTATATTGTGTGATTTTCGTATCTGGACACTGAACTTTATACCATCTGTGAAGTAATTTGAAAGTTAAGTGTGTCTACGACAGTAAATGTGAAACTGTATTTAGTGATTAGAACTTGATATTGACAGTTATTTAATGGTATTGACTAGAGCGGCATTTAAAATGTCATTGAATCAGCAACGAGACGTGCAACAGCCTTCAGCTGTTTGCTCAGAAGCAGAGGCCACGGATAGCAATTCTGAGACTGTTGTGGCTAGTGGTAGCAATATAAATAATCCCGCTGGTTCAGAAAACATTCATACAACAGCTGATCAGACTATTGTTGACAGATTAGTTGTTATTATGCAACAGTTGTCTCTATTAGCCGATGGCCAAGCGGAGGTAAAACGAGACTTATCCGTTATACAAAATGAAATCCAAAATCAATTAGCCGAAAATCAAACAGAATTACAAAATCAGTTAAGAGCAACCTTTACCGAATTAGATCAGAGGTTAAATACCCAGATACAGGAAATAA
Source organism: Schistocerca nitens (assembly GCF_023898315.1). Classification (NCBI taxonomy): domain Eukaryota; kingdom Metazoa; phylum Arthropoda; class Insecta; order Orthoptera; family Acrididae; genus Schistocerca; species Schistocerca nitens. The sequence continues at coordinate 216,744,346 of NC_064620.1, read as the reverse complement.
AAGAACAGGCAGAAAGGACCGAACAGAATCTTAATGCTCAAATTGAGCAGGTCCGCCAACAATGCTAAGAAAACAATAGTAAATTAAAAGCGGAACTAACCGAATATGTATCCGTCAAAATTGACACGATACAAAAACAAGTAGAACTGTTTCCTCAAGTAATACAAGCTCAAGAGGACATACAGTGTTCCGTAGCTATGATACCAGAAATTATAGAATCCCAAGATAATCTAAAGAAGCAATTTGACGAAGTGAAGGAGAAACAGGAGACAGTGGAACATAGAATGAATGTACTTGCGGGAAAGTTTTCAGAAATGACAGAGCGGCAAAATTTTCCTTCGGAAACCATAGAAGAAACTGTGAAAGTAGCTTTACAGGCAATTTCAGAGAGTTCAGAAGAGAATTTTTTCAACAAAGGGTTAAAGGAAGTTCGAAAACAACTTGGCGAAGAATTCTCGCGTTGGAAAGAAAATATCGAAAGATCACTAAATCTCTCGCAGGAGGATTTAGAAACAGCGAGAAGTAGGAAACAACATTCTCAATCTGCGCGTGAAATTCCGTCCACGTCAAGATCCGATGTAGACAGAACTGGAACGTCACAAGTTAGATTCGATATAACGGATAGCCACAGGGAAGAGTACGAACAGGATGATTTTTGGAATCGTTGTACCGTTGAGGAAAAGATGATTAAACAGAGACAATTTCAAATCTTTAACCCTGACAAAAAGAATGTTCATCCTGTAGTCTTTATTCGAAGTTTCAGAGGTCTATTTCCACAACCTTGGACAGAATGGCAAAAGATTAGTTTTGTATCTGGATATATACAAGGATCAGGAGCATTGTGGGCATCCGAACAAACATCTTCTTGTAAATGTTACAAATAATTTGAGCAGGCTTTTCCAGCAAAATATTGGTCTGCTGGAGTACAAGAAAGACTTAGGCAGGAAGTATTATATCCTGAGCCTTTCTCATTTTCTAGAGGATCTATAAAGAGATATTTTGAGAAATACATCAATAAATCTTTGTATTGGGATGTACCGATTCCTTAGCCGGATATACTTAGACTACTCAAGTCCAGACTACCCACCAGTATAAGGACTCAGCTGTTATATATAAATGATAAGGATATAGACTCATTTATGACTACACTTGATCGTATTGATATAATTGAGGAGGGCAATAAAAGGGCAAGAGAAATGTCATATCAAAGAAGAGCAATAGAAGCGAATCCGAGCTGCAACTCGAGTGGGAATCGCAGTAATGGTAGCAGTAACAATAATCATAACCAACTACACTCTCTGAGGAGACTTAGTAATGGACAAAATGCAAACAATAATTATTACCATAATGGAAACTTTAGTAATGGTGCAGCGAGGGGCTATTTTAGGAACAGTAGGAATTTTAATCGATATAATCCAATGTATGGCAACACAGGACAGTTCTACCAACACCAGCAGAACAACAACAATAATTACACGGATCAAGCAAGACAACATAGACAGAATTCACCACAACAACCGATAATCACTGAAGTAGCTGAAGAGACAAATACCAATCGGACCAACAATCAGTCAAACTAAACATGACCGCATCGTGCCCCGGAGGAGCGGTCAGGGGATCTGTTAGGGGCGAGACAGTAAAATTACAATTGTTAAGATATAATGATGGTGAGCTGTTGACTGAAGAGTTAACAAAGGATTTAATAACGTGTCATAATGAGAGATCGAGTGTTCCGGTATTGGAAGTATTTGTTGAAATAGAGGAAGTTCCAACGAATGTGATATTGGACACCGCCGCTTCCGCCAATGTCATCTCAGGCGCTCTTTTTCGGAGAATTATTAGGAAGAAGAAGGTACCAATTTTGCCAGTACAGAACTGCAAAATCATCGGAGCTGTGGGAGCACGCTCTCCCAACGTCAAAATACAAACACAATTAGAGATGAAAATGGGAAATGTAGCAATAAAATGCACGTTCCTTGTAGTGTAGAAGTTATTAGTGGACTGTATTCTTGGTATTGGGAGTATGCAGGAGTACGATTGTCAGATTGATTTTTTGGAAGGAATAGTTAAATTTAGATTAAATGGAGAAGAGATATCACTGGATTTAAATAGAAGGGAAACGGTGCATGAGAAATATTGTCGCGGTGCCATAATTCAATTAACTGACACTACAAACGGTCGTTGGAAGGAGCTTTCAAAGGATTTGATACAACAGGAGGACTTTAACCAAACAACAATGAGAAAGCTAGTGAATCAAATCACCTTACCGGAGAACAAAGGCAGCAGCTTCATTATTTGTTAGAGGCATATGAAGAGATTTTTGATGAGAAACCAGGAATTATTAAAGGGTATATTTGTCACCTACAAGTGAAGCCACATCAGACTTACTGTTACACGCACTATCCGATCCCCTGGCGTTTATAACAATCCGTTCAAAGGGAGATAAATAGAATGTTAGAATGGAACTTGATTGAGCCATCAACTAGTCCATATTGTTCTCCGCTCTTAGTCGTCGCAAAACCTGGAGGTAACGTTAGATTAGTTCTGGATGCGAGAGAGATTAATAAAATAATAGTACCTGTAAGAACTCATCCGGAAAATATAGATGAATTAATTCAAAATTTCCAGGATGTTTCGTACTTAACTAGTGTTGATCTGAGAAGTTCGTACTGGCAGGTCCAAATGGATGAAGAATCTAGGAAATATACCGCATTTATCTATGCTGGGAGAAGTTACCAATTTAGAGTTGTCCCGTTCGGACTTAATATTAGTGCCGGAATATTTATTTCAGCGTTGGATTATGTTCTTGGACCAGAATTGCGTAGTCGTATAACTGTGTTTGTTGACAACTTATTAATACCCACGAAAACATGGGAAGAGCATTTGCATATTTTGGAAAGGATTTTTGCTGTTTTCAAGAAAACCGGAATTACAGTAAACTTACAAAAGTCTCATTTTGCTTTACCACAAATTAAGTTCTTAGAACATATGATAGATGCAAAAGGTATCCTGCCTACCGAGAAGAAGATAAGTGCAATTCGAAATTTTCCATCACCACGGAATAAAAGACAGCTGAAGGGATTTATAGGTATGGCATCGTTCTTCCGTCGTTTCATAAAGACTCAAGCCATGAATTCTGAGGCATTAAACCGGCTTCTACAGAAGGATGTGCCATGGCAATGGACTGAAGAATGAGAACTAGCTTTTCGAGACATTAAAGACCAACTCGTTAACGCATCCTTATTATATCACCCTGATATGAACTGTGAGTTCTGTCTGTCCACAGATTCATCGGATGTTGGATTAGGTGCTTGTCTCTTCCAAATAAGGAAAATAAAAGGGGTACCAACATTCTGTCCGATAGCATTTGCTAGTCGAGTGTTATCGCCCTGTGAAAGAGCCTATACGACCACATAACTTGAAGCACTTGCGGTTATCTGGGCATTCAAGAAGTTTAACTATTATTTATATGGTTCGAAAACGATTGTGTATTGTGACCATCAATCACTAACCTTTTTGCAAACATGTAAATTATTACATCCTAGACTGTCACGTTGGACAATGACACTACAACAGTACCAATTTAAAATTATTCATGTGTCTGGCAAAGAAAATATTATTGCGGATGCATTGTCAAGATCCCCAGAAGGTTTAACGCCGGAAATAGAATCAGTAAATACTTCGGATTTTCCAGTATTACTGTTGCAGGACAATATCTACAAGACTTATTATGTACATCTTTGTAGAGATATGGGAAATTTACAACGAAAAGACCCTCGATGGAAGAAGATAATTCAGCTAAAGGAACAACAAAATTCAAGGGCTAGTTTAGATCATTATAAATTATTAAATGGAGTATTATTCTTCAGATGTGGGAAGGACAACAATCTACGGTGGTGTGTATGTATCCCGAAGGAATATGAGGAAAAATTAATTTGGTTTACCCACTTATCATGGGGACATTTTGGTGTAATTAAATGTGCTAATAAAATAGGAGCATACTGTTATTTTCCGAATATTCAGAGAAAAGTGCACCAAACAATACAAAACTGTTTACTCTGTCAAAAGGCAAAACCGGATAATAGAGGTAGTATGCATGTTCTGCATTCAATTATTCCACGAGAGCCAAGGGCGTTAATTTCGTGTGATATCTGCGGCCCTCTCCCACGATCAAGAGGAGGAGTCAAATTCATTGTTGGATTCTTTGACGTGTTTACAAAATATGTAAAACTATATCCATTAAAGTGTGCTACTGCCAGAGCTGTTGTAGTGAGATTGGTGTGTGACTATCTTCCGCATGTAGGTTTACCGAAATTCATAATTACAGATAATGCCAGAATTTTTACTGGATTTAAATGGAAGCAAACATTAACACAACTTGCTATTCGACAAATTTTGACATCATCTTACCATCCACAAGGTAGTCCAATGGAACGAGTTTTCCGAGAATTAAACCGATTTATGCGTACATACTGTCACAGTAAACAAACATCATGGGCTGATTATTTGTCAGAATTTGAACAAATATTTAATAATATGACACATACCTCAACTAACTTTACTCCAACAGAGCTTATGTTTAGTCAGATTGAAAAGAACTTCTGGATAAACCATCTGCCAAAGTATGAAGACCAGAATTTAAAATGGGAGGAAAAGATTCGACTCGCACTTCTCAATTTAACTAAAAAGGCAATACAACGGAAATTGACATATGATAAACGGATTCACCGGATTCAGACGTTTCATCTTGGAGAAAAGGTTTTATTGAGGCGACACATCCATTCCTCGAAACTGATGAAGAACATAAAGAAATGGAATCTCATTTATACCAGACCATATGTTATTGTAAATATACCAAATCCTGGATCATACTTGTTGGCATATCCCGAATCGAAAAGAATAAAGGGATTATTCCCGCATAATGATATTAAGAAATTTTTTGAAGGATCGTAGATCTGTGATACCAAATATGGAGAAGAATTTAGAGTGGAATTTGACTATGAGTCGAATGTGTATATAAATATCAAGAAGTTTATGTTGTCTAGAGGTTAAGAGACAGTGAGATTACTCCTATGGTAGATTAAGAGACAGTGAGATTACTCCTGTGATAGGTTAAGCGACAGTGAGATTACTCCTGTGATAGTTAAGCACAAAATTTTAAGATAGGTAGAAGAATTTGTTAATTACTAGGGTTTGTAAGTGTGGACTATGAGCAGAAGCCATAGTGATATACAATGAAAGTGCATATACATTTCCTCAAGACACGGCACTTATGTGAGAATTGCGTGTGAAACTTTAACAGTGCGGGATATGTAGGTAAATACGCTTTGTGTGTGATGTATGCTGTTCGCGCGAGAAAACAAATGAACTGTGAAATGGAGCAACAGTCGATAATGTCACTGCTGCAAACAATTGAAGAAACTCTGGTTGCGCGAGAGAAAATTATTACAATTTTTTGATTTTTCATTATGCCTTCTCTACCAGGAGAATTAATTTAAGAATTTTAATTGACATTTTAAGAATAGCAGTTTGTGTGTTTCATATTATGGACATAATTGTTGAAATATATTTCCATAAATGTTCATGAGATGATGAAGAAGATTCTGCGATTGGATGATTTGTTAAATAAACATACGTCATCATTAATGATATTTATTTACAAGTGGATCTATAAATCAATTAATTATAAGAATAATGAAAGTTTTTCAAATTATTCCTTTTGTGGAGTCAGTGTCATATGCCTATGTTTAAAAATTTTTCATCAGGTGTAAACTTAAATTTTATCCATAATTTCGTAATTGAAAGCAAACCTCGGACAGATTCAATGCTCTACTTCCACCTGCACTATAACAAAACGAAGAAAAAAAAATTGAGAGGAATACATTCGATTTAAATGTCCACACTCTATTGGGCAATGTTTTGGACAATCAGCAATTGTAATGCAAAACAACTGTGGTATTGAGGACTACAAAAAAAATTCGCGATTGTCAGGACTGATGGATGTTCCAGACTAGTACAGATGGAAGAATATAAGAATCCACTGCGATTTCGAGTTCAACGATGAAATATGGACTTCGTTGCCTTAATCCACTCTCTTCCAGGGATTTATTCAGTCACAACCTTTTCTTATTCCACTTTAAACCTGTTTCATGTTCACGTCCCTGACCATCTGTTCCTGAGATCATCTTCCTGTTTCTACGGCACGTTACCAGCTTCTATCCTGTACCATAAGCCATCGCCTGTCCTCCGTGCCGCCTCCACCAAACGCTGTACGTCGCCTACCCGGTGTCCGTACCCAGTGTTCCTGGTCCATCGACTTCACAACGAGATCGCCGGCTACATCGTCGAAAGAAGAATTATGAAAATTTTTTTTGAGCAATATTGTAATTTTTTTTTTTTGGCCATGAGGCACTTTTCCTTCGATCTAATCTATGGAGCTTCTATATATTTCAAAATTACTGGATTTAGGCTTTCCTATCTTCTTTAATACCTGAGCTGGGGTCTGTTCTTCCGGGTTTTCCAGGGTTTCCCTGTGAAGCCCAGTTCCCAAATGGATAGGCCTTTTTCGTAATTACACCAATCTACATCTTCCCTGGTTATGTACTCGGGATGCGGGTATGCCCCGGTACATGTAAAAGCTACAGCTTAGGTATTCTCGTAACTTATTGTCTTAACATATTACCCATAATCTCTATAGTAAAATTATACTAATTCAAAATATTCCTCTTTTCAATAAACAACACAACAAATTTTTTCTCTTAGCTCGCAAAGTGTATTATCGTTAACTTTGCTCGCTGCGAGGGGCAATTGTAATATCTCTTTATATTCGATGAATTATTCTGGTACAATTCTACCCTTGAATGACGTTTACAAATTTTCTATCTTCATACTCGCAGAATCCATGCGAAAAGTAGTTCATACAATAGCTATGCCATGAGCGCATAAGTATTCTTTGTAGTACTCTCTCTGGTGGTTGTTAAAAAAAAAAAAGAAAGGGGGATTCCGGGATTGTCTTCGTGCCGATTAGCCTGAGCTTGGTTTGGAAGAACTGTAATCTGATTATTGAGATTTATCACAGAAGATAACTGATACGAACTGTACGATTAAAAGGGAAATATATATAGATTGCTCCTTCAAATAAAAGGTGTGTATTTGAAATTTGAGAATTAATGATATTTATCCATTTATTGCGTAGTTGTTAATCAGAAGGGAACTTCCGAAAGACTGGATACGAACCTGCATTTAATAACCCAAGAGCTCCATTACTTCTTCGGAAGGTTAAACTTCATCAAAGCCAAATATCCGCTTGATATGAGGTTTCCCGACTGATTATACAACGCTCCCAAAATTACGAGGCATTTTATTTGTACAGATTAGCAGACTGCCGCAAAGCACGAGCCTGCAGAGAAGAAGAATCATCGCCTGATTTCATTTTAACAAGTAAAATTTCAGAATCATTTTGAGCGACTGAGCTATGACTGTGTTTCCTATCATGAATGATTGATTGCTCGAACGAATTGAGAGCTACATAATTCCGTAGATAGGAGGAAAAATTACAGGGTGTATGATTTAAATGCAAGATATTAATCCTTATTCATCATTTTCAGATAGCAATAACGTGTAAAAGAAATAAATTAAACAAACCACAGTGGATTACTATGAAATGGGAATTTGACCTTCGGAATGAACGAAAGAAAATGTAACACCTTGTGATGAAGAGTAAATGGATCAGAATTAACATGAATATACTATACACATCGTATGATAGCAGTCTTAACTTTTTTCTTTCTTTCAGAATACGAGGCGATTGATGCAGGCTGTCAGACAGAACAACACATCTTAGTTTTAGTGATGAAATATGCTAGAAATAAGAAACTCTACACTATGAATAGTTGTATGAAGTAAATGGTAATATGAATAATGAATAATGTAGTGTCTTTTTTGCAGATGATAATAAATGATGATGAATAGTTATATGAAGAATATGCTAATATGAATAATGAAGTTTTTCTTTGCAGATGAGAATAATGATGGAGTTTATATATTTACTGTTAGTTAAGAAATGCCATGTAGTTATTTAAGTATTTGTTGCAGTTCGCTTTGACAGTATGTCTTATATCGCATGGTATAATGACTGAATGTTTTGGAAAGGACAGCTAGAGTACATACATATTGAGTACACGTTTCATTACATGTTAATTCGAAGTTCAGTACTTTTCAGCATAATATGCGGTTCTTCTTTCAGCTGAATAGTCCATTTTGTATTTTTTCCAGGAGAAGCTATTCATGAAATTAATGTGCTATAAGCAGTTAGTTATTAAACCTGTTCTAGTACTTGCATTGTTTTTTACCCATTTGTGTGTGTCATTCATGAATGTGATCACATATACTCTACATGTTTCATAACCTTGCTACAGCTGACTCATGACGAATGACGTTACTAATCCTTATTTGCAGCAATAAGTCAAAAGCAAATATTTTCATGCCCCAGCAATTAATTATCGATACCAACGCAATGCATTGCTTGCACAAAAAAATGTGTTGCCAGTCCCAAATAATGCTACTAGTTTAATAGATATTTATAGTACTAAATATAATGCAGATTTGTCAGATGTATTGAATCCATTATATCTATGTACACTCCTGGAAATTGAAATAAGAACACCGTGAATTCATTGTCCCAGGAAGGGGAAACTTTATTGACACATTCCTGGGGTCAGATACATCACATGATCACACTGACAGAACCACAGGCACATAGACACAGGCAACAGAGCATGCACAATGTCGGCACTAGTACAGTGTATATCCACCTTTCGCAGCAATGCAGGCTGCTATTCTCCCATGGAGACGATCGTAGAGATGCTGGATGTAGTCCTGTGGAACGGCTTGCCATGCCATTTCCACCTGGCGCCTCAGTTGGACCAGCGTTCGTGTTGGACGTGCAGACCGCGTGAGACGACGCTTCATCCAGTCCCAAACATGCTCAATGGGGGACAGATCCGGAGATCTTGCTGGCCAGGGTAGTTGACTTACACCTTCTAGAGCACGTTGGGTGGCACGGGATACATGCGGACGTGCATTGTCCTGTTGGAACAGCAAGTTCCCTTGCCGGTCTAGGAATGGTAGAACGATGGGTTCGATGACGGTTTGGATGTACAGTGCACTATTCAGTGTCCCCTCGACGATCACCAGTCGTGTACGGCCAGTGTAGGAGATCGCTCCCCACACCATGATGCCGGGTGTTGGCCCTGTGTGCCTCGGTCGTATGCAGTCCTGATTGTGGCGCTCACCTGCACGGCGCCAAACACGCATACGACCATCATTGGCACCGAGGCAGAAGCGACTCTCATCGCTGAAGACGACACGTCTCCATTCGTCCCTCCATTCACGCCTGTCGAGACACCACTGGAGGCGGGCTGCACGATGTTGGGGCGTGAGCGGAAGACGGCCTAACGGTGTGCGGAACCGTAGCCCAGCTTCATGGAGACGGTTGCGAATGGTCCTCGCCGATACCCCAGAAGCAACAGTGTCCCTAATTTGCTGGGAAGTGGCGGTGCGGTCCCCTACGGCACTGCGTAGGATCCTACGGTCTTGGCGTGCATCCGTGCGTCGCTGCGGTCCGGTCCCAGGTCGACGGGCACGTGCACCTTCCGCCGACCACTGGCGACAACATCGATGTACTGTGGAGACCTCACGCCCCACGTGTTGAGCAATTCGGCGGTACGTCCACCCGGCCTCCCGCATGCCCACTATACGCCCTCGCTTAAAGTCCGTCAACTGCACATACGGTTCACGTCCACGCTGTCGCGGCATGCTACCAGTGTTAAAGACTGCGATGGAGCTCCGTATGCCACGGCAAACTGGCTGACACTGACGGCGGCGGTGCACAAATGCTGCGCAGCTAGCGCCATTCGACGGCCAACACCGCGGTTCCTGGTGTGTCCGCTGTGCCGTGCGTGTGATCATTGCTTGTACAGCCCTCTCGCAGTGTCCGGAGCAAGTATGGTGGGTCTGACACACCGGTGTCAATGTGTTCTTTTTTCCATTTCCAGGAGTGTATTATTGGACCGCAGACCTTGAGTAATAGTTGCAGTGTGTTGCATTTTGGATGTGTCCTATGTCATTTGAATGATGAGTTCTGAGTAATACTGAATGATGTTTTGTAATTATGCATAAATGCTATGCCAATAATTTCTGTAAATAATATTTTTGTTATACTCTATAAATGCTATGCCAATAATTAACTCTCATTTTTAATGATGACTTCTGAATAATACCGAATAATGTTTTATAAAAGTATATGAATACTTTGTAACTGGCCATTGAATGCCACTGTTTTTTTTTATGTTTTTAAATTTGTCTTATATCACTTACATGGTATCATATATGAATACCAGTAGCTTAATGCTACACTCATTAACTCCTGTTTTGAATGACTTCTGAATAATGCATAAAAATGGTTTGCAACTGGCCAATGAGTGCCAATGATTACCATAACTAGATGAATTATGTAAATGGTATGCCATTAATTAACTCTTGTTTGAATGATCACTTCTGAATAATGCATAAAAATGGTTTGTAACTGGCCAATGAGTGCCAATGATTACTATAACTAGATGAATTATGTTAATGCTATGCCATTAATTAACTCTTGCTTTGAATGATGACTTCTGAACAACGCATAAATATGGTTTGTAACTGGCCAATGAGTGCCAATATTAAGTGTAATCAGATGACTTATGAATAATGTTCTGTAATACTTCATACATACTACAGAAATGTTTAGTAACTAGGCAATGAGTGCCAACAATTACTCAAATCGGTTGATAGACTAGTGTAATTCTCTATGATGACTAGCATAAGACATAATGCCCTTCACCTTCTGACCTAATTACCAGAAAGTACTGCAATATCCGTTTGTCCTGTCTATCCTCATGATCATGGAGCACTATATTTGGTTTTTGCACTAATTCTACGTTGGTGAAAAAGTATCAATTCTGCAGGAGTGTGGTGTTGACACATCATGCTGTCCACCACCTTGAACAATGGAGATGTTATCATGGTCCCACTGTTTGGTGTACGTAATATAGTACCAAAATGATAATACTTCAGGGAAGAGAACTTCAGATTGTCTCACTTGGTGTTGTGCTTCTGTAGAAAGATATGGACTTTCAGTGCAGCTACGTGCAACCTACTGTGCTACAACCATGATGCAATCCTTCCCTTTCCTTTCCTAGTTCTTATAAAATGCACTTTGTGTCATTTATTAACATGTTTTGTACTCATTGCGTATCCTAGTTCTTGTAAAGTGGTAAAAAAATGTAAAAAATATATACAGTGCGTGTGCACTTTATGTCATTTATTAATATGTTTTGTACTCATTGCGTAACCTAGTTCTTGTAAAATGGTAAAAATATATACAGTGCGTGTGCACTTTATGTCATTTGTTAATGTGTTTTGTACTCATTGCGTATACATTTTGTCATTGCTTGATATGTTCTGTACTCAGTGCATGTGCACTCTATTTCATTTCATGTTCTGCACTTATATATATATATATATATATATGTATATACTCTGTGACTGTAAACTTAGTTAATTAAGTAGATTTTAGAAAAATTTGTTGCTCATGGCAAGTCCAATTGACTCACCATCGCTGCCAAATTTTGCCCCCCCCCCCCCCCCCCCCCCCAGTGGAGGGTTATGTAAGAGGTCTCAACAGATGTAATTTCGATGTAATGCTCATGCGCTGCCTGCGATATGCAAAATCTCTGACCAGAGAGCAGTGTTGACTGCAGTAGGAACTGTGTAGCTGTAGCAGTAAGTTGTTGCTAGTCTGGAGTCTGCTCTGGTCTGGTCTGGTGTATCGTGTTGGGTGGCCCGGTCGCGGTGCAGCGATGTTGGAGCCTGAGTATTAATGTATAAGGTAAAAAGCAGCCTCGTGCATATGTAGTAATGTTATCTCAAGTCCCATGTAAATGTTTTAAAAATCTCGTAATAATAATCTTTCTCATAAAAAGTGACTTAACAACCATTCATTTCAATTTAAAGAATTTACTAATTTCTCCCATCCATGATCATCCCGGTTATTGCAATAGAAAAATCAGTTGCTTCTTTTCATAAATGACAGATAGGTCGGCCTGCATTGCACAGAGCTGTGCCGGAAAAATTTATTGTAAGAGCAGATATATCCGGCGACTTCATTGAGGTAAGAATTTTTCCTTTTTTATTCAGAATGATCTTTCAGGGCCATGACGCAGCACTGCCGTCGTCCAAAATTTACCAGGTTAAATTCACAGTGAATTATTGAAAAGTCATAAGTGAGCGACAATTTAATTGAGAGGTTAGTTACATTGTTTTATTACCAGGTTACTGAATTCATTTTTTATTGGGACGTTACACTGAATGTGAATAACATAATTATAATTTTATTGTTGAGAGGTTTAGGAACTTTTCTGTTTTGAGCTTACACTAAACGTGAATATTATTTATGTTAATATTTTCTGTTTTGAGGTTACGCTAAATGTGAATGAATTTTGAGCTTAGATTAAATCAGAAAGAATTTTGTGTGGAGGTTAATGTGAAAAGAATTTTGTAGGGAGGTTATAAATGGGAACGAATTTTGTGGGGAGATTAAATGTAAATGAATTTTGTGGGGAGGTTACACTGTAAAAGAATTTTGTTTTGAGGTTACACTAAATTAGAATCATATTCATATTATTTAAATATATTTTGTGGGGAGGTTACACTGAATGACGATATTTATTTATATTAATGATTATAAATAGTTGTGGGGAGGTTACAACATCACTGAATGCAGTATATCTTCAAGTTTTATTCTCACCTAACGCTGTTAGTTCCCGATGTTCCCGATACCTGGCAAGCGCGAAAGAGTTATTCAAACAGATTACATGGAGTCTTACACTGAAGCGCCAAGGAAACTGGTATAGGAATGTGGATTCAGATGCAGAGATATGTAAAAGGGTAGAATAAGGTGCCGGGGTCGGAAACGCCTATACAAGACAAGTGTCTGGGGCAGTTGGCAGATCGGTTACTGCTGCTACAATGATAGGTTATCAAGATTTAAGTGAGTTTGAACGTGGTGTTACAAACGGTGCACGAGCGATAGGACACAGCATCTCCGAGGTAGCGCAGAAAGTGAGGATTTTCCCAGTCGACCATTTCACGAGTGTACTGTGAATGTCAGGTAGCCGGTAAAATATCAAATTTCCGACATCGCTGCGGCCGGACAAAGATTCTGCAAGAACGGGACTAACGACAATTGAAGACAATCGTTCAACGTGACAGAAGTGCAACCCTTCGGTAAATTGCTGTAGATTTCATTGCTGGGCCATCAACATGTGTCAGCGTGCGAACCATTCAACTAAACATCATCGATACGGGCTTTCGGAGCTGAAGGCTCACTCGTGCACCCTTGATGACTGCACGACACAAAGCTTTACGCCTCGTCTGGGCCCGTCAACACCGACATTGAACTGTTGAGGACCAACATGTTGCCTGGTCGGACGAGTCTCGTTTCAAATTGTATCGAGCGGATGGAGGTGTACAGATATGGAGACAATCCATCAATCCATGGGCCCTGCATGTCAGCAGGGGCTGTTCAAGTTGGTCGAGGCTCTGTAATAGTGTGGAGCGTGCGCAGTTGGAATGATATGGGAGCCCTGATATGACAGGTGACACGTACGTTAGCATCCTATCTGATCACCTGCATCCATTCACATCCGTTGTGCATTCTATTCTGAGTTTAAACACTTCTGCTGGCCACCAAACTCCCCAGACATGAACATTATTGAGCATATCTGGGATGCCTTGCAACGTGCTGTTCAGAAGAGATCACCACCCTCTCGTACTCTTGCGGATTTATGGACAGCCCTGCAGGATTCATGGTGTCAGTTCCCTCCAGCACTACTTCAGACATTAGTCGAGTCCATGCCACGTCGTGTCAAGGCACTTCGGCGTGCTCGAGGGGGCCCTACGCGTTATTAGGCAGGTGTACCAGTTTCTTTGGCTCTTCAGCATGTAACAATGCAGAGCGTGCGCAGTGTTGTTGATGGTTTCATGAATCCAGATCTGCTGCTAAAGTTCACAGACAATTCAGGACCACTTCAAGAGAGACTGTTATTATTTGGCACAACCGTTTCACCAAAACTGACTGTGTATCACTTAGGATGCCAGGTCAGAGTCGGCCAGATGTCTCTGACGCAGCAATTGAACAAGTTCGGCAGTCTTTCAATCAGAGCCCGCGCAAATCAACGAGACCTGCCAGCTTAGAATTGAATATGCCTAGTGTTACAGTCTAATATGTATCATGAACGTCACTAATTCAAACCCTACAAACTGCAACTGTTGCAAACTTTAAGAGAAAGTGACAAAGAGAAACAAGCTGAGTTTTGTGTACAAATGTTTAACAAAATTCAGCGCGAAGATGATTTTCTTAATAAAACTGTGTTCAGTGAAGAAGCAACCTTCCATGCCTTCGGTAAAGTGAATGGGCATAGTGTTCGGATATGCGGTGAGCACAAACTACATCATATAATCGAACATGTACGGGACACACCTAAGGTAAATTTTCCTTGCGCTGTAAGCTGTAATGAAATTTACGATCATTTCTTTTTTTTCGAGTCAACTGTAACTGGCATATTGCACCTGGACCTGCTTGAGCATTATCTAACGCCTCAGTTGCAAAAGGATATGGGCACAGCATGTATTTACTTGCAACATGGCACGCCAACACATTATCATCGTTAAGTTGTCGCGTATATGCGAAGGAATGTGCCGAGCTGAACTGGACGTTGTGGATCAGTATCCTGGCGGCCCTGTTCATCTTATTTAAGCACAGTGGACTTCAGTGTATGGTGGTACCTTAAAGATAGTGTTTGTTCCTTAGCTTCCGGAAAACGCCGACGAGCAGCGAAAACGGATTACACAAGAAGTTGTCATCATACATCAAGACTTGCTTCATAGAATCTGGCACGGAACTGATTACAGATGGGACATTTATCATGTTACAAAGGCCGACCGGAGTGGCCGTGCGGTTCTAGGCGCTACAGTCTGGAACCGCAGGACCGCTACGGTCGTAGGTTCGAATCCTGCCTCGGGCATGGATGTGTGTGATGTCCTTAGGTTAGATAGGTTTAAGTAGTTCTAAGTTCTAGAGGACTGATGACCTCAGAAGTTGAGTCCCATAGTGCTCAGAGCCATTTGAACCATTTTTGTTACAAAAGGTAGCCACATGGAACATAAAACCTGAAGATATACTGCATTCAGTGGCGTATCAAACATTTCTATAAGTTGTTTACCCTTTTCACAGTTAAAGGTTACCTTTGTATAACTAATTCATAAAAATCCTGTATAGGCCACAATAGTAGTAAACAGATATTTAGGACGCAACGAAGTTTCGACATGCCGACACCTGCTCCAGTACCCTAAAATCAACGCAATCTTCGGATGAGTCCGAGAAGTCAACCTAACAAAACGGTGAGTATAAAAGCTCCAGAATGAGGTTTTCACTCTGCAGCGGAGTGTGCGCCGATGTGAAACTTCCTGGCAGGTTAAAACTGTGTGCCGGACCGAGACTCTAACTAGGGACCTTTGCCTTTGGTGGGAAAGTGCTCTACCATCTGAGCTACCCAAGCACGACTCACTACCCGTCCTCAAAGCTTTACTTCCGCCAGTACCTCCTCTCCTACCTTCCAGACTTCACAGAAACTCTCCTGCGAAGTGTCTAAGGTAGGAGACGAGGTACTGGCGGAAGTAAAGCTATGAGGATGGGTCGTGAATCACGCTTGGATTGCTAAGCCGGCACGGTAGCTCAGTGTGTTCGGTCAGAGGGTTAGCTGCCCTCTGTAGTAAAAAACTGAGTTAATGGATGAACGAAGAAGCTGAACAAGCGTCATGGGACATACGCCCCGAAAAAATTAGAACGAACAATAACGAACAAAATGAGATAAAAAAATGATGGTAGAGCACTCGTCCGCGAAAGGCAAAGGTCCCGAGTTTGAGTCTCGGTCCGGCACACAGTTTTAATCTGCCAGAAAGTTTCAGTATGAAAGCTATTTGCAATAGTGGTGCTTCATAGAGAACTGGATGGAGCGTTGTTTAGGAGTGAATAGGAAAGGAGGGAAAGTGTGGATTATGTTAATAATTTTTTATTCACGAACAAGCTTTTAAATTACATATACTGTGGATCTAAGTTGTAACGAATGGTGACTATGGTGAAAACCGTTGCAGTGGTTAATAAAGAACAAAAACGTAGCGATATATTTAGTGAAGGACACTTGAACATTTGAATTAATACAGAACAGAATTCCGAGTTTGTTAATACCGCGAATTGTGGAACTGAAGGTAGCAGCACTTGCAATTTAGATTCAACAACGCACAGTTCGACCCCAGCAGTTAGTCAGAAAACAGTAACGAACATTCTAAGCAATCATTTAATGCTACTGATTATGCTAGAAGTTAAAGACTCTCGTAAAGAAATTAAAAACTCTCGTCAAGAAATCTAAGACACTCGACAGGAAATTAAAAGGGAAATGCAGGGGGGTTGTAATAAATTATGAAATATAATTGTTAGTCTGTGAACGGAGCACAGTAACACATTTAATCAAAAGAATGATTAACTCTGAAATGACTTTCATATCAAACGTGAGGGGGTCAAAACTGAAATGTAAGATTTTAAGACAGACTAACGAACACTGTGAATAAATGAAAATGTTCTTTAACGAGGCTCATGTTAAAATTCGTGTCCACAATGGCGAAATTGCGCGCGCAAGAAGTGCTTGCCGCAGCAACAAAGAGACGATTATGAAATTAGTGGGCGGGCTTCAGACGCAGTGCAGTAAGTTGGGCAGCAATGTACACGAAACTACGCAGGAAAGTCTTGGAATGCAAGGAAGGACCGAAGGAAGTGAGTAAAGACTTTGTACGGGAAGCGATTAATGCAGCGTTACGATAATCGGTCAGAACTTAGTTGACGTGCCCAAGTAATTGTAGACATTTGGATGAATGCCCTAAATTTCAAAGAATATGTTCCCAAACATGGTATCTACCCCTAGCTTTCATAAAGCAGTTCAAACATCCATTTCCGAAACATTAAACCGAACAAACTAAAAAAGATACGTGCTTCATCCACATGAAAGGATGCACATATCTGGGGTATTAGCGATCCGACAATTGTTTCATGTACAAAGAAATGGAAACAGCGTTCATAAATAAAAAATTTTTTCGAGAAAAACGGTGTGACATAAAATAAAAAATTCTTATACACCCGACATGGCAAGCCATCACGGTACTATGCGAGAGTATACACAGAAAACTGATTTGACAATGCATATCTCAGCGAACCGGTTAAAAAGAAAGAATTAGTATCAGTTTTAACACAGAAGTTACCACTCGTATGTAAAGAGTTAGGACTCAGCCCGTATTTGAATACGGAAGAAGTGTGTTTAGTGGTCGTTCGTACTGAAGCCCTGGTAGCAGAATGAGAACAACGAGAGAGAAATAAAGACGATCACCAAAATCGCTATACTTGCCCACCACGAGGAGAATTTCAGGATTATGGACGACCAAGTAGATTACGTCGATGAGACGACAGCAGGCAACTAAGGGACGAATATGACCCATAGAACGGATTTAATCCAAATCATTAATCTAATCGGTCGGCGTATGCAGGAGACAGGGCGCCGAATCTATCGCCGAAACTCGCTAGTTGCCGCGATCGTAATCCGCGAGAGTGACGGTAAACTAAATAAAGTTTCGGCAACGGCCCGCTGCTACACTGATGTTATGGAAAACGTGTCAGGTGTTACAATGTGCCCGCATCTCGTGGTCATGCGGTAGCGTTCTCGCTTCCTGTTCCCGGGTTCGATTCCCGGCGGGGTCAGGGATTTTCTCTGCCTCGTGATGGCTGGGTGTTGTGTGCTGTCCTTAGGTTAGTTAGGTTTAATTAGTTCTAAGTTCTAGGCGACTGATGACCTCAGCAGTTGAGTCGCATAGTGCTCAGAGCCATTTTTTTGTTACAATGTAAGCCATTAAATGCGAACGTATCACAGATGTGAAGGAAGAGCTACACAGAGAGAAAGAAGGGAATGATAAAGAAATCTTAATGTTTTTTTTAGAAGTGGAAATAAGCGGAATAATTATGAATGCCTTAGTGGATTCAGCGGGTAAGATGAGTTCTGTCTCGTAAAATTTAGTTTCATAACTGAAACAGCTAATAAATGCTTCGCCTTCGCAGCATTTGCTGATGATGGCGTACGTATTGCCAGTGCTGAAGGCAATCGTAGCAAACGCTTCAAACGTCCGGCACTACTAAAGCTCAAAAGCCAGGAAGATGAGTACAGGCAGACCGTACTGATTTTGGCGCCGGCCGCGGTGGTCTAGCGGTTCTAGGCGCTCAGTCCGGAGCCGCGCGACTGCTACGGTCGCAGGTTCGAATCCTGCCTCGGGCATGGATGTGTGTGATGTCCTTAGGTTAGTTAGGTTTAAGTAGTTCTAAGTTCTAGGGGACTGATGACCATAGATGTTAAGTCCCATAGTGCTCAGAGCCATTTGAACCATTTTTTTTTTTTATTTTGGCTTTCTTAATATTGATCGAATGCTCGGTATTGACTGGTTAACTGAAATGAAATGTAAGATAGATTTTGAAGAAAGCTGTCTTCGTGTGAAGTTAAATAATGGAGAGAAGTGAAGGGATTTGTTAGTGAAGATAACATGTAACCTCTCCCCACGGCTTGGACGACCTCTTCACGCCCTACTCGGCGGGAGGAGGTCGTTTTGGCCCGGTTACGGATTGGACACTGCCGGTTCAGCCACCGCCATCTGCTGACGGCTGCGCCGGCGCCGTTCTGCCCATGTGGGCAATTGCTGACGCTGCGCCACATTTTAACGTCCTGTCCAAATTTTAATACACTGCGCATTGATCTTGGCCTGCCATGTAGTCTGGATGAAATTTTAGCGGATGACCCAGGAGCAGCTGCTCGCGTTCTTCGTTTTATCCACTTGACAAACCTGTCTAAAGACATTTGATTATGCTGTTTTCTTTAAGTCCCTTGCCTGTTAATGTGCCTTATATAGTGTTGTCCTTTTTAGTTGCTGTTTTAACATTGTGCCTCGCAGTGCATTCATAATTTAGTCTGGGCGCTAATGACCACTGTAGTTGTGCGCCCTAAAACCACAAAAAAAACCATGAGCTCTGCGTGTGCCAGCATGAGGTTAATACGTTTTCGACAAGAAGAGGGAACTACAAATTTAAATAACTGTCTCCCAGCGCGATGTATGAACCTTCATCTGTAATGGTGCGAAAAAAAGGCCAGAGCCCATAAGTTCATATGACATGTAAAGCGGGTTAATGCTGTTCCATTGGCACCAAATTTAATCATAAATCTAGCCAATACCGCCGTGGACGTGTCACACGAGGGGGGAGGGGGGGGGGGGGGAATCGTCACAGTACCTCTTACCCAACTTTCGCCCCTTCATATCGCGGTTCTGCGATGGAGGTCAGAACCGCGACGCCCAAAGTAGAAATCAAGCAGTTTTCTTAAGAGCAGTGGCCGAGGAAACCACACACCGCCGCTCAGAATCGACAGGAAAAGGCCTCAGCGAGTGGCGTAAAGGGCGTCAATGAAATCATCCTTTTGTGTTGATTCCCATACATTTCTCGGTCGAAAAACCAGTTTGCAGTGTGAGACGCCACAGGAATACGTTCTTGGCAAGTTGATAGTGCTGACATCGCCCATCGCCTGACGCTTCAACCCTTCTCTAAAGACATCGTGGATTAGCAGCCCCACTGAATGCGATCTCACTCCTCCTTGCTCTGGTGTACAAGGTAGGACCACCATTCGACGAAATTTGAACATGATCCGAAACAGCAACAAAGGGTCTTGTGCTTTTTCAGTGCTCCTATTTCTTGCCCTCCTATGATGTGATAACAGAGGGTTGCGACATTAGTACGTGCGTGAATGAAATGGCAAAAATTGGGTCCCTCTAAGACCCCTGTTCCGCAGTAACCTCGGTGGCAGCCGCTCTCATTTATTGAGAATTTCAAAACACACCTTTACGGAGAAAACTTTCGAAATACTGCTACACGTCTGCAGGTAGGCAACATTCAATACAACTCCAGTGCCAGTTGCCTTTCTGATAGCGCTTAGCACTACTTTGGAAGTTTTTTTCTGTAACGGTACAGTTTTATATTTCTTTATAGATGTGTGGGGGAAGGGGAGGGGGAGGGAGGGAGTGTCACTGAGGTTATTACCGAAGTGGGGGCCTCTGGGATCCTTTTCCCTTCTATTCATGCATGCTTCATTGTTGTACACTCCTCTGTGATCACACCACAGCTGCCAATGGGACATCTTTGGCTCACTTTACATGTCACATGAACTTTGACCTATGACCTTTCCTTCGCGTGTGTCGACACCCTGTTTGTAGAAGTGTCACTGAGCCCGAGGGTTATGTCACCGGGTACAATGCTTTTGCACCATTACACGTGTAAGTAGACTGTTTAGGTTTTTATGTTGGTAACGCCACATAGCGCTGTGTATGAAAATCACTGACTGTGCTGTGTCCAATCTGTGGCTGATTTGCGTTGTTGGGATATTTGCTATTGTAGTGTTGGGCAGTTGGATGTGAACAGCGCGTAGCGTTGCGCAGTTGGAGGAGAGCTGCCAGCAGTGGTGGATGTGGGGAGAGAGATGGCAGAGTTTTGAGAGCGGACGATCTGGACATGTGTCCGTCAGAAAAAGGAAATTTGTGAGACTGGATGTCATGAACTGATACATATATTATGACTTTTGAACATTATTAAGGTAAATACATTTTTTGTTCTCCATCAAAATCTTTCATTTGCTAACTATGCCTATCAGTAGTTAGTGCCTTCAGTTGTTAGAATCTTTTATTTAGCTGGCAGCATTGGCTCACACTGTATTGCAGTAGTTCGAGTAACGAAGATTTTTGTGAGGTAAGTGATTCATGAAAGGTGTAGGTTATTGTTAGTCAGGGCCATTCTTTTGTAGGGATTATTGAAAGTCAGATTGCGTTGCGCTAGTCAGTTTACTGTTGATCAGAATAATTAAAGAGAGAAATGTCTGAGTACGTTCAGTTTTGCTCAGCTGTTTGAAAATCAAATAACGTAAGAGGTTTACCAGCACTGTCATTCTTAATTTTTCTAAGGGGTGTTACACATGTTGCGGTCATGTTTGAGCCAAATTTCAAACTGATGCATCGCAGTGGGAGACAACTTCAATGTTTCGAAAAGGTGATCCTGTAATTCTGTTGTGCAGTGTATTTTCAAAAACACCTTGTTTGATCAAAGAATCCACCTGCAAAATTAAAGCCAAGGATCACCAACCATTTCGCAGTAATTCTCATCCACTAGCCTTGATAAAGAGAGATACTGGGCAAGGGGGTAAAACAATAATAAAGGTAAAATTATTCTATTGCTAACTTAGTAACTACCCGTCCACCATAGACAAAATTCACATTTCGGTCCGTGGACACACAGTGAAGACACTCGCGCCCAAGAGACGGCCCACTAACCTGTGATCCTGCGGACCCTGGAGCCCGTGGCGTCCTGCAGGTGGTTGCTGGCGAAGGCGGAGATGTGCGCCCCCAGGCTGTGGCCCACCAGGTGCACGTCCAGGGGGGCGCCGCCGTCGCCGCCGCTGTGGCTACGCTGCAAGCGCACGAGGCTGGGTTAGACCTGGGAGGGTGCGGCTGCGTCCCAAACCCAAGCAACTGCTGCACCTCCGTAAACGACGACCACTCTCAAAGAAGGTTGTACACACATCAAAAAAAGTTTTGCATCACCCCGGTTCCCAGAACTCCTGAAGATAGATGTTGTCTGTGGATATTGTACCACAGACACAGTCCCTTCGACTGTTCAGAGATGTCACTAAACCCGCAAAAGATGTAAACAATCACGCATGAGTAGCGCCTATTACACGGAGAGGGTCCGACAGCCGATCAGTTCCAGTCATTCCACCAGGGAGAAGGTACACGGCTCGTGTTGTCTGTAGTTCAACCATGCCTAGACGGTCGATCGCGTCCGCGTTGTTACTTTGTGCCAGGAAGGGAAGCGTCCAGGCCTCTCGGAGTGAACCAAAGCGATGTTGATCGGACATGGAGGAGATACAGAGAGACATGGAACTGTCGATGACACTCCTCGCTCAGGCCGCCCAAGGATTGCTACTGCAGTGGATGCCCGCTGCCTGCGGATTATAGCTCGGAGGAACCCCGACAGCAAAGCCACCATGTTGAATAATGCTTTTCGAGCATACAGGACGTCGTGCGCAATAGGCTGCATGATGCGCAACTTCACTCCCGACATCCAAGGCGAGATCCATCTTTGCAACCACGACACCATGTAGCGCCGTACAGATGGGCCCAACAACATGCCGAATGGACCGCTCAGGATTGGCATCACGTTCTCTCCACCGACGAGTGTAGCATATGACTTCAACCAGACAATCGTCGGAGACGTGTTTGGAGGCAACCTGGTCAGGCTGAACGCCTTAGACACACTATTCAGCGAGTGTAGCAAGGTGGAGTTTCCCTGCTGTGTTGGGGTGGCACTATGTGGGGCCGACGTACGCCGATGGTGGTCATGGAGGCGCCGTAATGGCTGTACGATACGTGAACGCCGTCCTCCGACTGATAGTGTAACCATATCGACAGTATATTGGCGAGGCATTCGTCTTCATGGATGACAATTCACACCCTCATCGTGCACATCTTGTGGATGACTTCCTTCAGGATAACGATATCGCACGACTAGAGTGGCCAGCATGTTCTCCAGACATGAACCCTATCGAACATGCCTGGGATAGCTTAAAAAGGGCTGTTTATGGACGATGTGACCCACCAACCACTCTGACCGATCTATGCCGAAAAGCTGTTGAGGAATGGGACAATCAGGATGAACAGTGACTTTATGAACTTGTGGATAATATGCCACGACGAATACAGGCATACATCAATGCATGAGGACGTGCTACTGGGTATTAGAGGTACTGATGTGTACAGCACGCTGTACCACCACCTCTGAAGGTCTCGCTGTATGGTGGTACAACATGCAATGTGTGGTTTTCATGAGCAATAAAAAGGGCGGAAATAATGTTTATGTTGATCTCTATTCCAATTTTCTATACAGGTTCCGGAACTCTCGGAAACGAGGTGATGCAAAACTTTTTTTGATGTGTGTATATCACATTTTGGTGGCTCACTGTAATGAAGTGGTACAGCACATGAGACATGCTAGAATACCAACGGATGTCTCTTTTTCTGTTTACAAGTTGACCTATTTGTAATTTGAAAGTTGGCCATCCTGGAAGAACGTTTATAGCAATGAAAATAGCGGACGTGTCTGATGTAAGTTTCATTGCAAAGTATATTGTATCCTTAAAGAAAAGCATAGAAAGGGAAACAGATCGATCAAATTGAAAGCCGAGTGTCAAGAAAAGTAAGAGCAATGGTGTAGAATTTTATGTTTCTGCGACTGGTGAAGATGTGCCTGAAAAAACTACATCGAAATTGGTACATGTAAGAAAGTTGTATATCATTATAATGAAAAAAAAAAACTGGGAAATGATACTTTTGTCTAACTACCTTGTTTTTGACAGGATATTTTAGAACAGTAGGAGCTAAATTTATTGTTTTAGGGCACAGCTTTATGCCTAGGGGCCCCACTGTTGCATTAACTGGGAAAAAAGAAGAGTAATGAATGTCATGATTACCTTTGAATGGAAGTATGCAATAGCGGAAGCTTGTTTAAGTACAGCTTCCATTACAAAGGAAATGAGCCAGAATGATTTTACTGCTGTCAATGTTCTTGAAATACTTATGAAGTCTGACCCAAACTTGAATACTACTAGTTATATGACTGATTATAAATACAGATGATCCAAATGCTATGCAGCTGCGTCTTAATCAGAATGTCACAGAACATTCGGTATGTCGCTCCTTGCTATAAAACAAAAGAGAAAATCAACCTCAGGTTGACATCCCTGTACCTGTGCAATCTATATGTTGCAAGTGTCAGTCCTGGCCGGAACAATGTTATGTGTAATTGTGAGGGCGTTATGTAGGAGATAAGTGAATTGGATTAAGGAAAATGGTTGGTGTCCCTATGTTGGGGCAGCCATTGTTGTACAAGTGGGCGGGAAGTACGAGGGTAATCCCAAAAGGAAGGTCTCCTTTTTTTTATGAGTACATAGACCTGTTTATTTCTACAATGGTTTACATCAGTTTACAGCTAGAACATTTAGCTATTTTTCCACATAATAACCATTTCTGTCGATGCATTTTTGTAGACGCTGTGGCAGTTTCTGTATGCCCATGTCATACCAGCTCGCCGCCATGCTGTTCAAAAAGTTATGAACCTCTTTCTTCACCTCTCGTGGCCACCGTCGGCACTACGCGGCATGAAAAATCATTATCCTATTTAATGTTCTGCACGTTTGCGCCATTTACAATATTGATACATCAATATTAAATCTTAACAATCATTTAATGTTACCTGCTTTCTTCCTACCCACCCTGTATAAAGAATATTTTATTAGCTTACCCTCGGAACAGTTCAGTTTATTTTTCCGCCATTTAATTTTTTCTTTGTCATTGTTTCTTTTACTATATAGAACTAGCTTTTTCTGGTTTGGAGGTGAATTAAATACACAGTATTATTTCAGTATGTCAGATAATATGTTCTGTTTATTCTTTCTACTATTTTCGACATTGTAAAAGAAAATTATTTTTTAAATTAACACAGTTATTTGATAATGTACTTTTATAATATATGCAACGTTCTTACACGAAAGGCTACGTAAAAATTAAGATAACTTTCTAAATATTATAAAATATGCTAAATAAATGTTGCTGGTCTATGATACATTCTGTATCACTTGCTCATAAATAATGAAACATGTAAAAAAATAATACCAAAGGGAAACAACAATAATTTTTATGCAGTTGTGATATACAACCTTCTTTGAGGGAGGTCTTCAGATCATCGGAACGCCATCCACGATATAAATCTCACTGGGAAGAACATGCAAAAGGAAGCCGTATATACAGAATCAACTTTCTATAATTTTTTGATCTCGCACCCGGAACAGCAACATTTTTTCTTCCGATATGTTAGCTATGAGCCTTACAGCCATCTTCATGTTGAGCAGATGACTGACTTCCGAGTGACCATAAGTGCCTGTTGGTACGCTAAAATGCGAAAATATAAACTATCCCGAGAAAGACTACTTACAAAGTTTCAAGAACAGGCTTTAAATGATGACTCTAGGAATATACTACAACTCCTTACACATCGCTATCGTAAGGATTGTGAGGACAAGATTAGACTATTACGACACATACGGAGGCATTTAAACAATCATTTTTCCCGCGCTCCATACGTGAATGGAACGGGAAAAAAAATCCTAATAACTGGTACGGTGTGTCGTACCCTTTTAGCCATGCCCTTCACGGTGGTTTGCGTAATACAGATGTAGATATAGAGTGGGCTGAGCAGCGCATGCGCTACAGATAATACAACTGGCACAACAGCGTTAGTTATAGACAAAACTTACAAATCAAAATGTTACAAGTGCAGAGCATAAAGAAACAAAGAGCAAATGCAACTCCACAGTGGTTGTCCCAAAGAACAGATACCATCGGCGACCGTGCAGCTCGTTAGAATGAATTTACAATTACATCAATACAATGAAATGAATACCCTTAGCTGCATACAGGCATTGATATACGTCAACGGGGACAATTGAAAATGTGGCCCCAAACGGGACTCGAACCCGGGATCTCCTGCTTACATGGCAGACGCTCTATCTATCTGAGCCACAGAGGACACAGAGTATAGTGCGACTGCAGGGCCTTATCCCTGGCACGCCTTCCGTGAGACCCACATTCTCAGCTTATTGTCCCGCACTACGTTCGTAGTGCCCCTGCCCATTACACTCATTACTCGCGGCTTTAACGTTTCCCGTAAGAGTTCGGGCACTGTGTGTGCATCCACACAGAAGAAGATGTAATGGCTGGTGAGCCTTATATATAAGATGGATGTACGGATGCACACACATTGCCCGAACTCTTACGGGAATCGGTAAAGCCGCGAGTAATGAGTGTAATGGGCAGGGGCACTACGAACGTAGTGCGGGACAATAAGCTGAGAATGTGGGTCTCACGGGAGGCGTGCCAGAGGTAAGTCCCTGCAGTCCCACTATACTCTGTGTCCTCGGTGGCTCAGATAGAAGCCGGCACGGTAGCTCAGCGTGTTCGGTCAGAGAGCTAGTTAGCCTCTGTATTAAAAAAAAAAACTGAGTGGAAGGATTAACAAACGAACTTTAACGGATGTCATGTGACGTCCGCAACGGCCAAACCCAACGATAAAAAAAAAAAAAGAGGATAGAGCGTCTGCATGTAAGCAAGAGATCCCAGGTTCGAGTCCCAGTCGGGACACAAATTTTCAGCTGTCCCCATTGACATATATCAACACCTGTATGCAACTAAGGGTATTCATTCATTGTATTGATTTAATTGTAAATCTTCCTACAGTCAATTTAAGTTCTAATTATAAGAAACCTTTGTATCTTTTGTAGATTACAGACTTTGTATTAGTATCGTGCTATGACACAAACATTGCAGCGGATGACGTACAGGGGTTGAAGTTAAGCATCTTGCTTAGGAACCATATGAGCTGCATCTACCTTGCAGCATGACGTGTGACGTGACCGTGCACAGTAGCGTTCGGCAGTTTCTCTGTGACGAGGAGACAATAGGCTGAGATCAGCAATCCCTGTGTTCACATCGTATTATGTGACTCTATCCATAAAACATCAGCTGCATTGTAAGCGGTTCTGTCTGTAGATAATGATACAGGAGGTGGACAAAAACATGGAAACACCAAAAACACATTACCGCGCCTAGTACGATGCAAAAAAAAAAAAAAAAAAAAAACTATTGACATTCAAAGCAGCTTCCAATAGTCTCGGAATGGATAAATACAAGTTCTTTCTATATGGTGTCCAAGGGAATCTTATACCACACTGCCTGCAAAATAGTGATATGTGCAGGTGACTGGTGGAGGTGGATAGCGACCATGCACCCCTCTCCTCAAAGCAGACTACAAAGGCTCAGTAATACTGAGATCTGTGACTGGTGGCCTCGTGCTCACAAAACCAGACCGGGACGATGCGAGCTACACCCACATCTACTTCAATCTACATGGATACTCTGCAAATCACATTTAAGTGCCTGGCAGAGGGTTCATTGAACCACCTTCACAATTCTCTATTATTCCAATCTCGTACAGCGCGCGGAAAGAATGAACACCTTATCTTTCCGTACGAGCTCTTATTTCCCTTATTTTATCGTAGTGATCGTTCCGCCCTATCTAGGTCGGTGTCAACAAAATATTTTCGCATTCGGAGGAGAAAGTTGGTGATTGGAATTCCGTGAGAAGATTCCGTCGCAACGAAAAACGCCTTTCTTTTAATGATGTTCAGAGCAAATCCTGTGTCATTTCTGTGACACTCTCTCCCATATTTCGCAATAATACAAAACGTGCTGCCTTTCTGTGAACTTTTTCGATATACTCCGTCAGTCCTATCTGGTAAGGATCACACACCGCGCAACAGTATTCTAAAAGAGGACGGACAAGCGTAGGGTAGGCAGACTCCTTAGTAGGTCTGTTACACTTTCTAAGTGTCCTGCCAATAAAACGCAGCCTTTGGTTAGCCTTCCCCATAACATCTTCTGTGTGTTCCTTCCAATTTAAGTTGTTCGTAATTGTAACACCTAGGTATTTAGTTGAATTTATGGCTTTTAGATTAGACTGATTTATCGTGTAACCGAAGTTTAATGAGTTCCTTTTAGCACTCATGTGGATGACCTCACACTTTTCGATATTTAGGGTCAACTGCCACTCTTCGCACCATTCAGATATCTTTTCTAAATCGTTTTGCAGTTTGTTTTGATCTTCTGATGACTTAATTAGTCGATCAACGACAGCGTCATCTGCAAACAACCTAAGACAGCTACTCAGATTGTCTCCCAAATCGTTTATATACACTCCTGGAAATGGAAAAAAGAACACATTGACACCGGTGTGTCAGACCCACCATACTTGCTCCGGACACTGCGAGAGAGCTGTACAAGCAATGATCACACGCACGGCACAGCGGACACACCAGGAACCGCGGTGTTGGCCGTCGAATGGCGCTAGCTGCACAGCATTTGTGCACCGCCGCCGTCAGTGTCAGCCAGTTTGCCGTGGCAT
Source organism: Schistocerca nitens (assembly GCF_023898315.1). Lineage (NCBI taxonomy): Eukaryota > Metazoa > Arthropoda > Insecta > Orthoptera > Acrididae > Schistocerca > Schistocerca nitens. The sequence goes on along the minus strand of NC_064620.1, from coordinate 216,716,052 downwards.
ACGGAGCTCCATCGCAGTCTTTAACACTGGTAGCATGCCGCGACAGCGTGGACGTGAACCGTATGTGCAGTTGACGGACTTTGAGAGAGGGCGTATAGTGGGCATGCGGGAGGCCGGGTGGACGTACCGCCGAATTGCTCAACACGTGGGGCGTGAGGTCTCCACAGTACATCGATGTTGTCGCCAGTGGTCGGCGGAAGGTGCACGTGCCCGTCGACCTGGGACCGGACCGCAGCGACGCACGGATGCACGCCAAGACCGTAGGATCCTACGCAGTGCCGTAGGGGACTGCACCGCCACTTCCCAGCAAATTAGGGACACTGTTGCTCCTGGGGTATCGGCGAGGACCATTCGCAACCGTCTCCATGAAGCTGGGCTACGGTCCCGCACACCGTTAGGCCGTCTTCCGCTCACGCCCCAACATCGTGCAGCCCGCCTCCAGTGGTGTCGCGACAGGCGTGAATGGAGGGACGAATGGAGACGTGTCGTCTTCAGCGATGAGAGTCGCTTCTGCCTTGGTGCCAATGATGGTCGTATGCGTGTTTGGCGCCGTGCAGGTGAGCGCCACAATCAGGACTGCATACGACCGAGGCACACAGGGCCAACACCCGGCATCATGGTGTGGGGAGCGATCTCCTACACTGGCCGTACACCACTGGTGATCGTCGAGGGGACACTGAATAGTGCACGGTACATCCAAACCGTCATCGAACCCATCGTTCTACCATTCCTAGACCGGCAAGGGAACTTGCTGTTCCAACAGGACAATGCACGTCCGCATGTATCCCGTGCCACCCAACGTGCTCTAGAAGGTGTAAGTCAACTACCCTGGCCAGCAAGATCTCCGGATCTGTCCCCCATTGAGCATGTTTGGGACTGGATGAAGCGTCGTCTCACGCGGTCTGCACGTCCAGCACGAACGCTGGTCCAACTGAGGCGCCAGGTGGAAATGGCATGGCAAGCCGTTCCACAGGACTACATCCAGCATCTCTACGATCGTCTCCATGGGAGAATAGCAGCCTGCATTGCTGCGAAAGGTGGATATACACTGTACTAGTGCCGACATTGTGCATGCTCTGTTGCCTGTGTCTATGTGCCTGTGGTTCTGTCAGTGTGATCATGTGATGTATCTGACCCCAGGAATGTGTCAATAAAGTTTCCCCTTCCTGGGACAATGAATTCACGGTGTTCTTATTTCAATTTCCAGGAGTGTAGATAAGGAACAGCAAAGGGCCTGAAATCACTTCAGTTTTACTCGATGACTTTCCGTCAATTACTACGAACTGTGACCGCTCTGATAGGAAATCGCAAATCCAGTCACATAACTGAGACGATATTCCATAAGCACGCAATTTCACTACGATCCGATTGTGTGATACAGAGTCAAAAGCCTTCCGGAAATCCAGGAATACGGAATCGATCTGAAATCCCTTGAGTGAGCAGAGACCCCGTCGTCTTGGAACATTTGGAAATAAACATTGCACCATGGGACGGATCCGATCAGCCAAAACGGTCACACAGTCATTGGCAGTAACGTGACTTTGCAGACTAATCATGGAGCCCATGGAATACTATGGTATGGCTACCCAAATCATCACCGAACCTCCGCCATGTTTCACTCTTGGGACGTAATCTCAGTCAGAAGTTCGAAACAGTGTGACATAAGAGTCATCTAGTCAAAATAGACTACTGGCCATTAAAAGTGCTACACCAAGAAGAAATGCAGATGATAAACGGGTATTCATTGGACAAATATATTATACTAGAACTGACATGTGATTACATTTTCACGCAATTTGGTGCATACATCCTGAGAAATCAATACCCAGAACAACCACCTCTGGCCGTAATAACGGCCTTTATACGCCTGGGCATTGAGTCAAACAGAGCTTAAGTGGCGTGTACAGGTACAGCTGCCCATGCAGCTTCAACACGATACCACAGTTCAACAAGAGTAGTGACTGGCGTATTGTGACGGGGCAGTTGCGAGGCCACCATTGACCAGACGGTTTCAATTGGTGAGAGGTCTGGAGAATGTGCTGGCCAGGGCAGCAGTCGAACATTTTCTGTATCCAGAAAGACCCGTACAGGACCTGCAACATGCGGTCGTGCATTATCCTGCTGAAATGTAGGGTTTTGCGGGGATCGAATGAAGGGAAGAGCCACGGGTCGTAACACATCTGAAATGTAACGTCCACTGTTCAAAGTGCTGTCAGTGCGAACAAGAGGTGACCGAGACGAGTAACCAATGGCACCTCACACGATCTCGCCGTGTGATACGCCAGTATGGCGATGACGAATACACGCTTCCAATGTGCGTTCGCCGCGATATCGCCAAACACGGATGCGACCGTCATGATGCTGTAAACAGAAACTGGATTCATCCGAAAAAATGACTTTTTGCCATTCGTGCACCCAGGTTCGTCGTTGAGTACACCATCGCAGGCGCTCCTGTCTGTGATGCAGCGTCAAGGGTAACCGCAACCATGGTCTCCGAGCTGACAGTCCACGCTGCTGCAAACGTCGTCGAACTGTTCGTGCAGATGGTTGTTGTCTTGCAAACGTACCCATCTGTTGACTTAGGGATCGAGACGTGGCTGCACGATCCGTTACAGCCTTGCGGATAAGATGCCTGTCATCTCGACTGCTAGTGATACGAGGCCGTTGGGATCCAGCACGGCGTTCCGTATTACCCTCCTGAACCCACCGATTCCATATTCTGCTAACAGTCATTGGATCTCGACCAACGCGAGCAGCAACATCGCGATACGATAAACCGCAATCGCGATAGGCTACAATGGGACCTTTATCAAAGTTGGAGACGTGATGGTACGCATTTCTCCTCCTTACACGAGGCATCACAACGTTTCACCAGGCAACGCAGGTCAACTGCTGTTTGTGTATCGGTTGGAAACTTTCCTCGTGTCAGCACGTTGTAGGTGTCGCCACCGGCGAAAAACCTTGTGTGAATGCCCTGAAAAGCTAATCATTTGCATATCACAGCATCTTGTTCCTGTCGGTTAAATTTCGCGTCTCGAGCACATCTTCGTGGTGTAGCAATTTTAATGGCCAGTAGTGTACTTTCTTCCGTTACCGCATAGTCCTTTTTTTATGGTTCTGGCAGCACGTTTTCCTCTTACAGATATTTTTATCACTAACGTGTGGTTTGTGGAATTCCAGTTCGCCCCGCAATTCCCGGCTTACGGAGCTCCCTTCGTGTTGTTTTGCTGCTGACATGGTTCGCGAGTGTGACATAAGGCCCTGCTGCGACTCTTCCTGTTATTTTCCGTCACACTGTTATTTTACGTCACAATCCTCTTCAATGACCGTTTGTCACGATCACTCAAAACACATACTTTCGTCCGCTTTGTGACTTAGCGGATGGTGGTCTTCCGATTTCCCTGTATGCGGTATAAATCTTCGATATGGTATCTCTTGAAACATCATACACTTCGGCTACCTTGGTTACGAGAGCACTCGCCATATTAGCACCAACAATTTGCCTATGACCGAAATCACTTAGCTCTGACGTAGTGATGCACTCGCAACAACACGGAACGACTGACGCTGCAACGTATTCATGACAATGAACTGCCGCCTTCCGTGGACAAATAAAACGATGCAACGTGCTGGCTTCGCTAGCATCTCCATTTATTATGCGTTTCTGGCTTTATTTCCATATTTTTGGCCAGTCGCGGTAAAATGGAAGTGAGCGTATGGCACTGTTGGTCGGGAAGTTGGGCCGCCAAGTGCAAGTCTTATTTCAGTCGACGCCACATTGGGCGACTTGCGCGCCGGTGATGAGGATGAAATGATGATGAGGACAACAAATCTCTAACCAGCCTGGAGTCGAACCCGGGCCAGTTTGCAAGGGAGGCGAGCACGTTACCACCGAGCTAAGCAGGCGTCCCGGCAAAAGAGGGTGAGAAAACTGTGTGCAGTCAGAGCTTTGAAACTGTGAACAATGTATGCAAGTTCGAGAATGACAGTGATTGAATCAATCTATTACTTCGAAAGGAAATTGGTAGCATGTTTTTCGCACTACCTGTATATCCGTAAATAACAAAATGCTTTGTAGCGAGGCTCATATGGTTACACTGAATCTGGATGACTTGCGGCACTAAAGGAGAAATATAGAAAATAAAAACTGACGTTGTCGATAAATGTATTGTTCGATGGAGAATGTGGTATTTGTACCAAACGATTGGTGAGCACCAACTTCGAGAACACTGGTTGCAGTTTTATAAGACGAGACGGATTATTCAGACATCAGACGGTCTCTGCGAAAGACTATTATTTCTTTAGTATTTGGACGCATAAAAACCACAAATAAGTTAAATTACGTTTGAATTAAGGAAATATCAGCTTGCAATTGTAAATTTAAGTTTACTTTTCATTTGTTGTTGAATGTAGCGATGTCCATATAAAAACTTTACTTTTCATTTTTAGTAAAATGTAACCATTTCTGCGCGACATAAAAGTGTAATACTTTCCTATGTAAAAACTCTGCCCGTCATCGTTTTTTGTATTTTTTTTAAATTGTCGATATAAGTAATACCGGGAGGTTACAATAAAAGTGGAGCTACTCACAGAGGTCCAGCATCGGCTGTAATTACCGTATGGCAGCGAAAGTTGGTAGATATACTAACGCGTTAATGGGGAAGCGATTTACGCTGGAGAAAAATTTGTTCCAGTTTTGGCTACCGGACACAGATCTGGCACTGGACACTGTTTATATGACGGTAGGACATTCACAGTGTCATTTGACAAGCCATACCGTGCGTGAAAGTATAGCTATCGGGAAGAGAGAATGCATGCTGTTAGTGAAACTGTTTTCTGTGAATGGCAGCAATTACAGTGCTGCACTGGTCTAGTACCACCGACTGAGAGGTCTGAGGAGATGCCCGATGTCATTAAATGATTTAAAGAATATGGTAATGAAATTCGGAAACGGGGTGAGCTTTTTGTAACACTTGGAAGGCGTACTATCCCGGTGGAAGTTACTGACGAGGTTGCTTTTGCTGTAACTGATCATGCAACACGTGCCCCAGGTAGCGCTAGCTCTAGTGCTGTACGACGAGAGTCATCCAGCCCATGATCAACAGCGCGGAAAGTTTTGCGGTCTATATTACGCTGGTACCCGTACACGATCCAGACGGTGTAGTACCTAAAAAACCTCATGGTCCAGGGCAATGATCTGAGTTTGCTCTTCGATTTCTGGCACCGATCGAAATTGATGACATGTGGCTGGGCAATATTCTAAGGAGTAACGAGGCACGTTATAAACTACAGGCTGCAGTGAATAAACAGAGCTGCCGAATATGGGGTAGTGAAAAACCGTGTGCTTTGCACGATGAGCCGCTGCACTCGCCGTATGTGACTGTGTGGTGTGGATTCACAGGCACCTTTATTCTCGGGTTGTTCTTCTTTGAAGAGAATACACCCAGAGGGCCTGTCAGGTGTACCAAGTTCACCTTGTACAGCATGTGATTCCTGCTTTGTAGGCCGGCCGCAGTGGCCGAGCAGTTTTAGGCGCTTCAGTCCGGAACCGCGCGACTGGTACGGTCGCAGGTTCGAATCCTGCCTCGGGCATGGACGTGTGTGATGTCCTTAGGTTAGTTAGGTTTAAGTATTTCTAAGTCTGGGGGACTGATGACCTCAGCTGTTAAGTCCCATAGTGCTTAGAGCCATTAGAATTGGGTGTTGTGTTATTCTTATCATCATCATTTCATCTCCATTGACACGCAAGTCGCCGCAGTGGCGTCAACTCGAAAGACTTGCACCAGGCGAATGGTCTACCCGCCGGGAGGCCCTAGCTACACGGCATTTCCATTTTACCTACACGTGGAAGGTCTCAGGTACTGTATACTACAGTTCCTTGCAAAGTAAGAATGCTTAATTAATTGACTAATAATATTTTCAATCACGGATTCATATTCGAGGGAAATTTGCGAACCTAGTATCCGTAATAACGGGCCGATTACGAAAAAGTACTGAACAAGTTGGAAAACTTATTAGACAAATATCAGTAATATCAATTTTCTTAGACCTTCTGAATCCGCCGATGTGTTACTTAGATGCCATACCATCGAATGGTGGGGGTACATCAGTTTTATATCAGCCGAATAGTCAATCTGAAAAATTCTCACAAGGTGGCGTAAATCGGTAAAAGACAGATCCCGTGCGTTCAGTTTCTCGAAGCAGACTTTCCAGAGTCGAAGGAGGCTGTTCTTTCCCTGCAGTCGCGTTCCTTGTGCCACCGCAGAATAGTCAACTTAAATTCCCGACCCTTCTTTTCCAGTCAAAAACCGCTGGAACGGCCAGTACTGTCCCCTGTCCAGTAAGGTTGGCTAGAGGAACTATTGTTTCTGGAGTAGGTAGTCCACTGTGTTTGCTCAACGACAATTCACAAGACTTCGAGCCCACTCTTACGCAGACTTCAGACAGGGCCCATTAGATTGGAGGTATGGTGGTGTTAATTCGTTTGTTAATCTTTAGTTAACACAAACTGGCTTTCACTACTACTGAATCAGTCAGTCATATCAACAGACTTCTGCTCGCGCCATGAAGTTACCTCTTTTGTTAATATGCGCTGACCTCTGCCATTGAAATCAAGCGTGGTCGCAACTTGCCTCGTGAACTGCACCAATGCTACTGGGATAACAGTTGCCACACTTACTGTCCTTTGCGTCTGAATCTTTCGTCTCTTATGTGCAGTCATATTTCTCCTGTACGTTCCTTATGACGGTTTATCACGTCTCACTGATTAGGAATCTGTAAGGATTGGGCGGACTTGTACTTCTTGTTCAATTGTTTTCTTGTCTTCACTTCATTTTCTCTGGAGGACACGAAATCCGGAATTGTGGACTGATGGCGTCCCATGCTGTAACAAGACCTTTTATCTTTTACTTTTGAAAGACCAGTGAATTGAACAATTAAACTTTGAACACAATACAGTCTGCTGTTCCTGATGCAGTACAACACAAAGAGATTGACATTCTCCAGAAATTCTTCTGAGTAATTTGAAGGAAATTTTCGTCAATAACAATTGTTCTTCAAGGAAAGGAAAATACATTCTTGAGAGCTTGGATTACATTCTCTTGATCAATGAAAAGTCTATCTTCAAAACAAAATACGAGGGGTATTCGGAAAGTAAGTTCCGATCGGCGGCGGGAGGAAACCACTGTTACAATGAAAAATGTTTAGTTTGCAACGACTAGCTACAACTTCCAGCTATACATATGTATATGTCGTCGCCGCTCCGAGTTAGAAATTTGTCGTGGTGTTGTATAGCTTTCCAATACCACTGTCAGAAGGCACTAGTCAGTGGTTTCTGCCAATTCTCTACTCTGGTCTACAACTCATTGTTTGTGCCAGAATGTTGTCTTCATAGCCGGCGGTTGAGCAGAGATGAAACTCGGAGGAAGCCAATTACGGTGTGTATTGTGGGTGATCAAACACTTCACACCGAAAACGCTGCAGGAGCATCCTCATTGCACAAGGAAACGCGTGACAGTTATGTTATGTGATCTGAATTGCGTCAGACGAAATTTCTCAACAGGCCCCTCGTAATTGGCGGGAGACACACTTTTATAGGCATATTTACTCGCTTAAGTAAAGGTACATGTACCACATTGGAACAACCGAAATAAAATATTCAAACGTACCTACGTTCTGTATTTTAATTTAAAAAACCTACCTGTTACCAACTGTCCGTCTAAAATTGTGAGCCATATGTTTGTGTCTATTACAGCGCCATCTATCACAAAGCGAAAAAAGTGGTCCAACTAAAACGTTCATATTTATTTACGTACAACACGAATATGTAATAAAAAATGGGGGTTCCTATTTTAAAAAAACGCAGTTGATATCCGTTCGACCTATGGCAGCGCCATCTACCGGACGAACCATAGCGCCATCTGGTTTCCCCCTTCAAGCTAGACAAGTTTCGTTCTTTGTAGTTTTTTCGTTTGACGCTTATTTCGTGAGATATTTGGCCCGGTCACGACCAATGCACCATCCTGTATATGCATTCATAACGGTAAAACACGATTCCTGATTGTTTAAAGAATCGAACTCCCACGTATAATGTGGTGTCACCGCTAGACACCACACTTGCTAGGTGGTAACTTAAATCGGCCGCGGTCCTGTAGTACATGTCGGACCCGCGTGTCGCCACTGTGTAATCGCAATCCTAGCGCCACCACATGGCAGGTCACAAGATACGGACTAGACCTCGCCCCAGTTGTACGGACGACATTGCTTGCGACCAGACGTACGAAGCTTTCCTCTCATTTGCCGAGAGACAGATTGAATAGCCTTCAGCTAGTCCATAGCTACTACCTAGCAAGGCGCCATTTGTATCAGTGCTTATAGCTTACTACTATTCAAGAGATGTATTCCAACAAGAGAATAAAAGTTAAGTAACATCTACGTACTTTTCTTCTTATTCATTAATAAGTATCCTGTTTCAGACTTCACGCCCGTCTGCGTTAGTTTAGCGTGCACCTAGCTACCTCATTGTGTCTATGCTTTATGAGCTAGACACAACATATAAAACATAATATCCCCCGAACGATGTGTAGTACAATGATGCAGATTCACTCAGTAGCAAATGCGGATACTGGATACTGTATACTGGCGTGTCTCTCGGCTTCGTCGCCGCCGCCAACCCACAACACATCTATACTTATCGGGTTATTGTTAGCTCTACCCCTGCGTTCAGGCTGGTCTCCGCGGTGTCTGGCTCAACCGCTAGAGGGCACCCCGGTAACCAGCCAGAAGGAGCAGAAGGTAACACCAGGGGTCGCTCCAGACGTGCACCTCTTGTTGCATCCGCCGCAACTTCGGCAGCCAATAGGAAACTTGTAACCTTCAGCCGTGCGAGTACTTCGGCCCGAGCGGAGTCGCGTAGAGCCAGTCTGCACCTAACACCGGTCCGTCTAGTGTTGGAAACCACAGCTGTGGTGTAGACAAAGGCCGCAGATTCCTTCATCGCAACGCTGTAAGGGATCCAGAACCGAGATCTACATCTTCCAAGGGAATAATCCACTCGCCTGTTGCACGAGGACACAGGCATCCGGCTCCTGCAGGACAGATTCAGGATCATCGCGAGATCCTTTTATGAGAAAGCGCGAAAATCCAACTGGTTCCTCCGTGAACTGGGCCGCCAGCCACACCACAGGCGAACCTGACATGCTATGAGAATAATTTTCTCGCAGAACACACGGGATATCATCACCACATCACCCAAAGACAATTCGCATGGATAAGATTTTTCTTTTCTTCTCCATAGGAACAACAGGAACAGCATTTTTATGCTTACACTACTCAACATGTCGAGCAAGGAAAGCTCGCCAATGGAACCTCAGCGTCAGCAGCTAGAGACAGTTCCGTCTTTGCCAGCCAGCGACTGACGGACACTGCCTCGTCGCCCACGCCCCTCGGACGCGTGAGCTTCCGCGACCTGTGCTCTGAGCCTCGCTGTTCTGCGCCATGGAAAAGTGGCGCTGCTCGTGAGATAGAATTTTGAATACGTATTCTGTTTGGAAGATACTCTTTTCATTGGCCAATATAACGTATCTCATCTTCGATTCGTTGAGGAACAGTTGTATGTGACGAACTTTTCCTTCACATTACTAAGAAGGATTTCTGGAGAACGTTTATTTTATTTTGTTGTACTGCATCAGAAACAGCAGCCTGCTTTTTGTTCGAAGTTTACTTGTTTAAATAAACAAAGTTAAATTACATCTAGATGTGATTCCATGGAAGTATTCCGAGAGAGGAGACCTTTAGATACTGTCTACAAATTTTCAACTTGTCCCACTGATCTAAATCAATTTCCATTGGAAGCTAATGCCTTTAATTCTTTTGTGTCCTGAGAACTTTAAATTTTTAAGTTCTGTCAGTTATATGAAATATTGAAAATCAGACTGATAATGCCCCTCGTAGCTGTTAGGTGGGCATCTTTTAACTGGGACCGTGCACCAGCTAGCCTTTAATAATATAGAGCCACTGATTTACACTTTGTCTGTTACGAGTTTGAGGCGTTCCCAGTGTTCCTCATTATACAATTTTTTCTGACGGAAACACCTGCTGTAGCGACGAACTCTAGTGCTGCCGTGGCCAAGGGACGGATGATACGCAAGTAAGACTCCTTTTATCTCGTGATACGGAAGCAGAACGGGTAAGGTAATTCTTTTCATGTCGATATCATCAATAAATCTCGCACCACGCCACAGTAGTACAGAGACGGTACAGGGGTAGGACAAAAATATGGAAAGACCACGGTAAGTGCGTGCCTGAACATTTTAGTCAAGCCTATAGGTGGCGCTGTTGTATTTGGTCACGAATGTCACCTGTGCAATGTCCTCAATACAGTACAAGTTCATTCGTGAACAGACCAGTGTTCTGTGTAGTTGTAAGTGCATTATGTCGGAGCTAAGTGAATCCGTATGGTAGGTGCTTCCGTTACCAAGGTATCCGAAGTGTTTGGGGTTTCAAGAGATACCGTCTTAGAGATCTACACAACATACAGTGTAGCCTGAGAAAAATCGTCTGATAAGACGCAACACGGACGAACGTGTATGTGTGTGTGGGTTTTTTTTTGGGGGGGGGGGGGGAGGGAGGGGGGGAGTGATCGTGACTGCCGGTGACTGAAGAGGAGTCTGAAGAAAAATAGAGGACGACAGTGCAAAAGTCACTGTAGAACCGAATGTTGCACTCACGAACGCTGTTGGCACCAAACATTGAGGCAGCTCCATAAGTAGGGAACTGCAGGGTGAACTGGAATTCCAAAACCACTCATCTGTGATGCAAGTGTCCATATCAGGAAAATGTGGTGCTGAGGCAATAAAACCTGGACTATGGAGAATGGCACGAAGTCATCTGGTGGGATGAGTCTTGTTTCACACTCTCTCAAACTTCTGGCTACGATTCCGACCCAAGAGTGAAACATGACAAGGATTCGGTAATGATTTGGGCAGCCATATCGTGGTGTTCCACGGGCACCACCTTTAGTCAGGAGAATGTTCCTGACAAGGATTATGTGACCATTTTTGGCTGATCAGGTCCCAAGGCACAGTGTTCGTTCCCCAATGGTGATGCTGTGTCCCGAGACGGCAGGGCCCCTCTTCACACAGCAGGCATCGTCCAGAACTGGTTTTGTGCGCACGAAAAAAATGGTTCAAATGGCTCTGAGCACTATGGGACTTAACATCGGTGGTCATCAGTCCTCTAGAACTTAGAACTACTTAAACCTAACTAACCTAAGGACACCGCACAACACCCAGTCATCAAAAGGCATAGAAAATCCCTGATCCCGCCGGGAATCGAACCCGGGAACCCGGGCGTGGGAAGCGAGAACGCTACCACACGACCACGAGCTGCGGACTGTGCGCACAAATTTGGATTTCGCATCTCTCCTGACTTCCGCAGTCACCAGATCTAAATTTATTCAGGCTTGGTGGTCTACTTTGGAGAGAAAGTATCCACCTCCATAATCGTTACCTGAACTTGCAATATCTTGCAGGAACTCTTAGATTCCCTTGAAAGCCATTCAGGACCTGTATTTATCCATTCTGAAACGGCTAGAAGCTGTTTTTAGTGCCACTGGCTTTCCTTCACCTACCAGGAATGGTAACATGATGTGTTTTTTGTGTTTCCATTGTTAACCCGCTGTGCCCCAGGGAGGGTGTTTGGTGACGCACCTGGAGCCGCTGCAGCATGGCGGCGAGGCAGCGTCCGGCGTGCAGCGTGTTGAGCACGGCGGCCAGGTAGCAGGGCGACGGCGCCAGGTAGCCCCAGTCCACCACCAGCACGTTCAGACCGCCCGCGCGCAGGTATGCTGCGCACAACAGACAACACGTCAGCTGATTTCTCCACTTATGTAGGGCAAAAGATAGCATCAGGGGGTATTCCGAGGTAACATGAGTGTCTACATGCAAAAAAAGCACAAGCGCGACAAGGACTCGCGCTCTAATGATCCCGTACAAGCTTCATTATTGTATCTACAGGGTGTTACAAAAAGGTACGGCCAAACTTTCAGGAAACATTCCTCACACACAAATAAAGAAGACATGTTATGTGGACATGTGTCCGGAAACGCTTAATTTCCATGTTGGAGCTCATTTTAGTTTCGTCCACCTACGCTCAATGGAGCACGTTGTCATGATTTCATACGGGATACTCTACCTGTGCTGCTAGAACATGTGCCTTTACAAGTACGACACAACATGTGGTTCATGCACGATGGAGCTCCTGCACATTTCAGTCGAAGTGTTCGTACGCTTCTCAACAACAGATTTGGTGACCGATGGATTGGTAGAGGCGGACCAATTCCATGGCCTCCACGCTCTCCTGACCTCAACGCTCTTGACTTTCATTTATGGGGGCATTTGAAAGTTCTTGTCTACGCAACCCCGGTACCAAATGTAGAGACTCTTCGCGGTGGTGGTGGTGGTTAGTGTTTGACGTCCCGTCGACAACGAGGTCATTAGAGACGGAGCGCAAGCTCGGGTTAGGGAAGGATTGGGAAGGAAATCGGCTGTGCCCTTTCAAAGGAACCATCCCGGCATTTGCCTGAAACGATTTAGGGAAATCACGGAAAACCTAAATCAGGATGGCCGGAGACGGGATTGAACCGTCGTCCTCCCGAATGCGAGTCCAGTGTAGACTCTTCGTGCTCGTATTGTGGACGGCTGTGATACAATACGCCATTCTCCAGGGCTGCATCAGGGCATCAGGGATTCCATGCGACGGAGGGTGGATGCATGTATCCTCGCTAACGGAGGACATTTTGAACATTTCCTGTAACAAAGTGTTTGAAGTCACGCTGGTACGTTCTGTTGCTCTGTGTTTCCATTCCATGATTAATGTGATTTGAAGAGAAGTAATAAAATGAGCTCTAACATGGAAGTTAAGCGTTTCGGGACACATGTCCACATAACATATTTTCTTTCTTTGTGTGTGAGGAATGTTTCCTGATAGTTTGGCCGTACCTTTTTGTAACACCCTGTATATAGTTCATCTACAGCGTGAAGATTAATAAAGCCGACAAACTGCAGGGACGGATTCCTGACTGGAAATGGAGAAGAAAAGGCCCTAAGAACATGTGTCGAGAAATGCGTCTTTGCCACGTTAGATGGCGCTGTCGAATGACAGTTCCTCTGACCACGTGCCTTGAGTTCCTTGCGTGTTGCAGGCAGTGTGGTTGACGCAGCGTACTGTAAGCAGCAGAATGGTCCGGTATTCACGTCAGGAACAAGCCGCGATGGTGTTTGCGTACGAGCAAGCAGATGGAAACAGTGGAGGGGTAGCACAGCTATACCAAAACGATTACCCTCGCAGACACCAACCACATTACACAACATTTCACACGTTTGTGTGATCATGGGTCTTTTCAGACAGACGAACGTGTAGGGAGGCAGCCGACTGCGCTTACACCAGATTTGGGGGGCATGTTTGAATAGGATATTGAGACAAACCCTAGTACAAGCTCCAGGCAAGTGGCCTACCATCGTGGTGTTACGACATTTTTTCCTCCATTTCCAGTCAGGAATCCGTCCCTGCAGTTTGTCGGTTTTATTAATGTTCACCCTGTGTAGGTTCTGATGAGTAAGTTTACGAGTATCCAAGTACGTGACATAAATGGCCGTATCTTTTGACTGCATTGACTTAGAAGCTTAAATTTTTCACACCACCAAGGGACCGTACAACTTAGTATGCGACATAAATTTCAACTTGATACCTCCACCCGTCCCTAAGAAAAGGGATCTTAAAAGAACCACATACAGGCTGAACCTATAAGGGTTCAGCTTTTAACGACTGAGATACCGAACACTAAAAAGTAGATTCAAACTCGTTTCACATCCGCCCTATTTTCCAGACTTGGCTCCCTTGGACTACTATTTGTTCCCCAATTTGAATAAATGGCTGGCGGGACAATGATTTTATTCAAAAGAGGAGGTGGTTGCAGCAACTAATAGTAGAACAGTAAAAAGTAGCGGTAAAAAGTAGAAATAGTAGCAAACTGCTTTCTTCCTACAAGTCCTGGTAGAAAAACAGGCCGGTTTCCATATAGCGACAAGTCCGAGAGATGGCACCACCGGCGCGTATCGAGGTCATGTTTAGTTAGTAGCATCTTTGGAAAGAACGCACACCAAGTTTCAGCCATATTGGTCTATTTCTTTGTGTTTGCCATTCGGGCGAATCAAGGAAGTCGAGTGATTGTCAAAAAATGGACGAAAATGAATTTTGTGTGGTGATTAAACACTACTTTATGAAAGGCAAAACGCCTCAGGAGACTGAAGAGAAGCTTGCTAAACATTACGGTGACTCTGCACCTTCGATTAGAACAGTTTATAAGTGGTTTCAAAACTTTCGGAGTGGCCATATGGGCACAAGTGATGCTGAACGTTGTGGACGCCCTGTGGAGGCTACAACTCCAGAAATCATTGATAAAACCCATGATATAGTGATGGATGACAGAAGAGTTAAGGTGCATGAGACTGTGAGATTGCTAGTGCAATGGGCATCTAGAATGAATGGGTACATAATATTTTGCATAAACATTTGGACATGAGAAAGCTATCCGCAAGATGGGTTCCATGATTGCTCACGCTTGACCAAAAACGGAATCGAGTGAAGTGTTGCAAGGATTGTCTGCAGTTGTTTAGGAAGAATCCACAGGACTTTGAGCGTCGTTTCGTCACTGTGGATGAAACCTGTATACATTACTATACTCCTGAGACCAAACAACAATCTAAACTCTAAAGAATGGGTTACCAAGGGAGAACCTACACCAAAAAAGGCGAAGACCACTCCTTCGGCCGGAAAGGTTATGGCGACTGTCTTTTGAGATTCGCAAGGGATAATCCTCATCGACTATCTGGAAAAGGGTAAAGCTATTACAGGTGCATTCTATTCATCGTTATCAGACCTTTGAAAACCGAGCTGCAAGAAAAACGCCGGCGATTGGACCGCACTAAAGTCTTTTTCCATCACGACAATACATCAGCACACACCTCAGCAGTTGTGGTTGCAAAATTAATGGAAATAGGATTCAAACTCGTTTCACATCCCTCCTATTTTCCAGACTTGGCTCCCTTGGACTACTATTTGCTCCCCAATTTGGATAAATGGCTGGTGGGACAATGATTTTATTCAAATGAGGAGGTGGTTGCAGCAACTAATAGCTATTTTGCAGACTTGGACAATTCCTGTTATTCGGAAGGGATCAACTAATTAGAACAGCGTTGGACGAAGGGAGACTATGTCGAAAAATAAAAAAATGTTTACCACAAACACGTAAGTAGTTTTTATTTTTGCACGGACTTTTCAAACTCCCCTCATATAGCGAAACAGACCAGAGGTTATGTTGTGAAACATTTTCAATCACAATAGCGAAACCCTTAGGTATTGCCATTTCATGCATTGTTCTAGTTTTGAAAATTGTGTTTTGTACATGACCACCATTGCTACGTTGACAATCTGCAGTTCAAATCGTTCTCGGTACTTCCGTTCTCGCATTTGTATAGGAATGTTTCTGATTTCTTCACCAATGGTGTCTTTCAGTTCCGCAATTACGTGTGCACGTCTAGCATAAACGCTGTTTCAGGAACCCCCAAAGGAAGCAATGACAGGCCGATAGGAAGGCAGATCTGGGGAGCCACAAAATGTCCCCATTCCTTGAAGTCATCTGGTTACTAAACACACTGCACACCGAAATTTGAGCACCATGAGACGTAGCACCACACGCTGAAACCAATACTCATTTGCAGGAAACAGTCCAGGTTGAGTTGCACGGAATGCATGAACCATGGCAGCCTACCGCTGAGATGTGATTGTGGTTGCTCGACCATATTCATCCTAAAAAGAAGGGCCGATTATGCTCACTGAAGGAACAGCGCGCGACTCTGACTTTCTGATAGCGTGCCCAGCTAGCCGCCCAATGTAACGCGCTGCTTCCCGAGCGGGAAGGCGTGCCGGTCCCCGGCAAGAATCTGCCCGGCGGATTAGTGTCGAGATCCGGTGTGGTGGCCAGCCTGGAATGGTTTTTAAGGCTGTTTCTCATCTGCCTAGGCGAATGTGGGCTGGTTCCCCTTATTCCAACTCAGTTACACTATGTCGGTGATTGCTGCAAAAAAAAACTGTCTGCACGTGCGTGTACACCAATTCTACCACGCAAACGTTTGAGGTTACACTCGTCTGGTATGAGACGTTCCCGGGGGGGGGGGGGGGGGGGGGGGGATGGTGGAGGTGGGGAGGGGGCAGAGGGGAGGGGGGAGGGGATGGGGGAGGGGGAGGGGGGAGGGGGGGCGTGTTACTGGGGACCAAACCGCACAATAACCCTGGGTTCGTGGAGTGGGGGACTGCCATAGCCTGTTGTGGGGTTGTGAACGACTGAGGGCTACGGCGGGAACGAAGCCTCTACGTCGTTTCTAGGGCCCCAGTTTAATACACCATACACGACACAAGGGGCGTGATGGAGTTCGTGAGGATTATCCTCGAACCAGTAACAGCAGTTTTGTTTGTTCACATAACCACTGATATGAAAATGTGCCTCGTCATTCACTCATAGAAAATTTAAGAATCCTTAATCGTCCCTAATTTTAGTCAACAATTCAACAAGCAGTAAGTCACTTATATGATTAAAGTGTTGTCAAAACCTGTACCTTGTACGGCTGCAACTGTAAATTATTCCATAAAATTCTGTGCACACTACGACTGGACATTCCCACCACTGCTGCAGCCTGTCCCACAGTACGCTTTGACTGTTGGTTACAACATTTTCCGCTTCCTCTATTCGTTCCTGGGAGCGACAACTTCTGGACATTCCTGGAGATTTCAGCTTAAGTGCAGTTCTTGTTGCTTCGAAGTTTGTCACCCATAACCTGATCGCTTGTGCCGATGGTACAGGATCGTTCCGTCTAAGGGTGAAATGTCAACGGTAGCCCCGTATAGCAGCAGCAACACAGACACCGCTTTTGTAAAAGGCCTTCACAGCCATAGCACGTTCAGGCCCACTCCAGCATCCCATCTCGGCAAATGGCGCACCTACCTGAAACATATAACAAACTATCAGTGTTGCCAATAATATCATTTCACTTTTAGAGACGAATTAAAACAGACAGTTTTTTTGCCACACACTATATTACAAACAAATATTTCTTGCATTGTATTAGTGATTAACCGTTTTTTTTCTTCTTTACCTCGAACAGCCTATACGTATTGAGAAGTTTCATCAAAATGGATCAACTCGAAGGTAGTGACGAGTAGTTTACAACGGACCACAGTGGCATCTGCAAGGGTAAAAGGAGAGGGGCGGGGTGCAAAAGGGCACTTGCCCCCCCCCCACCCCCACCCCCTCTTGGAATAAAGAGTTCTTATTCATTATATTCGTTACAGAGATCTCTGGAATATAAGGACTTTTCTGTGTCACCAGTAAAATGTAAGACTTATGGCATGGCAAATATCTAAAGCGACCAACTCATTTATAACCAGAATGACAATTTTATTCTCTCCCCGCCACCCTCTTCCACCCATGGATAAATTTCTGCGGACGCCCATGGACAGACATAAAGGTGTAATCATCACCTGGGAAAAATCAAAACTTGGTGATGGTGTTGGTCTTCCTCTGTACATTCACCCTCGAATGTGACACATTATATGAACAGTGGATGACCTGGCGGAGAACTTGTTGTAGAAGTCTACATTTTGGCTGATTAAGAAATAGTCCCAACTCCTCATTCTGCAAATGTCTACCACGCAATGGTTTTCTGATCCCAGGAAAAAGAAGAAGTGACTGGGCGCCATGGTAGGCGAATATAGGGTGGTGAGGCCATATTTGAAAGCTCAAAAAAGCAGCATGTGTGACTGGCCTGCGATGAAAGAGGTGGAGCACTGTCGTGAAGCTCATGGTCTTCCACTAACCTGTTGGCACTACACCAAGACAGCCTCAAAAAATACTAAGCATCAGCTTGCCTATGATGATGGGGTCTTTGCCCTTTCCAGCGATGGCGAATTCACGTTTCCGCTGCTCTCCTTGCTCCTTTGTCATGCGGTCAGAGTAATACATTTGTGAAACCCAGATATGGTAAAAGTAACCCATGACAGCTTGTCTACTCTTAGTTTCGCCTCGACTACGATGCGGTGATTTTCGAGCACCAGGATCCTCACGTCTCTTCTGATTTACAGTTCCACACAGAGGATGGTCATCGACTTCGTTCTTCAGCATTCAGAGCATGGAATTTTCGGTGCCGCATGACCTCTGCGTCGTTTGAGGGCGCATTGTTGCCATGCACTTCCACCAGTTCACCATGGATTGTTGCAGTGTTACTCTCCTTCAAATGCAGAAAACGAATCACCTCACTCATACGTTCTCAGCGGGCTGAACAATTTCGTTTTGGCGCTCCTAGCGCGGTGCTGCGACACTTTGACGCAAAACATTCAATGTGTACCAGACTGCACACATGCTGAGACGAAGCAAGTTGAGTATCCAGTCTCATCTGCTGTTTTTCGGCCTCCCAAGATTTTCTAAATTTTTTCCTAAACTATTAGAGGTAAAGGTGGATAAATGGGCCCCTACTTTGTTTTTTTTTATATAACACCTTATATTTTTAGTATAATCACCTGAAATTAACATAAAGCATTTCTCTAGTATGTCCTGCAAATAGTTGCGACATGTTTTGGTTCAACTTTTTAATAGTTAAAACAAAATTTTATTTTTCCTGATAGTCTGCAGTTTGTTGCGTCAAGAATTTGTGCTGGTAATATGGGCCCCGAGGTAGTTTGAAATAAAAAGAGACAAAAATTTGAAAAAATAATTTTATTTAATTTTTGTGTATAATGAAAGAAAGATTCACTCTGAACATTGTTAATTAGTCTACTGGTGGGATGATTTTCACATCCTACGCCTAGTCTATTCACAAAAGTCGCACACATAAGCATCAAGTGATCCTGTTTCAGCTGCAGATAATGCACCAACTTGCCTTTTTTCCCTCAGGCCGATGACACGAGAAATTTTTCTTTGAACGACACTAAGACCTGACTCGTCTGCCGGCTGGGGTGGTCGAGCGGTTCTAGGCGCTACATTCTGGAACCGCGCGACCGCTACGGTCGCAGGTTCGAATCCTGCCTCGGGCATGGATGTGTGTGATATCCTTAGGTTAGTTAGGTTTAAGTAGTTCTAAGTTCTAGGGGACTGATGACCTCAGCAGTTAAGTCCCATAGTGCTCAGAGCCATTTTTTGATTCGTCTACATTAAAAACTCTGTCTGCAGGATATTTATACTTACTGAACGCAGCTTCAAGTAAACTGAAGAAATTGTTGACAGCTTGTTTATTAAACTCATTAGCACGTGAAATCGAAGATGTGGATGGCTTCAAAATAGACAGAATATTTTTGTGCCGTGACATAAAATGGTCAAACCAAGTTCGACCAGAAACTTCGCCCTTTACAAATGGATGAGGGATTTTATTTCTTGTACAAAGCTGGTAGGCCATGCGCCTGACATCATTTCTGGTAAGGCTGTAGAATTTGGATTCTATAATGAGAAGATATTTAACCAGTTCGTCCTCAAGTCCCTGTGGTAAAACCGGTGGACGGCCCAGTTTAATATTAACTATTTCTTCGACAGGCTTATCGATTCGTGAAAGCCTTTGGAGCGTAGAACGAGGGACAAAGTACACTTTAACCGCTTTTTTCAACCCAATTTTTTTCTCTTTAATAGCTACAATAGCATTTGACATATTTGCTTTGTCCTACGATTGCCGTTTCGATTTTTTTGGTGGTGCAAGATGTCTTCGAGGCATCTGAAACATAAAGAGTAGCAATATTTGTAAATGGTCCCATAAAATCTGATTGATTTTACGGGGCCCATAATACCAGCAGCAAAAGGGGCCCATGTATCCACCCTCGACATCTTGGGATAAACGATTTTGCCTACGGTTAGTTTGGTTCGCAACCGACGTTAATTAATGTAAAACGGCATCCCAACAACAAGCCAAATACGTACCTTACCTTAGTTTTAGTAATAACATGTTAGAAATTTGAGTTTTATTCAAATAAACACTAACTTTCAAACTTTTGATGACAGCGAAAAAATTCACAGCACAACTACTCACAAACCATGACAGCTACTACGTCTGCACACTCTACAGTGAAGTTTGGCAACTAGTTCTAGTAGTTCATGTGCTCTCCTCTAGAATTCATGGCCTGTACTTCCAAATATGTAGGGGGTCCATATACCAGCAGGGGCCCATTTTTCCACCTTTGCCTCTGTAATGACAATATGATAGTGTACCTAGTACCCAGTGAGTGCATAGTAATTTCAGACTCATAAATAATCCTAATCTCATTGAATTGCATTGCTCTTTATGTACTACTTGCTAACAATGTTGCAATGATCTGATTAATTAACTCAGAAACTTCGTAATAATGAAATAATGTTAATTGAAAAGGTTAATACAGTTCCACGTTACATATTTAGTGAGCAGTAGGAAACATATTTCAGGATATTAACGCCTGTCATTTGAAAGTACATATCTCCGACTTTTCCGTAAGGTATCTGTCTGAAACTAATTATCTTTCGAATTAATTAACATTAAATCTCTAGACCATTGCTAACTTCGGTTACAAATTACTGCCAGATTCTGAACTTTGGAGCTATAATTTCGTTGATACATTTTTTATGTTTCACTTGACGTGCATCGTTTGTTAATTAACACACTGATTAGAAAGTTCAATATTATGACGGTCATAAATATTTTATTTAAGATGGATGCCGTCAATAGTGAGTGGTGTAAAAGACACTGTTCATAGGCGAAACTATGTACAGACGCAGCAATTCTAAGGTGAGGCAGTCTGCGGCTGAGAGTAAAACGAGCAACATCTACGTCTCTTGTGAACAATATGCCGTAGTCTGATAGCCAGCATTCTGAAATATTCGTATATACTGCATACAGTTCGTTTTCGTAAGTTTGATTCATGACTTCTATGACAATAATTACTAATTAATTCCGAGAGAGATATTACTAGAGGAACAGAGTCATTATTGACTTCTGTCACCAATGACTGGATAGCAGAGCGTGTTGATGGACTTACTGATTATTTTTGTGCACTATTTTAATTGTTTCGAATACCTTAAATGCATATGAGGACAGTGATATGATGAACTGAAAATTTTTGCCACATGCGAACCATTTTGA
This sequence comes from Schistocerca nitens, assembly GCF_023898315.1. Taxonomy (NCBI): domain Eukaryota; kingdom Metazoa; phylum Arthropoda; class Insecta; order Orthoptera; family Acrididae; genus Schistocerca; species Schistocerca nitens. Next base: position 216,694,846 of record NC_064620.1, on the reverse strand, counting down.
ACTACTGGATTGTGTTGTGTTACTGCACTACGACCATTTAACAGTTTAGGAACTACTGCTGTAGGCAGCAATCCGGTTTCCTTTAGTTTGAACTATATGTGAGAGCAGAGACTGTCAGCGAGTGCTTTAAACCAAGAGACACCATTGGTTTCGAACACAATATTGCTACAGACTGTTAGTAGAACTTCTTTCAACTAGTTTTGGAGCCAGCGCAGCTACAGAGAAGAACGGAAGATGCTTCTGCAGAAGGAAGCAGGTTTGTTCCAACGTGCCTGCCAGAAAACAAAAAACTAATCATTTAATTCAATTTGTTCGAAGAGATAATTAAAATTTTATGATACATCTCTTAGTCTTACGACGTACAGGAAACAAATCGAGACTGATGCTACAGATTTTACTAATTACCGAATGTGTTCAGTTATTGAAACTTCCTGGCAGATTAAAACTGTGTGCCGGATCGAGACTCAGCGCACACTCCGCTGTAGAGTGAAAATTTCATTTTAGAAACATCACCCAGGTTGTGGCTAAGCCATGTATCCGCAATATCCTTTCTTCCAGAAGTGCTAGTCCTGCAAAGTTCGCAGGAGAGCTTCTGTAAAGTTTGGAAGGTAGAAGACGAGGTACTGGCGGAATTAAAGCTGTGAGGACGGGGCGTGACTCGTGCTTGGGCAGCTCAGTCGGTAGAGCACTTGCCCGCGAAAGGCAAAGGTCCCGAGTTCAAGTCTCGGTCCGGCACACAGTTTTAATCTGCCAGGAAGTTTCATATCAGCGCACACTCCGCTGTAGAGCGAAAATTTCATTCTATGTTCAGTTACTGATGATCGCCTTCAAAGTAGGACAGGCTCATCAAAGAATTGCGCCCGCGGGCGCCAGGCAGTGTAGTTGAGCGCCCCGTCCGCGACCGTGTGTCGCTGGTGTCGGCATACGAGAAAGAGAGAGAGAGCTGCGGGGCGAGTGAGACCGCACAGCACTGCTGTGCGCCGGACTGTCCCGCAGTCAGATCCAACGCAAACAAAATAACAGAGGAAGCGCATCCCTGTAGGAGGCCGATGAGCCGTAAAACAAGCAAACCATTTACCGTTCAGATAACAACTAGTGTTCGTGTGGCAGAATTACTACGCAAAGCTTTAGACAACAATATCCAAAACAAGAATCGAAGAACATCTTAGTTGTTTTCTGACCCACAGGTTCATTCTATTAGTACTGCACATGCGCACTCGTCATGTGTACAATAGGCGTCTTCTGAAAAATATATTAGTTTCGCAAATGAACTGGAGTCATAAATATTCTATTTTAGAAATAACTTTATGTAAGGGATATAGAGTCTAATTCTTACTGTTAGCAGTTGCAAGTAAATATTTTTTGTTATACTTCGGGCTATATCTCTTTGTATCCCTTTTCAGAGTTTAGAACCCGCATCTTTAGTTTGCTGTTTTGTACGTAATAATTTTAACCGACCAAGTTTCAAAACTTATTAAAAATAGAATTAAGGTTTTAAAGCTCTTTAATTCTTACAGTCGACATTGTTAAAGAAGACAATTAACATTTTACACTTTTTTCTTTTTCGAGGATGCGGTTTTGTCATGTTTGGTACAATATTCCCTGAAACTGATAACCTCAATGAACGATTCGTAGTTTTAGCAAGCTCTAAAAGAGAGAAAAAACGCTCACAGATATACGTGGAACCAAACATTGAGAGAACATAGGCCGCGTGCTTGTGCAAAAGAGGATATTTCCCTCGTGGAAGACAGCTGTAAAAGTCATCCAAAGTTTTACACATGATAAAGAGGGGTTGCAGGTGGATATCTCACTGCAGGTCAATCAGCTCTACCTGAAGCACTTGTGAGGCGTCCTATGCCGAAGGGAAAACGGGCGAACAAATATATCTAAGACCGATTGAAGCTCACTTATCTCCAAAAATCTGTTTTCAAACCGTTCTTGTAATTTGCAAATGACTGCAACATAATCTGAAAAATCCACATCTTCTTTAACGCTGTCTAGTACAGGAAAGTGTCCACAATTCTTCTCGCGCAATTGTTTTTCCCACAAAATAAGATTTTTTTAATGCTTGAATCGTCTGCACTAAATCAATGGCATAGTGATTTTCGCGTTGGAGTGAAATGTTCAAAAGTATTTAAATGACCAGTAAGGTCACTCAAAAAAGCCAAATTCGCCACCCACTTAGGATCACAAAGTAATTCTTCTGGACGTCCTTTCATTTCCAAAAAGGTATTTATTTCGCCCCTCAAGGAGAAAAACCGATGAAGCACCTTTCCTCTGCTCAGTCATCTTACTTCAGTGTGGTATGCGATGTCGGGGTATTCTGCTTCGATATCAGCCAGAAATTCTTTAAATTGGCGATGTGTGAGTCCATGCGAGCGAAGATAATTAACCGTTTGAAGAACTGTGTCCATAACATTTTTTATGTTGACAATCTTCGCACAAAGTGCCTCCTGGTGTATCAGACAATGAACTGTCTCGAATAAGAAACAGCCAACTTCAGCCATTTTTGACCTCACGTAACTCAGAAATCCAGTGCGTATCTCTCGTAGCGCAGGGGCTCCATCCCTTGTTACACTGGTCAGGCGTTCCCAATTTAAACCCATTGACTCTAACACGTTTTCCACTGCTACAAAAATATCCAAACCCGTGGTTGTGTCTTTTAATGGTATAAGATCGAGAAATTCTTCGGTGACACGCAGATTGTGGTCGACATTTCGAATGAATATGAGATATGTCCGCAACGTCCGCGGACTCGTCAAGAGCGTTAGAAAGTGAAATGAAGTTTGCCGCTCTCTACATTAATTGCTGCTCCATATCTGAGACCATATCTTCGACTCTGTGAGCAACAGTTTGAGGCGAAAGAGCTATTTTTTCAAATTTTTCCGTGAGGTCTGGTGGACAAATACAAGCCGCCGAGTCGACCAGGCAATCCTTGATGAGATTCCCAGCAGCAAAGGGTTTCCCTGCTTTCCTAATTCTCAGTGATCATTTGTAACCTGCACACAGACTTTGTCCACCTGTTTCCTGCTCGTACCACGCCAATAAAGAACATACAATTATTTTTGTACAATCCTGTTTTTAAAACACTTTTACCACTTTAACAATTAATCGTTTCATTCATTGAAACTCAAATAAAAAAACGAACTAAAAAGATTGGTTTTAGATGCGTTTTCCCCCAGTTCCGCTGAAAAGGACAGCGATGTGTCGTCGCAAAATAAATTTTTATCTATTGCAAATATTTGCGTACAGCGGCATGGCGAGGCTCGGCGGCCGGTCCGCACGGCCAGCTAAGCGTCACGGCTTGGCCACTGCGACAACTCACGAATTCGCCCGGGGCGCTGGCCGCGGCCGATCGCGGGCGCTAGCGCCCCAGGGGCACAGTTTGGACGAGCCTGAGCTAGGACCTACAGTCCAGTCTCGATATCTCGAACTAGGGACCTAACAAAAAATTCAAATAGTTCAGAGTTCGATTTAACGGAAACTTGACAGACCAAAGTGGAATCAGAAAAACCCTCGAAATAAGAGTATGTTCAAAAACGCTACTGTACTTTCAATAACATTTTCCTTCCTTTATAAAAGGAAGCAAAAAGTAATAACTAAAACAATACTTAAAAGAATGTTGATTTTAAATTCCTTAATTATTTTTCGAGGCCGCGGTGGTCTAGCGAGTAGAGCGCTAGACACCGGCCCTGGAGGTCACGGTTTCGATAACGGATAAGGGCGGGAATTTTTCCTCACTCCATTTGCTCCATGATGGCCTGCTATCAAATGGGTATCGGGGATCTAGTTCGGATCTAAAAGGCGATCGGGGCGATGGCCCCGCCACCCTCCCCTTCCTACTGCAGTGGCAAAGAAAAGCTGTCCTTTAGCTGCAGTCAGGTTAATAACCCGGTCAACGGCTTGCGCTACCGCCTTCAAATTACGTTTTAGTTATTTTTCATTTACTTTAACATTTGAAATTAAAGACACACACAAATTTCATGGAATACAAAAGAAAACTTCTGTTTCATTCTTTTCTCCATGCTAAACAATCTGTGTCATCAACGCCCGCAATTTCTCCGCAAATCATCTTTATAGTTAGTGTGCTACCGCTCACCAGCGACGAACGTTTCAGTGCCGAGGCTAACAGCAAGTGAGTTAGCTTTTTTTAAGCGTATAACCTTCGACTGGTATTTTTTGTCCCCTACATTGACTAAGCCATTTCAACAAACTTTCATCTTGGCACTTCCACTTTCTCGCACCGTATAAGTTTCAGCAGTCAGATCGAACGGTTCCAAGATTGCTGAAAGTGTGGATGAAAGAATCCCGTAAGTTTTCGCTACTTCCTTCTTTGATCAAATGTTTGAGCTGAGCGAAAACAAGACATGCTATGAATCACACAATGGGATATTGTCCGAAATTTCGTAGGCAAACGAAGGGTGGGAAATTGACAAATAGGGTATCAAAGTGACCAGTGTGAGGTCTGGTTTTTCAAAAACATACTTAATGTCAAGAAATTCATCTCTTCAAGGCGTAGCAGTTTCGCGAGTAATAAGTTGCATTGGTGTGATAATTAACTGTTAAAATGGTTTTCTTCGTATCAAGAACGAAACTGAGGACATTTCGAGAACAGAAGACAGTAGAAATCTAAATGAGGGGTCGAAAAGATCACGCTTTCCGCACAAAATCTGCAAATAAAAAAGGTCTAAAAGACGGTCGTATGTTTTGTGAAATTATTTGTGTAAAAGTAGGAAATAAAATGGATTAGAGAAACTATTAATGCTCCTTTGAATAATGTTCCAAATCATGTGCAGCAAATGAGGAGCCTGTTGCGAGTTTAAAGTTCAATGTTTAATTTTTCAATGCTATAATTTTAAAGAGTGCTAGAGGATATTTGTCTGGTGGGTTATGTAGATCGTGCAGTCTGTTGTATCTGCCCTGACATATTTCTGTCATCTACGCTCAAAGATGTAAAAATGTTCCAACAACTTTCCAGTCTCAAAAATGTTTCACTAGAAAATCCTTCAAACATCGGGAAGGGAAATGAGCCTTCTCAACCTGCGTCTCATTTGCTGTACATGATTTCGAACATCATTCATAGGCGTTTTAAGTGATTCTCGAATGTATTTTATTTCTTATTTTTTGAAAAATAATTTCGCAAAAACTGCCTTTTTTTCTTCAAACTTTTGTTTGCACTACACATTCCACGACCTCATTAACCCGCTTTTTTTCTGCGAACATCAAAACTTGAACTTCTTTGAAGTCTTTTTGCAACTGATTTATGTACTGTGGTAAGTTACGCACTATTGAGACAAAAAACGAGTGTCACAAAGAGTTGCATGACGAAGCAACTATCTGAACAATTCGCAAAACAATTCGAATTACCGAGTGTTTCGCAAAACAATTCGAATTACTGAGTGTTATCCAGCCGCTAACTTCGGATTGGGGTATAAACTGTTTTCGATACGATCTGTCATGACACTCCATTCGCTTTATCCAGCGTACCAAAACACTTGGTTTATTCGATCACCGACGTTTTGTCAAGGGACTCCACAACTTGTTTGATTTATCGAGAAATTCGATTTACCGAAGTTAGAATTGGCAAGAGCTGTATTCGTATTTGAATCCACGCAGTCTACAGTTGTTCCTTCCACTGCTCAAAACATTCCTCCACATTATTTCCCGCGAGCTTACGCAAAGCTCCGCCAATTAGCCGTCCGGCAAGGTGGAAGAATACATATTTGGTCAACTGCGCACCAACAGTCGATGAATTAAAAGTTTTCTTTGGAACATTTTACAGTTGAATCCGTCTTCAGAAATAATTAATAATGCAGCCAGTCTCTTTTTGTCAGAATATGTATTGTGCCACTAGATAATAAAATACTGGTCATAATACTAATTAATGTTGTGGCTGAAGCTAAACAATTGGACCACCAACGTTATGATTAAAACTCTTTTTGTCAGAATATGTACTGTGCCACTAGATAACAAAATGCTGGTCATAGTAGTAATTAATACTGTGGTTGAAGCTAAACAATTAAACCACCAACATTATGATTAAAACTTCTTATCATTCGATTACAGTTATCCAGTGTATTGAGTGATTATAGAGTATTGGACGAATTACAGGACTATGTATTTTTATCGACACAGAACGCCCATCTTCAGGGAGAAATCTCAGATTGAACGTTCTGTTTGTTGATAAGTAATACTCCAAGACGCAATCGCAAAAAATAAAAAAAAATGAAAGTGTGAACGACTATGGGAATCCATCCGACATCAGTCTAGTGAATTGAAACCTAACATATGCCTTACATTTAACAGGGTCTTTGTTATCACTGCATTTTATATCCGCATAAATCGTCCCTCCCAGGTAGCCTATTGGTATGAGTAGCTGAGTGTGACTCACTGGTTTGGAAATTTGTGGTAAGTTCGTATGCGACCAAATAGCTGAGGTGATCAGTCCCTAGGCTTGCACACTACTTAATCTAAGTTAAACTAACTTACGCTAAGGACAACACACACACACACACACACACAAACACATACACACACACACACACGCACACACACGCACACACACACACACACACACACACCTATGCATGAGGGAGCAGTCGAACCTCCTACGGGGGGAGCCGCGCGAACCGTGGCAAGACGCCTGAGACCGCGCGGCTACCTGCGCGGCCTCACTGATATTGTCGTTAAAGGGTGCTACTGTCCTTCAGTTTGGGAAGCACACAGTTTTACATTTCCGTACGTTTAAAGCAAGTTGCTAAAATTTGCAGCACTTTGACATCTTATCGGAATGTGGCTGGGTAATTGTGCAGCTTTACTTTCTAATGTCTAACAATGTAGACAATCATTGGAGGGCACTTGGCGGTAAGCGTAGCCGTTCAATGGCAGGTGGCGTTCGCAGAAGCGAGCAGCGAGCCAAATTCCGCGCCAGCTGGACTGGACTGGGCTCGGCCGTTCCTGGAGAACTGAACGTTACTCGCGATTGCGTCATCGTTTCGCCTGATGAGCCAACAGTCCGAGGGCACTGAGCCGAAACTCTCGGCCAGTAAGCGCGCCACTGGAGGGTTAACGCTAGCACCGTACACATCTGAAACAGACCCCTAATCTTCTAACTGAAATAAACTAAATTTCAGTAAGTCATTATAATGTCAATAAACGGAGTGTTAAAGAAAGTGCCTAATACTTTGAGAGAGACTGACGGAGGGTATGTCGAAAAAGTCCAAAGAAAGGCTGCACGTTTTGTATTATCGCGAAATATGGGAGAGAGTGTCACAGAAATGATACAGGATTTGGGCTGGACATCATTAAAAGAAAGGCGATTTTCGTTGCGGCGGAATCTTCTCACGAAATTCCAATCACCAATTTTCTCCTCCGAATGCGAAAATATTTTGTTCACACCGACCTACATAGAGAGGAACGATCACGAAGATAAAATAAGGGAAATTAGAGTTCGTACGGAGAGATATAGGTGTTCATTCTTTACGCACGCCATACGAGATTGTAATAATAGAGAGTTGTGAAGGTGGTTAGATGAACCGTCTGCCAGGCACTTAAATGTGATTTGCAGAGTATCCATGTAGATGTATTGAACTGGGGACCTAGAAACGATGGAGAGGCTTCGTCCCCGCCATGGCCCTCAGTGGTTCACAACCCCACAACAGGCTACAGCAGTCCACTCACCCCACCGCCGCCCCCTACCGAACACAGGGTTATTGTGCAGTTCGGCCCCTAGTGGACCCCCCCCCCCCTCGGAAACGTCTCATTCCAGATGAGTGTAAACCCAATGTGGTAGAGTAATTATGATGTACTTGTACGTGGAGAAGTGTTTGCGCAGCAATCGCTGACATAGTGTAACTGAGGCGGAATAAGGGGAACCAGCCCGCATTCGCCGAGGCAGGTGGAAAACCGCCTCAACAACCATCCACAGGCTGGCCGGCACACCGGACCTCGACACTAATCCGCCGGGCGGATACGTTCCGGGGACCGGCACGCCTTCCCGCTCGGGAAGCAGTGCGTTAGGCCGCACGGCTAGCGCGTGGGCTTTGAGAGGTGGTAGTACTCACAGAAACAAGAAAAATAATTCCAATACACGTGGGTCGAGAAACGCGTACTTTCCGAGATACATGTGTTTATAGGAAGGGCTGCGAGACTCTTGGCTACAGATATTAGCACGGTCGTTGTATTGGCGTTCCGTCAAATGTATCACCAGGGTATTATGATGTCTTACTCACAGTACTCTGTTTACCATTAGGCGGTCTGCAGTCAGTCGTGTGGTTCGGGTAGTGTTGTACGCTACGTGAGTTTTCGTCGTGTTTGTGTGCCTTATTGTACAGTACAGTCAACACTGTGTATTGTGTTTTACCTTCTTCCAAAAGAGTACTCATTCATGTGTTTACTGTTATTGCGCTGTTTGTACGTATAAATGGGATAGTACATTTACATTTTCTCTGTTCCATCACTTGTTAGCATTGGAAGCCTACCACTCGACAAGTGAAATGGCGGATATGATATTCTGCTACGGTTTAAAAAATGGTCGTAGACTGAGAGCCCGCGTCCCCTACGCTGAAAAATATTCACAGCGCAGGGTGCACTCTGGTAAGCTGTTCGGCAGAGTTTCCAGCGTCTGAGGGACACAGGTAGCCTTGCACCTCGAAAGACTGACTGTGGAAGGCCCCTGAACAGAGAGCATGCATGACATGGAGAAGCGTGTGCTACGTTCGTTGGAGGAAACCCCTGGGACGATCAGCTGCAGCAGAAGGCGTGTCTCACTCTCTTATCTGCGGGGATACTTCATGAACAGTTGCTGTACTCCTATCATCCACAGCGTGTTCAGGACCTAAGCCAACAGGATCATCACGGCAGACGGCTGTTCTGTCAATGGCTGTTGCAGACGTGGGGCGCAGATCCACTGGTCACATCCAAGATTTTATTTACCGATGAGGCACAGTTCACAAGAGATGGTGTTGTGAATTTCCATAACCATCTTTTATGGGCAGATGCAAATCCCCAAGCAGTTCAGGAAAGAGGGCATCAACACCGATTCTCAACCAACATATGGGCAGGCATACTTGACGATAGATTAATAGGGCCATACGTGCTGCCGCAAAAGTTAACTGGAGCGCATTACTGGACTTTCTCATAAATGTACTGCCTACGTTGCTGCAGACTGTGCCATTACAGCAACGAATACAAATGTGGTTCACCCATGATGGCGCAATAGCACATTTTCGTCACCATGTGTGCTAACATGTGGACATTCAGGACCGCTGGATTCGTCAGGGCGCTTCACGCCTTGGCCTGCTCGTTCCCCAGACCTCAGTCCCCTAGACTTTTGATTATGGGGACACTTGAAGTAATGGTCTACGCCACGCCAATCAGTCATTTGCGGACACTACAGGGTCACGTCTTCAATGTGTGCCATCAGGCACAACAACAGTCGGGTATACTTCAGAGGTTGCTTAATTCCTTACGCCGGATGGCAGAAAGGTGCACTTTCATGAATGGACGCCAGTTCCTAAAAAAACGTGTTTATCTCAGAAAGGATGCATTTCTGGACCCATATTTATTGGACTTATCTCAGCTTACCCATGTACTGGACCCATGTTTACTGCACTTATTTTTCTTGTCTCGATGAGTACTATCACCACTAAAAGTACACCCTGTATAGTGAAGACAATCTAAGAAAATCATTCTAATCCATCAGAGAACTAAAAAGCTCTTAAGTGGTTGCATAATAGAAATTCAGTGGGAAACGGCCTGGCGCAATTCTTTCAACCGGACCCCATTTAAACGGCTTGCGTGGCAGATTTATCCTACTGGGGAAACCGGATCAACAGTTTAGCGTGAAACCTGAAGCACGTGAAGTGATATTAGTAAGAATTCTTACGTCGTCCGTACTGGATTGTGATTTGGAAATTGTGCCTGTCTTATTTTAAAATTTTTGCTCGTTGAGCGCAACCATAGAACTGTTTGAACTCATTTAGCACACTTTTCCTTCTTTTCCTCCCAGAGTCTCTTCATTTGTTCACTCTTTTTCTCTTTACGCTCTCCTGTCCATCCCGAGCTTCGTGGGGCAGGCTTAGCAAATGTTTCCTTCTATCTTGAAAGAATTCATGATAAACGCCAATTCTTTCTTGGTCTTCCTTAACTTCTGTCACACAGCTGTTATTTTTTGCATGTAAGCTAAGTTTAGATTTTTTTATGAGCTTGTTGTTGTCAAATCTATATAGGTGACCGTAAAACTGTAACCAGTCTCTCTTGACTGCGTTTGTCATTTGATAGAACGTCTGTTTCCTTTTTACCCAAATTTCATTTCCACATTTCAGTCCTAAGATTTTCCCTCTCTTGTTATTCAATGATTTGCGTTTGGAGTCTGTCACCATTTATCATGGTTTCAGATGAATTAGGAATTTGTATTATAACGTCGTAATTTTTCCTTTCGTAATACTTTTTCTTGTACCTGCTCTTTGTATTTTAACAATTTTTTACCTTTGGATTTAGCTCTGCCGGTCCATTGATTTCTCCTTGATATCTGAATTCTTGTACCTCTTTTTCGAATTTAGTGATTAAAGGTTGACTGGTAAACGTAATCTGGCACCTTTCATCTAAGCTTAAACTTTTATTTGTGAGCCTGTTGCGGCCTACTCTATGTAGTGACCGTAGAACTGTAATCGTCGCTTCCTAATGGTCTTTACCATATTTTCTGTAAGCTGACAGATCTGCTATCCAATTTGAGTTGTTTGGCCCGCTGAAGACGCACAGTTTTACGTGCCACTACGAACAACAGCTTTTTCTGAGGTACCCTACTGACAGTAGCAGTTACTGTTGGGTTTGAAACCGATTGTCATTAACTGCGTCTGACAGTCCTTCGGATCTTGGTTCAAATGGCTCTGAGCACTATGGGACTTAACATCTGAGGTCATCAGTCCCCTAGAACTTAGAACTACTTAAACCTAACTAACCTAAGGACATCACACACATCCATGCCCGAGGCAGGATTCGAACCTGCGACCGTAGCGGTCGCGCGGTTCCAGACTGAAACGCCTTCGGATCTTGTTCGACCTTGTTGCGCCCGATATTTTTACGCCGTGTTACATGGATGCGGGTGATTTGCTTTTCCTCGTACACACATTGGACGATCCACTTTCATCCACGTTCACACATGTACAAATCAGGCTACTTCATTCGCTGAGTGGTTATGCACACTTGCAAACAGCTACATGGGCATTCCTATGATAACGTTTCTCTACCCCATTGTAGGGATATACACTCCTGGAAATGGAAAAAAGAACACATTGACACCGGTGTGTCAGACCCACCATACTTGCTCCGGACACTGCGAGAGGGCTGTACAAGCAATGATCACACGCACGGCACAGCGGGCACACCAGGAACCGCGGTGTTGGCCGTCGAATGGCGCTAGCTGCGCAGCATTTGTGCACCGCCGCCGTCAGTGTCGGCCAGTTTGCCGTGGCATACGGAGCTCCATCGCAGTCTTTAACACTGGTAGCATGCCGCGACAGCGTGGACGTGAACCGTATGTGCAGTTGATGGACTTTGAGCGAGGGCGTATAGTGGGCATGCGGGAGGCCGGGTGGACGTACCGCCGAATTGCTCAAAACGTGGGGCGTGAGGTCTCCACAGTACATCGATGTTGTCGCCAGTGGTCGGCGGAAGGTGCACGTGCCCGTCGACCTGGGACCGGACCGCAGCGACGCACGGATGCACGCCAAGACCGTAGGATCCTACGCAGTGCCGTAGGGGACCGCACCGCCACTTCCCAGCAAATTAGGGACACTGTTGCTCCTGGGGTATCGGCGAGGACCATTCGCAACCGTCTCCATGAAGCTGGGCTACGGTCCCGCACACCGTTAGGCCGTCTTCCGCTCACGCCCCAACATCGTGCAGCCCGCCTCCAGTGGTGTCGCGACAGGCGTGAATGGAGGGACGAATGGAGACGTGTCGTCTTCAGCGATGAGAGTCGCTTCTGCCTTGGTGCCAATGATGGTCGTATGCGTGTTTGGCGCCGTGCAGGTGAGCGCCACAATCAGGCCTGCATACGACCGAGGCACACAGGGCCAACACCCAGCATCATGGTGTGGGGAGCGATCTCCTACACTGGCCGTACACCACTGGTGATCGTCGAGGGGACACTGAATAGTGCACGGTACATCCAAACCGTCATCGAACCCATCGTTCTACCATTCCTAGACGGGCAAGGGAACTTGCTGTTCCAACAGGACAATGCACGTCCGCATGTATCCCGTGCCATCCAACGTGCTCTAGAAGGTGTAAGTCAACTACCCTGGCCAGCAAGATCTCCGGATCTGTCCCCCATTGAGCATGTTTGGGACTGGATGAAGCGTCGTCTCACGCGGTCTGCACGTCCAGCACGAACGCTGGTCCAACTGAGGCGCCAGGTGGAAATGGTATGGCAAGCCGTTCCACAGGACTACATCCAGCATCTCTACGATCGTCTCCATGGGAGAATAGCAGCCTGCATTGCTGCGAAAGGTGGATATACACTGTACTAGCGCCGACATTGTGCATGCTCTGTTGCCTGTGTCTATGTGCCTGTGGTTCTGTCAGTGTGATCATGTGATGTATCTGACCCCAGGAATGTGTCAATAAAGTTTCCCCTCCCTGGGACAATGAATTCACGGTGTTCTTATTTCAATTTCCAGGAGTGTATGTGTAGTGTATGTTCTTTAGGACATGCCCGAAAGAACAGACACCATTCTTGATCCTGCAACCGTACATATACATTGTTGTTGTTGTTGTGGTCTTCAGTCCTGAGACTGGTTTGATGCAGCTCTCCATGCCACTCTATCCTGTGCAAGCTTCTTCATCTCCCAGTACCTACTGCAACCTACATCCTTCTGAATCTGCTTAGTGTATTGATCTCTTGGTCTCCCTCTACGATTTTTACCCTCCGCGCTGCCCTACAATGCTAAATTTGTGATCCCTTGATGCCTCAAAACATGTCCTACCAACCGATCCCTTCTTCTAGTCAGGTTGTCCCACAAACTTCTCTTCTCCCCAATCCTATTCAATACCTCCTCATTAGATACGTGATCTACCCACCTTATCTTCAGCATTCTTCTGTAGCACCACATTTCGAAAGCTTCTATTCTCTTCTTGTCCAAACTGGTTATTGTCCATGTTTCACTTCCATACATGGCTACACTCCATACCAATACTTTCAGAAATGACTTCCTGACACTTAAATCTATACTCGATGTTAACAAATTTCTCTTCTTCGGAAACGATTTCCTTGCCATTGCCAGTCTGCATTTTATATCCTCTCTACTTCGACCATCATCTGTTATTTTACTCCCTAAATAGCAAAACTCCTTTACTACTTTAAGTGTCTCATTTCCTAATCTAATCCCCTCAGCATCACCCGATTTAATTTGACTACATTCCATTATCCTCGTTTTGCTTTTGTTGATGTTCATCTTATATCCTCCTTTCAAGACACTGTCCATTCCGTTCAACTGCTCTTCCATGTCCTTTGCTGTCTCTGACAGAATTACAATGTCATCGGCGAACCTCAAAGTTTTTACTTCTTCTCCATGAATTTTAATACCTACTCCGAATTTTTCTTTTGTTTCCTTTACTGCTTGCTCAATATACAGATTGAATAATATCGGGGAGAGGCTACAACCCTGTCTCACTCCTTTCCCAGCCACTGCTTCCCTTTCATATACATGATGAAACGAAATAAATTATGACAGCGACCGCTGCGACTGCGCTGAAATGGAAACAATGACGGCAAGTGAAACTTTGCGTCGAACCTCGACTCGAACCCGCAGTTATCGCTTTACGCGAGTTGTCACCTTCACTCTTCGGATATCCGAGCACTTCTTTCGCCTGTAGGACCAACTAAGTAGTATGCTACAAGTTGGGACTTCTGGTCGGACAGAAAGCGTGCTCGGATAATCAGTGAAGGCGACCACTCTTCTACAGCGGGAAATCGGGATAGGAGACAGAGTCCGGCACAAATTTTCGCTTGTCGCCGTTGAATTCATTTCAGTGTCCCATTGTGAAAATTATTTCATTTCGTCACCTACTGCAGGTGCATCGTGGTATTTACGTCAGCCATTCACTACCAACCGATGTGTTGCCACCGTTAGTCGGTCAGTACTCTCGCGGACAACCTTCGTTTTCGTGCAGTTTCTTGCGCTATTTGAGTTCTAACACCGTGAATAATGGAAATAATTACAGCAACGAAAGGAAAGCCTTGTCCTCTCAAGGACGGTCATCAATACCAGGTGCACCGAAAACGGAGTGAACAGGTTGTGCATCGATTTCTGAACTGAGTAAGTGTCAAGGCCGTTTAAAAATTGCGAATGGCAGAATCTGGGCTAACAGCAACATTCTTGCCCACTTGACGAATCAAACACGTAGATTAAAAAGAGAATGCATTACTGCTGTCTGTTTTCCCGGATTTTTAAAAGAGAGATTTCTAGATCTGTGACATCGTCTCAAATATGCCAAATTATGAGAACTCCAAGTCTGCATTGTATAAAGCAACAAGGGAAGCTATTGGGATGACCCACAATCCTGGCACTGAGATTCAACTGAGTGAAGGCATTTTGAAATTACTGAAGGAAATAACTTGCTGAAAACTGACGATGCGTCTATTTCTCACAGAAGAATCCTGTTGTTCCGTTGTGAAAAGCGGAGAAAACTCTGTGTGGAAATGGAGCTGTTCTTATGGATGACACATATGACAGTTGTTCGAAACAATTCAGACAATTGCACACAATAAACGGCAATATCGGAAGCACAGAACAGGAGAAGAAAGTATTTCCTACTTTACTTGCTTTGCTCATCAGACAAAATTCAAAATAAATATGAAAGACCTTTTCGGGATTGCAAAATAAGATGACCGGGTGGTCGCCGGAAACTGCAGTGCTAGACTTCGAAATGGTAACAATTAAAGCAATGAAAACCTTGTTCCCTGAATCCCTTACCGGTTGCAGTTTGCACTTCAGTCGATGTCTGTGGCAGAAAATAGAAGAACTGGGATTAACGGAGGAATACAGAAGTAGATAAGAGGTCCGATTACTTTGTAGCATGTGTGCTGCAGTGGCACATTTTCCACTAAACAGCGTCGATGAAGCGTTTATGGTTATCATAGAGGTAATGCCCGGTGGAGAAAAGTTCACGCATTTCTCAGACCACATGCGCAATCAGTGAAAGCAAAATCCTAGTATATCGGTTCAAATGTGGGATGTTTTTAATCAGCGGCACAGGGTCACGAACGCTGTCGAAGGTTGCTACAGAAAACTGAAGTCCTCCATAAATCAAAAGCATCCGAAGGTATACTTCCTGATAAATAAACAGAAGAAAGATTCAGTTAATGCTATGTTTGAAACTAAAAAAGACTCCATTGCCGTGCCTCTTAAAAAATAAATGAAGTACATAAATCTTAACAAAAGAATAACTGATATTATCGTTACACATGCGACATCTTGCGCCACCTAATAAGTTCCAAAACACGCATAAAAACGGGATTCCTCCGGGGCTCATACATCGGGTTCTGTTGCGTCACGTATTCGCCCTTTGGACTATGGACCATTTGTCACCAAACAGAAGGAGCGTCTTAGTGGCGTTATCCTACAGTGTATGTCAAATTATGAATATTACACACTTCCTCCTTCTTAGGCAAATGGAGCAAATGGATTGGTTCTTTTTGCATTTAATGTGGCCTACGGTGGGCCTTAAGAGGCTTATGGAGGCAACATTATTTCATGGGCGGTTCCTTAGAAAACCTCAAAACAAAAGGTTTTTTCACCATTTATCGTACCAAAACCGGGCAGTGAGTTCCAATACGGCTGTTCACTTTAAATGGCTGAAATTTTTACGACATATTCCTAAAATCGCGATTCGGACATCCTTGAGAATTTTCTTGACATCTTTATCCGTTTCCAAGATACAAGGGTTCAAAGTTACCTTACATGCACACGTGAAATACGTTGTGAGGCGGGATCTAATTAACAAACAATCGCAGAAAGTTTCAAAAAATTTTAACATTACATTCTCTAGGCATTTGTGTAGATGTACCACCTTCCTGTTTTCAAAAATCTATACCAGTTATCGAGAAACATCTGAAAAATTCTGTTTTTGGGTACCACAACAGAGCCGCGGCTCGTGGTCTTGCGGTAGCGTTCTCGCTTCCCGTGCACCGGGTCCCGGGTTCGATTCCCGGCGGGGTCAGCGATTTTCTCTGCCTCGAGATGACTGGGTGTTGTGTGTCTTTCATCCTCATTCACCCGCAAGTCGCCGTAGTGGCGTTAAAGAACCGCCCCGCGAGGGGTCTCCCAGCCATCAATGCTATACGCTCATTATTGCCGAGCCGCAGATACCAAGACAGCTATGCACAGAAGATGGGTGTAATTTTTACGGTATATTCGTAAGATTGCATAGGAATGTCCTTGGAACTAAAATGGTCGGAAAATTCACGGCTACAATATCTGTGTCCGAAACATCATGTTGAGATCACGGGTCGTAAAGTCAACGGCCGAAAAGTCCACAACCGCACACAATAGGTACTTCCCGCCATCCTGTCATATCTTCACATCGAGCCATGTTACTGCGCTGATTCCGTACAACCTGCGTACATTTCGCTGCGACGACTTCTGTCAGGGGTAAAGGTTGATATGAGTGCCTGGCACCAGCTCTGGAACATGTGCGTTTTTCTGAAGGGATGAGTTTTCTGGTGAGTTCTTTTAACTCTAACACATAACCGTGTTCTACGAAAAACAAAGCTAGAGTTTGACGCCACGACGACGTTGATATTACAGATGGAGCACAAACTCGGATTTGACGAATGTGGGATAAAATGGCAATCGTGACCTTTTTAAGGTTCAAAATGGTTCAAATGGCTCTGAGCACTATGGGACTTAACATCTGTGGTCATCAGTCCCCTAGAACTTAGAACTACTTAAACCTAACTAACCTAATGACATCACAAACATCCACGCCCGAGGCAGGATTCGAACCTGCGACCGTAGCAGTCGCGCGGTTCCGGACTGCGCGCCTAGAACCGCTAGACCACCGCGGCCGGCCCTTTTTAAGGAACCTAACTGGCATCGCCTGGTGCGTACCAGGAATAAGAATTAAAGTATAGATCAGATCATCATGGTTGGTCGGGAATGGACATCTCGTTCCCCCGGATAAATATTCAGCGTCTTTAACACTGGCCACTGGGTCCAAGACAGTCTAGCTCATGACAGCAGCTTCATAATATTCTGCAAGTCGAAGACAGACTATAGCGCTCATTGTCGTCGAAACGTCACAACGTGTTTCCAGACTTACATGAAACAAATGACGCACGTGTATTTTTCCGGCCCCTAACAGGAGGACAGTGAAACTAAACAGCAAAATTTAATATTGCAGTCTACAAAGTTAATAACGTGACTGCAAAATTTCAGCTTTTCTTAAAATCTGTAACGATGCAATATCTGAGAAAGCCGCATTAACATTCTGTCAGATCTTGATAATATTTCAAATTGGCGCAAACATTGCAAGCTTGTGTCAAATATTCTAAAACTGTACACTTTGAAAAACGAAAAAAAAAACCTATTAGCCTATGACTGCAATATCACCGACTCACAAATGGAATCTGTCAACTCATACAAATGTCTGTGTGTAATAATTTGTTGGGCTATGAAATGGACTGGTCACATAGGCTCGGTCAAACGTAAAGCAGGTGGCAGACGTCAGCTCACTGATAGTATATTGGGAAATTTGCAGACAATCTACAAAACGTGCCGCGCGGAGTGGCCGCGCGGTTAGAGGCACCATGTAACGAATTGCGAGGCGCCTCCCGCTGGAGGTTCGAGTCCTCCCTCGGGCATGTGTGTGTGTGTGTGTGTGTGTGTGTGTGTGTGTGTGTGTGTGTGTGTTTGTGTGTGTGTGTGTTGTTCTTAGCATAAATTAGATTAAGTTAGTTTAAGTAGTGTGTAAGTCTAGGAACCGATGACCTCAGCAATTTGGTCCCTTAGGAATTCACACATTTGAACATGTGAAAAAAACATGTAGCTTACAAAATACTCGCGCACCCCTATAGAATATTGCTCAAGTGTGTGGGATCCACAACACATAGAACTAACAGGGTTGGGTTCAAATGGCTCTGAGCACTATGGGACTCAACTGCTGTGGTCATCAGTCCCCTAGAACTTAGAACTACTTAAACCTAACTAACCTAAGGACATCACACACATCCATGCCCGAGGCAGGATTCGAACCTTCGACCGTAGCAGCAGCGCGGCTCCGGACTGGAGCGCCTAGAACCGCACGGCCACCGCGGCCGGCAACTAACAGGGAATATTGAACGTATACAGAGAAGGGCAGCACGAATGGGCACAGGTTTATTTGGCACTAAGCGGAGAAGCCGAAAAATCTGAACTGGCAGACGTTTGAAGATACACTACTGGCCATTAAAATTGCTACACCACGAAGATGACGTGCTACAGACGCGAAATGTAACCGACAGGAAGAAGAAGTTGTGATATGCAAATGATTAGCTTTTCAGAACATTCACACAAGGTTGGTGCCGGTGGCGACACCTACAACGTGCTGACATGAGGAAAGTTTAAAACGATTTCTCGTACACAAACAGCAGTTGACCGGCGTTGCCTGGTGAAACGTTGTTGTGATGCCTTGTATAAGGAGGGGAAATGCGTACCATCACGTTGCCGACTTTGATAAAGGTCGGATTGTAGCCTATCGCGACTGCGGTTTATCGTATCGCGACATGCTGCTCGCGTTGGTCGAGATCCAATGACTGTTAGCAGAATATGGAATCGGTGGGTTCAGGAGGGTAATACGGAACGCCGTGCTGGATCCCAACGGCCTCGTATCACTAGCAGTCGAGATGACAGGTATCTTATCCGCATGGCTGTAACGGATCGTGCAGCCACGTCTCGATTCCTGAGTCAACAGATGGGGACGTTTGCAAGACAACAACCATCTGCACGAACAGTTCGACGACGTTTGCAGCAGCATGGACTATCAGCTCGGAGACCATGGCTGCGGTTACCCTTGACGCTACATGACACACAGGAGCGCCTGCGATGGTGTACTCAGCGACGAACCTGGGTGCACAAATGGCAAAATAACATTTTTTCGGATGAATCCAGGTTCTGTTTACAGCATCATGATGGTCGCATCCGTGTTTGGCGACATCGCGGTGAACGCACATTGGAAGCGCGTATTCGTCATCTCCATACTGGCGTATCACCCGGCGCGATGGTATGGGGTCCCATTGGTTACACGTCTCGGTCACCGCTTGTTCGCATTTGAAATATTACTGTATCTCATTGCTACCTATCAGAACCCCTTGGAAAGCATTAAAGACAAACACTAGTCCTAATTGTTCAATTGTAAAATGACCTGTTTCCAAATTACATACAAAAAAACACTATGTATACATATAATTCGAAAACGATGCTTTGCTGATTAACATTGTTCTTATGTGAGCAACATAATATAAATGTGAGATTAATACTGTAACTAATCGAAAGAAATGTAGCACATGGTCAGGATTTACCAGTAAACCTATCAGTATAAAATTACTACAGCAAATTAAATAGAACATATAAATAAAGCATGTTAATTGAATCTCCGATATATGTTAGCACTAAAATTCAGGCACTAGTTGATTTGTTATAAACAAATTTAGAAATGTGATTGTTATCTGTAACATAATTAGTCAGAAAATGTTATATTAACTCCTAACTAAGTTGAAAATAGGTTCACCTTGTTCCGCACTGAGAGTGTAAATTTTTAGCAATGTGTAGCTCATATTCGGTTTAACTTTTAATTGTGGTTTTACATAAAATTGTAATTTTCATTGTAGGTAATTGTTAACAAAAGTATAAATAGAGGTCACGCAGGTGCCTTGGGGCACTCGTTTTTTGGCTAGGGTTGCGAGCAAATGTATTGTAGGCTCACTCTTTTGTTGATTGTTGTGAAGTCTGTGTCGATTGACGTCAACTTTGGGTACATGTGATGTAACCGGTACAATTCACCAGGCTCGGACACCAGAGTCCTGGAAATATATTGGTGTTAAAACTGCACTGTACTTTGGAATTTATTTGGGAGTCTTCCGCAATCCTTTTCATAGGCTGCACAGCGACGAGACGAATCCAGGAATTTTACAAAACCCCGAAAACTAAACAACTTTCAATGTTGGCAGATGGCTCTGAGCACTGTGGGACTTAACTTCTGAGGTCATCAGTCCCCTAGAACTTAGAACTACTTAAACCTAACTAACCTAAGGACATCACACACATCCATGCCCGAGGCAGGATTCGAACCTGCGACCGTAGCGGTCGCGCGGTTCCAGACTGTAGCGCCTAGAAACGCTCGGCCACTCCGGCCGGCCAATGTTGGCAGAATTGACGTGAAAACAACAGCGCATCGACTGGGCATTTCACTCAAAACATTTGCAATGCGGAGGTGGGAAAATATAAACATCTCACATTGACCGCACTTTGAATAGTGGACGTTACATCTCAGATGTGTTACGACCCGTGGCTCCACCCTTCATTCGATTCCTGCGAAACCCAGTATATGAGAGGAAAGTTCCTGTAACGGCGCGTAGCAAGCTGGATGTTTCAGTGATGCCAGTGTGGCGTACAGCATTTCTAATACAGTGATGATATGCCAGAGACGAGTGTCAAAAATGGTTCAAATGGCTCTGAGCACTATGGGACTTAACATCTGTGGTCATGAGTCCCCTAGAACTTAGAACTACTTAAAGCTAACTAGCCTAAGGACATCACACACATCCATACCCGAGGCAGGATTCGAACCTGCGACTGTAGCGGTCCCGCGGTTCCAGGCTGAAGCGCCTAGAACCGCTCGGCCACACCGACCGGCTAGAGACGAGTGTCGTGTCGCCCACAACGAACCGAGCACTGGTTATCACACGACTATCCCACGTGACCACTTGTGATGCTACACACTCTAGTTGTGACAAACCATTAGCGCCATATCAGAACTAGGTCAGTTAGAGATTAACAGACCTTTGAGGTTAGCAGTTTCATTAATTAATTTCTACCTTAATTTAATTCGTAGTTTAATGGGTGTTGCGAGAGCAAACGAGCGATACCAAGTACACAGTATAAAGATACTGTCCATAATTTTTGCTGGTCATAACTGCTATTAACTCGGGCACTGGTAATTTATGCCAAGGTGGCGTTTTAAGTTGTATGAGAAATCTTTCAGTAAATTTTGAAATGTTGACCTCACAAGAATACCCCAGGCAGGTGCCTGTGCAGCGGTTCTGGCTGTTAGGAGAAGTCAGTGTCTGGCAACCTAATCCAGCTAAGCAACTGCCAAAAACTATGTAGATGAGCACTGTTAGGTTGGCTACGAAAAGTAGAGACCTCTGCGCGGTCGGTCATTTTCTTTGAAAGCCAATGTTTTAGTAATCCCCACAGCAAGAGATCTGCCTCGCTCGAACCCGAGTCCTTCTGCTATTAAGACGCGATTCCATGACTCCAGACCACATGGTCCTACCGTTTAGGCGCCATGTTGAGACAGTATAACTGAGTACTACAGATACCATAAAGTTTGATAACAGATCGGCAGATAGTTGGAGAAATAGCTAATGACCTCCTCCTGCAGCAGGGACGCCTACTGATTATCAGTGCACCCAGAAACAAAGTCTTGACTGACCTCCAAGTAGTGGCTGAAATGCTTTCGCCAGGCCTAAAAGCGAAATTCCATGCTACAGGAATGAATTTCCCCTAGCATTCTACAAATTTTGCTATGAGCCTGTCCATACAACTGATTCGACAACTCAGTGTGTTCATGTAACTAAACGAATTATTATCAGCGTCTTTGGTTGCTGTTGCATAATGGTCTCTTTTCCCGCACACAGACATATTCGCTAGCCAAGAACACGTATTTCTAACATTCCTGTGGAATCTTGAGTACTATTTGTTCCTGCCACATCTGCAAACTCCATGACCTGTTGAGTTATCAGTTTGTCAGGTCCCGCCATTGCATTGTCTCCAACCTTGCAAGCCAACGATATGTACTGGGTGTCCGTCCAGTCCATCTGAGTACACAATAGTGCCCAGGACGCCATCGTCCAGTGTGGACCCTCTACCGTTGCGTTTTGTCAATGTGGCCAGAGGTCCTCTCATACAGACACACCACGTGCTGACATCAGAGCCTGTGGCGTGCAATTAAAGATGGCGTGAATATGTTTCTCGGAAGAAATGGTCGTGTACAAGTTTAGAATGCACTTGTTACTGAAAGGGTGTTATGAAAAAGTCGGCGAGCAACTACTACCCAGATATGTGAGATGGGCAACACAGCAATCGAACGTGCAGGCCTTCAATCTTTGGAGAGGGCTTGTAAGTCAGTTATTGTTGCCATGTTGAGTTGTCTGTTAGACAAGGGGGAGCGTGCAGTACTCCAGGCTCTACAGCTCCGTGATGTGGAGTTGTGTTCATTTTCTCCTCAATGGAGCCAATAAGATAATGACGATGCATCCATATCACTGCGTATCACTGAAATCCCCACGCCAGCGCTATATCTATAGCTATAGCTACGTTTACATCTACACTCTGCAAGCCCCTCACGGTGTGTAAGACAGCTGCTACGTGCCATCTTTACGTCTTTAGAGAGTATCTCTCTCGCTCACCCTCAATTAGGATCATCATCATCATCATCATCATTTAAGACTGATTGTGCCTTTCAGCGTTCAGTCTGAAGCATAGCCCCCCTTATAAAATTCCTCCATGATCCCCTATTCAGTGCTAACATTGGTGCCTCTTCTGATGTTAAACCTATTACTTCAAAATCATTCTTCACCGAATCTAGGTACCTTCTCCTTGGTCTGCCCCGACTCCTCCTACCCTCTACTGCTGAACCCATGAGTCTCTTGGGTAACCTTGCTTCTCCCATGCGTGTAACATGACCCCACCATCTAAGCCTGTTCGCCCTGACTGCTACATCTATAGATTTCATTCCCAGTTTTTCTTTGATTTCCTCATTGTGGACACCCTCCTGCCATTGTTCCCATCTACTAGTACCTGCAATCATCCTAGCTACTTTCATATCCGTAACCTCAGCCTTGTTGATAAGGTAACCTGAATCCACCCAGCTTTCGCTCCCAAACAACAAATTTGGTCGAAAGATTGAACGGTGCACAGATAACTTAGTCTTGGTACTGACTTCCTTCTTGCAGAAGAGTGTAGATCGTAGCTGAGCGCTCACTGCATTAGCTTTGCTACACCTCGCTTCCAGTTCTTTCACTATGTTGCCATCCTGTGAGAATATGCATCCCAAGTACTTGAAACCATCCACCTGTTCTAACTTTGTTCCTCCTATTTGGCACTCAATCTGTTTATATTTCTTTCCCACTGACATTACTTTCGTTTTGGGGATGCTAATCTTCATACCATAGTCCTTATATTTCTGATCAAGCTCTGAAATATTACTTTGCAAACTTTCAATCGAATCTGACATCACAACGAAGTCATCAACATATGCAAGACTGCTTATTTTGTGTTCACATATCTTAATCTCACCCAGCCAGTCTATTGTTTTCAACATATGATCCATAAATAATATGAACAACAGTGGAGACAGTGTCTTACCCATGAAACTACTCTGAACCATGAACTCAACTTACCGTCAACTCTAACTGCTGCCAGACTATCCATGTAAAGACCTTTAATTGCTTGCAAAAGTTTGCCTCCTATTCCATAATCTCGTAGAACGGACAATAACTTCCTCCTAGGAACCCGGTCATATGCCTTTTCTAGATCTATAAAGCATAGATACAATTCCCTGTTCCACTCATAACACTTCTCCATTATTTGCCGTAAGCTAAAGATCTGGTCCTGACAACCTCTAAGAGGCCTAAACTCACACTGATTTTCATCCAATTGGTCCTCAACTAATACTCGCACTTTCCTTTCAACAATACCTGCGAAGATTTTACCCACAACGCTGATTAAAGAGATACCTCTGTAGTTGTTACAATCTTTTCTGTTTCCATGTTTAAATATTGGTGTGATTACTGCTTTTGTCCAGTCTGATGGAACCTGTCCCGACACCCAGGCCAATTCAATTATCCTGTGTAGCCATTTAAGACCTGACATTCCACTGTATTTGATGAGTTCCGACTTAATTTCATCCACCCCAGCTGCTTTATTGCACTGCAATCTACTGACCATTTTCTCCACTTCCTCAAATGTGATCCTATTTCCATCATAATTCCTATCCCATTCTACCTCGAAATCTGAAACATTACTGATCGTATTTTCACCTACATTGAGGAACTCTTCAAAATATTCCCTCCATCTGCCCAAGGCATCCACTGGATTCACCAGCAGTTTTCCTGACCTGTCCAAAATACTTGTTATTTCCTTCTTACCTCCCTTTCGAAGACTGCTAATTACACTCCAGAATGGTTTTCCAGCAGCTTGACCCATAGTCTCCAACCTGTTTCCAAAGTCTTCCCAAGATTTCTTCTTGGACGCTGCAATTATCTGTTTGGCTTTGTTTCGTTTCTTTCTTTAACATAACTTTCTCTGTCTACCTGAGTTCTAGTTTGTAGCCATTTTTGATACGCCTTCTTTTTCCTTTTACAGGCTGCCTTGACTGTGTCATTCCACGAAGCTGTTTGCTTCATCCTACTTTTACACACTACTGTTCCAAGACATTCTTTAGCCACTTCTAGTACTGCGTCCCTGTACCTTGTCCATGCCTTTTCCAATGACTGTAATTGACTACATTCAACTAACTGGTACCTTTCTGAGATCGCTGTTATGTACTTGTGCCTGATTTCCTTATCCTGAAGTTTCTCCACTCTTATCCTCCTACATATGGACCTGACCTCCTGCACTTTCGGCCTCACAATCCCAATTTCACTGCAGATTAAATAATGATCAGTGTCATCAAAGAATCCCCTGAATACACGTGTGTCCCTCACAGCCTTCCTGAATTCCTGATCTGTTATTATATAGTCAATGGCAGATCTGGTTCCCCTGCCTTCCCAAGTATACCGGTGAATATTCTTATGTTTAAAAAGGAGTTTGTGATTACTAAGCCCATACTGGCACAGAAATCCAAGAGTTGTTTCCCGTTCCTGTTGGCCTCCATATCCTCTCCAAATTTACCCATTTACTCAATTAGGAGTTTTATTTTTATTCATTTTCTGTCCTCCCATTATTTATGTGTGTGGTTTTTCGTGACTGACCAGACATTGTCTCCTAGTCCAGTAAGAAGTATATGGTAAAGCAAGGCACCCTTGCTACATATATCGGTGCCTTTTTTACTTTGTTTCAATCGTGTAAGCTCCGTTATTAATTTATTTGTGAGTCTTCCTCAAAATATACTGATTAATTGATTATGTAGTCGACTCCTATTTCAGTACAGTTGTGCTACAACGTTCAGTCCAAAATCTGTCACCACATCTGATCTATTTTACTGTGATTTTACAGAAATTCACGGTCAGGGCAGGGATTGAGGTAGTTTGTGCAGGTTTCCAAGCAACACAGATGGGAATGCGGTTCCAACTTTTCCCACACAGGAGCCTAATTTAACTCTGGTGGTGGGGCTAAAGAGCCAGTTTTGACTGCCGACCCACTGTGTTCAGACTGTGTAAACACACACCTATCATAACAACACGCAAGTATGCTGTTTGGGAATAGGTACAGACAGCTGATTTACTAGCCTACGTTGGCCTAACGACATTTACAGTTTGCTTTCTTTTTTCTTGGTCCCACACCAAGTGCTACACCAGCTCAGCTTAACAGGGACGACTCCAATACAAACGTGGACTGTCTGTCAACTTCTCAGAAAATGTATGCGGTTGCTCCAAGATGTCCTGTCCGCCGCTATGGACTTGGCAATCTACAGAACAACTGTTTTGTGTAGCTAAGATCTAGCTTCATTTTTAAGCCCGTTTTATTATGAATTTTGTTTAGCAGATAAATAGCTTGTTGCCTAGTTTCAACAGAAGACAAAGGACAAACGTGGTTATCTGTCAGACAGAAAGTCACTCCCTTTCATGGTACATACGTTACATATTCTGCCAGAAGTTAGTATTATATACTATCTGCTCAATAGTATCTGGACACCTAGTAGTGGACATTAATATGGACTGTGTCCACAATTCGCCTTTATAATGGCTTGAACTCTGCTTGAGACAGTTTCAGAGAGGTATCTGAACGCTTCTGGAGGTAGCACATTCTTCCTCAACCGCTGACATCAGAGAAGTCGACGTTCTCACTAACCCTAAAGGTGTTCCATTGGTATAGGTCGGGACTATTAGCAAGCCATTCTATTTCAGGAATGTTATTGTCCACAACCCATTGTCTCACAGATGCTGCTTTATGGCAGGATGCATTGTAATGCTAATACACACAGTACGCAGCTCGTGGTCTACTCGCTAGCGTCGCTGGCTCTCGAACACGGGGTCGCAGATTCGATTTCCGACCGGGTTGGGGATTTTCTCTGACCATGGATTGGGTGTTTGTGTTTTCATCATCATTAGTGACAGTGGCAAGAATGGACTGTGTAAAAATTGGTACTTTGTACGGGCGCTGATGACCGCGCAGTTGAGCGCCCCAGAAACCAAACATCATCTAATACACACAGTCGTAGTCCCCGAACTGTTCCTCTACTGTAGGCAATGTACAATGCTGTAGAATGTGTTAATACTTAAGCGCAATAAGGGGACCACATCATTACTACTACACAAGGGCAGGTAATGGTTTTCAGACTTTCTCCAACTCAAACCTTTCCCTTGGATTGCTGTACGGCGTAGCGTGATTCATTATTCAAAACCACTCGTTTCCCGTCATTCAATGTCCAGTGGCGTTCCACTTGACACCTCCTCAAGTTTCGCTTAGCACTGACTGCAGATATGTGTGGATTATGACGACCTGCTTGACCATTGTAACCCATCCTTTTTAACACCTTATGCACAGGCATTGTGCTAGATCGACTGCTGGTAGCACTCTGAAGCTCACGAGTGATCCCTTTTTTTGATTTTATGCGTTTTTTTACAATTACGTTTCGAGATTCTCGACGGTTGCTGTACGCCAGTACATGAGGTCTGCCTAGGCTCGGGTTAGTTATGGTTGATCCTTCAAGTGTCCACTTCACAATGGCATCACCAACAGCCGACTAGGGCAGCCTTAGAATGATTGAAATGTCCCTGATGTACTTATTGCTCAGGTGAAATCGGATGACTAATCCACGTGAGAAGTCATTGAGCTCTCATGACCGAATCATGCTACTGTTACTGATTCTCTACTTACAATACTCCACACCTCCAATTATAGTGGCGGGTCTGCCTGTCGTGACATCTAGTGATTAATTCCCTATTACGAGGTGTGTTTTTTTTTTTTTTAAGTGAGGTCCGCTTGAACATAAGTACACAACGAAAGGTTATTTGAAAACAGTAAATTTTTTTTCAGAAACTACATACTTCACTCTATGTTTCGACATAGTTGCCAAGTTTGTTGAAAAACGTATCATACCTCTCAACCAATTTTAAAATACCGTCTTCATAAAAACTTGCCGCCTGCTCCGATAACGAAGAGTTCAGTGCCGTTTTCACGTCGTTGTCATCATTGTAACGGTTGCCACTGAGGTGTTGTTTGAGGTGGGGGAACACATGGTAATCGCTCGGCACAAGATCAGGACTGTAGGGTGGATGGGTGGGTGGTCTAAGACTTCCCAGCCAAAACTGTCCAATAAATCGTGGGTGTGACCTGCAGTGTGAGGTCTTGTATTCTCATGCTGAAGGACAATTGCCTTCGTCAGTGTGCCGCGTCTTTTGTTTTGAATCGCTCTGCGTAGCTTTCTCAGGGTTTGGCAGTATGCTTCTGCATTGATAATGGTTCCTCGTTGCATGAAGTCGACCAACAAAACACCATACCTATCCCAAAACACCAACACCCTGATTTTGCGCTGGAATAGAGTCTGTTTGGCCTTCACCTTTACAGGCAAGTGTGTGTGTCTCCATTCCATGCTCTGTTGCTTCGATTCGGGCGTGATATACGAAACCCATGTTTCGTCTCCAGTTACGACCAGACTCAAGAAGCCATCACCTTCTTCGTGATAACGAGTCAAGAACTTCATCACACACTCAGATCTTTGGTTTTTGTGGTCCTCTGTTAGGAGTTTCGGGACCCGAGGGGAACACAGTTTCCTAAACTTAAAGTGTTCAGAAACAATGTTGTAAAGAACTGATCTCCACACGTCAGGAAATTCGTTTGAGAGACCTGTTATTGTGAAGCGCCTGTTATCACGAATCCTCGCTTCAACTGAAGCCACCAAATCGTCCGTAATCAAAGAAGGGCGACTGGAGCGGTCCTTATCATGGACGTTGTCACGGCCATCTCTGAATTCACGTACCCACTTGCGCTTTTTGCTTTCACTCATAACAGTATCACCGTACACTTCGCAAATCTGTCGATGAATTTCTGCAGCAGACACGTTCCTTGCTGACAAAAACCGTCATATCTGATCGAACCTCGCGGCGGGCGAGTTGATAGTCTTAAACATTTTGAAAGCAGACAACAGAACCGTACCGGTTAGCTACACAGCTGAAACTGAGCACAGTTGTTCCCGAGGCATGCCGGTACACGACGCTCGCGCTCGTTGCGGTATGCGCGCCAACTACAAGTGCCTACAACAAAACGGACTTCACTTCAAAAACACGCCTCGTACATATGCCTGTCTGGATACTTCCAATGAAATATGGTATTCGGCATGGCAGGTGATTAATTTTTTGTCTAGCCGGGCGTACTGTGCATTGACTGTGGGAGCTGCAGAGACGCACCTTGTCGGACCATCTTGGTGACGTTGAAGTCGACGCCGCCCACGTAGCCGTGCACGATGACCTTGGTGGGGCGGCGCGGGTCGAAGACGCCGTCCAGCCGCTGCTCGCCGTCTTCCAGGCGCAGCTCCACCGGCTCGTCCGGGTGCTCGCTACAAAGACACGTGTCTTCAGAAATAATTTTGTTCATAAACACTTACACCGAGGAGACAGAAGGCATGGGACAGCGACATGCACGTATACAGATGGCGGTAGTATCGCATACACAACATATAAAAGGGCAGTGCAATGGCTGAGCTGTCATTTGTACTCAAGTGACTGATGTGGAAAGGTGTCCGACGTGACTATGACCGCGACTATGAACGCGGAATGGTACTTGGAAAGAGGCGCATGGAACATTCCATTTCGGAAATCGTTAGGGAATTCAGTATTCCGAGATCCACAGTGTCAAGAGTGTGCCGAGAATAGCAAATTTCCTATCACCACATACAACGCAGCAGCGTACATCCTTCACTTAACGACCGAGAGCAGCGGCGAGTTGTCAGTAGTAATAGAAAAGCAACACTGCGTGAAATAACCACGGAAATCAATGTGGGACGTACGACGAACATACTCGGTTGTGGCTTCATAATGGTGTTTACACGAATTGGACTAGGTCCTCTGGTCCAATTGAACTGATCACTGACAGGAAATGTTTACGTTCGGCTACTTGGAGACCATTTTGAGCCATTCATCGATTTATGATCCTAAACAGCGATGGAATTTTCATCGATGACAATGCGCCATGTCAACGGGCCATAGTTGTTTACGAGTGGTTCGAAGAACATCCTGGACAGTTCAAGCGAATGATCTGGCCACCCAGATCACCCGGCATGAATCCCATCGAACATTTATGGGACAGAATCGAAAGGTCAGTTTGAACACAAAATCCTGCACCGGCAACACTTTCGCAATTATGGACGACTATAGAGGCAGCTTGACTCAATATTTCTGTAATGGACTTTCGACGACTTATTGAGTCCATGCCACGTCGAGTTGCTGCATTACGACGAGCAAAAGGTGGCCCGAAACGATTATCTGGAGGTATCCCATGACTTTTGTCACCTTATTGTATATACTACTGAACCAACGTTTATTAAAATTTTTACCAAGGACACATCTGCAAAGAGCTGCACTGCCAGATGGAAACGTGAAGCGCTCAGAAGACACGATCGGTCGAAGTTCGTACACGTATACGCCATCGACAAGTATGTAAATAATTTGAGTTGCGATTCTGTGTGACAAATAGAACGCCCACCAGATAGCGGCTTTAGTGTTGTTATCAGGCCTGGTTGGGTACATAAAGGCTGTGAACCGTGCCAGATGTTTAGTGATCACTGTGAAGGACACAGAGATGACACATACTTGTGTGAGACGGTGTTACCAGCAACTGACAATAGTTTGGTTGGTTGATTTGTGGGAAGGGAGCAAACATGGAATTCATTGGTCCCATTGGTTTAAGGGAGGATGGGAAGGATTGCGGCCATTCCCTTTGAAAGGATGACGATGGTGATGATTTAGTTGAGGGGACACACGACATCATGGTCATCAGCCCAATGCAAAAAGTCAACATGAAATCTCATGGGTGGGGACGAAGTCTGTCCCCACATGCGGAGCAGTTTATAACGTACTAAAGTCTTCCGCCCTTCCCTACCAGTTTAGGGACGAGACCTGACAGTTCACAAAATTTCACCTCTCTGTTAACACTGGTATCGGTATCTACGAGGATGGTAGGCAGATACCAAGTGAGACCAAGGGTTGCCCTAATATCAGTATAATACACAACACACGTAGCCACAATATGCTGAAATGAAAGCGGCAAGCCACAAACTTCACAGAATGGTGGATCCTCCCGCCAGAGGAGGAAGCCATGTGTGAAAGGGCTATGCCCGATGCGCAGTCTGGTAAGCAAAAGCACTTTCCAGGGGGCGAGACTGACACAAAGTCCGCCAAGCCTTTGTGGTCAATTTGAGCGACCACAGTTTGTTGTCTGACACCTGCAACCATTCAGTCTCCCATTGACACATGATGCATCTGTCAGAAAATTAGATAATGGCGTGCAATGGGATGGGACACTGATGGACAGCACCATCCCAACATGCTTCCTTGGCAGTTTTGTCAACCATGTCGTTATCCTGTATCCCAACGTGGCCAGGCATCCAGCAAAAGATCACCTCCTTGCCACGGCGTTGGAGCCACTGCAAGCAGTCAGGGATGAGCTGAATCAGCGGGTCTACCGGATACATCTGGTGAAGTGCTTGCAGTGCACTGTGCGAGTCGGAACACACAAGAAAACTCGTATGGTGATGTCTGTGAACCCTCTCCAGTATCATCAGAATACCATATAACTCCGCATCATAATTTGTAAATTGTTCTGGAAGACGCACTTTAAAAACCCCATAAGGGAAAACCACAGAACAACCGAGAGCATTCTCCTGCTGGGACCAATCTGTATAAATAACAATAAAACTATGGTACATACTTAAAATAGACGAAAACAAAGTTGTAAAAACCACATATGGAGTACAACTTTTCGTGTGCTGTGTCAAGCTTAAAATCACTTTGGCCCTCTGAAGACACTAAGGCGGCAGTGCATTCCATCCCTGGGAGTGTGTTTTCATGCCCGAGAGATCCAGATCCTTGAGACAGTCCGTAGCATGTATACCAAATGGCTGGGTCGCTTAGGGCCGATTCGCTTTCAAAGGAACCATCCCGGCATTTTCCTGAAGCGATTTAGGAAAATCACGGGAAACCTAAATCAGGACGGACGGATGCGAGTCTGAACCATCGTCCTGTCGAATGCAAGTACAGTGCGCTAACCACTGCACCACCTCGCTCGGTAACAGTAGCCTGAAAGGGGCCTCAATATGTGTCTCCATTTGGCCACCTTGGGGAATATCCAGATTTGTAGAGCATTGCAATGTGACAGTGGCCCGATGTTGGACTGCATGGGATCGTGGGATCAAGCATACTCGTTGTCTAGGTTCCAGCAGATCACATCTGACCACAACCAGCGAGCATTGCCATATTGTACACCAACTATGTCGTAACCCCTTCATAGAGCCTACCATCTGAGAACAAGTAGTAATGGGCTGCCTGCAACATTCTAGGTCTTCCTGCACCATTGGTGCAGCAGCTGGTCTAAGGAACTGCCATTAACACAACAACAAAAACGGCTGCAATTAGAGTGGTTCCATCACCAGGAAACGTGAGCTTCTGATGAATGGCGTTGTACTGTGTGCCGAGATGAATCGTCGTTCTGCACCATTCCAGATGGTCATCGTCGGTGAGTATGTTGGAGACAGTTCTCATTCTTCCTATGTTTTCGAGAGACATATCGTCTTACTCCCGATATCACGCTGTGGGGAGCCATCAGATATGATTCCAAGGTACGGCTAGTAGCAACTGAGGGAACTCTGAGGTCATGACGGTACGTCACGAACATTCTGCGTCCTCAAGTGTTACCTCTCACCTGACAGTACCGTGGTGCCACCTTCAACGTGTAACATGTGTCTCTGAACTGTATGCATGTTTTCATGGTACTCCTGTCGCCACCAAGATCCCCATACCTGTGTCTGACAGAACATGTATGGTGCCAGCACAGATGTCCATTCCATCCCAGTGCCAGTATTCAGGATATCAAGGACATTTACGACACTTGTGGGCCATCTTTCCTAAGAAAAGAATACAGCAGCTTTATGAGATCCTTCCCAACCAAAGCAGTGCGTTTACAGGGTCAGTGGAGCTGTAACATTATATTAAAAAGTGGGCTCATGCTGCCAAGTTCTTTGTAAATTTGACTCGCTATTGTAATCACTAGAATAACATTACATATGCTCTCAACCTGTGAATTTTTACTTTGCTTACTCCTCCACTTCCGGGTGCTACACGTTTTTTGTTTGGCAGTGTACGACGTGTGACAATAAAGTAATGAGACTTAGTAAGATGTGATAACCCTACAGGCTTGCGTAGGCATAATATCTTTGACCTTGGTCTATAAGCTGCTTCGCCGGCCGGTGTGGCCGTGCGGTTCTAGGCGCTTCAGTCTGGAACCGCGTGACCGCTACGGTCGCAGGTTCGAATCCTGTCTCGGGCATGGATGTGTGTGATGTCCTTAGTTAGGTTTAAGTAGTTCTAAGTTCTAGGGGACTGATGACCACAGATGTTAAGTCCCATAGTGCTCAGAGCCATATAAGCTGCTTCTACTCCAAGCGGCACATCGATGCAACTGCTCAACCGTGAGTTGTGCTGTAACAAGTTAACACGTGTTTGTGTCTCTCGTCACGGAAATGGAACCGCATAATATTGCGCAACGGTATGGCATTTCTTTTTGCGTTAAATTGGATGAAAACGCGACGACAACTTACAGTTCGCTTCAGAAG
Source organism: Schistocerca nitens (assembly GCF_023898315.1). Classification (NCBI taxonomy): domain Eukaryota; kingdom Metazoa; phylum Arthropoda; class Insecta; order Orthoptera; family Acrididae; genus Schistocerca; species Schistocerca nitens. Next base: position 216,661,594 of record NC_064620.1, on the reverse strand, counting down.
GCTTTTGGAGAGGAGGTTATGTCAAGAGATCAAGTTTTTCATTGGCATTAAATGTTTAGTGAAGGCAGAACGAATGTTGAAGATGAAGACCGCAGAGGACGCCCATCAATCTCACGGATGGAAGTCAACTTGGCCAGGGTGCGTGAAATGGCTCTGAGCAGTGTGGGACTTAACTTCTGAGGTCATCAGTCCCCTAGAAGTTAGAACTACTTAAACGTAACTAACCTAAGGACATCACACACATCCATGCCCGAGGCAGGATTTGAACCTGCGACCGTAGCGGTCGCGCGGTTCCAGACTGTAGCGTCTAGAAGCGCTCGGCCACTCCAGCCGGTAGGGTGCGTGAACTCGTATCATCTGATCGCAGATTATCCATGAAAATGATTGCAGAAGAACTTAACATCAATCGAGAAACGGTTCGTCTAATAATAACTGAAGATCTTGGTATGAGAAAGATTTGTGCAAAAATTGTCCCCAAAAATCTCACACCACAACAGCGAGAATACGGAAAAATGTGGCAGCGGATCTGTTAGAGCAGACGAAATCAATCCAGAATTGTTGAGTCGTGTTATCACTAGTGATGAAGGTTTGTTTTTTCATTACGATCCAGAGACAAAGCACCAAAGTTCGCAATGGTGCTCAAAGGGATTACTCAGACCAAAAAAAGCTCGCATGTCAAAGTCAAAAGTGAAATGCATGTTTGTGTGCTTCTTTGATTCCAAGGGAATTGTTCATACAGATTAGGTGCCTCCTGGACAAACAGTTAACCAATATTACTACAAAGAAATTTTAGAAAGACTTCGTAAAAGAGTTCTTCGTGTCCGTGCCAACATTGGTGATAATTGGATTCTGCATCACGATAATGTGCTATCCCATACTGCTCTGTCAGTACAGCAATTTTTAAACGCAAAACAAATTTCACTACTACTACAGCTACCTTATTCACCAGATATGGCTCCGTGCGACCTTTTTTTATTTCCAAGAGTCAAAACTGCTTTCAAGGGACACCATTTTCAAACAACACAAGTTATCCAAAAAGCTGTAACGAGGGTCTTGCAGGATATTACAGAAGATGAGTTCCAGAAATGTTACCATCAATGGCAGAAGCGCTGGAAAATGTGTTTGCAATCAGAAGGGAACTACTTTGAAGGAGACAACACTAAACTTAACTAAAACGGTAAGCAACATTTTTTTCACATCAGTCTCATTACTTTATTGTCGCTAGGGCTAGAATACTCTACATGATTTTAACTCTAAGAATTCAGTTTCCTGGAAAGCTTCCAAAGACGTTTAGTAACAGGTTTTGTTAAGCTCTAACTTGGGAAGTCATTTATTCAGTAAAGTATTTGTTATTTGAGGGTCATTTTTAAAGTAAGAACCGACAGCACATCGTTTTCGCGCATCCTACCACAGTCGCCCGCTCTTGGCCAGTCTCCCACCATGCCGCCATTATGTTTGACGTCTCTGCCGGAGTTGCGTGTATTGTTATACTGCTTCGTCTGTCGCCACCAGTAATTCTGTTAATTGTGAAGTGAGCTCGGTTATTAAGTTCTCAAATGCAAGACATGTTCGTCTGGCTGAAACTCACCAGCAGCTTGTTGCAGTCTGTGGTGCTGGTGTAATGAGTGATGGTAATATGCGTAAACAGTGTAGATTGTTCAATGAAGGAAGGGCAAATGTGCATGATGAAAAACGATCTGGATGGTTTGCTGTCATGAATGAAGACTTGATACAAAAATTTGACGAGGCAATTCGCCAAAACAGGCGCTTCGCTATTAACGAGTTCCACCAGAAATTTCCACAAATTTTAAGATCATTGGTTTTTCACCTTGTTACTGACAAACTTCACCACAAAAAAATGTGTGTGAGATGGGTGCCGAAAATGTTGACAGAAGAACACAAAACAATTAAATGGCACATTCTTTGTCCGGTTTGGAGCGCTATGGTGACGTTCTTGAGTCACGTTGTGACCGGTGATGAAACGTGGACTGCGCACTACACTCCACAGAATTAACGTCAATCCAATGAGTGGCGTCATTCAAACTCCCCGACGAAACAACGAAAATTCAAACAAGAATCTTCAACACGGAAAATCATGGCCACGATTTTTTGAGATCGGAAAGGCATTCTTCTGTTAGACTTTTTGCCAAGTGGAATGGCAATAAATGCTGAGAGATACTGTGAAACATTATTAAACCTTAGGCGCTATTCAAAATTGCGCCCGGGGATTGCTCTCTGGCGGCGTCGCTCTGCTTCACGACAATGCTCAACCTGAGGTTGCGGCAGGAACAAAGACTTAGTGCCACAAGTTTCATCGGGAATTAGTGGATCACGCACCATACAGCCCTGATTCAGCACCATCACGCTTTCATCTGTTTCCAAAACTGAACGAATTTTCTTGTGGAAAGCGCTTGGAAAATGATGACACGTTGAAGTAACTGTTACTAACTGATTTAATTGTCAGGTGGCAGAGTTATTTGATCCAGGGACCCAAAAGCTGGTGCGACGACTTGAAAAAGTTTAGTAAATGTTCATGGTGACCATGCTGAAAAGAGAAAAAAATGTGCATATTGTAGTTTCTGATACATTTCACTCTATTACAAATTGGTTCTTAATTTAAAAATGACGCTCGTATTACCTATTTGGAGAAACGACAAGGTGTACAACTTTGCTTCTGCTGTTTTTCCCCAACATTAACGAAAGAAATTGGTTACACGTGTATCATTCAAAGTGTTTTCCATCGCTGGCCACTACCTTTTCCCCTCTTTCGGGCAGTGTATGAATCCCGCGTCGAAAAAATTTTTCATCTTTTGAAGCGATCCATGAGTCGATCCAATTTGTGACTTCTTCATGAAATCGGAAGTGTTGCTCAGCCAGGCCATGCGCCATTGATCTAAACAGGTGATAGTCAGAGGGAGCAATGTCTGGAGAATACGGCGGGTGGGGTAGGACTTCCCATGTTAACGTTTCCAAGTACGTTTTGACCTCTCTTGCGACGTGGGGTCGAGCGTCGTCGTGCTGCAAAATCACTTTATCGTGCCTCTCGCTGTATTGCGGCCGATTGTCTTTTAATGCTCTGCTCAAACACATTCATTGTGTTCGATAATGAGCACCTGTGATTGTTTCACTTGGTTTTAACATCTCATAGTACATGACGCCCCCCCATGAACCATGGACCTTGCCGTTGGTGGGGAGGCTTGCGTGCCTCAGCGATACAGATAGCCCTACCGTAGGTACAACCACAACGGAGGGGTATCTGTTGAGAGGCCAGACAAACGTGTGGTTCCTGAAGAGGGGCAGCAGCCTTTTCAGTAGTTGCAAGGGCAACAGTCTGGATGATTGACTGATCTGGCCTTGTAACAATAACCAAAACGGCCTTGCTGTGCTGGTACTGCGAACGGCTGAAAGCAAGGGGAAACTACGGCCGTAATTTTTCCCGAGGGCATGCAGCTTTACTGTATGATTAAATGATGATGGCGTCCTCTTGGGTAAAATATTCCGGAGGTAAAATAGTCCCCCATTCGGATCTCCGGGCGGGGACTACTCAAGAGGATGTCGTTATCAGGAGAAAGAAAACTGGCGTTCAACGGATCGGAGCGTGGAATGTCAGGTCCCTTAATCGGGCAGGTAGGTTAGAAAATTTGAAAAGGGAAATGGATAGGTTAAAGTTAGATATAGTGGGAATTAGTGAAGTTCGGTGGCAGGAGGAACAAGACTTCTGGTCAGGTGACTACAGGGTTATAAACACAAAGTCAAATAAGGGTAATGCAGGAGTAGGTTTAATAATGAATAGGAAAATAGGAAGGCGGGTAAGCTACTACAAACAGCATAGTGAACGCATTATTGTGGCCAAGATAGATACGAAGCCCACACCTACTACAGTAGTACAAGTTTATATGCCAACTAGCTCTGCAGATTATGAAGAAATTGAAGAAATGTATGATGAAATAAAAGAAATTATTCAGATAGTGAAGGGAGACGAAAATTTAATAGTCATGGGTGACTGGAATTCGAGTGTAGGAAAAGGGAGAGAAGGAAACGTAGTAGGTGAATATGGATTGGGGCTAAGAAATGAAAGAGGAAGCCGCCTGGTAGAATTTTGCACAGAGCACAACTTAATCATAGCTAACACTTGGTTTAAGAATCATGAAAGAAGGTTGTATACATGGAAGAACCCTGGAGATACTAAAAGGTATCAGATAGATTATATAATGGTAAGACAGAGATTTAGGAACCAGGTTTTAAATTGTAAGACATTTCCAGGGGCAGATGTGAACTCTGACCACAATCTGTTGGTTATGACCTGTAGATTAAAACTGAAGAAACTGCAAAAAGGTGGGAATTTAAGGAGATGGGACCTGGATAAACTGAAAGAACCAGAGGTTGTGCAGAGTTTCAGGGAGAGCATAAGGGAACAATTGACAGGAATGGGGGAAAGAAATACAGTAGAAGAGGAATGGGTAGCATTGAGGAATGAAATAGTGAAGGCAGCGGAGGATCAAATAGGTAAAAAGAAGAGGGCTGGTAGAAACCCTTGGGTAACAGAAGAAATATTAATTTTATTGATGAAAAGAGAAAATATAAAGATGCAGTAAATGAAGCAGGCAAAAACGAAAACAAACGTCTCAAAAATGATATCGACAGGAAGTGCAAAATAGCTAAGCAGGGATGGCTAGAGGACAAATGTAAGGATGTAGAGGCTTGTCTCACTAGGGGTAAGATAGATACTGCCTACAGGAAAGTTAAAGAGACCTTTGGAGATAAGAGAATCACTTGTATGAACATCAAGAGCTCAGATGGAAACCCAGTTCTAAGCAAAGAAGGGAAAGCAGAAAGGTGGAAGTAGTATATAGAGGGTCTATACAAGGGCGATGTACTTGAGGACAATATTATGGAAATGGAAGAGGATGTAGATGAAGATGAAATGGGAGATACGATACTGCGTGAAGAGTTTGACAGAGCACTGAAAGACCTGAGTCGAAACAAGGCCCCCGGAGTAGACAACATTCCATTGGAACTATTGACGGCCTTGGGAGAGCCAGTCCTGACAAAACTCTACCATCTGGTGAGCAAGATGTATGAAACGGGCGAAATACCCTCAGACTTCAAGAAGAATATAATAATTCCAATCCCAAAGAAAGCAGGTGTTGACAGATGTGAGAATTACCGAACAATCAGTTTAATAAGCCACAGCTGCAAAATACTAACACGAATTCTTTACAGACGAATGGAAAAACTAGTAGAAGCCGACCTCGGGGAAGATCAGTTTGGGTTCCGTAGAAATACTGGAACACGTGAGGCAATACTGACCTTACGACTTATCTTAGAAGAAAGATTAAGGAAAGACAAACCTACGTTTCTAGCATTTGTAGACTTAGAGAAAGCTTTTGACAATGTTGACTGGAATACTCTCTTTCAAATTCTATAGGTGGCTGGGGTAAAATACAGGGAGCGAAAGGCTATTTACAATTTGTACAGAAACCAGATGGCAGTTATAAGAGTCGAGGGACATGAAAGGGAAGCAGTGATTGGGAAGGGAGTAAGACAGGGTTGTAGCCTCTCCCCGATGTTATTCAATCTGTAAATTGAGCAAGCAGTAAAGGAAACAAAAGAAAAATTCGGAATAGGTATTAAAATCCATGGAGAAGAAATAAAAACCTTGAGGTTCGCCGATGACATTGTAATTCTGTCAGAGACAGCAAAGGACTTGGAAGAGCAGTTGAACGGAATGGATGGTGTCTTGAAGGGAGGATATAAGATGAACATCAACAAAAGCAAAACGAGGATAATGGAATGTAGTCGAATTAAGTCGGGTGATGTTGAGGGTATTAGATTAGGAAATGAGACACTTAAAGTAGTAAAGGAGTTTTGCTATTTGGGGAGCAAAATAACTGATGATGGCAGAAGTAGAGAGGATATAAAATGTAGACTGGCAATGGCAAGGAAAGCGTTTCTGAAGAAGAGAAATTTGTTAACATCGAATATAGATTTAAGTGTCAGGAAGTCATTTCTGAAAGTATTTGTATGGAGTGTAGCCATGTATGGAAGTGAAACATGGACGGTAAATAGTTTGGACAAGAAGAGAATAGAAGCTTTCGAAATGTGGTGCTACAGAAGAATGCTGAAGATTAGATGGGTAGATCACATAACTAATGAGGAGGTACTGAATAGGATTGGGGAGAAGAGGAGTTTGTGGCACAACTTGACCAGAAGAAGGGATCGGTTGGTAGGACATGTTCTGAGACATCAAGGGATCACCAATTTAGTATTGGAGGGCAGTGTGGAGGGTAAAAATCGTAGGGGGAGACCAAGAGATGAATACACTAAGCAGATTCAGAAGGATGTAGGTTGCAGTAGGTACTGGGAGATGAAGAAGCTTGCACAGGATACAGTAGCATGGAGAGCTGCATCAAACCAGTCTCAGGACTGAAGACCACAACAACAACAGTACATGACGCCGAGCTGGTTCCACCAAATGCAGAGCATGATCTTGGAGCCGTGAATATACGGTTTTGCCCTCGACGTGAAATCATGGTCGGGATATCCCCATGATTTTTTGCGTTTAGAGTTATCATAATGAACCCATTTTTCGTCCCCGGTCACAATGCGAAGCAGAAATCCCTTCCGTTTTTGCCTCTGAAGCAACTGTTCACAAACACAAACACCGTTCAACGTCTCTTGATTTCAGCACACACGGGACCCAAGTACCTTCTTTCTGAATCATGGCCATAGCCTTGAGACGTTGTGAAATGGCTTACTGTGTCACTCCCACTAATCATGCCAATTCTTCTTCAATTTGACGCGAGTCTTCACTCAGCAATGTCTCCAATTCTGCATCTTCGAAAACATTCTTTCTTCCACCACTATGCCGGTATACGACGTTAAAATCACCGTTCTTGAAGCGTTGAAACCACTCACGACACGTTCTTTCACTAATAGCGTCCTTAGCATACCTACTTAGGAGCATTCAGTGAGACTCAGCCGCTGTTTTCTTCATATTGAAACAAAACAGTAACACCTCCTGCAAGTGACGAAAATTAGGTTCGTAAACTGACATTTTCAATCAAGAACAACTTTATGATGCAGACACAAATCGACTAATGTTTTAATGAGGTTATGCTGACCGAGGTCGAAGCTAATTTCCTGACGTCTGCGATCTGTTTCTTTCGACCGCTACTTACAGTTATCGCCACCTTTCGGCAAACGGCGGATGCAGAGTTGTACACCTTGTATTTCCTCTTGTTTAGATTTACTACTACAAAGTAACTGGAATTGTGTATGACATTTGCAGTTGATACTAAATATTAGGACTTGGTGCACCAGCTGCAGCAGTACAGTAAATTACAATTATTTTATTTCCACAAAATTCACTGATGTTCAAATGGTTCAAATGGCTCTAAGCTCTGTGGGACTTAACATCTGAGGTCATCAGTCCTCTAGAACTTAGAACTACTTAAACATAACTAACCTAAGGACATCACACACATTCACGCCCGAGGGACGATTCGAACCTGCGACCGTAGCGGTCGCGTGGTTCCAGACTGAAGCGCCTAGAACAGCTCGGCCACAGTGGCCGGCTGATTACGGGGAAGGGACCAAACAGCGAGCTCATCGGTCCCATTAGGGAAGGATGGGAAATGAAGTCGATCGTTCCTTTCAAAGGAACAATACCGGCATTTGCCTGAAGCGATTTAGGGAAATCATGGAAAATCTAAATCAGGATGGCCGGACGCTGGTTTGAACCGTCGTCCTCCCGAAATGCGAGTCCAGTGTGTTAACCACTGCGCGGCCTCGCTCGGTCCCTGGGTGGTGTTTACGTTTATCTGTATCCAAAAACCATCAAGGAATACCAGTTAAAAGATCAAACAGAAATTGTGCGAGTATATGCAAAAATATAAAATGAAGAGAGGAATACCGACTTCAGAGTCGCTGAGACTCTTGCTGGACCCCTCGTGGCTGCGAGTATCGCTATTCGCTCCCCGCGCGAGGCGCGTTAATTCGTGCCGGAGCATCAGGCAACTGAGCGATCGAGGTATTAGACATTCTCGAAATCGTGAAAAGAATGTCGTCCAATTTCCTTTGCAGTCATCACGGTTGGGGGATTCCTTAGGGTTTTTAAGTGGCTTAGCTCATGGCTGAGATTATGAAATCATTGTTAATTCTTTCTCCCGTGCTCTTTCAGTTTAGCTAGTGAGCCAGCACTTATGATCCGATCGACAAGGGGACACAAAAGCTCTAACTGTTCTCTTCCTCCTCATAAGGCGATCGATGGGTAATAAAGTCACTGTTACGGCTGATTCTCCGTTACAGCCTGTCCTACGCCGCGCTAAATGATGGAAGACCACGGTGACGGCTTGATCTATGCAGGCTTCGGATCTAACGCTAGGCGACGAATAAATATTGCGTCGCTTCGTTTTTCTCCCACGTCTTTGTGGGTCCCTGCGGCGTTGTGGTAGGTTCTGAACAGACGGTCATCTAAAACTTTGGAGAGATGCCAATCCCTGTAAGAACGCGAGATATATTTGCAAAGCAATACCTAAATCCTAATAAGCAAGTGGATCTTCAGATCGACGCAGATTTTTGTTTTTCATTCGTAAAGAAGTGAATTTTTATGTACATTTCAATAAGTACACTGGACCAAAAATTTCGAGAGTTGACGCTAATACCGCGTAACACCGTCTTTAACGTTGTAATGGCCTCATCTCAGCGAGGAAGAGGGCCTACAAGTTTCTTCAGGTATGCCGTATCCAGGGATAGCCACACATCGGGGATTATATCCCGTAGGGCAACCAAATTGAGGGGGTATTGACTCACGTTTCACCCGCTGTTCCAAATAATCTGACATTTTGTATGTGTTTAAGGCATGGTCATTTAGAGAGCCAGCTGATGAGTGCTAGGATGCCTGAATGTTTGTGGCCCATCAACACGGTTGTTGTCATTTTGTACACAGCATATGACATGCTCGCAGGAGATGTGGCTAATAAAGACAATCAATAAGAAATCTACGAAACGTTACACTACATTCAGTGAACTGACATGGAACCCCTTGAGTGCGAGATAGCAAGCTCGGACTTTAGTAAGGCTCATTTAAAAGTCTCAATTACGACAGGAAAAATATTGGATGCTGATGACGCTCACCATGTGCATCAAGAGGACGACAGGAAATGAATGTCCGGAAGGTGCAGAGATCAATCTTCTATGGAATATATGTATTACACTTCACAAAATGAACATCGTCGATATTCAAGAAATGTTCAAAACAAACCATTAACTTGCATCATGGAGACCGAATGAAAAATAGCACGCCACAGTGATCACAAAGGCCCGCGCCATCAAGACTGAAGGAGAACTCTTTGGGAGTTAAAACCGTCAGGACTTCCAGCTAGGTATCCACTCTTAAAGAATACGTATAGAATCATATTAGTGTAACGGGTGATGAGAACTGATGAATTGTGATGGCTAGCAACCGAATGCGAAACAGTCTCTCGTGAAAGTGGCTGTCCTTTAAGGCCTAACTACAGACAGTACGATAATACGTTTTATAGGCACGGAAAAAGCAAACATCCTGGAGCTGAATTTGTCCGGTGGTTCCAGGTGGTATGAACTGCAATGTCGCACACTTTTCGGGAGGGATAATTTACTCAAAAAGAAGTATAATTTTTATATGCAGACCTAGAATGAAGCAAAAACTGGTTATTTTGACTAGCTATTGATAAAAATCAGTGCTCATACCATAGTTGTAGTTCTCTTACGTCCATTTTCCCATTCTTGCATGTTGTGACGTAAAAATTCCCTACTGCCATTCCAAGCTCACGCACACGAGAAAGAATCGTAGGGGGCAGAGAACCTCTAACTTCTCGCAGGACAATGAATAACTGTCCAGCCAATTTACCATCCAGATTAACAGTCGGTTAAGGCATTGGTGTTAGTTGATCTTGATACAACTCCCTCGGTACCTCTGATTTCCAGGGTTCCTTCCAGATGCATTGCCTCTTCATCTCCCCATTGGTTGGAGTTGAAAACGAATTCCTTACTCAACGATGGGATAAGTTTACCTCATTTACAAATTTTCGGGCCGATTCCACAGTTTGCTGTGCTTCGTCAAGATTACGCTTTGTTTGAAATTTCGTTATCATACGTCTTCCAGCTCTGCAGCGCTGTTTGAAGTTATGCAACCATCCGCTGCTTCCCTTGAAATCGCTGTAATCTACGCCGCGCGCAGTTTTTATACGCAGACCAAGAATGAGGCAAAAACTTGATATTTTGACCATTTATTGGTCAAAATCAGTGCTCATACCATAGTTCTAGTTCTCTTACGTCCATTTTCCCACTTTTGCATATTGTGACGTAAATATTCCCTATTGCCCTTGCAAGATCACGCACACGAAAACGAATCGTAGGGGGCGGATTACCTCTAACTTCTCGCAGGACAGTGAATAACTTTCCAGCCAATTTACCATCCAGATTAACAGTCGGTATAATTGTATACGAATCCGTTAAGGCATTGGTGTTACTTGATCTTGATACAACTCTCTCGGTACCTCTGATTTCCAGGCTCCCTTCCAGATGCATTTCCTCTTCAACTCCCCATTGGTTGGAGTTGAAAACGAATTCCTTACTCAATGATGGGATAAGTTTATCTCATTTACAAATTTTCTGGCCGATTCCTCAGTTTGCTGTGCTTCGTCAAGATGACGCTTTGTTTAAAATTTCGCTAACATGCGTTTTCCAGTTCTGTAGCGCTGTTTGAAGTTATGTAACCATCCGCTACTTCCCTTGAAATCGCTGTAATCTACTTCGCGCGCAGTTTAATGTGCATAACGTAGTAGATCACTATCATGCATATCCTGTAAATCACATCGAGCATCCTTGAAACTCGCAAACACCACTTTTTGTAACAAGTGGGCCTTGTCGTCCCTTCAATATCCGTAGTTTTTCTTATGCACTACACTATCATATTGCTGCGGACTTATCGAAATCTGTCCATGATTATTTTTTTTACTGTGCTGCGGATGTACTTCCATGTACGTAATTATGTTTCGTGCCCGCTCCTTGGACGACGATTGTCCTTTACTGAGTTTCGCTATAGATGGGAATTGTGGCTCCCTGTCCGACAGAGATTATGAACTACAAGGCTCGGCACCTGTTTCATTATCAGTTTCACTTGTTAAGCACGCATCGTCATCACTGTACACCTCACATATACTGCCCGCACAGTCGAGCGCATACGACACCACATATTCCACTGACTCATCTTGCAGAAACGCTAATACTTCACCTGGAATTTCTTTCTCACTCTGCGAAATACCTTGGGTTCCTTTCTGACGAAATGTCATATTCGCCAAACGTGGTTGTCGGTATAATGCAATGGTTGCTTTGCTTACCGTTGCCATTACTCTGCTTTGTATCAACACCACTAGCACTGTTGTGAGTTACTCGTCGACAAAGCAGTTGAACTACGCTCTGTAGCCTCATGCTGTGCTCACGATCTGATACCTCCAGCCTCCACCCCTGCTACCATTAAAGCCAATATTGCGGTTGTATGGTAGGCCATGTGTCGGGCATCGAATGTCGTAATCATCATTGACCTTTCGCAACCTCACACTCAAGAGGTTCCTAATGAGACGTACATAACTTTGTATAAATGTAGGTTCTTCTGCCATACACGGTGGTCCATTGATCGTGACAGGGCCAAATATCTCACGAAATAAGCGTCAAACGAAAACTCTACAAAGAACGAAACTTGTCTACCTTGAAGGGGGAAACCAGATGGCGCTATGGTTGACCCGCTAGATGGCGCTGCCATAGGTCAAACGGATATCAACTGCGTTTTTTTTTTTAAATAGGAACCCCCATTTTTATTACATATTTGTGTAGTACGTAAAGAAATATGACTATTTTAGTTGTACCACTTTTTTCGCTTTGTGATAGATGGCGCTTCAATAGTCACAAACATATGGCTTACAATTTTAGACGAACAGTTGGTAATAGGTAGGTTTTTTAAATTAACGTTTGAACGTTTTATTTCGGCTGTTCCAATGTGATACACGTACCTTTGTGAACTTATCATTTCTGAGAACGCTTGCTGTTACAGCGTGATTACCTGTAAATACCACATTAATGCAATAAATGCTCAAAATGATGTCCGTCAACCTTAATGCATTTGGCAATACGTGTAACGACATTCCTCTCAACAGCGAGTACTTCGCCTTCCGTAATGTTGGCACATGCATTGACGATGCGCTGACGCATGTTGTCAGGCGTTCTCTGTGTATAACGATAGCACATATCCTTCAACTTTACCCACAGAAAGAAATCGGGGGACGTCAGATCCGGTGAACGAACGGGCCATGGTAGGGTGCTTCGACGATCAATCTACCTGTCATGAAATATGCTATTCAATACAGCTTCAACCGCACACGAGCTATATCCCGGACATCCATCATGTTCGAAGTACATCGCCATTCTGTCATGTAGTGAAACATCTTGATGTAACATTGGTAGAACATTACGTAGGAAATCAGCATACACTGCACCATTTAGATTGCCATCGATAAAATGGAGGCCAATTATCCTTCCTCCCATAATGCCGCACCATGCATTAACCCGCCAATGTCGCTGATGTTCCACTTGTCGCAGCCATCGTGAATAGTGCATATTATGCCGGTTCGCGTTACCGCTGTAGGTGAATGACGCTTCGTCGCTAAATAGAACGCGTGCAAAAAATCTGTCACCGTCCCGTAATTTCTTTTGTGCCCAGTGGCAGAACTGTACACGACGTTCAAAGTCTTCGCCATGCAATTCCTGGTGCATAGAAATATGGTACGGGTGCAATCGACGTTGATGTAGCATTCTCAGCACCGACGTTTTTGAGATTCCCGATTCTCGCCCAATTTGTCTGATACTGATGTTCGGATTAGCCGCGACAGCAGCTAAAACACCTACTTGGGCATCATCATTTGTTGCAGCTCGTGGTTGACGTTTCACATGTGGCTGTTTCCTTAAATAGCGTAACTATCCGGCGAAGGGTCCGGACACTTGGATGATGTCGTCCAGGATACCGAGCAGCATACATAGCAAACGCCCGTCGGGCATTTTGATCACAATAGCCATACATCAACACGATATCGACCTTTTCCGCAATTGGTAAACGGTCCATTTTAACACGGGTAATGTATCACGAAGCAAATACCGTCCGCACGTGATACCACGTACTTATACGTTTGTGACTATTACAGCGTGACTATTACAAAGCGAGAAAAGTGGTCCAACTAAAACATTCATATTTCTTTACGTACTACACGAATAATAAATAAAAATGGGAGTTCCTATTTTAAAACACGCAGTTGATATCCGTTTGACCTATGGCAGCGCCATCTAGCGGGCCAACCATAGTGCCATCTGGTTTCCCCCTTCAAGCTAGACGAGTTTCTTTCTTTGTAGTTTTTTCGTTTGATACTTATTTCGTGAGATGTTCGGCCCGGTCACTATGAATGGACCACCCTGAGAGTAATGTTCTTGATAGAAACAAATACTCTGTAATGCTGACGCTCTCATAAAAGTCTCCGAGTATTAGTAGTGTCGGGCAACGTTGATGTAATGTCCTCATTGCAGCTTTCCGTACTAATGTTGATAACTCTACAGATGAACCGAAGCTGGGGCGGAAGCACTGAGTGTGGCTGTTTAAAACGACGTTCCAGCCAATCAAAGTCGTGAGAAGTGAGGTCATGTCGGTTTATCATCCTCTGGTGGCGAGTATGCGTGCAGTCGCCTCTCGGAGAACACCCAGAAGCAGAACACACAGATCCTCGTCGCCCTTCAGGCAACAGTCCAGCAGTCGCTCCCCTCTGCTACTTCCTAACAAGGGAAACTCCCCATCGCACCCCCCTCAGATTTAGTTATAAGTTGGCACAGTGGATAGGCCTTGAAAAACTGAACACAGATCAATCGAGAAAACAGGAAGAAGTTGTGTGGAACTATGAAAAAAATAAGCAAAATATACAAACTGAGTAGTCCATGCATAAGATAGGCAACATGAAGGACAGTCTGGGCTCCGGAGCGCCGTGGTCCCGTGGTTAGCGTGAGCAGCTGTGGAACAGGAGGTCCTTGGTTCAAGTCTTCTGTCGAGTAAACTTTTAATTTTTTGTTTTGAGACAATTATTATCTGCGCGTCCGTCCGATGCGAGGTAACTGCGCCGTAGTATGGGGACACTACACCTATACAAACATTGAAACACACGTCAGTCGACTACAGCGCACGGGAGTGTTCCTGCTATCGAGGCTCCCTGGTTGGCAGTTGACTGTTCGCTACTTTGGACGAGAGTCCATTAAATACGTGAGATGTATTCCGTGGGCAATATGAATCCAGCAAATATAGCTCGCGACTTCAATAACAAGGTTAATGAATATTTTTCGAACCCATACTACGGCGCAGTTACCTCGCATAGGACGGATGGACGGACAGATAATAATTTTAAGAAAATAAAAAATTTAGTTTTTCACTCGAGGGAAGACTTGAACCAAGGACCTCCTGTTCCACAGCTGCTCACGCTAACCACGGGACCACGGCGCTACGGAGCCCAGACTGTCCTTCATGTTGCCTATCTTATGCATGGACTACTCAGTTTGTATATTTTGCTTATTTTTTTCATAGTTCCACACAACTTCTTCCTGTTTTCTCGATTGATCTGTGTTCAGTTTTTCAAGGCCTATCCACTATGCCAACTTATAACTAAATCTGAGGGAGGTGCGATGGGGAGGTTCCCTTGTAAGTAGTATCAAAACCCCATCATGAATAGATGACCGAATATTCAAGGCCTGACAATCTGCGTCTTTAACGCAGATGGCATTGTTAATCAAGAGGTCGAGTTCAGAGAACTCATGAAGAAGTTCTCCATCGACATATGCATGATGGGGGAAACCCACCTAAAACCGGGAATAAAAGCGACAGTTCCCAACTACGTTAGCTACCGTAAAGACAGGCCAACCCAAGGCGGAGGAGTGGCCATATATGTAAAAAGAGGGATCCCCCACCACCAGGTATTCTTACCAGCTACCAACAAAATCTAAGCAATGGCGGTGGAAGTAAGCACTGCCACTGGACCCCTAACAATTGTTGCAGTCTACCGACCCCCACATGACCAGATAGATGAGGGAGACATAGCTGCTCTAGAGCAAATTGAAGGTAAACTCATAATAGGGGGAGACTTCAATGCCAAACACCCTGATTGGAATTCTAGAGTAACCTCCAGAGCAGGCGCCAAACTGCAACAACTATCGCGCACCCACCACTTCGAAACATGGGGTCCAGTCGAGCCCACACATTTTCCAAAAAATGGAGGCAGGCCCGACGTGTTAGACAGCTCTCAATAGGAGTATCGCAGGGTTTGTGGCCGCAAGGACAATCAACAGAATGTCCTCCGACCACAACCCAGTGATTCTGGAGGTCGATGTGGGAGAATGGGTAGCACTCCCACGGTACCAGACGTCGTACAAACGTACAGACTGGGAGCGATACCAAGAAACTGTCGCCTCTGATATCGCTCGCGCTCCGCCACCTACTGCCGAAACAGTAGAACAAGCGCTACAAGACCTAACAGGCACCATCTTGCAGGCAGCGGAAGAAGCCACCCCTCCACAAAGGGATGGCCCACCGCCGCAAATACAGCTCCCGGAACACTTGCTAGCTAAAATCCGACATAATAACATAGTGGCAAAAGGGTGGAGGATCGCCAGAAATCAGGCCACCAGGAGGCTGCTCAATCGTCTACAGAGAGAACTGAAGGTAGCGCTCAATGAGCACAGAAACCAGCAATGGCAAAACCGCCTCACAGCTCTCAAAGTAGACGATCATACACTATGGCAAGCGACCAAACAGTTTACAAAAAGACGCGCTAGGATGCCGCCACTGCATGGCGAGCGGGGACTGGTCTACAGCCATGCTGGAAAGGCCAATGCCCTCGCCGACTCCTTCGAGAAGCAGTTCCAAGCGGCAGAACCCCAGGATGAAGAGCATGAAGAGGTAGTCAGTCGTCAACTGACTGTCTTCCTCAATGCCGAGGAGGACCCAGAGGACGAACCCATACTTTTTGCCCCCGAGGACGTGGCAAGAGTAATCAGGTCCCTCCCTACAAAAAAGGCAGCAGGGCACGACAGTGTCACTAATCAGTTAGTCAAAAATCTCCCACCCACAGCAATCACACACCTCGCGAACGTCCTCAACGAGATTACTCGATCTCGTGTTTTCCCAGCTTGCTGGAAATATGCGGAAGTGGTCGCGATACACAAACCAGGGAAAGACCCTCTATTCCCGCAGCACTACAGGCCGATTAGCCTCTTGCCAACTCTCAGCAAGATCTATGAGCGCCTCCTGCTAAGACCAATACAAGAACATATTACCAGAGAGCAAATTCTGCCGGATTTCCAATTTGGGTTCTGGCAGAACCACTCTGCCCCACAACAGGTCATGAGAATGGTTGAAGCAGCCACAGAGGGCTTCAACCGCAGAGGCACTTGCGGGATAGTGCTACTAGACGTAGCCAAAGCCTTTGATTCAGTATGGCATAGAGGGCTACTCTACAAGTTGTACACACAAGGGTTTCCCGGGAGCATAGTGCAGCTGATCAAGAGCTATCTCACGAACAGGACTTTCTCCGTCAAAGTAGAAACTGCCACCTCCACCAGAAGGCGTATTCGTGCTGGGGTGCCACAGGGATCGGTCCTTGGGCCCTATTGCACAGTTTGTACACTGCGGACACTCCAACAGCCCCCCTGGTGCACACTGCACAGTACACTGACGATACAGTCTTCTACACGAGAAACGCGAACAAGGACCTGGTCATCCGTAGGCTACAAAAGGTTTTAGATGACAGAAACTTGGGCCCGTCGCTGGCGCATCACCATCAACTCTGAGAAGACGCAGGTAATGCTGATTACCCGCAGGCTCGGAAGGCGCGAACCTCCTCAACGTCCTCCCTCCACCTTCACCTAAATGGAACCCAACTCCCCTGGCGCAGAACCGCCAAGTACCTTGGCGTAACCTTGGACTCTCGTCTTACGTGGAAACACCACATAGACGAGGTCCACAGGAAGGTCTGCGCCAGAATGTCCATCCTATACCCTATCCTGAACACAACCAGCTCCCTTCCCTGCCCAGTAGCAGTAAATGTGTACCAGGCCCTGATCCGGCCAGTAATGGAGTATGCGTGCCCTGTCTGAGGATACGCGGCAAAGCAGCACCTGGACAAACTCCAGAGGCTGCAGAACCGCGCCCTCAGAAGGTCACTGCATCTACCTCTTGGATTCCCCACAGACGACCTGCACGCCGCAGCCGAAATCCCACTCCTGAGAGAGTGTTTCCAGGATCTGGCAAGGGCCTTCTATGAGGGTTCTTCCAGATCCGGAAACGCACTCATCCACTCCCTAGGTCGGTATGACATGTCCCGCGATAAGCACAAGCGCCCTATGACGATCTTCGACGACTAAGTCGAAAAGAAAATCCCAACACCCAATCCCTAATCCTGTTCCTTCCCATATAACACCAATCTTCTCACCTACCTCAGGCAAGTACCAGACACACTCACAACGATCATCACATATCACAGACACCAAAAAAACTATAGAAAAATCACACACACAAGTTCACAGGGGAGTAAAAGCCGAAAAGCTACAAACTCCCTCTCACACTTCCCCAAAGAGGGGAAAGTAAAAGATGAAAGCAGCAGCTCGGAGAACAGCAAGCGACGGAAGAGCTAGCTCGCCCACCGGCGCCCTGATAACAGGTTTAAACGTGCCGTGTCCCTCTAGCTGTGAGCGGCTCGCGGAACACTGGGTGCGGTCGACGAAGAAGCCGCCATACCGCAGCACACTCGTCATCAAGGTGCAGAAGCAAAGGCAGAAAATGCACACGCCACCAGTTAATTACTGCCTACCACCTACTCCTATTGTCTATTACTTATGCAGATGTTGTCACACACAAGAGACCTAAAAATACACTACTGGCAATTGAAATTGCTACACCAAGAAGAAATGCAGATGATAAACGGATATTCAGTGGACAAATATATTATACTAGAACTGACATGTGATTACATTTTCATGCAACTTGGGTGCATAGATCCTCAGAAATCAGTACCCAGAACAACCACCTCTGGCCGTAATAACGGCCTTGATACGCCTGGGCATTGAGTCAAATAGAGCTTGGATGGCGTGTACAGGTACAGCTGCCCATGCAGCTTCAACACGATACCACAGTTCATCAAGAGTAGTGACTGGCGTATTGTGACGAGCCAGTTGCTCGGCCACCATTGACCAGAAGTTTTCAGTTGGTGAAAGCTCTGGAGAATGTGCTGGCCAGTGCAGCAGTCGAACATTTTCTGTATCCAGAAAGGCCCGTACGGAACCTGCAACATGCGGTCGTGCATTATCCTGCTGAAATGTAGGGTTTCGCAGGGATCGAATGAAGGGTGGAGCCACGGGTCGTAACACATCCGAAATGTAACGTCCTCTGTTCAAAGTGCCGTCAATGCGAACAAGAGGTGACCGAGACGTGTAACCAATGGCACCCCATACCACCACGCCGGGTGATACGCCAGTATGGGGATGACCAATACACGCTTCCAATGTGCGTTCACCGCCATGTCGCCAAACACGGATGCGACCATCATGATGCTGTAACCAGAACCTGGATTCATACGAAACAATGACGTTTTGCCATTCGCGCACCCATGAGTACACCAT
This sequence comes from Schistocerca nitens, assembly GCF_023898315.1. Classification (NCBI taxonomy): domain Eukaryota; kingdom Metazoa; phylum Arthropoda; class Insecta; order Orthoptera; family Acrididae; genus Schistocerca; species Schistocerca nitens. The sequence goes on along the minus strand of NC_064620.1, from coordinate 216,642,856 downwards.
CGCAGGCGCTCCTGTCTGTGATGGAGCGTCAAGGGTAACCGCAGCCATCGTCTCCGAGCTGATAGTCCATGCTGCTGCAAACGTCGTCGAACTGTTCGTGCAGATGGTTGTTGTCTCGCGAACGTCCCCATCTGTTGACTCAGGGATCGAGACGTGGCTGCACGATCCGTTACAGCCATGCCGATAAGATGCCTGTCATCTCGACTGCTAGTGATACGATGCCGTTGGCATCCAGCACAGCGTTCCGTATTACCCTCCTGAACCCACCGATTCCATATTCTGCTAACAGTCATTGGATCTCGACCAACGCGAGCAGCAATGTCGCGATACGATAACCGCAATTGCGATAGGCTACAATCCGATCTTTATCAAAGTCGGAAACGTGATGGTACGTATTTCTCCCCCTTACACGAGGCATCACAACAACGTTTCACCAGGCAACGCCGGTCCACTGCTGTTTGTGTATGAGAACTCGGTTGGAAACTTTCCTCATGTCAGCACGTTGTAGGTGTCGCCACCGGCGCCAACCTTGTGCGAATGCTCCGAAAAGCTAATCATTTGCATATCACAGAATCTGCTTCCTGTCGGTTAAATTTCGCGTCTCTAGCACGTCATCTTCGTGGTGTAGCAATTTTAATGGCCAGTAGTGTAATATTTCGAATAATAACATTCCATAATCTCAAACAGGATCAAATTCTTAAGTAATTCATCTACATCTACAACTACATCGATACTCAGCAATCCACCTTACGGCCAGTGGCGGAGGTATCCTGAACCACTACCAGTTATTTCCTTCCCTGTTCCACTCGCAAACAGAGTGAGGCTGACTGTCTATATGTCTCCGTATGAGCCCTAATTTCTCTTGTCTTATCTTTGTGATCCTTACACGCAAAGTAGTAACACTTATATGTTGTTTGAACCTACCGGTAACGAATGTAGCAGCCCACCTCTGAATTGCTTCGATGTTTTCAATCCGGCCTGGTACGGATCCCAAACACTCGAGCAATACTCAAGAACAGGTCGCACAAGCGTCCTACATGCGGTCTCCTTTACAGATGAACCACTCTTTTCTAGAATTCTCCCAAAAAAACCGAAGTCGATCATTCGACTTCCCTACCACAATCCTCACAAGCTCGTTTCATTTCATATCGCTTTGCTACGTTTCTCCCAGATATTTAAACGTCGTGACTCTGTGAATCGAGACACTACTAACATAGCATCCGAACATTTGTTTTTCCTACCCATCCGCTTTAAATTACATTTTTCTACATTTAGAGCTAGCCGTCGTTCATCACAGCACCTAGAAATTTTTTCAAAGTCGTCTTGTATCTTCCTACAGTCACTTGACTTCGACACCTTAACGTACACCACATTACCATCAGCAAACAACCGCACATTGCTGTCCGCCAAATTATTTACGTATATAGAGAACAAGCGCTTAGTACTAACCTCTGTTTTGGCCGCGCTGGGTGAAAGTGGGTGGTTGTAGGTGACGAAAATTGTAATGCTGACCTTGCGCTGCCAACTCAAATTGCGAAGTGTAATCCCTGCCTAGCGCGTATTAGTATTATTTATAATAATCACAGGAAAAAAATAGTGAATGAAAAACTACTCTCGAAAACAGTGATTCAGTTCCAATTCAGCATTTAAAGAAGGAGTAATTAATATCTGTGCTTCAACAAAAAAGAAATTGAAAATATATTGGAAAAATGCCCAAACGTAAAAACAACTTTTCGCGACCCTGTGTAGTGTCGAAAAAACAAAAGGTGGCGCGGAACAGCGAAACCGATGAAGAAAGAAGCATGGCTAGCAGTGTTCTCTTACATATAAGATATTTGTCCGTATAATGATTTTTAAAAAAAATAACGAAAAAGTCTTGCACCGCATTTTTTTGTCATTATTACATTCATAAAACTACTGGCAGGAAACAAAAACGCCAGCGAAGCGGATTATTATCAGCTGGTATCAAGTAATGCGGATATTGGTTCAATCTGATTTCTGCATATCTTCAGCTCAATAATGTAATCAATGTAAATGAGGATTGTATAATGATTTTCTGTCTGATAATGTGTCTGTTTAATAGCCTAATATTTATAATCCCAGCATACTCGAAATTTCTAGTTTTTTACTCCTTTTTTAACGAAAACATGTTTCAGATTTTTTGACTTATTCCATATCCTTTACGACTAGTTCGCTTGAGGTTTGTGGAAGGTACATTAATATATCTCTTATTCTTTGTAAATGTGTATTGGGTATTCTGGTTTAATGACAAATCTGACAACCTTGATGATTTCCTTACTCGGCGTATCTATAGAACAAAAAGTACATCTAATGTGGTCTATATGGAGTATACTCTACTCTAATCTAATGTAATCGAAACTGTTCACTTTCTGTACTGTTTGACCCACTGCAGACGTGCACCTTCACGTGCCGCTGTGAGCAGTGGTCTTTTACGAGATTTGTATTGTCTTAAGCATTTTATCTCATTTTCATCGACTCGCAAGTCGCCGAAGGGGGTAGAAACATTTGCAGCAGGTGGACGAGTAATACCGGGCATCATCTCCCAGCTAGGAATGCCATAAATCATTTCAAATATTTTTTATGATGAACCGGAGTCATATAGTCCACTGCATGCAGTTCCCTTTTCAATGTTCGCGCCTGACATTGGTTCACATGGACTAGCATTCACTGCCAACAGCAATCCATGTCGGGTTTAGATCCGGTTGATAGCGACAAGGCACTTTATGACCGCTTTCTTTCGGCGTGTTACGTGGCTGTGAGTGGTACATCATTCTTTGCACAGCCAGCATTGAGACATCAACAGGTCGAGAAAGTTCATTCGCAGTGTGGTGGTGGGTACGTCCAAGCACGGTGCTTCATTTCTGGCATTCTGCCACAGCTTCACGTTGACCCACCTCGCTGCACAACTTCCATACAACTGACTGCTGAATACACATCACTGTCACCGTCATTACTTACGGCAGCGGCGTAGGTTCAGAAGATCGCCTGGTTCAGTGTTATAGGACCATTACATTCCACAATATATACAAATAAAAGTGACAAAAATTTGGAAATTTGTGGTAAGTTCCTATGGGACCAAACTGCTGAGGTCAGCCGACCGGTTTGGCCGAGCGGTTCTAGGCGCTACAGTCTGGAACCGCGTGACCGCTACGGTCGCAGGTTCGAATCCTGCCTCGGGCACGGATGTGTGTGATGTCCTTAGGTTAGTTAGGTTTAAGTAGCTCTAAGTTCTAGGGGACAGATGACCTCAGCAGTTAAGTTCCATAGTGCTCAGAGCCATTTCAACCATTTTTTTTGCTGAGGTCATCGGTTCCTAGGCTAATCTAACTTACGCTAAGCACAACACACGAGGGTGAACTCGAACCTCCGACGGGAGGAGCCGCGCGAACCGTGGCAAGGCGCCCAAGACCGCGTGGCTAGCCACCGCAGCATAAAAGTGGCCCGGAGGTCAGAGCTCCAGGGTACAAAGGAACACAGCGTAGGAAAGGAAATACAGTACTGACATGGCTACTGCAGATGTTTAAAGTGACCACCATTCATCTCTAGGCGCTTCTGGGCCTTGGTTAGCAAATTGCTAAGGCAGATCGAAGCTGGACTGCTGCAATTGCTGCAATCTCATCCGGAATGTTCTGCTCCAGTTCTTGAAGACTGTGAGGGTTGTTGCGGTACACCTTAGACCTGAGGGCTCTCCACACAAAATAATCGCACACTGACTGATCGGTTGATCTGGTTGGCCAGCTAGGGCCGTGACCAGACTGACCGCTTATAACTCTGTCAGGCGTGAAGTTAGTGCAAATGTGCTCCAAGGTTCAGCCGGCTGTATGGGCAGTTGCTCCATCCTGTTGGAAGTAGCTATGGGTCTTTTCCCCGTTAATATTGCCACAAATGGTTTCAAAATGCTGGCAATGTAACGCGCCGAGGTCAGCGTCTGATGAAAGAAGATGGGACCAATAATGCGGCGTGCAAACACTGCACGCCAAACCCCAACCTTCCGATCATGCAGTGGTGCTTTGTGGAAGTTATGCGGATTCTCCGCTGCCCAGAACATCTGATTCTGTGAGTTGACATAACCACTCACGTAAAACCACGCTCCCTCAGACATAAAAATCATGTCCAAGCCATTCACTGTGCTGGAGGCGCTGACGAGAATCTGCTGCTTTTAACGCATGAACGAGAGAGAAGCGGCAGGGACACATGTGCAGGTCCAGGTGGAATATTCGTCCGCATGATCGACATTATACGTCGGTATCTTGCGACAGGCGTCAGGTTGATTTGGTAGAACTCTGAAATATTTTATAGTAACTGCAGTCACATTTTCTGGTGAGCGGACATGTTTTCGAACGTTTTTTGACCTGTTCAAAAAAGATCCTGTCTGACGCGATTTTCGGACTAAGCGTTGCAAGGCGCTCTTTCACACCATTGAACTTCTCAGCAAACAACTACCCTCACCGTTTCCACGACTTTATTGTCACGTAACTTTCCATAACGAACACCTGCTGCTTTTTGTGAGCACATCATCCCCTTTGCACCGATCCACTCACACTGACACAGCCCGAACTATGCTCTGAACCGGTGTTGGTCAAATGGCGGGCGTACACGTGGTGTGCGCGTCACGGGATGTGGTTGTATGCACACATTCGCGTCCAGTCGTATTCACTCTTCTGGACCACTTTTATTTGCCCCACCCTGTATAAATTAACTAGTAGATGAAAAATGCACACGTATCACTAAAGGCAGAAAGCTGGATGTAACCAGATGTTAATAAGCAAAGAAATACTGAATTCTCACAACAAATTTTGCTGAATACTTTTACTATCTCGACGTAATACCCATGGCTTCGCCCAAGTATGTTTCCTTTCCTTCCTCCTCTTTTTCTTCTAAACACACACACAGAGCAACTGTGGCACAAGCAACTGCAGCGCATAACAACAAGCTGTTGTTGTCGGACATCTTGAAATCTGACGAAAATTATGACGCCGGCCGGTGTGGCCGTGCGGTTCTAGGCGCTTCAGTCTGGAACCGTGTGACCGCTACGGTCGCAGGTTCGAATCCTGCCTTGTGCATGGATGTGTGTGATGTCCTTAGGTTAGTTAGGTTTAATTAGTTCTAAGTTCTAGGCGACTGATGACCTCATAAGTTAAGTCGCATAGTGCTCAGTGCCATTTGAACTTTTTTGAAAATTATGATGACACTGTAAAACCCCTTTTTAGTGCCATGTCAAAGAACTTTGTAAAAGAAATATGATAGAGTACTACTGGCCTAAGGCCATTACAGCATCACTGAATACGGTTGTAAATACGAATATAAAGAAAGTCAGGAAAGTCTTTTTCTTTAGCAAGAGCGATAAGAGACAGATTTCAGATTACTTGACAGATCATCTCGAAAATTTCATCTCCAGCACTAACAGCGTTAAGCATCAAAGGACGAAGTTCACGAGCGTCGTACAAAACGCTTCAGACAAGTATGTAACGAGGAAAATTGTGAGGGATGGAAAACATCCACCGTGTCACCGTGTTTCGACAACGGTAATCAAACTAAGCCAAAAAGAGGACGGCTGTGCATGGAGCCTTCTGTCTAACGACTTGACAAAACATATTAAGATGTTCTGGTGTATGGTTAAATCAGTGAACCAATCGACGCATTTGTCCAGACATTCCGTGATCATAACGGCACTGAAACAAAGAATAACACAAAAAGGCCAAAATAGTAAAAGTCTTTTTCCAAAACTATTTCACAGAGGAAGATCACACTTTAGCTACTCCTTTAAATCGTCGCACGAACGACAAAATGAGAGAATCGAAATAAGTGACCAAACGATAGAAAAGCAAATGAAATCGCTAACGGAGGAAAGGCCACTGGACCTGACGAGACACCAGTTAGTTTCTACACGGAGCATGCGAAAGAGCTTGCCCCTCAGCCAACGGCTGTGCACCGTAGGTCTCTTGATGGACGAAGCGTTCCTAATGATGGGAAAAAGCACAAGTCATCCGTGTTTTCAAAAAGGGTCGCCGAACAGACACACAAAAATATAGGCCCATGTCCCCGACGTTGGTCCTCTGTACAGTTCTGGAATATGTTTTATGCTCGTGTATTACGAAATTTCTGGAGACCAAAAATCTCCTCTTTAGGGACCAACATGGGTTCCGAAAACAAAAATCGTACCCAGCTCGCCCTGTTCGTCCAGGAGACACACGATGCAGAGGATACAGGCGCCCAGGTAGATATTGTGACCCATGACTTCCGAAAGTCATTCGATACAGTGCCGCAATGCCGCCTAATGAACAAATATACGGACTTCTGGAATATCAGACCAGCTGTATAACTGGATTCAAGAGTTCCTAGCAAACAGAGACAAGCACATCATCCTGAATGGGGAGAAATCTACAGAGGTAGAAGTAACTCTGGGTGTGCCGCACATGAGTACTGTCGGACCATTATGTTGCACAATGTACCGAGTGGTTATAATTAAACTTTCCTTGTTTAACACGGAAACTAACTACCGTAGGAGTACCAAACTAGGTAGCATTAATGTCAAGGACATGGGGATGATAAATAATGAAGAATCAATTCAATTGAAACACTTGTAATGTGCTGCTACGGTACATCATATCATTACATAACGGTACCATCATTTGCTTTTCTATCATTAATTGATGGAAGGAGAAAATATAAAAATGCAGTAAATGAAGCAGGCAAAAACGAATACAAACGTCTAAAAAATGAGATCGACAGGAAGTGCAAAATGGCTAAGCAGGGATGGCTAGAGGACAAATGTAAGGATCTAGAGGCTTATCTCACTAGGGGTAAGATAGACACTGCCTACAGGAAAATTAAAGACCTTTGGAGAAAGGAGAACCACTTGCGTGAATATCAAGAGCTTTGATGGAAACCCAGTTCTAAAGAAGAAGGGAAAGCAGAAAGGTGGAAGGAGTATATAGAGGGTCTATACAAGGGTGATGTACTTGAGGACAATATTATGGAAATGGAAGAGGATTTAGATGAAAATGAAATGGGAGATATAATACTGCGTGAAGAGTTTGACAGAGCACTGAAAGACCTGAGTCGAAACAAGGCCCCCGGAGTAGACAACATTCCATTAGAACTACTGACAGCCTTGGGAGAGCCAGTCCTGACAAAACTCTACCATCTGGTGAGCAAGATGTATGAGACAGGCGAAGTACCCTCAGACTTCAAGAAGAATATAATAATTCCAATCCCAAAGAAAGCAGGTGCTGACAGATGTGAAAATTACCGAACTATCAGTTTAATAAGTCACGGATTCAAAATACTAACGCGCATTCTTTACAGACGAATGGAAAAACTGGTAGACGCCGACCTCGGGGAAGATCAGTTTGGATTCCGTAGATGACACTGTAATTCTGTCAGAGACAGCAAAGGACTTGGAAGAGCAGTTGAACGGAATGGAGAGTGTTTTGAAAGGAGGATATAAGATGAACATCAACAAAAGCAAAACGAGGATAATGGAATGTAGTCAAATTAAATCGGGTGATGCTGAAGGGATTAGATCGGGAAATGAGACACTTAAAGTAGTAAAGGAGTTTTGCTATTTGGGGAGCAAAATAACTGATGATGGTCGAAGTAGAGAGGATATAAAATGTAGACTGGCAATGGCAAGGAAAGCGTTTCTCAAGAAGAGAAATTTGTTAACATTGAGTATAGATTTAAGTGTCACGAAGTCGTTTCTGAAAGAATTTGTATGGAGTGTAGCCATGTATGGAAGTGAAACATGGACGATAACTAGCTTGGACAAGAAGAGAATAGAAGCTTTCGAAATGTGGTGGTACAGAAGAATGCTGAAGATTAGATGGGTAGATCATATAACTAATGAGGAGGTATTGAATAGGATTCGGGAGAAGAGAAGTTTGTGGCACAACTTGACTAGAAGAAGGGATCGGTTGGTAGGACATGTTCTGAGGCAACAAGGGATCACTAATTTACTATTGGAGGGCAGTGTGGAGGGTAAAAATCGTAGAGGGAGACCAAGAGATGAATACACTAAACAGATTCAGATGGATGTAGGTTGCAGTAGGTACTGGGAGATGAAGAAGCTTGCACAGGATAGAGTAGCATGGAGAGCTGCATCAAACCAGCCTCAGGACTGAAGACTACAAAAACAACAACAACAACCATTACGCCTACCAAATGGGCTCAATATGGCACCCATCAGAGTCCAGAAGGGGCTGAGAGCTCAGGATTGCATTCTGCACACCAGGTCGAATCATGTCCGTTGATGTGCTGGCTACCTCTCTTGATATGCTGAGCTTCAATTCCACACATGTGTAAACCTCTTAAACCTCGTAAACCCTGTCCTTTAGGTAGCCCCACAACCAGATATCGCAGGGAGTGAGATCAGGTGATCGTACTGGCCAAGCATTTGGAAACTATCGGCTGATAATTCGAGCAGGAGCGTATCGCAGTAATTTTGGCCAGTCACATTGCACGTCTTTGGTCCTTGAGCGCCAAGCTGTTCGAAAAAGAATGGGCCAATAATGAACGTAGCCGTGAAGTCACAACATACGGTGACACGTTAAAAATACAGAGGAACCTCATGCACCGTGACCGGAGGTGAAGATCCTCACACTTGGCAGTTGTGTATGTGTTCAGAGAAAAATGAGCTTCATCTGTCAGTAGGATGGTCCAGGGCCAACTCTCGTCAGCTTCAATCCTTGCGAGAAAGTGGAGAGCGAAGTCAACACGTCGTTGTGCGTCCTGTGGTGCAAGCTGCTGCACAATATGGATCTTGTACGGATACCACTTGAGAATGGTGAAGCACCTTCCGTACAGTGGACCACGGGGTGTTCAACTGTCGTGACACAGCAAGCGCACTGCCTGACGATTGGGAATTGCTCGCAGCGTTGTCTGCTACAGAACAGCGATTTCATCAACCACCTGTGGTGCAACCGGACAGCGATTTCATGAACCACCTGTGATGCAACCGGTAGTCGGCCTCTTCCCGGAGCGACGCCCAGTTCTCCAGTTGATTCGAACTTCTTCATCATGCTCCGCACAGCAGATGGAGGAAGAGGACCCTTCTGTAATAATTTCAGCCGGCGATATTCTCGAAGTGCAACTGCAGCATTACTGTTGTTTTGATAATAGAGCTTCCCCAATAATGTCCTTCTCCTTTTGTCCAAGCTCATGTTGACACGTCAACAAGTGCACTGCGACTGGTCAGGTGTGTGAGACTACGAATTACGATGCCTGATCACGGCACCTGGTGGCCATAATTGGAACTGGATGGTGGAGCTGTGACGCATGGAAATCATGCACCCCATACTTTGGACACTAATGCTACCAAGTTTGGTGCTCGTACGGTAATAACTTTCCGTGTGATAACGTGTTAAATAGGGAACATTTAATTGTAGCCACCCGGTATATAAACAGTTGGCAAATGACGCAACCACCCATGCGCGTCGTCAGATGGTTAACAATTTTCTTTAGGTAGAGTTTGGGTTGACAGCATGTAGTCTGCTCCACACTGCACAAGAATATTTGATTATTTAGTAGCACTTTATCCTCTGTTTCATTAATAAAAATACGCTAAAGTGCTTGCAATATATGAGGCAAAATACTTGTGTTCACTTAAATACACTCCAGCTGGTGGCGGTTCGTTTTGTTGTGGTCCATTCAAAAAGTATTTGTGGCTGGTTGCTTAATTCACCAAGTTTCATTAACAGGCGCGAAATTCAGAAGATCCAACACGGATAATATATATATATATATATATATATATATATATATATATATATATATATATAACATATTAGATAACATCGGAAGTTCCATGAGGCTTTCCGCAGATGATGCTGTTGTATACAGAGAAATGCAAGAAGACCTGTAGAGGATCGACGCTAGGCTCAATGAGTCGCAACTGATCGTCAGCATGAACAAATGCAAGGTATTGCGAAGACTAGATAGAAAGACCCTTTACTGCATGATTACACAACTACAGAACAATTGCTGCAAGCAGTTACTTCCATAAAATATCTAGGAGTTTGCCTACGAAGAGACCTGAAATGGAACGAGAATCCTCACGAAAGTGTACCACAGCGGCCAGCATGCAATTCTCCATGGACGCACCAGCATATCATGGATTCAATGCAACGGTGGGTTGATGGATGTATCTTTGCTAACGGAGGGCATTTTTAACATCTCATTTAGGAAAGTGTTTCACATTGTGCTATTCAGTTTTTTTCTTGTGTGTTTCGCGTGTGTAAACTATTGAAGAGCTGTAGAAACTGACCCCTAACATGGAAATAAGCCGTTTCCCGATCCATGTTAAAATGTTCAATCCCGGGTCCGGCCATCCTGATATAGGTTTTTTATGGTTTCCCTACATCGCTCCAGGCAAATTCCGGGATGGTTCCTCTGAAATGGCACGGCCGACTTCCATCCCCGTCCTTCCCTAATCCGATGGGACCGATGACCTCGCTGTTTGCTCTCTTCCCCCAACCAACCCAACCCAAATTTTCAAATGTGTGTGACATCTTATGGGACTTAAGTGCTAAGGTCATCAGTCCCTAAGCTTACACAGTATTAACATAAATTATCCTAAGGACAAACACACACACACATGCCTGAGGGAGGACTCGAACCTCCGTCGGGACCCGATCCATGTTCGTGAACATATTTTCTTTCTCTACGTCTGAGGAACGTTTCGTGACGGTTTGGCCGTAGGTTTGGTTTCACCCTGTAGAGAGCACTTCGTGTAGCAGGTACACAGTGATGAGGAGACTGGAAGAAGGTAGAGAGAGAAGGATGATGATGGATGATAATGCATGATGATGATGATGATGATGTTTGCTTTGCGGGCCGCTTAACTGCATTGTTATCAGCACCCGTACAAATTCTTAATCTTTACACAGTCCAATCTCGCCACTTCTATGAATGATGATGAAATGACGAGGACAACTCAAACACCCAGTCCCCAGGCGGAGAAAATCCCCACCCTGGAGAGAGGTGCAGGACGGTACCATACCAATCTTCGAAACGTCAACAATCGATTGAGTCCAACACCAAAAAAACCAAAGATTTAAAGACATGTCGGTAGCTTACCTGTGAAAGAGGTAGAAGACGACATTGCTGCTGCAGTTGGTGGACAACTCCAGGGTGCACGGACCAATCACCCATTCAGGTCGCACTCCAGCCGTTGCTGCCAAAACACAAACATTCCATCTTTACTGGCGTCTTCTGCAAAGTTTCAGACTACTCTACCTGCTGCACTTTCATAACACACTGAAGAAACTGAACATTGGAGTTCCTTTAGCAGGCTCCGAAAGGATAACAAGTATCCTTTTCGGTGGTGGCAGCGGACGTTGGGACAGGTTGTCACGACTAACGGACCTCCGTCGAGGTTCGTTTCTTAATTACACTGCTGGGCTATAAAATTGGAGCACCGCGACTGCGGAATGCAGCGAACGTCAGTTTGGTGTAAGATGTACTACATGCTCAGATATGCAAATGGTTAGCATTCCAGCGCAACCACTTAACGCCTTTGGGAGTGGCGCCATCTACGTTTTCTATACAAAGAAATATTACACAGCGCGTTTTTCATTCTGAAATCGCATTGGAGTGTCCGTAGTTGGTGAGAGGATGAGGCTACCTCTGGTGTAAGAAGGAGAGACGCCTGCCAGCACATGCTGCCGTCCTGAGTGTCGAGGCTGCGGTCTGTCGTTCCGCAATGTCGCTGCTCGGAATGGCCGGCATGCCACGAGTCGTAAGAATGTGGAGTATATGGACTGAGGAGAGACACAGCACAGGGCCGGCCACGGCGTGTCAAAGTTCAAGCGTGCAGCGTCTGTGGGCCGCTTGTGGGCGAAGGCCCGACATGTCACTCGGGTTTGCTCGGCCCTTCTCGGAAGTTCTCGTAACAGCGCCGCATTTCATGTAACATTGCGGTGCGGCGTTTCTCGGTCGGCACAATTCTCTGAGTTCCGCAGAATCGTGGTGTCAGCACTGTTTTGCTACTTGTTCGTGGTATGGAGGACATTCACAGGTCCAGTGGCTGTTTGCAAAAAAGAGGCAGTCTAGCGATCTAACGTCACAATCCTTTAAAATGAATGGGACTGACTGAAGAGAGGGATGACAATTCTCAATTCGCATAAGCGATGGATAGTGCTTATACCACGCAGACACAATTTAAATATTTAGATGACAGTAAAAGAACGAAAAATTACAACGGTCCACAAGACGGGATTCAGTGTCTTGTACATCAAAAAGCACTTTTTGAGAAATTTGCAGGCATGCAGTATGGAAAGATATTGGTGGTATTAACAGTAAGTTTTCTGATTATTCCACTGTGAGTTGTAACTGTTTTCGATGGAACTGAATGGAGAGTATGGAGACTTTATGTATTACTGTAAAATACGTTGGTTAAGTCTCAGGCACCTTGGTTTTAGCAAGATGTAACATTTACTATGGTAGGATGTACAGAGAGGCCATAGATAAACAAAACACAAAAACAATTTCAACAGAAAAGGAGAAGGATTGAAATTAGGCATGTTGTGTGCCTTAGTGTTAAAGGAAAAAACAAAAAAAAAACACTGTCAACTGTTCCCCATTACAAGCTCCACAACATATGTCGGAGCGACTCCACGAGCTTAAGTAGCAGTCTGATGACGTCAGGAACCGACCGTTGCGTAGATATAATCAGTTCAGCTTGCTGAATTTGGCTGAGTCTGTAACAGCTTTCTGAGTCATTACAGCCACTGACGGTGTGTGCAGCATTGGAAGACGAAACGTTAGGCAGATAATTATGCCATGGACCACGGCCTAAGGCCCATAATAAACATATCAGCAATATTTGTAATTTATATTTTTTCCAAAAATATTGTGACACATTTAGCCGCGAAATGTTCCCTGAAAAAACCTGCCAGTCAAACTTTTGAATAATTCCGCAATTTATATACCAACTGTGACATCCAGTGCAAAGGAGCGTCATGGTTTTGAGAATCAGAATTCTTGTCCAAACCGCCGTTGTTCATACTGTCAGTCAGATTCTCTCTACAACCACGAAGACATTTCTTCCATAACTCACTACCGGCGTCAGACAGAGCTCTGAAAAATGACGATGTCCATGACAGATGTTGATAGACTCTGGTTATGTGTAGAGCCTTCTCCGATCCATGGTATATATTATATTTGCAGCAAATGTACTGTCGCACTGGTCATAAACCATGTAAAGATGCAAGATGTGTATTATATTCTGAATTTACGAGTATATTATGTTATTGTCACATATAGCAAAGGAAATATTACATGGTGAAACAGAAAAAACAGGAACTTTTGAAACACCCAATAGAAACAGAAAAAACAGGAGGAAACTTTTGCAGGGAGCATTTGAATCACCACAACTTGCCTTTTAAGGGGCAGTAATCCAAATTACTAGGGCTGGAACTTCAATAGCGGCAACTATTTGTTCACAACCGATACAAAACAGTTACGTGTTTGCACCTGTTACTGCCCTTCAGAGTAGTCACCAGCGTTATCTGGAAATCGTTGCCACCGATGTGGAAGGCGTAGTATACCGTTAGCAGAGTTTAAATTCCAAACCTCGTATATAATCTCCAGAATGAGATTTTCACTCTGCAGCGGAGTGTGCGATGATACGAAACTTCCTGGCAGATTAAAACAGAGTGCCCGACCGAGACTCGAACTCGGGACCTTTGCCTTTCGCGGGCAAGTGCTCTACCAACTGAGCTACCGAAGCACGACTCACGCTCGGTACTCACAGCTTTACTTCTGCCAGTACCTCGTCTCCTACCTTCCAAACTTTACAGAAGCTCTCCTGCGAGCCTTGCAGAACTAGCACTCCTGAAAGAAAGGATATTGCGGTGACATGGCTTAGCCACAGCCTGGGGGATGTTTCCAGAATGAGATTTTCACTCTGCAGCGGAGTGTGCGCTGATATGAAACTTCCTGGCAGATTAAAACTTTGTGCCCGACCGAGACTCGGACTCGGGACCTTTGCCTTTCGCGGGCAAGTGCTCTACCAACTGAGCTACCGAAGCACGACTCACGGTCGGTACTCACAGCTTCACTTCTGCCAGTACCTCGTCTCCTACCTTCCAAACTTTACAGAAGCTCTCCTGCGAACCTTGCAGAACTAGCACTCCTGAAAGAAAGGATATTGCGGAGACATGGCTTAGCCACAGCCTGGGGGATGTTTCCAGAATGAGATTTTCACTCTGCAGCGGAGTGTGCGCTGATATGAAACTTCCTGGCAGATTAAAACTGTGTGCCCGACCGAGACTCGGACTCGTGACCTTTGCCTTTCGCGGGCAAGTGCTCTACCAACTGAGCTACCGAAGCACGACTCACGCCCGGTACTCACAGCTTTACTTCTGCCAGTACCTCGTCTCCTACCTTCCAAACTTTACAGAAGCTCTCCTGCGAACCTTGCAGAACTAGCACTCCTGAAAGAAAGGATATTGCGGAGACATGGCTTAGCCACAGCCTGGGGGATAGCTTCTGTAAAGTTTGGAAGGTAGGAGACGAGGTACTGGCAGAAGTACAGCTGTGAGTACCGGCCGTGAGTCGTGCTTCGGTAGCTCAGTTGGTAGAGCACTTGCCCGCGAAAGGCAAAGGTCCCGAGTTCGAGTCTCGGTCGGGCACACAGTTTTAATCTGCCAGGAAGTTTCATACCAGCGCACACTCCGCTGCAGAGTGAAAATCTCATTCTGGAAACATCCCCCAGGCTGTGGCTAAGCCATGTCTCCGCAATATCCTTTCTTTCAGGAGTACTAGTTCTGTAAGGTTCGCAGGAGAGCTTCTGTAAAGTTTGGAAGGTAGGAGACGAGGTTCTGGCAGAAGTAAAGCTGTGAGTACCGGGCGTGAGTCGTGCTTCGGTAGCTCAGTTGGTAGAGCACTTGCCCGCGAAAGGCAAAGATCCCGAGTTCGAGTCTCGGTCGGGCACACAGTTTTAATCTGCCAGGAAGTCTCGTATATAATATTATATACCGGTATATAATATTATATAATGTTTGAATATTATATCCATATTCTCAGTTAGAATATAATAAATTTCCTTGAGGCCGAAAAGCTAGCTTTTGTTCACGAATCAGCACGGTTTTAGAGAGTAGCATGCGCGCGAAAATTAGTTTGTCCTTTTCTCACACGATATACTGAGAACTATGGATGAAGGGCAACAGACAGATTACACTATTCTAGATTTCTGGAAAGCATCTGACATAATGCCGCACAGCAGACTGTTAACGAAGGTACGAGCATATGGGAAAGGTTCCCAGACATGGGAGCGGTTCGAAGACTTATTGAGTAATAGACCCTATTACGTTTTCCTCGACGTTGAGTGTTCATCACAGACAAGGGTATGGTCAGGTGTGTCCCATGGAAGTGTGATAGGGCCTCTATTTTTTTCAGTACTCATAAATAATCTAGCGGAGAGTGTGGATAGCTACCTGTGATTGTTTGCTGATGATACTCTGGTGTACGGGATGGTGTCGAGGTTGAGTGACTGTAGCAGGATACAAAAAAATGGTTCAAATGGCTCTGAGCACTATGGGACTTAACATCTTAGGTCATAAGTCCCCTAGAACTTAGAACTACTTAAACCTAACTAACCTAAGGACATCACACACACCCATGCCCGAGGCAGGATTCGAACCTGCGACCGTAGCAGTCCCGCGGTTCCGGACTGCAGCGCCAGAACCGCACGGCCACCGCGGCCGGCCAGGATACAACAACGTTGTTCTAAGTTTACAAAAATATACGTTAATGCGGATGAGCAGGAAAAACAGACCGGTAATGTTCGGATACAGCCTTAGCAGTGTCCTGCTTGACACAGCTACCTCCCTTAAATATATGGGCCTAACGTTGCAAAGCGATATGAAATGAACGAGCATGTGAAAATTGCGGTAGCGAAGGCATATGGTCGACTTCGGTTTAGTGGGAGAATTTTGGGAAAGTGTGTTTCATCTGTGAAAAAGACCACATACAGGACATAAGTGCGACCTATTCTTGAATACTGACCGAGTGTTTGGGATCCGGAACAGGTCGGATTAAAAGAAGACATCGAAGCGATTCAGAGGTGTTGTTACCGGTAGGTTCTAACTACACGCAGTATTACGGAGATGCTTCGGGAACTCAAATGGATATCACTGGAGGAGAGGCGACGTTCGAGACACGCTTGGGGATTATTTAGAAAACCGGAATTTAAAGGTGACTGCACGTCGATTCTACTGCCGCCAACGCAAGGACCACGAAAATAAGATACGAGAAATCGGGGCTCATACGAAGGCATACAGATAGTCGTTTTTTCCTCACTGTATTTGCAAGTGGAATGGGAAAGCAAATAACTAGTAGTGGTACAGGGAACCCTCCGCCACGCACCGTACGGTGGCTTGCGAAGGATGTATGTACACTGGTGTCCAAGATTAAAGCAACATACGGAAATTTTCCAAAATTGCGTTTATTTTGCCACAAAACAGTATAAACTGGTGACAGCAAAGTAGAACAATGTAAAGAATACAGAACGTAAACTAATGCAATACGCAGAGCGGTAAACAAAAATTTTCTTCGCATTTTTTTTCCAACCAAGCGGATTTGCACACACATGCCGACAATTTTTAATGTGCTCAGTATGGAGTGTGACCACCTCTGGCAGCAAAACAGGCCTGACAACGACGGGACATGCTGCGAATGATGTCATCAGTGCCTTGTTGAGGCAATAACGCCCATTATTCTTGCAGAACTGCTCGTTAGTCTTGGGGTGTGGGTGGTGGATGCTGACGTGGTGCAAGCCGTCTCCCTAGTGCATCTCAGATATGCTCTATGGGAATAAGTATGAAGTTGGGTATCGGGAGAGCGAGGAGGCCACGCCATGTGTGCAATATCTTCCGTTTCCAAGGAACCATCAACCACACTTGCTCTATAAGGTCGAGCATTATAGTCTGTCAATACGGAGTCTAGGCCCACTGCACCTCGCATCAACCGCACATGAGGTCTCAAGATCTCATAACGATACCTGGGAGCAGTTAAAATTTGCCGATTCAACTGTACAAGTTCATGTAGAGATGTTCGAGTGGTCAACATAATCCCTGCCACACCATCAGAGATCCTCTTCGATATCGGTCTCTTTACACAATGTTTTGGTCCCAAAATCGTATTCAACATTCCCTCCAGAGTCGAATCTGTCGAGAGTCACTCCCCAGACAGAATTGGGACTCATCTGTGAAAAGAACTTTAGCCCACTACTCGGCCGTCCAGGTGGCAAGTTGACGACTCCAATCTAGACGTTCCTTTCTGTGAAGATGTGTTATAGGTATTCACACAGCAGGTCTCCGACAATAAAGGCCTCTCTGCCGAAGCCTTCTGTACACCGTTTGCCTCGATACAGCACGACCAGTGGATACTGCGAGTTCACATATCTGTTGCCGTGCAGTACTAAGGCGGCACCGTCGTACCATTACAGCCAAATAACGGTCTTCTCTTTCTGATGCCACACGTGGTTGGCCCTGCCGTGGTCTTTGGGATACAGTTTCGGCCTCTGTAAACTGTCGCGACATCCGAGGAACAACAGAACGATTCACATTAATCCATCGCGCCACATCAGTTTGCGACCGTCTTGTTTCCATTCTTCCTATGGCCCTTCACTGCAGAAAGCCTGGTACTCGTCTTCTCTGTGCTATGCTGCACCGTCTGTGATTTTGTACACAGCGATTTTGGATGTGCGACTGTCCCGTTTCATAGGTGCCCTGAAGTGGTGTGGTTGTCCATTGACCGGAATGCCGTCTTCCGTGCAGAACACGATCATACGGACATCTGTTGACAGTTTGTTTGAATATATCTTGAATTAGACACCAGTGTAGGTGTAGATAGTGTCCTCCAGTAACTATGCATTCTTCCAATCTGCTCTTAAGGTTCCTCCTCGATTACCGTTACATCTCAACTGGGATCCCACGAATTTCGTTCTGAGTTCATAGTTTCAGTTCATCCAGTATTCTTGACCGAGTCGTGTAGGCCAACTCTTAAGTCAGCCACACAAGGAAAAAAATCACAGACGCAAAAATCCGGTTATCTAGGGGAGGGGAGGGGGGGGGCAAGGAATGTCATCGAGTCTTGAGAGGCCACAGTTACTGAAGAGTTCTCGCACAGGCCTCATTGACTGCCTTGTAGTGAACGATGTCACATCATGCCATTTAAACCAGGTTTAGTGAAGTTGTAGAATATTGTTCAATGTAGGTGCAAATAAAAGTTGCAACATAATACCTGTGATCCGCTCCTCATTTCCGAATAAGCAAGGTCTGATGACCCCATGAAACGAAACTACACAACATACTGACGTGTGACAGGCGTTCATGAACTTCATTAAGGTTTCGGTCTGCCCAGTAACGGTAGTCCAGCCTATTTACGTAACTTGTGACATGAAAATGAGCCTCATCTGACAGCCACAGCTTGTCCAGAAAGCCATTGTCCTCGTTTATGTTCGTCATAACTTGCTTACAAAATTCTAATCGCAACTGGTAATTGTTTTTCTTCAATTGTTGCACGATCCGCAATTTGTATGGATGAAATTTTAAAACCGGCCGGAGTGCCCGTGCGGTTCTAGGCGCTACAGTCTGGAACCGAGCGACTGCTACGGTCGCAGATTCGAATCCTGCCTCGGGCATGGATGTGTGTGATGTCCTTAGGTTGTTGTTCTGGTCTTCAGTCCTGAGACTGGTTTGATGCAGCTCTCCATGCTACTCTATCCTGTGCAAGCTTCTTCATCTCCCAGTACTTACTGCAACCTACATCCTTCTGAATCTGCTTAGTGTATTCATCTCTTGGTCTCCCTCTACGAATTTTACCCTCCACGCTGCCCTCCAATACTAAATTGGTGATCCCTCGATGTCTCAGAACATGTCCTACCAACCGATCCCTTCTTCTAGTCAAGTTGTGCCACAAGCTCCTCTTCTCCACAATTCTATTCAATACCTCCACATTAGTTATGCGATCTACCCATCTAATCTTCAGCATTCTTCTGTACCACCACATTTCGAAAGCTTCTATTCTCTTCTTGTCTAAACTATTTAACGTCCTTGTTTCACTTCCATACATGGCTACACTCCATACAAATACTTTCAGAAACGACTTCCTGACATTTAAATCTATACTCGATGTTAACAAATTTTTCTTCTTCAGAAACGCTTTCCTTCCCATTGCCAGTCTACATTTTATATCCTCTCTACTTCGACCACCATAAGTTATTTTGCTCCCCAAATAGCAAAACTCCTTTGCTACTTTAAGTGTCTCATTTCCTAATCTAATTCCCTCAGCATCACCCGATTTAATTCGATTACATTCCATTATCCTCGTTTTGCTTTTGTTGATGATCATCTTATACCCTCTTTTCAAGACACTGTCCATTCCGTTCAACTGCTCTTCCAAGTCCTTTGCTGTCTCTGACAGAATTACAATGTCATCGGCGAACCTCAACGTTTTTATTTCTTCTCCATGGATTTTAATACCTACTCCGAACTTTTCTTTTGTTTCCTTTATTGCTTGCTCAATATACAGATTGAATAACATCGGGGATAGGCTACAACCCTGTCTCACTCCCTTCCCAACCACTGCTTGCCTTTCATACCTCTCGACTCTTATAACTGCCATCTGCTTTCTGTACAAATTGTAAATAGCCTTTCGCTCCCTGTATTTTACCCCTGCCACCTTCAGAATTTGAAAGAGAGTATTCCAATCAACGTTGTCAAAAGCTTTCTCTAAGTCTACAAATGCTAGAAACGTAGGTTTGTCTTTCCTTAATCTTTCTTCTAAGATAAGTCGTAAGGTCAGTATTCCCTCACGTGTTCCAACATTTCTACGGAATCCAAATTGATCTTCCCCGAGGTTGGCTTCTATCAGTTTTTCCGTTCGTCTGTAAAGAATTCGCGTTAGTATTTTGCAGCTGTGACTTATTAAACTGATTGTTCGGTAATTTTCACATCTGTCAACACCTGCTTTCTTTGGAATTGGAATTATTATATTCTTCTTGAAGTTTGAGGGTATTTCGCCTGTCTCGTACATCTTGCTCACCAGATGGTAGATTTTTGTCAGGACTGGCTCTCCCAAGGCTATCAGTAGTTCTAATGGAATGTTGTCTACTCCGGGGGCCTTTTTTCGACTCAGGTCTTTCAGTGCTCTGTCAAACTCTTCACGCAGTATCATATCTCCCATTTCATCTTCATCTACATCCTCTTCCATTTCCATAATATTATCCTCAAGTACATCGCCCTTGTATAGACCCTTTATATACTCCTTCCACCTTTCTGCTTTCCCTTCTTCTTTAGAACTGGGTTTCCATCAAAGCTCTTGATATTCATGCAAGTGGTTCTCTTTTCTCCAAAGGTATCTTTAATTTTCCTGTAGGCGGTATCTATCTTACCCCTAGTGATATATGCCTCTACATCCTTTCATTTGTCCTCTAGCCATGCCTGTTTAGCCATTTTGCACTTCCTGTCGATATCATTTTTGAGACGTTTGTATTCCTTTTTGCCTGCTTCATTTACAGCATTTTTATATTTTCTCCTTTCATCAATTAAATTCAATATTTCTTCTGTTACCCAAGGGTTTCTACCAGCCCTCGTCTTTTTACCTATTTGATCCTCCGTTGCCTTCACTATTTCATCCCTCAATGCTACCCATTCCTCTTCTACTGTATTTTTTCCCCCATCCCTGTCAATTGTTCCCTTATGCTCTCCCTGAAACTCTGTACAACCTCTGGTTCTTTCAGTTTATCCAGGTCCCAGTGTTAGCTATTATTAAGTTATGCTCTGCACAAAATTCTACCAGGCGGCTTCCTCTTTCATTTCTGTACCCCAATACATATTCACCTACTATGTTTCCTTCTCTCCCTTTTCCTACTCTCGAATTCCAGTCACCCATGACTATTAAATTTTCGTCTCCCTTCACTGCCTGAATAATTTCTTTTATCTCATCATACATTTTATCAATTTCTTCATCATCTGCAGAGCTAGTTGGCATACAAACTTGTACTACTGTAGTAGGCGTGGGCTTCGTGTCTATCTTGGCCACAATAATGCGTTCACTATGCTGTTTGTAGTAGCGTACCCGTACTCCTATTTTTTTGTTCATTATTAAACCTACTCCTGCATTACCCCTATTTGATTTTGTGTTTATAACCCTGTATTCACCTGACCAAAAGTCTTGTTCCTCCTGCCACCGACCTTCACTAATTCCCACTATATCTAACTTTAACCTATCCATTTCCCTTTTTAAATTTTCTAACCTACCTGCCCGATTAAGGGATCTGACATTCCACGCTCCGATACGTAGAACGCCAGTTTTCTTTCTCCTGATAACGACATCCTCTTGAGTAGTCCCCGCCCGGAGATCCGAATGGGGGACTATTATACCTCCGGAATATTTTACCCAAGAGGACGCCATCATCATTTAATCATACAGTAAAGCTGCATGCCCTCGGGAACAATTACGGCTGTAGTTTCCCCTTGCTTTCAGCCGTTCGCAGCACCAGAACAGCAAGGCCATTTTGGTTAATGTCACAAGCGCAGATCAGTCAATCATCCAGACTGTTGCCCTTGCAACTACTGAAAAGGCTGCTGCCCCTCTTCAGGAACCACACGTTTGTCTGGCCTCTCAACAGATACCCCTCCGTTGTGGCTGCACCTACGGTACGGCTATCTGTATCGTTGAGGCACGCAAGCCTCCCCACCAAGGGCAAGGTCCATGGTTCATGTGGGGAAGGTCCTTAGGTTAGTTAGGTTTAATTGGTTCTAAGTTCTAGGCGACTGATGACTTTAGAAGTTACGTCGCATAGTGCTCAGAGCCATTTGAACCATTTTTTTGAAATTTTAAATGGAAATGGAGAATTCGGCGAAATTTTCTCGAGTCACTCTGTCCACACTGCTTCCTTATGAACTGAACGCCGTGGACTCCATAAAACTGAAACGCGTATATCTTCGAGGTTCAGCGGAGTATGTGCACTTCTCGGTGGCCTTGATGGTACATTTTTAAAGCGCATCCAGTCCCTTTAAATATATTAATCCAAACGTCGGAACTCCCTCTTCGCACTTTCCAAACTACCACTGTTTTTGTAAAATATCTTTAGGCAAAAGCATGCTATTGACCGTTCCACAGATCCATAGTTATTCGTTGGCTAGATTGTTTACAGTTCGAGGTCACTGTTCCACAGTGCTGTCAACAGCATATGGCTGGCTTTGTGCATTTTTGTGTCACCAATGCGTTATGTCCTCTGGAAAATATATGACTAATGCTATGTCATTCATAGACAACCGCTGACAGACAACAGAAGAATATGGAGAGGCAATCTAGACAAAGGACGAAAGCCTCTGAAAGAAGCACAGATGAAGAGTTACCAAGTGAATCAGAAAGTCCTACCTTCATGAAACAGCTGTTCAAACTTTAAACTTCGTTTACTGAAAAGAGAGTCTACCATCCCTGCAAGAGAATTTACATCTCCAAAAATATTTCTAAGAACGTTAAACTCAAACATTGCAACTCAGCAGTAAGACCCTCCATACTGTACGCCTTTGAATGCCTCTTGATGAACAGGAAGGGTCCACTCAGGAAACTGGAGCCAAAGGAACTGAAAACGCTAAGGAGAATACTAGGGCCAATGAGAGAAGAGGATGGCTCCTACAAGATCAGACACAGCAGTGAGCTTTACCGTCTCCAAGAAGACATAATCACATCAATGAGGATAAGTTGACTGGCCTTCTATGGTCATTTAACCCGAATGAACTCATGCAGACTCAGGAATGGGATATTCACCATAACGTGCAGAGAGAAAGCATCCAAGAACAAATGGATCACCTCAAACCTGGAGTAACTTGAAATTCCGTTAGAAACCATACAGTACAGGTCCATATTCCGGCAGAAAACTCTACAAGAGGTACCGGTGTCCCCAGTGTCCCTTACCAGCAAAAAGATCACAGAACTGGGGCCAAACTGGACGTAGGAGAGAAATCGTGCTCACAGCCATAGAATGAAAGCTTTTTGGCATAAGACGAAACAGAAGACACGTGTAAAGAGTCAAACGAGCCTCGTGATCCTAAGTGGGCCCTAACGAAAAGAAGAAGTACCAACAGAAGTTGGTGAAAAATTTTTCAGTTTTTTCAGCCATAATACAGGGTGGTCCACTGATCGTGACCGGGCCAAATATCTCACGAAATAAGCGTCAAACGAAAACACTACAAAGAACGAAACTTGTCTAGTTTGAAAGGGGAAACCAGAAGGCACTATGGTTGGCCCGCTAGATGGCGCTGCCATAGGTCAAACTGATATCAACTGCGTTTTTTTCTTTAAATAGGAGCCCCCATTTTTATTACATATTCGTGTAGTACGTAAAGACATATGAATATTTTAGTTGGACCACTTTTTTCGCTTTGTGGTAAATGGCGCTGTAATAGTCACAAACTTATAAGTACGTGGTATTTGCTCCGGCATACATTACCCGTGTTGAAACGGACCGTTTACCAATTGCGGAAAAGGCCGATATCGTGTTGATGTATGGCTATTGCGATCAAAATGTCCAACGGGCGTGTGCTATGTATGCTGCTCGGTATCCTGGACGACATTATCCAAGTATCCGGATCGTTCGCCAGATAGTTACGTTTTTTAAGGAAACTGGAAATGTTCAGCCACATGTAAAACGTCAACCACAAACTGCAACAAATGATGATACCCAAGTAGGTGTTTTAGCTGCTGTCGCGATAATCCGCTCATCAGTATAAGACAAATTGCGCGAGAATCGGGAATCTCAAAAAAGATGGTGTTGAGAATGCTACATCAACATCGATTGCACCCGTCGTGTACAGTTCTGCCACTGGGCACAAGAGAAATTACGGGGCGATGACAGATTTTTTGCACGCGTTCTATTTAGCGACGAAGTGTCATTCACCAACAGCGGTAACGTAAACCGGCATAATATGCACTATTGCGTAACGGAAAATCCAGGATGGCTGCGACAAGTGAAACATCAGCGACCTTGGCGGGTTAAAGTGTGGTGCGGCATTATGGGAGGAAGGATAATTGGCCCCCATTTTATCGATGGAAATCTAAATGGTGCAATGTATGCTGATTTCCTACGTAATGTTCTACCGATGTTACTACAAGATGTTTCACTGCATGATAGAATGACGATGTACTTCCAAAATGATGGATGTCCGGCACATAGCTCGCGTGCGGTTGAAGCTGTATTGAATAGCATATTTCATGACACTTACCCCCATGAACCATGGACCTTGCCGTTGGTGGGGAGGCTTGCGTGCCTCAGCGATACAGATAGCCGTACCGTAGGTGCGGCCACAACGGAGGGGTATCTGTTGAGAGGCCAGACAAACGTGTGGTTCCTGAAGAGAGGCAGCAGCCTTTTCAGTAGTTGCAGGGGCAACAGTCTGGATGATTGACTGATCTGCCCTTGTAACAATAACCAAAACGGCCTTGCTGTGCTGGTACTGCGAACGGCTGAAAGCAAGGGGAAACTACGGCCGTAATTTTTCCCGATGGCATGCAGCTTTACTGTATGATTAAATGATGATGGCGTCCTCTTGGGTAAAATATTCCGGAGGTATAATAGTCCCCCATTCGGATCTCCGAGCGGGGACTACTCAAGAGGATGTCGTTATCAGAAGAAAGAAAACTAGCGTTCTACGTATCGGAGCGTGGAATGTCAGATCCCTTCATCAGGCAGGTAGGTTAGAAAATTTAAAAAGGGAAATGGATAGGTTAAAGTTAGATATGGTGGGAATTAGTGAAGTTCGGTGGCAGGAGGAACAAGACTTTTGGTCAGGTGAATACAGGGTTATAAACACAAAATCAAATAGGGGTAATGCAGGAGTAGGTTTAATAATGAACAAAAAAATAGGAGTACGGGTACGCTACTACAAACAGCATAGTGAACGCATTATTGTGGCCAAGATAGATACGAAGCCCACACCTACTACAGTAGTACAAGTTTATATGCCAACTAGCTCTGCAGATGACGAAGAAATCGAAGAAATGTATGATGAAATAAAAGAAATTATTCAGGTAGTGAAGGGTGACGAAAATGTAATAGTCATGGATGACTGCAATTCGGTAGTAGGAAAAGGGAGAGAAGGCAACGTAGTAGGTGAATATGGATTGGGGCTAAGAAATAAAAGAGGAAGTCGTCTGGTAGAATTTTGCACAGAGCACAACTTAATCATAGATAACACTTCGTTCAAGAATCATAAAAGAAGCCTGGAGATACTGACAGGTCTCAGATTGATTATATAATGGTAAGACAGAGATTTAGGAACCAGGTTTTAAATTGTAAGACATTTCCAGGGGCAGATGTGGACTCTGACCACAATCTATTGGTTATGACCTGTAGATTAAAACTGAAGAAACTGCAAAAAGGTGGGAATCTAAGGAGATGGGACCTGGATAAACTGAAAGAACCAGAGGTTGTACAGAGTTTCAGGGAGAGCATATGGGAACAATTGACAGGAATGGGGGAAAGAAATACAGTAGAAGAGGAATGGGTAGCATTGAGGAATGAAATAGTGAAGGCAGCAGAGGATCAAATAGGTAAAAAGACGAGGGCTGATAGAAACCCTTGGGTAACAGAAGAAATATTGATTTTATTGATGAAAGGAGAAAATATAAAGATGCAGTAAATGAAGCAGGCAAAAACGAATACAAACGTCTCAAAAATGATATCGACAGGAAGTGCAAAATGGCTAAGCAGGGATGGCTAGAGGACAAGTGTAAGGATGTAGAGGCTTATCTCACTAGGGGTAAGATAGATACTGCCTACAGGAAAGTTAAAGAGACCTTTGGAGATAAGAGAATCACTTGTATGAACATCAAGAGCTCAGATGGAAACCCAGTTCTAAGCAAAGAAGGGAAAGCAGAAAGGTGGAAGGAGTATATAGAGGGTCTATACAATGGCGATGTACTTGAGGACAATATTATGGAAATGGATGTAGATGAAGATGAAATGGGAGATACGATACTGCGTGAAGAGTTTGACAGAGCACTGAAAGACCTGAGTCGAAACAAGGCCCCCGGAGTAGACAACATTCCATTGGAACTACTGACGGCCTTGGGAGAGCCAGTCCTGACAAAACTCTACCATCTGGTGAGCAAGATGTATGAAACAGGCGAAATACCCTCAGACTTCAAGAAGAATATAATAATTCCAATCCCAAAGAAAGCAGGTGTTGACAGATGTGAAAATTACCGAACAATCAGTTTAATAAGCCACAGCTGCAAAATACTAACACAAATTCTCTACAGACGAATGGAAAAACTAGTAGAAACCGACCTCGGGGAAGATCAGTTTCGATTCCGTAGAAATATTGGAACACGTGAGGCAATACTGACCTTACGACTTATCTTAGAAGAAAGATTAAGGAAAGGCAAACGTACGTTTCTAGCATTTGTAGACTTAGAGAAAGCTTTTGACAATGTTGACTGGAATACTCTCTTTCAAATTCTAAAGGTGGTGGGGGTAAAATACAGGGAGCGAAAGGCTATTTACAATTTGTACAGAAACCAGATGGCAGTTATAAGAGTCGAGGGACATGAAAGGGAAGCAGTTGTTGGGAAGGGAGTAAGACAGGGTTGTAGCCTCTCCCCGATGATATTCAATCTGTATATTGAGCAAGCACCAAAGGAAACAAAAGAAAAATTCGGAGTAGGTATTAAAATCCATGGAGAAGAAATAAAAACGTTGAGGTTCGCCGATGACATTGTAATTGTCAGAGACAGCAAAGGACTTGGAAGAGCAGTTGAACGGAATGGACAGTGTTTTGAAAGGAGGATATGAGATGAACATCAACAAAAGCAAAACGAGGATAATGGAATGTAGTCAAATTAAATCGGGTGATGCTGAAGGGATTAGATCAGGAAATGAGACACTTAAAGTAGTAAAGGAGTTTTGCTATTTGGGGAGCAAAATAACTGATGATGGTCGAAGTAGAGAGGATATAAAATGTAGACTGGCAATGGCAAGGAAAGCGTATCTGAAGAAGAGAAATTTGTTATCATCGAGTATAGATTTAAGTGTCAGGAAGTCATTTCTGAAAGTATTTGTATGGAGTGTAGCCATGTATGGAAGTGAAACATGGACGATAAATAGTTTGGACAAGAAGAGAATAGAAGCTTTCGAAATGTGGTGCTACAGAAGAATGCTGAAGATTAGATGGGTAGATCACATAACTAATGAGGAAGTATTGAATAGGATTGGGGAGAAGAGGCGTTTGTGGCACAACTTGACCAGAAGAAGGGATCGGTTGGTAGGACATGTTCCGAGGCATCAAGGGATCACCAATTTAGTATTGGAGGGCAGCGTGGAGGGTAAAAATCGTAGAGGGAGACCAAGAGATGAATACACTAAGCAGATTCAGGAGGATGTAGGTTGCAGTAGGTACTGGGAGATGAAGAAGCTTGCACAGGATAGAGTAGCATGGAGAGCTGCATCAAACCAGTCTCAGGACTGAAGACCACAACAACAACATTTCATGACAGGTGGATTGGTCGTCGACGCACCATACCATGGCCCGCACGTTCGCCGGATCTGACGTCCCTGGATTTCTTTCTGTAGGGAAAGTTGAAGGATATTTGCTATCGTGATCCACGGACATCACCTGACTACATGCGTCAGCGCATTGTCAATGCATGTGCGAACATTACGGAAGGCGAAGTACTCGCTGTTGAGAGAAATGTCGTTACACGTATTGCCAAATGCATTGAGGTTGACGGACATCAATTTGAGCATTTATTGTATTAATGTGGTATTTGCAGGTAATTACGCAGTAACAGCATGTGTTCTCAGAAATGATAAGATTACAAAGGTACATGTATCACATTAGAACAACCGAAATAAAATGTTCAAACGTACCTACGGTCTGTATTTTAATTTAAAAAACCTATCTGTCACCGACTGTTCGTCTAAAATTGTGAGCCGTATGTTTGTGACTATTACAGCGCCATCTATCACAAAGCGAGAAAAGTGGTCCAACTAAAACATTCGTATTTCTTTATGTACTACACGAATATGTAATAAAAATGGGGGTTCCTATTTTTAAAAAACGCATTTGATATCCGTTTGACCTATGGCAGCCCCATCTAGCGGGCCAACCATTGCACCATTTGGTTTTCCACTTAAAGCTAGACAAGTTTCGTTCTTTGTAGTTTCTTCGTTTGAGGCTTATTTCATGAGATATTTGGCCCGATCACGATCAATGGACCACCCCGTATATATATTAGAAATAATAATTTATTGAAATAGTTTTGACGAAACTTATCTTTATAGTGCCAGTATAGCAGGATCTCTGGGTCCTGTTAATGCAGGCGATTGTGTCCTATACTCGCAGTCAACAAGGAAACGTAAGACTACGTGTCGCCAGTGCTATACAGGTGTACCCCGGTACAGAGAATGTCTGGCTGTTGTCTGTCTCCTCCAGATCTCCCACCCATAGAGAACATTTGATCATTGATTGCCAACGCACTGGCACACCACAACACGTCAGCCAGTAAGATTAATGGAATCTGGAATAGAGTTGGAGAGGCGTGGAATCCCTCAACCGTGTCTTTCATCCAAGCTCAGTTGACTAGATTACCAGTTGGGTTAACATGTTGTTGTTGCTGCCAGAGGTAGTAGATCCGTATACTAAATTAAGTACCCTGTAATTCCCCAAACAATCTAAAATCTGGCTTCTTACTATACTGTAAAAGTATAGTAACTCACAATTCGTTACTTACTTTCGGCATCTACATATATACTCCGTAAGCCAGCACACAGTGATGGTGAAGGATACGCAGTGACAGTGTGTAGGGAAGCAGCCTACTCACACTGTAGTAAATTCACATCAGTCTTTCCATTGTGTGCCAGCCAGTCCGCTGTAACTAGCTCTGACGTCATAAATGTTGCGCAATACATTAAAAATCAAGCAAATAACCTAAAACATTTCTAGGATGTCAGGAGTAATACTAAATTAATGTGTGTTGAATATCAGTTCGATAACTTTAGCCATTTTCGAAATTTGGACGTTTTTCTGTAAAAATCATTGGCGCAACAGAAAAGAGCTAGAGAGTTAAAAATTTATAATTAGATTCATTTTTCATAATTATTTAATAAAAACAGTCTTCTGGATCTCACAAATTAAGATTTTAGTGGAAATTCGTGATTTTCTGGTTTTCGTCTCAAAACTTAAGGAAGCAAGATAGATTAAGTAGGCTAATAAATAAGGCTAGGATGTTTATATTTAAGTAGAATGGAGATCCGCTATCACCATAAGGATGTGAGAAGTTTCATTTGAATACCTATAAAACTATAGCGATAGCGTATCTCCAAAGGGCCAGTTCAGAGCTCGTCTACTGCGTGCAATGTAATTAAATTAATTCTCTCGCCCAAAATATTTAACTTAGCCACATCAAAATTTTATTATGATTACGTACCTGTGTGCTGAATGCACATTTAAATTAAGAGCTTCATCGGCCATCAGCAAAAGAAGCTATGATTTATTCGGTAACTTAAAGTGGTGCATTACTAGCCCAGCGGCTAGTCGGGAGAGCCGATTTGATCAGGCGTTCCCTTAGCCGTCCGCACCGCGGCTTTATATACAAGAACGCTGCGCGAGGAAGCAAGGCCCCAGTTCTCTCCAGACGCTGAATAGCACGCCATATGTGTCGGGAGTCGCGTCGCGTCGGTATCATTGCTACAAACAGCCTCGGAGGCCGTATTAAGTTACTCGAGATACGCGTACCATGAAATCATTTTCGAGTGAAGTGTTAATTCTGGTATGACTATAATTATCGATCTTCAGTTTGCGTATTGTCGTATTTTCACGTGCCGCCGCGGGACAAACATTCTACCATTTTTAGCGTGGCGTTTGGTGAACCTAATCATCAAATTTTGGCGAGCATTCATTTAAATATTTAATTTGGACAGTTATATTGGCATCAGCGCATTAGACTCTGAACTGCTCTGTTAGTTAGATTGTGTGGATTCTTTTTTTTTTTTTTTTCATCTGTGACTTTCAGAATATATTCAACTATTTTAGAAAATCGTTTTTGATTATGAATCCCAGACAATCTCCTATTCCCCCAGAGCTATAAGCTGTAACTACACTCCTGGAAATTGAAATAAGAACACCGTGAATTCATTGTCCCAGGAAGGGGAAACTTTATTGACACATTCCTGCGGTCAGATACATCACATGATCACACTGACAGAACCACAGGCACATAGACACAGGCAACAGAGCGTTCACAAT
Source organism: Schistocerca nitens (assembly GCF_023898315.1). Lineage (NCBI taxonomy): Eukaryota > Metazoa > Arthropoda > Insecta > Orthoptera > Acrididae > Schistocerca > Schistocerca nitens. The sequence continues at coordinate 216,612,575 of NC_064620.1, read as the reverse complement.
GTCGGCACTAGTACAGTGTATATCCACCTTTCGCAGCAATGCAGGCTGATATTGCCGGCCGAAGTGGCCGTGCGGTTAAAGGCGCTGCAGTCTGGAACCGCAAGACCGCTATGGTCGCAGGTTCGAATCCTGCCTCGGGCATGGATGTTTGTGATGTCCTTAGGTTAGTTAGGTTTAACTAGTTCTAAGTACTAGGGGACTAATGACCTCAGCAGTTGAGTCCCATAGTGCTCAGAGCCATTTCAACCAGGCTGCTATTCTCCCATGGAGACGATCGTAGAGATGCTGGATGTAGTCCTGTGGAACGGCTTGCCATGCCATTTCCATCTGGCGCCTCAGTTGGACCAGCGTTCGTGCTGGACGTGCAGACCGCGTGAGACGACGCTTCATCCAGTCCCAAACATGCTCAATGGGGGACAGATCCGGAGATCTTGCTGGCCAGGGTAGTTGACTTACACCTTCTAGAGCACGTTGGGTGGCACGGGATACATGCGGACGTGCATTGTCCTGTTGGAACAGCAAGTTCCCTTGCCGGTCTAGGAATGGTAGAACGATGGGTTCGATGACGGTTTGGATGTACCGTGCACTATTCAGTGTCCCCTCGACGATCACCAGTGGTGTACGGCCAGTGTAGGAGATCGCTCCCCACACCATGATGCCGGGTGTTGGCCCTGTGTGCCTCGGTCGTATGCAGTCCTGATTGTGGCGCTCACCTGCACGGCGCCAAACACGCATACGACCATCATTGGCACCAAGGCAGAAGCGACTCTCATCGCTGAAGACGACACGTCTCCATTCGTCCCTCCATTCACGCCTGTCGCGACACCACTGGAGGCGGGCTGCACGATGTTGGGGCGTGAGCGGAAGACGGCCTAACGGTGTGCGGGACCGTAGCCCAGCTTCATGGAGACGGTTGCGAATGGTCCTCGCCGATACCCCAGGAGCAACAGTGTCCCTAATTTGCTGGGAAGTGGCGGTGCGGTCCCCTACGGCACTGCGTAGGATCCTACGGTCTTGGCGTGCATCCGTGCGTCGCTGCGGTCCGGTCCCAGGTCGACGGGCACGTGCACCTTCCGCCGACCACTGGCGACAACATCGATGTACTGTGGAGACCTCACGCCCCACGTGTTGAGCAATTCGGCGGTACGTCCACCCGGCCTCCCGCATGCCCACTATACGCCCTCGCTCAAAGTCCGTCAACTGCACATACGGTTCACGTCCACGCTGTCGCGGCATGCTACCAGTGTTAAAGACTGCGATGGAGCTCCGTATGCCACGGCAAACTGGCTGACACTGACGGCGGCGGTGCACAAATGCTGCGCAGCTAGCGCCATTCGACGGCCAACACCGCGGTTCCTGGTGTGTCCGCTGTGCCGTGCGTGTGATCATTGCTTGTACAGCCCTCTCGCAGTGTCCGGAGCAAGTATGGTGGGTCTGACACACCGGTGTCAATGTGTTCTTTTTTCCATTTCCAGGAGTGTTTAAGTGTATTCTCAGATGAAGTGGGCACTAGTAATTCTAATTACAGGCTTCACGTTTTGCTAATCACTTTCTGGTTGCCAATATTGTAGTTAGAGAGCCAGTGTTGAGAACGGCAAAAGACAGCATAAATAATAGGAACATTTAACATCAATCATTTCCACCCGCCGCCCCACAAGCGTTAGTCTTCTCTTTCAAGTTTCATTCGCAAATGCAGCAAGAATACAGAGACTGCCTAATTGAAGGGCCAAAATATTATTACCACCTGCTTAACAGCTTGTTTGTCCGTCTGTGGAACAAATTACGTAATTGATTCTGGGTGTCAGAGATCCGGCAGTTCATTGGTGGGTTTTTGGAGGTATGTGGCATTGGATGTCTACGCACGGGTCACGTAATTCGCATAAATAATGCGCCGCTGATTTGCGTACGCGTTGATGGCGTCTGATAGCGGCCTAGATGGATTCTGTAGAATATACATCAAGCGAATTTTGCCACCGAGACATCATGAGAGTTCACTTTAATGCTCCTCAAACTACCGTAGCATGGTTCTGGCTCTGGGACACGGACAATTATATTGCTGAAAGATGACATTACCGTCGGAGAAGACATCAAGCGTGTAGGTATGCAGGTGGTTCGCAGCTGTCAGCGTGTCTTCGATTACCGCCACAGGTAGCATCCAAGCGCAGAATAATGTCTCCCATAGCATATTACTGCTCCCGCCTGCCTGTGTCCGTGGTGCGCTGCACGTTTCGAGCCGCCATTTACCTCGATGACGCCGTTATGGAGACGAGAAGCGACTTAGAGCAGCAAATATGCGATTCACCCGAAGAGCCGACACGTTTCCATTGACCGACGGTGGAATCCAGATGGTCCCGTGCCGACTGCAGTCGTAATTGGCGATGTCGTTGGGTCAACATGTGAACACGTAGGGGAGGTCTGCTGCAGAACTCCATGTTCAATAATGTATGATGAATGGCGTGCTCCAAAACACTTTCGCGTGCACCAGCATTGTGTTCTTTCGGCAGAGACCACAGATCACCATCTGTCCTACTTTTCAGAGCAGACACGCTTCCAAATCCCACCTTCTGCGAAGAGTCGTGGCTGTCTAACCATTTAGCGCCTAGTGGTAGTTTTGCTATTATACATGGCGTGCATTCGATACGTCCTTTATATTTTTTCGGAGATATTTAGTACCACATGTCTAAGCACAGGTCACGAAATTCCCGTAAATTACGGACTGGTTGTTAATGGACGCGGATATGGTGAACGTTGGTGTCCTGATGTGCTGCATCAGGTTCAGATCAGGCAAATTTGAGGGTCAGGACATCAACGTGAGTTCACTATTGTGCTCCTCAAACCGCTGTAGTGTGACTGTGGCTTTGTGACATACACTGTCACAGGGCTACTTATTGTTTATTGTAAACGGTATAAATTCGAGCCCCTATTAATAACATGGATTCCCAAATGCATAAATCCCGTGGATATTATTATTTTGTAGTCTTTCGTTGCCATGGGTTTCAGATACAAAGGTTCGCACGTGTGTCTGAGGTGACCTTACATCTTTACAGACGAGAAACAGAATCTTCGACTGATCTTTGTTTATTATTGATCTGTACATAAGCACATTATGAGATCGATCCTTCGTGCATCTTGCTGAATAAGTGAGTCAGTGTTTCACCTCCATCCTTGGTAAAAACAATCCAGTGCCATCTTGGAAACACGCTCATTTGTCGTCTACCAAAGCGTCTGCCAAGACTCTCATCACAACAACCTTTCACGCAAGGGGTGCAGCCAAAAATGACCGCCCTTCAGCCGAGGCTGCGTCTTTTATTCTAGTGACGTCATTCCCATGGCGACAGAAAAGTCAGAATTACGACGTGTCTAACGATACAAATTAAGTATCGTGTAAACGTATGTTGAGGGCTAATAACACGGATACTTCAGTGTGTCCAAATGTCACTGGGAATCCCTCACAAATTTTCGGTTCTGGTCACATGCAAATCGTGTTTGTAATATATTGATTGAACCGGGTTGAAAGTGGTGTAAAAGACTAAAAACTTATAAAAACAGAAGTCACAAGGAAAAAATGCCAAAATATTATCAGAATATACAGGATGATTCACGAAGATATGCAACTATTTTAATATGTTCTTCTACAAGTAAAAATAAAGAAAAAAAATTCATATAAACATAGGTCTGCAAAGGTTTAGTAACTATTGCCTGAAATTTAGCAACTTCGCTAACATGAAGCCATCGCAAAACTGTACGAGGTCAAAGTAAAGCACAATTTTCATTTATTTTGTTGTTATTGATCTGGTGAATGTAACATCTCCCAAACATGTATCTGCAGTAGTTTTCCAGAATATCCAGAGAAGCAAAGAAGAAATTTCGTACAAATTTTTATTTATTAACTACTTGGTCCAATTTGTTTTATTTTAAATTCCAGACAACTGCACAACGTTTTCAACAGAAGTTAAGGTGAATTTAATTGATGGTAATAACGTTAACTGAAACTGTATGAATGTGTCACATAATATGCTTTTATTAATACCATAGCACACGTGAATTGATGTTAAACCGAAAAAAAACTCAATGTTAAGGAAGTTATACAATGTACATACAATTTCACAATACATTCAGACTAAGTGTTCAAAAATGTCTCCACTGAGTTCAATTCATTTAGCTGCAAGACTATGAACAGATTTTGTTGCTCGTTTCAGTTTCATAGGGTTGTTCTTAACTTCGTCTATTGCATTCATAATGCGAGCAACTAATGTATCAAATGTATTGACTTTGTCCTCATAAATTATGTCTTTCATCAATTCCCAGACATAAAAATCCATTGGTGTTAAATCGGGCGATCTGGGTGGCCACAGACGTGTAGCACCACGACCAATCTATTTCTGGGAAAATGTTCATATAAATGTGTGGTAGCGGTGTTGATGAAATGTGGAGGCGCGCCGTCATGTTGAAAATACATTTTCAGTCTCGTAGCAAGAGGGACATCTTCGAGCAAGCGGGGCATTTCTTCTTGAAGGAACTGTAAGTATGTCTTACCAGTTAGTCGTCCTGGGAAAATTAATGGTCCAATAAAGGGTGTGTTTATTATACCACACGACACATTTATGCTAAATTGCTGCTGGAAATTGCGTTGCACTGTTGCAGGTGGGTTTGCTTAAGACCATACGTGCTCGTTATGTGTTTCGTTTATACCATCTCTACTAAACAGTGCCTCATCAGTAAATAAAATGCATTTGTGTAACTGCCAATTAGTATTTAACGAGTTGCACAACTCCAAGCGAAGGGCAGGACTCCCGGATGTAAATGATGCCCTTTTTGTTTATGGCAAGGATACAGATTATTGTACTTGAGTGTACTCCATACCTTAGACTGTGAAATGCCTAATCGTTGAGAGATACGTCGTGTACTGGTACCCGGGCTACGTTGAACAACATTCATAATATCCTCATAATCGTCTTCGCATATCCAGCACTTGTACTAATTATGAACGCTAGGAGAGAACCTGTCTCCCGTAACATTCGAAATACTCCACTAATGGTTGTGCATCTGGAATCCTCCGAGTTGGATAACGTAGGAGATATTCGTTAACTACAGCCTTAGCATTACCACCACATTTGCCATAAATAAACACCATATCGGCGTATTCCTCTGTCGTAAATTTGAAAGGCATCCCTATTTCATAAATAATCTACAAACAGCCACAGTTACTGTGTGGTTTCACTAAAATACACTGTTGCTATTATGTTCTTTCACTGAACAATACAGAAAACTAACTCGGTTCAAGGTTAGGAAACGACTGAAACAACTCAATAACGGTTGCCAACAAGGACATAAACGTTTCCAGATTCTTAATGGAAAGTAAACAAATTTACTCGTATAATAATCTGTGCTTCTCTGGATGTTCTGGAAAACTACTGCAGATACACGTTTGGGACATGTTACATTCACCAGATCAATAACAACAAAATAAATGGAAATTGTGATTTACTTTGACCTCGTACAGTTTTCCGATGGCTTCATATTAGCAAAGTTGCTAAATTTCAGGCAAAATCTTCTATTAGCCGTAACTCCGTAACTTAACATTTGCGGACCTATGTTTAGTTTTGCTTGTAGAATAACATATTAAAATATTTGCATATCTTCGTGTATCACCCTGTATATCAAAGGCTCAGTTTCATGAGAGGATTAGAGAAGATGGTTGGATTTCGTCCTGGCAAAGTATTATGAAAGTTATCTATATGTCTCTTCCGACGTTAGCAATTAAAGCAAGGCGCCGGCCAGGGTGACCGAGCGGTTCTAGGCGCTACAGTCTGGAACCGCGCGACCACTACAGTCGCAGGTTCGAATCCTGCCTCGGGCATGGATGTGTGTGATGTCCTTAGGTTAGTTAGGTTTAAGTAGTTCTAAGTTCTAGGGGACTGATGACCTCAGAAGTTAAGTCCCATAGTGCTCAGAGCCATTTGAACCATGTGAATTACAGCAATTAAAACATCGTCTTTTAAGTGGACTTAGCCGTCAGAAGTGAGGTAGTTTTCTTCGATTGGAATATATCAGTTGCTTCAAAAGACTATTCTATAAAAGTTTCAAAAGTAAGATGAGTAGCGTTATCGTTACAAACTTTGTAGAATTGGTTAGTGGATGTTATGTGTCACAAAACTATCATGTCACTTTGAAAATGAGGTAGTTCTGATTCCGAATACATGTTAATAAAGTTGCTTCTAATACATGTTAATAAAGTTGCGGATAATTTGCAAAAGACAAACTTCAACCACACGAAGAAAGCTGGTGAAATAAATATAAATGAAAAGACCGATGGGAGAAAGGGCCGGATAACTTCAGGTAATTTTATGTAGTGACCGAAATTGTACGTTATGTTACATCGGAAGCAATTTTTATTACACAGAATTTAAGTTGTGACGAACAGAGGAGTTTTCATCTGAAGCAATCGATTTGGAATTGATCTCTTGGTCCCAATCGATCTCAGATTTATGAATAGAACTGTCCACTTCCTACTGAAGACTATACCGATGTCATGGCCTCTGGGAAGACGTATAACAACAGGGACAAACAAATGAGCAAGAGTCACCAACAAAAATTCCAGAGGTGAGTGCAGTGCCAAAGAAAAGCAAGTAAAATAAGTCGCCGTAATCAACAACAAGCGTTCGAACAGTATGACTTAAAGTAAGAAGAGAGCGAGTTATTTGCTTGCGCTCCAGTTTTAAAAGAAAAATTGGTGTGTAATGGCCAGTTTTAAAGCTGTATGTTATTACCTTAGGTTTCGCCAGATAACGAGTGGTATTGCACCTTTAACGTGGCTTAGGTACATGTAATTGGGAACACGTAGCGTCTTTTATTTAGGCTGATCACTATGTCAGAAAGCGCGACTGTGTCGCAGAAGCGGGACACGCTATCTCCCGGAAGTAGAGTGAGAAAATTGCAAAGCTAGAAACTAGAAGACTGCAAACGGCCTGATAAAAAGTAGATAGTGCGTCTTTTCGTACAAAAACTGTTTAGTGCCTACATGATAACGGTAGATGACAATGTGGACTTCGCTTTCTCAGTAATAAGCGCACGTACATGACGTCATCCCTGAAGTGGGGCACACTATCCCGTCGAAGGCGCGACAGGACTGCCCTAACAAATACTTTGCCTGTGCGACTCTTTCTTGCACGGGGACGAGTAATGACTTCCGTTGAAACAGTAATATCTATTGGCTCTCAGCTGCTGTGTGTAATGCTTTGGTTAAAATATTTCTGTGACCTTCACATGAAGTGTTTGTCTGAATACAATGACCTCCAAATGAAATATTTGCCTGAATACAGTGACCCAGTAACGAAGCCGAGCGCACAACGAATGTTGAATCTAAAGGTTTCCTCATACAGAGTACCTATCAAGGCTTGGATCTGATCGCCTAGCAACATAAATCATGTTCTACACAAGATGATTATACGTAGTAGTAATTTGAGCTATTTTTCATCCATTAATGTTCAAAATGGTTCAAATGGCTCTGAGCACTATGGGACTCAACTGCTGAGGTCATAGAACTACTTAAACCTAACTAACCTAAGGACAACACACACATCCATGCCCGAGGCAGGATTCGAACCTGCGACCGTAGCGGCCGCGCGGTTCCAGACTGTAGCGCCAGAACCGCTCGGCCACCAGCGGCGGGCCCATTAATGTACTACTAGCACTAACTATGTAGCAGTTCTCACCAGATCGTGACACAGACAGCAGCAAATACAGCTGAATAGAAAAAGAAAAAAGGAAAGAACTGAAAAAAATTATTATTTTTCCTCTCTATTAGTTGATGTCCACTCCACATCGTCTTTCATTACCATGGACCAAAGTGATCTGCCCGGTCACTCTTTGGCCATAGTGACATCACAAAGGAAAATGAAAAAATTGAGGATAAAATACTAAATTACTTTTGTGCGAAATTACATCAGTGATGAAGATCTCAACGTGCTTCTTACCTTTTATTGTGACTCAAGTGTGAAAATAAGAGATACAGTAATAATTGTGCGTGGCATTGAAAGTCAGCTCATGGCTCAGTTGTACCGTAGCCCCATGTTATTCAGTTTATGTATACAGTTAGCAGTAAAGCAAACCACGGAGGAGTTTAGAAAAGGAAATTATAGCTGGAGGACAAAAAATAAAATCTTTGAAGTTTGCCGATGACATCATAAATCTGCCAAGAGACAGTACAGAGCTTGGAAGATCAATTAAACGGAATTGATACTATCTTGAAAGGTGTGTATAAGATGAACATTTAAAAAAAAAGTGAAGCAAGGATAATGGAATGGAGCCGAATTATAGCTGGTAGTGCTGAACGATTTATATTAGGAAATCAGAAACTGAAGGTAATGGTCAAGGTTTCGTAGCAAAATAACTGACGATGCCCAAAGAAGACAGGTTGTAAAATGCAGACTTGCCACAGCGAGAAAATATTTTCTATAAAAGAGAAATATTTTAAAATCGAATAAAAATTTGAATGGTAGGAAACTATTTCTGTATATATTTGTCTACGGTAAGGTAGTGAAATGTGAATGACAAGCAGCTCAGAAGAGAATACAATAGTAGCTTCTGGTATGTGGTGCTATAAAAGAATGGGTAGAATGAATAGATAGTGGTACTGAATCGACTGGAGAGGGGGGGGGGGGCGGAGAGAGAAATTAACGGCACGGCTTGACCAAATAAAGAGAGCGGTTGATGGGACACATTCTGAGGCTCAAAGAAAGGGCGAGAGATCAAACCTTGAGGGGAACACACGCTTGACTACAGTAGTCGGGTTCATGTGAGTGTAGGTTGAGTAGATAGGCAGAAATGAAAAGACTTTCAAAGGATAGTTTTACGTACAGAGCTGTGAGAAAGTACCAGACAAGTTTTATGACTGAAGTACATAACAACAACAACGGATGAAAAAACACCTCTGGTACTGATGTGTTCAATTAGAGTCGATGATGAACATGTAGAGGAACTGGTCCCATTTCTAGTAAAAATGGGTCGCTGGAATAATGAAGTGTCACATGCGGCCGAAAAAATGCTCAGGACGTTCCAATCAATAAGAAGCGTTGAAGAATCGATACACCGGCAGTGAAACAACCTTTGTCTCTTTCTTACATTTTCCTTGATGATTTGCATGTAAACTCATTCTACATGTCAGGCGAAGCAAGGCAATGAGCCTAACGACGATGAGAAAGAAGCAGTTTTACATTCCGCTGTCGAGGCGATGCTTTATCGTGCAGCTGCAGCGAGTTCGCCACCTTGTGGAACATTACGGCGTCATAAGAGAAATGCTCGCCACTGGTACTACATGATCAGCGGGTAGCCTATTCATATCCTGGTGACGCAGTGGGCTAACTCGCTTCAAAATGTGGGCATAATACAAAAACTGATATAAAATACTACAAAACTGTGTTCTTCTTAGATTCATTGGGTGGCAGATTAGGATTCCGACGTCAGAATTACAAAATTAAAAATGACGGATCGAATTTGGCGGATCAAAAATTATAAATTTAGCGGATTCGAGTAAAACTTCAAGTATAAAGTATTGTGAGGTCGGTGATGTCGAAATTGCCGTATTGAAATGTTTCCAATCGAAATCATAGCCACGTTCGTCGCTTGTGTCATTACTGCTTTCAGAAGGGTTGTCCACTTCGAGATGGTTCGAAAAGCAGACCTTTTACCTTAGCTGGCATCTGTTTATCTTCTTCAATTGTCATTTTCTGGGCTCTAGAGACGATTGGATCCGCAGACGCCAGAAGCCAATGGAATGCGACATGAATAGTTTTCTCACGGAAATATTTGCATGTAAAATCAACTCGATAACGGCGCATATCCGTATTTCGAGCTTCATGCACATCTTCGGTTAGCCGATCAGTCAGCAGTGGAGCAGCTTCGATTATGGCATATCCGAGCATCAAAACTTCGTGGACTGATGTCGGCATGAATAGTTTTCTCACGGAAATATTTGCATGTAAAATCAACTCGATAACGGCGCATATCCGTATTTCGAGCTTCATGCACATCTTCGGTTAGCCGATCAGTCAGCAGTGGAGCAGCTTCGATTATGGCATATCCGAGCATCAAAACTTCGTGGACTGATGTCGGCATTGGGCCTTATTGCAGAATATTGTGAGTAAGGTAAAGGACCCGCCAGGTTAGCCGAGAGCGCTAATGCGCTGCGTACTGGACTCGGGTAGGCGCACCGGCCCCGGATCGAATCCGCCCGGCGGATTACCAACGCCGATCGGTGTGCCGGCCAGCCTGGATGTGCTTTTTAGGCGGTTTTCCACATCCCGCTAGGTGAATACCGGGCTGGTCCCCACGTTCCGCCTGAGTTACACGACTCGCAGACATCTGAACGCGTTCGCACTATTCTATGAATTACACTAGATGCAGACGGCAGGGGTACACTAATTCCGTCCTGGGGGGTACGGGGTGGCGGCAGGAAGGGCATCCGACCACCCCGTTCCATTAACCTTGCCAAATCCGTTCCTAACAATGCCGACCCTGCGTCAGCGCGGGACATGGCACCAGTGAAAGAAAGAAAGGAGAAAGATTGTGAGTAGGGTAAAAAAGTTGCCCGACCAACTAGCCGCGTGGTCTAACACGCCGCTTCCCGAGCGGAAAGGCGTGCCGGTCCCCGGCACGAATCAGCTGGCGGATTAGTGTCGAGGTCAGGTGTGCCGGCCAGCCTGTGGGTGGTTTTTAAGGCAGTTTTCCATCTACCTTGTGAAAGCGGGCTAGTTCCCCTTATTCCTCCTCAGCTACACTATGTCGGCGATTGCTGCGCAAACACCGTTTCCATGTACGGGAACACCGTAATTACTCTAGCACACAAACATTTGGGTCTACACTCGTCTGGCATGAGACATTCCTGGGGAGGGGGGGGGTCTAGAACACTTAATAACAAGTGATGCTGTTGAATGTCACGCTTAATAAACTCACGGGGCAAAGCATTCGTCACCCACTAAAGAGTACACTGGTCGCTCTAAAGCGCTGTAGATAGAGTAGAATTGGTACCAGATGGTCATGTGACCCTCCACCCTAACGTAGTGTGTAGTGGTACGTATGTATGGAAGTGTAGTGGAACGTATGTACCAGTCAGTTGTAAGGAAGGTAGAGCAATAACATGGATTGACGGTGAGACGGACGGAAGGGCAGAAACGAGGGACCGTGATTGGATGTGTCCATGACCACGCCATAAATGAAGTTGCCTGATTTGTTGGTGTATCAAAGCAGCCTGTGCAACGTGTCTGCATGGAATGGTGCACCACTCACAACCACGTGACACAGCTTAATAACAGTGGTCCTCCAAACATACTAATCGACAGGGACCAGAGACGAGTACGACGCCTCGTCAACGAAGTTAGGTTCCAAACCTAACAGGAATTACTCTTGTCAATGACAGCAGGACCACCTCAAGCACTTCCAAGTCAACATTACGCAGAGAATCGTTGCGACGGACATTTGGAATGGCATATGTCTCAAAAGCCCTCTGCTCACAACGGTACATAAAGTTGCAGATCTTCAGCAGATCAAACAACAAATGAACTGGACTGTAGGTTACCGAGTTTGTGCCTGGTGCGCTTCTTACGGTCTACAAGATTGTGATATGTAGGTTACTTCTCACAAGTGCTAACCCTTTCCCCTCGATTTTTTTCACCCTGTACTGCCACTTCACTCGTAATATTTGCACAGAAAATAACCTCTGTTCGCTCCCTTTGGACGCAGACATTAAAATTTTCCAAACCGACGCAAACAATGTAGCCATCCAGCGTCGTCTGGTAGGAGAGCGGCGGGCCCCTGTGCACTAAACAATTTGAGAGGTGTCCGGCAGCGACGCTGCCCACATCCCAGACAGCCTGCTCGCCTCGCTACAAAAGGCGAAAACGCAGGGCATCCCCCTGTGTTGCGACGAGCGGGCCGTATTCTGCTCTTGTCGCACGGGAATCCGTGACGCCAAGCATCGTCCCACCCCAAACGAAGTGTGCCAGCCCCGTCACTCTGTTTCTATGTAAAGAAAATCAAAGCTCTCATTCCAGATTTCATTACTCCAGTGACCTTAATTGGCAGCAACAACTCGAGAACTTAACGAAAAAAAGTTGAATCGAGGCAACAAATGGAAAGGACAAGCCGCGAGACCTTGACGTCTTTCAAAATAAACAATAAAACAAAATTGCACTTATATTATAACACTGAACATGTCATGTTTTGTCTATCATTCTGTGTATTTCGTTACTTAGGCCTTACATTTCTTCAAGGTGTTGTACTTTCCGATGCATTGTCCCGGTTGGAGTTCTGGTTTTCTGGAACATATATTGCAGTAGTAAAGAGTTCTACGACCTTTCACTTTCCGGTTAAAGCAAAATCCATACTGTTACTGTTTTCAGTGGAGAAAATGAAGGGCGGCTTCTACGATAGTCTCTTCAAATGGTTCAAATGGCTCTAAGCCCTATAGGACTTGACATCTGAGGTCATCAGTCCCCTAGACTCAGAACTACTTAACCCTAAGTAACATAAGGACATCACACACATCCAGGCCCGAGGCAGGATTCGAACCTGTCTGTGATCGTAGCAGCAGTGCGGTTCCGCACTGAAGTGCCTAGAACCGCTCGGCCACAGCGGCCGGCTACGATAGTCTCTCCTCGTCATCGAAACTAGATGGTCTTCCCCTCTTTCTTCCATTTGTATTCCGTACATGTCCAACCAGAGCTTTCAGAACTGCCACTCTGTGTCCCTTGTGGATCCAGTTGGATTTCTGCTTGGAAATAACATCCAGATCTTACCGAATAAAGCTATTGACTACAGTACAGCTACTTCCACCAGGCAGTAAAACATCTCACGCGACTTTTTTTTATTTCATGATAAAGCTGTAGGATGCGCAGTGCTGGTCATTACTACTACTATATGTAAACTCTGCGTGTTCATCACTACCAATTTCTGTATTTTTACCTTCACTCTCACAACTTTGTGAACTATAACTACTGATGTCATCGCTCACCCAATATCTCCAATATTGTTTTAGGATTATCAAATGAAACCGCGACTTTTATTGTTATAGTTCTAAAAACCACCTTCGTACTTAGGAGTGAACGAGAAACGTGAAAACGAAACAATAGCGGCACGCGTTCGACAAATGCGTTTCTTCGTAGCTACATCGCTTGCTGACCGATTTCAGAACACTTCAGTACAAAAAATACGGCGACGAGAATTCGGATATACGAATTATAGCGAATTGAAGTTTGTGTCGGTCGATGCCCAACTTGTGAGTCTGTTACGATATTTATGCTGTCGGTCGAGCGCTATGGGTTCATAATGTTTTCCAAAGAAATGTACCTTCTGTGCCCAACTCTCTCAGCGACGGTACGTTGTCTACCCAGAGGTAACTACATCAGAAAATCCAGAGACAGAGGCGGGCGCCCAGCCAGTAGTTGTCTGCCGGCGCACCTCTTGGCGCACCAGACGGTGTGGCCACGTCAAGGCCGCGGCCAGCTGTCGCGTTGCCAAGGAAGGCCGCGTCGACGCAACTAAGTCCCCTTGACTTCCGGTGATTCGGATGTACTAGGAGTGACGTCTGCTAGCGCGACAGACAATGAACGTGAACCATAACTACCTACATCTACATCTACCTACACTCATGTTCAGAAAAAGAGAACACCTTGAACGACTATACAGAGTGATCGGAAATTCCCGTTACAAACTTCTAGGACATGTAGAGGGTAGTGAGTACATAACATTTTGAATGGCTCTGACCACTATGGGACCCAACATCTGATGTCATCAGTCCCCTAGAACTCAGAACTGCTTAAACCTAAGGACATCACACACATCCATGCCCGAGGCAGGATTCGAACCTGCGACCGTAGCGGTCGCGCGGTTCCAGACTGAAGCGCCTAGAACCGCTCGGCCACAACGGCCGGCATTTTGAAGGGGAACCCATGTCTGGAATCGTATCGTTTCCGTTCTAAGACAGTTTCAATTCAGATGTGTACCTCGTCAACGTCTGCTTAGGGCAAGAGAAACGTCTCAGAGTTCCCTGTCCTTGTATGCAACAGGCTAGACACGATGACGAGTACTACGTCAAACGATCCCCAGATGTCACTAATTGTTTGCGAGTCAATTCCTGTGCATCACCGATAGAGGAAACATGGTGCAGTACACGTTTGCGGAATACACAGACATGCTCCTTGTGTATGGCGAAGCTGGAGGTAACGTATCACGAACGTTTTCCACACCGTGACACTCCATCGCACAAAGTGTTTTCCCAAGTTACACAACGGCTACGAGAAACGGATAGCTTCACCGTGAGGAGGCAGGACTGTGGTGCTCTCCACGACGACGCCGCACTCCCGAATTTGAAGAAGGTGTACTACGTCGCATTGAAGATAGCCCGTCAACGAGTTCGCGAACAATTGCGCGTGCTATGGCTTTTAGTCACGTTACCATCTTGGACGACCTGCATGAGCAACAATTACATCCGTACCACTTACAAAGGGTACACGCTATGGGTCCAGCAGACTTCCCACAACGCGTCGCCTTCTGCACATGGATCCTGCACCGTTGCATCGTCGCGCCCCTGTTTCCACGTCGAGTTCTCTTCACAGATGAATGTAGGTTCACAAGGGATTGTGTTCTGAATGCTCGAAATAGCCATGTCTGGGCGGACGAAAACCCTCATGCCACGCATGTTCAGCGATTTCAAGACAGGTTCGGAATTAACGTGTGGGCAAGTATTCTGGACGGGCATGTGATTGGACCATACCTCCTTCCATCCAAGCTCATGGGTCCCGCACACTTAGTCTTCCTAAGACACGTAATGGACCCGTTCTTGGAAGCTGTTCCACTGAATGTCCGTCAGAAAATGTGGTTTCAGCATGAGGGAGCACCACCTCACTTTTCACTGGCTGTCCGGAGATATCTTCAACAGACGGTAGGGTGAAAGATGTATAGGCCGTAGTGGTCCGACCGCGTGGCCGCCACAATCGCCGGTTCAAATGGTTCAATTGGCTCTGAGCACTATGGGACTTAACATCTATGGTCATCAGTCCCCTAGAACTTAGAACTACTTAAACCGAACTAACCTAAGGACAGCACACAACACCCAGCCATCACAATCGCCGGATTTAACCCCTATGGACCCCGGTGGGGTCGTATGAAGAGCCTAATTTATGAGACACCTGTAGAGACAGAGAAAGATGTGCTGGCACGAGTTCTGGCCGCTGCACAAGACAATGAAGAGACACCAGGTTTGATGGAGAGAGTGTACCAGAACATTCTTCGGAGGTACAATGTGTGTAACAACGTTGGTGGTCGCCACATCGAGCCGCTGTTGTAATGCATCGGTGCGTTGGGTCTGGTGCCGTAGTTGCTGGGTTCTTGTTGTTGTCGACTAATGTAAACCATAAGGTGCACGTTGTAATGCAAATGCCTAAGTAATAACGGAACGAGTCAGTATTCTTTTCAAATGGATTGCAACAATTGTACTGGGTCACGCCTAAAGTACATTCCTCACGTGGGTGTGGATGAGGTAATCATCTGCATTGAAACTGTCGTAGAACGGAAATGATACGTTTCCGGACATGGGTTCCTATTCAAAGTGTTATGTACTCACTACCCTCTACATGTCCTAGAAGTTTGCAACGGGAATTTCCGACCACCCTGTAGATGGGACGTTATATTCACACGACATATACATTAGTACGTACGGCAGAAATGATTATCATTTTAACCATGTCGGCCCTCGGGGTTCAAGGTCAACATCGACATTGCGGCGCAACACCATGTACCGCTGAGATGTGCCTCCAGCTCTCGACCGAACGAGGTGGCGCAGTGGCTAGCACACTGGACTCGCATTCGGGAGGACGACAGTTCAATCCCGCGTCCGGCCATCCTGATTTAGGTTTTCCGTGATTTCCCTAAATCGCTCCAGGCAAACGCCGGGATGGTTCCTTTGAAAGGGCACGGCCGACTTCCTTCCCCGTCCTTCCCTAATCCGATGAGACCGATGACGTCACTGTCTGGTCTCCTCCCCCAAACAACCCAATCCGGCTCTCGTTGTTGCTATTAACCGAAGGTAACAGATGGTTGTGACTTGAGTAGACGTGCAGGATGTCTCGCAGACGTAGGCGCGAACCGTACCGTCAAATCAGTGAGTTTGAGAGAGGGCGCATTATTGGCATTAGTGAATGTGATGAATGCATCCAAAAAACTGCTGCACGTGTGGGACGAAGTGTTTCGGCAGAGCAACAGGTGTGTGCAGAATGGTTCATGGAGGGCCGCAGAACATGACGAGATAGGTGAGGTCACACCACACAGACCAGCCAACGAATGGCATTGCAGGACAGCTCTGCGTTCTCCTCGGCTCTGGAACAGTGGAACACATCGTACGCTATCAAGGGTGACAGTCCGTCGCCGTTTATTATTGCATGTGTTACGCGCGCATCGTCCACTTCTCCGCCTACCTTTGACGAATGTGCAGAAATATGCTAGACGACAATGGCTTATGGAACTTCGTCACTGGGGACAGGAATGGCATCAGATAGTGTTTTCGGATGAATGCAGTTTCTGTTTGTTTGAAAATGATGGCCGCATTTTAGTTCGCCGCAGATAGGGGGAGGGCATCACAGTGATTGTATTTGCACAAGACATACAGTGCCACATCAAGGCCTTAGGGAGTGGGGTGCTATTGTTTACAACCATAAATCACAGTTGGTGTGTCCAGGGCACTGTAACCAGTGTGGCCTACTTGAATGACATCCTGCAACCAGTAGCCATATCCTTTCTGCGCAACATCCGGACGCCATTTTTCAACAAGACAATGCACGACCACATGTCGCTGCATGAACACGTGCCTTCCTGGTGTCACAGGATGTCAGCCTTTAGCCCTGATCTGCTAGATCAGTAGACTTGTCACCAATCGAAAATGTGTGGAATATGACGAAACGACGGGTGGAGCGCTGTGACTCAATGCCAATCACCACAGATGAGCTTTGGAACCAGGTGAATGCAGCACGGATGGCTATACCGTAGCACGCCATTCGCGCCTTATATGCTTCGATGCCATCACACATGGAACAAGTTATCAAGGCCTAAGGCAGATCCTCTGCCTATTAGGCAACATGACACATGCTGAACTGAGGTGACTGCAATGCTAATCATTTTCCAGAACATACTAATGGACATGTCCTGTGAATATGAACTTCCTACCTCTAGTTATTCGAGGTGTTCTGTTTTCTCTGAATATGAGGGTACCCTACTCCGCAACCTACGTATGGTGCGTCGCAGGTATACCCTGTAGCACTAGTAGCCATTTCCTTTCCTGTTCCTCTCGCAAATAGAACAAGGGAGAAACGATTGTCGATATGCTTCCGCACGAGTCCTAATCTCTCCACTCTTATTTTGATGGTCCTTATGCGAAATGTACATCGATGGCAGTGGAATCGTTCTGCAGTAAGCCTCAAATGCTGGATCTCTAAATTTTCTCAATAGTGCTCCTCGAAAAGAACGTCCCTTCCCTCCAGAGATTCCTGATGTTTTTTTTTTTTTTTTTTTTTTTTTTTAGGGCGCAAAACCGCTATGGTCATTAGCGCCCGGTCTGTGACTTAAAAATCCACTACAGAAAGGGGTTGGTTGTCCCCAAAAAGGGCTTCAAATGACTGACGTCATCTCACTGGCACTAATGAACTCGAGAACGCGATCGGCCGAGCGCGTGTCATCTGCTAAAATGGACGATATATCAGGCGACAGCTGTAGACGGGCGCGTAACGGAGTAAAATAGGGGCACTCAATTAAAAGGTGTCTTACCGTCCACAACTGAGAGCAGTGGGGACAGAGTGGGGGAGGATCGCCGCTTAAAAGATGTCGATGGCTAAAAACACAGTGCCCTATCCGGAGTCTAGTTAAAATTACCTCCTCCCGACGACGCGTTCGGGAGGAAGAGGTCCAAGCACAGGGAAGAGCTTTGACGTCCCACAATTTATTATGGGGAAGTGTCGACCAATGTACGTGCCATAAAAGAACAACGCGACGACATAAAACACTCCGTAGATCGGCGAAGGGAGTCGATCGAATAGCTGGCCGAAGAAGAGAGACTGCAGCCTTGGCCGCTATATCGGCCGCCTCATTGCCACAGATACCAACGTGTCCTGAGAGCCAGAGGAACGCCACAGAGACGCCCCCCAAATGGAGCAAGCGCAGGCAGTCCTGAATCCGGTTGACCAGAGGGTGGACAGGGTACAGAGCTTGGAGACTGAGGAGAGAGCTGAGAGAATCTGAACAGATAACATACTGTATCAGCTGATGGCGGTGGATGTAGTGGACAGCCTGGAGAACAGCGTAAAGCTCCGCAGTATAAACCGAACACTGGTCGGGAAGCCGAAATCGATTGGGGGTGTCGCCAGCAATATAGGCACTCCCTACACATAACGATGTTTTCGAGCCATCACTGTAAATAAATGTGGCTTCCTTCATTTGTGCACATAGAGCAGCAAATGCGCGACGATAAACAAGTGAAGGGGTACCATCCTTGGGGAATTGACAAAGGTCACGGAGCAGGCAGAACCGGGGACGGAGCCAAGGCGGTGCTGTGCCCCAAGTTGTCAAGAAGGTTTTAGGAAAGCGGAAAAGGAAAGAGAATGGAGCAGTTGACGGAAGCGGACTCCCGGTGGTAGTAGGGAGGAAGGACGGCCTGCATACCCTACATGCAAGGAGGCGTCGAAAAAAATGTCATGGGCCAGATTAGCAGGCATGGAAGACAGATGGCTAGCATAACGACTCAGAAGGACAGCTCGCCGATTGGACAGCGGAGGTTCAGCAGTCTCAGCATAGAGGCTTTCCACAGGGCTGGTGTAAAAAGCTCCAGACACTAAACGTAATCCACGGTGGTGGATAGAGTCGAGACGCCGAAGAATAGACGACCGAGCAGAGGAGTAAACTATGCTTCCATAGTCCAATTTCGAGCACACTAAGGCGCGACATAGGCGGAGAAGTCCGCAGCTCGTGGTCGTGCGGAAGCGTTCTCGCTTCCCGCGCCCGGGTTCCCGGGTTCGAATCCCGGCGGGGTAAGGGATTTTCTCTGCCTCGTGATGACTGGGTGTTGTGTGATGTCCATAGGTTAGTTAGGTTTAAGTAGTTCTAAGTTCTAGGGGACTGATGACCATAGATGTTAAGTCCCATAGTGCTCAGAGCCATTTGAACCATTTTTTTGAGGCGGCGAAGGACCACTCGATCCGCTCCCCAGGAGGTACCATTCAGGACACGGAGGGTGTTGAGGGATCGCAGATAGCGAGCCGAAAGATAGGAAACGTGAGAGGACAAGCACAGTTTTCTGTCAAACATAAGACCCAAGAATTTAGCGACGTCCGAAAACGGAAGGTTGACAGGTCCTAGATGTAATGAGGGTGGAAGAAACTCCTTACGTCGCCAAAAATTAACACAAACGGTCTTACTGGGAGAAAAACGGAAGCCGGTTTCGATGCTCCAAGAGTGGAGGCGATCGAGACATCCTTGAAGTCGTTCAAGAAGGCTGGTCCGTTGAGAGCTGTAGTAGATCGCAAAATCGTCCACAAAGAGGGAGCCCGAGACATCAGGAAGAAGACAATCCATAATCGGATTTATGGCAATGACAAACAGTACAACACTCAGCACGGAGCCCTGGGGTACCCCGTTTTCTTGGGAGAAATTACGGGAGAGAGTGGTGTTCACCCGCACTCGAAATGTGCGCTCTGCCATAAATTCGTGAAGAAAAAGGGGCAGCCGACCTCGAAAGCCCCAAGAGAACAGTGTGCGGAGGATGCCTGTCCTCCAACAGGTATCGTATGCTCTCTCCATATCAAAAAACATTGCTACTGTTTGGCGTTTCCGGAGAAAATTGTTCATGATATAAGTGGAGAGAGCAACAACTGCAGAACGATGCTTTCGGAAACCGCATTGGGCAGGTGTTAAAAGACAGCGGGACTCCAGCCACCAAGCTAAACGGCAATTCACCATACGCTCCAAAACCTTATACACACTACTCGTGAGAGAAATGGGGCGATAGCTAGAGGGGAGGTGTTTGTCCTTTCCAGGTTTCGGAACAGGAACAACTATAGCTTCCCGCCATCGTCTGGGAAAAGTACTATCGGTCCAAATTCGATTATAAAGGCGAAGGAGGTAACGCAGACTATGGTATGATAAATGCAGCAACATTTGGATGTGGATACCATCCGGTCCTGGGGCGAAGGAGCGAGAAGAAGAGAGTGCATGTTGGAGTTCCCGCATGGAGAAAACAGTATTGTAGCTTTCGCGATTTTGAGAGGAGAAAGCAAGAGGTCGCACTTCCGCTGCACGTTTCTTCGGGAGAAACGCTGGCGGGTAATTTGAAGAGCTCGAAATCTCAGCAGTGTTGACCCAATGAGTTAGAAATTGCGACGGGGTCCACTAATGTATCATGCGCGACAGTGAGCCCAGAGACCGGGGAGAAACTAGGCGCGCCTGAGAACCGTCGGATCAGACTCCAAACTTCCGAGGAGGGAGTGAAGGTGTTAAATGATCTAGTAAAGAATTTCCAGCTTTCCTTCTCGCTATCGCGGATGACGCGACGGCATCGCGCTCGGAACTGCTTATAGCGGATACAGTTGTCCAAAGTAGGATGGTGGCGGAAAACGCAAAGAGCACGTCGCCGCTCACGTATTGCGTCACGGCATGCCGCGTTCCACCAAGGAACTGGGGGGCGCCGGGGCAATGCGGAGGTGCGTGGTATTGAACGTTCCGCAGCTGTAAGAATAACGTCTGTAATATGTGTGACCTCATCGTCGACGCTAGGAAAGTGACGGTCATCGAATGACGCTAGAGACGAAAAAAGTGTCCAATAGGCTTCGCCAAACTTCCAGCGTCGCGGGCGCATATATGGCTGTTGAGGCTGCAGTCTAAGGACACATGGAAAGTGGTCACTCGAGTGTGTATCATCAAGGGCGAACCATTCGAAGCGCCGAGCTAGCGGAACAGTACCGACCGAAAGGTCCAAATGAGAGAAATTTGTCGTGGAGGCAGACAAAAATGTTGGGTCCCCAGTGTTGAGGCAAACTAGATCCGCTTGGTGGAAGACGTCTAGCAATAGTGAGCCACGCGGACAAGGATGTGGAGATCCCCAAAGTGGGTGGTGGGCATTGAAGTCCCCAACCAGCAAATAGGGGGGTGGAAGCTGACCAAGAAGATGAAGGAGATCAGCTCGTGCCATTGGTGTGGACGATGGAATGTATACAGTACAAAGAGAAAAGGTATATCCAGAAAGGGAAAGATGGATAGCGACAGCTTGGAAGGAAGTGTTTAAGGGTTTGGGTGATAATGGAGAGTATCATGGAGAAGAATCATGAGTCCTCCATGTATTGGAGTGCCTTCAACAGAGGGGAGATCAAATCGGACGGACTGAAAATGGGGGAGAACAAAGCGGTCATGGGGATGCAGCTTTGTTTCCTGAAGACAGAAGATGACCGGCGAGTAGGATCGTAAGAGGATCGACAATTCATCCCGATTGGCTCGAAGGCCGCGGATATTCCAGTGGATAATGGGCATAGGGTGAACAGAAAATGGAGGAATGTGACCAAGGTTGCCGTCAACTCAGCGACTGCTCAGAGCTTGCGACCGACAGCATGGAATGGCATTCAGACGAAGGCAGAAGATCCTGATCCATACGTTGTTCAGGAGCAGCTCCTGCCACCAGCGATCGGCCGGTTGATCGGCCGCCACCAGTGCGCCTTGGCGACACAGAAGACGGCCGAGGGCGATACCGCGAGGTGGTGCTGTAGATGAGACACGCCTTGGCGGAGAAGGAGATCAACTGGGTTTCTTACTAGCCTTCTTGGAAACATGATGTTTAGATGAAGGAGGAACCGATGGTTGTGAAGTTGGGATACGTAAAAAATCTTCACGAGTATGCTCGTTTTTCGAAGTCTTGGTGTCTGACTTTTGGGCTCGAGATTTAGCAGAACCCGATGAAGGGTGAGCCATAGAGTGGGCAGGCGAAAGTGGGGAGGTTGAACAGGCGATCTTTGCGCTGGCCGATCTGACGACTGTGGCACTAAAGGTAAGGTCACAAGTCTGTGTGGCCGCCTCCTTCGTTGGCCGAGGAGAGGCAAGGACAGTGCTGTATTTTCCTGTCTGAGGCACGGTGGGCTGTCGACTGGCGAATAATTTTCGAGCACTCTGATTTCCTGAATGAGCTTTTCGTCTTTAAAAATGGGGCAATCTCGAGAGGAAGCAGCGTGGTCACCCATACAGTTGATGCAACGAGGGGATGGAGGAGGACAAGCACCCTCATGGGCATCCTTGCCACACGTAACACATTTGGCCGGATTGGAACAGGACTGGCTGGTGTGACTGAACCACTGACACCGATAGCAACGCGTAGGGTTTGGGATGTAAGGGCGAACGGAAATTATCTCATAGCCTGCTTTGATTTTCGATGGGAGTTGAACTTTGTCAAATGTCAAGAAGACAGTACATGTTGGAATGATATTCGTGTCAACCCTTTTCATGACTCTATGAACAGCCGTTACGCCCTGGTCAGACAGGTAGTGTTGAATTTCCTCGTCGGACAATCCGTCGAGGGAGCGTGTATAAACGACCCCACGTGATGAATTTAAAGTACGGTGCGGTTCCACCCGGACAGGGAAGGTGTGTAGCAGTGAAGTACGCAGCAATTTTCGTGCCTGGAGGGCACTGACTGTTTCTAACAACAAGGTGCCATTTCGTAATCTGGAACAAGACTTTACATGACCTGCAATTGCGTCGACACCTTTCTGAATAATGAAAGGGATGACCGTAGAGAAGTCGTGACCTTCGTCAGACCGAGAAACAACAAGGAACTGTGGCAACGATGGAAGGACTGTCTGTGGCTGAGGCTCATTGAACTTACGCTTGTGAGCTGACATAGTAGAAGATGAGGAAACCATTGCGAAAGTATCCCCCATGATTACCAGCGTCTCCGATGACGCGCTCCTTCCTTGTGGGGGCCCTCTCTGAGGGCACTCCCGCCTTAGGTGATTGTTCACACCTCAGGTCACACCTCCCGACGAACGGACGGAGGGAGCAATCGGCACTTTCGGAAGGTATCAGCTCGGGTTATCACCCCTCCCTGGGCCTGGCCATTACCAGGGGGTACGTACGTGTCCTACCTGTCTACCCGGGGCGGGAAATTACGCGTTACCACGTCATCGGCTACGCATGGAAATGCTTGGGTCGGCCTTCAAACACGCACAGGGAGGAAAAAAGAGGAAGGTAAAGGAAAGGAGGGAGGTCTAAAACGCCGCAGCGGAGAAAAGGGCAGATAGAAGAGGTAAGGAAAAGAGAAGGACAAGGGAAGGACGAAGACTTGCAAGCGGAGAAAGCAAAGAATTTGTTACAGTTTCGAGCGTCCGTCTCCGGACGTAGGCACAAAACATACTCCCAGAGGGGGAGAAAGGGAAGGAAAGAGGCGGAGGTGAGGGGGGGGGGGGGCGAAGATGGGAGATGGGGAAGGATACGAAAAGGGAAGGCATGCAGCCCGGAAAGGAAGGAAGGCCACATTAGCTCGGGGTCCCGTGCTCGCTACGCATGTATCCACAAAAGAGTTGTACACCCCCTGGGGGGAGGGAAACTGTTTGAGTTCCCGAAGCATCTCTGTAATACTTGAGGGTTGTTCGAATCTGGCGGTAACAAATCCAGCCGCCCACCTCTGAAATGCTACAATGTCTTCCTTTAATCCGATCTGGTGCAGATCCGAAACACCCTAACAATACTCAAAAATACGTCTCCTTTATAGATGAATCACACTTTCCTAAATTCTCCCACTAAACCGAAGTCGACCATTCGCCCTGCCTACCAGATTAGATTAGATTTACTTTCATTCCAATTGATCTGTAGTGAGGAGGTCCTCCAGGGTGTAGAACATGTCAGAAAAACAACAATACATGACAAATATTTACAACTCAAACTAATAAGCTAATGTACCATTCCACAGGTCCCAAGTGGTATGGTCGTCATTTTTTAGTGAACACTGTATGAAAGAAACATTTTACAAATACTAATGCATTGAATTTAAAATAAAAAAGTTTTTTATTTATTTATAAGGTAATAAAAGTGTAATACAACTACTAAATACTTATTTACAATGAACACATTACTGCACTGAACTGGTGCAGAAGTTAGATTGTACTTACACACACACACACACACACACACTTATTTACAATGAACACATTACTGCACTGAAATTGTGCAGAAGATATATACTTACAAATCAGTTGGTTTTACTGAGAAATTCGTCAATGGAGTAGAAGGAGTTGGCCACCAATAAATCCTTTAGGCTTCTCTTAAACTGATTTTCATTGTTTGTTAAGCTTTTTATGGCTGCTGGCAAGTTATTGAAAAAGTGTGTTCCTGAATAATGCACACCTTTTTGTACAAGACTAAGTGACTTTAAATCCTTGTGAAGATTATTCTTATTTCTAGTATTGATTCCATGAATTGAGCTGCTGGTTTGAAAAAGTGATATATTTTTAATGACAAATTTCATTAAGGAATAAATATATTGGGAAGCAGTAGTTAGTATCCCTAGTTCCTTAAACAGGCTTCTGCAGGATGTTCTTGAGTTCACGCCACGTATAACTCTTAATGCACGTTTTTGTGAACAGAAAACTTTAGCTTGGCTTGATGATTAACCCAAAAAATAATCCCACATGACATTATGGAATGAAAGTAAGCATAGTATGCCAGCTTTTTCATTTTTATATCCCCTATGTCTGACACAATTCGCATTGCAAATAGAGATTTGTTAAGACACTTCAGCAGTTTTGTGGTGTGCTCCTCCCAGTTGAATTTATTATCAAGCTGTAACCCCAAGAATTTAACACTGTCCACTTCTTCTATCTGCTTGTCATCATATGTTAGGCATATACTCTTGGGACACCCCTTACAAGTTCTGAACTGCATGTAGTGTGTTTTTTCAAAATTTAGTGACAAAGAATTGGCTAGGAACCAGTGATTAATGTCCACAAACATATTTTTAGTTGATCTTCCTAAGACTACACTTGATTTGCAATGTTTGTATCATCGGCAAACAAAATGAACTTGGCATCTGGTAATGTTACTGATGAAAGGTCATTGATATATACATGAAAAAGTAAGGGCCCCAAAATGGAACCTTGTGGGACACCACATGTAATTAGTTCCCAGTTGGATGATGCCTGACAGGTTGATACATATCTCTTTCCTAATAACACCCTTTGATTCCTGCCAGAGAAATAAGATCTGAACCATTTTGCAGCATTTCCTGTTACACTATAATATTCTAATTTATTTAAAAGGATATTGTGTTTTACACAGTCAAATACCTTTGACAGATCACAAAATATACCAGTTGCCTGAAATTTTTTGTCTAATCAATTAAGCACATTTTCACTGTAAGTGTAGATAGCATTCTCAATATCAGAACCCTTTAGAAATCCAAACTGTGACTTTGACAGTATGTTATTTGAGATAACATGGTTATAAAGCCGATTGTACATTACTTTTTCTAAAATTTTTGAGAGTGCTGGCAACAGTGAAATTGGACGGAGATTCGATGCTATTTCTTTATCTCCCTTCTTAAACAGTGGCTTAACTTCAGCATATTTCAACCATTCAGGAAATATTCCACTGATAAACGACTGGTTACACAGATATCTTAATATGTTACTTAACTCAGAATCACATTCTTTAATTAACTTTGTTGATATTTCATCATACCCACTAGATGTTTTTGATTTTAAAGATTTTATGATGGACATTATTTCTGCTGGGGTAGTGAGGGTCAAATTCATATTATGGAAGTTTCTTGAAATGTCTGGTCTGAGGTATTCCATAGCAGCATCTACCGAAGATATCCCTATTCCTTGAGTAATCCATGGCTTCTTTGTAGACTTTGCTCTAACCTTGGTAAGTTTTGGGGGAAAACAGTGTTCGAATAAGGTGAGCACTTTATTATCAAAAGTGTTATATTTTTCATTCATGCCATGAGCACTGTAAACATCAGTCCAGTGAATATCTCCGAGGAGTGTCGTAAAATAATCAATTTTTGGCTTATTGATTACCCTCTTGAGCTCAGATCTAACAGATTTTATATCCTGTTCAGTATTAACATTTAACAGAAGGAACTGCATGTCATGGTCTGAGAGGCCATTGACTATTGGTTTTGTAATATAATTTTGTTCATTGGACTTTTCTATAAAGATATTATCAATGGCTGTTTGTGAGCAATTGGCTACCCTAGTGGGGAACTTTACAGTGGGAATTAAGTTGAATTATAGTGTTACTAACTCAAATAAGTTCTTATTGGGAGAGTCTTTGAGGAAATCTACATTGAAATCACCAGCAACCACTATTTCTTTGTTTTTGGTTGTTAAATGGGCCAGTACAGCTTCAAGGTGGTTTATGAACAGATTAAAGTTACCTGCAGGTGCTCGATATACACTTAATATTATGAAGGATTTTTTGTGAAATTCTACTTCTGTTGCACATGCTTCCATATGCTGTTCTAGGCAAAATTTATGAATGTCTATGTTCTTAAATTTATGACAGTTTCTAATGAATGTGGCAACTCCTCCTTTCTCCATTTCTGATCTACAAAAGTGAGATGCTAACCTAAACCCTGCAACACTTAAAAGTTCTATACCAGTGGTCACATGATGTTCAGAGAGGCAGATTATGTCAGCTGGGTTTTAAGACTCTAATTCATCTATGCAGATAATTAATTCATTAATTTTATTTCTCAGTCCTCGAATATTTTGATGCAATAAAGATAACTGACATTTCACATTGACTGAGTTAAAATTGGGTAGAGTTAAAATATCTGCTGACTGTTGAAAATTCTAAACCGATAGCTGTTTATGCTGATGTAATAAGCTAGAATTATGTTTTTTGGTTTCTTTCTCAAACTGAAGGTTTGTCTCAGTCCTAAGCTCTCTTTAAAAAGCACACATGCTCGTTCCATTTCATTTCGCTTCGCTATGTTACGTCCAGGTATTTAATCGACACGGCTGTGTCAAGCAGTACACTGCTAATGCTGTACTAGAACATTTAGGGCTTTTTTTTTTCTTCCTACGCATTTGCATTAACTTACATTTTTCTACATTTAAAGCTATCTGCTATTCACCACACCAAGTAGAAATTTTGTCAGTTCACCTTGTATCCTCCTACACTCACTCAACGGGAAACTGTCGTCTGCCATAATCTTCCTCCACGACAACGTACGCTCTCACACAGTTGCCAAAACCGTCGAGAGGATTCAAACTTTTCGTTGATCTGGTGCAGCGTAACAAACAGTGTGTATAAACGGCGATTACGTGGAAAAGTACAGAAGATATGTGGTAAAATATTATTGTCGTTGAAAAACTTTTCACCTAATCTTATTTTTGTATGACCAGACGGACCTTAGTTTTGGAATACCGCTCGTACTTAAGAAGTCTTCGAGCCAGTCACTTACCTGGGAACCTATTCCGTATGCTCGTACCTTCGTTAACAGTCGCGAGTGTAGCACCGTTTCAAATGCCTTACGGAAATCTAGGAATATGGAATCCACCTGTTGCCCTTCATGCACAGTTCGCAGGATACTATGTGAGGAAACGGCAAGCAATACTTTCTAAAACTGTGCTGATTTGTGGACAGAAACTTTTCCCTATCAAGGAAATTTATTATATTCTAAAGATTAGATGGGTAGATCACATAACTATTGAGGAGACACTGAATAGAACTGAGGAGTAAAGAAATTTGTAGCAGAATCAGAGTAGAAGAAAGATTCGGTCAGTAGGACACATTCTGCGACATCAAAGGATCGCAAATGTAGTACTGGAGGGCAATGTGGGGGGTGGGGGGGGGGGAGGAGTAAAAATCGTAAGGGTGACCAATAGATGGATACTGTAAGCAGTTCCAGAAGGATCTAAGTTAAAGTAGTTGCTGAGAGATGAGGTTTGCACAGGATAGAGTGACACGGAGAGCTGTATCAAACCAGTCTTCGGACTGAAGAAGACAACAACAATAACTGAGAATATGTTCAAGGATTCTGCAACAAACCGATGTTAAAGATATTGGTCTTTAATTTTGTGGGTCCGTTCTTTTACCCTTCATATATACAGGAGTGAGCTGCGCTTTTTTTCAGTCGCTTTGAACCCTCCACGGGGCTAGTGATTTGCGATAAATGCAAGCTAAGTAGGGGGCCATTGTCGTACGGTACTTTTTGTAAAACCGAATTGGGATTTCATCCGGATCTGGTGATTTATTTCTTTCAACTCTTTTAGTCGTTTTTCTACATCTGGGGTGCTTATTACAATGTCCTCCATACCAGAGTCTGTAAATGATGTTATGTTCTTATGATTTTCCTGTGTGAAGAATTTCTTAAATGTGAAATTTAAAATTTCGTCTTTCTTGCCATCTGCTGCCACATCAGACTGGTCAACAAGCGACTGGATAGAAGCCTTAGATGCACTTAGCGATTTTGCATAGGACCAGAATTTTCTCCGATTCTCGACAGATCTATTGCTAAGGTATGATTGTGGCAGTTGTTTGCTTTGCGCATCGATCTTTTTACAGATGCACGAATTCTATTAACATTTGGCTGTCGTTATTTTCGCTTTCTCTTTTGAACCAAGGGTGTAACAGCCTTTGCTTCATCAGCATTTTTCGAATTTCGTTGTTCAACCAAGGAGGTCTTTCCCGTCTTTAATCCAATTACTCGGCACACACAGTGAGATGCTATCAACTGTCTATCTGCTGTTTCTAGCACAAATACTCTCCTAGACTTCTTGACTCATTTATTAACGTTGGTATTCAAAGTCGCTACCATGACATCAGGGTTACTAATACCTGTCTCTATACTGACGCTACCGATTAGGTCAACTGTTTGTAGCTACAAGGTCAAAAATATTTTCGTTGCCTGTGGGCTGTCAAACTAGTTGCTCAATACAGTTTTCGGAA
Organism: Schistocerca nitens; assembly: GCF_023898315.1. Taxonomy (NCBI): domain Eukaryota; kingdom Metazoa; phylum Arthropoda; class Insecta; order Orthoptera; family Acrididae; genus Schistocerca; species Schistocerca nitens. The sequence continues at coordinate 216,583,604 of NC_064620.1, read as the reverse complement.
AATGTGCTCGAAAATTCTTCGGAAGATTGTCTGTCTGTACCCCTGTACTTTGTTGCGTCTCTGTAAAATAAAGAAGTTGCGTGAAGGTCATCGAGTTCATGTTGTCGCTGAATGAATCTGGGGACAAAGACTTCGTTCTACGAATTAAAGTCAAATGAATTTCAGTTGCATGTTTGATTCTTATATCCGACGAGTTTGTTAATGAACACGTATGCAGTTGTTTCGTCACTTTTTCCGCATTGGAGACCACGTCATATTGTAAAATGATGCACCAACGATTCTCTTATTAAACTGCGTTGATGAAGGCCGCTTGGTACAGAGGTGGAAATTTTGTTGCCTCATATTACAACGTGACAGCCTTTGATCTCACAAGAGTGGACTATGACTCGAAGTACGTAGCAGTGTGGTCCGTAAGGCCACGAACACATAAAAGGACAAACGTATACTAATCTTCTTCCTCAGCGTTTGTCTCGCAGTGTAGCTGGTGCAATCTTTTGGCTGTCTGTCTTCACTTGACACGATCTTGACCTTCGTCAGGGTGGAGCACGCTATCTTGAGATTTATATGAATAATGCAACGACCATGTACGAGTATAATAAAACAGGACATCCTATTTGAAAAATAGCATTTACGATCACATTGCCTTCATTATGTTCAGATACCGCTTAAAAATGTGTCACGCTCGAAACCGGTAGCAGGAAATAAGAAAGATATAAAAAAGCAGCTCTCGTGGATTACGATTACAATGCAGCACACAAAAACACTGAGGTCATGGGATACCTCCTAATATCATATCAGACCTCCATTTTCCCGGCGCAGTGCATAAACTCTACGTGGCATCGACTCAACAAGTCGTTGAAAGTCCCCTGCAGAAATACTGAACCACGAACCACCTTGCCTCTATAGCCGTCCACAAGTCCGAAAATGTTGCCGGTGCAGGATTTTGTGCACGAACTGACCTCTCAATTATGTCCCATAAATCTTCGATGGAATTCATGTCGGGCGATCTGGGTGGTCAAATCATTCGCCCCAGAATGTTCTTCAAGCCAATCGCGAACAATTGTGGCGTGATGACATAGCGCATTGTCATCCATAAAAATTCCATCGTTGTTCGGGATCATGAAGTCCACGAACGGGTGCAAGTGGTCTCCAAGTAGCCGAACATAACCATTTACAGCCAAAGATCGCTTCACTTGAATCAGAGGACCCAGTCCATTCCATGTAAACCCAACCCACACCATTATGAAGCCACACCAGCTTGCACAGTGTTCTGTTGACAACCTTGGTCCATAGTTTCGTGGAGTCTGCGCCACACTCGAACTCTACAATCAGCTCTTACCAACTGAAATCGAGACTCATCTGCCTAGGCCACGGTTTTCCAGCCATCTAGGGTCCAACCGATATGATCACGCGCCCAGGAGAGGCGCTGCAGGCGATGTTGTGCTGTTATCAAAGGCACTTGCGTCGGTGGGCTGCCATAGCCCATTAACGCAGTATTTCGCTGCACAATTTCCTAACTTATACGTTCGTCTTACGTCCCACACTGATTTCTGTGGTTATTTCGAGCAGTGTTACTTGTCTGTTAGCACTGACAACTCTACGCTAATGCCGTTGCTCTCAGTCGTTAAGTGAAGGCAGTTAGGCACTACGTTGCCCATGGTGAGAGGTAATGCCTGAAACTTTGTATTCTCCGGACACTCTTGACACTGTGGATCTCGGATATTGAATTCCCTAACGATTTCCGAAACGGAATGTCCCATTCGTCTACCTTCAACTACCGTTCCGCGTTCGAAGTGTGTTAATTCCCGTCGTACGGCCATAATCACATCGGACACCTTTTCACATGAATGATCTGAGTACAGATGACATCTCCGCCAATGTACTGTTCTTTTGTACCTCGTGTACGCGACACTACCGCTATTTGTACAGGGTGGTCCATTGATAGTGACCGGGCCAAATATCTCACGAAATAAGCGTCAAACGAAAAAACTACAAAGAACGAAACTTGTCTAGCTTGAAGGGGGAAACCAGATGGCGATATGGTTGACCCGCTAGATGGCGCTGCCATAGATCAAACGGATATCAACTGTTTTTTTTTTTTAAATAGGAACTCCCATTTTTAGTACATATTCGTGTAGTACGTAAAGAAATATGAATGTTTTAGCTGGACCACTTTTTTCGCTTTGTGATAGATGGCGCTGTAATAGTCACAAACGTGTAAGTACGTGGTATCACGTAACATTCCGCTAGTGCGGACGGTATTTGCTTCGTGAAGCATTACCCTTGTTAAAATGGACCGTTTACCAATTGCGGAAAAGGTCGATATCAGGTTGATGTGTGGCTATTGTGGTCAAAATGCCCAACGGGCTTGTGCTATGTACGCTGCTCGGTATCCTGGACGACATCATCCAAGTGTCCGGACCGTTCGCCGGATAGTTTCGTTATTTAAAGAAACAGGAAGTGTTCAGCCACATGTGAAACGTCAACCACGACCTGCAACAAATGATGATGCCCAAGTAGGTGTTTTAGCTGCTGTCGCGGCTAATCTGCACATCAGTATCAGACAAATTGCGCGAGAATCGGGTATCTCAAAAACGTCGGAGTTGATAGTGCTACATCAACATCGATTGCACCCGTACCATATTTCTATGCACCAGGAATTGCATGGCGTCGACTCTGAACGTCGTGTACAGTTCTGCCACTGGACACAAGAGAAATTACGGGACGATGACGCGTTCTATTTAGCGACGAAGCGTCATTCACCAACAGCGGTAACGTAAACCGGCATAATATGCACTATTGGGCAACAGAAAATCCTCGATGGCTGCGACAAGTGGAACATCAGTGACCTTGTCGGGTTAATGTATGGTGCGGCATTATGGGAGGAAGGATAATTGGCCCCCATTTTATCGACGGCAATCTAAATGGTGCAATATTTGCTGATGTCCTAGGTAATGTTCTACGGTGGTTACTACAAGATGCTTCACTGCACGACAGAATGGCGATGTACTTCCAACATGATGGATGTCCGGCACATAGCTCGCGTGCAGTTGAAGCGGTATTGAGCAGCATTTTTCATGACAGGTGGATTGGTCGTCGAAGCACCATACCATGGCCCGGATTTCTTTCTGTAGGGAAAGTTGAAGGATATTTGCAATCGTTATCCACCGACAACGCCTGACAACATGCGTCATTACGGAGGCGAACTACTCGCTGTTGAGAGGAATGTCGTTACACGTATCGCCAAATGCATTGAGGTTGACGGTCATCATTTTGAGCATTATTGCATTAATGTGGTATTTACAGGTAATCACGCTGTAACAGCATGCGTTCTCAGAAATGATAAGTTCACAAAGGTACCTGTATCACATTGGAACAACCGAAATAAAATGTTCAACAGTACATTCGTCCTTTATTTTAATTTAAAAAACCTACCTGTTACCAACTGTTCGTCTAAAATTGTGAGCCACATGTTTATTACAGCGCCATCTATCACAAAGCGAAAAAAGTGATCCATCTAAAACATTCATATTTGTTTACGTACTACACGAATATGTAATAAAAAATGGGGGTTCCTATTTTAAAAAAACGCAGTTGATATCCGTTTGACCTATGGCAGCGTCATCTAGCGGGCCAACCATAGCGCCATCTGGTTTCCCCCTTGAAGCTAGACAAGTTTCGTTCTTTGTAGTTTTTTCGTTTAACGCTTATTTCGTGAGATATTTGGCCCGGTCACGATCAATGGTCCACCCTGTATATTGGTATCCCATTACTTTTGTCACCTCACTATACGAGTATATGGAAGGTATCTAAGTATCCAACCAACGTTGCCTCGCTTTGCGAAAAGAACGTTTACCTTCGACTTTCAACGGAAACTTGCCTTATGCTGTGTGTTCGAAGTACGTGTCCACACCGCGGTAGACAGCTTCTTCTCATCCTCTCGGCGACAGGTGTCACTCCGAACCGCCTGCGAATTCCGTGACTGGTCGCATGATCACGAACTTTCAGGACAGGTGTTCACCAAAACATTTTGCTTTTCAGAAGTCATCCTGTTTCTTTTGTTACGGGGCAACACTCTGCACCATACAAGGCAACTGGGCGGAACGCAGAGCGGTATATTTTCGATTTGAGTTGGTCCGGGATCTTCTTATAACAGAGCACTCCAGTCTTCGCCCGCCATTTAAGTCACGCACTTCCAACGCAGTATGTGATTTCAGAACCGAGAGAACCGTGAAATAATAAACCGCGTTAACAACGCTTGTCGGACAGTGACTGGTGTGCTTTGTGATAGGAAGATCCCGGACCGACTCTAAGGGCAATACAATTAAATCTACATCTATATCTACATGGATATTCTGCAAATGACATTTAAGTGCCTGGCAGAGGGTTCATTGAAGCACCTCAGTGAATAAAAGGCATAAAAGCTACAGCTAACAATTAGTGAAAACATAGAGCTTTAGCCAATAGAAGCCCAATAACAAGCCACGCATTTCCCACTATTAAGGCATTAGGGGCGTTACGGGACACTGCTGTAGTTCGTATTCCGCTGGAATCACATGTACTCGTATCGCAATCCAGATCTAGGTTAACCAACCGCTGGTCTGGTACACTGGCCAGCCAGAATGTGGCTTGAAAGCAGCTTCTGACAATCGCACGGGCAAATGCTAGGCTGGTGCCAACAGCCGCTTCATAACATATGACACACAAACAGTTTAATTACAGGCACAATCATACACAGGGCAAAGTTAACGCGATTCACAGACCGGTGGCTCTTACTACATATCTCCTCTAGGGAAACACGACTGTGGCGGCCGGAAGGGAACCCAGCCACAGAGCAGAGATCATGAGAACGCTGCTGCAAATGAACGTCATACCCTGGGAGAACTGCTTGGAGGTTGGAGGGAAAGCTGTTTTTAAAAGCTGCGTCGATTACATGTTGCAATATTTACATTGTTAAAAGCTGTGGCCGAAGAAATAGTTATCTCGAGTGGGAAAAGAACCATAGTACACCACAAAACAAAAGGAGAAACATGGTCGACAGTGCGAAAAAGTTCAGAAATCAAAGTCGGTAATTAAGTGGTAGTGCGACCTCCAGACCAGATGAGAGGAAATGCAGATCAGCAAATCGTAAGTAATTACTTTTTTACGTAAAGTCGCGACGTGAATTGTTTGATAATCTAAAAATACCAGAACTGTATCGTTATAGATCACACTGATGACGCCTGAGAACAAGGAAAAAGCAAAACGGATCTGGGAAAAATAAATTAAGTGGCAGCAGGAAAAGGGGGTTTTATTTACAAAACGTTTTCGTTATTTCCAGCATCGGGCTGGGTTTACGTCTGGAGAAAGCCAAAAGCAGCCTACATTCCTGACTGCTTGATTCCAACGGTTAAGCGTGGAGGTGGAAGCGTGATGGTGTGGGCAGCCATATCGTGGTATTCTGCTGGTCCCATCATTACTCTCAAACGCTGAGTTACAGCCAACGATTATGTGAACATTTTAGGTGATAAGATGCACCCCATGATTCAAATATTGTTCCCCAAAAATGATGCCATATTTCAGGATGATAAGGCACTCATTCACATGGCCAGAACAGTAGAATCGTGACTTGAGTAGCATGCAACTAAACTGCAGCATCTTCCTTGGCCAGCACAGTCTCCGGATTTGAACCTTATCGAACCCTTGTGGGCGGTATTGGAACGAGAAGACTCCGGAGCAGATTTCCGTCTTCCTTGTCACTACAGGATATAGAAGAGGTTCTGATCTAAGAGTGGCATAACATTCCACTAGAGATTATACAATGATTATATGCCACTATTCCAAGAAGAATGGCAGCTGTATTACGGGCAAATGAGGGTCCAACAATTCCCAATTAAATATATGTATATGAAGATGGTATCTGTTCTTTCGGACATATCCGAAACAACAGATACCATCGGTGACCATACAGTTCGTTAGAATTACAATGAAATGAATACCCCTAGCTGCATGCAGGCGTTGATATAAGTCAACGGGGACAGTTGAAAATGTGTGCCGTGACCGGGACTCGAGCCCAGGATCTCCTGCTTACATTCTATCCATCTGAGTCACCGAGGAAACACAGGATAGTGCGACTGCAGGGACTTATCTCTGGCACGCCTCCCGTGAGACCCTCATTCCCAACTTTTTGTCCCGCACAATATTCATAGTGCCCCTGCCCATTATAGTCATTACTCGCGGCATTTTGCCGATTCCCGTAAGAGTTCGGACACTGTTTTGTGCATCTGTACAGAAGAAGATGGTCAAGTGTCGGACCTGTCCAAAAGGACAGATACCATAAGGTTCACCGGCCATTTGCCCATCTTCTTCTGTGTGGATGCACAAAACAGTGCCCGAACTCTTACGGGAATCGGCAAAAAGCCGCGAGTAATGAGTATAATGCGCAGGGGCGCTATGAATATAGTGCGGTCAAAAAGTTGGGAATGTGGGTCTACGGGAGGCGTGCCAGGGATACGTCCCTGCAGTTGCACTATCCTCTGTCATCGGTGGTTCAGATGGATAGAGTGTCTGCCATGCAAGCAGGAGATCCCGGGTTCGAGTCCCGATCGGGGCACACATTTCAACTGTCCCCGTTGACTTATATCAACGCCTGTATGCAGCTACGGGTATTCATTTCATTGCAATTCCCAATTAAGTACAGGTGTGCATGTTATTTTCCCTACGTCCACATTATTTTGCCTATTCCCTGTACAATGGCAACATTCCTGCAAGTCTTTTTGCAGTATTGCAGAAGGAATTTCCAGCTTCTCGTAGCCCTATTGCAAGGCCTCATTCGAGTTCAATGAGCTGATGGTAATGGCGCCTTTGTCGTCTTGAAGGCTTTCTTGACTAAAATCATCTCGGAACGTCCGACCTCAAAGGTAACTAACGCTCGCTATCGTTATAGCGCGCTTTTAAAACAAACCTAGTTTGCATCCTCATAGGACCGCTACCATCGGCACTCTTATGCGATTGGCGTGAAATTTGAATAGACGTCATCTTTCATTAGTAGACACACACATATCAACTTTCATTTATATCCCACAAATCCTTCTCGGCGATGATCTTTTTCCGTCAGTGTGTATGTGAAACTCTCCGCCGAGCCGGCCGCTGTGGACGAGCGGTTCTAGGCGCTTCCGACCGGAACCGCGCTGCTGCTACGGTCGCAGGTTCGAATCCTGCCTCGGGCATGGATATGTGTGCTGTCCTTAGGTTAGTTAGGTTTAATTAGTTCTAAGTCTAGGGGACTGATGACCGATGTTAAGTCCCATGGTGCTCAGAGCCATCTGGGCTTCTCCGCCGACGTCTACATTTATGTTTGAAACCGGCGGTCGGCTCTCACGCGCTCGACATCACCCGGGCGTAAAATCCAGTTTTGCACCCTCGAAGACCGCATTCCAGCCCCAGAGTTCGTCCGCTGGGGGCGGAGAAAGGAACAGGGGTAGGGGGTGTCTGCTTTCCTCAGCAATGGAGCAACGTTCCGGCGTGCATTCGACACAGTCTACGCTTTCCCTCCTGCTGTACAGCCTCACCAAAGCACGGTTCCTCTTCCTTCTCAGCCGCTCCGACAACATGACACATAAATAGCAGATTTCGAACCTACTGGGATGATTCATAAGTTCGTGGCGCTTTCCAATACGTTTAATAAACACAACAGATACAAATAACAGAGACTTTAGTCATCGATAATACATTCTCTTCACTATTTACAACAGTGTTCCAACGCTGGGGTAAGTTTTCGATTTCGCGACTGTAGAAATCAGATGGTTTTGAGGCGAAGAACTCTTCGAGTTATTTTCATCCGAAAAGGAAGTTCCTTGAAGGTTTATGACAGAGAGCGAAAAAGGGAAAAATCTGAAAGAGCAAAATCAGGTCAATAAGGTGGGTGCGCAATGACTTCCCAACCCAGCTCCTGTATAGCGTTTTTTTGTCAGTCCACCAGATTGCGGGCGGGCGTTAGCGTGGAGTAGCATCACTTCACGCAGTCTTCCTGGTCGCTGTTCTTGGATTGTGTCTGCAAGATGTGTAGTTGTTGACAATAAATGTGAGCAGCGATCATTAGACGTCGGGGAAGCAATTTGTAGTACACCACACCGTCACTGTACCACCTGATACAATAGCTTCATATTTAACAATTAAATAAAACCGCTAGCTCACAGAAAGATCCGTGCCTAAAGACTGGAAAATAGCCCAAGTCACACCAATACCCAAAAAGGGAAGTAGGAATAATCTGTTGAATTATATGCCCATATCACTAATGTCGATTTGCAGTAGGGCTTTGGAACATGTACTGTATTCGAACATTATGAAGTACCTCGAAGAAAACTATTTATTGTCACGTACGCAGCATGAATTCAGAAAATATCGTTCTTGCGAAACACAACTAGCTCTTTATACTGAAGAAGTAATGAGTGCTATCGACAGAGGATGTCAAATTGATTCCATATTTTTAGATTTCCACAAGGCTTTCGACACCGTTCCTCACAAGCGTCTTCTAACCAAACTGCGTGCCTATGGAATATCGCCTCAGTTCTGCGACTGGATTCATGATTTCCTCTCAGAGAGGTCGCAGTTCGTAGTAATAGACGAAAAGTCATTGAGTAAAACAGAAGTAATATCCGGCGTCCCCCAAGGAAGTGTTATAGGCCCTCTATTGTTCCTGATCTATATTAATGACATAGGAGACAATCTCAGTAGCCGTCTTAGATTGATTGCAGATGATGCTGTCATTTACCGTCTTGTAAAGTCCTCAGATGATCAAAACGACTTGCAAAATGATTTAGATCAGATATCTGTGTGGTGCGAAAAGTGGCAATTGACCCTGAATAAAGAAAAGTGTGAAGCTATTCACATGAGTACTAAAAGAAAACCGCTAAATTTCGATTACGCGATAAGTCACACAAATCTGAAGGCCGAAAATTCAACTGAATACTAAGAATTTCAATTACAAATACCCTAAATTGGAACGATCACGCCGGCCGAAGCGGCCGAGCGGTTCTAGGCGCTACAGTCTGTGTGAAGCTATTCACATGAGTACTAAAAGAAAACCGCTAAATTTCGATTACGCGATAAGTCACACAAATCTGAAGGCCGAAAATTCAACTGAATACTAAGAATTTCAATTACAAATACCCTAAATTGGAACGATCACGCCGGCCGAAGCGGCCGAGCGGTTCTAGGCGCTACAGTCTGGAACCGCGCGACCTCTACGGTCGCAGGTTCGAATCATACCTCGAGCATGGATGTGTGTGATGTCCTTAGGTTAGTTAGGTTTAAGTAGTTCTAGGGGACCGATGACCTCAGAAGTTAAGTCCCATAGTGCTCAGAGCCATTTGAACCATTTTGCAACGATCGCATAGAAAATGTTGTGGGTAGAGCCAACCAAAGACTGCGATTCATTGGCAGAGCACTTAGAAGGTGCAACAGGTCTACTAAAGAGACTGTTTACGCCACGCTTGTCCGCCCTATTCTGGAGTATTTCTGTGCAGTGTGGGATCCGCATCAGATGGGACTGACGGATGACATCGAAAAAGTACAAAGAAGGCAGCTCGTTTTGTATTATTGCGAAGTAGGGGAGATAGTGCCACAGACATGATTCGTGAATTGGAGTGGCAATCATTAAAACAAAGGCGTTTTGCGTTGCGAGGGGATCTTCTCATGAAATTTCAATCACCAGTTTTCTCCGACGATTGCTGGAACATTCTGTTGGCACCCACCTACATAGGAAGAAATGATCATCATGATAAAATAAGAGAAATCAGGGCTCGCACAGAAAAATTTAAGTGCTCGTTTTTCACGGACGCCGTTCGAGAGTGGAACGGTAGAGATACAGCTTGAAGGTGGTTCAAAATGGTTCAAATGGCTCTGAGCACTATGGGACTTAACATCGAAGGTCATAAGTCCCCTAGAACTTAGAACTACTTAAACCTAATTAACCTAAGGATATCACACACATCCATGCCCGAGGCAGGATTCGAACCTATGACCGCAGCAGTCGCGCGGTTCCGGACGGAAGCGCCTAGAACCGCTCTGCCACCGCGGCCGGCTTCAAGGTGGTTCGTTGAACCCTCTGCCAGGCATTTTATTGTGAATAGCAGAGTAATCACGTAGATGTAGACGTGGATGTAGATGTGATGCATAACATTACCTTTTATGGATGCATTCAGTCTTCGTACGGATAGTTGCTGCTTTCTTTGAGCTCAACCATTCCTCTTTCTTTCCTTATGTTAGCGTAGAGACACCATTTCTCACAACCAGTACCGATAATGGATAGCTAGATAGTAATGGTCGATGTTGTTCACGAGCCAGTTGATGAGGAAGCAGGGAAGCACATACAGCCACCTGCTTAGATCGTGTGATACCCATACGCTCGAGTGGTTTTGGCTTAGAGCATGCGATACCCACATACCCGATCTTTGGACCTTCCTCACTGCATGAAAATGTCGCACGATGGTGGATTAATCACAGTTCATCACATCTTCCAGTTCTCGAGTACAGTGACGTGGATCATTGTGGATTAATGTGTTCAAACGATTTTCGTGAAACCCCAAACGTCTTCCTGAACGTGAAGAGTCACAAATGTCAAAACGACCCTCCTTAAAACGAGAAAACCATTTTCTCTCCGTACTCTGTCCAATGGCATTATCCCCATACACGGCGCTGCTGTCAGTCCTCTGTTGAACTCAAACAGAAGAATGTGTCGGAAATGTTCCGATTTATCCACTTGGCGCTAGAGTTTATAGCGTCCACAGCTCCACTCACTAACTCCAAACGACAAAAGGGCAGCATGTAAACTCAAATAGCAACAGTGAACCACAAATAAAAAATGACAAACGCTAAATAAACCCATTGCAACAGGAATATCCACAAGCAAAACGAAAATACTATGAACTTATGAATCAACCTAGTCATATCAACACTATTCTCTAACTTATAATATCTGTTTTGTCATTCATCACTGCGAGCTGTTATATTTATGGGACTGCAATAACAACAAGAGCCTGGTAAGCAACGATAGGCTTAAGTTTTCTCTCATTTGTTGCATTTAAGTTACCAATACTGTGAGCAGTTTTCACTGTTTGTCACGTGGGAAGAGTCGACATGCAGTCGTGAATTTGAAGGTGTGATAGCGTACGGTAAGAAGTCCATATATGTGATGATTCAACGCAGAGGTTTAGGGAAAAAATTTGTTTTCCCACTCGCTTCAAGATATCCTTCGTATTAAGGATTTAGGGAGCCTGTCGCCGGAAACCAAGTTATTCAAGAAAAATAAAATGACAAGTAAAGAAGCTGTAAGAAATTTCAGCCCACACATTTACAGGAGAGTAGATTGGATATATGACTGTAATATCAGAAACAAATTGTATTGTTTCCGTGTTTTTGTTTGTAAGAGAGAGAGACAGAGAGAGAGAGAGAGAGAGAGAGAGAGAGAGAGAGAGAGAGAGAACTTGCTGGGTGCGAAAAGACTTGGAAGCTAAGAGACGTTGACGATCTCGTAAATTAAACACGGGAGATAAAAGAAACATGAGCGGTCCACATCACACGTAACTGCACAGCTAGAGCACAATCTTTTACAAAAACAGGATATTAGACCACAACTGGATGTTGGCTATAGGCAGTCAACTGAAAGACACAATGATCAGATCTACAAATATTGTTACGTTAAAACTGTGGACTGTATTAAATTTTATTGTATTTTCGACCTTGCATTTCGTGTAGACAGGAGGTTTATCATTACCGAGCAAGAAAATAAATTGCTGCCACTGATTTTGTATCAAGTTATCGTCGATAACACAACCGATATTTCAACAATTTCGCAGTTTGGCATGGTTATCAGATACGTTTTGTCTAAGGGAAAATTTGTAGAAAGGTTTTAGACGTTACTCAGTCGTCATGAACATGCAAAAACGTTAGCGTAATGGCTTAAAGAAACGTTACTATATATCATGAACAATTCAGATAAAGCTATTATTTCTCAGAGCTACGTGGGTGCAGCTGCTGCGTGCGGTCGTCGTCCAGGTGTACAGGTTCTTCTGAGAGAGCATCTTATACATGCCTATTTATTCATTGTTATGCTCGCACATTTAAGCTGATTTCAGCCCAAAGAACGATTCTGAATATGGACTTAAAGAGTTTTTTGGCTTTTGCTGACCTTCTTACTCCTTTTTTGTTTCACAGTTCTTCACAGCGAACAGCGATGCTAATTGACATAATGAGCAGGAAAGTCCCCCTTTCGCAAAACGAGATGGAATTTTTAATCGAGAACTGAGCTAGTTGTGTACGAAAATAGAGAGTCTCTTTTAGAATGGCTGGAGTACATTCAGCTTAAATTTCGACAAACTGCAAGAATTACTCAAAAAAGAGGGCTGCGCCCGAAGTAAATTTTGGTTGTCTGTATTTTCTAATATTATGCCACACGTTGACATAGTGTACACTAAACACTAAAAATGCGCGGTTGACCCTTGACCGTACAACAGAGGGGAGAACATTTCAAAAAAGCCATAAGCATATACGAGACAGAATTATTGACATGATTTATATGTGTAGAAAACTGCTGGATTCTGCGAAGATAGAGAGACATGGAAACGAATTCCAAAGCCTGTTGTTAGCGAAAGAAGTGTGTTATACAATAATGGCTCAGGTTGTTGAACACTGACTTCACAGGGTATCCTGTCATGCAAACATTTATTTATGAAAAGTTTACTTCGTATATAAGTCAATTTCCACAAACATTGTCGCAGAGGTCTTACATATCCCTTCGTTGATGTAGATAAGCTGAGAACAGAAAAATGTTCAAATGTTTGTGAATTCCTAATGGACCAAACTGCTGAGGTCATCGATCCCTAGACTTATACACCGCTTTAAACTAAGAGCAACACACACACCCCATGCCCGAGGAAGGAGTCGAACCTCCGTCGGGAGGGGCCGCGCAAGCCGTGACATGGTGCCTCAAACAGCGCAGCCACTCCCGCGGCTGAGAACAGAACTTGCGAATACATAGAAAGAAGGATCCGTTATTGTATGATTATATGATAACGGAACAAACACTGGTATCAGTTACTTCTGTAAAATATCTAGGAGTATGTGTGCAGAACGATTTGAAGTGGAATGATCATATAAAATTAATTGTTGGTAAGGCGGGTGCCAGGTTGAGATTCATTGGGAGATTCCTTAGAAAATGTAGGCCATCAACAAAGGAGGTGGCTTACAAAACCCTCGTTCGACCTATACTTGAGTATTGCTCATCAGTGTGGGATCCGTACCAGGTCGGGTTGACAGAGGAGACAGAGAAGATCCAAAGAAGAGCGGCGCGTTTCGCCACAGGGTTATTTGGTAAGCGTGATAGCGTTACGGAGATGTTTAGCAAACTCAAGTGGCAGACTCTGCAGGAGAGGCGCTCTGCATCGCGGTGTAGCTTGCTGTCCAGGTTTCGAGAGGGTGCGTTTCTGGATGAGGTATCGAATATAATGCTTCCCCCTACTTATACCTCCCGAGGAGATCACGAATGAAAAATTAGAGAGATTTGAGCGCGCACGGAGGCTTTCCGGCAGTCGTTCTTCCCGCGAACCATACGCGACTGGAACAGGAAAGGGAGGTAATGACAGTGGCACGTAAAGTGCCCTCCGCTACACACGATTGGGTGGCTTGCGGAGTATAAATGTAGATGTAGATGTAGATACTAAACAAAAGGAGTGAGTTTGTAACTCTCACAGGTGCTGTTCTGCTTCTGCAGTTCGCGTTCCAAAATAATTTGCTGAAGCCTTTTAGTGATAACAATTAAATTCCAGAAACCCATCTTTACCATACCGGCTACGATGACAGCGTATGATGCAGAGCGATCTTTCTCTGCTCTGGAGAGAATATAATTTTTCTACGAGGTACCACGGCTAACGACAGATGCAGTGCTCTCTATCTATGGAGACTTCGTACACAGCATCGTAGGCTCCAGTGAATGCTTCATTGACAGAGTCTCTGCTCTTAAGGAGCGGAGAACGGATTTTTCATATAAACATTCATCGTAAGGTAAGCGTGTTTCCGTATAGCAGTTACGTTATTGCTCATTTCTAGCCTTTTTATGTTAGTTCGAACTTTGCAGTCCATCTCCCAGTGAAGCCCTAGGACAGTGATTCCCGAACTTTTCCTCAGGCGGACCTCTTTGAGAATCTTGGTACACTTTCATGGAATACCTTGTCTCAGTTTGAAGGGTACTAAAAATTTTAAAAAGAGGAAAACTTGTGTTGTTCAGTGATTAATTCAATTTTAAATCATAAACAATAACATAGTAAATACAATAAAATTTTAAAAAATAATTTTGTCAAAGCGTCGAAAAAGTTGTATTAATTGTTTTTCGCGGAGCACTTTTTCACTTCCCGCGAAACATGTAGTTTGGGAAATTCTGTCCTAGCAAAACCTCCAGGAACCGTCAAGGTGCCATTCGTCTCCCCAAATAGAAATTCGGTCTAAGTACCCTCCTACAGTCGCTTATAGACGACCCCTTCCCGTACACCACATCGCCATCACCAAACAGCTGCCGGTGGCTGTGGCCGAGCAGTTCTAGGCGCTTCAGTCCGGAACCGCGAGACCGCTACGGTCGCAGGTTCGAATCCTGCTTCGGGCATGGATGTGTGTGTTGTCCTTAGGTTAGTTAGGTTTAAGTAGTTCTAAGTCTAGGGGACTGATGACTTCAGATGTTAAGTCCCATAGTGCTCAGAGCCATTTGAACCAAACAGCTCCTGTCCGCCAGATCATTTATGTATATAGAAAATAACAGCAATTCTATCACACTTCCCAGCGGCATTCCTGCCAATACCCTTGTCTCTGATAAACTCTCACCGTCGAGGATAATGTGCAGGATTCTCTTACTTAAGAAGTCTTCGAGCCACTCACATATCTGGGAACCTAATCCTTATGCGCGTACCTTCGTCAACAGTCTGCAGTGGAATACAGTGTCAAATGCTTTCCAGAAATCTAGAAATACGAGTATGTAATCTGCCTCTTGCTGTTCATCTATAGATCGCAGTATACACATGAGAAAAGGGCAAAATGGGATTCGCATGAGCGATGCTTTCAAAAACCGTGCTGGTTCGTGAACGTAAGTTTTTCGATCTCTAGAAACTCTATTACATTCGAACTCAGAATATGTTCAAGATGTTCTACAGGATGTAATTCTCAGACACTGATAATCTGGATTACTGTCTCTTAAAAGGCAAGTTGTGCTGGTTCAATTGTTCTCAGTAAAAGTTTTCTATTAGATTTTCTATTTTTACTGGGTGTTTCAAAAGTTGCCGTTTTTCTGTGTCACCCTGTAATATTTTCCCTTTGCTGTACGTAACAAGAGCATCACATGGTTATAAATTTAGAACACAATACATATCTTGGCTCTTTACATGGATTATGCCCAGTGTGGCGATACGTTTGGTGCAAATACATTAGATACCAAGGATCAAAGAAACCACGAAATACAACCAGAGTCTACCATCATCTGGACGTTATAGACATCATAAAGTTATTTTTCAGAGCTCTGTCTGGCACTGAGTTATGGAACAAAACTCTTCATGGTTGTACAGGGAATCGGATTGAGAGAGCGAACAATGGTGATTTGCACCATAATTTTGGTTCTAAAAACCATGACGCTTCTTTTCACTAGATGTAACAGTTGACATATAATCTGTGGAATTAATTAAAAGTTTGAATGGCGGGTTTTTTCAGCCAACAAGTTGCGACAAATGTGTGTCAGAAAATTTTTAGACACTAAATTAAGATTACTCAGAGTTACGATAAGTCATTTTAAAGAGGTGATAATAATAATTTCTTGTGTCTCAGTGGCCTCATGCAAGTCTTCTATTGGACGCCACTTCGGTGACTTGCTTGTCCCTAACCTACCTCAGTTATCAAAAAGGGGAAAGGGGAACTACAGTCTAACGTGGAGTCCGAACCAGGTGTCACGTGTCGTTTCTGGCAGTCCCTCACATCGTTACCAACTGAAGGCTATGTTAAAACGAAGACTGAAAAATCCGTGTCCGGCCAAGATTCCATCCCGCGACCTCTCGGTTTCCGGGTACACGCTTTACCGCTTTTTTCCCAAACAGTAATTTATTGAGTAATCTACATGTACTAAATCAAATGGCTCTGAGCACTATGGGACTTAACATCTGAGGTCACCAGTCCCCTAGAACTTAGAACTACTTAAACCTAACTAACCTGAGGACATAACACACATCCATGCCCGAGGCAGGAGTCGAACCTGCGACCGTAGCGGTCTCGCGGTTCCACACTGAAGCGCCTAGTACCGCTCGGCCACACACGCCGGCAGTCTACATTGCCATAAAGATAATAAACATGGGTATGACACGGCTTCCATAACAGAAAATAGAATTAATTAGAAATAGTGCTAAACAAGACAGAATATTCGTGCAAATAGGAAATACCCCTCCATCACTGAAATGTTCCCTCGCAACGTAGCTCTTTTGTTTGTCTTGATATGACATTTACAACCACACATACATACACACGTTCAATAACTGAGGTGGCGAATAAAAACCAATCAGTCAAACAGTTTACCTGCGAGCGCCAGCAGCGCGGCGAGTAGGCGGCGAGCGGCCAGCATGTGTAGCGACTGGCGCCAGTCCCGTGGCGCACTGACTTCACGCCGCCAGCTACGATGCGCTAAGGTACCCCGTCCACACTGGCGGCGTCTGTGGTGGGGGCACGGTCCGCGGCGCTGCGGTCGCGCACCCCTTTATCCGCAGGCACGCCGTAACTTTATTGTGGTGAAATTCTAGAACTCATCACGAGTTCTCAGAGAGATCCTCGCCATAAGCGAGCACCTCGAGCAAGTCTGAAAGAAATGCACTGCTCACGATGTACAGTGGACATCGGTCCTAATAGCGAAAGCTGACACCGCCAGAAGTAGACGATAATAGAACCAAAACCAGCGGAGCAGCTTAAATCACTTGATGAAGGCAGATCTTCCAGTCCACAGCTTGTGAACTGTGGATAACAGTCTCTTAATTATGTAAACTGCAGAAAGGGGCAAACTTGGGGCATGCGAAATGCGGGCACAGAATTACTCGGCCAGTTAGCGTTACCAGGGAGACATCACAAGGAGACTGGCTGATGCTCTCCCATATCCGCAACCGAAATTACAACTAAAATAACAATCAACAAACATAACATTGACAAATATTACATCGTCAAAAATAAGTCGGCCAGTTTCTTCTCATGTTCTTGGGACAAAAACTTACCTGAAGCTAACTCTTTTAACAAACAATGGAAGCTGTAGAAATGAACTAAGATATGTACCACGACCGGGACTCGTACCGGGGTCTTCTTGCTTACTAGATAGAAATGCTAACCATTACACCACCGTAACACTATAGTCAACAATGCTGCACGAACTAGCCAAGTTGAATGTTCCCCTCGCCCCCCCCCCCCCCCCCTTCAACACAATTTCATATCTTTAGCTTGTTTTCTCCGTACATGCAATCTTGATTATAGTGCCGCAGTGGCGTGATGGTTACCATTTCTGTCTACACTACTGGCCATTAAAATTGCTACACCAAGAAGAAATGTAGATGATAAACGGGTATTCGTTGGACAAATATATTATACTAGAACTGACATGTAATTACATTTTCACGCAATTTGGGTGCATAGATCCTGAGAAACAGTACCCAGAACAACCACCTCTGACCGTAATAACGGCCTTGATACGCCTGGGCATTGAGTCAAACAGAGCTTGGATGGCGTGTACAGGCACAACTTCCTGTAGCTTCAACACGATACCACAGTTCATCAAGAGTAGTGACTGGCGTATTGCGACGAGCCAGTTGTTCGGCCACCATTGACCAGACGTTTTCAATTGGTGAGAGATCTGGAGACTTTGCTGGCCAGGGCAGCAGTCGAACACTTTCTGTATCCAGAAAGGCTCGTACAGCACCTGCAACAAGCGGTCGTGCATTCTCCTGCTGAAATGTAGGGTTTCTCAGGGATCGAATGAAGGGTAGAGCCACGGGTCGTAACACATCTGAAATGTAACGTCCACTGATCAAAGCGCCGTCAATGCGAACAAGAGGCGACCGAGAAGTGTAACCAATGGCACCCCATACCATCACGCCGGGTGATACGCCAGTATGGCGATGACGAATACACGCTTCCAATGTGCGTTCACCGCGATGTCGCCAAACGCGGATGCGACCATCATGATGCTGTAAACAGAACCTTGATTCATCCGAAAAAATGACGTTTTGCCATTCGTGCACCCAGGTTCGTCGTTGAGTACACCATCGCAGGCGCTCCTGTCTGTGATGGAGCGTCAAGGGTAACCGCAGACATGGTCTCCGAGCTGATAGTCCATGCTGCTGCACACTTCGTCGGACTGTTCGTGCAGATGGTTGTTGTCTTGCAAACGTCCCCATCTGTTGACTCAGGGATCGAGACGTGGCTGCACGATCCGTTACAGCCATGCGGACAAGATGCCTGTCATCACGACTGCTAGTGACACGCGACCGTTGGGATCCAGCACGGCGTTCCGTGTTACCCTCCTGAACCCACCGATTCCATATTCTGCTAACAGTCATTTTATCTCGAGCAACGCCAGCAGCAATGTCGCGATACGATAAACCGCAATCACGATAGGCTACAATCTGACCTTTATCAAAGTCGGAAACGTGATGGTACGCATTTCTCTTCCTTACACGAGGCATCACAAGAACGTTTCACCAGGCAACGCCGGTCAACTGCTGTTTGTGTATGAGAAATCCGTTGGAAATTTTCCTCATGTCAGCACGTTGTAGGTGTCACCACCGGTGCCAACCTTGTGTGAATGCACTGAAAAGCTAATCATTTGCATATCACGGCATCTTCTTCCTATCGGTTAAATTTCGCGTCTGTAGCACGTCATCTTCGTGGTGTAGCTATTTTAATGACCATTAGTGTAATAAACAGGAAGACCTGCGTTCGAGTCTCGGCCGTGGCACAATTTTAGTTCATTTCTTCACTTTTCCTCATTATCGTAGCTAGAGACGAGACTTATAGGTCTCAGGGAAACTTTAATTATAAGACCTTTTAACAAAACAGAAACAATTGATGACTCCTTTCCTCAAGTCTTGCATCTCCTCCCGTTAAAAAGTTTCCGTCTCAACAGTTTTATTTTTGTCGCTTCGCACTCCTGATTTTCACGTATGCGTCTGCTTGCACATCAAGCAGAATCTCTGCAAGACTGTAGACAGAAGGGTGAGCAGAATAAAACGAACCGTTCAGTTTAGAACAGAAAGCTTCACAACCGTCGGTGGTACCGTTGCAGGTGGGCGAGTGTTCGGCCCAGACAGTTAGTTGAAACAAGGCTTCAGGGAGTAAATACGCGTCGAAAACGTAGTCAGTAAATTTTACTATTGCAGGTTTCTGTTTGAACATGTGCTCCCCGTCTTCCCCACACAGAGTCACCAGGGATAATTGCCTCTAAATCATCAGTGAAACATTCCATCACCTCACCTAGATTCAAGAAAGGCACACCGAAGAATTTATTCTCTGGCGTGCTGGGAGCTGCGTTTTCGACAGGCCTAGCTCCTGTATCCTCCACCACCGAGACTGAGCAAGGTGAAACCAACAGCCACTGACACTTGAATCTGATCCCGCGCTGTTCACTGCTTCGTTAATGCCACTTTTAAAAACGATAAAAACCTCTACAGGTTGAATTTCGTGGCCATGAGAATTTTGCGCAACATGCTGTAAAACTGTATTTTATGAACATGACCGTTTATCAGCCAGGACGACGAATACAAATGGCACGTAGGCACTATCTATCAGACCATGAATGGTGAATGATTGTGCGAAATATCGTGGGTACGTCTTAAACGTACCATTCACATATATTTGCGACGGCTCACTCAGTACCGTCAAATTTGTAGGTATTGAAAATATAAAGAAGTTCACATCGTCGTTCGTCATCAAAAACTGTTCATCACGACTCGTCTTCAGTGTGAGGAGCTTTATATTGTCGTGCGTTTCGTTTTCGCCACGGGGAAAGTTTAGGTGGAATGTTTATTGAGCAAGATGTATTTTGCATCGAATGCAGCTTTCATCCTCCTGTGTGAGAGTTTCGATATCACCGTTCTTCATCAGCCCTTGACGCAACAACTTACCCAGCCTGCACGAAATATCTTAGAGTGCTTTTCTTTTCCATAAGTTGCTCAACTTTCGGCAGTTCGGCTCTTGGCTAATTAGTTTTTCATGGTTATGATTGACACTGCTGGTTATAACTTTGTAGCCACTCGACACTTCAAGTAGGCATTACAAATATTCTTAGCACAAGCAGATCTCAGTATACCAGTCTTCAGATATTCATCTTTTGGATTTGCAGCTCTTGCATTGTTTCCGTGTTTGCAGTTAAAATGGCTCTGAGCACTATGGGACTTAACGTCTGAGGTCATCAGTCCTCTAGAACTTAGAACTACTTAAACCTAACTAACCTAAGGACAGCACACACATCCATGCCCGAGGCAGGATTCGAACCTGCGACCGTAGAGGTCGCGCGGTTCCAAACTGAAGCGCCTAGAACCGCTCGGCCACACCGGCCGGCTGCAGTTAAAATTATTGGATATAAGTTCCGCCTTTTAGGCAAACCATTGTTTTTTTGTTACCCAAACATGTTTCGGCATCTCTGCCCCATCATCGGTGGGTTTTGTTTGATGAAAAACTGTAAAAAGTGAACGTATTTTAGGTTGTAGCTGATTTAACAAAATGAGGCCTAAAGACAATTTTTGTTCGGTTTTGTTCTTGCCTGGATTTTATGTTGTATGGTTTTGCAGGACCATCTGTGTGGTGTCCTGCACTATAGCTTTCATCTGCAAACCAACGATGTAGAAGGGAATTTTATCGGCGAGTTAAGACATCCCGTGATTTTTAAAAACGCCATTTTGGTGTGACAGTATGTTTTGCGTATATATTTGTTGTTATTCACGTTTTGTTGTGACTGATCCTTCTTTTTTCGCATTCTGGACACACATATTACATGTACTTTGTGTAATTTCGGTTATACAAATGACCTTTTATTCCGCGTAACGCGGTGTACTCGCTGTTGTCCGAGTTTGGCACCGAATTTTAAATTTGTTTTGTTTTATCTCTCTTTTTCTGTGTGTGTCACACTTTAGACTTTATATCCGTTACTGATAGAATGGGACTTTCAGGATCAGTAAATAATGCCCTTGAATATCTGAAACTAGCCTTCACAAATAGCTTCAAGTACATGAATATATCACTCACTTCACCAAAAGAAATAACTTCCATAATATAATCTTTAAAAACAAAGCATTCTAGTGGGTACGATGAAATATCAACAAAGTTAATTAAGGCATGTTCTTGTGAGTTTAGTACAATTCTAAGTTACTTGTGTAGCCAGTCAGTTATAACTGGGACATTTCCTGACTGGCTAAAATATGTAGATGTTAAGCCTCTATTCAAGAAAGGGGATAAAGAGATACCATCAAACTACAGACCGATTTCACTTTTGCCAGCATTCTCAAAAATTTTAGAAAAAGTAATGTACAGGCAGCTGCTCAACCATCTGGCCACAAATAACATATTATCAAGAACACAGTTTGGATTTCTGAAGGGTTCTGATATCGAGAAGGCTATTTACACCTACAGTGAAAATGTACTTAATTCATTAAATAACAAATTACAAGCAGCAGGTATTTTCTGTGATTTGTAAAAGGCATTTGATTCTGTGAACCACAACATCCTTTTAAGTAAATTAGAATTCTATGGTGTCATGGGCAGTGCTGCAAAATGGTTCAAGTCATACCTCACTAACAGGAAACAAAGGGTGTCAGTGCAAGGGACTAGTGAATTAAGTCATCAGTCATCATCAGAAAGGGAAGAAATTACATGTGGTGTCCCACAAGGATCCATCTTAGGGCCATTGCTTTTTCTTGTGTAATGATCTCTCATCAGTTACACTGCCAGAAGCAGAGTTCGTTTTGTTTGCAGATGACACAAGTATTGCAATAAATAGTATGTCAAGTGTAGTTCTAGAAAGATCTGCTAATGATATTTTCATGGATATTAATAAATGGTTTAAAGCCAACTCACTGACATTAAACTTCGAAAAGACTCACTATATGCAATTCAGAACCTGTAAGAGGTTTCCACCCAGCAAATGCATAAAATACGAAGAAGAGCAGATAGAAGAGGTTAACAGTCTTGAATTCCTGGGATTACAACTTGATAATAAATTCAGTTGGGAAGAGCACACCACAGAACTGCAGAAACGCCTTAACAAATCTGTATTTGCAATTCGAGTGTTAGCAGACATAGGCGACATAAAAATGAAAAAGCTTGCATACTTTGCCTACTTTCATTCCATAATGTCATATGGTATAATATTTTGGGGTAACTCTTCAAGTCAAACAAAAGTTTTCAGAGTCCAAAAGCGTGTAATACGTATTATTTGTGGAGTAAATTCACGGACGTCCTGTAGAAACCTCTTCAAAGAACTGTGTATACTAACTACTGCCTCTCAGTATATTTACTCATTAATGAAATTTGTCCTAAATAATATATCTCTTTTTCCAACAAACAGCTCAGTTCATACGTACAACACCAGGAACAAAAATGATCTGCACAAGGACTTAAAAGCACTTACTTTAGTTCAAAAAGGGGTCCACTACTCACGAATACACATCTTTAATAATTTACCAGTAAACATAAAAAATTTAGTTACAAATAAAGATCAGTTTAAAAGGACCCTGAAAGACTTACTAGTGGCCAACTCCTTCTACTCCATTGACGAATTTTTTAATAGAAACAAATGATGTATTGTATATATTCATACTATTAGTATTGTTATTTCAGCTTTAAAAAAAATAAATAAATTGACATGTTCCACATCCACGAGGATCTCCTCAGCACGGATCTATGGAACGAAAAACTAATCTAATCTAATCTAAAAGACTCGCATTAATCGATTCTGTTAAGAAATTCGTCGGTGGAGTAGAAGGAGTTGGCCACCTGACTCGCCTACGAGAGGCGGACAGTTGAGATCCCCGTCTGGCCATCCTTTAGCTTTTCGCTGATTTTGTTCAATCGCTTAAGGCAAATTCTGGGATGGTACCTTTGAAAAAGGCACGGCCAGTTTCCTGCCCAAATTCCACCGTGCGCGCCGTCCTTAATGATCAAGTAATCGACGGGACATTAAACTCCAAACTTCCTTCCTTCATCTTGCAACTCCTGAGCAACTTTCATTCGTCACCGTTTTTATTCAAGTTTTTAAAATTTTGTAAGAAAATTTGCCATCACCCGTCTCGCTCCCAAAACATACGAGAACATGTGGTGGTCTGAGCCAATCAACATGCCAGCATAATCAGCGACTTCTCTTATTCTGATTCGGTGATAATTCATAATCAGTTCTTTCACTTTTTCCACGACATCATCGCTTAAGTTACAGGGGAATTTATCTAGTTGACTCTATAGGAAATGGTGTTTGTCACTCATATTACATCCCACGACATGAAATGCTGACGACGTATCACTTACGAAACTTCCATAGTTGGTTCAAAATGGCTCTGAGCACTATGGGACTCAACTGCTGAGGTCATTAGTCCCCTAGAACTTAGAACTAGTTAAACCTAACTAACCTAAGGACATCACAAACATCCATGCCCGAGGCAGGATTCGAACCTGCGACCGTAGCGGTCTTGCGGTTCCAGACTGCAGCGCCTTTAACCGCACGGCCACTTCGGCCGGCGGAAGTTCCATAGTTAGCAGCATTTTTATTACCAAGGAATTACCACGAATAACACCCATGCGGTCTTTTTTTTGGTATCCATCTTTGTGACAAATTCCTTATCACGTGCAAACGCTTGAACCTGGCGTCCACTAAAGACTCCTGTCCTGATCTTCTCAAGGGACAAAGCAGGAAGAGTGTTGTAAGCATTCCTTGCCTCTATCTAACGCGTTAACTAACTGTTTAATCAAACCCAGTCTGATGTGTAGTAGAGGGGAAATAGTTTTTTCTCGACAGGCAAAGAAAGCAGGGATACTCTGTAAATCCTCTCTGTTAACCTAGCAGCAAATTAAGCGGTTAATCGTAGTCTTCATGTCATTATGCTCCTCTCGTAAATACATATATGAACAATTGGAACATGTGCAAAGACATTTCCATTATGTAGTACAACACACTTCAGACTGTCTTTTGAACCGTCTACAAATAAACGCCAGTCATCTGGACTGTACAATGTAATACTTAGCGAAGACCTGAGATATTATGCACATGAACACACTTATTTTTCTCTGTACCTCTTCCAGCTTTCGGTAATTTGATACTTTTACACTATGACTCAGCACACATTTTTTCTTGCAATGTAGAGCATAACACTTCGGCTGTAAGTTTGGAGAGAGACCGAAATTCGTTTCAAGCTCTTTTGTTCGTGGAACACTTCAGGGTGATCTTGTTTAATACTCCAGCATCCATTTGCAATCTTGCAATCTTATATTTGTCCCATCTCTCTTAAAAGTATGTAATATAACCGAAAACAACTGGAACGGGAAAAATCAGTAAAAGAATCAGTAAATAAATATCACGCAACTGAGTGTCGTAGTGGCCCCTTGTTGTTAGAGGGCCCGCAGAACCGACTCGCAAGATGGGTTGCCGACCCCCTTTCAGGATCGCGGAGAGAAACATCGCCAGCGGACAGAAACAATAACAGACTATCCAAATAAACACGGAACTACTTCGCTAGACAACATGTGACAGTGTTCCACCAATCGGAACTCACATGAATGATATAGCACTCCGCCGACTTGGCTTTATAAACACGCCTAGACCGTCAGACCGGCTCCACCGACGACCAGCTCCTTAACCTTACCAATCTTCTTTCCCTCCAACTAAACTCCCGTCGCTCCGCTATCTTTGTTTCCCTTGATCTTCAGAACGCCTATGACCGTGTCTGCCATCCCGGGCTCCTCTTCAGACTCCAGACCTATGCTCTCCCCATCAACTTCGTCCGTCTTGTTGCTTCCTTCCTCTCCCATCGTCCCTCCTATGTAACTATCCACAATTCCAACTCCCGTACTTTCTATCCCTCTGCCGGCGTGCCATAAAGTTCTGTCCTTTCCCCTCTCCTCTACGCTGCTGATATGCCCAAACCTCCCCCTCCCGTTCATCTTCTCCAGTTCGCTGATGACACCGCCTTCCTAGCCCTTTATCCTACCCTTCAGCAGTCCCAACGTTCCCTCCAAACCCACCTTGACCAATTCACCGCTTGGTGCAACCAGTGGTTCCTCCATGTTAATCCCTCCAAGACCCAGGCGATCATCATAGGCCGCACCACCCGCTCCTTCCGCCTCCATGATTTCTACCTCACCATTTATGGCCATCCTATCCACCTCACTCCTACCCTCAAATACCTTGGCCTCACACTCGACCGCCACCTCACCTGGACTCCCCATCTCCTTACCATCCAAAACAAAGCTCACAACTGCCTCTGCCTCCTGAAACTCCTGTCCGGCCGGACGTGGGGTATGCATCCTTCCACCATCCTTCACACCTACAATTCCTTGATCCGCCCCATCCTCTGTTATGCCAGCGTAGCTTGGATTTCCGCCCTTCCTCGGTTCTATAAAGCCCTCCAAATCCTCGAACGCCATGCGCTCCGCCTCGCCTTCCGCATCCACCTTCTGTCCCCCACGCGCATCCTCTACGACCTCATCCCCTACCCCCACCTTCTCCTTTTCCCTGAACACATCCGCACACTATATATTGTCCGCCGCCTTGATCCCCCTCACCCCCTGGTGTCCCCCTTCCTCTCCACCCCCAACCAGTTGCCGCGCCTTTACCGTTGTGTCCCACCCTCTCTCCATCTCCACACCCTTCATCTCCTTTCCCAACACAACTTCCACTGTCTACCCCTTCCGGATGATGAGCTTCGCCCTGACATCTACCCTTCCTACCAACTCTAACCCCATCTTCCTGCCTCCTCCTCAGGGCTCCCTCTCCTCCCCCTCCCTCCTCCTGAGCGGCTTCCCCCTCCTACTCCCCCTCCATCTCTTGTGCCTCCTTTCAGTGTCTCTGCACTCCCTCCTGCCCTGTCTTCCCTCTTCATCTCCCGCCCTATGTGTCTCCCGCCTCTTCATGTACCCACTGATGCCCCTCCTCTCTTCATCCCGCCCCTACCCCTGCTGCCCCTTGCTCTCCCCTCCTTTTCCATCCTCTCTGCCCTTTCCCTCGGCAGGTCGCGCCTGGCAGATTTATTCTTCGTCGTGTGTGCTCCAAGTGGGTTTTAAGTGTGTTCTTCCGGAGTGTTTTTACTACTGTGGCCGACTTTTAACGTGTGCATGTCCATTCAGTGTCTTCTCTGAGTTTTGAAGAATCGCCAACTGTGTTTTTGAACTTTCTGGTGACATTTTTTTAACTGTCCTCCATGAACGTCTCTTTGTTAGTCTATTTTTTACACCCATTTTCTCCCATTATTCTGTTTTAAGTTCCCCTTTATCACCTTATGTATGTAACATTTTATTCTTATTTTAAGTTGTCATGTCACTCGGCTGAAGAGCAGCGGATTGTGCCGCTGACAGCCCTCCCCTGCCCATATGAGGCAGGGGAATGAAATCACAATAAAGAAAAAAAGAAAAAAGGTCAGACCGGCTGTGTTTACCAACTGCTAGGAACAGCTCCAGCCAATACTTACGCCGGCCCCAGCCTTGTATTCACTTGCCGTAGTCTTGTAGTAGCACACTGTATTTTGTAGAGAAGTTTTGGTCAGTATTTTCTTCCATTGTCTTGTTTCCTTATCTGTTTTGGCACCACAGAGTTGTTTTTTCTGTTTGTTCTGCCTTTAAAACTTTGTGTGTGCCAAGAAGGTGTCTTTTCTTTAATTATTAAAAAGTGTGTTCCAATTGACTGTTAGTTTTTTCCTGCCGACCATAGGGCACTACAATGAGAGTTCGAAAAATTTCTTGTCCAGTATAATCGCCGATATCTTTCTTGACAGGTGACAGCAGGCTGATTGATATGGTTAACACGGTGCAAATATTTATCAGACACGTTTACAATCACAAAAAGGAAAAATCGCATGAATCAGTCTAGTACAACAAGCGAAATTACGCAATTCTCGTTACTTTCTGAACATGCTTCGTACAATACTACTTCAGCACGTTATTTGTCACAGTTCACTGTACACACCTACCTGTGAAAGGAGCTTTTCCACGTGTCCTTTTCACATTTTGATTCAATACTGGTCTCATCTCTACAGAGAGTCATAGATTCTTTGAATCCCCCCAGTCAGGTCACAAATCTTGATAAGACTAAATTTCGCTGCTCTGGCCCGTATCAACGGGAATGCTGTACACTTCACTTGTGAGATGACACAAGACATAAAAAATCCAGAGGACTGATGTCACATGGCCTTGGAGACTAAGATACAGCCTCTGCTGGTCCATACTGGACATAGTGGAGCGAGACATGTCGAATTACATCAGCGGGAAAACGTGTTTCTGACCCTGTTCTGCATCTGTCAGATTTCCCAACCATGGTTCGTAGGTGAAATCTAAATCCCATTACATGGAGACTGAATCGAAAATTAGACGTTTTAAATATTTTAGCACTAACTAGAACAATATTTCATACTGTTGTGAATAGTGGCTGGTGACCACGCAGTCGCAGTCATCTCGCAAACGGCCTGTTTGCGGAAGCACGATAACAGAAACGTTTTTGTTTATGTTTATGCTTATTTTTACCTATGTAAATTTTCGTTGTTCATTATTGTACGAGCGCGAGCTGAAAAACAATGCTACCAAATTTCTTTTTATTCTGTTCTCGATATCGGTTCGGCTATTATCTGCCAAGCATATTACTCTGTCGACTTTCCCGCTGCGCTGGCGCAAGTTGCAACCGTCTGCCGCTAGAGGGCTCCTAATTGTAGCGTGTAACTTGGAGGTGTGACGGTGCGTGAGAAACGGCGCGCTGTAATCGTGTTTCTGACTGTCCACACATGGAGCACGCTCTCCTTCGGCATGAGAATGCCACATCACACGAGCGCCGCGACGTCTGCAACAATCCGACGCCTTGGATTCACTGTCTTCGATCATCCTCCATACAATCCTGACTTGCTCCCATCCGATTTTCATCTGTTTGCAAAAGTTAAGGAACACATTCGAGGACGTCAGTTTGATGGTTGCTCAAGGTCAATCCTTCCAAGACCCAGGCGATCGTTGTAGGCAAAACTACCTCTTCCTTCCGTCTCCTCGATTTCTGTATCACCATTTATGGCCGTCCTATCGCCCTCACCTCCACCCTCAAGTACCTTGGCGTCACCCTCGACCGTCGCCTCTCCTGGACCCCCCCCCCCCCCCCCCCGTCTCCGGACTATCCAAGCCAAGGCACGCTCCCGACTCCATCTCCTCAAGCTACTTTCTGGCCGCACATGGGGTCTGGACCCCTCCACCATCCTCCACACCTATAAATCCCTCATCCGCCCTATCCTCTGCTACGCTCATCCCACCTGGATCTCCGCCCCTCCTACATTTTACAAATCCCTTCAAATCCTAGAACACCATGTGCTCCGCCTCGCCTATCGCATCTGCCTCCCTGCCCCCACGCGGACCTGTATGACCTCATTCCGTTCCCACACCTCCTTCTTTTCCTCGAACGGATACGGATCCTCTACACCTCCCGTAAACTTGATCCCCCTCACCTGCTTGTCTCTCCCATCCTCTCCCACCCCTGTCCACTGCCGCACCTGTATTCCCAAGTCCCACTACCATACCCTCGCCCAAGGTGGCTTCCGCCAACTCCCCCTCCCTGATGACGCCCTCATCCCCTCCATCTACCCCTCCTAACAACTTTGATCCTCCCCTTCCACCCCATGTGCCATTTCCCAAGGGCACCCTCTCTCCGTTCTCTCCCTCCTCCCTTCCCCCCTCCCTCCTTTCCCCCCAGGCTTCCACTACCCCCCTACCTTCTTTCCTCCCCCTCCCATCTCCTCTGCCACTGACATCTACACTCTCCCCCCTCCCTTCTCCCCCACCTTTTCCCCTTTGGCAGGTCCCTGGACTCGTACACGTAACAGTGAACGTTCGCGCGCCAGAGATCATCGCCATCGGTTTTCTGTGTGTGCCATTGTGTCAGTGCTTTAGTGTTTCACCATCCACGCTCCATCGTTCAAGTGTGTCATTTCAGTCATCAGTGTTCGTGTACCAGTGCTGAACGTTTTTTTTATTTTACTACGTCTGTGAACGGACCCATGTTTCTTACCTAGTGTGTCTACTGTTTTTTGTCAATCATTTTGTTTTGTTTTTCTACATCTTCCTATATTTCCGCTTGTACTATCTGTGGCCGAAGAGCAGCGTAGTATTACCGCTGCTGGCCTACCTAGTATAAGGTGTTAAAATAACAATAAAGAAAAAAAAAGACGTGAGTTTGATAGTGATGATGCGGTGCAGGCAGAGATGTGGTCGTGGCTCCGTAAACAAGGTCAAACGTGCTACAGTGATGATATTATCAAACTAGTCTCCCGTTAGGAGAAATTTGTTCGCGTCAGAGTGCGTATGTTGAGAAATAAATACGTAGACAAGGAGAATAAAAATGCAGGATGTTAATAAAGTTTTATTTAAAAATCTTTCAGAATTTTCGTGTAAAAAATTCGAAGACATTACTTTCCAGCACGCTTTCGTACAACCTCTATAGGGGACATCGGGAGTGACAATTCGAGAGACGTTATTATGGACACTTACGAATCGGAGAAGTTTTTATTTAAATGTGCCTAATCGTAATTCGCTGTAGAGCTGCAGCTTTCTGAAAGTGACCGCTAACAAATAAAATTTTCCAAAAGCGAATCAAATGAAGCATTCTACGCATGTAATGACGCAAAAATATTCTGCAAAATTTTAAATTAAATTTTAATAAATGTTACAACATTGTAATAATACGTTTAGCGATTTTATCCTTTTAGGCAGAAACCAGATTGCAGTTATTAGGGAAGGGAGTGGGAGACGCACGCAGCCTACCCTTGATGTCATCCAGTGTATACAATGAGCAAGCTGTGAAGGAAACCAAGGAGAAATCTGGAAAGGAAATTAAAATTCAGACAGAAGAAAAGTACCTAGTACATAGACGAGTTATGTTATTTGGGAAGCAAAATACACTCCTGGAAATGGAAAAAAGAACACATTGACACCGGTGTGTCAGACCCACCATACTTGCTCCGGACACTGCGAGAGGGCTGTACAAGCAATGATCACACGCACGGCACAGCGGACACACCAGGAACCGCGGTGTTGGCCGTCGAATGGCGCTAGCTGCGCAGCATTTGTGCACCGCCGCCGTCAGTGTCAGCCAGTTTGCCGTGGCATACGGAGCTCCATCGCAGTCTTTGACACTGGTAGCATGCCGCGACAGCGTGGACGTGAACCGTATGTGCAGTTGACGGACTTTGAGCGAGGGCGTATAGTGGGCATGCGGGAGGCCGGGTGGACGTACCGCCGAATTGCTCAACACGTGGGGCGTGAGGTCTCCACAGTACATTGATGTTGTCGCCAGTGGTCGGCGGAAGGTGCACGTGCCCGTCGATCTGGGACCGGACCACAGCGACGCACGGATGCACGCCAAAACCGTAGGATCCTACGCAGTGCCGTAGGGGACCGCACCGCCACTTCCCAGCAAATTAGGGACACTGTTGCTCCTGGGGTATCGGCGAGGACCATTCGCAACCGTCTCCATGAAGCTGGGCTACGGTCCCGCACACCGTTAGGCCGTCTTCCGCTCACGCCCCAACATCGTGCAGCCCGCCTCCAGTGGTGTCGCGACAGGCGTGAATGGAGGGACGAAGGGAGACGTGTCGTCTTCAGCGATGAGAGTCGCTTCTGCCTTGTTGCCAATGATGGTCGTATGCGTGTTTGGCGCCGTGCAGGTGAGCGCCACAATCAGGACTGCATACGACCGAGGCACACAGGGCCAAAACCCGGCATCATGGTGTGGGGAGCGATCTCCTACACTGGCCGTACACCACTGGTGATCGTCGAGGGGACACTGAATAGTGCACGGTACATCCAAACCGTCATCGAACCCATCGTTCTACCATTCCTAGACCGGCAAGGGAACTTGCTGTTCCAACAGGACAATGCACGTCCGCATGTGTCCCGTGCCACCCAACGTGCTCTAGAAGGTGTAAGTCAACTACCCTGGCCAGCAAGATCTCCGGATCTGTCCCCCATTGAGCATGTTTGGGACTGGATGAAGCGTCGTCTCACGCGGTCTGCACGTCCAGCACGAACGCTGGTCCAACCGAGGCGCCAGGTGGAAATGGCATGGCAAGCCGTTCCACAGGACTACATCCAGCATCTCTACGATCGTCTCCATGGGAGAATAGCAGCCTGCATTGCTGCGAAAGGTGGATATACACTGTACTAGTGCCGACATTGTGCATGCTCTGTTGCCTGTGTCTATGTGCCTGTGGTTCTGTCAGTGTGATCATGTGATGTATCTGACCCCAGGAATGTGTCAATAAAGTTTCCCCTTCCTGGGACAATGAATTCACGGTGTTCTTATTTCAATTTCCAGGAGTGTAGTTCACGATGGCCGAACTAGGGAAGATATAAAATGCAGACTGTGAATAACAAGAAAAACATTTCTGAAAAAGACAAATTTTTAACATCTAAAACAAATTTAAGTGTTCGGAAGTCAATTCTGAAGGTATTTCTCTAGTGTGTAGCCTCATACGCAACGTGGGCGATGGGCGGTTCAGACAAGAAGAGAATGGAAGCTCTTGAAATATGTTGCTACTGGAGAATTCTGAAGACTAGACGGGTAGATCGGACAACTAATGAACGGTTACTGTATTAAAGGGGAAAAAAGAAATTTACACACAACTTGACTAAAAGAAGGGATCGGTCGATAGGATACTTCCTGAGGCGTCAAGGAATTGCTAATTTTGTAATGGAGGGAAGTGTGAGGGATAAAAATTGTAGAGGGACACTAAGGCTTGAATACAGTAATAAGTTCAGAGAGATTTAGGTTGCGGTAGTTATGCAAAGAAGAAGGGGCTTGCACAGGATAGAGTGGCGTGGGTAATTGCAGGTAACCAATCTTCGGGCTAAAGACAACAACAGCAACATAGTGGTATTATTGCACATACTGCGCGCACATAACTCGTCTCTTAGTTAATTTTTTCTCGTCCAACTTTGTTTCTTCATCAGTCTCCAGAGAGATAACCGTAGAGGGACAAAGAGCAGTAACCTTAATGGGCAATATAATAGATCTGCGCGCTCCATCTGTCAGTTAGGAAATGAGATCTTACTTGGGGCACGGAATGTTTAGAGACTTCATCATGCTGACGGAGTAAACGCATTCGAGTGGCCACGTTAAGGCCAAACGACCGTATCGCATAGCCAAGCGGTGTTCGTAATATAAAGCAGCCAACACGAAAAGAATTGTATGGCTTGTAAAATTAGCGATTTTTGAGTTGATTCTTGAATGACGTTAGTTAACAGAGAAAACATATACAACTGTTTATGTGGAAATGAGACAAAAATAATTAAGAACTCATAAGTACGATTAATTTTGTACATAGTATATACAACATTACTTGCACGTTTTTAAGCAAAACTGCTGACGTCTTT
Organism: Schistocerca nitens; assembly: GCF_023898315.1. Taxonomy (NCBI): domain Eukaryota; kingdom Metazoa; phylum Arthropoda; class Insecta; order Orthoptera; family Acrididae; genus Schistocerca; species Schistocerca nitens. The sequence continues at coordinate 216,550,976 of NC_064620.1, read as the reverse complement.
GAAAAAAGGCAATATTTCCGTGCTTATGAACTGTTAGGAACATCTATGGCATTTTTAAATGTAGCCTACAGTAGTTGTTTAGTAAAACATTCACACATATTCAAATAATATTTTCATACAATACGTAATACTAAGGCATGCACATCACAGTCGGTTGTATTCACACAGTTTTCTGTTACGAGTACAACATCAAGAACAAATTCAGTGACTAGATTTTTTTAAATTGAAACTTCTTTTGAATAGACTTCCACTTTCAAATGGTTATCAATCACAATAAACACTAAGTAATGGGGCTGCACAGATAGAGCGAAACACATAAAAATGAAACACTCTTGTTTCACTACTTTCGCTCAATTCTTCTGAAAATATGTCACATTAACATCATCTTTCGGCTCATAAATGCTGTTACATGAATTTTTTTTAAATACACATTATGGATGGCTGCACAAATATTGGTGCTTCCCTGCAATACCGCTGCCTCCAACAAGCTTTTTCTTCTGGTCCCTTCTGGATGGTCATCCCGTTGAAAATAGGTGGGCTGGACAGATCGGAAAAACGCTCGGCACGGAATTTGAATCATGCCGTGCTTTTGAAAGTGGAGCAGTTCTCACGATACTTCCCAGATAATATAGCCAGCTTTGAAATGCTTCCTACACCACTCAAAAATGAGCAGTACATTATTTGTAATATATTGTAGCCAAGTGATCCGGTAAATAATAATATACCATAACCTAAAACACACATTACCAAATTACATTCAAAACAAAACTTATTAGTGTTTAAATTAGTAACTGTGAGATTCTGCATTGAGATTTAATGGAACCATTTCTGTCTCATTATATCGGCTTTAGGAATCCTGAACACATGTATCTTGCCTCCCGCTGTGTAATATCCATCAGCTTTTTGCGCGCAACAATTCATAATCGTAATGAAAATGAAACTGCATAAACGTATATTATGTTGCGTTAAATTCACGCAAACAAAACTTCGAAACACTCAATATGACTTCACTGTACTTAAATAACAATTTCGTAACAAACTTATGGGGAACAAAATTTTATGCTCAACACATTGTTGATACAACGCAAGACAGCTGTTGGTTTTCGACGCTTCTCGCTGACATCACAAGTTCGAATACTCGCAGTTGTTTGATATTTGATTAGATGTACTTTCCGTTCCAGTTAATCCATAGTGAATAGATCCTCTGGGATGTGGAACATGCCAGAAAACAAGAATATACAATAAATATTTACAAAATAAGGACAGACATGCTAATGGATATTCCACAGATCCCAAATGAAATTTCCCTTGTGCGTGTGGAATCGGTAAAAAATATCTTAAGTATATTTACATTTAAAAGAATATAAAACTTGTCACCAAATATTAAATGGCCAATACAGTTAGGTGCATATGATAACTCTTAGGCTCTTGTATTCACACATCATCAAATAAAAAAATTAAATTAAAAAAACATTTACAGCACTTATTTACAGTGATCGCAATACTGCATGAAATTTGTACAGAAGTCATATTGTATGCAATATTAACATTATATGATATTATTAATAACATACACGCAACAATCCGTTCCCCTAAGAAATTCATCAGTGGAGTAGAAGGAGCTGCCGCCAGTAAATCCTTTAGACACTTCTCAAGCTGAATTTTATTATTAGTTAAAATTTTTATGACTGCCGGCATGTTATTGCAAAAGTGTATTGCCGAATAGTGGACGCCTTTCTGAACCAAAGTAAGTGACTTTAAGTCTTTGTGAAAGTTATTCTTATTTCAGGTATTGATTCCATGACCACAGCTGTTGATATGAAAAAAGATACATATTTTAATGGCACATTTCATTAAAGAATAAATGTATTTGAAAGCAGTAATTATTATCCCTAGTTCCTTAAACAGCCCTCTACAGGACTTTCTTGACTATATACCACAAATAATTCGTATTGCGTGTTTTTGGGCTCAGAAAATTTTAGCTTGGCATGATGAGTTACCCCAGAAAATAGCCCTGTATGACATTATGGAAGGTTTTTTTTGTATCATCCATCTCTGATAACATTTGCATAGCAATTGTTCAGTGCTTCAGAAGTTCAGTGGCATGCTGCTCCCACTTAAATTTATTATTAAGCCGTAATCCCAAGAATTGCTTGTCGTCATATTTAGGCATATACACGCGGGAACCTTTCACAAGTTCTGAAATGAATATATTATGTTTTTTCAAGGTTTGGTTGTAGAGAATTGGCTAAGAACCATTTATTAAAGTCTATTTAAATTTCATTTGCTCACCTTTCTAAGGCTATACTCGTATATGCGCATCGAAGTCGCGCTACGTTGCACATATGCTTCAGCAATGTCCTCAACAGAAACTTTTGGCCGCCTCTTATAAAACAGAGGCTGCCAACAGCAAGAAAACCAGTCTGAAAAATAAAAATTTGTTAACATAGATTATAAATTTCTTAAGAAATTGTTTCTGAAAGTATTTGTCTTGAGTGTAGCCTAGTATGGTAGTGAAAATTGAACAATAAACACTACAGACACAAAGACTTGAGATACTTTTGGAAAGTGGAACTGCAGAAGAACGTTGAAGATTAGATGGGTAGATCAGATAATTAATGAAGTGGCACCAAATTGAATCGGAGAAAGTGAGCTTTATGAAAGAACTTGACAAAAAGAAAGCGTAGGCTGAGAGGATACATCAATTAATTGCTAATTCGGTAACGGATGCAAGTGAGGGAAGTTAAAAATTTCAGAGGAAGACTAAGGCTTTGTATTGTATGTATTGTATGTTAACCGGGGACCTAGAAACGACGAAGAGGCTCCGTCCCCGCCGCAGCCGCAGTAGACCACAACCCCACGACAACTACCGCAGTCCACTTCACCCCTCCGCCACCACCACCCCACACCGAACCACTCTTTCAAGATTATTGTGCGGTTTGGCCCCCGGTGGACCCCCCCCCCCCCCCCCCTAGGGAACGTTTCACACCAGACGAGTGTAACCCCTATGTTTGCGTGGTAGAGTAATGGTGGTGTACGTGGAGAACTTGTTTGCGCAGCAATCGCCGACATAGTGTAACTGAGGCGGAATAAGGGGAACCAGCCCTCATTCGCCGAGGCAGATGGAAAGCCGCCTGAAAACCATCCACAGACTGGCCGGCTCACCGGACCTCGACACAAATCCGCCGGGCGGATTCGTGCCGGGGACCGGCGCTCATTCCCGCCCGGAAAGCCGTGCGTTAGGGGATCGCACGGCCAACCGGGCGGCATGGACTAAGGCTTAGGTTCCAAAATGATGTAGGTTGCAGTTCTTATACAGAGATGAAGACACTTCGAAACGTGACAGCCTAGTATTGGGCTGATAGTTCCATGTTTCATTTCTGTTGTTCCGACTTGCGGAACTCTATGTGGTGATCCAGACGATTTATAGAAATCTGTTTGTTAGTATCATGCATAATGATAAGGACTGCAAGGACCGTGCCACTGACACCTGCCTCAGTTAATTTTTTTATCTAATTATCTAGTTGTTTGTTTCTTTATTTAATGAGATGTACGAGGGTAAGTCCAAAACGAAAGGGACTTTTGCCATTTCTCGCGTAGAGCTTAGCAACACGCTATTATCCAGGACTGTAGTATCGTTGTATGCAACAATTCTATATAACGTGTCACTCTTATTCGTGCGTCAGTCGTTCTACTGTAGCAGACTGTGGAACATGGCAACTCCATTGTCTATTTGCACTAAGGAGGAAATGGGGGCAGTGATTCGCTTTCTGTTTGCGGAAGATGTTAAAACTGCGAAAATTATTCGTCGAATGCAAACGACTTTTGCTGTTTTTCGCGAAGCAAGATCTATGAACAGATAGAGCGTTTCAAACAGGAAAGAACTTCTCTGTGTAACGAGACAGATCGGACAAGCCCTCGACGTCAACAACTGAGGACAATTTAGAACTTGATGATAGTACGGTGATGGAAAACAGACGAATCACAGTAGAAGAAATCGCGAATACTTCACATATCATTTATGGTCCAATGTATTCCATCTTTCGGAAAGTGTGTGCAAGGTGGGTACCGAAATAATTGACAGCGCAGCATAAGGCGTAAACATTTGACTCGTTATCATCGCGAGGGAAACGGATTTTTGCGGCAAATCATCACAGTAGACGAAACATGGGTGCATTATCATTAACCAGAAAGTAAGACTTAGAGCATGGTTTGGAAATACTCATCATCACCGTGTAACGCCGGAAACGCATATCCTCCTATTTCCATCTATTGCACTGCAAATTTTTTTCCTTATTTTGTTACCTGAAGAAATAACATTTCTGTGTCTTTGTATACTGTAATTGTTTTACCATTTGTATATATATATGCATTTATGTCGATGTATAATTGGTTTGTTTTGTGAATATTATTTGTATTTATACGCTGGGTCTGGCCTAGGGAAAACTATGCTATCGAACGAATACATCGATAGGTCGTGTGGAGAACCAAAGTGTTTAGGATCTTTGGTAGTGTTAACTCTGTCGCGTGGAGCGCGGGCAGAGGGGAGTCTGGCTGGAGTAGTGCGGTGGAGCAGGTGTGTTGTGTAACGCTCCCGCGAGTTGCCGCGCTTTCAGGGTTTGGCAGCATGTAATTGCGCTCGACTTGCTATGGCAGTTTCTGACACGGTGTCGCGGACGGGAAGCATTAGCTGGCGCACATCAAGAGCCCGTTTCGTCTGGTAACAGTGTCGAGAAGAAGGCGCGCCAACATCCAGCTTCTGCAACAACGACGGCCGACAATGAGTGACTGTCGCCACCTCCTCGACCGACGACTTCAAACCTTCAATCAACCAACAAGGAAGACTGGAAGCACGTAAAGTTTTAGAACTGAATGGCAGACCTCAGCTTTTAAAATTGTTGCATCACAAAATTACAGCAACTTAGCATGAATCTTTGTTGCTCGTTGTCCCAATTGCATTACCAAGCAGGGTCCCTTCCTTTTCCGAAATGAACCCGAGTGTCGTTGAAATTCAGACGCCAGCATTAAAGTACTATCATTCCATTTCACTGCTTTCATTTCAAAGTTCAGTTAAGGTATTCATAGCTGGCCACAATATTTAGATTACACAAGCACAGATTAAGAGTACGAGTTTTGTTACCGTATTTTAGCTTACCTGTGACTACAGCTCAGCTTGGTACGTACTAAATTTTACTATTGTTGATTGTTCAGAATCAATTATCTCAAGTTCAAAGTTAAATCTCTTATTTCTAAATTGCGTAGATTCAAGTACCTTTTTGAAATGATTGTTGAGGTAGCCCAAGACTAACCGTATTTTACTGAATTTCGATGTGCTTCAGAAACAAAGCTCACTATTAATTTCAGTCACTAAATTAGCTTTCAATTTTCCGGTTTTATTAATTCTTTTGTTAAATTAAGTCAGAGTATAGCGAAATTTATTACTTCTGACGAACTTTCAGTTTTCACACTACACGTGTCAACCTTCAGTTGTCACGGTTCTAGTGCTAATTATGTGTGTAATAACCTTTCTTTTTCAGTTACTATAGTAATTGTCCATAGGACTGGCGACCGTAATTTCCCCCAAATCTCAAATATCTAATTACCGCTAGTTGATTGTTAACGTAACGGCCGCACATTTACTTTCTTTATTAACTTTACCCCTTTTCAGAATTAATTTCCACCAGTTTCATTTGCATTTTTCCTTTCATTTAGATGTAACCCTTTCCTCCCTCTTTACCGACAGATTAACTTCGGTGATTGCTTTTCCCAAATTTGCATTAGGTATACGCGGGTTAATTTTTCACTGTCATTAAGGTCGGTAAGTGAGGAGGAGGTTACAACCGGAAATTTAAACGTCAACCACCAGTTGCTAAGATGTTGTAGCCGTTCATGTCACCCAAAGAGGCGAAACTGTGAATAGTGAGAACTATAAAAATGTGTTGCTAACTAAACTGAAATCTGCGATCAGATACAAACGTCGCGGAAAACTGTAAAAAGGTGTCATCGTGCAGCAAGACAACGCTCGACCACATTCTGCGAAATGGACGGCCGAAAGAAACAATAAAGGAGTTGCGATTCGAATTTCTGGAACACCCGCCATACAGTCCAGACCTGACTCCGAGCGTATTTCCATACGTTTGGACCTTTGAAGGAAGGGCTCAGGGGAAGAAGATTAGCAACCGATGAAGAAGTCATTGATGCGGTGCAACATTGGTTACAGGTGCAACCAAAAAACTTTTTTTCCAACGGAACCAAAAAACTCGTGAAACGTTTGACAGAGCGTCGAAATGCAGGGAGGAAATTTTAGAAGGATAATGTATGTTTCAGTTTTCTATCATTGGAATAAATATTCCTTTTCTCAAAGACCGTTTGCTTTTTGACTTCCCCTCATACATCTCCGCAGAAAAATGAATGGACCATGGAAAAGGCAGCCTCGAAAGCCGTTTGTGGGCGGCAGGCATGTCCATAGAGATGGGGCGATTTGTGACGGGAGGTCGACCTTAGAACACAGCAATGCCCCGACCACTTATCAGAGCTAGGATGCGGCAGCCACACCACTTGGTCACTGTGGCGCCAGGAAGTCGCGTACAGCATCTAGTCCTTAGAATTGCGAACTTCATCCGGCACTGCACTCAAAGGATCGGTTTGAGAACAATGTTAGGAGTCTGCATGATGCATAATAAATTGCCATATCAACCGCTGTTCTTGTTAAACAGAAACTCTTGGTGATTCGTTTTACTGATAAGCCTTTCGAGAAAACTGTAGGAAGCCATCCTGGCAAAATGAAGCAATCTCGGTTGTCTTCACGTTGGAAAGCTTTGTATCGGTTGTTGTTAATGTTTTTCTCCTTTTTTGAGGGACAGGAACGGCACCGTCCCGACGTAAACTACGCGAACAACAAATTTCTCCATCATGGCGCTGGAAAGCACCTCATTGGACGGCTGAAGAAACACACTGACGGAAAAAAAATCGCAACACCAAGGAGGAAATGTGAGACATAAATGAAAGTTGGTGGGCGTCTTTCTACATCTGAAAGATGATGTCTGTTGAAATTTCGTGCCAGTCGCATACGAGTGGCGCTATTAGCCGTGAGCGTTAGTTACCTTTGAGACTGGACGTGGTGAGTTGAAGTTAGTCAAGAATGCTGCTAAGGCGACAAAGACGCCATTATCAATACCTCACTGAGTTGGCACGAGGTCGTGAGATAGAGCTACGAGAAGCTCGGTACTGCAGATAGACTTGGCAGGAATGTGGCCACTGTACACTAGGTGCGTCCACACTACTCGTGTCGCTCGTGAACTTGTGAGGCTTGCGAGCCTTACGAAATAATGTGGACGGAACTAGGCTCCGAGGGCTCGTCGCGAAACAGGCTTGCGAGCTGCCCGAGCTTATGGCTTGTCTGGCCCCGGCTGTTGTCGGCACATCAAAGGGATGCGCGGTGAGCCCGCGAGATGTGGACGGCAACAAAGCTCTTACCAGTTGGCTCTCTGCACTCGTACAGTTTGGTCTTGGTAATATTCTTTTTCTGTGTTGCGGACATCGGTTTTTCTTTTGAAATGGAGTGGACCGACGGTTTTGTCATTAAATTCATAAATACTTATGAACAATACCCCGTGCTGCGGGATGCAACAAACTCCTGATATAAAATAAAATTTTTAAATAAAGAAGCATGGAATTCCATCGCGACAGAACTCGGCGTGGATGTGGCCGAATTAAAAAAAAAAAAAAAGGCCAGCTTATTAGCCACTTACAAGGAAGTCCACCAGAAGAAGACTGAGCCTGGGAAGTCTGGCGCTGGGGTTGAGGAAGTGAACGCTCCAAACTGGTTCGGTTTCAAAGCATTTGAATTTCTGCACTGCAAATATCAGCCCCGGAAGACAATCAACACAGATGTAAGTAAAATATATTTATTTTTGGAAATGTATAAACAAACTATTAACAAACTTAAAGGGGTTCAGTCCCTTTCTGGTTCTGTCTCCACGGCCACCTAACTCTTTATCTTTCTCAGCTTACATTTTGGTCCCTGCTCATTTGTTAATTTTAAATGTTTTGGTGTTATTCCCTTATATACCATTAATCACATCATTTCTTAAGATATTTTTTCATATTTATTTTAGCTTACTGCCATTTCTATTAGGAATATACCTAGTAATTGCTTATAGTTTTAAAATTTAAAAATTAAAAAAAATTATAAAGTTTATGGCAAAATGAGTTCTGAACGTCACGGAGGGGAAAGGAGGAAATGTAGTAACAGGATTGGAATACATACTGGGGCGTCGCTGGGTACTCAGCTAGTAATAAATAAATAATAATGAATAACATTTATTTTTCTAACACAGTATATTGAAACACATGTACATTTATATGTATTTTATTTGTATATTATGTTATTTGAGGAAATAAAAATAATAAAATAGGAATTAATATAGGTAAAACTTCACATATATAGGCAGTTCAAATGTGTGCAGTCAGGCAGTCACTAGTATGTACGTAGCTAGTAGCTGAAAATTCTTTAATAAGTTATTGGTAATCATCTTGCCATGGCAATCTTCCCTCTTCGGAAATGAAATAAGCAGGGAATTCATCTCTAATGGCTTGGGCAGTCTGCGTTGAACGTCGTGGAATGTTCACTAATCGTGTAAACGTTGTAGCAGGAGTGATCTCATTTCTCCAAGTTCCTGGCTTTAAATGCCCGTTGTCCTCATTATTCACTGTTCCTACAGGGGTATAAATTTGTCTGGAAGCAGAACTTTTTCGCAAGAAATTATGGAGGTATATACAAGTCATAATAACACTTTGGGCTTTCTCAGGCTGTAGTAACATAGGCTTTCTTAGTATCCGGAATACGGAAGAAAGTATTCCGGACGGTTTTTCCACAATCCGCTTTGTCTTGAAAGTCTGTAGTTAAAAATTCTTTTCATTGACCTCAGTGGTTGTTGTCCACTATACGGCTTCATGATAAGATTGTTGAGGGGAAACGCGTCGTCTGCGACAATAACATAGGGTACTTTTTTCTGGCTACCTGGGAAGGTAAGATCGTCTGGGAAAACGATGGTACCATTACTCATATTCCTAAAAAAAAAAGATGTATTTCGAAAAACACCACCGTCTGAAATTCGACCTTAGCATCCGACATCAGCATACAGAAAACAATAGTAAGCATCCACTAGACCAAAAAGAACAACACTGAAAAATGTCTTATAATAGAAGAAATCGCTTCCAGAATTAAGTGGGCTTTGGATTGCGCAATGTTTGCCATCCATTGCACCGAGACAATGAGGAAAGTTCCATTTTCTCTCATATTCCTCTGCTACATGTAACCACTCTTGTTGTGTCTGTGGCATCTGCAAAAAAGTAAATAGAAACTAATAACTCCCAATAACATAAATAATTATTAAATGCATAGACAATAATTGACATTCTAATAATTATGAACATTAATAATAATTAAAATCAGTAATTTTGCGTAATAATAGGTACTAATCATTATAACAAATATTCTGAATTTCACTTTTCAACTTGACAATGTTCCCAATTTTTTACGATTTTTATCGTGTATCTCCCTATTCCTACATCCATTCTTTTATTTTTTATTTTACTTGCTTTGCTGTTGTTTATATCAATATTGTGTAGTCGCTTTGTTTTAGGAGGAATTTAAGGACGATTTGGAAGATCAGAGGGTTGCGGGCATGGATACAAACGAAGGTACAGCGAGCACTTGCGAAGAAATTAGTATTCAAGGTGTCGATCATCAAACAACGCAAGGCAACAAACTACCACCCGCACCAAACAAACACACGAAGGTATTTGCTTCACCTACAAAAAAATCAGAGGAAAAGAGCCGAAAATCCTCGTATAGGAGAGGCATATAATGCATTACAAACTGCTTTATCTAAAACTAGAGACGAGTTTGACGCCTATGGAGAGTACATAGCGAACGTTCTACGGCCCATGGACAACAGAACACGTGATTTTGTTAAATAAGAATTTTCCGACACGATTTTCAGAGCAGAAAGCGGCTGTCTCGAACATTGTAGACCAAGTTCAGCCAACAGCGACTACAGTTGCTCGTCGCATTTACCGATTCCTTCAACTCAACTAGTTCATACCCATGAGCAGATGCAAAGCAGCTTCCAACAGACATCTATTTCTACTTCTGACAACACCGAAAAAGGCTCTCCACATTTTCTGGATCTGCTTGATTTATAATAATTAAAAGTAATAATCTTTGCGTGTAATTGTTTCTCATTCTTTAAATCTACATGTTTTTCATTTCTTTTGCTTATTACCTGATGAATAAAAGTGCATTAATAACAAAATTTGTATAATTTGTCAACTTACCTTTAAAAACTCCTTCAAACCGCCGTAAGAGCTGCACATACTTCAGGAACAATGTTTGCTATCACTTGCTTGGAGACTTTAAATAAAAAACGGAGACTGGTGTAGGAATCGCCAGTTGCTAGGTATCTGAGCGTAAGTGCCAACCTCTCAGCAACTGGTATAGCTTTCCGAAATTTGCTGTCAGCCTTTGGATATTTTCGGTCCTACCAAATTTATCAGATATTCAAAATCTGATGCGGACATACGGTAAAATGTCTTGAAACGCATGTTTTCAACATCCAAGTCATCCATCAAATCACTCCCACTATATCTTTTTCTGCTTCTGAAAACTGTGGTCATCCACCACCTGCGTTTTCTTGGGACTTTGTAGCGTCTTCTTCTATCCTCTTCCCCAGCTAAAAGGCGTATCACAAGGAAGCTGGCACCTGCTATAACCACTTCGTCCATTTTTAAATTAGGAAACTGGCACTGGTCAAGACTGTGAGTACGGTGCGGATCCTCACGAGCCAAAGCCTGGCAAGCAGGTTAGAGCAGCTCAGTGTCAGTTAGACCGTCAGCGAGAGCGCATCGCTAGCTCCTGCTACTACTAAGGCGAGTACACCGTTTGCTTCTTACATATTTTACAAACAGCAGCGACTTATTTTCAGTTATCTGTGTAATTACTAGTTTATTTTTGTAATTTCTTGCGTGTTCGAGTGCTTACTAGGTAGAACCTTTTATTTCAATAACAGTGTTTTTGTACTTATTTGCTGCGCTTAGCTTTTAAATAGTTTTTCTGGGAAAACCTAGCGTAGTTTTCGCGTCTCGTATTTCAGTGAGTGTTTCTTGATTATCAGAGTAGCTCATCAGAAGATTATCTTGGGAATTTGTCACCGTATAGAGTAGGGTAAACATAGTCATGTGTAGGGACTGTGGTTGTTGTGAGCGGACGCAAGGAGAATTGGCCACTCTTCGGGGACAGGTGGAGGCTTTGTCTGTTAGGCTCATCGAGCTCGAGGCGCAGGCGTCGGCTCGTAGTGGCGTTGGGGCAACTGTGGTGAGACCTATGCCTACTTCGGTGGCCTTGGAATCACATGGAACCCCTCATGTCGCTGCGTCTTCCGGCAGTGAGCATCTTACCGGTCAGCCATCACTCCAGGGTGAATGGCGGACAGTGGTGGGCTCGCGCGTGCCTGGCCGAAAGGCGAAGGTGGGATCTGGCCGCGTGGCGGCTGCCTTACCCCTTTCCAACAGGTACGGGGTGCTTCCTAGTGGTGATGACATCGTTTCCGAGCCACCACAGGATGCCTCGCCTGTTGGGCCAGTGGCCGATTCTCCGGCAAGGTCCCGACAGTCACAGAGGGCGGGCCTATTAGTTATAGGGAGCCCCAACGTTAGGCGGGTTATGGAGCCCCTCAGGAAAATAGCGGGTAGGTCGGGGAAGAATGCCAGTGTGCACTCGGTGTGCTTGCCGGGGGGTCTCGTCCGTAATGTGGAGGAGGCCCTTCCGGCAGCTATTGAACGCACTGGGTGTGACCGGCTGCAGATAGTAGCACATGTCGGAACGAATGACGCCTGCCGCTTGGGTTCTGAGGCCATCCTTGGTTCCTTCCGGCGGCTGGCTGATTTGGTGAAGACAACCAGCATCGCACGCGGAGTGCAAGCTGAGCTTAATATCTGCAGCATAGTGCCCAGAGTCGATCGCGGTCCTCTGGTTTGGAGCCGTGTGGAGGGTCTAAACCAGAGGCTCAGACGACTCTGCGACTATAATGGTTGCAAATTCATCGACCTCCGTTATTGGGTGGAGAACTGTAGGGCCCCCCTAGACAGGTCAGGCGTGCACTACACACCGGAAGCAGCTACTAGGGTAGCAGAGTACGTGTGGCGTGCACACGGGGGTTTTTTAGGTTAGAGGGACCCCCCCTTGGGCGAAACGATAAAATACCTGACGGCTTACCAGAGAGAACATTATCATCGTTGATAAAGAACGTCCGTCCTCAGAGACCAAAAACAGGAAAAGTTAACGTAATATTGGTAAACTGCAGGAGTATCCAGGGCAAGGTTCCTGAATTAGTATCTCTTATTGAAGGAAATAGTGCGCATATAGTATTAGGAACGGAAAGTTGGTTAAAACCGGAAGTGAACAGTAACGAAATCCTAGACACAGAATGGAATATATACCGCAAGGATAGGATAAACGCCAATGGTGGAGGAGTATTTATAGCAGTAAAGAATTCAATAATATCCAGTGAAGTTATTAGCGAATGCGAATGTGAAATAATCTGGGTTAAGTTAAGTATCAAAGGTGGGTCAGATATGATAGTCGGATGCTTCTATAGGCCACCTGCATCAGCAACCGTAGTAGTTGAGCGCCTCAGAGAGAACCTGCAGAACGTCGTGAAGAAGTTTCGTGATCATACTATTGTAATAGGGGGAGACTTCAATCTACCAGGTATAGAATGGGATAGTCACACAATCAGAACTGGAGCCAGGGACAGAGACTCTTGTGACATTATCCTGACTGCCTTGTCCGAGAATTACTTCGAGCAGATAGTTAGAGAACCAACTCGTGAAGCTAACGTTTTAGACCTCATAGCAACAAATAGACCGGAACTTTTCGACTCCGTGAATGTAGAAGAGGGTATCAGTGATCATAAGTCAGTGGTTGCATCAATGACTACAAGTGTAATAAGAAATGCCAAGAAAGGAAGGAAAATCTATTTGCTTAACAAGAGTGATAGGGCACAAATCGCAGAATATCTGAGTGACCACCATCAAACGTTCATTTCTGAGGAAGAGGATGTGGAACAAAAATGGAAAAAATTCAGAAACATCGTCCAGTACGCCTTAGATAAGTTCGTACCGACTAAGGTCCAAAGCGAGGGGAAAGATCCACCGTGGTATAACAATCATGTACGAAAGGTACTACGGAAACAAAGAAAGCTTCACCATAGGTTTAAGAGTAGTCGAATCATAGCTGATAAGGAAAAGCTGAACGAAGCGAAAAAGAGCGTAAAGAGAGCAATGAGAGAAGCATTCAACGAATTCGAACATAAAACATTGGCAAACAATCTAAACAAGAACCCTAAAAAGTTTTGGTCATATGTAAAATCGGTAAGCGGATCTAAATCCCCTATTCAGTCACTCGTTGACCACGATGGCACCGAAACAGAGGACGACCGAAGAAAGGCAGAAATACTGAATTCAGTGTTCCGAAACTGTTTCACTGCGGAAAATCGTAACACGGTCCCTGACTTCAGCCGTCGCACGGACGCCAAAATGGAAAATATTGAAATAAACGATATCGGAATTGAAAAACAACTGCTATCACTTAGTAGCGGAAAAGCATCCGGACCAGACGAGATACCCTTAAGATTCTACAGTGATTATGCTAAAGAACTTGCCCCCTTTCTATCAGCAATTTATCGTAGATCTCTGGAAGAACGTAAAGTACCTAGCGACTGGAAGAGAGCACAGGTCGTTCCCATTTTCAAGAAGGGTCATAAATCAGATGCGAATAATTATAGGCCTATTTCACTTACGTCAATCTGTTGTAGAATAATGGAACATGTTTTGTGTTCTCGTATTATGACGTTCTTAGATAATACAAATCTCCTTCATCATAACCAACATGGATTCCGCAAACAGAGATCATGTGAAACCCAGCTCGCCCTATTTGTCCAAGAAATTCACAGTGCCGTAGACACTGGCGAGCAGATTGATGCCGTATTCCTGGACTTCAGGAAGGCATTTGATACAGTTCCGCACTTACGTTTAGTGAAAAAAATACGAGCTTACGGAATATCGGACCAGGTTTGTGATTGGATTCAGGATTTCCTAGAAGAAAGAACACAACATGTCATTCTTAACGGTTCAAAATCTGCAGATGTAGAGGTAATTTCGGGAGTACCGCAAGGAAGCGTGATAGGACCTTTATTGTTTACAATATACATAAATGACTTAGTTGACAACATCGGTAGCTCCGTGAGGCTATTTGCAGATGACACGGTTGTCTACAAGAAAGTAGCAACATCAGAAGACTCGTACGTACTCCAGGAAGACCTGCAGAGGATTAATGAATGGTGCGACAGCTGGCAGCTTTCCCTAAACGTAGATAAATGTAATATAATGCGCATACATAGGGGCAGAAATCCATTCCAGTACGATTATGCCATAGGTGGTAAATCATTGGAAGCGGTAACGACCGTAAAATACTTAGGAGTTACTATCCGGAGCGATCTGAAGTGGAATGATCACATAAAACAAATAGTGGGAAAAGCAGGCGCCAGGTTGAGATTCATAGGAAGAATTCTAAGAAAATGTGACTCATCGACGAAAGAAGTAGCTTACAAAACGCTTGTTCGTCCGATTCTTGAGTATTGCTCATCAGTATGGGACCCTTACCAGGTTGGATTAATAGAAGAGATAGACATGATCCAGCGAAAAGCAGCGCGATTCGTCATGGGGACATTTAGTCAGCGCGAGAGCGTTACGGAGATGCTGAACAAGCTCCAGTGGCGGACACTTCAAGAAAGGCGTTACGCAATACGGAGAGGTTTATTATCGAAATTACGAGAGAGCACATTCCGGGAAGAGATGGGCAACATATTACTACCGCCCACATATATCTCGCGTAATGATCACAACGAAAAGATCCGAGAAATTAGAGCAAATACGGAGACTTACAAGCAGTCGTTCTTCCCACGCACAATTCGTGAATGGAACAGGGAAGGGGGGATCAGATAGTGGTACAATAAGTACCCTCCGCCACACACCGTAAGGTGGCTCGCGGAGTATAGATGTAGATGTAGATGTAGATGGACGAAGATAGAAGCAGCACAGACAGACAAGTCTGACAAGTCTCCCGGCAGACGAGTATGACGAGCACAAGTCTGGCGAGCACGAGTAGTGTGGACGCACCTTACAGGCAGCGGTGGTCACGAGACTAGACACTCGCAAAAGACCGGGCTCTAGGCGGCAACAAAGCACTACCGAGAGGGAAGACCATGTTGTTCAGCGTATGGCTCTGGTACATTGCTCTACATCTGCAGCAGCAATTTAAGCAGCAGTTGGCCCTACATTGACATCTTTTCTTTTCTTCTAACAAAACACTACTGGTCTGTTTGCTAGAAAACAATTAACAAACCCTCAACTGTATTATGACTAAACATATCTACTTTTTAGTTCATTACAATGTAAACAGCAGTTTTGCTTTACAATCTTTCTCTATTATACGGTATTTCTCGCCTCTTAACAAGCCCCTTGAAGGGGCCAGTACACGTCCCTAACTACGTGGAAGTAGATGGAGTTTAGCACCTAGCACAGACTACTGCCAACCTCACAACAAATAATTTTGATATCCAAGAACAAAACATTAACAATTTAATTATTAGTCTGCAGGTGCTCGCTTGAGCTAACCCACCATCAAGAACAGCCCCAAACACTAATTCACTCAAGTTAGGTTAAGCCGGAAGGTCAAGAGGAGGCAAACCATCAACTAAGATCCGTTCCTGTCGACTTCATCCTATCCCTAAATTTCGCTATGCGGGGAAGTCTTCCATCGCTTATATCCCTGCCTCTGTAACCTTCCTAGTCAGTCCGGTAATTAAATCCATTCCGAAGAGGAGCGGCTTGGCCAGAGACTGGCCTGCCCTCATCGGCGGAAAACATTATCATACTTTGACTCATTTCAATTACTGACAATGTGTGTCTCTCAGCGCACACGACTTTCCTCTCTTATCTTTCGCCATGCTGCAGCATTTCTCTTTGACAAGTTTGCTGAGGTCCGATCGAAATCTTTTGTTACATTACGCTAAATTTTACATTTTTCAACATCACGAAAAGCTCCATAAACGTATTTTTCTCCAATGGTTTGCCTCTCCCTACGCAACGTGTGCGTTATTAGGGCACCCAAAGACTATACGTTCCGGGATGCCCTTCTCTGCTCCACAATCACAGGCTGGCCCTGGGCTTTTCCCCATCCTATGCAGATACAACGGATAGGTTCCGTGACCAGTTAGTAAACGGACGATCCCTTTTGTTCGCTGAAAATACTTCATTTTAAGTCTTTTTCGAATGGAAGGTAAGAAATCATATACTCGTCTAGCTCTCTCAGATGAATCCCATTCCCTTTGCCAAAGTTCTAAGAGTTGGCTTTTAATGTCTCTGCTATTCTGACAGGCTCTCCCCATTATATTCTCCACAGTGATATTTACAGCGACGCAACGAGCCGTTACAAATCGGTTACTTCAATGACAGCTCTCAACCCAGAAGCCCTGTGGCGTGCATTCCATCGACCCCAAACCATCGGCATTTGCGACTTTTTTTAAGTGGTGTCAAGCGAGAGCTCATTGGAAAGCAGTTGCGTATTCTGATGAAAGCTGGTTCTGCCTCACTGCCAGTGATGATGATGATGTTTGGTTTGCCGGGTGCTCAACTGCGCGGTTATCAGCGCCCTTGCAAATTCCCAAACTTTGCTCAGTCCAATCTCGCCACTTCCACGAATGATGATGAAATGATGAGGACAGCACAAACACCCAGTCATCTCGAGGCAGGTGAAAATCCCTGGCCCTCTCATTGCCAGTAGTGGTAGTATGTTGGTCAGAAGTAGTACAGGTGAGGGCCTGCAAACAACCTGTCTCCATGCTAGACATCCTGGACATACACCTGGAGTTATGGTCCGGGGTACGATTTCGTACGACAGCAGGAGCACTCCCGTGGGTATCCCACGCACCCTGAATGCAAACCTGTACGTCAGTCTGGTGATTCAACCTGTCGTGCTGCCATTCATGGATAGCATTCCAGGGGGTGTTTTCCAGCACGATGATGGTCGCCCGCACACCGCGCAGAAACAAGTGTAACTTCGGGTGTGCCCCAGGGCAGCGTAATAGGTCCGCTGCTTTTTACGATTTACATAAACGATCTGGTTGATGGTATTGACAACGGCATTAGACTGTTTGCCGATGATGCTGTAGTCTACAGGAAAGTAGTATCACACGAAAGTTGTGAACAAATCAATGAGGATTTGCAGAAAATAAATGTGTGTTGTAATGACTGGAAGTCATCTCTTAATATTAGTAAGTGTAACCTACTGCGTATAACAAGACTAAAATCCCCATTAATGCACTAGTACAAAAGAAATACCCAGTCTTTGGAAGCGGTAACATCCGTCAAGTATCTGGGTGTGACTGTTCGAAATGACCTCAAACGGAATGTGATCATGAATACACAAGTAATGGACAAGGCGAACTCTAGATTGCGGTTTATTGGTAGAATCCTGAAGCGATGCAGTCCTTCAACAAAGGAAATTGCTTACAATACGTTAGTTTGTCCAGTCTTAGAGTATTGTTCGCCTGTATGGGACCCTTACCAGATGGGGCTCACTCAAGAGATTGAAAAGGCCTATAGATGACGGGTACATTTAGCCATCACGAGAGTGTTTCAAATCTCACAGAAAGTCTGAAGTGGGATACACTTGCAGATAGACGACGAGCTAAACGGAAGGGGCTGCTTGTTAAATTCCGAAATCCGATCTTCGCCAAAGATGTAGAGCATGGAGAACAGCAAATCGCGCAATGATCACCATTCAAAGGTAAGGGAAACTAGAGCTCGTACTGAGGCGTTCAAACAGTCGTTTTTTCCTCGTGCGATCCGCGAATGGAACATGGGGGGGGGGGGGGGGGGAATATGACTTTGGCACGAATTGTGCCCTCCTCCACACACCGTTTGGTGGCTAGCAGAATATATATGTAGATGTTATAATGCAACATGCTCTACAGGGTGTCGACATCTTGCTTTGACCTGCTCTGTCGCCAGATCTGTATCCAGTCGAACAAATATGGGACGTCATCGAACGACAACTCCAGCGTCATCCACAACCAGCATTAACCGTCCCTGTGTTAACTGACCGCATGGAACTCCATCCCACAAACTGACATCAGGCATCTGTACAACACAATGCATGCACGTTTGTACGCTTGCATGAAACACCCTGGCGGTTACACCGCTTTTTAATTTACCAGCATTTCACATTTGCAATGGCTTATTTCGCGCTTAAGTTAGCCTGTGTTCTTGCAATGTTAATCATTTAAATGTGTTACCTAGACAAATGTACTCCCGAAACTTGACATACTACATTAATAATTTTTTGGTGCTGCGATTTTTTTCCGTCAGTGTATCTGCTACGTGGGATGTTGGAGCTTCGTTTCTCAAATTTCACTGGACATTATTTGGGCAAGCCTGCCTTCACGCCGGCCGGGGTGGCCGAGCGGTTCTAGGCGCTACAGTCTGGAACTGCGCGACCGCTACGGTCGCAGGTTCGAATCCTGCCTCGGACATTGATGTGTTTGATGTCCTTAGGTTAGTTAAGGTCAAGTAGTTCTAAGTTCTAGGGGACTGATGACCTCAGAAGTTAAGTCCCATAGTGCTCAGAGCCATTTGAACCTGCCTTCACACTGGTGGAGTAAAGTTCGTACGGTCTATTGCGGGAGTCTCTGTAGTGGAGACGAATGTAAAATTTTGGAGAGACTTGGTCAGGGAATGCAGAGCAAGACACTCGATCGGAAGACGTGGACAATAGGTAAACAGCTGCATCCAAGAATCAGCTCGTCACTCCATAACTGATGGGCTATTGCTGCCAGCAAGCCGCAGAAGATTCAAGTCTTATCGCTCTGAGCAGTCGCTTCTGTTGAAAATAGCTTCCGTCGACACTGTTGAGAACAGCTTGCAGCGTTGGCTGTCACGAGGAGAGAATGGCTAGGTGTTTTCGAATCGTTTCTTTTAAACATGTTTAGACAACACTGCTTGATCATCCATAACCGAGTGAGTCCAGACTGTTACATGTGGGACCAGTGCCTTGTTTCCTAGCACTATCGGAGCAGTCATTATGCACCGAACCCGATTATGCGTTTCAGGGGGACAATCTGTTGAGATGGCTGTCACTCTTGGATTATCCGTTCCTTGCGGGCATGTCAAGCAGATATAAAACTCAGTTCAATTATCTCGATGTTCACGGCTTGTTGGCTCTGAGCACTATGGGAATTAACATCTGAGGTCATCAGTCCCCTAGACTTAGAACTACTTAAACCTAACTCACCTAAGGACAACACACACATCCATGCCCGAGGCAGGATTCGAACCTGCGACGATAGCAGCAGCGCAGTTCCAGACTGAAGCTCCTAGAACCGATCGGCCACAGCGGCCGGCTTCACGGCTTGTATTTCCCTTAAGTTTTGAATTTTATTAATCTCGTTAATGTGTGCTTCTTTTCTCGTGTGTGCTTGCAAAGAGTAAATACAATTGGGGTTAATCTGGAGCAATACTGTGAATTCAGTAGACCGATAACATACCCCAGTTATCATTCATTAATGATCTTGTAGGAACCGACACCAGACTTCATTTATGAGGGCCTTTCTTTTTACGTAATACGATCCATTGAGTGCCAAATTCAATTATGGATCTGAGTACACTGTTCGTCTAGCAGTAATAGATCACAAAAACGATCGAAAGGTTCCTTAGCTCAAGTCGGCTTCTTGGAACTTAACTCGGCGTAGATTATCGGTGGAAGCTGTATCAAACAGGTTCGGACTGAAGTCGTCAATAACAATAACAAGCACGAACTAGTAGGGCATGCCAGATGTTTTTGATGGCTGAAAACATTTATTATTTATGACAAATGATTAAGCTCTAGGAAAAGATTCACTAATAGAGCAGCGTGCCCGCTTAGTATGTTGTTGTTGTTGTGGTCTTCAGTCCTGAGACTGGTTTGATGCAGCTCTCCATGCTACTCTATCCTGTGCAAGCTTCTTCATCTCCCAGTACTTACTGCAACCTACATCCTTCTGAATCTGCTTAGTGTATTCATCTCTTGGTCTCCCTCTACGATTTTTACCCTCCACGGTGCCCTCCAATGCTAAATTTGTGATCCCTTGATGCCTCAAAACATGTCCTACCAACCGATCCCTTCTTCTAGTCAAGTTGTGCCACAAACTCCTCTTCTCCCCAATTCTATTCAATACCTCCTCATTAGTTACGTGATCTACCCACCTTATCTTCAGCATTCTTCTGTAGCACCGCATTTCGAAAGCTTCTATTCTCTTCTTGTCCAAACTAGTTATCGTCCATGTTTCACTTCCATACATGGCTACACTCCATACAAATACTTTCAGAAACGACTTCCTGACACTTAAATCTATACTCGATGTTAACAAATTTCTCTTCTTGAGAAACGCTTTCCTTGCCATTGCCGGTCTACATTTTATATCCTCTCTATTTCGACCATCATCAGTTATTTTACTCCCTAAATAGCAAAACTCCTTTACTACTTTAAGTGTCTCATTTCCTAATCTAATTCCCTCAGCATCACCCGACTTAATTTGACTATATTCCATTATCCTCGTTTTGCTTTTGTTGATGTTCATCTTATATCCTCCTTTCAAGACACTGTCCATTCCGTTCAACTGCTCTTCCAAGTCCTTTGCTATCTTTGACAGAATTACAATGTCATCGGCGAACCTCAAAGTTTTTACTTCTTCTCCATGAATTTTAATACCTACTCCGAATTTTTCTTTTGTTTCCTTTACTGCTTGCTCAATATACAGATTGAATAACATCGGGGAGAGGCTACAACCCTGTCTCACTCCTTTCCCAACCACTGCTTCCCTTTCATGCCCCTCGACTCTTATAGCTGCCATCTGGCCTCTGTACAAATTGTAAATAGCCTTTCGCTCCCTGTATTTTACCCCTGCCACCTTCAGAATTTGAAAGAGAGTATTCCAGTTAACATTGTCAAAAGCTTTCTCTAAGTCTACAAATGCTAGAAACGTAGGTTTGCCTTTTCTTAATCTTTCTTCTAAGATAAGTCATAAGGTCAGTATTGCCTCACGTGTTCCAACATTTCTAAGGAATCCAAACTGATCTTCCCCGAGGTCGGCTTCTACCAGTTTTTCCATTCGTCTGTAAAGAAATTGCGTTAGTATTTTGCAGCTGTGACTTATTAAACTGATAGTTCGGTAATTTTCACATCTGTCAACACCTGCTTTCTTTGGGATTGGAATTATTATATTCTTCTTGAAGTCTGAGGGTATTTCGCCTATCTCATACATCGTGCTCACCAGATGGTAGAGTTTTGTCATGACTGGCTCTCCCGAGGCCATCAGTAGTTCTAATGGAATGTTGTCTACTCCCGGGGCCTTGTTTCGACTCAGGTCTTTCAGTGCTCTATCAAACTCTTCACGCAGTATCTTATCTCCCATTTCGTCTTCATCTACATCCTCTTCCATTTCCATAATATTGCCCTCAAGTACATCGCCCTTGTATAAACCCTCTATATACTCCTTCCACCTTTCTGCCTTCCCTTCTTTGCTTAGAACTGGGTTGCCATCTGAGCTCTTGATATTCATACAAGTGGTTCTCTTCTCTCCAAAGGTCTCTTTAATTTTCCTGTAGGCAGTATCTATCTTACCCCTATTGAGACAAGCCTCTACATCCTTACATTTGTCCTCTAGCCATCCCTGCTTAGCCATTTTGCACTTCCTGTCGATCTCAATTTTGAGACGTTTGTATTCCTTTTTGCCTGCTTCGTTTACTGCATTTTTATATTTTCTCCTTTCATCAATTAAATTCAATATTTCTTCTGTTACCCAAGGATTTCTATTAGCCCTCGTCTTTTTACCTACTTGATCGTCTGCTGCCTTCACTACTTCATCCCTCAGAGCTACCCATTCTTCTTCTACTGTATTTCTTTCCCCCATTCCTGTCAATTGTTCCCTTATGCTCTCCCTGAAACTCTCTACAACCTTTGGTTCTTTCAGTTTATCCAGGTCCCATCTCCTTAAATTCCCACCTTTTTGCAGTTTCTTCAGTTTCAATCTGCAGTTCATAACCAATAGATTGTGGTCTGAATCCACATCTGCCCCAGGAAATGTCTTACAATTTAAAACCTGGTTCCTAAATCTCTGTCTTACCATTATATAATCTATCTGATACCTTTTAGTATCTCCAGGATTCTTCCAGGTATACAACCTTCTTTTATGATTCATGAACCAAGTGTTAGCTATGATTAAGTTAACCTCTGTGCAAAATTCTACAAGGCGGCTTCCTCTTTCATTCCTTCCCTCCAATCCATATTCACCTACTATGTTTCCTTCTCTCCCTTTTCCTACTGACGAATTCCAGTCACCCATGACTATTAAATTTTCGTCTCCCTTCACTACCTGAATAATTTCTTTTATCTCGTCATACATTTCATCTATTTCTTCATCATCTGCAGAGCTAGTTGGCATATAAACTTGTACTACTGTAGTAGGCATGGGCTTTGTGTCTATCTTGGCCACAATAATGCGTTCACTATGCTGTTTGTAGTAGCTAACTCGCACTCCTATTTTTTTATTCATTATTAAACCTACTCCTGCATTACCCCTATTTGATTTTGTATTTAAAACCCTGTAATCACCTGACCAAAAGTCTTGTTCCTCCTGCCACCGAACTTCACTAATTCCCACTATATCTAACTTTAACCTATCCATTTCCCTTTTTAAATTTTCTAACCTACCTGCCCGATTAAGGGATCTGACATTCCACGCTCCGATCCGTAGAACGCCAGTTTTCTTTCTCCTGATAACGACGTCCTCCTGAGTAGTCCCCGCCCGGAGATCCGAATGGGGGACTATTTTACCCCCGTAATATTTTACCCAAGAGGACGCCATCATCATTTAATCATACAGTAAAGCTGTATGTCCTCGGGAAAAATTACGGCTGTAGTTTGCCCTTGCTTTCAGCCGTTCGCAGTACCAGCACAGCAAGGCCGTTTTGGTTAATGTTACAAGGCCAGATCAGTCAATCATCCAGACTGTTGCCCCTGCAACTACTGAAAAGGCTGCTGCCCCTCTTCAGGAACCACACGTTTGTCTGGCCTCTCAACAAATACCCCTCCGTTGTGGTTGCACCTACGGTACGGCCATCTGTATCGCTGAGGCACGCAAGCCTCCCCACCAACGGCAAGGTCCATGGTTCATGGGGGGCCGCTTAGTATATGAGCACCATTATTCGGCGTCATCAAAAAAAAAAGTTTTCATCCACATTTCTAGGCCACCTGTACAACTTTCTGAATTAACGTTACATGATTTACACTAGAGGCCCCGTAAACGGCGCACTCTCAATCTGAATGTCCTGGAACTTGAAAACTAGCTGTGGGTATCTGGTGCTCCTTCAAGAATTCGCTCCTGTTCAAACGATTTCACCGCTTTCAAGCACGTCTAAAACGAACAAGATAAATTTAGCTTCTTAACAGTTTTTGCAAGAGTACTTAGCATTATCAGTGTCCCGTTTTTTTTTCCTTGCTTCGATAACAAGTGTTCAGTTTCCAGGTATTAGTCAGAAACACGAAAGGCTTTTTCCTGGAACCGTTAACAGTTCCCACAACACCTAATTGTCATGAACAAGTCGTAAAACACTACTGCAGTCATCAACAAAAGATATTTCAAACAAACGGAGAAAATTCTGATCCATATAAAATAGCTTAGATAATCAAAATAATCTATTCAGTCACTCATGGATCTAGGTTGGTGCCCAAACAGGCAACGACGCAAGCATACCCGAAATTTTAAATTCTGCTTCTAAATCATGTACCAAATTCGTGCCACTGTGAGATACGAACATGCGATTGGACGCCACACCTGTAAACATCCCGGTGTCGAGAGGTAGCTGAAGTCTTTAAAACCGAATAACGCACTAACCACGACGGTATACTAACCACGAGGTATACGAGTCAAGTAGTACAGTGAGTACGTTACAAGATTATCTCCCTTTTCTGCATTCAAATATCTCGAGCCTTTCATCCTGCGAACACTACCAAGTGACTGAAAATTGACTGAAAAAAGTGTACATTTCTCGTGTTTATAAGAAGTTTAACAGAACAAATGTCTAAAGATACAAAAAGTACCATGAACGTCTGTCTGTTATATTTTTACATTACGTTATATTAGGCGTATTCCTACTATCCTGTGAATGGGGCTCGTTGGGATGTGCGCCTTGGTACACAAAACAGGTCAGAACACTGTTGTAGAAACAACGAAAACAGTATGCTAAATTTAAACGAACGCACAATCTCCAAGATAGGCGAACTTTTACAGAAGCTCGAAATTTTGTGCGGACTTCAATGCGAGATGTTACAGTAATTTACACAACGAAACTTTGTCTCTAAACCTGGCAGAACGAAAGAGATTATGGTCGTATGTAAAATATGCTAGACACAAGACACAATCAATGCCTTCCCTACGCGGCAGCAATAGAAATACTATAGAAGACACGGAAGAGGATGTAGATGAAGATGAAATGGGAGATACGATATTGTGTGAAGAATTTGACAGAGCACTGAAAGATCTGAGTCGAAGCAAGGCCTCAGGAGTAGACAACATTCCATTAGAACTACTGACGGCCTTGGGAGAGCCAGTCCTGACAAAACTCTACCATGTGGTGAGGAAGATGTATGAGACAGGCGAAATACCCTCAGACTTCAAGAAGAATATAGTAATTCCAATCCCAAAGAAAGCAGGTGTTGACAGATGTGAAAATTACCGAACTATCAGTTTAATAAGTCACAGCTGCAAAATACTAACGCGAATTCCTTACAGACGAATGGAAAAACTGGTAGAAGCCGACCTCGGGGAAGATCAGTTTGGATTCCGTAGAAATGTTGGAACACGTGAGGCAATACTGACCTTACGACTTATCTTAGAAGAAAGATTAAGGAAAGGCAAACTTACGTTTCTAGCATTTGTAGACTTAGAGAAAGCTTTTGACAATGTTGATTGGGATACTCTCTTTCAAATTCTAAAGGTGGCAGGGGTAAAATACAGGGAGCGAAAGGCTATTTCTAATTTGTACAGAAACCAGATGGCAGTTATAGGAGTCGAGGGGCATGAAAGGGAAGCAGCGGTTGGGAAGGGAGTGAGACAGGGTTGTAGCCTCTCGCCGATGTCATTGAGCAAGCAGTAAAGGAAACAAAAGAAAAATTCGGAGTAGGTGTTAAAATCCATGGAGAAGAAATAAAAACTTTGAGGTTCGCCGATGACATTGTAATTCTGTCAGAGACAGCAAAGGACTCGGAAGAGCCGTTGAACGGAATGGACAGTGTCTTGAAAGGAAGATATAAGATGAACATTAACAAAAGCAAAACGAGTATAATGGAATGCAGTCGAATTAAGTCGGGTGATGCTGAGGAAATTAGATTAGGAAATGAGACACTTAAAGTAGTAAAGGAGTTTTGCTATTTGGGGAGCAAAATAACTGATGATGGTCGAAGTAGAGAGGATATAAAATGTAGACAGGCAATGGGAAGGAAAGCGTTTCTCAAGAAGAGAAATTTGTTAACATCGAGTATAGATTTAAGTGTCAGGAAGTCGTTTCTGAAAGTATTTGTATGGAGTGTAGCCATGTATGGAAGTGAAACATGGACGATAACTAGTTTGGACAAGAAGAGAATAGAAGCTTTCGAAACGTGGTGCTACAGAAGAATGCTGAAGATTAGATGGGAATATCACATAACTAATGAGGAGGTATTGAATAGAATTGGGGAGAACAGGAGTTTGTGGCACAACTTGACAAGAAGAAAGGACCAATTGGTAGGACATGTTCTGAGGCATCAAGGGATCACAAGTTCAGCATTGGAGGGCACCGTGGAGGGCAAAAATCGTAGAGGGAGACCAAGAGATGAATACACTAAGCAGATTCAGAATGATGTAGGTTGCAGTAAGTACTGGGAGATGAAGGAGCTTGCACAGGATAGAGTAGCATGGAGAGCTGCATCAAACCAGTCTCAGGACTGAAGACCACAACAACAACAACATAGAAGACAGTGCTGCCGAAGCAGAGTTACTGAACATAGACTTCCGAAATTCCTTCACGAAAGAAGTCGAATTATATATTCCAGAATTCTAATCAAGAACAGCTGCTAACATGAGTGACTGGAAGTAGATATCCTTGGATTAGTGAAGCAACTTAAATCATAGAGTGTAGCAATCAGTCGTCCTTTTTTAGATTTCGGCTAGTGGCTAGCCATTCTCAGTGCACTATTTTCTATTCTCGATGCATGTAAGTCCCTGTTGTTTGGGTGAACGACAGAGACTTACATGCATGGAGAATAGAAAATAGTGCATTGAGAATGGCTAGCCACAAGCCTAAATCTGGATTTGAGTAATAAAATATAAAAAAGGACGACAGATTGCTGCCCTATATGATTTATAAACCACATAACAGTCGCTGAGTGCACCTACTTTCCGAATGGAAGGTAACCTGATGAACTTAAATCACTTAATAAATGCAAACCTTCCAGTCTAGACCGTATGGCAATTAGTTTCTTTTCAGAGTATGCTGATGAAATAGTTCCATACTTAAAATCATATACAACCGCTCGCTCGACGAAAGATTCGTACAGGTCACACCAATATTCAAGAGAGGTCGTGGGAGTAATCCACTAAATTACACACTCATATCATTAACTGCGATATGGAGCACGATTTTGGAACATATATTGTGTTCGAACATCATGAATTACCTCGGAGAGAATGGTCTATTGATACACAGTCAACATGAATTTAGAATAAATAGTTCTTGTGAAACACAGCTAGCTTTTTACTCCCACGAAGTGTTGAATGCTATTGACTAGGGATTTGAAATTGATTCCTTAGTCTTAGATTTCCAGAAGGCTTTTGACACTGTACTACACAAGCGGCTTGTAGTGAAATTGCGTGCTAATGGAATATCTTCTCAGTTATATGACTGGATTGGTGATTTCCTGTCAGTGAGGTCACAGTTCATAATAATTTATGGAAAGTCATCGAGTGATGATGTTTGGTTTGTGGGGCGCTTAACTGCTCGGCATCAGCGCCCGTACGAAGTCCCGATTTTTTTCACAGTCCAATCTAGTCATTGCCACGAATGATGATGATAATTATGAAATGATGAGAACAACAACAAACACCCAATCCCTGAGCAGAGAGAATCCCCAACCCGGCCGGGAATCGAACCAGGGACCTCGTGATCCAGAGGCAGCAACGCTAGCCACTAGACCACGAGCTGCAGACAAGTCATCGAGTAAAATAGAAGTCATTTCTGGCGTTCCCCGAGATTGTGTTATAGGTGCTCTGTTGTTCCTTATGTATACAAACGATTTAGTAGACAATTTGAGCAGCTGTCTTAGGTTGTTAGGGGTGATGCTGTCGTTTATCGTCTGGTAAAGTCATCAGAAGATCAAAACAAATTGCAAAACCATTCAGAAAAGATATCTGTATGCTGCGAAAATTCGCAACTGACCATAAATAATGAAAAGTGTGAGGTTATCCAGATGAGTGCTAAACGGAGTCTGTTAAACTTAGTTTACATGATAAATCAGCCAAATCTAAAGACCGTAAATTCAACTAAATATCTAGAAATTACAATAATGAACAACTTAAATTGGAAATCACACATAGAAAATATTGTAGGGAAGGCGAATCAAAGACTGCGTTTTATTGGCAGAACAATTAGAAAGTGTAGTACATCTACTAAAGAGACTGCCTACACTACACTTGTCCGTCCTCTTTCGGAGTACTGCTGCATTGTTTGGGATCATTACCAGATAGAATTAACGAAGTACATTGAGAAAGTTCAAAAAAGCGCAGCACGTTTTGTATTATCGCTAAATAAGGGAGTGAGTGTCACCGACATGATACAGGACATGGGGCAGACCTCATTTAAAAAATTTCGTTCTCCGGAAATTTCAATCACCTACTTTCTCCTCCGAATGCGAAAATATTTTATTGACGCCGACCTGTATAGGGAGAAATGATCATCATAATAAAATAAGGGAAATCATAACTCGCGCGGAAAGATATAGGTATTCGTTTTTTCTGCGCGCTGTTCGAGATTGGGATAATAGAGAACTATTTTGAAGGTGGTTCGCTGAACCTTCCGGTACACATTTAAGTGTGATTTACACAGTAGCCTTGTAGATGTAGATTTAGAAGATGGTTGCCGGCCCCCGAAGTACTGATCGTTAAATCATATTGTTTAACAGGGATCTATAGAAGCGAAGGTAAATTTAGTATAATAAATATAACTGATAATAAACATTATAAATATTTTTAAATGAATATAAAAGGGTCATATAAATAATAATAATAATAATTCTGTATTAATATTAAATACCGTGGTTTTTCAGAATTGTAAAAATATGTTTAACACTTTTTTTTAATATTTCAGTTTCTAGTCTTAAGTAGCTTTTCGTTGGCTTGTTTATATTCGAATATGAACAAAATAATATTAGACTATCCGTTTAAAAATAAATAAAAATCAAATTTCCTATTGTGTAAAGAATGTTAGAGATTGGGTACTGACCTTAGTGAATGTAAGGAACTATACATTAAAGACAAAAGTGTATCATTGACCAGTTTCCATTACAACCCCAAGCCAAGAAGCTAGTTTCTAAATATTTTAGTTTCGAAAAAGATGGCTTCCTTTTGCAACAGCTTTAGGTTCTGCTAGATAAGTCAGAATGGTTATGCATATGTCAGGATATACCTCTCTTACGTCTTATTATCGTTTGTTATTTTCCATAACTGTGCGGTGATTATATTCCAGGTGTCCTCTTAGAATAAACAACAGATTGAGAGATGCCGCGCCGGCCGCTGGTGGCCGAGCGGTTCTAGGCGCTTCAGTCCGGAACCTCGCGACTGCTACGGTCGCAGGTTCGAATCCTGCCTCGGGCATGGGTGTGTGTGATGTCCTTAGGTTTACGTAGTTCCAAGTTCTAGGGGACTGATGACCTCAGATGTTAAGTCCCATAGTGCTCGGAGCCATTGGAACCATTTTTTTGAGAGATGCCGCAAATTTTCAACAATACAGGAATCTCGGCTACGGCCCACGCCGTTGCTTAGCATCAGTTTGAGACGAGACTATTAGAGAGCAGCACAAATGTGTCCGTCCCTAGTCAGCAAAGCTTAAGAAACCCGTGAAATGCAGTATGTGGACGGCACAACGATAGCAGTCAGAAGATAAGTCATCAACGAACATGTGAATTCAACCAGTCTGTCACCCTCAAAACACAGGCGTAAAATCTGTTGTACCTTTCTGACGACGCCCAACAGACAAATATGTATAAATATGCAAATCTTTTAACAAGGCAGTTACATCCAGGGTAATTTTATTTTCAAACCAGTCGTCCAAACTGTTTGCCACGCCTTGTTTGAGGTAGTTTGTCTTGGAGGAGTCCGAATTTTATAAATCTTGTAAGTATAGGAAAATCGGACTGCTACAAGTTCTCCACTCTCCTATGAAATTCCCATGTGAAGTCTGCTTCTGTATAAACTTGTATTGATAATGTTCAACCAGCTGACTATATCACGATGGTGTATTGAAATACTCGCTTTCCGTGCACGTATCACACGAAATAATACAACTCCATAAGAATTTCTTACACACCATAAATGGATATCATGCTTTAAGATCTATTTTTCTCTTTAAACTGATTTGTCTTTTAACTCAATCTGTCTGCTAACATGCGATACGAAATAAGTGCTTCTGGTGAAAATTAGTTAAATTTATCGGATTTTTGTCAAATTAGTTCGTATCCTCAATCCCAGAACAATTCGCCCAGCGTTTGTTGGCTTCACATGTCTATAGCACTAGATAGGTAAAAGCTGCTGCCAAATTTGAATATCAAACAATATTATGCACAGTAGGCACAACACTATAGGCGTCACTGGTTAATGCTGCATTTGATGTCGGTGATAAAAATTTCTAGCAATAAGCATAATTTCGCATATGACCTCTTAGACATAATATGGGGTCTAGTGAAGCACGGGGTACAACCCGCCGGCTTTGACCAATGACGTCAGAATTCGCCAGAGAGTATTTATTACACAGATGAAAGAGCTGACAAGACTGTTCAGAAACAAAGGAATACGAGAGACGAAAAATATAGTTGACATATATCAAGGCAAGTACTATTTCCACGTTAAGGATATCGCGTGTTTGTATCGTATTATTTCTGTGGAAAACGAAGGGGAAAAAATGGATGGACATATTGGTAGCATAGAATACCTCACGTCACATATATATGGGTTGTATCTCGAACCTCATTCCAACTGTATTGGTTAACTGAAGTACGGGATACAAGTTTAGCGTACGTCGATTTCTTCGTGTTCGTTAGCAGTAATGTCCTGTTGTTCAGTTGAACTATATAGGTCAACTGAAGCACGGGATTCAAATTTTACATGTGTTGTTTCTTTCGCCTCCGCTACCACTAATAGTCTGTTCTTACTTAGATAGTTGTACTACTGATGGCAGGAGGAGCTACGCACATAATACACTCCTGGAAATGGAAAAAAGAACACATTGACACCGGTGTGTCAGACCCACCATACTTGCTCCGGACACTGCGAGAGGGCTGTACAAGCAATGATCACACGCACGGCACAGCGGACACATCAGGAACCGCGGTGTTGGCCGTCGAATGGCGCTAGCTGCGCAGCATTTGTGCACCGCCGCCGTCAGTGTCAGCCAGTTTGCCGTGGCATACGGAGCTCCATCGCAGTCTTTAACACTGGTAGCATGCCGCGACAGCGTGGACGTGAACCGTATGTGCGGTTGACGGACTTTGAGCGAGGGCGTATAGTGGGCATGCGGGAGGCCGGGTGGACGTACCGCCGAATTGCTCAACACGTGGGGCGTGAGGTCTCCACAGTACATCGATGTTGTCGCCAGTGGTCGGCGGAAGGTGCACGTGCCCGTCGACCTGGGACCGGACCACAGCGACGCACGGATGCACGCCAAGACCGTAGGATCCTACGCAGTGCCGTAGGGGACCGCACCGCCACTTCCCAGCAAATTAGGGACACTGTTGCTCCTGGGGTATCGGCGAGGACCATTCGCAACCGTCTCCATGAAGCTGGGCTACGGTCCCGCACACCGTTAGGCCGTCTTCCGCTCACGCCCCAACATCGTGCAGCCCGCCTCCAGTGGTGTCGCGACAGGCGTGAATGGAGGGACGAATGGAGACGTGTCGTCTTCAGCGATGAGAGTCGCTTCTACCTTGGTGCCAATGATGGTCGTATGCGTGTTTGGCGCCGTGCAGGTGAGCGCCACAATCAGGACTGCATACGACCGAGGCACACAGGGCCAACACCCGGCATCATGGTGTGGGGAGCGATCTCCTACACTGGCCGTACACCACTGGTGATCGTCGAGGGGACACTGAATAGTGCACGGTACATCCAAACCGTCATCGAACCCATCGTTCTACCATTCCTAGACCGGCAAGGGAACTTGCTGTTCCAACAGGACAATGCACGTCCGCATGTATCCCGTGCCACCCAACGTGCTCTAGAAGGTGTAAGTCAACTACCCTGGCCAGCAAGATCTCCGGATCTGTCCCCCATTGAGCATGTTTGGGACTGGATGAAGCGTCGTCTCACGCGGTCTGCACGTCCAGCACGAACGCTGGTCCAACTGAGGCGCCAGGTGGAAATGGCATGGCAAGCCGTTCCACAGGACTACATCCAGCATCTCTACGATCGTCTCCATGGGAGAATAGCAGCCTGCATTGCTGCGAAAGGTGGATATACACTGTACTAGAGCCGACATTGTGCATGCTCTGTTGCCTGTGTCTATGTGCCTGTGGTTCTGTCAGTGTGATCATGTGATGTATCTGACCCCAGGAATGTGTCAATACAGTTTCCCCTTCCTGGGACAATGAATTCACGGTGTTCTTATTTCAATTTCCAGGAGTGTATTTGTATCCCAAACTCCCGTTGACCTATATACATGTACACTGCAAACGAAAACAGGTAAACGGACGTACGTTACATATGCAACCTGTGCGTCAGTTGAACTGCGCGAAGAGGCAATAAGACGACACACATACAATTTGTATCCCGTACTTCACTATGGGGTACAGGTTTTTTTTTTTTTCGCCTTCGACGCTAATAGTATCGACTGAAAGTTATAGTTTTGATCGCAGCAGTGACAATAGTAGCCCATTCTTTATTTGAGCTATATAGCTATACACAACGTTTGTATCCTGCTCTCCAGTTGACATATATAGGTAAATCTCATCAGTGTTACATATGTCGTTCTTTCCGAACAGGTAGTCTCAGTGTAAAAGTCAACTGAAGGACGGTATACAAATTTTAGTAGTGTCGGGCGTTTCGCCTTTAATATTGCTAGTAAAGATTCGAAAAAATCATACTGATACTAGTACTGGGAAACGAAAGACGGACGACAGCTGCGAAATTTCTATTACATACTGGAGTACACGAAAACATACGTAATGGTGTAATACAACAATAAAAAACGTCAAAATACTCAAATGCAGTAAAAGAAAAAAATGGAAAACTGAACTCACCTCACGGCAACTTCTTAAAAGAACCGAAGCTCGCCTAGAAAGATATAAACAAAAATCACATACCCCCATACACAAGAAACAAAACATTATGAACACACACACACACACACACACACGCACCCCCCCCCCCCCCCCGCCCCTCTCACTCTAATGCAAAATTAGGTAACATATTTCGGACGGTACATTTGCCCAACACGTTTAACAAAACATTTAAACTGGAGAATACTGCGCCTCCATGAATATTCGTCTAAGTGACTTTGAAGTGTGGAAATCCGGCGTTTCTCCTTTCCCTATGAGAGATTTCACAGCTGACCAATTACCCTCTATGCTATTTGTGCGATCCCCTATGGATAATGATCTGAACTCATATTGTGATTAACTACGAGACTCTGATAACCTCTTTCCCCTAAATCCCTATAAGAAGAAAAACCATCTGAAATTACAATGGAACCCTCTGCAACGTGATCTTCAACTAAGCTGACCAAAACTTCCATCCTTCGATTGAATACTACTTTAAACACTACATCTTTACACTCTTGACCTGAAACTACAGCCCCCCCCCCCCCAACCCATAATCCCACCAGACGTTCTTCCCTGTTGTACTTTCTTTTGCCAAAATGCAACTCGTCAATTAACACCCGCCTCCACCCCCCCCCACCCCCCCACCCCCAACGGCCACCTATATTTCATGTACACCCCACAAACTTCCCTGCAAAAAGAGAACCAATCCACAACTGTACGCATACTCAGACGAATTAATGGACACACAGCCACACAGGATATCTCAAACACTAACAGTACGTGATTTTCATAATGTCTCTCAAGGCGGGCTTAGATTTTTCGAACCACGTTCCTCGTATAATGGACCGCCACAACCGATCCTTGCTGCAGAGCCATACGAATAAGTCGTGAGTACGGCGACGAGATATACTTGTGACGCGCATATGTTCGCCGCACTCACGACATCGAACATACTCGGCAACGAGACCACACATTTGTAAAATACAAATCGTGGCCAACCTACAAACGAAAATGAGATACTAAAAATTGTCCTAAAATAAGAAACTAATAGTCCAAATTACCTCAATAGCACTAAGAATGAAATTAAGTGCCGAATGAATTGCAAACAACCAATTATTTAAATAAATACACAAGAAGAATATTTTGAGAAATATGTAGCGCTCTCTTTTAAAATCACATTCAATTATTTTAATATACAATGATAGCACTTATCCGGAACACAGAACTGTTTTATTATCTATGGCTGAAAGTGAAGACATTATTATCTATGAGTTATGTATGACGTCATTGGTCAAAGCCTACGGGTTGTATCCCCTGCTTCACTAGACCACACAAATGTGTACCCCGTGGCCTGACAGGTCAAGTAGTCCCCTCGACGATGAGTCCATTAAAGGTCCGACGCACGAGCGATATATCTCTGTCATTCTTGCCAGCAATATCGCCTGCCATCGGGTGTTCTCAACGATCCGCAAAAAAAGAGTTATTTAAAAAGCGATTTTAGCCAGTACTTCGAATACCATTGAGTCGAGAAGTTCAGTGCTGTTTAGCAGCAGTCGACTTAATCTGTTATGTTGACTATCACTGGGAGGCAAAAAGAGAACAGAAGTGTTTTTACCGATCGGTTTTAGTAGATTTTCCTAGTGTCTGCTCAATTTTTGTTTGTCACTCTTTTTTCCTTTCGTTCCTTCGGGTGCCAGGAGGCTTCTTGTTCTTGGTTGGTTGCCCTGGTTATAATATGAGCGAATTCTCCAAATATTAACAATAACCGAAAATCAACTTCGTTTCAAATTAGACAAAAGAGCAACAAATGGGATGTACGCTGTAATAATGATAGGTCGACAGCAAGAAACAAAAACTGTTGCAGCTATTTATCGATCCAGAGAAAGTCTTTGATCGCTTGCTTCGGTCACTAGATTAGAGATTAGATTAGTTTTTCGTTCCATAGATCCGTGCTGAGGAGATCCTTGTGGATGTGGAACATGTCAGTTTTTATTTTAAAAAAAGCTGAAATAACGATACTAATCGTATGAATATATACAATACATCATTTGTTTCTATCAAAAAATTCGTCAATGGAGTAGAAGGAGTTGGCCACTAGTAAGTCTTTCAGGCTCCTTTTAAACTGGTCTTTATTTGTAACTAAATTTTTTGTTTGCTGGCAAATTATTAAAGATGAGTGTTCCTGAGTAGTGGACCCCTTTCTGAACTAAAGTAAGTGCTTTTAAGTCCTTGTGCAGATCATTTTTGTTCCTGGTATTGAATGTATGAACTGAGCTGTTTGTTGGAAAAAGAGGTATATTACTTAGGACAAATTTCATTAAGGAGTAAATATACTTAGAGGCAGTAGTTGTTAGTATACCCAGTTCTTTGAAGAGGTTTCTAAAGGACGTCCGTGAATTTACTCCACAAATAATACGTATTATACGCTTTTGGACTCTGAAAACTTTTGTTTGACTTGAAGAGTTACCCCAAAATATTATACCATATGACATTATGGGATGAAAATAGGCAAAGTATGCAAGCTTTTTCATTTTTATGTCGCCTATGTCTGCTAACACTCGAATTACAATACAGATTTGTTACGGCGTTTCTGCAGTTCTGTGGTGTGCTCCTCCCAACTGAATTTATTATCAAGTTCTAATTTCAGGGATTTAAGACTGTTAACCTCTTCTATCTGCTCTTCTTCATACTTTATGCATATGCTGGGTAGAAACCTCTTACAGGTTCTGAATTGCATATAGTGAGTCTTTTCGAAGTTTAATGTCAGTGAGTTGGCTTTAAACCATTTATTAATATCCATGAAAATATCATTAGCAGATCTTTCTAGAACTACACTCAACATACTATTTATTGCAATACTTGTGTCATCTGCAAACAAAACGAACTCTGCTTCTGGCTGTGTAACTGATGAGAGATCATTAATGTACACAAGAAACAGCAATGGCCCTAAGATGGATCCTTGTGGGACACCACATGTAATTTCTTCCCTTTCTGATGATGACTGATTGCTTAATTCACTAGTCCCTTGCACTTACACCCTTTGTTTCCTGTTAGTGAGGTATGACTTGAACCATTTTGCAGCACTGCCTGTGACACCATAGAATTCTAATTTATTTAAAAGGGTGTTGTGGTTCACACAATCGAATGCCTTCGACAAATCACAGAAAATACCTGCTGGTTGTAATTTGTTATTTAATGAATTAAGTAAATTTTCACTGTAGGTGTAAATAGCCTTCTCGACATCAGAACCCTTCAGAAATCTAAAGTATGTTCTTGATACTATGTTATTTGTGGTCAGATGGTTGAGAAGCTGCCTGTACATTACTTTTTCTAAAATTTTTGAGAATGCTGGCAAAAGTGAAATCGGTCTGTAGTTTGATGGTATCTCTTTATCCCCTTTCTTGAATAGAGGCTTAACATCTGCATATTTTAGCCAGTCAGGGAATGTCCCAGTTATAATTGACTGGTGACACAAGTAACTTAGACTTGTACTAAATTCAGATGAACATGCCTTAATTAACTTTGTTGATATTTCATCGTAAGCACTAGAACGATTTGTTTTAAAGATTTTATTATGGAAGTTATTTCTTTTGGTGAAGTGAGTGACATATTCATGTACCTGAAGCTATTTGTAAAGGCTAGTTTCAGATATTCAGGGGCATTATTTACTGATCCTGACAATCCCATTCTATAAGTAACGGATATAAAGTAATTGTTAAATGGATTTGCCACACTATGCCCATCGGTTACTAAGGTGTCATCTACCCTTAATGCTATTTGCTCTTGTTCCTTTCTGGTTCTACCAGTCTCCTCTGTCACTATATCCCATATTGTTTTTATTTTGTTCCCTGACATTGCTATCTTCTTCTCGTAGTACATTTGTTTAGATGTCTGAATTACTTTTTTTAATATTTTACAATATTCCTTGTATTTAGCTAAACCATAGCATTGGAGCTATTCTTGGTCGACAGATACATTTTCCTTTTTGTCTTGCAGGAAATCTTTATTCCTTGTGTAATCCATGGTTTTATTATAGACTTCTTTTTAATTTGAGTAACTTTTAGAGGAAAACAGTTTTCAAACATGGTACTGATATTGTTCATGAATGTGTTATATTTTTCATTCATGTCATGAGCACTATTAACATCTTTCCAGTTCAAATCTTTGAGCAGTTTTCTAAAACACTCAATTTTTGGTTGATTGACTACTCCCCTGTATTCAGATTTAAGTCTTGATAATCTGCTTAGAATTTACATCTAAAACAAGGAGCTGCATGTCATGATCTGATAGTCCATTTATTACAGGTTCTATGATATGATTTTGTTCCTTTGATTTGTCTATAAAATGTTATCAATGGCTGTCCTTGAGGATTTAGTGATTCTAGTTGGAAAGTTTACAGTGTAAGTTAGATTGAAAGACAACATTACTAACTACAGTAAATGTTTACTGGAAGATAGCATCAGAAAATCTGTATTAAAGTCACCAGCAATCAATATTTCTTTGTTTCTTCCTGTTAAATAAACCAAAAGAGCTTCTAGATGATTTATGAATAGATTATAATTTCCTGCAGGTGCTCAGTAAATAGTTACTATTATATAGGATCTGTTATGGAACTCTACTTCAGTTGCACATGCCTCTAGATGCTGCTCTAAACAGAATTTATAATTGTCAATGTTCTTGAATTTATGGCAGTTTTTAATAAATGTGGCAACTCCTCCTTCAACCATGTCTACTCTGCAGAAGTAGGAAGCTAGTTTAAATCCAGAAATGTCTAACATATCTATACCAATGGTCACTTGATGTTCAGAGAGGCAGATTATGTCAATTTGGTTAGATGAATTCATTTCATCAATACAAATGAGCAGTTCATCAACTTTATTTCTGAGTCCCGGAATGTTGTGGTGTAATAAAGATAACTGATATTGCATACTAATGGCATTATAACTGCTTTGGCGAAGATGAACTGGCAGTTTCTGATTACTTTCTGTTAAACATTGTTTAAATGGAGGCTGTCTGCTAAAGTCTGACTCCTGTTCATCTGTTTTCTCAAACTAAGTGTATCTGCCAATCTCTCTTAAAACTCCTTTTCTTTCCCCCTTCCCTATCCTAAAAAAGGCATCCCTCTGAAACCTGTGACCACTGATATTTTACCACTTGTGAAAGTGTCCCCCCTTAAGTTTGCAATCAACCCAGACAGTTTTCCCTCCCCTTTCCTATTGAGGTGAAGGCCATGCCTAGTGTAGTCCCACCTATTGATAGAATCCACAGGAATCAAACCAATATGGGTTCCTATATCCATCCTAAGCAGCCACTCCAACTCCAATTTCACCCTCCCGACAGAAGAGTTCAAATGAGCCTGATCATGGCGTCTCAACACAGACACAAATCCCACACTCGTATGCTTCGTTGCTGA
The DNA here is from genome assembly GCF_023898315.1 of Schistocerca nitens. NCBI lineage: Eukaryota > Metazoa > Arthropoda > Insecta > Orthoptera > Acrididae > Schistocerca > Schistocerca nitens. The sequence continues at coordinate 216,512,844 of NC_064620.1, read as the reverse complement.
TGCTATCTTCACCAGGTCACTCTCTATGGAATACTCAGAGTCTTTGTCAATGCTATTTCCCAGACCACCCACTATAACCACTGCATCCTCCTTTGTGAAATTCTTGCATTAAGAACTTACATCCTCTGTTACCTGCCCCAGATCTGCACTAGGCTTGAAAAAGTTTGTGACCTGGTACTCTGGATCTAGGTAGTTGGCCAACACCTCTACCATGGGAACTACCTAACAACAGAACTTTCTTTCTCTTTATAAATTTTCCTACCTTTTTCAAGTCCTTAAAAGCTTGTTGTGCCCTTTCTACAGCTTCAGCTACATGAGGCTCATCTGATTCTGACTGAGGCAACAGGTCAAATCTATTTTCAAGATTTATGACAAAGCTGTCTGATGCTCTCCTATGCCTATTCCCCCTATTACCTGTTGCCACTTCCCACCTCTGTTCACCCTTCTCCCTCTTTAACCTGTCCAGATCCTCCCTTGCCTTGTCTAAGTCAGCTTGAAGAGCTGCAGTTTTCCCTTCCTGTTCCAGCATTTTCCTACCTCTAGTATGGCATGATCTAAGAGGGCACGAAGGACCTTGTGAGTTAACAAGCATATCGCTCTCGTTTAAATATGTGGCCGAAAGAGACAGTCTTCCAAGAATTGTGAAACGCATCCTGTCGTCCAAGACCGTGTGCCACAAAGAGCGCAGATTCGTCACGAGATGTGGAAATTCACAGGCGTCTATTGTGCTGAATGAGGCCAGACTGATCAGGCCTAAGTGCTGTAGTGTGCAAGTGAGACAGACGAGAACCTACGTCATAGGGAAACCCCATAGGAATTGTTTGTGCCCAGGGGATCGTGTCAGTGGTAAATATGGCGGACCTAAGATCGGACATAAAGGGAAATATTTATGAAAACTATTTAGTTCTGTACTAAGCCAGGGAATGAAGTCACAGTAATTTTAATCTAACATCTTTCTTAAATTTTCATGGTGATCCTAAAAAAACTTGAATATCGATCATATCTATAATAGTTTAGGATTTACTGTTAAAGTGAAATTAACAAGTTTTGTAACAAAGACCTGAATGCTAAAATCTGAATGCTTTGGTCGATCTTCACGTTTGACATTTCATATAAAAGTGCATGATTAAAATGACAAATGTTGTAAATATCAACTCTGCAAATTTGTTTAAAAGATATAGTAAATTTAAACTAACAGTATTTTCAGTTAAGCATCAGATCATTTCCTCCACTCAAAACACATTGAACGATGACAGCATGACACCTTATTGAATGATTAGGTAATAGTATATTTGTTGTAAAGTTTAGTGCATAATAGTTATTTTCGTTCTTTGTTTATTTATCAGAACACACATTGGTGCAAGGCTACTGTCCATGACATTCAAAGTTAAGAAGGAAACTGTACTGATTTTATGTAAATGAATTTATGTTTTATTGTGTAGTGGATATTATTGTTACTTTATTTAGAACGTGAAAGTGGTCAGGCTCTGAGTATTTAAAGATGTTGAAATGTAAAATAATGTAGAATAAGCTGTAGCCAATCAGATGGACGGCTTCAGGGAAGGGAACTGCACTAGTCAGTTGAGCGACGATGTTCGGCACGAGAGAGACGCGGCCAGAGATGGGCAGAGAGACAGTGCTGGTCTAGGCACCAAAGGGGACAGTTCGGATTGAGATGCGAAAGCGGACAGTCGGTCTTTAGTTAGCTAGGAATTGAAACGATTTAGAATATTTCGCGTTATGTGGTATCGCGGAACTTAGTCTCTGAACGGTGAGCAGCTGCGTGCCTGGTGTCAACTCTAACTTTTCGCGTAGATAACGAGGTGAAGTATTGGACTTGTATTTCGCGATGAGATTGTGAATGATCGAACTGTGTCAAATGGATATGCGCTCGAGTGTAACTGTAACACGTAACGTTACCGACAGCCCCGGACGGTGCAAAGGCTCGCCCAATCACCCCCCTCCACACCAATCCATATCCTAAGCTCCGCCCTTGGTCTGCCGCATGTTCCAACATCAAAGTTGTATGTATCACAGATATGCCAGTCATAACAAGGGAGAAAATCAGTAGTTAGTACGAAATACAGTTTTTCCGGAACTGTTGTGAAAAGAATTAGAAATATGTTCATTGACTATGCGAGTTGAAAAATCATCAATAAGAAAGAGAAATAAAAATGGTATCCACACTGTCTTTTTTATTTCATGAACTTTCATCTGCACTATATCAAAAAATCTGATATTTGTTAACTGCAGTGAGGGCAAATTTCGGTCACATCGCGTGGTGTAAGAAATTCTGTTGGGAAATATTAATTGGTAGTATCACCAAGGATGCTGTCCATTATCTCGATTGTCTAAAGTCAATGTGGTGCATAAACAAGGCAAAGTCGATGTCTTGGTTTGTTTCTGATTACCTCATTAAGACTAAAGAATATAAGAGTGGGATAATGTAGAAATGCGTAATGCAAGCAGTCAGATATTTATACACTGACATTCTTCATTAATATTTGCCTGTGTAATGGGTGAATTTTTACTTGTGAACTCTTATGACTGCTTGCTTATAGCAGATGCGAGATTACTTCAGTGTTTGAGAGCTTTAGAGCTGCTTATTGTTAAGCATATGTACATAATTTCGTCAGTGTCATTCCAACACGTCTTATCGTACTTTAATGTCTGTTAGGTATCAGTTTTGACAGCAGTTTGCCACAACAGTCAAGATTAGGTACCTTGTGTATGATAACTTTATTGAGAGTGCATATCTATGTTTCATTTTGACAGTATTACACAAACTGCTGAGAAGTACTAACAGCACAATACTGCTAGTATGAACAATCGCGGTAAAACAAAAAACGACGAACAAAAACACGACAGCGACGAGGACTACCAAAGATCATATTGATGCGCTCTTGGTTGGTGTGGTGGGGGGTAGGTGTGGAGGGGGGTAAATGGGCGTGGCTTGTGCAAATGTCCGGGGCTGTCGCTAACGTTTCCTAACTGTAACTCTAAATACGACCACTTTCGCCATTAGTTTGCTTTCTGAATAGACATTATTCAGCTGTGTGGCATACATCATTTATGGGTCGTTAATTTAGCTCCGGATATTATTATTACTTTTATTATATGTTATATTAATTTTGTATGTTTCAAACAATTTCGCAAACTTGCTAGCAGCTAGACAGTTTAACCAAAGGTTCACAAGTGTCTAATTTAACTAGTGTCTAATTTAGGGCATGTAATGCTACATGTGCGGTTCAATCCCTAGACGAGTTTCAGCCAAGATATTTCGACGAAGAGGAACCGCATATGAGCCCGAACATCTTTTGGATGTTAGCTCGTAACCTGAATATCATGTTAACATTACTTCAGATACGAACAACCATGACCAGGCAAGTGTCAAGAGCCCAGTTTGGACTGTTTCGAAATGAATGCTAGGATGCATCATGAGTGCGCTCTCACAAGGGAAAGTCACGATATGTTGTCGCGCAAATTGTATTCAAAGACAGTGTAGTTAATACAACAACAAAATTTACATACGATTACACGAAAAAAATTATAGCTGCTATGGACTATTAGAACAGGAGATGTCAGTCGTCAAACCTGCGATGAGAATACTGTAAGTATAGATGACTTATTATACAGATGTATTATTTGAGACTAATAGTCAGTAATATGACATGAAACACTATACAAAAGAGTTTATTTGCCCGACTAAACTATCAGAGGGGGAAAAAAAACTCAAGTCAGCAATAACAGCACGGTCAGTGCATAGACAGTTCTCGCAGTGTGCACATTTGATGAAAGCAGGTTGGTCCAGTTCTTCTCGAAACGCTCTTCCCTTAATCCTTCTTCGAAGCAGTACTCCAAGGATGTTTGAAGCACACCAGGAAAGTCCTTGGTTTAGCCACATCGAAAACAATGCAAATTTGATGAAGATAGAGAATCATGATGGCGAGAACTCGGGATACACAAACGATTAAAGGCCTAAGAAGTTATCTCTATGCCATATGTTAATATCATTGTCAGAGGCTACCATAATTGTATCTGTAATAAATTTCGCAAATTTTTCATATGGACGGAAGAAGAAAACATCGACACGTTGCACAATGACTGCGCACTTTACTGGAATCAGCTTCTTGATCAATTCAACGCCTTCAGGAGCTATTGGCTGTCGAGGAGTCAACTAAAAGAAGAAGGGCTTTAGGTTTTTCTTCTGTATATCTGGCCATGTTCTTGGTCTAGGAAGATTTTTAAATCCCTAGCAAACGTCTTGATTTTCGGTAAATTTGTGTTCGTATTTGCAGGAAAATTGCCGGTACGCTCCATTACAAAGACATACCAATGGGGTATCAGTGTATCATCCATCACAATCCCAGGAATTATCATATAAGAGTGTGTGGTTGCCGCTATGGATTCTACCGCGCCAAAGACATGCTTGCTTCCCTTCTCTGCTTGAGACCGTCCAGATCGTAACTCTTTATCAAATCGTGATTGGTCGGCATTACTTTAACTGGAGACAGACGTTTTTCCTAAATGAAAGAAGATTTCTCTCGCGAATCGATAGCGTTTTGTTGGATATGGGCTTTCCCTTCAATCAACCTCTTGCTAACTTTGTGGGTTATTTTGTGACAGACAATTTTAATCTTGTGATTCCTGAAATTTTCCCAGGAGAAAGTATTCATGAAGTCTCGGGATTGCAGCTACATAACGTCGACTTCTTGCCACGCAAGAAGTCAACCCTATCCGGCTGCAATCCCGAAACTTCATGGAATAATTTTATTACATTTAAATTTCTTAGTCCACGAGTTGGGAGCTTTGAACTGCAGTGACTTGTGAGGGTCAGTTTTCTTCTTAATTGTCAGTCTCTAAAGTCTCAATGTACAATCACGTATTATTGCGTTTTCTTGGCTCTTTACAGTAAAATGATCACCTAATTCACGATTTGTCATATCTTGTAGAAGTCTTATGTTTGATGAATGACAACGTTTTAGCCTGTTTTCAAAGTTTTGTAACTAATTCTTGCTATCTTTTTATCCTTTTCTGTACCAGCATTGTAATCTTCAGGCGCAGTCCCATATCAATTGCTAAACCAGGGCGGCAGAGACAAGGAGGATCAACATTTCCATCTTTTTCCTTTGGTTGTTTTATCCATATCTTGTACATATCAGACAGATGTCCTTCTGGAAACTTCATTCGTTTCCTTGGAAGTGCTGGCTGATAAGATGAACCGCTGCAGCTGATTCCTCAAACTGGGGGGGGGGGGGGGGGGGGCTATCAAGTACAGGGTCCCACAGGGTTCGGTCTTAGGTCCTTTACTGTTCTTGATATACGTACATTAATGACTTACCATTCCACATTGATGAAGATGCAAAGTTAGTTCTTTTTGCTGACGATACAAGTATAGTAATAACATCCAGAAACCAGGAACTAAGTGATGTAATTGTAAATGATGTTTTACACAATATTATTAAGTGGTTCTCAGCAAACGGACTCTCTTTAAATTTTGATAGAAAACAGTATATACAGTTCCGTACAGTAAATGGCACAACTCCAGTAATAAATATAGACTTTGAACAGAAGTCTGTAGCTAAGGTAAAATTTTCAAAATTTTTAGGTGTGTCCATTGATGAGAGGTTAAACTGGATGCAACACATTGATGGTCTGCTGAAACGTCTGAGTTCAGCTACGTATGCTATTATGGTTATTGCAAATTTTGGTGATAAGAATCTCAGTAAATTAGCTTACTATGTCTACTTTCATTCACTGCTTTCGTAAGGCATCATATTCTGGGGTAATTCATCATTGAGTAGAAAAGTATTCATTGCTCAAAAACGTGTAATCAGAATAATTGCTGGAGCCCACCCACAGTCATCCTGCAGACATCTATTTAAGGATCTATGGATCCTCACAGTAACCTCACAGTATATATATTCACTTATGAAATTTGTTGTTAATAATCCAACCCAGTTCAAAAGTAATATCAGTGTGTGTAGCTATAACACCAGGAGAAAGGATGAACTTCACTATGCAGGGTAAATCTGGCTTTGACACAGAAAGGGGTAAATTATGCTGCCACAAAAGTCTTTGGTCACCTACCAAACAGCATCAAAAGCCTGACAGATAGCCAACTAACATTTAAAAATAAATTAAAAGAATTTCTAGATGACAATTCCTTCTACTCATTGGCTGAATTTTTAGATATAAATTAAGGAGAAAAAAAACTTAAACATTAGTGTCATGCAATATTTTGTGTAATGTAATATCTTGTACAGACATCTTTTATTAACCTGACACGTTCCACATCATTACGAAGTGTCGTATTCATCATCTATGGAACAAGTATTAATCTAATCTAATCTCTAATCTAGTTGCTTCCCGAAATCCGCTACTGATGACATTGTTTCATCCTTCACTGCCATGGCACTAAGATTTTCTTCTTCTGATGCCCCTTCATCTACAAAAGTGTAGTAACCCTGCTATTAAAGCATCCTGTTCTGTCAACTGTTGCTTTGTTTGTCCATAAATAACATGCTCTTCTGCAATACCGAAGTACTCCTCGAACAGTTTCACAGCCTGCCTCACTGTCCAGTGTGAAAAACTCTGTAAACAGATTCCATATCACAAAGATAATCTGATCTACTCTAACAAAAAACACAAAGCCATCTGACGTATTTTGACCATTGCGCCGTTTGTAGAGCGATACGTAAATGAAGGCCTTTAGTAGAGGGGGGGGAGACCTATTACCGCACCACCTATTTCTCCCTCTTCCGTCAAAACCGTTGCAGCATAGCAGTGGGTTTACACAGATTAGACTGAGATGGGAAGTGGTTAAAACTGCTGCAACGGCGGTCCCCACTCATGAGGGGCCTCAGGACGGGGCCAGGTGATGTACAACGCTATTGCTGCTAGCCATAGTAGGAACGGTAGTGACGTTTAGCTTTCAGCTAAGCGCTATTGCTGCCAAAGTTGGAGTTTGTTAATGTAACATACCCAACTACAGGGTAGGAGGAGGGAAGGGACCTAAACGCTGTTGGCCAGGGGCATCAGGGAGCTGCACTGCCCCACGACAGATCTACACTCCTGGAAATTGAAATAAGAACACCGTGAATTCATTGTCCCAGGAAGGGGAAACTTTATTGACACATTCCTGGGGTCAGATACATCACATGATCACACTGACAGAACCACAGGCACATAGACATAGGCAACAGAGCATGCACAATGTCGGCACTAGTACAGTGTATATCCACCTTTCGCAGCAATGCAGGCTGCTATTCTCCCATGGAGACGATCGTAGAGATGCTGGATGTAGTCCTGTGGAACGGCTTGCCATGCCATTTCCACCTGGCGCCTCAGTTGGACCAGCGTTCGTGCTGGACGTGCAGACCGCGTGAGACGACGCTTCATCCAGTCCCAAACATGCTCAATGGGGGACAGATCCGGAGATCTTGCTGGCCAGGGTAGTTGACTTACACCTTCTAGAGCACGTTGGGTGGCACGGGATACATGCGGACGTGCATTGTCCTGTTGGAACAGCAAGTTCCCTTGCCGGTCTAGGAATGGTAGAACGATGGGTTCGATGACGGTTTGGATGTACCGTGCACTATTCAGTGTCCCCTCGACGATCACCAGTGGTGTACGGCCAGTGTAGGAGATCGCTCCCCACACCATGATGCCGGGTGTTGGCCCTGTGTGCCTCGGTCGTATGCAGTCCTGATTGTGGCGCTCACCTGCACGGCGCCAAACACGCATACGACCATCATTGGCACCAAGGCAGAAGCGACTCTCATCGCTGAAGACGACACGTCTCCATTCGACCCTCCATTCACGCCTGTCGCGACACCACTGGAGGCGGGCCGCACGATGTTGGGGCGTGAGCGGAAGACGGCCTAACGGTGTGCGGGACCGTAGCCCAGCTTCATGGAGACTGTTGCGAATGGTCCTCGCCGATACCCCAGGAGCAACAGTGTCCCTAATTTGCTGGGAAGTGGCGGTGCGGTCCCCTACGGCACTGCGTAGGATCCTACGGTCTTGGCGTGCATCCGTGCGTCGCTGTGGTCCGGTCCCAGGTCGACGGGCACGTGCACCTTCCGCCGACAACATCGATGTACTGTGGAGACCTCACGCCCCACGTGTTGAGCAATTCGGCGGTACGTCCACCCGGCCTCCCGCATGCCCACTATACGCCCTCGCTCAAAGTCCGTCGACTGCACATACGGTTCACGTCCACGCTGTCACGGCATGCTACCAGTGTTAAAGACTGCGATGGAGCTCCGTATGCCACGGCAAACTGGCTGACACTGACGGCGGCGGTGCACAAATGCTGCGCAGCTAGCGCCATTCGACGGCCAACACCGGGGTTCCTGGTGTGTCCGCTGTGCCGTGCGTGTGATCATTGCTTGTACAGCCCTCTCGCAGTGTCCGGAGCAAGTATGGTGGGTCTGACACCGGTGTCAATGTGTTCTTTTTTCCATTTCCAGGAGTGTATGTCGCTCGCCACCATCCTCGGGTAGACTCCGTCAAGTCTCGTTTTTCCACTTGGAGTGCTGCTCTCAAAGTTTTTACTTTACAGTGCCGCTAGTTAGCTTCTGTTAGCTCTCACCCCACGGACTCAAAAACTGACTTCTGTTGTGCAACCAGTTGCAACCTTTGCTGTTTCTAATGTTTAGAATTAGCTTTCAGTGTAACAGTCTAAAAGCAAGTAAGTAGTGTTATTCAGATCCCTGAGTTCCTCGAATTTCCTACTGCGAGCGCCATATCGAATACCAGAATCCGCACCTCTCGTAGATGCCTTGAGACAGTTTTTGGTGCTGATCCAAGTAATCATCCTACCATTACCGGAAGTTTGTCCTTCAGCATTTGCTCCTAACCGCTCGACAATTGTAGACTGACCTGTAACCCTGTCTTCCCTCTATCCCACGTTATTACTATTATTCTCATGTCAGAAGTATACATAAAACAAAGTGTATGCGATTATTGACAGATCAGCAAAGTTTATGTAATCTTTACCCAAAATCTGGCCAATTCCAATGAATTTTCCGTTGTCTGGTGAAGATCATCTTTTGTGCAGGTGGTTTGACACAGTCGACACTGAAGCATATGTTGAACAGTCTGTTCTTCCCCGCAGTCACACTGGGTTTTGTTTTCTTCAGTGTATCCCCATTTTGCCACATTAACCCGTGGTCTGCCCACTCCTGACTTCAGCCAATTCAAGGACTTCCAGACTGGCCAGTTCTCATCACGACCAGGGCGTAAAGAGTAGGAAAATCTTTTCGTGGGATGTTTCAGCCCTCCATAGTTGCAGCCTGACTTCTTCATCAGTCGTTGTTAGTTTCTCCGATGTCCTGACGAAGCTTTTCCTTGACATTAGTAGTTGTGGTTACGGTTGTTGCCCATGCATGGGATGCGTTTTTTCCTGCTCCAATTTCGTTCTTTTCCTTTTGCTGCTGTTCCTTTTCGAACAGAAGGCGGTGCAATTCCTGCAAGATGATAGAGCCTTTCGACTGGAGCTGACTTCAAGCAGCCTGTTGTAATTCTGCATCTGTCGTTTAGGGTAATATCTACCGTTTGTAATGCGTTGTCTTGTACGAAAGAGGACAACCATACTCTGCAGCAGAGTATCATAAAGCCATTGCAGAACTTCGGATGGTTTCAGCTTGATCGTCCCACTGTGATCCGACCAGTCTTCTCAGTAGGTTGTTCCTGGTGCAAAATTTATTTGAAATTCATGCAGTGTATTTTGAACGTTAGAGATCTGTCAAGCGTTATTCCTAGGTACCCCTGGGAGTGTCACTGTGGTCCAGTTTAACCCCTGAACATTCTATTTTTAACTTCCAGGTGGTTTCCCTATTTCTCAGATGAGAAGTACACACTTGTGTCTTTGATGGACTTGTTTCAAGCTAGTTCATTCTGTAGAATTTTGACAAATCTTCAAGAGCACTCTTTAGGGAGCCTCCCCGAAGATTCCGATTGAGAAAAGCAATCGGGCGTACTCTGGGCGTCAAGAAATGGTGGCTGATACTTTCACACTAGAAACATCTATATACAAGCCATTTTTAGGGTCACAGCTAAGCATTCTCTTATGTTATGACCCGGCAGGAGTCTTCAACAGAGGTAAAGGTACCATAAGGGCACGCCAGAGAAGTGCGACAGAATACATGTAAACGATCTGACGGAGACGGTCAGCATAAGTCTGTGAATGTTTGCTGCAGACACTGCAGTGTACGTGAATGTGTCGCTGTTGAGTGACTGTATGGGAATACAAGACTACCTGGACAGATTTTATATTTGTTCTGGTCAATGGCACCTTGTTCTATATATGGAAAAATGTAACTTAATGCAAAATAATAGGAAAAACAATCCTCTAATGTTAGAATACATTATTAGTAATGTGCTTGATTCAGTCACGTCACATATATCAAGGCGTTACATTGCAAAGCGACATGAAATGGAATGAGCACGTAATATAGGCTGAACGGAAAACAAATGGTTTACTTAGGTTTACTGTAGAGTTCTAGGAAAGTGTATCTCATCTATAAAGAGTACCACATACAGAACACCTGAGCGACCCGTTTTCGAGTACTGTTCGAGTTCTGGTTACCGTAGGTTTATAGCCACGCAAGTATAACGGAAATGCTCCGTGAGCTCAAATGGCAATCCCTAGAGGGAATGAGACATTCTTCTGGCGAAACACAATTGAGAAAGTTTAGGAAACCGCTCCAGAAAGATCCTACTGCCACCAACGTAAATTTCGCCAAAGGGCAGCAGAGACAAGATAAGAGAAATCAGAGCTCTTAACGAAGTATTCAGATTGTTGTTTTCTCCTCGCTTCACTAGTTAGTGGAACAGGAAAGAGAATAACTAGCCATGCGCCGTATGGTGGCTTGTGGATTATGTATGTAATGAAATAATTGAAGAGCCCCTCTGAAATCAATTTTAACCGATTTGGCGAAATCGGTAGGGCATTCATGCGTTGGACAAGGTTTTCGATCCTGTAACTCACCCTCCAAGCCATGCGCCACACTTACTTAGTGCCAAAGCTTCAGTACCGGACGGCGCAGGCGCATGGTGGTCCAATTAAGAACGTAACCTGCAGGTAAACCACATGCGGGCGCTCGACGCTGCCTTCGGCGGTTATCAGTAAACAAAACAGCGAAACCAGGCCAGCATCCGGTCCCACGACTGCCTATTACGGCCATCAGCAGTTGACGAAATTTCGTGAGCCTCCAAAAGGTCAACTTGCTCGACAGCAGGTGGTGCCAGAACACTACACTTCCCAACTGCCGAGAGCAATTTGGTTTCATCACAGCTCAGATCTGCAGGTGGCTAGCTAACGCAGAAATCAAAACCCTGAGCGTTACTTCTACCGCATCGGCAGGGAAAACTATGGTAAGAATGGCAACATGTGCAAGTGTTCGTAAGAATTCGAACCTATTGTCACTGAATGTATCGTTTACGCAAACATTTGTCTAGTGGCTCCCTCGAATCTATCCATTTGCTATTTTGCCTCTTATGACTTCATATGTACAATTTTTGTTTGAAATATTGAGATAAGATCTCATTACCTTTACTTTATACATGAAAAATCCTTTTATATATATTGCCCCAGTGTGTACTTACTCCAATCTTCTCGGTCCATCTGTTCCTCTCCCTTCTCTCTGTCCATCTGCTCCTTCCCCCTCTGTTCATTTCATCCTCTCCCTCTTACTTCCTCCTCCCCCTGTTCATCTCCTCCTCATCCCTTCTAAAGCCATCTCCATCTCCTCTGTCTCTCTGTCCAACTCCTCCTACTCCTTACCCTTTTCGTCTCCCTCCCTCTGTCTGTCACCTCCTACCCACTCCCTCTCTGTCCATCTCCTCCTCCCCCTCTCTATCTTCCATCTCCTCCTCTTTCTTCTCTTTTCTCTCTTTCTCCCCCTCTCCCTCTCTATCTCCTCCTCCCCCCTCTCTATCTCCTCCACATCTTCCATTTGTCCATCTCCTCATCCCCACTCTCTCTGTCCATCTGCTCCTCTTCCCTAACATTATCCCTTTCTCTCTAACCCTCTCACTGTCCACCTCGTCCACCCCCTCCTAATCTATGTCAATTTTCTCCTACACCTCTCAGTATGTCCATTTCCGCCTGTCCTTCTCTCTTCCCAGTATGACACTCACCACACCAAGTTAGGTAGAAATCGACCCAGGTGTTTAGGAAGAGCCTTTTATCCTCTGCTTTGTCTATGTACGCAGTTGTCACATATATTTAACATATTTCACTCATATTTGAACACAATTTCACCTATATCCCGAGTGAATTTCGCCCTGCAACTTCATTTTCACGTAGCTCAATGTTTATGACATAATATCACCTGAACTAGGCATCATACAATGAGGTAATTTTGCAGATACTTCCCGTGATTTATGCAGATCCTGTCTGCGAAATGTGTTGCGATTAGAGTTAGTAACAAAGAAGTAATAAATTAAAACTTCATGTGCATCTCAGCGTTTATGACATCATTGCGTAGGCATATTCATCAGCATATTTGGATACTGCCTGCGAAATGTGTTGCAAATAAAGTTAGTAGTAAATTAACGTCTACATCATACTCCGCAAGCCACCTAATGGTGTGTGGCGGAGGGTACTTTCGGTACCACTCTCTGATCCCTCCAACCCTGTTCCACTTGCGAATAGTGCGTGGGAAGAAAGATTGCCGTACGCCTCTGTATTTGTTCTAATTTCTCGAATTTTATCCTCGTGGTCAATACGGGAGATGTATGTAGGGGGAAGTAATATGTTGTCCGACTCCTCCCGAAAAGTGTTGTCCCGAGATTTCAATAGAAAATCTCTCCGTGATGCACAACGCCTCGCTTGTAACGTCTGCCAGTGGAGTTTGCTTAGCATCTCCGTAAAGCTCTCTCGACAGCTAAACAATCCTGTGACGAAACGCGCCGCTCTTCGTTGGATTTTCTCTGTCTCCTCTGTCCTACCTGACAGGGATCCCAGATAGATGAACAGTACTCAAGAATCGGGCGAACAAGCGCCTTATAAGCCACTTCTTTCGTGGATCAGTTACATTTCCTTACGATTCTTCCGATGAATCTGAGTGTGCTGTCTGCTTTTCGCTCTGTCTGTTTTATATGGTCATTCCACTTAAGGTCGCTGTTGATAGTCACGCCTGGATATTTTACGACAGACGCTGTTTCCAGCTGTTTGTCATCAATAGTGTAGCTGTACAGTAGTGAATTTCTTTTCCTATGTATGCGCAACTTATCACATTTATTTACGTTCAGGGTCAACTGCAAGAGCCTGCACAATTCATCAATTCTCTGCAGGTCGTTCTGCAAATTCTTACTATCTTCTGGCGGTGCTACTATGGTATAGACAACTGCATCGTCTGAGAGTAGTCCTAAGGAGCATCCGACGCTTTCCACTAGATCATTTACATAAACTGTAAACAGCAACGGTCCTATCACACTTCCCTGTAGTACTTCGGATATTACCTGTACATCTGTCGATTTAGTTCCGTTAAAATAGACGTGTTGAGTTCTATCTGCAAGAAAGTCCTGAATCCAATCGCAAGTTTGCTCTGATACTCCGTAAGCTCGTACTTTTTTCGTTAAAGGGCAAATCGGGATGATGTCAAATGCCTCACTGAAATCAAGGAACACGGCATCAACCTGAGCGCCGTTGTCCAGTGCGCTATGGATCGCATGGAGGAACAGAACGAGCTGAGGTTCGCAGGATCACTGTTTGCGGAATCCATGTTGATTTTTATAGAGGAGATGTTCATTCTTCAAAAACGTCATAATTCTTGAGCACAAAACATATTCTACAGTTCTACAACAGATTGACGTAAACGATACAGGTCTGTAATTGTATAGATCTATCTTACGGCCTTTCTTAAAAACGGGAATGACCTGCACTTTTTCCAGTCTTTAGGTACCTTTTGTTGCTCAAGCGTAAAACGGTAAATTACTGCTAGAAGGGAAACAAGTTCTTTCACATAATCTTTATACAATCTTATAGGTACCTCATATGGTCTTGACGCCTTTCCGAATTCAGTATCTTCTCTGTTATCTTTCGTTTCGGTGCCGCTGAGAGAATGAATAGATGATTTTGAACCACTTACTGATTTTACATAAGACCAAAATCTCTTAGTGTTTTTACTCACGTCGGTTGACAACGATTTACTTTCAAAATTTGAACGTCATACATGATGCAGCAGTTTTTCACGCATCTCAGTGTTAATGACATATCTCCTGAACTACGCGTATAATGATGTAATTTTGGGGGTTCATTTAGTGGTATATGTAAAGACTGTCAGCAAAATTTGTCGCGAATACGGTTATCAGTAAAAAAGTAATAAATTAAAACGTTATTGCTGATGCAACAGTTTTACTACATGAACAGCGAACAAACTTTTCTCTTATCGTCATTTTGTGTGGGTTGTCAGCGAGAAAAAGTTTCGCAAAGATTTGAAATTATGTGACAGTTTGTTGCAAGTCTCTTAAGTGCTTTAGTTCTCAAATACTGGATGAATAAAGTCTAGGTATTCGCCTGTCGTGGGATACACTTCTTTTTCACCCCCAACCGTTTGACAGGTAGGTGGTTCTTACTCCTACAGCGACTCTTTCCAGACGGTAAGTGATGTTTGTACCAAGTTTGGTTGAAACCAGCCCATTGGTTTGGATAGAATAAAACAAATAATCTGTTTATTATTTCAAAATAAATCGCCATAACTGTTAATACAAGAATTGCAATGTAAGACGAGACGGTCAGTGCCATCATGGAAAACTGTTTGCAGTTTCCTATGGAACCATGATTGTATCCAACGTATTGCCAAGGTTGTTTCGAGTACATTGCAGAAGCTTCACTGGGAAGCCCTTACACATCCTCCATACAGTCCCGATCTCTCCCCATGCGATTTGCATATTTTTGTAGCTCTGAAGATGGGCATTCGTGGCCATCGATTTCCTTCAAACAAAGAGTGCCTGGATACAATAGTGGCAAACATTTTCCCGTAAGCCACTGACCATCTTGTCTCATAATGGGATAATATATAAACAGTTATGGCGGTCACTTTTCTTTTCTTTGTTATTTTGTCACTAGATAACAAGGAGTTAAGCTGACAATTAATCTTTTTACTTGCCCCATTTTTGTTATGTCTTGTGTACCTACCCCATTTGTTGTAAAATGACGGCTAAGGATTTAAATGTATAGACATTTTTAATTTTGTGTAATCTCACATCCACTACCATGTATACTTTTCTGTATTTATTTTTCTCCTTTACGTGATACACTCAAAGGAGAAAAAAAACGACCCACCACAAAAGAATTATTCAAATGGGAGAGAAATCGGTAAATGTGATGTAAATGTATAGACAAACAAAGGAGTATAATTTCAGAAAAAATGGATGATTTATTCAAGAGAAAGAGATAAACAAATTGAGCAAGTCAATAACGCGTTGATCCACCTCTGGCTCTTATGCAACAGTTATTCGGCTTGGCATTGATTGACTATATCCTCCTGAGGGATATCGGGTCAAATTCTATCCAGTCAGCGCGTTACATAGTCCAAAGCACCGACCATTCTCAGTTGGGGAGAGATACGGAGACCTTGCTAGCAAAGGTAGGGTCTGTCAAGCACGAAGACAAGTAGTAGAAATTCTCGCCGCATGCAGGCGGGCACTATCTTGCTGAAATTTAAGTCCAGGGTGGCTTGCCACAAAGGGCAACAAAGCGGGGCGCTGTGCTGTAAGAATGCTGTAGGTGACAACCAAAGGAATCCTGCTATGAAAAGAAATGGCACCCCAGAATACGACTCACGACTGTCTGGTCGAATGGCGGGTGAGAGTCAGACTGATATCCCATCACTATGCGGGGCTTCTCCAGATGAATTCATTCCTAACGTCAAGTTTCAAATGACAGTGGTTCTGTCTTGAAGTAACATAGCCTCTACGGGGCACAAATAATAACAATTGTTAATTACTAGCAAATACTGAATAGCCCTTTCAATTCTGATAATGAAACTTTCTGACAGATTAAAGATGGGAACCAGACCAGAATTCAACCAAGTACAATAGCATTTCACAAGCAATACTCTCACCGAATGAGTAGCAAAGAATGTAAAAGCCATGACACAGACTATTAAGTATCCCTGGATAGTGTAGCTGATAAGTACGTTTCTCAGATAGGTAGAAGCTCGCAGATCAAGTCATCCTCAGAACATAATTTTTATCTACCAAGAGAAATGTTCATTCTGGTTCTATTACATTCTCAATGTCACAGCTATTATGCTGCCAATAGTCTTAAAGGTTTAGTAATCATTCTGGAACCTCATCAAGAAAATTATTCTGCTGCTGCTGCTTTCAAAAAATAAATTACAAGTAGAGTACAGATTTTCCAATAACAAATTACATAAACAGCATGGCTCACTCATCATACTTCCATATAGCAATAAAACTAATGCTGGAAATTAAATGAGAAATAAACGTTATTACTGTGAAGTACTGATACTTGTTTTTACATTCTGATCCACCTCAGGCTACTAACTTCAATGAAATATGATTAACATTTTTTCAAAGCATTTTTGGGATTTTTATTGTACTTGTATTATGGCAAGAACAAAATGACAGCATAAAATTTACTATGCTTTACAAGCATCTGTGGATTCAGGGAATATCTAAAACACCAAACACTTGCTAAAACTAGAATCTTATCTCTCAGTAAATTTAAAATATTAAGTTTCAATCAAACTCTGAGATCAGTATTTCATCAAGGACATTTTGTTACTGAGAACACTTGACAACAGACTTTTGAAGTGTTACGCCCATCACACACACAGAACCTCAGAACAATTAATATAAACTAGCAAAACCATATCCTGGTACTTCACTGAGGAGAGGGCCCCCATTTAATTATAAAATAAACAGTAACTCCCTTCCTGTTCACTGGCATTCTTTGCATCTAAGAGACCAACACTACTGAAATCGTTGGTGTATATAGCCCAATTACACCAAGATTATCCATAGATTTTTCAGACCGCATTCCACTTTACAGCACATTTCTACACCAGGGCTTAGTTTTGAATGCAAAACTAAATCAAAATTCTCATCAACATTGTTCAACAATAGTGTCATCATATACTTTTCTACAATGCCATAAAAACATTGTTTGCATTGCGTATCAATGATTAAAAACACATCAACTTTTCACAGTTTCTCCTGCAACTGATATCGTACAGGAAGCCCTAGAAATGCAAGGTGTGGTGGATGCAAAACTGAAGCAAAATTTTTGTTCTTCACTGCTGAAAAACAGTGTTAACATTTAGTTTTTAACAATGCTACAGGAACATTATTTGTAATAGGTGTGAATTACTAGTAAACGCATTAACTTTTCATAGTTTATCCAGCACCTGTAATTTTGTACTGGACCTGTGCAACATGAACAGCCTATATCATAAGCAATCCAGTCAGGAAGTTTCATTTAGTGATAGAATGCATGCCAGATTTTTAATAATGTTTTGGAGCCTGCAAACAATACATTTAATACATTCTAACTTTTTTTTTTCAATATAATCTTGTTTAGGGGCTATTATGAACTGTATTTATAGAACAAAAGTTAAATTTTTTTGTGTAAATCTTGACATCATGGCCGAATCTCTCATGTGTGATATTAAATTTTGACAAAATTTAGAAAATACAAGTTAAGAAAAGTGTAGTATACAAATGATACTGATAAACATTACAAAAGTGTGTAAAGATAATCAAAATGTTTCAAGAACAATCTAGATTACTTGAGCAAAACTGAATAATGAGTGCTTCAGAATATATAATTACTGAACAATACAAGTAGCAATATTAATGAGACCTAGAGTTTTAGAATTAGTGGAGGAGCTTGGGAGATAATCAGGAATTCAAACATTGTTTACATTTCTGACAGATATATCCTGTTTGAGATCTTCAGTTGTGCCAACTGAAAATGTGGACAAATACAATTAAAAATATATTTTGCTTCTGTTTGTGTGTGTGTGTGTGTGTGTGTGTGTGTGTGTGTGTGTGCGCGCGCGCGCGCCCTCGTTTTACATCTGAACAAGAATTTTGTCCAAAAGTTGAGCAATTTTCCTCTTATGCTATGTAGTTGTCCAATTTCAGTACCTCTTCTATTTAGTATGCCGCAATCTGTCCTTGTGAAATCATAGTAAAACAATTGTTTTCATTTTTAAAACAAGGAATATTATTTATGAAAGAAAGTCAACAGTGGAATATTTTCTACACATCAAGCTAAGTTTACCAGTTGGCATGATGACTGAGGTAACTGAAATTGTTACATAAATATTATTTAAAACCATATCATACAATACATATAATAATACGATATATATAATAAAAAATAATGGCAAACTGAAAAGTTCTCAGACTGGTAAAGAGATTGCATTGATATACATGAATTTTTGTGTTTAGTATGTTGTTTCATGTTGCTCTAAAGTGTAAGCGACTTGCCTGTTTACTCTGCACAACAGTTTTGTTTGTATTGTTTTTTAAAGCAATCCTACTGTGTGTGATTTTTTGAGTGGAAAAACTAGAATACTATGCAATCACAAAATTCCTCAATTTGACAGTAGAGTATATTTATAATTGGCAAATGTTTATAAAGCCTTCTCAGCAGTTAAGAAACAGATAGGTGAACTGAAATAGCACTGTACTTCTCTCAAAGGCCATCAACATGGTGTTCCAAAATGGCAATCACAGGTGAAGACGTCTACAAAGAGCACAGCATGGTGTTGGATGAATGACAGTTCAAGGGGTATATAATGTCTGATGACACAGGCATACTATAAGAAAGATTTTATGCATATTACGTATAGAATTAACCATTACAAAGCTTTTTTTGAGATAGGTGCTTCATTTGTAAAACACTGGTGAAAAGCAGATGCATCTGATTCTGTGTGCAACTAGTTATTGTAGATGAGTTGCATCACTACTTAATTCCCTAAATGAAATGATGATAGGGGCTAGCTGACATACAACAAAAGAGATGAAGTTAACTCCATATTGCAGAATGACATGTTCTTGTTCATTTTCTTTAAATACATGAAAGTAGTGTTGAATACAATGCAAAGAGGCTTATATTGGGACAGAAACAAATAATTGCAGTGACCTTTAAGCAATGAGAAAACAAAGTGCAGGAGATTGGAAATCCCTAAATATTTAAATACAACATAAAAGAATACTTCATAAGCCACTTCTCCTAGAATTTATCACAGTACTTGAATGTATATTCCACATAACTCTAATATTTGTATTAGGTACATCCTTACTTTGCCAGTATATAGACAGCTGGTGGTGGGCTGTGTAAAACTGCATAAATGCTTTGCTTGAAGTATTATGTAAAAAAAAAAAAACAACAGTGGCCTTCGTCCCCCCCCCCCCCTTTCCAATAATATCTGTTTTTCTCCTAACATAAATACATAAAGTTATCTAGCCATAAATACCGTAATTATAGTTTCATTAGGTCAGCAATCCCAAAGAAAGCAGGTGTTGACAGATGTGAAAATTACCGGACTATCAGTTTACTAAGTCACAGCTGCAAAATACTAACGCAAATTCTTTACAGACGAATGGAAAAACTGGTAGAAGCCGACCTCGGGGAAGATCAGTTTGGATTCCGTAGAAATGTTGGAACACGTGAGGTAATACTGACCTTACGACTTATCTTAGAAGAAAGATTAAGAAAAGGCAAACCTACGTTTCTAGCATTTGTAGACTTAGAGAAAGCTTTTGACAATGTTAACTGGAATACTCTCTTTCAAATTCTGAAGGTGGCAGGGGTAAAATACAGGGAGCGAAAGGCTATTTACAATTTGTACAGAAGCCAGATGGCAGTTATAAGAGTAGAGGGGCATGAAAGGGAAGCAGTGGTTGGGAAAGGAGTGAGAGAGGGTTGTAGCCTCTCCCCGATGTTATTCAATCTGTATATTGAGAAAGCAGTAAAGGAAACAAAAGAAAAATTCGGAGTAGGTATTAAAATCCACGGAGAAGAAATAAAAACTTTGAGGTTCGCCGATGACATTGTAATTCTGTCAGAGACAGCAAAGGACTTGGAAGAGCAGTTGAACGGAATGGACAGTGTCTTGAAAGGAGGATATAAGATGAACATCAACAAAAGCAAAACGAGGATAATGGAATGTAGTCGAATTATGTCGGGTGATGCTGAGGGAATTAGATTAGGAAATGAGACACTTAAAGTAGTAAAGGAGTTTTGCTATTTAGGGAGTAAAATAACTGATGATGGTCGAAGTAGAGAGGATATAAAATGTAGACTGGCAATGGCAAGGAAAGCGTTTCTCAAGAAGAGAAATTTGTTAACATCAAGTATAGATTTAAGTGTCAGGAAGTCGTTTCTGAAAGTATTTGTATGAAGTGTAGCCATGTATGGAAGTGAAACATGGACGATAACTAGTTTGGACAAGAAGAGAATAGAAGATTTCAAAATGTGGTGCTACAGAAGAATGCTGAAGATAAGGTGGGTAGATCACGTAACTAATGAGGAGGTATTGAATAGGATTGGGGAGAAGAGAAGTTTGTGGCACAACTTGACTAGAAGAAGGGATCGGTTGGTAGGACATGTTTGGAGGCATCAAGGGATCACAAATTTAGCATTGGAAGGCAGCGTGGAGGGTAAAAATCGTAGAGGGAGACCAAGAGATGAATACACTAAGCAGATTCAGAAGGATGTAGGTTGCAGTAGGTACTGGGAGATGAAGAAGCTTGCACAGGATAGAGTAGCATGGAGAGCTGCATCAAACCAGTCTCAGGACTGAAGACCACAACAACAACAACAGGTCAGCAATAGTCATAATTTGTTGTTAGCATACTTTACAGAAGTAGCTAGCAGTGGTTGTTTCTCCTTGTTGATGTGTAAGTTATTCATTCTACATTCCTGAAGGCTTCATGATGGAGTTTACAGAACATGATTCCTGAGTGAGTGACAGTAAGGATTTAAAGTACGAATTATTCAAACATTCATTCTGTTCACATAGTATTGGAACTGTAAGCGTACCATGTACACTTATGCTTACTCAGGGCAACGTATTTTTTCTTCATTGGGCTGCCATTGCCACCAAGAAACAATAATGTGGCTAAAGAATGTGATAAGCATGGTTGCAGTGGAGCAAGCAGTCCACTGAATGATTTTGTGGAGTAAGGTTGAGGCATAGTGCCGTATACCTCCTCTGCCTTGGAGGCGGTTAAGTGGGAGATGTGTCTCAGAGCTGGATGGTGACAGATGGTGACATGAGACTGGACGCACACATAGGTTATGTATCAGCCGATAGAGGACAGGGGACTGTTATTTAGTTTCGATTGTGCCCACTAGAGTGCACTAAAGTAATGGAATGTTTTTCATAAATTGTTCTAGTATTTTCATAAAGTGTTGTTATGTCTTTTTGTGTATGTAAAATGTTATAAATGTGTTTTAGCAGTATGAATGATGCGTGAGTGTGGTTTAAGGTTAATATGAAGATTATTGTTTAACGAGTTATGTAGTGGGATTTAGTGTGGGAACATTTCGAAGAAGTATGGATGAGGACAAAGGGGATTTTTGTAGAAAAGATTTGTAAAGTAAGTTTATGGTAAAGAGAAAGTTAATTCAGGTATAAATAACAATAGTAAATAACTTTATTCATAAAGAAAACTTCAGCATATTAGATAATTACGTCGGTAAAAAGTGCAGTTGTTAGGTTTACTATTTTGCGATCGGTTATTGATGAAGAGCGCGGACTGACACAGGAGAATGTTGTTTTGCTATTGGCTGTTGAGTAAAGTGACCAATGGTAAAGCAATATTCTTCACGCGCCTTTCTCTGCTGGTAGGGAAGACTTAAGAGTATTCTAGAGAGGAGTCGGACCCTAGCATGAAACAGTTTGGACGTGTGTAGTAGTAGCTCCGAAGGAAATGATAAGTTGCCGGATCTAGCAGTGTTTCATACATCAAAAGTGTTGTGAAGTGACTGCATAATTATTCCGATGGGTGCGTAGAAATTTCAGAATTTTTAAGTGAATTTTGTGACGAGAAAAGACATAAATTCCACGTGGTGTATTGAGCAGGTCGGTGGCTAAAAACTGTGATTGTATTACGTGCCGACTGTCTTAATATTTGGCAAGCATTCTCAATCAAAGACAATCCGTATTTTTTGTAGCTATTACGTTTTCGGGAAATGCAATACCATAAACTTGCTACAGGATCATTTAATAATCGCGAAAGTGTTACGGAGATGATAGATAAACTCCAGTGGAAGACTCTGCAGGAGAGACGCTCAGTAGCTCGGTACGGGCTTTTGTTAAAGTTTCGAGAACATACCTTCACCGAAGAGTCAAGCAGTATATTGCTCCCTCCTATGTACATCTCGCGAAGAGACCATGAGGATAAAATCAGAGAGATTAGAACCCACACAGAAGCATACCGACAATCCTTCTTTCCACGAACAATACGAGACTGGAATAGAAGGGAGAACCGATAGAGGTACTCAGGGTACCCTCCACCACACACTGTCAGGTGGCTTGCAGAGTGTGAATGTAGATGTAGCTGTAGAATGTGAGTGAAAGGGATGGTGAGTGACTGTGTTAAGACTAGCACAGGCTTGGCAGTGATACTTGTTCACCTAAGTTTCAGAATATATTAATTAAGGAAATAATTTCCAACCTTTCATTTTATGCGAAAACTTTCTCCCGAAACGTAGATTAGTGACTTTAATTGCAGCCTAGTTCACGTCAAAGTACAGTAGGTTTCACTCGGCTTCCCTACTGATGATCTGCTGAGACAATGTTCACAGGTAGGTGCAGGTTCGTCATAAAGGGAGAGAAGGAACCGTGCCGCCTTAAGGTCAATGCATATGAGATGAGGGAATTAAGTCATCAGTTTCGTAAAGTTCATATTATGATGACTTTAAATCTATCAAAATTCAAGCTATCACAAATTATCGAAAATATGCAGATTTTCTGTGGAATTAATCAAAATTTCTCACTGCAATGTACAATATTATAATGGCTGTACAGTGTTTGTTGAACGTTTTATGACCAAAAGCGATAGTTACAATAAACAGAATTCACATTATATTTATCTGGGAAAGCTAATAATCTGTAAAAGGCAGCTCAAGCAGGAAGCTAGAATTGTATTGAATAGAGTGGACACAGATAGGCATTAACTGATTATTTGAAAATAAACTCAAACAATAGTGAAATTCAGTGTTAAAACTATGTTCATTTCAGGGTTTTCTTTCAACAATAACATATAATTTAAAACAAGGATTCTAACAATGATCATATTAGTGTAAGTACACACTCAATTATCAAAGAAAATGATCTACAGATGCACCCATTATCTTGTACTGTTTCCAGCCCCAGGTTGGGCCTGTCTGGAACATAGCCCTCACCATATAGTCCTATTTTCCCACCATCTTTCTGTGTTCATTCAAGTCCAGTCCTCACCTCTTTTCTTCAGACATACTCCGTACCTTTCAGCCATCTCTCTCTCTCGGTCTTCCTCTTCACTGTTCCCTTTGCATCTCCATTTCATGTATCCTCGTTTTCATTCTCTTTAAGTGTCCATACAATCTCCTTTCATTCCTCATGCTATCCCTCCTTGTTATTCCTCTCCTATGCCCGTAATCTGCTTACATCTCTTTTCTTCATTGACCATATTTCAGATGCATGTCAGTATTGGGATGTAGTGCTTTCTATGGATTACTTCTTTGCTTTTTTGTGGGACATCTTTATTCTAAACCAGGCTCCTAACACTTAGCATGGATGCTTCTACCTGTCTGCCATGTTTATTTATCTCTTTCTCATTTTTTCCCTATCACACTTTCCAAGTACTTACCGCTCCCTCCTTCAATTGTTCACCTCCAACCCTTATTCCACTAGCTGGTCCATCTTTCTTTCTAATTGTACTAGGGACCTCGCATTTGTTTACATTAAATTTCATTCCATATTACTTCACAATTTCTTCCCAAGCACCCAGCTGTTTCTGAGCCTCGTCCTCCCTGTTTGCCAAGGTCATCAAGTCATCCGTGAACTCCATTCCTTTCATCTTGTCTTCTCCACTTTTTTCTGCCATCTTATCATTATTTCACCCAGTACCACAATCAAGAGGAGAGGTGACAGTGCACTGCCCCGTTTCACTCCACTTGTTTGCTGGAAACAATTTGTCCTTTCATTTCACACTTCCACATAACTCAGACTTCCACAGCACATCTCCTCCACTCTGTTTGTTGTCTTTTTTTCCACACCCTTCTTTTCTACTGCTTCCCAGACGTTTCTTTTACAGACGCTATCAAATGCCTTTTCTGTATGGAGAAAGACCGTCACAAGGCCTTGCCCAAATTCATATTGGTGCTGTTGGAGCTCCCTAACAGCAAATATGAGGTCAACACTTGATCTCCCAGGTTTGAAGCCATGCTGTTCCTCTCTCAATTTAGTCTTGATCCTTGTTGGGATTCTACTCTCCAGGATCTTATTGTATACATTGGCACAGAGCTGTATCTGTGACTCTCCTGTAGTTTATAGTATCCTCCCCACTCCCTTTCTTGAATACAGGGCAAATTAGTGTCCACTTCCAATCTTCTAGTCTTCTTCTCATTCCACAACCCCCTCATCACACAATACAGCCCGTTTTCCAACCTTCCCGGCTTCCTTCACCACTTCAACACTTACTTCGTCCATATCTGGTGCCTTTCTTCTCCAGTGCCATTTCCATTTCATTCCATGTCAGGTCCTCCACCCCCACCCCCTCCCCCCCACCGCCCAAGTTCACTTCTACCTTCTTCCCTCCATTATCATTCCAAGTCCGTTCAGATTTAGCAATTACTCAAAGTACTCCTTCCACACTGTCTCGGTACCCATTTGTTATTAATCTCTTCCACATTTCTATCCATCATTGCTGCATCCTCTCTCAGACCTCTCCTCTTACTTATGACCATACCATACAGGGCTTTCTTACTTCCTCTGCTACCTTCCTCCATCATTTTTGTCCATTCTCCCATCCCCTTTTTGTCTCCTCAGCTTGTTTGCTACTTTCTTTGCTTTCTCGTGCTCCTCTCTCACCTGAACATTAACAAATGATGAAATTAAAAATAGAAAAAGATACCTTACATGTGGCTTATCATGCTATGATTTCACTCTCATGTGAGGAGTGTAACAGTGACTATTAGAAACTGTACATCAATCTACACTAGTGACAGTGATTGGAACTGCAACAGCTGTCAGCAGTAGGATTAATTACATGCATTGATCACGTTAGCAACAACAGGAAGTAGTTGCCAAGGATTTAACCACCACAATACATTTGATCAACTAAATAGCAGCAACATCCTTCAAGCAATGGACTAGTTTCACAGCACAAAAACAAGTAAATTCCATAATCACAATCAATTGCATTTTCAAGCACAGTTTGCTTTGCATGCCGGTAGTAGGTGTTTTTGGATGCGAACTTTGAAAAGCTCAGAACAGTGTATTGAACACTGATTTGCAGGAACTAAATTCTACCTTAACTGTATAACAGCATTAGAATATTGTGACAATTGTAGTTTGTCATCATTAAATAATTATGGCAGGGGAGGGAGAAGCAGATGGTAATCAGAAAAGCTCTGCTGTAGATGCAGAAATGAAACTGGAAGAGGTACACACAGGGTTTTTGGATGGCAGTAACGTGGTTAACAGTCTGACGGATAACATCTATGAAGAAGGAAACTGTATCTTACCATGCGTAGAATGACAGAATATCACAGCAGACAGTGGGAGAAACATCATAGAGACACAAGCATCATTTGATTGGCAGGTCACAACTGGGCTCATTGTGACAGAGTTAAAGATACTGGAGGAGGAGTGAACTAATAATATGTCCGGAAAAAATTGTTAAGAAGCTAAAACAGAGCCAGATACAGTTAAAACAGAATCAGGACAACACAGAAAGCAGAAGAAAAGTACCAGTTTGCTTTTGTTCTACAATATTGTAGAACAAAAGCAAACTGGTGCTTTTCATTTATTATTATAATGTTGTTCTACCAAGAACCGACGGAAGATTCTGTTAATATCAGAAGAAAAGTACTGACAAGTTAAAAATAAGCCAGGAAGAAAGTGTTAACAATTCGAAGCACACTAAATAAGCAGCAGGAAGAACTAGAAAGCAGTATGTATAAACTGCAACAACAGACACTGACAACTGGTGAATCAGTAAACAAAATAATGCAGCCAGACCTTTAGGAAGATTTTCGTAGCAAAATAACATTCGACAAATTTGTCAAATACAAAAATTACATCCAGTACTATTCATGTGGAGTTTCAAAGGCGTGTTATCACACAGTTTCCCAGAGGCTCATAAAATAATGTATGTAACAAAATGCTTGAAAGACTAAGTTGCAAGATGGGGAAATGAAATGATCATACAGCTTTATTGTCTGGGAGGCTGGGTCTGGGGTTGTTTGGCTGGTTGCTTTCTATTTGTCGCTGTTTCAGTGACTTCCTTGCTGAAGACAAGAGGAATTGATTGGATAACACACTCAGTTCCTGAGCAAAGAAAATCTTTTACCTGGCCTGGATTCAAACCCAGGACCCTTTGTTCTACTTAAACACTAGATCGCGAGCTGCAGACACAAGTTGGCAAGGGTAGCTAGGAAAATACAAGGTAACATACACAAATTTTGAAATGGCAATTCTAGTAAGGTAGTTGTAGAAGACTAAACAAAGTAACTTTGGTTTGTAACTGATGAGCATTTCTTCAAAACTCAATAAACGCAAAAAAGTAAATTTTTCAGGAAACACATATTTTAAATACCCAACTGATATAAATGCTAATTATGTAAATGAGATATTTTAACATTTACACAGCTTTTTTACCCACAATTCCAACTACGTGCTTCACTTTTCTAAAATTTTCGTTGTTTATTGCAGAATAAAGGGATGGAGTTTCCAAGTTTTTTTCAAAAGTTGATAAATGCAAAGATGGAATTTAAAAGTTCTGTTATTAAAATTGTTTTTTTCTGATTCCTTTTATCTCTAAGATTAATTGCAAAGAAAGCTACTTTTGTGTTAATTTTGGATAGAAATATAATAGTGCACTACAATATAACACTTTAGTATTATACTTTTCCATAAATGTTTGATAAGTAAAAGTGCTAAACACCAACAAACACTATTGAAATACAACACAGAATACTGGCTCCAACAATACTAAACTACAAACCTACTGATCACTTTCAACAATGTTCTCATAAAACTATACCGCTTGTAGAGGTGGAAGTCCAAACTGTCGGGCAGCTGCGCGTGATAAGAAAGTAAACAGCCACTGAGTTATAAAGAGACAAAAGAAGCTCTGTGTAGGGACCCGTGATAAGCAGTCAATTAGGAGTATCAACAGAGAGCACTTCTGGTTAGAGAGAGAAGTCTGGGAGTGGAGAGAGAAAGAAAGAGTGCCCTTGGTGAGGACAGCACTACGTTATGAGGAGCCAATAAAGGGATCAGGACACAGTGCGTGACCATATAGGGAGAGGCACATCTATCCCTCCACCCAGCTTCTGAAGGAAAATAATGAAAATAATATTTAAACAATACCAAATAAGGATAAGTTGCACTCGACACTAAGCCATGCCAAGTGCTGGCAGGGTTGAATTTGGAAAGCTAACAAAACTCGGGAGCACGCACTCTCGAGGTTAAGCTCCAGGCAACGACAGTAGTCAGCGTGGCTAGCAGCAGCCGACTTGGTCTGAGGAATGGGCTGTGGGCAGGCCACCAGAGATAGTCACTGATGAGCGTTTAGGCAGTAGCCGTGGGACTCTGATGTAAAGAGCTAGTGTGGGTAGCAGTTTCACTGAAGAGCTTCTACCAGGCAGTCAGAACGGTGGTAGTTAGTCACCGTCTCTGTGAAAGGATTGGCCATTCCATGGGTATAATCACCAACACAGTTACGGTGATCTGTATTCTTTCTGAATAAACTAGAACTTGTGTAACGTTTGGAATAGTTTATTTCCACCCACTTCCTAGCCTTGTACCTTCACACCAGGTATTTCAACATCTTAGCCAAAAAGTCTCCCTCTCACTAAGGTCAACTGGTTAATGTCTTTCACGAATCGTGTCACTCAATCCCCGGCAAAACCCACACTTGGGACACGACACGCTGCTTCTGGTATATTAAAATGCCTCACAAATTTTACGACACACTTTTTCCTTTCCTTGATGACCAGGTTCTTCTTTCATAAAGTGGCTGTTTTCCTCACTTCCTGACTGTAGTTTCAGGATTTCCATACCTCAACCTCTACAGGACTGCCATTATAAGTGTACGATACAGACAACAAACAGGACTTCAATTGTAAGTGTCTGATACTAACAACAATACCTTCTTCTTAGACTTTTCATGAGCCATCACTTGCTGAGCTGTTATTTTGAAAAGCATCTTACATCATAGGGCTTTTGATGCACTGGACTTGCAATCCTTTGCTTGAGCAATAATCAGGAGTTGATGTCGTTTTGTAAAATTATTCTCCATTCAGGTCTCTCAGAAGCAAAGCACAGTTGGAATTTACCAACTTTTGCTTTAGCTAGCTGAGAGTAAGTACTCAGTTTTGCAAAAAACTTGTAGTTTTCAATATCCTATAACAAAGTAAAAAATGGCTTTTGACAATACTATTCTAATCATTCTAATGATTCTCTTCAAGCTGACGAAACAATTGATTGGATCCCTGCTTTAGATGAGAGGGGTAGGCTGTGCATCAAGGGCACCTGGTAAGTTTAAGCAACTATACATGCAATACATAAAATTTTTTACTTACTGTTGTTTTTTTTTTTAATTTGACAGTTGCCCATATATTTTCACTGGTTCCGAAGTCAGAAAAGAAAAGAATTTTATTTGAACCATTTTCTGGGTGGGACACCTCAAGGTTTTTGAGAAAAATTCAATAGATACTTCACCTACACTTAGTTTTAGTATTGGTTGATTTTGCCGTATGCCAAAATATATTCCAACCACATTTTGATTTTTCATCTTCATTATTGCATAGAACTTTGTTGCACTAAGTTTGTGCAAAACATGGCTGGTTATTAATTGATTCTTTTTCTCTAAGTCTTGTTTCTTTTGAGAGTCTGTCCTTGAACAATCCCTGATGTTGCCTGAAATGTTGCAGCTCATACAGGTACAGTCTGGTACTTTATAAAAGCAGTATTCTTTGTTTTTGGCTCTTTCCTGATGTTTCTTTTGCTTGACAAAGCTGGCTCAAATTGAGCAATAATCAGGAGTTAATGTTGTTTTGTAAAATTATTCACCATTCAGGTCTCTCAGAAGCAAAGCACAGTTGGAATTTACCAACTTTTGCTTTAGCTAGCTGAGAGTAAATATTCAGTTCTGCAAAAACTTGTAGTTTTCAATACCCAATAACAAAGTAAATAATGGCTTTTGACAAAACTATTCTAATAATTCTAATGACTCTCTTCAAGCCGATGAAACAATTGATACGTGGATCCCTGCTTTAGATGAGAGTGGTAGGCTGTGCATCAAGGGCACCTGGTAAGTTTAAGCAACTACACATCTCATACATTTTTTTTTTTAATTTGGCAGTTGCCCATATGTCCATGTATAACATGAGCAGGTTGCATCTTTACTTTCTTTCCCCTCATATCTAGCCCATTTTTCTGATGAGTTTCACATTTACGAAAGGTCACAAATAATTGTGGTTGTAATGGCATGGGCTTGAGTCAGGTCCTGATTCTGAATTCCAGGCACTGACTGACACCCGCTGTTTCAGCTGTTACAGCATGCCACTTAAAGGCGACACAGGTGCTAGGTCAATAACTGGCATTATAAATTTTCATGGCACTCAGCGGGTATCATATGTGATCTCAACTTCAGCAAGAATTGCCTTATTGTATCTAAAATATGGCTGTCTGGCCATGTGAGACAGGTTGCAATAGCTGAGCTTTGAAACAGTGTGGGCTGTGTGCCAGCTGCCATCACAAGGCTGC
This sequence comes from Schistocerca nitens, assembly GCF_023898315.1. Taxonomy (NCBI): domain Eukaryota; kingdom Metazoa; phylum Arthropoda; class Insecta; order Orthoptera; family Acrididae; genus Schistocerca; species Schistocerca nitens. Next base: position 216,482,866 of record NC_064620.1, on the reverse strand, counting down.
CAACTTTGTTCTGTCTCAACGGGACTGCCAGCTGGGGTCTGACTGTAACTCAATTCGGACAGTGTTTGAGCTGATGTCCTTTTAGATGTGAACCACCAGGATGTGTGACAAGAAATTTCAAAGTGCTCAATCCTTCTGCAATTTGGAGGAACTATGGAGGGGCATTATAGAGGAAAGAACACTTCTACATACTATTGTGAAGAACTTAACAAGATAACTCAGAAACAGGGACACACTGTCAAGTTTTGTGGAATGGATAAAAAAGGTAAACATTGATATGTATAAACTGAAAGGTGACAGGCAAAAGGCAGGAGACAGAACAAAGAGCGATAGATGCATTTTTGTGGGGTTTGCCTATAGAGAGGTTATGTAAATTACACTTAAAATTTCCACAAACTTTAAATATAGTAGTAGCATTTGTGGTAACTTTGGCCAAGTTTTATCCGTTTCCACCCGAACCCACATGATTGTGCGGGTTCGGTTTTTATTTTTTTTACGACAAACTAAATCTCTTGCCTTGCTTCCAACCGACCTGCAACGATCGTGCAGGTTGTGCACTACGTGTTTCTCATGTTTATGTTGCCATTCGGCGCCAACAGATTGCAGCACATGTTGTTTAAGTTGATCGAGAAGTGAGCATTATGCCAGCACCTAGTTAGTAGCTCATAATTCAGTTAAATTGAATTGTTTTGGCGATCTGCTGGATCTGGTTATTTGTAATAGTGTGTACAATGTTGTGATATTGATAATTATTAGTAACTTTGTATCTTTGCGCAGTAATTGTGCGTTAAATTTGTACTAGCACGATCGTGCGAGTTAGGTGTTGGCTGTGTCCTCGAGTGGGTGTTGTTGATTGTGTCATTGGCCTCCCTATATTACTGCTTTTCATGAGGTTTTGAATGGGAAAGTTTTTACACACATTCCTGTTATTGTATGCAGGTTTATCAGACAATCGAACCCGTTCTCTATTAGAGGATTCGGATTTGAGTGGCATTTCGTCAGATGAAGACGATGAGTTTGTTCCTTCTCCTTCAAATATTCAGCAGGCAGACGACTCGTCTGATGATGATTTGAGTGCCGAAGAAGTTCCTGAAGAGCGCAGGAGTTCACACAGTGTTGCAGAAGGTGTCACGCCACTGCTTTTTGAGAGATCAAATTTTGTTCAGAAGTTTCATCCACCAAACATTAATTACAGAGCTGTTGAGGTCAATGACAAAGAGGTGCGATCTGAGTTACCTATTTCTTGTATCATTCCCATTTTCTTACTAAAATATCTTCTTTTTAATTCTAGAGTCTTTCACCAATTGTAACTCCTGCTGAATATTTCTGTGAATATTTCAGTGAAAAGTGTTTTGAAGAGGCAGCGAAATATACAAATCTGTATAGTGATGCAAAGACAGGGAAATCCCTAGGGACTACAGCTCATGAACTGAAGGTGTTTTTTGGGATAAATGTAATGATAGGCTGCGTAAGGTATCCTAGGCTACCCATGTACTGGAAAAATCTATTTATTTATCAGCTATTAGTGACACTATGTCTAGAGACCCATTCCTTGCACTCAGGAATAATGTTCACTTTGTTGATACTATAAAACCACCTGAAGAGGCTAAAACTAATAGACTGTGGAAAGTTCAGCCAGTGATCGACACAGTAAGAAGAAGATGTCACAGTTTGCCTCGTAGCTTTAACTACTACAGTCTTGATGAGCAAATGATCCCTTTTACTGGGCGTTGCAAACTGAAGCAATATGTCAAAGGAAAACCAAGGCCTGTAGGTCTTAAAAACTTTATCATGACCTCAGCATCAGGTAAAGTGTTGGATTATGAAATTTATCAGGGGGCTACTACACCTGTGGATGATAAGTCATTAGGATTAGGCCCTTCTGTTATTTTACGACTAACACAAACTCCCCCACAAGGAAGTTTTGTTTATTTTGATAGGCACTTTACCACAATTCCTCTCTTAGCAAAGCTTAAGGAGAAAGGAATTAAGGCTACTGGCACAATAATGGTAAACAGAATTAAGAATGTAAATTTGAAAGAGGGAAGAATAAAAAGAGGAGAGTGTCATTCATATGTTAGAGCAGATGAAGCTGTAGTAATTACTGAGTGGCAGGACAGTCAGAGGGTCGTGATAACATCCACTTGTGCTGGCATTGAGCCAAAATGTAAAGTTCAAAGGTGGTGTAAGCAGGAGGGTCACTATCTTGATGTAGATTGCCCTTTTGTAATTCAGCAGTACAATGCCAATATGGGTGGCATAGACATTCATGACCAGCAGGCTGAGTGTTACCGAACATGGTTCAGAATCAGAAAATGGACACTCAAGTGCTTGCTACATTTCATAGACCTTTCAGTGGTCAACTGCTGGTTTCTCTACAGAGAGCACTGTCGTGAAAACCAGACTGCCAAAAAGAACATTATGGATCTGTTGAAATTTAGAATGTCTCTAGCTGAGGCTCTTCTCTCATGTCCAGACAGAAAGACGAGAGCTGAACAGTTTGAAACACCATAAGATGATATGTTAAGTACCTCCACAAAGGCAAAAGTTTACAAACCCCATCCGCAACCAGGTTTGGACAAGCGATATGATGGGTATGATCACTGGCCGACAGTGGATGATATTTTGTCACCATGAACATGTCAGTATGAGCGCTGCAGTTCCAGAACAAAGACAAAGTGCATAAAATGCAATCAGTACTTATGTCTTGCAAAAGGAAAGGATTGTTTAAAATTATCTCACGAAAAGTGAAGCAGTCTGAACCATGACTTTGTGTTAGAAAACAAATAAAAAAAATTATTATTAATTTTTTTGCCACAGAATATGATTTGCAATCTATGTAACATTTTTTATAATAACTAATAAATAAAAGTAATGAAATAATAATTTTTTATTCATAACTGTTCCTCAGGTAACTTGTAATATCAAACAAATAGCAGGAAGCCAGAGAATAATTTTGGTGAAATTAAACCTGACCCTCACGATTGTGCTAGTTGTTTTCCCGCTACATTTTTTATGGAAGGGTTTTTTATTATTTTTTCCCAGTGTCTACTATGCCCGAGTAAACAGAGAATTCAACTTTATTCACCATTAAAAAAAAAAAAAAAGGTGTTCAGTGTGGAAAGGGTTATGCAGTGACTGAGCCTAATGTGAGGAAAGTAGCTTTTAATATTGAGACTGTGTGTTATAAATGTGGTCAGCTGGGTCACAGATGGTGGTGTTGCAAAAAATCACAGTGTAAGAAGGGAAAATGGGTTGGACATTCTATGAGATTGCCACTGCAGGGATTCACAAACAAGAGAGTGAATCATGTGGTACATATTGCGCTACAGTGTTAAATGAAAGAGGGAATGGTGCAATCAGTGTGTGGCATACCCATTGCCTGTTAGCCCAAAGCAGCCTGTGCAGAGTCGGTGGCAGTTGTTTAACAATATGTCTAGGAGGAAGGAGGGTGCAAACTTTGCAAAATATGAGATGGCAGGTATCCTTAGCCGGTCAGAACATAATCGGTATAAAACATTTAAACCCACCTTGTTGTATGCAAAGTTAGATAGCTGGGGATACCATTCAATCACTTGGTTTGGAAGTGCTGGGTTTTCAGTCAAGGGGGAAGGGGAAGGAGTGGGTGGGTGGGTGGGTGGGTGGGTGGGTGGGTGGGGGGGGGGGGGGGAGCAAGGCTTTGAAGCGTGCTTAGAAGTTCTCCAAAACATAGGCATAAACTGCAACATGCTTTGATTTTCTGACTAAACATCATCTCTAAGTCAATCTGCAACAGTGCATAGTGGACCTGGATGGGACATACTTCCCTCCTGATTTTACTGCTGAAATCACTAAACCACTCAAGGTAGAATGTAGGCATGGGGGAAGCTGGCCTAACTGTGATCTAGATCTCATATACTCGACTTGTGATGTATGCCGAGAGGTACAAGGGAGGTAGTCTGGGTGGGTGTGGGAGTGGATATCCCAATTTATACTCTGGTTGTGAATCCTCGATGAAAAATGAAGAATTGGATAAGATACGTGTTTTATTAACTGCAGTTTATCCTACATACGAGAGGCTGGCAGAAGCTGGGTAGTGGTGTTAGCACAGATATTTTCGGTTCACTAGAAGTGGAGGCATCATGAGGTGTACTGATGACTGACTTGGAATCATTGAAGAAGGAAGAATTAGATATGAATTTCACGAAAGAGTATTTGGAGCTGGGACAGTCTATCTATTTATCTGAACTGCGGGAAAAAATGAAGGATGTGATGGATAGATTATTAGAAAATGAAGTTGTCCAATCCTCCCTGACAATTGCCAGCTACGCCATTAATGTAGCGTTGGAATGAAGCACCAATGTATAGAAAACTATATGGAATTTCACATCATCATCAACCAGTTGCGGAGGAATTTATTAATATGTTTCTTCTACTTCAGTCATGTGACAATGTGCACAACCAAAAGTTGGGAGGATACCACCCTTTTCACTGACTACTGTTAATGTAGTTAATTATAGTTATTGTTGCTCTCTGTTTCATATAAGTGAATATTATCTGAACCATGGACCTTGCCGTTAGTGGGGAGGCTTGCGTGCCTAAGCGATGCAGGTAGCTGTAGCGTAGGTGCAACCACAATGGAGGGGTATCTGTTGAGAGGCCATACAAATGTGTGGTTCCTGAGGAGGGGCAGCAGCCTTTTCAGTAGTTGCAGGGGCAACAGTCTGGATAATTGACTGACCTGGCCTTGTAACACTAACAAAAATGGCCTTGCTGTGCTGGTACTGTGAACGGCTGAAAGCAAAGGGAAACTACAGCCGTAATTTTTCCCGAGGGCTTGCTGCTTTACTGTATGGTTAAATGATGATTGCGCCCTCTTGGGTACAATATTCCGGAGGTAAAATAGTACCCATTCGGATCTCCGAGTGGGGACGACTCAGGAGGACGTCGTTATCAGGAGAAAGAAAACTGGCATTCTACAGATTGGAACCCTTAATCGGGCAGGTAGGTTAGAAAATTTAAAAAGGGAAACGGATAGGTTAAAGTCAGATATAGTGGGAATTAGTGAAGTTCGATTTCAGGGGGGAACAAGACTTCTGGTCAGGTGAATACAGGGTTATAAATACAAAATCAAATAGGGGTAATGCAGGAGTAGGTTTAACCCTTTGAATGTCAAGGTAAATGGTCTATCGTCACCCCCTACTAACGCTAATACTGTCAGGGTGCCGATTCGTCGGTACTCTGCTTCATCTTGTTTAGCTTACAGAATCGGGTGCTAGATGGTGTTGGCGTGCTGATTACAGATGCTCTTTGCCTCGAGCTACGTGTAGGTTGACAGTTATCAACAATTGAGCATTGTTTCAGTGAAATATTAGCGTTCAATTATTCCAGTTTTGCATCGTTTGTTTATTGATGTCGTGTTTTGCACTACATATTTACATTCTGTTATTGCATTCTACATTCTTGTTTTTGCGCAGTACTGTTATTTATCACTGTTTCTGTGTGTTTTTCATCACGTTAAGAGTTTACAGTTAGTTTATTTTCTCTGCTTTTTGTGAAAAATGCGACCTACACCAGGCCACAGCAGAGGACTTACTGACAAAGAAATGTGTGAACTTTTAGAATGTGCTAGTGATACAGAGTGTTTTAGCGAAAGCAGTAATAGTTCAGAAAGTGACAGTGATGTACTTGACAATATTGTGAATGAAAGTGAAGATGAAATGGAAGATGTACAATATACTGAAGTAATTGCACCTGATCACTACAGCCATTACCCCATCCATTTCAAGAGCTTCCAGGACCAAAACATATGCTGCCAGCAGGAATTCCTGTGATAGAATATTCCAGTCTATTCTTTATTACAACGTTGCTGCAGCTTACTGTAACTGAAACAAATCACTCAGCTAAACAGTTTATGACTAAACATGCTATATTGTCCAAACTGTACAAGAAATGGAAGAATGTGACAAGTACCTACGTAAGAGGTTTTATTGCTTGCTTACTAAATATGGGACTCAATATAAGGCCCACAATGCTCACATACTGGAACACAAAACTGTCACAGGCATTTCCATGGTTTGGTAAAATGTTTTCTGCCCACCAATTTAGGCATCTTATGAAATTCTTTCATCTTGTGGATAGTGAGAAACATCCAGCACCAGACCCATGTATCAGGTACCACCCATTGGTAGATCATGCTAATAATATATTTAGACACCATTACACACCTCATGAACAGCTTAGTATTGAGTCTAGTTGGCACTAAACGCCACACTTCCCTATTACAGTATTTGCCACACAAACACCACCACCGATGGGGAATCAAATTCTGGATGCTGTGTGATTCTGTAAAACACTATTGTCTTGGGTTTTATACTTATAGAGGTGCAAAAGCCAAGAAGATAAGGCTGAGATTGCAAGACATGGCTTAGGTTACTGTGTTGTCCAGAAGTTAGTGTGTTTGGGCAATTATTTGGACAAGGGATATCATATCTTTGTGGACAACTTTTTCATGTCAGTACCACTTGTAAAAAGTCTTTATAAATTAGGTACATACATTACTGGCACTGTAAGAAAAAACAGGAAATATTTGCCAGAGCGATTTAGAAAGAAATTTGGAATTGGGGAAAAGATGTATTGTAAGTCAGGTCCAGTACTAGCATGTGCGTAACGAGAGAAAAGATCCCAGCGTACCCCCGTTCTCTTATTGTCAAGTAAAGTTGGTGATGGTTACATTGAAGTCCAAAATAAAAATGAAACAGTAAAAAAGCCAGAAATAATACACCAGTACAACCAGTATATGGGTGGAATAGACACATCCGACATGCTGTATGCATATTTGGATGAGAGACGTACTCTTCGTTACTGGAAGAAGGTAGCTTTTAACATAATGTCAAGAATGGTGCTGAACTCTTACATATTTTACAAAGAGCATAATAAAGGAAGGAAAGTTGTTTCCAGATATGTATACTCTGTAATGATAATTGAAGCCTTGTCAGATGAATGGCTGCAAGAAAAAAATGCAGCTGATGATCCTCGTGGTTCTCTGGGTTTTAGAAAACTTCCAGAGAAGAAAGAGTCAAGATGCTATGTGTGTCCTAGTGAGGGAAGGAAAAGAAGGTCAAGAACTGTTTGTAATAGACGTAATAAGGGATTGGATGGTGAATGTTTTCCTAAACACAAATGCTAAGTCATACTGTAGACATGAAAATTCTGTAATGTTCTCCTTCCAGGAATTTCTCACTTCCAGCCTTGCCTCTCAATCTTTCTTGAAATACCTAAATCCTACTCCCAACATCACCACACCTGAAGCCCAGGCTATCCATGATCTGAAGGCTGACCAATCCATCGTCATTCTTCCGGCTGACAAGGGTTCCACGACCGTGGTACTTGATTGTCGGGAGCATGTGGCTGAGGGACTGCGTCAGCTTTCAGACAACACTACATACAAAGTTTGCCAAGGTAACCCCATTCCTGATGTCCAGGCAGAGCTTCAAGGAATCCTCAGAACCACAGGCCCCCTTCAAAACCTTTCACTTGACTCCATCAACCTCCTGACCCCACCGATACCCCGCACCCCTACCTTCTACCTACTTCCTAAAATTCACAAACACAAACATCCCGGCCGCCCCATTGTAGCTGGTTACCAAGCCCCCACAGAATGTATCTCTGCCTACGTAGATCAACACCTTCAACCCATTATATGCAGTCTCCATCCTTACCCAATCTGTTACCCCTGGAAACCATCCTTGTAACCACAGATGCCACTTCCTTATACACAAATATCCCGCATGTCCAGGGCCTTGCTGCGATGGAGCACTTGCTTTCACGCCGATCACCTGCTACCCTACCTAAAACCTCTTTCCTCATTACTTTGGCCAGCTTCATCCTAACCCACAACTTCTTCACTTTTGAAGGCCAGACATACCAACAATTAAAGGGAACAGCCATGGGTACCAGGATGGCCCCCTCGTACGCCAACCTATTTATGGGTCGCTTAGAGGAAGCCTTCTTGGTTAGCCAAGCCTGCCAACCCAAAGTTTGGTACAAATTTAATTATGACACCTTCATGATCTGGACTCACAGTGAAGAAGAACTCCAGAATTTCCTCTCCAACCTCAACTCTTTTGGTTCCATCAGATTCACGTGGTCCTATTCCAAATCCCATGCCACTTTCCTCAACGTTGACTTCCATCTGTCCAATGGCCAGCTTCACACATCCATTCACATCAAACCCACTAACAAGCAACAGTACCTCCATTATGACAGCTGCCACCCATTCCATATCAAACAGTCCCTTCCCTACCGCTTAGGTCTTCGTGGCAAACGAATCTGCTCCAGTCCGGAATCCCTGAACCATTACACCAATAACCTGAAAACAGCTTTCGCATCCCGCAACTACCCTCCTGACCTGGTACAGAAGCAAATAGCTAGAGCCACTTCCTCATCCCCTCAAACCCAGAACCTCTCACAGAAGAAGCCCAAAAGTGCCCCACTTGTGACAGGATACTTTCCGGGACTGGATCAGACTCTGAATGTGGCTCTCCAGCAGGGATACGACTTTCTCAAATCCTGCCCTGAAATGAGATCCTCCCCACTCCACCAAGAGTGTCTTTCTGATGGCTACCTAACCTTCGTAACCTCTTGGTTCATCCCTATGAACCCCAAACCACCTTCCCTACCCTCTGGCTCCTACCCTTGTAACCACCCCCGGTGTAAAACCTGTCCTATGCACCCTCCCACCACCACCTACTCCAGTCCCGTAATCCAGAAGGTGTACACGATCAAAGGCAGAGCAAAATGTGAAAGCTATCACGTGATTTACCAACTGACATGCCTACACTGGGAAGCCTTCTATGTGGGAATGACCAGCAACAAACGGTCTATTCACATGAACGGACACAGGCAGACAGTGTTTGTTGGTAATGAGGATCACCCTGTGGCTAAACAAGCCTTGGTGCACGGCCAGCACATCTTGGCACAGTGTTACACCGTCCAGGTTATCTGGATACTTCCCACTGACACCAACCTATCAGAACTCTGGAGATGAGAACTTGCCCTTCAATATGTTCTCTCTTCCCATTACCCACCAGGACTCAACCTCTGCTAATTTCAAGCTGCCACCCCTCGTAGCTCACCTGTCATTCAACAACATCTTTGCCTCTGTACTTCCGCCTCGACTGACATCTCTGCCCAACCTCTTTGCATTTAAATATGTCTGCCTGTGTCTGTATATGTGCAGATGGATGTGTGTGTGTGTGTGTGTGTGTGCGTGAGTGTATGCCTGTCCTTTTTCCCCCTAAGGTAAGTCTTTCCGTTCCCAGGATTGGAATGACTCCTTACCCTCTCCCTTAAAACCCGCATACTTTTGTCTTTCCCTCTCCTTCCTGATGAAGCAACCATGGGTTGCAAAAGCTTAAATATTTGTGTGTGTGTTTGTGTGTTTTTTATTTTATTGTGTCTATCAACATACCAGCACTTTCTCGTTTGGTAAGTTAAAATATATTTTTTGGACTGCCATAATCAAATTCATTTGAAACATTATGATAATCTGTGTAGGCCATAATATTATACATACTTTTATGGATAAGTGGTAATGTTTTCATGTTTTTAAAGTGAATACTGTGTGATATATGGCAATTTAAATAGAATGTAGCACAATGGTATAAATATGCATGACATTTTTAGCACAAACCACTCCAAATTGGCTGACTGCAAAAGGGTTAACAATGAATAAAAAAAATAGGAATGTGGGTAAGCTACTGAAAACAGCATAGTGAATGCATTATTGTGGCCAAGATAGATACAAAGCCCATACCTACTGTAATATCCCCACGGAAAATTACCCTATACCACGCACTAATTAATAATGATTAATCAAATCATCCATATTTATTTACGTTTAAAAAGTATCTGATCAAATTTTCTAGTAAGATATGCGCCGACAGCTCGTCGACGCCAAGGTAGTTTTCTAGTACGTTTATTCTCTGGAACAACAGAGGTAGAGATATGTATGCTCCATGGTTAATATAGTTGGGATAGAGAGAGAGATAGAACGGAACTTTTTCCAAAATCGGGTTGTTAAAGAAGTTTTTGGGTACTCTTCTTCGCATTAAAGCGAACAAGGGAAATTTGTGCCGCTAGTGGGAGACATAAAGAAATAATAAACCTGTGAAAATAAATCTCTTGAGATTTAAAATACCAGAAAGCGGAATCTGTACAACAAAGGATTTAATATAAACCGTTCATCTGAAATCAGGTTTGTGAACATTTTATTACAGAGTGAATGAAGAATGCGTTCTCTGTATGAATCATTGATGATTGTCTGGGCCTGTAATTAATTGGGAAGTTTCAGCTGTGACGAAGAGAACCTGCAATCTATGAGTTTTACAAATCGTCCAAAAAGGCTTCGTCCACATCTGAAATATTAGATCTGTCGTAAATTGAACGGATTGTTCAAACGATCGATTTTCCCAACTGAATGCAGCGCTTAATAATAATAACAAACGTAAAGATCTTTTCTAGCAAAACTGCCGCTGAATATTAAGACGAGGGGCTCTACCAGAGATTCGACGAGGCTGATCTCAAGTAATATATTTTCATTGTACACAGATAAATTATAGAGAGAGAGAGAGAGAGAGAGAGAGAGTGAATGTAATTCTAGAAATTACTTACAATCCTCCAGTAGTATAATTGTTTGTCTGTCCTTTTACGGATCAGCCAATCATAAGACACGAAGCCCTGACTTTACTGTACTGATTCAGGTATGAGCGTGAAGGAGCGATAAAGACGACAGATACACTTCTGTACAGACAAACATTACACGAAGTTAGCGGCAAGCTGCATTCACACACAAAGACTTTCATCACGATTCAAAACATCACAAAACAATAGTAAGAAAGAGTTTTAATTAGAATGGCCAATCCGTGACAGGACACGTTTTTGGACGTTGTTAAAATAATTTTGTTCTTTGTTTCATGTGAACGACGACGAGACAACCTAATTTGGAAAAAAGAGAAGAAATACTCGCAGCTGAATTACTGGGGTCTACGAATAAACAGCATGCAGGGCGCAGAAAAATTAGGCCAGATCTATAATTTTTTTACTAAAGCTTGCTTGTATGCTGGAAGTAGACGTAGATTTGAACATTGACTAATTGTGTTCATACCAGACGTAGTTTGACCTGCCCTAGTTGCATTTAAATATATAAGTAATATATGAAACTGTTATTGTGTGGAGGGAGATATATATATAAATCTGGACTGTAGAACATTTATATGGTTTTAACTAGGGCAATGTTTAAGATGAGTCAAGCAGAGCAGAGCAACACGCAACAGCCTTCAGCTGTGAGCACCGACGATAATGAGGTAGTAAGAAGTGTTGTAGAACCGATCGCTACAGATAGCGCAATAGAACGCCCGGTAGACACGGCTGGAGATGTAACAGCAGTTATTGTGTGGAGGGAGATATATATATAAATCTTGACTGTAGAACATTTATATGGTTTTAACTAGGGCAATGTTTAAGATGAGTCAAGCAGAGCAGAGCAACACGCAACAGCCTTCAGCTGTGAGCACCGACGATAATGAGGTAGTAAGAAGTGTTGTAGAACCGATCGCTACAGATAGCGCAATAGAACGCCCGGTAGACACGGCTGGAGATGTAACAGCAGGGATGCAACATGGATTAGATCCATTAGTAATTATAATGAGACAGATGCAAATGATAACCGAGAGTATGAATAATATGAAAACCGATATTAACGCGAGATTAGCTTCAGTCACTGAAGGGCAGGAAAATTTGAAAGCGGAGATTAAGCAGCACTTACAGGCCAGTTTTTCCGAATTAGAGCAGCGGATAGAGGAAAAGACAAAGGAACTAAAAGATCAGGCCGAAGAGACGGAACGAAAATTAACTGCACAAATAGAATTGGTTAAAGCTCAATGTGAGGAATCTACTCAACGTGTACGTGTAGAAATGAAGGAGTATGTGGCCATTAAGATAGATACCGTACGCGGACAGGTGGAAATGGTTCCGCAGTTAGTACAAAAGCAAGATGCCATGTCATGTGCAATTGCGCAACTTCCTGAATTGGCACGTACGCAGACGAACCTAAAGGAAAGTGTGGAACATCTGACAGAACGTCAAGACGTCATTGACCACCAGATTAATGTATTAACGGGTAAATTATCCGAAATCACATTAGAAAACAAAAGGCTAATGTGTGAAAACGTTGAGCAAAATGCTAAAGCAGCATTCCAGAGTCTACGCGCCAAACACGAAGAGAATTTGTTTGCGAAAGGACTTGAGGAAGTGCGACAGCAGTTAGGTGATGATCTCGAGCATTGGAAACAAACGATCGAAGAATCGATACGCGTTTCACAACAGGGCTCAGAACAAATGAATACAGGTCGACAGCAGAAGTTGTCAGCGACTATAGACCCAGTTACTGCACATTCGCACACAATACCGACATGTGTAAGTAACTCGAATATCAAATTGCCACGAGCTAGTTGTTCGCGTGATGTCCTAGCGGATGGAGATTACGAAAGCCTTTGTCATGCCGAAGAAAAAATGATAAAGCATCGGCAATTTCAGATTTTTAACACTGACAAAAGGGGGGTCCATCCGATTGTTTTTATTCGAAGTTTTAGAGGAGTGCTACCCAGAAATTGGTCGGAGTGGCAGAAGATCAGTTTCGTTACTGGGTATATACAAGGTTCTGGGGCGATCTGGGCCTCGGACATGACTTCTGTTTGCTCGACGTATGAAGATTTTGAAAAAGCGTTTTTAGCGAAATTCTGGTCAGAAGGAGTACAGGAACGCCTAAGGCAGGAGGTGCTCTACCCCGAGCCTTTCTCTTTTTCGAAGGGAAGCCTTAGGAAATATTTTGAAAAATATATAAATAAAACAAGATATTGGGACAGACCTATGCCTTTGCCAGACATAATAAACATACTTAAGGCAAGATTACCGACTAGCATCCGGAATCAATTAATTTTCGGCAACGATAGAGACCTGGAGTCGTTCCTCACGACGTTAGATCATATAGACATTATAGAAGAGAACAGCCAGAAAGCACGTAATAGCAGATTCCAATATAGGGAGATAGAACCTCCGGCTAATGGTAGGCAAGGGAACGCACAGAGATCGATAAATAATGGAGAAACTCATCAAAATCTCAACAATAATACCGGTAATAGTCTTGCGAGGGGCTATCCAAGGAATAACAGGAATGGGAAAAGATACAATCCCGTATGGGGAAACGAAAGGAATTTTAGACCGCAAGCTTGGAACAATAACGGTAATAGAAAGTGGAATCAACCGGGGGGAATAAACTCAAACAACCAACATCAGTGGGGACAGACATCTACGAATCAACCGGTAATTACCGAAGTGACGGACGATGTCAACCACCAGGCGAATCAAAATCCAACAAACTTGTAAGGACCCACTCGTGCCCCGGAGGAGCGGTCAACAATAGGTTGAGGGGCAACAGGATATGTGTACCCATGCTGACGTATAATGATGGAAGATTACTGGCAGATGAATTGACCGAAGACTTAGAACCCCAAGATGAGGATAAGGAACCGGTGGCAGTAGCCGAAGTGCAAGTCATTTTGGAGACTGTACCTATAACGGCTGTTTTAGACACATCTGCAACCACAAATGTTATTTCGGAGGCTCTATTCAACAAGATCAGAAATATAAGACGAGTACCAATTTTTCCAGTTCAAAATTGTAGAATAATAGGCGCCGTTGGGGCTCGATCGGCGAATGTAAAAGTGCAGTCACTACTTAGTGTAGAAGTAGGAAATGTAGCAATATTAAGCACATTCCTTGTTGTGAAAAATTTGGTGGTAGACTGCATTATCGGAGTCGACAGCCTACGTCAATACGGATGCAGAATAGATTTTAAAACAGGAAAAATTTGGTTAAATATAAATAAACAAGAAATTGAGTTGGACTTGTTGAAAAAGGAAAGCCTTACCAGAAAATATAATAGTGGGATCAGCGTGCAAGTAATCAAGACTGCACAGAATTCTAAACAGCACGCAAATAATGAGTTCCAAGTCAAAGGAGATTTCGGTCAATTAGTGTATGAGAAGTTAAATGAATCTGACTGCATCACTGAAGATCAGAAGAAGCAGCTCAAAGAATTATTATTAATGTATGAAAACGTGTTTGATGAAAGGCCAGGAGTGATTAAAGGATACATATGCCATCTGTACGTTAAGCCACACGAAACATATTGTCGAACTTTCTATCCTGTTCCCTGGAGGTTAAAGGCTCAAGTTCAAAAAGAAATAGATCGCATGTTGAAATGGGGTTTGATCGAACCCTCCACAACCCCTACTGCTCACTATTGTTGGTCGTGCCAAAAGCATACACGGGATCGAACAAAATAAAAGGGTTATTTCCTCATAACGACTTAAAAAGATATAATGAAGAATAGAAGATAGGGAGCAATGATGTTCCGAGTGCCAGAGATGAACACTCGTAAAAAATATAACCATAAACTGTGTGTGTGTAGTGTTAAAAACATTTAAAATGAAATAGTTAATTAATGACATAGAATATAGAAATAGTGACTAATTATTATTATTGAATGTTGTAAAAAGGATAGTGGAGATAGGCTTCACCTGTGGTTTGAGTGAACATAGGACTTTAGCTTTGCTAATGTGATCAAGATGTATAAAGTATCTGACTGACCTGTGAGAAAAATGAAATGTTTCCCGCAAAAGGACGCTGAATAATCAAAAAAGGTTCAAAGTGAATATTCAGATATAATCTCATGTGAACGCTTAGATGTATAAACGTGTGAAGGGATGTGTTGTGGTAGTGAATCGTGAGTGACAGTTAACGCCGCAAAGACAATTTCCCGCGCAAAACAGTTGACGTCGGCGCGAGAATTAAAATCGATAGAGACGACACAGATATGTTTTATAAGAGACTCGCACCAAGCGCGAGAATAAACTCATTCAGGTTGAACTTTAAAAGGAATAAGTGTCACAATTAGGAGTTAAGAGTTTTTAAAATTATTAATATTTATAGAATTAATAGTTGTTAAATGGTTTGTGTTCGTTTGGGAATTCTGTTTGAAAAATCCAGTTCCATAGATGCGCATGGATGAACGCAGTATGAATCAGAGAGAAAATGAAAGAAGCGAATCCGCGTTCCTCAATGCTAATAAATTTTACAATTCAGCACTAAAGCGAATATATGTGTTTAGAATAAAAAGTTTTGAGGATAGCTAAATTATATGACTTATTAAGGGAATATGGATGATGTCTGGTATAAAATGAACTACACTTTCCATTATTCGATGATTTGAATCCAAAATCTATAGTAAGTTACATGAATCCTTTAAATTACGAAGAACAAATCAGTCATAGAAAATCTGTTAAAGCGTTTGGACTTATAAGTACCAGTGGGGAGGCAAAGTCAAAAGGAGTATTCAAACGAAAGTAAATCGTATGATGCTTTTGGCAACATCATTAATTAAGAGTTAAATTCATTGAAGTACGTCGTAACAAAAAGGATCCATGAAGACATAAGGATTTTGCTTTCAAAAAGGAGAATCTTGGACGGTGCAACCTAATCAGTTCTCTTACAGGAAGAGTTTCCTTTTTGTTCACTGCTAATTCTTTTGGGAATGAATGTTGCATGTCAATTCGAGTATCCCGGTTCCTTCTACTCTTCCCATTGTGGGCCGCGTAGAAGATCTACTACAAAGGGGGCCGCGTAGAAGACCGACTACAAATGTGGACGTCGGGGACATGCAAGACCCGGGGGAGTTTAGCACCGCAAGATATTGTACTAGGAGCAAGATTGTAAAACGCAAATTCACGTTATTTATTGTAAAAAGTTTTTTGCTAGAGGCACAAACTACCTTTTTCCAAATTGTGAGACAAATTGATCCCTATCTTTTCTTTAAAGACAAATTTCAAAATTATTTTTGTTCTTCTATAGGCTTTCCTATCTTCTATGTATCGTAGGCTGGGGTCTAAGCTTAAGAGGTTTTCCAAGGTTTCCCTGCTTAAGAAAGTTCCCGAATGGGTAGACCCTGACAACAGTCTATGAAAGATCATCTTCCTTGGTTGTGCACAGCAAACATAACACCGAGATGCACGTAAAAGCAATACAGCCGCGATACCTGTCTCTTCATTTCTTCTGTTTTCCACATTTCTTTTCTTCGTCTGTCTCAAACATAATATTCTTTTTCAGTCGGAGGACTGACAATCATCACTTCCGGGTTATCCACATTAATAGATAGCTCGCGAAGTGTGTTCGGTGAATCAAAATTGAGCTCACAAACTTCGCTCGCTGCGAGGGGCATTGTAATATCCCCACGGAAAATTACCCTATACCACGCACTAATTAATAATGATTAATCAAATCATCCATATTTATTTACGTTTAAAAAGTATCTGATCAAATTTTCTAGTAAGATATGCGCCGACAGCTCGTCGACGCCAAGGTAGTTTTCTAGTACATTTATTCTCTGGAACAACAGAGGTAGAGATATGTATGCTCCATGGTTAATATAGTTGGGATAGAGAGAGAGAGAGAACGGAACTTTTTCCAAAATCGGGTTGTTAAAGAAGTTTTTGGGTACTCTTCTTCGCATTAAAGCGAACAAGGGAAATTTGTGCCGCTAGTGGGAGACATAAAGAAATAATAAACCTGTGAAAATAAATCTCTTGAGATTTAAAATACCAGAAAGCGGAATCTGTACAACAAAGGATTTAATATAAACCGTTCATCTGAAATCAGGTTTGTGAACATTTTATTACAGAGTGAATGAAGAATGAGTTCTCTGTATGAATCATTGATGATTGTCTGGGCCTGTAATTAATTGGGAAGTTTCAGCTGTGACGAAGAGAACCTGCAATCTATGAGTTTTACAAATCGTCCAAAAAGGCTTCGTCCACATCTGAAATATTAGATCTGTCGTAAATTGAACGGATTGTTCAAACGATCGATTTTCCCAACTGAATGCAGCGCTTAATAATAATAACAAACGTAAAGATCTTTTCTAGCAAAACTGCCGCTGAATATTAAGACGAGGGGCTCTACCAGAGATTCGACGAGGCTGATCTCAAGTAATATATTTTCATTGTACACAGATAAATTATAGAGAGAGAGAGAGAGAGAGAGTGAATGTAATTCTAGAAATTACTTACAATCCTCCAGTAGTATAATTGTTTGTCTGTCCTTTTACGGATCAGCCAATCATAAGACACGAAGCCCTGACTTTACTGTACTGATTCAGGTATGAGCGTGAAGGAGCGATAAAGACGACAGATACACTTCTGTACAGACAAACATTACACGAAGTTAGCGGCAAGCTGCATTCACACACAAAGACTTTCATCACGATTCAAAACATCACAAAACAATAGTAAGAAAGAGTTTTAATTAGACTACCACAGTAGTACAAGTTTATATGCCAACTAGCTCCACAGGTGACAAAGAGATTGATGAAATGTATGATGAAATAAAAGAAATTATTCAGATAGTGAAGGGAGACGAAAATTTAATAGTCGTGGGTGACTGGAATTTGATAGTAGAAAAAGGAAGGGAAGGTAACATAGTAGGTGAATATGGAATGGGGGTAAGGAATGAAAGAGGAAGCCGCCTGGTAGAATATTGCACAGAACGTAACTTAATCATAGCTAACACTTGATTTAAGAACCATGAAAGAAGGCTGCATACATGGAAGAGGCCTGGAAATACTGGAAGGTTTCACATAGATTATATAATGGTAAGACAGAATTTAGGAAGCAGGTTTTAAATTGTAAGACATTTCCAGGGGCAGATGTGGACTCTGACCACAATCTATTGGTTATGAACTGTAGATTAAAACTGAAGAAACTGCAAAAAGGTGGGAATTTAAGGAGATGGGACCTGGATAAAGTGACAGAACCAGAGGTTGTACAGAGTTTCAGAGAGAGCATTAGGGAAGGATTGACAAGAATGGAGGGAAGAAATACAGTAGAAGAAAAATGGGTTGCTTTGAGAGATGAAATAGTGAAGGCAGCAGAGGATCAAGTAAGTAAAAAGACGAGGGCTAGTAGAAATCCTTGGGTAACAGAAGAAATATTGAATTTAATTGATGAAAGGAGAAAATATAAAAATGCAGTAAATGAAGCAGGCAAAAAGGAATACAAACGCCTCAAAAATGAGATCGACAGGAAGTGCAAAATGGCTAAGCAGGGATGGCTAGAGGATAAATGTAAGGATGTAGAGGCTTATCTCACTAGGGGTAAGATATATACTGCCTACAGGAAAATTAAAGAGACCTTTGGAGAAAAGAGAACCACTTGTATGAATATCAAGAGCTCAGATGGAAACCCAGTTCTAAGCAAAGAAGGGAAGGCAGAAAGGTGGAAGGAGTATATAGAGGGTTTATACAAGGGCGATGTACTTGAGGACAATATTATGGAAATGGAAGAGCATGTAGATGAAGATGAAATGGGAGATACGATACTGCGTGAAGAGTTTGACAGAGCACTGAAAGACCTAAGTCGACACAAGGCCCCGGGAGTAGACAACATTCCATTAGAACTACTGACGGCCTTGGGAGAGCCAGTCCTGACAAAACTCTACCATCTGGTGAGCAAGATGTATGAGACAGGCGAAATACCCTCAGACTTCAAGAAGAATATAATAATTCCAATTCCAAAGAAAGCAGGTGTTGACAGATCTGAAAATTACCGAACTATCAGTTTAATAAGTCACAGCTGCAAAATACTAACACGAATTCTTTACAGACAAATGGAAAAACTAGTAGAAGCCGACCTTGGGGAAGATCAGTTTGGATTCCGTAGAAATACTGGAACACGTGAGGCAATACTGACCCTACGGCTTATCTTAGAAGCTAGATTAAGGAAAGGCAAACCTACGTTTCTAGCATTTGTAGACTTAGAGAAAGCTTTTGACAATGTTCACTGGAATAGTCCTCTTCAAATTCTGAAGGTGGCAGGGGTAAAATACAGGGAGCAAAAGGCTATTTACAATTTGTACAGAAACCAGATAGCAGATGTAAGAGTCGAAGGGCATGAAAAGGAAACAGTGGTTGGGAAGGGAGTGAGACAGGGTTATAGCCTATCCCCGATGTTATTCAATCTGTATATTGAGCAAGCAGCAAAGGAAACAAAAGAAAAATTCGGAGTAGGTATTAAAATCTACGGAGAAGAAATAAAAACTTTGAGGTTCGCCGATGACATTGTAATTCTGCCAGAGACAGCAAAGGACCTGGAAGAGCAGTTGAACAGAATGGACAGTGTCTTAAAAGGAGGATATAAGATGAACATCAACAAAAGCAAAACGAGGATAATGGAATGTAGTCGAATCAAATTGGGTGATGCTAAGGGAATTAGATTAGGAAATGAGGCAAAAAGGGAATTAGATTAGGAAATGAGGCACTTAAGTAGTAAACGAGCTTTGCTATTTGGGGAGCAAAATAACTGATGATGGTCGAAGTAGAGAGGATATAAAATGTAGACTGGCAATGGAAAGGAAAGTGCTTCTGAGGATAAGAAATTTGTTAACATCAAGTATAGATTTAAGAGTCAGGAAGTTGTTTCTGAAAGTATTTGTACGGAGTGTAGCCATGTATGGAAGTGAAACGTGGACAATAAATAGTATCGACAAGAAGAGAATAGAAGCTTTCAAAATGTGGTGCTACAGAAGAACGCTGAAGATTAGATAGGTAGATGATACAACTAATGAGGATGTATTGAACAGAACTGGGGAGAAGAGAAAATTGTGGCTCAACTTGACAGTTGGTAGGACATGTTCTGAGGCATCAAAGGATTACCAATTTAGTATTGGTGGGCAGCATGGAGGGTAAAAATCATAGAGGGAGACCAACAGATGAATACACTAAGCAGATTCAGAAGGATGTAGGTTGCAGTACATACTGGGAGATGAAGAAGCTTGCACAGGATAGAGTAACATGGAGAGCTGCATCAAACCAGTCTCTGGACTGAAGACCACAACAACAACATTCTAATATGTCATGCATGATGACAAGCTTGATTTATAATTACAAAAATCTAATCATCTAGAGGTCAAAGCTTTTCTGTGCATGTTTGGTTACAAATAAATTTGTTTTTGGAGAGTATCTGTCATGAGCAAAACAATTTTTATTTTTATTTCCCACGTTTCCCTGAGTTTAGGAGGGGGGGATATCTTTCCACAAAGACAAAAAATGCTATTTACCCCTTTTTCACACATAAATTTGAGTTTTGAAGACAGTATTTACTTATTTGAAAACCATATATATGCTGTGGATTTCCTTGATTTTTATTTTACTTAATGCTGTTGTTTTGTTTCATGGTTTGCCATCTGCAGCCATACAGAACTTAATGTTCAAATTTTTATGATTGGGCAAGTTATTGTTGTGCTTACCATTAACTAATACTATGCAGAAGATTGTGTGTGTGTGTGTGTGTGTGTGTGCGTGTGTGTCTTTGCAATATGTTTCATTTACTTTTTTTGGTTTCCCCCTTATAGCAAAAAACACACACAAACACACAATCAATCTTCCACATAGCATTAGTTAATGACATGCATAACCATAACATGTCCAGTTGTAAAATGTCAAAGTAAATAATTGTCCTACATTAAGTTCTATAAGGTGACAAACTGTGGCCCAAAATAACTGTGCTAAATGTCTTAAAAATCAAGGAAACCACAGCATGTGGTAACTAGATACATATTCAGAACTTCGTCCATATTTCATACATGTAAGTACTGTCTTAAAAACTCAAATCTGTAGCTGTGCAAGTGGTAAAGCGAATTTTTCCTATTTTATTGACAGATAAAAAAACTGGTGATGCTCAAACTTCAACAAAACTTGTCTGGGAAATAAAAATAAAAATTTTGTTTGGCTCAAGGCGGACCCTCACCTAAAACAAAACAAAAATTATGAACAAATGAGCATGTATCGACTACTGACAAAAGCCTTATAAGCAAGAACAAGATAACATATATACGGTATTCTTGAAAGGGCAGCTCAAAGAAAATCAATACCTTGACATCCCACTTGAAGAATTCGCTGTAGTACGATGGGTGCTAAATCATTTACCAGTACATGCACAAGAGAAACTTTTTGGAACAATCATAAAAACAGTAGACCACGTGAGAAGAGTTCTTGACAAAGTCTTAGAACACAGTAGGGGCATCCACAGTATTTTTTTCAACTCTGAAAGAAGAAAGTAAAAATGGATGAGACAGACGTGAGTTTCATGAACCATGTGATAACAGGCGAATTCCCAGGTATTGCTGGTAAAACAGACATGGGAGGGAGGCAGCAAGTACAAACCAAACAAAAAGTCAGAACTGTGTCCATAATATAATTGCTCGAGAGAAGAATAACATGACTAATGTTCATGCTCTTCATGGGTATGCTGCCAGAATATGATCGTCTTCACTACACGATATTTTGGCGATCTATCTGACCATCATCTTCAGGTGCGATTGCTGAGTCTGGCGGCTGGATGGATTGCTGAAATATCATGTAGTGAAGACGATCGTATCCGACAGCATACCTGTGAAGGACATAAACACATAAGATGCCAGGAAAATCTGTGGAATCACAACATGCCTGATGTTTTATGTTACAAAGAAGGAGAATATCAGTCCCAACACTGTTAGAGGCACTCAGGGCATTAGGAGAAATAAGGAACTGGAAGAAGAGCCACACTATATGAAAGAAAGGAAATCTTTTAGACGAGGGTACACAGAAGCAAATGATTTGTGGCAGAAAGAAGCAAGATTCAAGAAGGAAGATAAAGAAAAAAAGAGGAAGGTATAGTAGAAAACCAAATACAAGGTAAAAAAAATTAGCAACAGGAGAAATACAAATGGCAGCATCAATAACAGAAATTTCTTTGGAAGAAAAATGAGACAGTTAGCAAACATAGAAGACCCTGCATAAAACAAGAGCCAAAAAGAGGGGAGAAAAGATTACCACATCAAGCGAGCAGCAAATACAACACTGAAAACGCCATTACGAAAATGTCATTGTGTGGGACTATATCATGTGGAGGAACCTAAACACTACAAGTCTTCCAATAAATTAACTAATCAATACAAACTGGATGGATGTACACACTTGTCTATACAGTGAATCGTTCTTTGTCACAGTGAACTCTATGGAATGTGAATTTGTCACTCTCAGAAAGATGAATAGTGTATTAATTAGACACTGTGAGCTTAAATTCAGTTAGGAATGTATATATATTGTGCACATGAAGCATTTTTTCTACCCTAAACAAACTTGAGACACTGAATTTGCTTGGTTTCATTCAGAACAGTCACTGACAGACATGCTGCGTGCACAGTGGGGACCTGTGATGGTGGCCACTCTACCATAGCAGCAAGTGAGACACAGCTGTCTTAAAGTTGTGGAGATTAATGCATACTGAGATACAGCACTGAGCCTTTTCCATTGGCATCCACTGCACTGGTAGAGTATTGCGCACATGTGAATGGTCTATCCTTTCTCCTGGGCCTAACCCCAATAAATAACCACAAATTTGCTGACTGGTATGCATTATAAACAATACTGCTGCCTGTTATCAACGGGCAGTGATGCAGAAAGAGACTTCTCACACAGAAACTAAAGTTTGTTGGTGGACCATACCCATCAGTCTAAAAAGTTTAGACTCTGGATTAAAAAGAGAGAGAGAGAAAGAGAGAAGTTAAGATTGTGGTTTTAATACTTCATGTGTTTTACATCGAAACACCCACCTGCTCCCCCCTCCTCCACTGATTTCAACACACAGAATGTTTATACAACCACATGGGACTGTCGAAAGTCCTTCTCTGACATGCTGTTCAACTCACATGTTGAGAATGGCTGTGATATGGGGTCTGAGTGGGGCACAGTCGAATGGGGGGTGCCCCAGGGATCAGTGATGGGGCCACTCCTTTTCCTTATTTATGTAAATGATATGCCCTCTAGTATTACAGGTAATTCTAAAACATTTCTGTTTGCTGATGACACTAGCTTGGTAGCAAAGGATATTGTGTGCAACCCTGGCTCTGTTTCAAATAGTGCAGTTCATGACATAAGTTCATGGCCTGCAGGAAATAAACCAATGCTAAATCACAGTAAGACTCAGTTTTTACAGTTTCTAACACACAATTCAACAAAACCCAACGTTCTAATTTCACAGAATGGGCATATGATTAGTGAAACTGAACAGTTGAAATTTCTAGGTGTTCAGATAGACAGTAAACTGTCATGGAAAACCCACATTCAGGATCTTATTGAATGACTTCAGGCAGCCATTTTTATCATTCGAATGGTATCTGAAGTAAGTGATCATTCGACACAAAAATTAGACTACTTTGCTTATTTTCATTCATTTATGTCATACAGAATTTTATTTTGAGTTAACTCTTCCCATTCTCAAAGCATATTTTTAGCTCAGAAATGGGCAGTTCGGGCAATAAGTGGTGTAAGATTGTGAACTGCTTGTCGACCCCTGTTCAATAGTCTGGGTATTGTGACACTGGCCTCTCAATATACATATTCTTTACTGTCGTTTCTTGTTAACAATATCAGTTTATTCCCAACAATTAACAGCTTTCACTCAGTTAACACAAGGCAGAAATCCATTCTGCATTTGGATAGTGCTTCCTTAAATCTTGTGCAGAAAGGTGCGCAGTATACTGCTGTATCCATTTTCAATAAGCCACCATAAGAATTCAAAAATCGTATCAGTAATACACATGTTTTCAAACCAAAACAGAAGAGTTTCCTCACGGGTCACTCCTATTCTATCAAGGAGTTCCTTGAAAAATTAAGCTTATTCCCATATTATATTGTTGATTGTGTTTACTCAAACTTATGGATTTACTTTTTTTGGGTTCATAAACATTTTATTTTATCTGTTATTACTTTTATGTTGCAATTTCATGTATTGAGATGTTCCATGACCTTGGAGATTTGCTCCTCAATTTGGTCCTATGGAACTAGACATGTAAATAAAAAATAAATAAAAACTGACCATAAAATTTTGCAATCAAGGGTGATGGGACTGCAAACTGAAGTTACGTTATTTTAACTCTGAGAAAGTTAATAATCTGATATCTCAATTAATGGACAAATCAAACAGGAAGTAGAACGGTGCCTGTGACTTCAGATCAACAGGTATCAACTGACATTTGAAAATAAATTCAAACAACAGTCAACTTCACTGTTAAACTGTTGTCATTTGAAGAAGGAGCCTCTAGAATGGTCATGCATGAAATAGTATTCTCAATGATCAAAATAATATTTCAGATGATTAGGCATGCCTTGGGCAACATTACAAGGAGTCCTAGTGGCAGATCTTTCCACCATAAAGGCCAATAGGGATGAATTTTCTCAGTCAGCCCTTAGAATTGAAATACTGAATACTGAAGGTATTTCATTTGATAAAGGAGTTTTACTGTCTATCAACTGCAAACAAACAGCCTGCTATTTTCTATTAATTCAAGAGAACCACAGGGGTCCAAAAGATCAAAGTCCAAAAATAAATGGATGAATTTCATCACTAGAAGACTAAATATAATGTAGGACAGTGTAGTGACTGCAGAGCCTGGCCTAAAAAGCATTTCAGTACCTTCAACATCAGATAATGACATAAAATACTGAGGGTTCAGATTCAGTCACATATAGTGACATTCATACATAAACTATGTAACACTAACGTCAGCATTTTTTTAAATAAGGTCTGGGCTCACAATTTTTGTAAAGGTTACTTACTGAAAGTTGTCATTCCACTTAAACTGTACCAAATATCTTTTTTTTATATACATCACAACAGACAGACAGACAGACAATGTTCACTACTAAATTACACAGGTATAATGTTGCTGATGAAACCACATTGCACAAAGATGAGGCGGTTAAAACTATGTATTTATCCTTACCTCACATCAGACCTGTTTTTGAAAGAATAGCCAAGTAATTTAAAAACATCATAGTGATAACGGGCTTCCACACTAACAATACACTAGGCCACACCATACATCAGAACATCCAATACAATAAATCTTATGCACATCTGGAGTATACAGAAGTAACTGTGGAGAGTGTAATAATTCTTATGCAGGTCAGATTGGCAGAAGCTTTAGTTATCATTTTAGGGAACACTGGAATACCAGCAAGAATTGTAAATTGTTGTTTGCTAACCGTCTTCAAGTAACCAAATACAAGTTAGATGACACTGACAACTCTTTAGAAATTCTATGTAGAATCGGCAAAGATAGGCAACTTAACTATTTAGAAAAGATTGAAATTTATAGGGCATTTAGAGACCAGCTGGAATGCATTTTAAATGTGCAGACTGAGCTATTTCTTGACTGCTTCACATTTTATGATTGGTCTTCGATAAGTTGGTTTCACCTTAGTTGATTTTGGCATGTAATCCTGGTCATGCTACACTTATTTCTAACAAGTACCGTTTTCTTTCTACAGCATCTTATGTCTGTGCATTACTTGTATCTCACCACATTTTAGTCTTCAATTGTGCCCTTGTAAGGGTATTGATTACTGGTTTTATTTATTTTTACCTGGAGTTTTTACTTTGTTTATACCTATGTTTATGGGCACAATTTTGTTGTGACTATTATTATCTTATGAGTACACTGCTGTTATCATATGAGTTGCACTTAGAGAACTTGTCATTACTTGCTTTCTGTGAGAATGTTCACATTTGGTATGTATTTTGATTGTAAAAAAAATGATTCGCCTGTGCTTACATTGCGTATGTTTATTTTGACACATAAGTTTGCTGTCAATTTTACATTATATTTTAGAATGCCATTTCTTTTGACAGGCGATCAACTTTAATTTTACTGTTTGACTGAACAGTCATAGTAAAAGTATAAGCGCTTATGTGCTTACAGTTTACTTACTTTTATTCACGTGTCAGTGTTATTTATCAACTTTATTTTATTTAATACTTTTTTCATTATTTCTGTTCTATTCTGTGTACATGGTCATAACATACGACGCCAACTCTGACAAGCATCTTTGCACTTTCAGGTTTATACTTGCAGTATATGAGACCTTTGCCACTTTTCCACCACTTGTGTTTCTTCCACCACACTGGTTTCATGTGACTTGTCTCCTGTGTCTATTGTGAACATGGGTTTTATCATTATGTCCAGTGTTCGTCACTTTTTAACCTGTGGTAATGTGCATTCTCACTTGGTGTTCAGAAGAACAGATGGACTTATGCCACCATATGTTATTGATTTTATAATATTCGGTACCATGTTGCCATATATTACAACTTCATATTGTTAAGTGGATACCATTACCACATGTATGCAATTATACATTCTTATTTTTCTTTATGTAAAATTTGTGTAATTTTTTTGGGGCTGACTGCTTCCAGGCCACCTGATGATGACAAAATGTCGAAATTGCAAACAAGTTGTATAAACAATAAGGATTTTTAATAAAGCCTATGAGGAATGATAACTTTCAGTAACTAACTTCAGCATCACAGAACCACTTAACTTTCACCATCAATCAACAAAGTTAATAGGTGATTTTAACTGCCACAGTACATCATGGGTCTATAAGGAAAGCAATAAAAATGGTGAAGAACTGTAAGACTGGGTTGGAAAGATGAGATTAGTGTTAATCCATGACACAAAAATGCCATCATCCTTCAACAGTGGAAGATGGTGTAATAAAATTAATCCAGATACCATTTCTGTCAATGAACACATTACAAAGCAAGTAAAGAAGACTGTTGCAGAGCCACTTCCATGGAAACAACATCAACCTATTATTTGTTCTGTTGACAGTTGTGAAACCAAGGATTGTCCCGTTCAAAACACAATTTAACTCCAAGAAAGCACAGTGGAAGAATTTCAGATCATAACTTCATATGGAAGTCCTAAAACTCAACCCATCTCCAGATATGTATGACCAATTTGTTGAATCAGTGCAAGTCATCTCAAGTAAATATATTCCACCATGATGCAGAATGAACCACATCCAAGAATTCGTTGAAATTCTAAGTTTCTCTTTGTGAGATACAAACAATTATTTGGCAATGACCTATTCTCTGAGGAAGCAACTCAAACAGGTGAAGACCTCTGCTTATCACCTCCAAGAATTAAAAAGAATCAAATCTAGATATGAAACAGAACAGCCAAAAGCATCGAAATTATTGGAGAACCTGAATAGTGACCCAGCCACTGATGCTCCTGATCTCTCAAAGGTAATTTCCTGCACAAATTGCCCATCAATTACTTCTGAATGGTATAACTAAAGGAAGATCAAAAAACTCCAAACTCCTGGGACATGCTGATGAGAAAGACTACCCCTGCACTCCTTTCACCTGGAAAGAACTGGATGTGGTTTTCAAGCCTATGAATAACAATAAAACTGCAGACCTAGATGACACACTATGAACAGAACAAATTAAAATGTTTAGACCTGCTACAAAGCAGTGGAAACAAAATCTTACCATCACCTGTATTTTAAAATTGTAGATTAACACAGTTTAGCACAAAGCTAAAGTAGCAGCACTTCTAAATCCTATGAAAGAGCCAACAGACCCAAAAAGATTCTGTTACATTTCACTTCTCTGCCATTTCTATAATGTATTGGAAAGAATGATTCTAATCAGATATTAGTGTGTGTCAACAAAAGCCTCATACGAGAGCAGTCAGACTTCCTCCCAGAAAGGTCTTGCTGCTGACAGATCCACCACATTAATGATGGGTATGCAAGAGTTTAAGTTACAGATGTGACTCATTGATCTTACAGCAGCTTATGATACAGTCAGCCACAAAAAGCCAGTTAAAAAAGTGTACTCGATAGTAAAGCATTACTGCTTAAGATACTTCACCCAATGTTTGCTGCAAAAGGACACAGGCATCAGCAAACAAAACAAGAAAAGTATATGGAGGATTAAACAAAAAAAAAAAAAAAAAAAAAAAAAAAAAAAGAAGGCCTCCTTCAGGGAGGTCTACTGTCCCTGCTGTTATGTAACATCTACACAAATGACCAACTTATTAGCTGTGGAACTAAAGAATTTATTTATGCTGAAGATACAGTCATTGCTCCCCAAGTTAAAAACTTTGAGAAGCTAGGGATAAAACTGACAAGAACTCTCAAAAGCGTGGCAAGTACTATGATGATAACAATCTGGATGTAAGTTCTGGATAGATGCAAGTTAGTGTATTTCATCTAAGAAATAGGGAAGCCAAAAGGAAACTGAAGGTCACTTGGAGAAGAGAACAAATATTCCACTTCAGTACTCCCAAATACTCTGGAGTACTCCCTTGCATTCAAAGCTGACTGCAAAGAAACAAACAGGAAAAACATCATCCACAAAGTTACAGGATCCACCTGAGGCACTCAACAAAAAGTACGCTGAACATCTGCCCTGGACTATACTTCTCTGCACAAGAATATTCTGCACCAGTTTGGCAAATTCTGTACTTATCAAACAGGCTGATACAGCTATGAATGGGACTAAATTCATTGTGATGGTCTATGACCAACTGGTGTCAGAAACTATAATACATTACAGATATACAACCAACTGGTACTCACAGGAAAGCACCTTCAAAAACAGAGAAGAGGAAATAGGAAAATGATCCTAGAAATCCCTTATCTGGACACGAGCCTCAACAATCAAGACTCAGATCAGGAAAGAGCCACGTGCATGCAACTACAGCAAATCCTTCATTTCCCAGAACCCACCACATGGAATTTCAGTGAGATCCTTTGCCTAGAGGACACCAAATGAATGCCAAAGACAAACCTGCTTTGAGTGACATGGAAGGCACTAAACAGATTGACCATTGGGGTGTCATGATGCAAAGTCAATCTCAGCAAATGGGAACTCAGCTGTTATGACGAAATTTTCCCATGTGGTAGTGATCTGCAGGACCTACAATATCTGCTAGCTGGCAGGAACATGTCAGACACAGTATAGCGTCCCCAGTGCTATATTACGAAAAGACTTAAAAAACAGTATTTATAAAGAAGAGGCATTTAAAAATTGAATAATATATTTTTATCATGTAGCCGTAAAACAATAATTTCTCTGTCAAGAAATGCAAAGAAATGCAATGCAAAGAAATATAACAAAGTGACCTAAAGAGACGACAAGATACGCTCTTTTGTTAATTTTTTAGTCAACTTCACTTCTTCTCTTGTCTTGATTGTGTATAGAAGGACATCTTGCGAGTACTGGCAAATGTAAGCAGATTTGTATGAGTTAAGCAAATTATATATATACTGATTTAATATTATTGTGCACTTTTAATTTATAAGAGGTGATCCCGATTTCATGTCCGCCTTCCTTGAATTAACCTGCATTCAAGTAATTTACAGTTCAACAATCGCAGCGGCCGATGCAGCCAACGACGCCATTACGTGGCGATATTAACTTATGAAAAATTACGGAAGCGAAATACTCGCCCGCTGTTAACATAATATTAATTTTTCTCCACAGCGGCACGAAGTTGCAGAAATACGTAGCTTTAAGACTCTTATTTTCAGTACCATAGCCGAGAGCCAGAGCCAGGACTCCGACTACAATACAATGGTTAACGGAGGTAAGAAAAATACTCTCGCGCGTGTGTGGGCCGCAACTGTAAATAATAACTAAAGATTTCTTGCTTTAAAGTGAACTGACTAGCCGAGGAAATTAATATGAAAAGTTTATTACATTGTTCAACTTATATGCTCATGTATTAAGATTCAGCGAGTCTAACATTCATTAACATAACAAATAATTTGAGATTAATATTGTTAAAAAGGAGAACTTCAGGAAAGCATTTAATCGTAAATCAAAATTGAATGAAATAACATTTTTATCAAGGCCCACCACGTAAGTCGGCAACAATCAAAAAATAATAATATATTAAATTACGACGGCCGACGGACGCGTGATTGGCGCCCAACATGGGGCCCGATCAATATGATTCTATTGTACTGAATGTAAATATGTATGTGTCTAATTGTTGTAAAATATTAATGCTTATATGAATTCTTTTACATGTACAACAACAAAACCACACCCTGAGGAGATCTGGAGAAGAAAAAGTGTAGAAAAGAAAAAGGATTGCGAGAAAGAAAAATAAGTAAGGTAAGGCCTATTGTGCAAGCATCCTGTGTAACTCTGTGCGGAATATCGAACCCATGTGTACATGAGATACCTTCGGTGTTTTGTGTATTTATGTGTTTATTTTTGGAGGGGATAATTATTCGTGTGTGTATCAGTGTTAAAGATTTGTCAGTGGCTTAAAGTGAATTTATTATGGGTAAGATAGGACAAGCTAAAGCATCCGTACCAGACGAACAAAAATGTGTTAATATGGAAAGTGAGGGTCATTTGCAATACGTAAACGAATCCCAAGCCACCGCCTCGGCCCCCCTGCGGGTCCGGGGTAAGAATAGGCCCGAGGTATTCCTGCCTGTCGTAAGAGGCGACTAAAAGGAGTTTCAACCGTTTCGGCCTTCCATGTGATGGTCCCCCTTGGGGTTTGACCTCCATTTTTCAAAATTCTACAGAAGTACGAGCCTTTTGGGGAAGGACGCTTTACGTGGTGTATCACTGGTCCTCAGTGCACTAAGACCTTGGCACTCAGCATTGTAACGGCGTTGTAACCACACCCACTATTCCTCAAATTGGGCCTAAACGCCTGGTGGGTTGCACAAGTTACGCCCATAGTGCGTCCCCATCTGCACCTGCGATCATGATGGACTTTCCATGGCACCCGAAATCCAGCACGGTAGCCAGCCCATTCTGGTGGGGTCGTCATTTACCCTCTAGGTTGTAGCCCCCTGACAACACAGGGATCGTACTGCCGATACCTGAGCTGCACCCTCCCCACATCGGCCAAGGAGTAGATGCCCGTCTCCTTGGGGCATCAGGACTCCCGGCAACGGTCATCCTGCCAGGTGGCCCTTGCTGAGGCTGGGTGGCGCCCGTGGGGAGAGCCCCTGGTCGGAGTGGGTGGTATCGGGGCGGACGTTTCGCAGATGAAACGTCAACATGTATCAGGTCGCTCTGCGGCCGAGTCTTTTAAAAAGAAAGGTACTGTCTCTGGTTCTGGTTCTCCTGCCCTTTCCCCCTTTGCCACTCCCTGGGAGGAAGGACAGGCCCGCCGGCTTGGAGCGAAGTACTTCCCCCGCTATTTAGTCTGTTCTCGGACCGATGGGGGGACGTTCGCCACCTCCAAGCCCATGTTCTTTGTCCAGCACATCGAGGACATCTTCGGGGAAATCGAGGCTCTCAGTAAGATGCGTTCGGGGTCCGTTCTTATAAAGACCACCTCCGCCACACAGTCGGCGGCGCTCCAGGCGTGCGACCGACTAGGGGACATCCCAGTGTCCATTGTCCCGCATCTGGCACTGAATAGGACGCAGGGGGTTATTCTTCATCGGGACCTCCTGCTGCAATCTGATGAGGAGCTCACGGCCAACCTGGAGCGCCGAGGCGTACATTTCGTCCGGCAAGTCCAGCGCGGCCCCAAAGACCGTCGCATCAACACCGGGGCCTTTATCCTCGCCTTCGAGGGGGATGTTCTCCCGGAGAAGGTAAAGGTGATGTGCTACCGGTGCGACCTGCGACCTTACGTCCCGCCTCCTATGCGCTGCTTTCGGTGTTTGCGCTTTGGGCACATGTCGTCACGGTGTGAGGCTGAGCCCCTTTGTGGCGATTGTGGACGTCCTCTTCGTGAGGAACATACATGCACCCCACCACCTTGGTGCGTCAATTGTCCTGGCATCCACTCGCCTAGATCTTTAGACTGCCCCGCGTATCAGATGGAGAAGAAGACTCAAGAATTAAAAGCTTTGGATCGTCTCTCTTATTCTGAGGCCAGGAAGAAGTATGACCGCCTCCATCCCGTGACGTTGACAACTTCGTTTGCCTCAGTCGTGTCCACTCCTTCCATAGTATCCTCACCCCTATCCTGTCCCCCCTCCATCTCCTCCCCCCATCCGGGGTCTATGCCTCCGCTTCCCAAATCCCTCCCTTCCAAATCCTCCTCCCTCGCAGCCCCTGCCCCTCTGCCCCAGGGGCCACCCTTCCTCCTCCTCCCCCTCCGCCGCCTGAGAAGCGATCTGCTGCCAGGCGCTCAGCTGGCCGCTCGTTGGCGAATGATGCTGCCCCTCCTACACAACCTGGGAAAGCGGCCGCAGCTGGCAACTACTCGATGGAACAGGATCCGCCTCCCGCCGGTTGTAGCGTTGTTCCCTCGAAACCTGGCCCTCCACGGCCGTCGAGGTGACCAGTTCTTCCCCCGTTTCGTTCCCCCTTTTTTCTGACTAGCGATGGCTTTGTTACATTGGAACATAAGAGGTATTCGATCTAATCGGGAGGAATTACAACTGCTCCTCCGCCTGCACTGTCCGCTCGTCCTTGGTCTCCAGGAAACCAAGTTGCGCCCAACTGACTGTATTGCTTTTACCCACTATACCTCAGAGCGGTCTGACCTCACCCCTGTGGACGGTATTCCAGCTCATGGTGGGGTCATGTTGCTCGTTCGGGACGATGTCTATTACCATCCCATCCCATTGACCACCCCACTCCAAGCAATAGCTGTCCGTATTACTCTTTCTGCCTTTACTTTTTCTGTTTGTACCGTCTACACTCCATCGTCATCCGCAGTTAGTCGGGCTGACATGATGCACCTGATTGTTCAGCTTCCTCCGCCGTTTTTATTGTTTGGCGACTTCAATGCCCATCATCCCCTTTGGGGCTCTCCTGCATCCTGTCAGAGAGGCTCCCTCTTGGCGGATGTCTTCAACCATCTCAATCTTGTCTGCCTCAATACTGGCGCCCCGACTTTCCTCTCGGACTCTACTCATACCTACTCCCACTTGGACCTCTCGATCTGTTCTACCACTCTTGCCCGTCGGTTCGAGTGGTATGTCCTTTCTGACACCTATTCGAGCGACCACTTCCCCTGTGTCATTCGTCTCCTGCACCACACCCCATCCCCACATCCTTCGAGCTGGAACATACCGAAAGCTGACTGGGGACTTTACTCCTCCCTGGCGACCTTTCCGGACCACGATTTTCTCAGTTGTGACAGTCAGGTTGAATACCTCACGGCTGTTATCATCCATGCTGCCGAACGTTCCATTCCTCGTACTACCTCTTCTTCACGTCGCGTTTCTGTCCCCTGGTGGAATGAGGCTTGTAGAGACGCTATCCGTGCTCGACGACATGCTTTACGCACCTTTCGCTGCCATCCTACGTTGGCGAATTGTATTGGATACAAACGACTCCGAGCGCAATGCCGTAGAGTCATCAAAGACAGCAAAAAAGCTTGTTGGGCCTCTTTCACCAGCTCCTTTAACAGTTTTACTCCCTCTTCTGTCGTCTGGGGCGGCTTGCGCCGGCTGTCGGGCATTAAGGCCCACTCCTCGGTACCTGGCCTGACCTCAGGTAATGAGGTCCTTGTTGATCCTGTGGATGTCTCCAACGCCTTCGGCCGCTTTTTCGCGGAGGTTTCAAGCTCCGCCCATTACCACCCTGCCTTCCTTCCCAGGAAAGAGGCAGAAGAGGCTCGGTGACCTTCCTTCCACTCACTGAATCTGGAAAATTATAATGCCCCCTTTACTATGCGGGAACTCGAACGTGCACTTGTACTGTCCCGGTCCTCTGCTCCAGGGCCAGATGCCATTCACGTTCAGATGCTGGCACACCTTTCTCCGGCAGGCAAAAGCTTCCTTCTTCGTACCGACAATCGCGTCTGGACCGAAGGTCAAGTCCCCATGTGTTGGCGTGACACCGTCGTTGTTCCTATACCCAAACCCGGGAAGGATAGACACCTTCCTTCTAGTTACCGCCCCATTTCTCTTACAAGCTGTCTCTGTAAGGTGATGGAGCGCATGGTTAACGCTCAGTTAGTTTGGATTCTTGAATCTCGACAGCTACTTACCAATGTTCAATGCGGCTTTCGTCGCCGCCGCTCTGCTGTTGACCACCTTGTGACCTTGTAGACATTCATCATGACCAACTTTTTGCGAAAGCACCAAACGATAGCCGTGTTCTTCGATTTGGAGAAGGCTTATGATACCTGTTGGAGAGGAGGTATCCTCCGCACTATGCACAGGTGGGGTCTACGCGGTCGCCTGCCCCTTTTTATTGATTCCTTTTTAACAGATCGAAAGTTTAGGGTACGTGTGGGTTCCGTCTTGTCCGACGTCTTCCTCCAGGAGAATGGAGTGCCTCAGTGTTCCGTCTTGAGCGTAGCCCTTTTTGCCATAGCGATCAATCCAATTATGGATTGCATTCCACCTACTGTCTCAGGCTCTCGTTTTGTTGATGACTTCGCAATCTACTGCAGTGCCAAGAGAACATGCCTCCTGGAGCGCTGCCTTCAGCATTGTCTAGACAGCCTATACTCATGGAGTGTGGCAAATGGCTTCCGGTTCTCTGAAGAGAAGACGGTTTGCATCAACTTTTGGCGATATAAAGCGTTCCTTCCGCCATCCTTACATCTCGGTCCCGTTGTTCTCCCATTCATGGAAACAACTAAGTTTCTAGGGCTCACACTGGACAGGAAACTTTGTTGGTCTCCGCATGTCTCTTATTTGGCTGCCCGTTGTACACGTTCCCTTAATGTCCTCAGAGTTCTTAGTGGTTCATCTTGGGGAGCAGATCGCACTGTCCTGCTTTGCTTGTATCAGTCCATAGTCCGATCAAAGCTGGATTATGGGAGCCTCGTCTACTCGTCTGCTCGGCCGTCCCTCTTACGCCGTCTCAAATCCATCCACCATAGGGGGTTACGTCTTGCGACCGGAGCATTCTACACTAGTCCCGTCGAGAGTCTTTATGCTGAAGCTGCCGAATTACCATTGCCCTACCGGCACGACGTACTGCTTTGTCGGTATGCCTGCCGGCTGTTGTCAATGCCCGACCACCCCTCTTATCAGTCCTTCTTCACCGATTCTCTCGACCGTCAGTATGGGTTGTATGTGTCTGCCCTGCTGCCCCCTGGGGTCCGCTTTCGTCGCCTGCTTCGACAATTGGATTTTGCCCTCCCTACCACCTTCAGAGAGGATGAGGGCCCGACACCACCTTGGCTCCAGGCTCCGGTTCATATTTATCTCGACCTCAGCTCGCTCCCGAAGGAGGGTACTCCGGCTCCAGTGTATTGCTCATGGTTTGTCGAACTTCATGCGCGACTTGCCAGTAACACCTTTAGTTACACTGATGGCTCCAAAACTGACGATGGTGTCGGCTGTGCCTTTGTCGTCGGGGCCGTCACCTTTAAATACCGGCTCCTCGACCAGTGTTCCAGCTTTACGGCCGAGCTTTCTGCTCTCCATCAGGCCGTTCAGTATGCCCGCCGCCATTCATCGTTATGTACTCTGCTCTGATTCACTCAGTGCTCTTCAGAGCCTTGGAGCTCCATATCCGGTCCATCCCTTGGTGCAACGGATCCAGCAGTCCCTCCATTCTTTTGCTGATGGTGGCTCTCCTGTCAGCTTTCTGTGGGTTCCCGGCCATGTAGGAGTGCCTGGGAATGAGGCTGCTGATGCTGCAGCCAAGGCTGCAGTCCTCCTGCCTCGGCCAGCCTCCCATTGTGTCCCGTCATCTGACGTTAGTGGGGTTGTTTGTAAGAGGCTTGTGTCGTTGTGGTGGGATACTTGGTCATCACTTCAAGGAAACAAGCTCCGGTCAGTAAAACCATTCCCAACTGCTTGGACAACCTCCTCCCGACCATCTCGGCGAGAAGAGGTCCTTCTGACCAGGTTGCGGATTGGGCATTGCCGGTTTAGCCACCGCTACCTGCTCTCTGGTAACCCAGTCCCGCAGTGCCCTTGTGGTCATGCATTAACAGTGCGCCATGTTTTATTGTTGTGTCCCCGTTTTTAGTCAATCTCATGTTGTCCTGCCTCTGCCATCTACTTTACAGGATATTTTAGCTGATGATGCTCGAGCAGCTGCTCGTGTTCTTTGTTTCATTACTTTGACTGGCTTGTCCAAAGACATCTAACTCTTTCACTTATTTTATCTGCATCTTTATAAGAACTTTCTGGTGTCCCCCTCCCACCCCCCCCCCCCCCCCCCCCCGCTTTGAGTTTTACTAGATTCTATGCGCTCTAACAATTGTGACTGGGCGCTAATGACGTCAGTAGTTGAGCGCCATTACCCCCCCCCCCCCAAAAAAAAAAAAACACCACCTCGGATAACATAATTGCCAGAGCAGGGGGCGAGGATCTGTGGTCGGTGAATGACGCTCCACAGCAGAATGGGAATAGAATAACAACAACTCCACTGCCTGGGCAGGGGGGCCAATCGAGTGCTAGATTAAGCGGGGCACCAGTATGCTCACCGATTGCAGACCCATTTGCAGAATTTCTGCGCAGGTTAGAAGAAAGAGATAGGGAAAAAGAAAGAATGTCAGAACAGAGGGAAAAACAAAGAAACAAAAAACTGGCTCAGATGCTACATGAGCAGGAGAAAAAATTAACGCAAAAGCTCATTGAGCAAGAGCAGCGCAGTGAAGCGAAGCTAGATAGTATCCAAAGCGAACTTGCCGAGATGCGGGACGCTTGCAAAGAAATCCCCGATCTTGTGCAAAGTTTAGCCGGCGAGATGCAAAAATTACAGATATCGCAGGCTAGGCTTGAAGATAATGTCTGCCGGCCGTGGTGGTCTAGCGGTTCTAGGCGCTCAGTCCGGAACCGCGCGACCACTATGGTCGCAGGTTCGAATCCTGCTTCGGGCATGGATGTGTGTGATATCCTTAGGTTAGTTAGGTTTAAGTAGTTCTAAGTTCTAGGGGACTGATGACCACAGATGTTAAGTCCCATAGTGCTCAGAGCCATTTTTAAAGATAACGTCCAGACTTTAACCAACCGCGTGGATAATGTGGAGATAGATGCACGGAAAGGTATTGACGCATCTTTGGAAGTGCAAGCTCAAAAAGTAGAAAAAGAATTAAATGAATGGCTAGAAGTAAAGGATCGCGAGATATCTGCAAAGATTGAAAGCGACGTAAAAACAGCTGTAGAACAAGCGACTGTGGCCGTGAGTGTAAATATTGACGCTAGCACTGCCGCACTACATGCCGAATTAACGCAGATCAAATCCCGTGTGACTGCGGAGTTACCAAATTGGCAACAGGAGGTCGTGTGGAGACTGTCTGCGTTGGAAAGCAATGTAAGCAGTGGTGGACAGATAATGAATCCAACTCCGCGTACTGATTACTATGATAACGATGACGGTGGGCATGGTGCGAGTGCACAACCGCAACCTAATGCGAATTATGAGCACGAACAACATGCGATACCGTGCAGCGCACATCACGAAGTAATGAAGGTCACAGAATGTAGCAATCAGATGTGCAAAAAAGAGGACAATGTAATAAAACACAGTACATTCCAACCCTTCAATAGCGAAAAACGAAATGTCCACCCTGTGGTATTTATTAAGAGCTTCAGGAATGTGTTTGCCAGGACATGGGCGGAAAGACAAAGAATACAGTTCGTGGTCTCCTTTATTCAAGGTGACGCGGCACTGTGGGCCACCGACGTGTCCGAAAAATGTCTAACGATGCAACAGTTTGAAGGTGCATTCTTGCAAAAATTCTGGTTCGATAGCGTCCAAGAAAGACTACGAAAGGAGTTATACAGTCCTGAAATGTACAGTCCTAAGATGGGAACGTTACGCAAATATTTTGAAAAGTATATAAACAAAATCAGGTACTGAGACAAGCCAATATCCGATCGTGACATAATCAGATTAATAAAAATGAAGTTGCCCAGTGAAATTAAAAGATATTTCATCAATGTGCCGGAATACGATATAGAACAATTCATGGAAATAGTGGATTCTGTTAACTTATTGATCGAAGATATGAAAACCGAAAACAAGTGGAACCATGCAGGCTGTAATCAACAAAAAGCCGATTACAATGGCAGCCACAGTAACGGTAGTAACTTAGTACCAAATGGTAACGGGAATAGGCAAGAGCACCGGTAACAGAATCGAGGCACAAACAATGGCAATGGTTATAACGGCAACGGTTATAATCGTCAAAATCGAAAGAGACATCATGATGGACGCATGAGTAATGGATATAAAGGTAACGGCAATCCGCAATGGCGGAACAACCGAAACCAGTGGCGTGGTTGTAATGAACCGACACCACAGTGGCAACAAAACACAGCGCCACAATGGAACGCCAACCCAGGTCTGTCACAGAACATGTCAGGAAGTTACAACCGACCACCACAAAACCAGGGCCATACACAGTATTAAAATACGCCATCGGGGAGGCAGGGCGGCCAACCCAACAGTAGCAACAACAACAACAACCAGAACCACAATGTGAGGTTAGTGGAAGTTACAGACAACTGTCAACCCACTAATGTTCATCCGTTAAACTAAATACAGCCACAATACGCTCTCCGTTGTTGGCTGCAGGATGGTGTAGTGAGGGCACATTCACGGATGACAGCCATAAACTTTGTATGCTGAGATACAATGAGGGAACAAAAATAGAAAAGGAACTTGTAGACATACCGCAGAAATGTAACCGAACCGACAAAAGTGTTGTGCAGGCTATATTGCAAGCAGATATGTACGGAGCACCAATACAGATAATAGTTGATACCGGTGCGTCAACCAATGTCATGAGTGCAAATTTTTACAAGTACTTGAGTCAAAATAATAGAATACCAGTATTGCCAGTGAAGAATTGTCGTGTAACAGGTGCAACAGGTGCACAATCTCATATCATAAAGCACCAGGTGCAAGTCGAGTTTACGGTAGGAAATGAAGCAATAAAAAGCTCGTTCCTAGTAGTTATGGGATTAGGTGTTGCTTGCATCCTGGGGATGGAATTTTTACGCCAGAGGGCTGCAAAAATCGACCTCTTGTGCAGGGAAGTAAGCCTTATGAATGAGGGTAGATGTGTAATTTTGCCTTTGTTGAGGACACGGGAAGTGCACGGTAAATGTTGCCGGAACTTTCAGTCGAGATTCCAAGGAATACAGGTAATGAATTTATATTCTGACTTAAGTACAAGACAAGCATGTTATAAAGAGTTTATTACTGAAGACAGAGAGGAAAAAAGGAAACTGATAGCCATGAAAGTCAGGGAGTCAGAACATTTGACTGAAGCAAACTGAACAAAACGAATTGACTCAGCTACTTACAGATTATGAGAATGTGTTTTCGGAAAAAGCTGGTGTTATCGAGGGCTACACCTATAACATCGAAGTGGTACCTCACGATACTTTCTGTCACGCAAACTACACCATCCCGCGGTCAAAGGAGGAGGCAATTACGAAGGAAACAAGAAAAATACTTACAAAGACTTAAAGAAGTTCGCTCAGTAGAGCAACGTTTACATTTGTGTGTAGTAGGTTAAGTTTATAGTTTTTTTTTTTTTTTTTTGAGTAAATGTTCAGATTTTAATGTAACATTTAAAGACAATGAGGCACACAAGATTAGTGCGATTCAATTTTGTAGATGTTAAGGAATAACAGTATTTTCAAGGAATTGCATTTTGAAAAAAAAAAAAAAAATGAACGTAGGTTTGAGAATACTTTACAAATTTCATGTTTAAAAAATGCTTTAAAAATATTAAAAAAAAAATTCAACAGCATTTAATGATGAAAGAATTTTTCATTAGTGTGTCATGAATAATTTTAAACTGTAGTGGTAATGAAACTTATGAAATTCAATATTATAGAGTATATGTTGTTCCATGTATTTATGTCTACACCGATCCTGAAATATGCTCAATCATAATTTACTTAACAATATGAGTGCAGGGTGTACATCACCCAAGGTACCTCATGTGTTGTGGACAAGGTACAAAGCAAATCAGTAAACGCGACTACCGCTAAGCACTGTTAAAATATATTGCCATCTGCTAAGGCAGAGATTTGCACGAATTTATCGTGTAAACAAAAGTCACAAATCTAACACTAATCTAGGAACTTGCATGCTAGGCCTAGATTATAAAATCTGTATGATAATGCGAGAGGCAAAGTTTTGTAAAGTCGAGCCTGGCTCTGGAGGGCAAGTACGCAATGAGTGGGCAGACGTGACATGGGGACTTACCTCAGATGAGACGGAAATACAATTGTATAGCAAAAAAAATCTGAAGGCAAGTACGACTCTAAGTGGAAAATGAAAAGAGATAATTAGTGCGAGAGACTGGTAAAATCCAGCACGAGCCAAAATCTAGTTCAGACCGAGCGAGATGGCGCAGTGGTTAACACACTGGACTCGCATTCGGGAGGACGACGGTTCAATCCCGTCTCCGACCATCCTGATTTAGGTTTTCCGCGATTTCCCTAAATCGCTTCAGGCAAATGCCGGGATGGTTCCTTTGAAAGGGCACGGCCGATTTCCTTCCCCATTCTTCCCTCACCCGAGCTTGCGCTCCGTCTCTAATGACCTCGTTGTCGACGGGACGTTAAACACTAATATCCTCCTCCTCCTCTAGTTCAGACTGAATGAAATACATTAGTGTTTGTGAACTAATCGAAACAGTTACTTTAAGCAGTGTGAAAAACTGTGAAGGTGAAACTGTGATACAGACAGTCAAGTGCTAGTATTGAACGTTCAACAGCGGTAAGGACGCCAAACGCCAATAGTACGCACGAAAAACTGTGAATTTGCTTATAAATGTGAACTGTTAACGTGAAGTGAACCCACAGTCAATATTTTTGGGACAGACTGTAATTTCAGTGAGTACAACAATGGAGATTGGAATGCGATGCGTGGACTGTTGCAAAACAGCGACCGCAGAAACGGCGAATGTTTGTGCTAAGCTCGTACTGGGACAGTCACCAGTGCCTGCGAGTGCGGCGAAAACATAAATAATTTTATCAAGACAAAAACTGACATGTAATGGAAACAGTGGCGAATCAAAACTTCATTCACGGGAGAAGATCCATGTCATGTATTCTGCAAGACAGTGCTGGCTTGACACTCGGAAACTGGCGAAAACTTAACAACAACTGCTGCACTAATAAATGCTTCTTTCCGACTAGCGTAACCATCTGCCGCGGGAAACAAATATTACGTTGGTTGTGTGTATGTTTCATGTACTACGTCGAAGATGCGTAGCAGAGCTGACTCCTGCCAACAAGCGCGGGGGGCGAATATCATCCCACTCCGCCACGGCTGGGCGAGACAGAAGCGCATCGCCACCCGTGCAGTCGATCAGCTGATTCTGACGTTCCGCGACAGCGAGAGACACGCTGGCGTCGAGCGGGTGTTGACCTCTCCGCAGCCGCCGCGAACGCCGAGCACCGAACACACCAACCGACGCCGTCGCGAGCTAAACGTCGCGGCGTAGATCATCAACAACACCGCAATCAATTGTTATAATGACCTCATTCTTTGCATAGTGCAACAAAAAAACATTTGTAATGTATGCACATCCTGTACTCCAATGACATCCCAGAAACAATTAAGTGAAAGTGACCAAAGCAGTTAGTCTGTCGCTCCGCCGAGGTTTTCCCCAGGGTTTCCCTACGGCCGCACCAAATGGGCAGCGAACAGTTGACACCCCTGGGACTTCAAATATTCCGGACTAACTCGTGCTTGTATACCTTTGAACACTGCAAAAGTTGCAACCCTAAAAAGAAGCAGCCAAAATGAAACTAATTGTATTCTATGTCCTTTTCTTTTGTACATGACTGTATACATAACCAATTGTATATTACATTGTTATGTAAATAACTTCATCTGTATTACACTTTGTGTGCAACACATCTCAGTAATTACAACGGTTTAAACATACGATGTGACATATGTAGACTGTGAAAGAAAAATCTGCGTGTGGACACTGTGGACATGAAAGAGGAAATATTTATGTCAAAAAACAC
Source organism: Schistocerca nitens (assembly GCF_023898315.1). Classification (NCBI taxonomy): domain Eukaryota; kingdom Metazoa; phylum Arthropoda; class Insecta; order Orthoptera; family Acrididae; genus Schistocerca; species Schistocerca nitens. The sequence continues at coordinate 216,441,024 of NC_064620.1, read as the reverse complement.
GAACATTTTTTATGACATCAACATTTCGGGGGGCAATATAGCGTCCCCAGTGCTATATTACAAAAAGACTTAAAAAACAGTATTTATAAAGAAGAGACATTTAAAGATTGAATAATATATTTTTATCTTGTAGCCGTAAAACAATAATTTCTCTGTCGAGAAATGCAAAGAAATGCAATGCAAAGAAATATAACAAAGTGACGTAAAGAGACAACAAGAAACGCTCTTTTGTTAATTTTTTAGTCGACTTCACTTCTTCTCTTGTCTTGATTGTGTATAGACGGACATCTTGCGAGTGCTGGCAAATGTAAGCATATTTGTATGAGTTAAGCAAATTATATATATACTGATTTAATATTATTGTGCACTTTTAATTTATAAGATGTGATCCCGATTTCATGTCTGCCTTCCTTGAATTAACCTGCATTCAAGTAATTTACAGTTCAACAATCGCAGCGGCCGATGCAGCCAATGACGCCATTACGTGGCAATATTAACTTATGAAAAATTGGCGGAAGCAAAATACTCGCCCACTTTTAACATAATATTAATTTTTCACCACAGCCGCACAAAGTTGCAGAAATACGTAGCTTTAAGACTCTTATTTTCAGCACCATAGCCGAGAGCCAGAGCCAGGACTCCGACTACAATACAATGGTTAACGGAGGTAAGAAAAATACTCTCGCGCGTGTGTGGGCCGCAATTGTAAATAATAACTAAAGATTTCTTGCTTTAAAGTGAACTGACTAGCCGAGGAAATTAATATGAAAAGTTTATTACATTGTTCAACTTATATGCTCATGTATTAAGATTCAGCGAGTCTAACATTCATTAGCGTAACAAATAATTTGAGATTAATATTGTTAAAAAGGAGAACTTCAGGAAAGCATTTAATCGTAAATCAAAATTGAATGAAATATCATTTTTATCAAGGCCCACCACGTAAGTCGGCAACAATCAAAAAATAATAATAACAATAATAATATATTAAATTACGACGGCCGACGGACGCGAGAACAGTTACTACCAGTGATCTTGCAGCAGCTAACAAAGCAGCAGTCAAAACTGCTAAATACTGGGCTCTCCGCCGAATATGAAGTGAATTATCTTGCTGCTTATTTGTTTTTTTGTCTTTCTGTCTGCATTATACTGAATTTTCTTTGTAATTGATTGTGTCTTTAATTAATCTACATGCATGTTATTAGTGCCCTGTCAGTATTGTAATAAATTCACGACCTGGACACACAAAATAAGTACATAAATGTAGAGATGTCCTTTCATCAATAATATATAATTTAAAATGTGGATTCTAGCCAAAAATTGTATTTGTTAAGGAAAATGGCAATTGTTAATAACACTGTGATCTATGATGTGAGCTCAGTACTCATCAACAGTCCTATGCCTGAATATTAAGAAGCCAAAACAGGGTATTGCACGGAATCCATACCCAGGGTCCTGGTGCAGACTATAATAACGATAGTGGCAGAGGAGAAGACTATGACCCTACTTTCTAGAGATTAATGAAGAGGAGTACACTGACTTGAGGTAGAGTGGAAACTAAAAGGCTAAAAGGGATAGCCTGAAAAATGAATCTTCAGAAGTGAGGGGGCCTTGAGATTCAGCTTCTGAACAAATGAAATTGTCCAGCTTTCTCTTCTGCAATGATATTAATGACTACAGAAGCGATTTTAAAATGCAGTACCTTTCCAAAAATACAGCTATTTTCGCCCAGACAGGTCAACATAAGCATTTGGGGACATGAAATGAAGAAAAATAAGCAGTTTGTTGCAAAAATTGTAAAACATATAAATGAAATCTCAAGGAAGTGACAACATTGTTTCATGACTATACGAGACACGAGAATAATGAACACTGATAATGCTCCTTGAGGGGGGGGGGGGGGGGGGGGGGGAGTGTGGCAATAAGTATAATACGTGTAAAATGCAAGATAGTAAACCACTTTAGCTGTGTTAATGAATATGCCAAGCAGAAGATCTGGATGTGCAATAAGATGATGAACTAGGCTTAAAACTTAGAAATGAAAACTGTGCAAATGAAGTAATCAATGTGCTACTGAATGAGATTACGGAACTGAAACGTAAATATAACACAATGCTACAGCAAAAAACTGTGTGTGAACATAATTTGCAAAATAAGTGTATAAAACAGAGCAGTACGGTGTCCACTGCATCTACTGAAAGTACTACCTGCAGTGGTACTGTGGAAGATGAACCGTGTAAGAAGTGTATCAAAACAGTGAAAACTGGTGTTACTTGTAACCAATGCAATAAAAGGTTTCATTTTCAATGTGGCAAACTAGATCCTTTAGTGAGGGTGGACAAAAAACTGGCCCTGGACTGGATATATGGAGAGTGTAAATCTAAATTTTCACCATCTCGGATTAGTAGCAGTGGAGAAACTGCTGATGAGTGCCACAGATTGCCTGCAGAGAGAGCTGGGTCACTTTCAGACAGCAAGAAGGACAACAGCAGACATGCAAGAAATTTATTCATCAGTTATTCTCAAGACAGTGTAGTCAAAAGTGTTCACTCATCACAGCCGAAATACAGTTTGCCAAAGGAAATGCACAAGCTAGCAGAACAAGTCAGTCTTGCTCCTTCACCAGTGTTACCTAATTCTCCACTCCAAGATTCAGGCGGCAAAGAGTCTGCCAGAACAGACAGAACACACATAAGTAGGCATCCAATAAAGTTCCAACTGAAATGTTAAAATGTTGAGAAAATCATCATAATTTATGCGGATAGCCATGGAAAAAGACTCTCAGTTTCACTTAGTGAAAACATAAACTTTGATTATTCTGTGTTTGCTAAGGTCAAACCTGGTGCTCCATTTAAGTCTGTTGTTGAAAACTTAACCACTGAAACAAAGATGACTGTATTGTGATCATAGGAGGTGCCAATGACAAACACGAAAATGAAAACAAATCCACACTGCAAAATTACAGGAAGTTACTGGCCCAATTGCACCACAGCAATGTTGTGATAACTAACATACCGGTACAGTACGATCTTCCAGAGTCGACTTGTGTAAATAGGTAAATAGAGGCTAACAATACAGTGTCACAGAAATTATGTAAAACATTCAGCTGTGTACACTTGGTAGATGCCAGCAAACTGAAAGTGATGAACACACACAGAAGGGACTTCACATGAACATGAAAGGTAAATTCAGATTAGTGAACAAAACATGAAACGTAAATTGAGATTAGTGAACAAAATAAAAAGTCTCTGTGCCCTGTTTTGCAAGAAGAAGGAACCAATCACCCTACATTACAATCACAGCACTTTTTTAGAGAAGAGAAACACTACAGCAAAGTTTCAGCAACAAAAACAACAATAAACGATACAATGACATCTACAAATAGGTATTCATCTGTGTCAAAAGAAAATAATGCAGCAGAACAACTAGAACTGACAAGAAGAGTAAGTGCACTGAATAAGTCTGAAATAGACTTATTAACAGCTTGCAATGAAAAAGCCTAATGTTCCTTCATATAAATGTACAGTCCCTAAAAAATTAACTTCTAGAACTCCAATACCGGCTGCAAAAGTTAAACTGTAGCATTTTCATGATAAATGAACACTGATTATCACGTAGAGAACTAGAATTAAGTGTACCAAATGGCTATGAATTAGTTACAGGCTACAGCAGGACAAATATGAAACATGGTGGTGTGTCTATCTATATTAATAAAACTCTAAAACAAAACTATGAAATTATAGATGTAAGTGTACATTGTGTAGAATCTAGCTTTGAAGCTGCAGCAATACTGTTGCCAAAATTGGAAACTATAGCAGTGTCTGTATGTCGCCCTCCCAATCACAATGATGATTTGTTTATAGAAAGTCTTCAGAAGCTTATGTTACTTAAGTATAAAAACTGCAGAGTTTTAATATTTTGTGGCATTAATATAGACATTAGGATTAGGAGTAGAAATGTAAGCAATTAACTCAATACACTAAGGTCACTAAATTTTTACTGTATAAATGACAAGCTCACCAGACTGAATGTATGTTTGGATAATGTTATCTGTAATTTTTACATGAGCAGATATCAACTCAATACAATCAAATTAGGTATTTCTGACCACAAAGGATTGTGGCTAAGAATTCCCCTAGATCATGAAAAAGATAGTTGCCAGGAAAGAATAATCAAAACTATTAATGAACAGAATCTAAACAATCTAAAATCTAAATTAACATTCATAGACTGGAATGAAACACTTACTCATGATATGGATGTTAATGAGTCAGCCAAAAGACTTTTAGAAGTGGTAACAGAGATCTTTGAAAAAGTATGCCCTAGATATTGTAAGCCAGGAAGTTTAAAACACTGGTACACACCAAAACTAAATAACTTAAAAATTTGATAGATCATAACACAATAAGGTGGATAGAGATAAATACATGACCACAAAAAAGCACTACAGAACTGCAACCAAGACAGCAAAATGCATAGCCAATGATGGACACAGTCTTAACTCTTCAAATAAACATAAAGTGGCATGGGAAGTTATCAAAACTGGAATAAATTGTAAAAAGAAAGATAGCAGCATTCCAATTCCTCCTGATACACTAAATAAATACTTTGCCAATCCTATACTAGAAACTGAGAGCAAGGCCAAAGCACTGCTGCCATCATTACACAATAAACCAACTGAATGTTTTGAATGAAGTCAGGTAACTTGCCAACATGTCATTGAAGCAATAGCTAAACTCAGTAGTCTCAGAACAGAAGATTACTATGGCTCTTCTAACTTTCTTATTAAACAAATAAGAAAAGAGATAACAACAAAATTAATAGGCAAAATATTAACAGAGGGTGTGTAACCGGAATGTCCTAAAACATCCATAATCAAGCCAGTCCATAAGAAAGGTAGCACTTCATCACCTGAAAATTACCAACCCATTTCAGTAGTAAGCTAATCTGTCCTGCACAGTATGGCTTTAGATCTACCCTTTCCCCTGTGAAAGCAGTTGACAGCATAATAACAAAAGTATATGACTGTTTTGAAACTAAGTCAGTAAGCTGTGCGACAATACTGGACTTGAAGAAAGCCTTTGATACAGTATCCCATGTTATCCTAATAAGAAAGTTACAGTACTATGGAACTGGAGAGAAGGCACTCCTCCTACTGCAGTCATACCTAAGTAATAGAAAACAGTTAGTGTGTGTGAATAATTAAAAATCAGATCCTTTACCTGTTAAAGAAAAAAAAAAGAAAGGAGTGCCGCAGGGTACCGTTCTTGGGCCCTTTCTGTTCATTACATATATAAATTATCTGCCTTCCATATTGCCCTGTGACATTGTACTACATGCATATGACACCACATTAATAGCTCAGAATACTAACATGGATAAGTTACAGCTGAATGTAGCAATAGCTGCAGATGTGTGTACCTCCTGGTTTCAGGCTAATGCACTACACATAAATAATAACCAATCAGAGGACACTGTATTATCTGAATGCCCTCAAGAAGGAAACTTCTTGGATTTCATATTGATCAAAGTTTAAGGTGAAATACACAAACAGATGAGTTATGCTCCAGACTCACACATGTGATTTATCTGCTGAATAAGTTGAGAGGCTGTGTAAGTGAAACTCTGTTGCTCTATGCACACTTTGCTTTTTTCAGTTCCCTTCTGACATACGGAATTTTGCTTTGGGGAAACAGACCTGGATCTAAGAATGTATTTAAATGGCAAAGAAAGGCAAGCACATGCATTTCAGGACTCACACCAGGAGAATCATGTAGACACTACTTCAAGGAAATGAATATAATGGCATTATCTAAGTTTGTATATTTATAGTTCCCTCGTATACATGAGAGAAAATCTGGATAATTTTGACCTTAGGCTGTCAAGACTCCATCATAACACTAGACAGAGGCATGCAACTGACAAGCCTCATGCCAGACTAGCAAAGATCCACAGTAGCTATAAATGCCTTGGTGTCACATATTTTAACAAACTACCTAAAAATGCCCACTCAGTGCCCCTGAATAAATTCAAAAGTGTAATAACAAAGTGTGTAAAAAGCAAAGCCTTCTGCACAGTGAAAGAATTTGAAGCATGTTTAATAGAAGATTTTGAGTTTTGAGATGAGACTATAGTAAATTATAAATTGTAATATTTTATAAAGCTACCAGTGTGGTATGTTGATTCACTGTGCCATATTGTATAAGGCAATATAGAGATAAAATTTATGATTATTATAAATGTATACAGATTATTTAGATACAAAGAGACTAACATGATACACTGATTCATTGTGGCAAACTGTATATAGTTTGCAAAATGTGATCAGTTTGTGTTACAATGTACTTTTCTGAATAGATACTTGTGTAAAAGCCTCCTTGCAAATAATTATGCAAGGATATTTGTAAAATAACTGTAATGCTGTAACTATAAAACATATGACACAAATTACATGTAAACATGTTCAAAGAGGAATAAATATTCTACTCTATTACATCTTTTTGTGAGATTACTACATTTTGCACCTTTTCCCTTCTATTCCATGGTTAAGAACCTTTCCCCCTATTTTTATCTGCATTTTTAACAGATTATACAGACTTTTCCCTCTTCTTGAATAGGATTAAAATATCTGGTTTAATCAGAAGTCAAAATGGTCAATAAATATTAAAATATACTTTATGGAAAGTACCAGTAATTATTCACACCTCCAGCACAATAAGCAGAGTTTCTCGGTATGTAAGGAGCTATTCAGCTCAAAGCACCAGCAACTTAATGTCAAAAACAATGAAATGATGTGTGTAATCCAATATAACAGAACCCTGTAAATGAGACAAAGAAAGTTAATGTAGCTGGTTTAAACCCAAATAAAGTAATTTCATCAGTACCTCTTTGTATGTTTCTTGCAGAACCTTCGCCCTCCCCTTTTCTGACCGTATTTGCACCTTGAACTCCTTCCACTATTAATCATGGTGCAACACCCGATGCTGCATCACAACCCAAGAGGAAAACACACAAAACTCAATATGTGATTCAAATCAGGACTAGTACACTAAATATGCTGGCAAAAACTGGCTAAACAGAGGAATGTGTAGCTTGACGAAAATGAGGAAAATCAACATACTTGGACACAGTGAAACCAAATGGAAGCTCAAAAGCACTCAGAGAAGGATATCATGTACAGTGGAACCTCACATAGTGAGCACAATTTGTTCCAGGCTCTTACTCGTAGCGTGAAACACTCGTTAAACGAAACAATTTATTCCATATCAATTAACATAAAATATGATAATGTGTTCCATGCAGAAAAAGTACTAAATTTTTTTTTTATTCTTGCCATTTATTCAAAGAAAATTATACGCACAGTATTATGTACTTTTTTATGAAAAGGAAAGTTGCCACTCACCATATAGTGGAGATGTTGAGTCACAGATAGGTGCAACAAAAAGACTGTTACAAATAACCTTTTGGGCAGCGAGGCCTTTTGTCAAAAATAGATGACATGCACATGCACACGCACATGCGCACACACACGCTCTCTCTCTCTCTCTCTCTCTCTCTCTCTCTCCCCCTCTCCCTCTCTCATGCAAACGCAACTCATACACACATGACTGCAGTATCTGGCAGCTGAACTTTTCATATTAAAGTACATAATACTGTATGTATAATTTTCTTATAATAAATGGCATGAATAAGAAAAAGTTTTGTACGTTATTATTCAGGATACGTCACTCATTCTTTTTTACTAGGAAGCTACCTACAGTAATTTGCTCTACGAACACTTCAGCACTCGGCAAAAATGCGACACAGCATTATTGTCAAATAAATTTTTAGCACACAGAGCTACTGTGTTATTGGGGTGATGATTTATAGTGTACGATGCAACTAATTCCAATGTATGAAGATAGTAACTGTTCCGAAAGAACAGATACCAATGATGACCATGCAGCTTCTCTAGAAAGAAATGATAATTCATTGAAACCCTCAGCTGCCAACAGGTGTAGTTGATATACCTCAATGGGGACAGCTGAAAATGTGTGCCCCAATCGGTACTCGAACCCGGGATCTCCTGCTTACATGGCAGACACTCTATCCATCTGTGTCACTGATGGCACAGAGGATAGTGCGACTGCAGGGACTTATCCCTTGCATGCTTCTCGTGAGACCCACATTCCCAACTGTCCACAACCTACATTTGTAATGTTCCTAAGGATATTTGCCCAGTCACTCATTACTCGCACCAACTAAGGTGACGATTCCTGTAAGAGTTCGTGCTAAGTGTGTGCATTTGCACAGAAGGAGGTCAATGACCAGGTAGCCTTTAACTATATGAAGATAGTAACTCCCCCCATGAACCATGGACCTTGCCGTTGCTTGGGAGGCTTGCGTGCCTCAACGATACAGATAGCCATACCATAGGTGCAACCACAATGGAGATGTATCTGTTGGTTCCTGAAGAGGGGCAGCAGCCTTTTCAGTAGTTGCAGGGGCAACAGTCTGTGTGATTGACTGATCTGGCCTTGTAACACTAACCAAAATGGCCTTGCTGTTCTGGTACTGCGAACGGCTGAAAACAAGGGGAAACTACAGCCATAATTTTTCCCGAGGGCATGCAGCTTTACTGTATGATTAAATGATGACAGCGTCCTCTTGGGTAAAATATTCTGGAGGTAAAATAGTCTCCCATTCGGATCTCCGGGCGGGGACTACTCAAGAGGACGTCGTTATCAGGAGAAATAAAACTGGCGTTCTACGGATCAGAGCATGGAATGTCAGATCCCTTAATAACAGGCAGGTAGATTAGAACATTTAAAAAGGGAAAAGGATAGGTTAAAGTTAGATATAGTGGGAATTAGTGAAGTTCGGTGGCAGGAGGAACAAGACTTTTGGTCAGGTGAATACAGGGTTATAAATACAAAATCAAAACGGGGAAATGCAGGAGTAGGTTTAATAATGAATAAAAAATAGGAGTACGGGTAAGCTACTACAAACAGCATACTGAACGCATTATTGTGGCCAAGATAGACACGAAGCCCACGCCTACTACAGTAGTACAAGTTTATATGCCAACTAGCTCTGCAGATGACGAGAAATTGAAGAAATGTATGATAAAATAAAAGAAATTATTCAGGTAGTGAAAGGAGACGAAAATTTAATAGTCATGGGTGACTGGAATTAAAGAGTAGGAAAAGGGAGAGAAGGAAACATAGCAGGTGAATATGGATTGGGGCTACGAAATGAAAGAGGAAGCCACCTGGTAGAATTTTTCGCAGAGCATAACTTAATCATAGATAACACTTGGTTTTAGAATCATGAAAGAAGGTTGTATACATGGAAGAACCCTGGAGATACTAAAAGGTATCAGAGAGATTATGGAATGGTAAGACAGAGATTTAGGAACCAGGTTTTAAATTGTAAGACATTTCCAGGGGCAGATGTGGACTTTGACCACAATCTATTGGTTATGAACTGTAGATTAAAACTGAAGAAACTGCAAAAAGGTGGGAATTTAAGGAGATGGGACCTGGATAAACTGAAAGAACCAGAGGTTGTACAGAGTTTCAGGGAGAGCATAAGTAAATAATTGACAGGAATGGGGGAAAGAAATACAGTTCAAGAAGAATGGGTAGCTTTGAGTGATGAAATAGCGAAGGCAGCAGAGGATCAAATAGGTAAAAGACGAGGGCTAGTAGAAACCCTTGGGTAACAGAAGAAATATTGAATTTAATTGATGAAAGGTGAAAATATAAAAAAGCAGTAAATGAAGCAGGCAAAAAGGAATACAAACGTCTCAAAAATGATATTGACAGGCAGTGCAAAATGGCTAAGCAGGGATGGCTAGAGGACAAATGTAAGGATGTAGACGCTTATCTCACTAGGGGTAAGATTGATACTGCCTACAGGAAAATTATAGACACCTTTGGAGAAAGGAGAACCACTTGCATAAATATCAAGAGCTTTGATGGAAACCCAGTTCCAAGCAAAGAAGGGAAAGCCGAAAGGTGGAAGGAGTATATAGAGGGTCTATACAAGGGCGATGTACTTGAGGACAATATTATGGAAATGGAAGAGGATGTAGATGAAGATGAAATGGGAGATATGATACTGTGTGAAGAGTTTGACAGAGCACCGAAAGACATGAGTCGAAACAAGGCCCCGGGAGTAGACAACATTCCTTTAGAGCTACTGACAGCCTTGGGAGAGCCAGTCCTGACAAAACTCTACCATCTGGTGAGCAAGATGTATGAGACAGGCGAAATACCCTCAGACTTCAAGAAGAATATAATAATTCCAATACCAAAGAAAGCAGGTGTTGACAGATGTGAAAATTACCAAACTATCAGTTTAATAAGTCACAGCTGCAAAATACTAACACGAATTCTTTACAGACGAATGGAAAAACTGATAGAAGCCAACCTCGGGGAAGATCAGTTTCGATTCCGTAGAAATGTTGGAACACGTGAGGCAATACTGACCCTACGACTTATCTTAGAAGCTAGATTAAGGAAAGGCAAACCTACGTTTCTAGCATTTGTATACTTAGAGAAAGCTTTTGACAATGTTGATTGGAATACTCTCTTTCAAATTCTGAAGGTGGCAGGGGTAAAATACAGGGAGGGAAAGCTATTTATAATTTGTACAGAAACCAGATGGCAGTTATAAGAGTCAAGGGGTATGAAAGGGAAGCAGTGGTTGGGAAGGGAGTGAGACAGGGTTGTAGCCTCTCCCCGATGTTATTCAATCTGTGTATTGAGCAAGCAATAAAGGAAACAAAAGAAAAGTTCGGAGTACGTACTAAAATCCATGGAGAAGAAATAAAAACTTTGAGGTTCGCCGATGACATTGTAATTCTGTCAGAGACAGCAGAGGACCTGGAAGAGCAGTTGAACGGAATGAACAGTGTCTTGAAAGGAGGATATAAGATGAACATCAACAAAAGCAAAATGTGGATAATGGAATGTAGTCGAATTAAATCGGGTGATGCTGAGGGAATTAGATTAGGAAATGAGATACTTAAAGTAGTAAAGGAGTTTTGCTATTTGGGAAGCAAAATAACTGATGATGGTCGAAGTAGAGAGGATATAAAATGTACATCGGCAATGGCAAGGAAAGCATTTCTGAAGAAGAGAAATTTGTTAACATCGAGTATAGATTTAAATGTCAGGAAGTCGTTTCTGAAAGTATTTGTATGGAGTGTAGCCATGTATGGAAGTGAAACGTGGACGATAAATAGTTTAGACAAGAAGAGAATAGAAGTTTTCGAAATATGGTGCTACAGAAGAATGCTGAAGATTAGATGGGTAGATCACATAACTAATGAGGAGGTATTGAATAGAATTGGGGAGAAGAGGAGCTTGTAGCACAACTTGACTAGAAGAAGGGATCGGTTGGTAGGACATATTTCCAAGGATGGATATAAAAATAGCTGGGGAGAAATGGAAAGATCTGAGAGTAAATTTTATCACAATACGTGAGCAGGTCTGTCAGTGAACCAGTGGTATAAGAAACTGCGAGTCGAATGACAGAACAAGAACTGCTGTCCCGAACAAGAAAAACATGTCTAGAAAATACTTCAAAGCCCAGACTGACTATAATAAGGAACTATACAGTATTACTAACTGACAAGCAAGCATAGTTGTTACAGAAAAGTAAGAGAAGTGAATAAATAAGTGGAGTGATGAAATGAGAGAGATGATGATAATGGCAATAACAAAAGCTATAAGGGACGATGAAACAGAAAAAATGATGAGAAACATCCCAAGTGCCTAACAGATAATAATGGAAATCTCTGCATAGATGATGATAAGATTAAAGAAACTTGCAAGTCTTACTTTGATGAGTTGCTAAATGTAAATTATATACACCATACACAAGAAGACAGTGCTGTATCACATCCACCCAATTCAGACAATGGGACAGACATAACTTGGAATGATACTGAATATGCCTGGAAATACACAAACACTGAAAAATCAGCTGATATCGATGAAGCATCTGGTGAAATGATTGAAGCCATAAGAGTTGCTGGAAAACAAGGAATCCACTGAAAGTTTGAGAGACATGGGAAAAAGGAAGATAGGTCTATTTGTTGACTGGAAAATTAGCATCATTATCACAATTTTCAGGAACACTGATAGAACAAAATATTGTAGCTACAGAGGTATCAATGTCACATCACAAGTGAGTGAACATTATGAAGAAATTGTAGAACATAAGATCACACCCCTCATTGAAGAAAACTCTTGGAAGAACAACATGGATTCAGGAAATGAAGGTCAACAACTGATTTAATTTTTGCTTTCCGCTAATTAATCAAAAATATCATGTACACAAATGAGACCTATGATTCACCTTCCAGGATATAAAGAAGGTGTTTGATGTTGTGAACAGGGAATATATGTGGGAAACACTGAAGAAAAGCGGAATATAAGATGGCATGGTACACAGGATCAATAATTTGAACTAAGATACCCACAGTAAAGACAAAACACCTGTGGGAATGGCTAAAACCTTGGACATGAAGTATGGGTTAAGGCAAGATGGAGTTCTGTCTCCTCTTCTTTTCATTACGGAAATGAAAAAGATATAGAGAAAATTGCACCAAATCATCGGCAACGAAAAACTAAAAACCATTTTGTTTGCCAATGATGTATATGCTATGGAACAACTCTAAATAAAGCCTTCAAGATTAAATAAACACCTGGGCAGAAGCTGCTAAAGTATGTGGTCTCATTTTCAGCCGCGAGAAAAGTGAGGCGATGGTCATGAAAAGATATGGGCAACCAGTAGGACATGTTGAACTGGAGGGAAACTACAGATAACCTACTGTTTTAACTACCTTGATAGTGTTCTTTTCGATACTGGTGTAGACAAAGAAGTCACACCCACAGAATTCAAGCAGATTCTAACTTCGATCAAACAGTTGAAGACCTAATATGGGATAAGAAAGTACCATTAAAATGTAACTGAGTTATCTACGAAACCTATTATATGGTGTAGGAAAGTACTGTTAAATGTAAATACTTTTGGATTAAAGTAAGCCTCTCACTGAAAGCAGAAGTGTTGAGTTGTGTATAGCCACACACAAAAAGAAACAAAACTTGCAAGCTTTTAGAATAATCCTTCTAAGAGGTAAAGTAAAACCCACACAAAAAATGCACACATACACATGTCTATGCCCTTACATGGTGCAGGCGAGTCCAGCTGGCACTATGTAGGACAATAGGTGCATAAGTGTGTACGTACGTGTGTGTGTGTGTGTGTGTGTGTGTGTGTGTGTGTGTGTGAATTTTACTCTAGCTCACAGAAGGATTACTCCAAAAGCTAGCAAGTTTTCTTTCTTTTTGTGAGTGCCTATTGACAACTCAACGCTACTGCTTTCGGTGAGTTGTCTCCTTTAATATTATCACATGTCTATTTTGAAGTACTGTTGTGAAAGAAGTAAAAGCTTCAGCAGAATTCAGACAGTTAAACGGTGGTTTCTTCATAGCATGGTCATAAAGAAATGAAGGGATAGAAACTGGAATGAGGAAATCTGAAAACAGACTCAAGTCTGTATGCCTACAAGTTAAAATAATCTCATAATAACTGAGATAGCATGGGCATATGTGATGCAGGGATGCTAAAGGTTAATGAGACTACTCTATGATCTGAATATCAGAAACAAAAGACCAAAAGGAAGACCAAAACTCAGGTACAAGAACATAGTGAAGTCTGAGATCGAGCAAAGAGGACATACCCAAAACATCATCCCAGAAGAAGAGAAGTTTAAGAACCGTAATTTGCTGAGAAGCCTGATTCGTCAGCCCATAAAATTAGATAGAGTGATGTGGAATATGAACAGCAAATGGGTGAAAAGTATGATGCTGACTAACCTTTTCCACATCTGAAGAATTTTTTTACTGGAAAATGTTTCAAATCCACCAAACACGTTATGGGAGCTGTAAACGGATTAGAATAATATAACAGAGAGGTTACTGACTTAAAATACGACTATGTCAAAGCATAAAGAGCATTTTTGATTTAACAGAAACACAAAACTTTCACTGCCAGGCTCAGAACTTTTCACCATGCCATTATGCCACCTTCTGTTAGACAGAAAGGCGTTATTTTATTTAATTCAGTACAAGCCCTTTATATAAATATATGACTGTTTTCAAGAACCTATACTTTCAATATATAAATCGAGTCTAATAAAATTTTCTGTACAAATCACAAATAAAAAATCACACCTGATTACAAAGGGCAAAAAATAATATATGTGCCCTTTCTAGCTGCACCAAATGTATATATATTAACTGTATACATATTAAAAACTTGCAACTAAAGAGTAAATAACCTTCATGTGCAAAGCAAGCACTGTTGATGTTAAATATTTGGTTGGTATTCAAATGTCATCCCCAGTGGGTAAAAACACTGGCTTACTGTCACTCTAAGATAATGACATCGTTATCACTGTCATTATCAATCTCTGGATGTGTTGTTAAGTGCCTTTCCACCTGTTTTGATTCATGAGAATGAAATTCTGATGTATTATTCTTGGACTGTTCACATTTTTGCAGCATACCATTATGTCTGTCCTGCAGTTTAGATGGTCTCATTTCAGAAGAAAAATTTGACACCCTAACATCGATTTTATGTGGCATACCATGTGCTTCAACTTTGATTGAAGCTGTGGCAATTACCACTCTCTCTTTAAGTTCTCTTCTTGGTGATTCCTGTAGCAAATTACATTTTTCATTCTTTTTGCTCCTTTCTGCTTCACGAAGTAACTTTGCCTTATTGTCATTATTATGTTCTGATTTTTGTTCATGAATTACCACAATTTCTTCTTCATTTTCTGTTTGTTTGCTGTTATTATCTTCACACACAGCTTCCTCTGTCTGTAGGTCTTCTCCATCCACCTTGCCATCACTCTCCTCATTGGATTCTTCTTCATTTTCACTGGTATCATTGTCATTGTTATCGATATCTGAAACAATTAATAAAAAACAATAAGCCTTCAAAGGTTTTTCTCAAAATTCTGAATAAGCAACTTTGCTAACTACATATCCTTTTCTGGTTAAACAACCCTCAAATGTTACATCTTAACTGTCTAGTTTTTCTAGCCAAGTAGAAATGCATTGTTATTGAAAAATCTGCAACTTTTATTATTATATCATTTGTTCATCCTTTGTTCATTTTGTACAGCTGTATGTAAAAGTCATATTACAAAGATATATCTAAAAACAAAGATGATGTGACTTACCAAATCAAAGTGCTGGCAGGTCGATAGATACACAAACAAACACAAACATACACACAAAATTCTAGCTTTTGCAACCAACGGTTGCTTCGTCAGGAAAGAGGGAAGGAGAGGGAAAGATGAAAGGATGCGGGTTTTAAGGGAGAGGGTAAGGAGTCATTCCAATCCCAGGAGCGGAAAGACTTACCTTGGGGGAAAAAAGTACAAGTATACACTCGCACACACACACATATCCATCCGCACATACACAGACACAAGCAGACATTTGGTAAGTCACATCATCTTTTTTTTTAGATATATTTTTCCCACGTGGAATGTTTCCCTCTATTATTTTCATATTACAAAGAGGTATACAGTCCAGCACAAATCACAGAAATAACTGTGTATAGAAACAAACAATGGATGATAATAATGAAAATAATAATAATAACAATAACAATAATAATGTGTATAGAAAAAAAGATAAGTACCTTAAATAAGTATAATGATTATTTCAAAACTATATATACATTGTAAATACTGGACAGAGAAAGGATGACAGGTGGTGTTCTAAGAGTAACACAACACTGACTTTCATATTTCAAGCACACCATGATTTAAACAGTCAGTAACATTAATAACAAATAGATTTTTTTTTCTTTAGCTGTTACAAAATTCTGTATATCAGTCTGCCATAAAATCAGTTGATTCCGGAGAACAGAAATACCACTGGTACCCTCAGAACTTGATAAACATACAACATCCTGAACGTATCTAACTAACGAACTAAATTTAAAATACTTTGTATAAATTGGCAAAAAGACTTGATATTTTCAGGTTTCCCCACTGCTAAGTAAACACAGGATACAAGAAGAACTGTCTAATGATATTTCTTGTAATCACACTGGACATATTGACAAATCAATCGATAATTACACATAAGTCCAATGAGGTCTTTAGGGCACACCACAGAAAGACACAATCACATACCAAAACTTTCACAGTAGATTTAAGGGTTGCCACGGACCACCACAGTCTCACTCGTGCAGTGAGCATAGGGGCACAGTGATAAGTTCATTATTAAAAATGTGTATATGTGAGAGTAGGGTATTGTGATTTCACCAAGGTACTCATATGTTGGTAACACCACCTGATTTTTCAAGATGGCCACTTGCTGCACTACTGGCAAAATGTCGCAAGTGTGTCTGAACCTCATTTTTTGGAAGATTTCCATGAAATAAAAACATTTCTACTTGTACAACTTATTGTCCATCTACATCTACATCTACATGACTACTCTGCAATTCACATTTAAGTGCTTGGCAGAGGGTTCATCGAACCACAATCATCCATGAAAGTCAAAAGCAGTAAATGTGAATGCAGTAAATTTGGAAAGGATATTGAAGCACTGAAATTGATTGTATAAGTACTTCTAATTTTATTATGTAGTAAGTTTTGCATACTTTATGTATGGGGCACAATGGGCAACTGATGTTAGGGGCACATTGGACATACTGCCCAGTGTGTTTCACTATCATTAAAATTATTGCTCTGTAGTCTTCTCCTCTTTCTTATCTCATGTTTCAAGAAATATGATTCAGAATAGGAAAAGGAAAACTAATATCGTATGACACCTGAAGACAGGATGAAAGAAGTTGTACAAGCTTTCCTAAAAGATAGTTATGCTGTGCTTGCAGCATCTAAAGAATACGGAATTCCTAAACAGACACTTGCACAGCACACTAATGTAATTTATCTTTACCCAAATTTGAAACTGCAATATGAAACATGTATATAACTCTAAAAGCTACACTAATTCACAAATTTATTTTTCCAGATATGTAAACAAAACAAACGCTACACCAGCCTTTGAAGAAGTTCGATTTTATCCAAAGTATAATTTTAAACACGTTTTTACATTGGAGCAAACTCACTTTTACAAGAGTATGCTGAAGTATCTGCTGACATGCTGCATGGTATACCATTACACAGCTTACTAAGCTGGCATATGAGACAGCAGCTCGCAGAATGCTTGAAAATTGGGAGACAAATAAACGAGCTGGTCCAGGCTTTTGAAACGACATCATTCACTGAGTTTGAGAAAGCTACAGCCTACATCATTATCATGAGCAACTAGTGCCAGCCCCCAGGATGTGGGAGCGTTCTTATGCAGACACCAGCAAAAAAGTAGGTAGTAAGTTGTACACCAATTGGACATGGCCAACTTGTTACCCTAACTTCTTGTGTAACTGCATTGAGGAATTCTATTTCACCTGCAATAATATTCCCTACAGTTCATTATCCAGAACACACACTATATGGCGTACCACCACAAACGGTAAGATTAGTTCACAAGTCAGGGTAGATGATGGGGGGGGAAATTTTGTTCATGTAATTCCATGAACCATGTTGTTAAATGTTCTAGTGCATCTCCTAACAACCCAGTTTTGTTGATTTATGACAATCATGGAAGCCATCTCAATATAAAACTTCCTGGAAGATTAAAACTGTGTGCCCGACCGAGACTCGAACTCGGGACCTTTGCCTTTCGCGGGCAAGGTTCGCAGGAGAGCTTCTGTAAAGTTTGGAAGGTAGGAGACGAGATACTGGCAGAAGTAAAGCTGTGAGGACCAGGCGTGAGTCGTGCTTCGGTAGCTCAGATGGTAGAGCACTTGCCTGTGAAAGGCAAAGGTCCCGAGTTCGAGTCTCGGTCGGGCACACAGTTTTAATCTGCCAGGAAGTTTCATATCAGCGCACACTCTGCTGCAGAGTGAAAATCTCATTCTGGAAACATCTCAATATAGATTGTATGGACATAGTAATGCAGAATGATGTGACAATTCTGACACTCCAATCTCATTATAGCCACAAACTATAACCTCTAGACAGAACTGTTTATGGTCCTTTTAAGAGGTTTTATTACAGGGCTTGTGACAACTTTATGAAAAATAACCCTGAAAAGACTATCAGATTCAAAAATGTTGCAGCATTTAACTGGAAGAGCATATCTGATGGCATTCACAGTATCCAATATCATATCAGGATTCCAGTGCATAAGCATCTACCCTCTTAACACAAATATTTTTACAGAGCAAGATTTCCTGTCTGCTTTTGTAATGCAGCATGAAACAACTGAGGAAAATGAGAAAGAGAACTATGATGCAATTAACGATAAAGTTGATCATGTAAGTGTTTTATCAACCTTTGGACGAGTCCAGGAAATTGCAATAAAAGGCTACAACTACAAGAGATGATACCAGTAGAGCACCATACTTGTCTGTCAAGCCTCAAGAAACTAGTCCACCCACAAAGGCACAACCAAAGTAAAGTTCAACTGCCAGATGGAAAAGAGGCAAAACATGAATCTTGACAGACATCCCAGAAAAACAAATACTTGTTGAACAAAAGTAGAAGGAAGCAAAGGGAACTGCAAAAGATATGATCCCTGAGAAGCAAACAGCCAGAGCCAAAATGCAGCTTATTTTTTAAAGTAATGACTCTCGGGCAGAAATGCAAATCGAGTTGGATGACACAGACAATGGACGACACTGATTTTTGTAGTAGTGATGGAGATCACTATATATTCACAGTGCTCACTGAAGATCTCAAACAAGATGATTATGTAGTGGTGAAGAGGAATACATTGCAAAAACAGATCCTATTTCGGCACTTTGTTGCCCTAATCACTTCTACCAACAATGAGAAAAAAATTACACAAGTGTCCTACCTGACGAAATCACATAAAAGTGGCAACCATTTCACTATGCCGAATAATCCACAAAAAAGTGACATGGTGTGTAAACTACTAAACACCCAGCCTGTTGGAAGTACTAAGCATTGTAACAACTTTCTGGCCTTTCCAGTCCCTTTGTACCATTACAATGTTCAGTAAACATGTGAAAATATATGTCTAACAATGAAATAAATGTGTTAAGAGAAAAGAAGTCTTTACATCAATAATTTACCTTCCGAAATGTGTGCTCATAGTGTCCCAAGCAATTTCTCACTCTATCCCTACATGGTGGACAGTGGGCACAAGAGACAGAGCTTTACCAGTATTTGTCCCAAAACTGTTAATGTGAGAACAAAGAGAAAAATTACAGAAACAACTAATGTAATTATGTGACTCATGGAGTTTCAACTTTCTATTGCAGTTACTGTAGATGAAATAAAAATATTAAGTGATTTCTGTGCTCACCGTGACCCAGATTCCCCAACCACAACAAGCCAACGTTTACAGCAAGCTCTCTCGTGTGTCCTTTGATGACAACTCTGCACTACATGATTTTCTTGGACCGTGATTTGGACTTTATTATTAACTATCATCGACATATGGCTAGTGCACAGACTTTCCTACCTGCCTAATGCAGTACTGTCTTCACTCACTGCTCAACTTTTAGCTGTACTTTCAGTGGATGAGCCAACAGCTTATGGGTGCACCAAGAGCATGGTTCACATCCGAGTCCCTCCCAGTCATAGTCTTCTCTTGTACTGATGTGTGAGTTACTGAACAAACTTTCAGAATGCTGTATTGACCACAAGGTATCCATCTCCAGAAGTCTTTCATTTTGTGTATTTCCAGACAAGCCAAGAACAGTTACTTTCTGTGAGTTAATTATAAATAACTTGTGCTTTATTCTGATACCACCGCTGTTGTTAAGGTTAAAACTCCCTCCAAGTAGCAAGCTGAAACTTTGATTTGGTCAATGAGGCATACTCACATAGTGTAATTACATGGTCCAGTCACATTAAAGTGGCCATCACCTATTTTCAGCTTCAATACGCAATAACCACTTACAAACAGCACGTGGCAGCACTGACAGTGGAGAGTATATAAAGTGAGTCACAGGGTCACTGGAAACACTGCTGTCATTGTCATAATGCAGAAACAGAGTGATTTATCTGACATCCAAAAAGACATGATGATTGGCTTTCAGGCCTAGGGTGCAAGACCTATAGAAATCGTTAAGTTTGTAAACTGTTTGCATGCTGCTGTAATTAAATTATACTGTGCGTGGAAAAATGGTGCCAACCAAAACCAGCACCACGGCAACTGTGTTGCACCATGGTTCATAGATGACATGGGTGACAATGACTGCCGAGATATGAATGGGTGAACAGACATGAAACTATTGAGCTCAGATGAACAAAGGGGCTACCAACAGTGTCTCTTCAACACTGTTTAGTGAACGATACTGCATATGGGCCACCACAGCAGGTTAATTCATGCACCCATGCTGACTGTTACTCATAAACAACAGGGGCTGGAATTTGCACACCAATACTGCAACTGCACATCCAAGGAGTGACAACACATGGCCTTTTCAGATTAATCACATTTTATGCACCATCAGGCAGATGGCCATTGGTGTGTACAGCATGAAAAGTCTGGAAGCAAACATCGTGCAATCAGAAGGGAGCATTATGGTCTGGGGAATGTTTTCATAGCATTCCCTTGGTGGATCAACAAAAGCGACCATGTCCACCCCTACATACAGTTTGTTCTTCCTCAGCATGATGGCATTCACCAGCAGGACAATGCAATTTGTCACACAGCATGCAGGTATATACGTGGTTCGAAGAGCACCAACATGAGTTGACCATTCTCCCATGGCCATCAAATTCCCTGTATTTTAACCTGATCAAGAATCTATGGGACCACCACAATCGGGCTGCGTTCCATACTGCAAAAGGAGTTTATCCAGGCTTTTGACAGGTGGTCACATTAACGTGACTGGATAGTATAGTAGCACTTTACCAACAAAATGTAAGGATCCGAATTCCAGGCAAAATCTAACATCTTACTAAAGGTTCAATCATCAGGAGTGACTCAGAGAGCAATGACCATACGAATCTGCCTTCGGGATGGAAAACATCTTCAGTAGAAGAATCCTAAGGAAGCCTAATCACCCAATGGAGGAGAGCATTGACAAAACTTCTGTCTGATTAGTTCTTCATTATTGTTTGGCAGTCTGGGAACTGAACCATGCTGGATTAATGGGAGTGACAGATGAAAGCCACAGAGAATTTGTCAAGGGTTTATTCATCCAGCATAGGAAGATCACAGAAATGGTCTAAAATCCCAGCTGGGAAATACCACATGAAAGATATCAAACACCACTTGCAACCTTCCTTTTAACATGCTGAGATGGTATGCTCACAGCAGAACCAACAAACAATCTTCCTTTGACAAGTAGCTCTTGTAATTACTGCTGCCATAAAATTAGAAAAATTCTTATGGGAAGTGTACTGACTGTAGTTTTTCCTGTGAACCACCTGCAAGGTAAATCAATATATCCACTCTCTATACTAACTTACGAAATACACATGTTATTGCAGATTTTTTCTAGTTCTATTCTCGGAGAGTTGTTAGGAGAATGGAGGGAGGTTATTCATCTGGAAGGTGTGTGCAAGTGGTTCACTTAAGATTGGGCAGGGGTTCTGGTTCAGCACAGTTTAACCTATCAAAAATGTTGCATATTGAGAACTGAAATAAAATATTTTCACTCATTTTCCAAAATATCAAGCAAGTAAACAAATCATTGCCTTTAGGACTTCTAATTGAAGTGTAAGGAACATTACAGAATGAATCCCAACAAAGACCTAGAAATAAATAGAGAGAGAGAGAGAGAGAGAGAGAGAGAGAGAGAGAGAGCTCAGTGAGCATAAAGTAAAAAAAAAAAAATTATACATCCCACACAAAGCTGTTTTACTGTTTAGTGACAAATGAAACCTTGCTATAAATTTGGAAAAGTTTAAGTTAATGCAGATGAGTAGGATAAAAATCCAACACTGTTCAAATGCAGTAGTCGTGTGCTTGACACAGTACATTTATTAAATATCTAGGCAAAATATTGCAAAGTGACATGAAATGGAACAAGCACTTGAGACTACCTGAACAAAAAGCAAATGGTCAGCTTCACTTTACTGGGACAACTCTAGGATAGTGTAGCTCCTCCTTCATGGAGACTGCTTGCGGAACACTTGAGCGACACATTCTTGGGCACTGATCGAGCTTTTGGGATCCCCACCAGATAAGTTCAGAGTACTAGCACTCGCAGACTGCAGAATGATTCTATGCCCTCAAAATATATCTTAAGTAAGGATGACAAAGTGAGAGAAATCAGGGCTTGTATGGAACTATATAGACAGTGATGTTTCTCTCACTTCATCTGCAAGTAGAGCACGGATGGGAATGATTAGTAGTAGAACAAAGTGCCACTGCCATGCACCATATGGGGACTTGCAGAGTATATGTATGTAGACGTAGGTGTGGATTTAGATTTATACAGGAGTACAAATAAACTAAGCTGTCAGCACTTAAGAGAGGGTAACTACAGCATTCAGCATACCTATTGCCCCTTTAAATGTCTGGAGCGCTATAGCTGAATATGATATTTGAGGATGCATGTTTGTCTTATCGAGGACCTGGTATGAATTGGCCACTATTTAATTGTGTGTCTAACACCTCTTGAGTGTTAGCACATGACACTGACAAAGTTTGTAGTGTGCTCCATATGAAAATGGTTTGATTGTTTCCTATCTGGAATTGTGTGTAAGTTGTTTTGATACAATAAAAATAACTGACCTCAAACACGCTTTAAAGTGGGACTTGATGATGTCCTCAGGTCTGAAATTTTTCTAGCTCATTCACAATGTGAATCAGTTAAATGAATACAGTAACATGGATAGTACAGAGATATGCAGCAATTTATTTGAATATTTCTGTGAATAACACATATAGCAGATATCTGCTTGGAATTCATCAGACAGCTGTTTGCCAAGTCATTAATTCATTTCCTCATAGGCTGTTTTGTTCCACATAATAATGTACACTCTTCAACACTGAAATTAATGGACCCATCATTTGGATGAGATTTTAGCCATTTTACAACCACATGAAATTGCCAAAGTGGTTCAAAAGCAGTTTAATGTAAAACTTGATATCACAAAATTTAACAAGATACTAGAAAAACGAAAGAGAAATATTCCACTGACTGACATTGGATAATGTCTTCCTCATCCTCAAATGTCTTGGAATAAGCAGACAACAGCAGAAAATCACTGTTGTATCCCCGTTTCCAGACTCCTGCTGTTTCTCACTATTGTTAGTCATGCCAAATGTGATAGACGTGTGGCTTGATTTTTGTGTGTGTGTGTGTGTGTGTGTGTGTGTGTGTGTTTCTCTTCCTGGAGAAGATTCTGTCCCAAAGCTACAATGTGTAACAGTATTTTCATTGTGCCTGTCTGCAACTCAACAGGTCATCTTATGGTGAACAGCAATCTATCCCTTTCCTAATACTGTTTATATTCCAATCTGGAGTTTCCAGTGTTTGATAGATGTGTAAATACCTTACACTGGTTGTGTGCTCCAATATTTCTACCAAGTCCAGACTGCTTTACAGTTCACAGCCAGTGATAAAAAAACTATAGCACACAATGACCTAGGAGAGTTAGGAAATAATATTTTTAGCTGTTTGAACCAGGATTGGGAAGTGTGTCCTTCTTCCTCTTATTATGATGGGAAGCACCACTCCCAAAGGCATTTCAAAGCTACTGCTACTGCCACATCCCCCTGCCCCCAACTCCCCCTCGCCGGGGAGAAATTCATGTACCCCTACTGTCCGCACCTAGTGGAATCGCATGGGCAAATGTTACATCTGTTTTCAATGTGTTTGCACGTTGTAACACTAGTATTGATATTGTAAATGATTTGTACTGATTAATTCTGAGTAATGTAAAATGTGTTTATTCTTTATTATGAAATGTCTTTGACCTACTATAAAGAAGTAGACCCCCCCCCCCCCCACCCCATGAACCATGGACCTTGCCGTTGGTGGGGAGGCTTGCGTGCCTCAGCGATACAGATAGCCATACCATAGGTGCAACCACAACAGAGGGGTATCTGTTGAGAGGTCAGACAAACGCATGGTTCCTGAAGAGGGGCAGCAGCCTTTTCAGTAGTTGCAGGGGCAACAGTCTGGATGATTGACTGATCTGGCCTTGTAACACAAACCAAAATGGCCTTGCTGTGCTGGTACTGCGAACGGTTGAAAGCAAGGGGAAACTACAGCCATAATTTTTCCCGAGGGCATGCAGCTTTACTGTATGATTAAATGATGACGGCGTCCTCTTGGGTAAAATATTCCGGAGGTAAAATAGTTCCCCATTTGGATCTCCGGGCGGGGACCACTTAAGAGGACGTCGTTATCAGGAGAAAGAGAACTGGCGTTCTACAGATCGGACCGTGGAATGTCAGATCCCTTAATCGGGCAGGTAGGTTAGAAAATTTAAAAATGGAAAAGGATAGGTTAAAATTAGATATAGTGGGAATTAGTGAAGTTCGGTGGCAGGAGGAACAAGACTTTTGGTCAGGCGAATACAGGGTTATAAATACAAAATCATATAAGGGGTAATGCAGGAGTAGGTTTAATAATGAATACAAAAATAGGAGTACGGGTAAGCTACTATAAACAGCATAGTGAACGCATTATTGTGACCAAGATAGACACGAAGCCCACGCCTACTACAGTAGTACAAGTTTATATGCCAACTAGCTCTGCAGATGACGAAGAAATTGAAGAAATGTATGATGACATAAAAGAAATTATTCAGATAGTGAAGGGAGACGAAAATTTAATAGTCATGGGTGACTGAAATTAAAGAGTAGGAAAAGGGAGAGAAGGAAACATAGTACGTGAATATGGATTGGGGGTAAGGAATGAAAGAGGAAGCCGCCTGGTAGAATTTTGCACAGAGCACAACTAAAAACATTGCTATCACTTGGTTCAAGAATCATAAAAGAAGGTTGTATACATGGAAGAAGCCTGGAGATACTAGTAGGTATCAGATAGATTATATAATGGTAAGACAGAGATTTAGGAACCAGGTTTTAAATTGTAAGACATTTCCAGGGGCAGATGTGGACTCTGACCACAATCTATTGGTTATGAACTGTAGATTAAAACTGAAGAAACTGCAAAAAGGTGGGAATTTAAGGAGATGGGACCTGGATAAAGTGACAGAACCAGAGGTTGTACAGAGTTTCAGAGAGAGCATTAGGGAAGGATTGACAAGAATGGAAGGAAGAAATACAGTAGAAGAAAAATGGGTTGCTTTGAGAGATGAAATAGTGAAGGCAGCAGAGGATCAAGTAAGTAAAAAGACGAGGGCTAGTAGAAATCCTTGGGTAACAGAAGAAATATTGAATTTAATTGATGAAAGGAGAAAATATAAAAATGCAGTAAATGAAGCAGGCAAAAAGGAATACAAACGCCTCAAAAATGAGATCGACAGGAAGTGCAAAATGGCTAAGTAGGGATGGCTAGAGGATAAATGTAAGGATGTAGAGGCTTATCTCACTAGGGGTAAGATAGATACTGCCTACAGGAAAATTAACGAGACCTTTGGAGAAAAGAGAACCACTTGTATGAATATCAAGAGCTCAGATGGAAACCCAGTTCTAAGCAAAGAAGGGAAAGCAGAAAAGTGGAAGGAGTATATAGAGGGTCTATACAAGGGCGATGTACTTGAGGACAATATTATGGATATGGAAGAGGCTGTAGATGAAGATGAAATGGGAGATATGATACTGCGTGAAGAGTTTGATAGAGCACTGAAGGACCTAAGTCGAAACAAGGCCCCGGGAGTAGACAACATTCCTTTAGAACTTCTGACGGCCTTGGGAGAACCAGTCCTGACAAAACTCTACCATCTGGTGAGCAAGATGTGTGAGACAGGCGAAATACCCTCAGACTTCAAGAAGAATATAATAATTCCAATACCAAAGAAAGCAGGTGTTGACAGATGTGAAAATTACCAAACTATCAGTTTAATAAGTCACAGCTGCAAAATACTAACACGAATTCTTTACAGACGAGTGGAAAAACTAGTAAAAGCCGACCTTGGGGAAGATCAGTTTGGATTCCGTAGAAATACTGGAACACGTGAGGCAATACTGACCCTACGGCTTATCTTAGAAGCTAGATTAAGGAAAGGCAAACCTACGTTTCTAGCATTTGTAGACTTAGAGAAAGCTTTTGACAATGTTGACTGGAATACTCTCTTTCAAATTCTGAAGGTGGCAGGGGTAAAATATAGGGAGCGAAAGGCTATTTACAATTTGTATAGAAACCAAATGGCAGTTATAAGAGTTGAGGGGAATGAAAGGGAAGCAGTGGTTGGGAAGGGAGTGAGACAGGATTGTAGCCTCTCCCCGAAGTTATTCAATCTGTACATTGAGCAAGCAGTGAAGGAAACAAAAGAAAAATTCGGAGTAGGTATTAAAATCCATGGAGAAGAAATAAAAACTTTGAGGTTCGCCGATGACATTGTAATTCTGTCAGAGACGGCAAAGGACTTGGAAGAGCAGTTGAACGGAATGGATAATGTCTTGAAAGGAGGATATAAGATGAACATCAACAAAAGCAAAACGAGGATAATGGAATGTAGTCGAATTAAATCAGGTGATTTTGAGGGTATTAGATTAGGAAATGAGACACTTAAAGTAGTAAAGGAGTTTTGCTATTTGGGGAGCAAAATAACTGATGATGGTCGAAGTAGAGAGGATATAAAATGTAGACTGGCAATGGGAAGGAAAGCGTTTCTGAAGAAGAGAAATTTGTTAACATCGAGTATAGATTTAAGTGTCAGGAAGTCGTTTCTGAAAGTATTTGTGTGGAGTGTAGCCTGTATGGAAGTGAAAGATGGATGATAAATAGTTTAGACAAGAAGAGAATAGAAGCTTTCGAAATGTGGTGCTACAGAAGAATGCTGAAGATTAGATGGGTTGATCACATAACTAATGAGGAGGTGTTGAATAGGATTGGGGAGAAGAGAAGCTTGTGGCACAACTTGACTAGAAGAAGGGATCGGTTGGTAGGACATGTTCTGAGGCATCAAGGGATCACCAATTTAGTATTGGAGGGCAGCGTAGAGGGTATAAATCGTAGAGGGAGACCAAGAGATGAATACACCAAGCAGATTCAGAAGGATGTAGGTTGCAGTAGGTACTGGGAGATGAAGAAGCTTGCACAGGATAGAGTAGCATGGAGAGCTGCATCAAACCAGTCTCAGGACTGAAGACCATAACAACAACAACAACAACAACAACAAAGAAGTAGAGTTGTGTGAAATATTTACTCTTTGTGAGTTAAGTTCTTTGTATTAGTTGGAGGGCAATATCATTTAATTATGTATATTTTTTGTTAACTCCTTAATATGTTTAAGATTTTTTAAAATATGTCTGCTTGTAACTATGTAACAGCTGGTTCATACCTTGGGACTTTGCATTATGTAAAGTAAAACCAAGAGTAATTCCCCTCTGTAATGGAAGTGAGTTGACATGAGCCTGGGCGGCAACTGAGAGAGCATAGTATTGAGTCGGCAGCCAGTAACCGATGAATGAACAGTGCAGGTGCTGAGTGAGGCTTACAGTACTGCAATCGAGATGGAATGGCCTCAGATGTAATTTGTGGTTGAATGGGAAAGGCTCTAAAAATTATATTAATGACGCCAAGAAGAAGTAAATAGAGCTTATTAATGCCAACGTAACAGCCACATGCTCGCCACCACGACAGCGCAACCACTTCATCACACATACGAAAGGTCAGAACAGTATAACTGTATGAACCAGTAATTTTGTGTTTGGTTTTGCGAAATTATAATTCTAATATTGAAAAACTGTGTTTGAGGAATGAGTATGTCCTGTGCACTTATCCAAATAGGATACTCTCCTTGTAAGTGACGAAATCTGAGTGTCCTTTGTAAAAAGAACTAGTTAAATTCTTCATTTATACAATAATGTCTGGAATTCAATGAGAAATTAATAATATGTTGTTGATTAAATTAACTATTGCATAGGCAAAGAAAGGCATTCAAAGAGAGACGTATTACAAAGCTTGAAGAGCTTCATATTGCTTTAAATGTGTGTGTCAAAGTTTTGTGCTAGTACACTTAATGTGCTTGGTAAAATTACCTGTTTCACATGTAGGTAAAAACAAACTCTTTTTGTCTGATCATTTTGAATCTTAACTATGAACTGAACTTAAATATGAAACCAGGCAAGAGTATTACCTGGGGAAAAGAGTTTTAATGTTCATTTGCTTTAAAAAGTGTCAGTAAAATTCACTTGCTTCACAAGTGGTATCAAAAAGCAGTTTAGATGTTGATGGAAACTGAACTTTCACTTGAAGTCATGTTTAAAGTAATAGAGAGTATTGTCAATGCTAGTAGTGCTGAAACATTGCAAGATTAAAGCTCTCAAGCGAGGGCGTAATCTGACTTTTACCATAATACCACATTGTTTCTGGAAGTGTGTATAGTTTGCTCATATGATGAAAAGACAGTTTATGGGATTACATTTCATTCTTTTATATCAGAAAGAAATTAATCTGAATAGTTCTTTTGCAACCAGAGAGACCTGAAGTGATTATTGAAAGAATAAATTTAAAAGGTTTGTATACAGTCCTTTCTTATAGCATATGTACTCTAAATGTGTGTTAATCAAGCTGGGCTACTATCATGTGCTATTTTGTCTTGTGCGAGTTCTGAAAAACAAGTTTGGGCTGAATTAGTTAAAGGTGGAGGTAATGACTGTGATATATGAAAGGAAAGGTCTCAATTGTAATTCTATGACTGTTATCTGTGAAAGTGATTACTGCTACTACCCACTTTGTAGTTCATCCAGTTGTGTGTATTCATTGCACTTCACTAATCAGAAATTAACGAAAATTCCTCTTGCAATAGTAAGAACAGATTCTTTCAGAATAATGTTTTCACATTATTATGCCTAATTAGGCTGACAACCGTATTAGTATTTCATTTACCAATCATCTGTTACTGAAATTTCTTGCCAAATTTAGTCTTTCTGCAATCTGCCAACTACTATCATTATGAAGTTAAAGTTCAATGCCCTTTCTTCTGTTAGGAAAAACATAGTCAAATCCAAAACTCCTCTCAGAGGGTAACACCTACTGCATGCTTAGGCCATATTTGATACCAATAGTCCGTGGTTGTGTTGTGTGTAACCTCCTTGTGACACTGAAAGTCCTGTTATTGAGAAACTGTGTAGTTCACGCATTATCGCGACGCCAGTAGTGTTATATGTGGCTTTTCCCGTGACAGGACTATTTGTTCTGTTGGGGTATAGGTGTTATAACGTCATGTGTCTGAGGTGGGATGTGGGAATCAGCCCAGTATTTACCTAGGTGGATATGGAAAACCATCCAAAAAATACATCCAGGCTAGTTGGCACACCAGCACCTGTCATTAATCCGCAATCTAGATTCAACCTGGAGCTATTGCAGCTCCCTCTGTACCAGAAGTGGAGGTCTGAATGCACTCAGCTATGCGAACGGGTCTGCATTAAACTGTAAAGCACATTTGTTGTTGCTATGGTATTCAGTTCAAAACCTGATTTGAAGCAGCTCTCCATGCTGGCCTATCCTGTGCAAGTCTCTTCATCCCTACGTAACCACTACAAGCCTACATCCATTTGTTATTTGAACTACTCATTTAATTCCCAGCATTTTTCTGTAGTCTCACATTTCTAAGCTTCTATTCTGTTCTTTCTGAACTGTTTATCATCAATATTTTATTTCTGTACAGGGGTAAACTAAAGACAAATTCTTTCAGAAAAGACTTCCTAACACATTAAGTTTATATTCAATGTTAAGGGGCTCCGGAAAGGCTCAAAATCATGAAAAGTTCAATTTTTACTTTTTTGCGTTTTCTGACTCTGCAGACTATTACCTTTTAATAGATACGAGGTGTGGCTAGAAAAAAACCGGACTAGTACTGGTGAAACAATAAAACGAATGCAATAAGGCTGAAAGTCGCGTGGCCTGTCACGTGACTCTCGCTCCGCCTACTGCTCGAGTTTCATCTGCCTCCTGCACTCAGTCTACCCATGGCGTCTGTTTTAAGTAGTTGACGTTTTGTCTGTGCATCGGAAAATGTTGAGTGTACAGAAAGAACAGCATGTTAACATCAAATTTTGTTTCAAACTAGGAAAATCTGCAAGTGAAACGTTTGTAATGTTACAACAAGTGTACGGCGATGATTGTTTATCGCGAACACAAGTGTTTGAGTGGTTTAAACGATTTAAAGATGGCCACGAAGACACCAGTGATGACACTCGCACTGGCAGACCATTGTCAGCAAAAACTGATGCAAACATTGAAAAAATCGGTAAACTTGTTCGACAAGATCGCCGCTTAACAATCAGAGCAGTGTCTGAGTTAACAGGAGTTGACAAGGAAAGTGTTAAACAGATTCTTCATGAAAGTTTCAACATGAACAAAGTGTGTTCAAAAATGGTTCCAAAGTGTCTCACAATTGAACAGAAGGAACGCCGAAGAATGATTTGTTCTGACATCCTGGAAAACATTGAAAGTGATCCCACCTTCTTACAAAATGTTATTACTTGCGATGAATCGTGGTTTTTTACTTACGATCCCGAAACTAAACGCCAATCGATGCATTGGAAAACTCCTGGTTCTCCACGACAAAAAAAAGCACGAATGTCAAAATCGAAATTCAAGGCAATGATGATTGTTTTTTTTTGACGTCAAAGGGATTGTGCACATTGATTGGGTACCAGAGGGACAAACAGTGAATCAGCATTACTACATTAGCGTCCTGGCTACCCTACGTGAGCGAGTACGGAGAAAACGGAACGATTTGTGGAGAAAAGAGTCATGGATCCTTCACCAAGACAATGGCCCAGCTCACAGTGCATTGTCAGTGAAGACGTTTTTGGCAAAACACAACATTCCCATCTTAGATCATCCACCCTACTCACCTGATTTGGCCCCCTGTGACTCTTTTCTTTTCCCTAAAGTCAAGTCAGCTTTGAAAGGAACTAGATTTGAGACTGTTGAAGCAGTAAAAGAAAAAGTGGCGGAAGTAATGTATGGACTTACCGAAAATGATCTGCAGCATTGCTACGAACAGTGGAAAATTCGTATGGAGCGGTGTAGAGACCGAGGAGGAGAGTACATTGAAGGAGATAACATGAAATTGTAAATAATTGTAAATAAATGTTTTTTCCAGCATCAGTTTGGTTTTTTTCTAGCCGCACCTCGTATATAATTTATTCAATTCCGAAGACTACAACTATTTTTAAATTTTTTTTGAAATGTGTTCTACATGGGCGTGACCCACTGTGGCGGTGTTAAACTGCTGTCAAATGGTGTTATTATTAACGTCCGTGTTCATCAGGTACATTTTAGGGATTTGAGATAAAGTATGTGTTGCGGCTAACCTTGTTTTCAGAGACTTAGCAGCACCTGAACTGTTGAAAAAGTGTATTCACGGAAAAACTCAAAACCTCAATGAAAGTGTAAATAGTGTTATATGGTCGAGAATCCCCAAGACTGTATTTGTTGGAATAGAAACACTTCACTTTGGTGTGTATGATGCTGTTGCGACTTTCAATGATGGCACCAATGTAAGGTGCAAGGTATTTAGAAATATGGGAATGAAGATAAGTTCTAACATGGTACGAGCGATGCTTGCTTTAGACAAGGAACGCCTTCGGGCTGCAGACAGGGCTGTAAAGAGTCTAGAAATACAAGCAAGAGTAAACAGGAGGAGGAACAAGAGGAAGCCGGAGGAGGAGTTTGCAGAGGATGAAGATAATCCATCCTATGGACCTGGAATGCACTAAAAAGTTAATCCAATCTTTGTCACTCGATTCCCAAAACTTTTATTTTCTCATACTAATTACATGTTTTCTAAGGATCTTCCAAACATATTTGTTTCAAACTTTCAGTAAATGTTACACAGTACCTTCTGCATAATTTAACACAGCCTTTTTCCAAAAAACTGTATATTTTTGAATATATAAATAAAAAATTGCAAAAAAAGTTGTGAATTTTCATTACAATTGAAAAAAAATCATCTTTAATAACTGAACTAAAATTTTGTAAAATCCCTGTGTTAAGTTGTAGCCCATATTCCAATAAATAATCTGTAAAAAGTTCAACTTCCTACCTCAAATACTTTGTGAGGAAAGATGTAATTTATAAGCGTTATTTTAACATTGCAAGTATAGGGCGTTCCGGAGCCCCTTAACAAATCCCTCTTTTTCAAAAATGCTTTTGTTGTTATCGCCAAGACTTCAATTTATATCGTCATCATTTTAGCCATCGTCAGTTGCATTGCTGCCCAAATATCAAAACTCATTTACGGCTTTTAGTAGCTCATTTTTTAATCTAATTCCCTCAGTATTAATTCAACTGTATTTCATTACCCTTGTTTTACTTTCGTGATGGTCATCTTGTAACCTATTTTTAAGAAACTAACAATTCCATTCAATGGTTCCTCCAAAAGTCCTTTGGTGTCTTTAACTGAATTATACTGTCATCAGAAAATCTCAAATATTTTTATTTCTTTTCCTTGAACTTTAATGTCCTTTCTAAATTTGTCCTTGGTTTTCTTTACTGCCTGTTCAAGGTACAGATTGAAGCTGAATGTGAAGACTGAATACCACTGGGGGCAGCTGAAACCCTGTCTCACTCCTTCTTCACTGCACCTCCTCTTTCATATCCTTTGACTAGTAAATTGCAGTCTGGTTTCCAAACAAGTTGTAGACAATCTTCCACTCCCTGTAGTTTACCCCTGCCACCTTAGCAGAGGGAGAAATTACAATGAGAATCCCACAGCACTTGGTCACTGGCCCACTACTGTTCTTATTTTACATTAACAATCTGTCATTTTATTTGAATCCAGAGACAGAATTAGTCCTGTTCCCACATAATACAAGCATACTTGTGAAGCCAAGCAAAGAAGCATCAACACAGAAATGAGTAAATGACATTTTTCTGAAAAATATGGAATGGTTTTGCATTAATCAGCTAGCCTTAAACTAAAAAAAAAAATCAGTTTATTCAATTTTGTACTGTCAAAATTATCCCACCTCCTATTCACATAATATATTTATAAGAAATTATAAACAGGGTAGAAAACTGTAAATTATAACGTGTCCATATTGATGAAAACTTAAACTAAAAAAACCACATAGTAGAGCTGCTAAGACATTTAGGTTTGACTACTTTTTCCATAAAAATAACTGCAAAATTTGTGGCTACAGAAGCCAGTAAGTTGACAAATTTTTCATATTTTCTATTCATTAATGTCATAGAATAACATTCTGGGATAACTCCTCGCTCAAGCAAAAGGTATTGATTAAATAAAGGAAAGTAATTACAAGCATGTGGGGAGCTCACACGTGTCCCATCTTGCAGGTACCAGTAGCTCTTTAAGCAGCTGTGAATATTAATCACAACCTCACAGTACATTAATTCACTTATGAAATCTGTCACCAGGAATCCATCAAAGTTCAGCAGCAATAGAGATATTCAAAATGATAAGAAAAGAAAGAAAAATGATCTTCATTACCCTTTTAAGAAATTAACTTTGGCACAGAAAGGGGTGAAATATGCAGTTATAAAACTCTTCTCGTGCAAATAATGTGTCCGACAGGTAGCAGAGTGTTTTCAAATTTAAAAAATAACAAAACTAAATAAAAAAGACCCTGTAGAGAGACCATATGAATATTGTTATTATTTTCATGTATTTAAGTGTTCTATATTTTCCCGATCATAAAGTTGAGTCTGATCGATTGCACATGTATTAACTATAACTATTCCAGTCAACAGTGTCAAAAACTTTCTCTAAATCTTCCATGTACTTACATTTCTCCAAAACACAACCTGATCTTCCCCAATGTCGGTTTCTACCAATTTTTCCGTTCTTTTGTAAATAATTCATGTCAGTATTTTGTAACCATGACTTGTTAAATTGATAGTTCTGTAATATTCATATCTATAGGCACATGCCACTTTTTAACTGGAATTATTACATTCTTCCTGAATGTCTGAAGGTATTTCACCTATTTCCTACATCTTGCACACCAGATAAAGTAGTTTTGACATGGATAACTCTCCCAAGCACCTCAGTAATTCTGAGAGAATGTTGTCTGATTCAGAGTCCTTGTTTCAGGTTAAGTCTTTCAGTGCTCTGTCAAATTCTATTTACAGTAACATATCTTCCATCTCATTTTCCTTTCTATAATATTGACTTCAATTTCATTTCCCTTGTGTAGCTCATTTTAAATATTCATTACGTCTTCAGCAGGTGACATCAACTTTCCCTTGAATTTGCAGAGCTCCTCCAAATTGTTTTGCTATATGTGATACCTAACTGCTGAGTTGAATACAGTATTAGTCAACTATTAAGTAACTTGCACTGTGTGTGTGTGTGTGTGTGTGTGTGTGTGTGTGTGTGTGTGTGTGTGTGTGTGTTGGTGTCATGTAAGATGTAACACCCCTTTTATTTCACGAACAGTTACACATACCAAAATGTGGTTTTTTGCAAATGTTAAGAGTGTTGAAGGGCATGTATGTTTTTGTTTGGTTAATGTTTTTAGTGCTGGTATGAACTGAGGTACTGAATTAAATTATTATTATTTTTTTTTTTTTTTAAATCAAACCATCTACTTTTTATAACTGCACTCAATACTTCTTGAGGAGGTAATTACAGTGATATAGCATTTGTTAATGTTGATGTTGAAGCCTGTCACAAAAAAATTCACAAAATGTCCTAGAATGTGAGAGCATGATGGTTGGAAATAGTATTTGCAGTACAAACACTGTCAAGTAGGCATTTCAGACGAGACTGCATAGCTGTATACCATAAAGTAGGCTTGCAATATGAGAATAAAGCTTTATTTTCCCTTGAACCAACTTACAACCTAGATGCAGGTTCACTATGAACACTGTATATGGAAATATGACATAGGCTAGCATCTAGCATATCAATATGCTGCAGAAAGCAACTTCTGAATTAAACATCTAAATGTTAGAAGGAATATATGACCCCTCTCTTCTGTACATGGCTGTGAGCTGCTTAGAGGTAAAATGCATGCTGTTGGACAACTGTCTCTACCTACACTGCTATAAATTATATCATACAGGATACATTTGTTAAACTAAACATTTCATTAAAAGTACTTCAGTGATCACCAGTACATTGCAAAATAAATATTCTTCACTCGAAAAATTGTTTCATGCTGAATGTTAGCACATAAAGACAGTGTGTACGAATGTCCATTTAGAATGCCTGAGGTAGAGTCAGGTCCCACAATGTAATTACCTATGACAACCCACCTTACGTTTACACTCCATGGTCACTGATGTTGAACCTGAGGAAGCTAGTGTGGATTTTTCGCCGCCCAGTAGTGGATGTTATGCAAATTTGCATTACTGTGGTTAGTAAATGTTGCTTCATCAATAAAGAGCACATGTTGCAAAAAATGTAGGGCCATCTCGGTTGCTGAAGGGAAAACCAATAAAATTCTGTACGATGTTTGAAATACACAAAAGTAAAGTGCCTAATGAAGTGATAGATGATGAGGATGGAAACTCTGTTGATGCAGACTGTGAATGTCACTTGTCTGGCTGATTCCATATTCCTTGGCAATATGTCTCGTACCACTGTGTGGATTCATTAGTGTTGTAGCTAGAACAGCTTCTTTGTGCTGTCTGTCAGTTGCAGTCCTCTTTCTCATTCTCTTTCTGATATTCAAGCAGCCTGCCCGAACCAACTTCTTAATAATTCGTGCATTGGACACTGGCTATCTGGATATATAGCCCTATACCACTGTACTGTTTTTATGGCATTTCTTTTACAGTTACTGTATAAAATTAGCATATCTAACTTCTCCTCATTGTTGTATGTCTGCACACTATGAATGTTGAAGCAGAAATGAGTGGCCTAGTGGCCTGCAGTGCAGGTAAGTAAACAGGCAAATGTGTTGACATTCTGTCACAGCGTAGCACGAGAGCTCTACTTGGCAGTGTTTGCACCACTAATGTCAATTACGGCCAACGTGCTCTCAAATTCTATGACGTTTCTTTAATTTTTGTATGACACGTTTCAATGACAACATTAACAAATGCTATATCACTGTAATTGTCTTCTCAAGAGTTATTAAATGCAGTTATAAAAGGTATACAGTTCCATTTAAAAAATACTTGCTTCAATATCTCCATTGACACCAGCACTAAAAACATTAACCAAACAAAAAAACACATGCCCCTGAATACTCTAAAATTTGCTGAAAACTGCATCAATATGTGTAACCTTTCGTGTAATAAAAGGGGTGTTATGGCTTATGTGATTCACCCTGTATGATGACTGTTACTCAGACACACACATGGTGCATGTGGTATCAGTGAGTGTGCTGTCCATATATAGAACAAGAAAGGCACACAATCTATCTGAGTTTGACTGAGGGCATACTGTGATGGCTCAGAGGCTTGGCATGAGAATTTTGGAAAGTGCTTGACTTGACGAGTATTCAAGGAGTGCTGTGATGAGTTCTTCAACATGTGGTGAAACCATGTCCACCGTCATGAGGTTGGGCGGCCACCCTCACTACAGATGTTGAGCATCGTATGCTGGGCAGAACTGTCAACAGACTTTAATGCTGGACAGATTACAAGTGTGTCTGAACATAAAGTGCACTGAACGCTCCAAAGGATGGGCCTCCACAGCCAACGACACATGCACGTTCTGATGTTACCACCATGACATTGGCAACAACAACTGAAATGGGCATGTGACCATTGGCACTGGATGTTGGCGCTGTGGCAGAGCATTGCATGGTCTGATGAATCCCGATACCTTCTTCATCATGCCAATGGGAGAACATGAATCCAATATCTTCCAGGGGAACAGCTCCTTGACACCTGTACTGAGAACCGACACAAGCTGGCAGCAGCTCCATTATGCTCTGGGGAACATTCACATGGGCATCCATGGGTCCAGTGAAGCTCATGCAAGGCACAATCACAGCTAAAGAGTATCACACACTGGTTGCAGACCAAGTACACCCTTTCACGATGATCGTATTTCCTGACAGCAGTGGCATTTTACAACAGGGAATGCGCCATGTCACAAGGCCAGGAGTGTGATGGAACAGTTTTAGGAACACAGTGGTGAGTTCCAATTGATCTGCTGGTCCCCAACTCAACAGATCAGAACTTGGCATCAGACCTTATTGACCACCCTCCCCAGAATTTACGGGAATTGGGTGACTTGTGTGCAGATGTGCTGCCAACTCCCTCCAGTGACTCACCATTGCTTCCATGCCATGATGCATTGCTGCTGTTATACGAGCCAAAGATGGACATATAGACTATTAGGTAGGTGGTCATACTTTTGGGGCTGATCATTGTATGAGAGGGTAAAAAAAAAAAGGGTGGAGCTTGTGTAGTACACATTTCTTCCGCTAGGCTTGTATAGCACAACTCATTACCAGTTCAGTGCTGCCTGTGTTGTCAACCTGGCTTGTTCTGTTCATTCCCAGCGACTGTTTTTGCTAGTGCTGTTTTGTTATTGTTTAGTTTCTTCTGATGGCAGGTGAACAATGTGCAGCTGTGAAATTTTGTTTTGTACTTGGTAAAAATGCTGCTGAAATTGTTTTAATGTTGAAAACACCTTACCAAGATGATGCTATACAAAAAACTAAAGTGTACGAGTGGTTTGCTCAATCTAAAAATGGTGACATGTCTATTGATGACAAATCGCATTCTGGACATCCATCAACTGCCCAAATCGTCAAAAATATTGAAAAAACTTGAAAGATTAAGCTGAAAGACCGTTGACAGACAACTGATGAACTGTCAGTGATTAGTGGATCTTGGAGCTCGGTTCAACGAATTTTAACAGAAAATTTGGGAATGACAAGGATTGCTGTCAAGTTTGTTCCTCAGGTTCTGACTGGCAATCGAAAGGAATGTCGAGTTGAAACATGTTGTGCTTTGAAACAGCAGCTTGAAACAGATCCAGATTTTCTGTCAAAGGTCATTACTGGTGAGGAGTCAATGTGCTATGGGTACAGCCAAGAAGTAAAGCTACTGTCAAGCCAATGGAAGACATCTTCACCACCCCATTCAAAAAAATGTTGTCAAGTCAATAAAACATCAAAACAATGCTGATTTGCTTTTTTGATGCGAAGAGCGTACAGTATAACCCCGTTTATATGTTCCCGGAATCAATGTTTTCCCGCCATTTACGACATTTTTTTTTATCGGTCCTCTCAAATTTCCTATGCCCACAATGTTAATTTGCACCTGATTTAGCATCAACATATTTATAATTTTCCCCCAATTTATGCATTATGAAAAAATGTTTGTGGACAAAATATGTCGGCCATCCAGTAGTGTTTACAAATATTAAGTGGTTAAGTTTCTTGACACGAGGGCACTCTACTCAGCAGATTTGAACTGGTAAACGAGTAAAAGTTATAACAATTTGTGCCATATCTCTTGCCGCTGCCAAGTTCTAATGGTGTGGTGGCTGATGGGAGTAACTAGGTTCATTTGAATGAAGATAACGTGACCAATCATAACCATTTCCAAACTGTCTCTACTGCGCAAATGCAGTTTCGTGATTGTCGAACCATATTTAGCGTGTTTCAGCATATGGCCACATGGAGCGCTAGTTGACACAGTCATTCACTTTGTGTTGCTCAGATGTTTTTAGTGTAAACACAGTGCTGGTTACGTATTATATTCATGCTGGGCAAAACGTGTTTCGAGAATTTATTCTCATTGTCAAGTGCAGTATTTACGAATGTATTTTTTGTGATGTTACACAAACAAACAATGAGAGTGATAGTTTGCATGTGTGAGTGTGGTTTTCTACATAACTAATGAGGCACAGTACCTGATAACCTCAAAAAGACAACTACAGTACAAGAGACGCAGAATGACACATATTCAAACACCATACAAAACACACATTTGCACTTGACAACGACAAAAATTTCTCAAAACTCGTCACACTGAGCATGACAAAATACATAACTAGTGCAGTATTTCATTATTGTATCAATATAATAGAGGGAAACATTCCACGTGGAAAAAATATATCTAAAAACAAAGATGATGTAACTTACCAAACGAAAGTGTTGGTATGTTGATAGGGACACTAAACAAACACAAACACACACACAAAATTCAAGCTTTTGCAACCCATGGTTGCTTCCTCAGGAAAGCGGGAACCTTCCCTCTATCCTGATGAAGCAACCGTGGGTTGCGAAAGCTTGAATTTTGTGTGTGTTTTTGTGTTTGTTAGTGCCTCTAACAACATACCAACGCTTTCGTTTGGTAAGTTACATCATCTTTGTTTTTATGATGGTATCAGTTTCATAACTTTCAAAAAATGGAAAGTCCACTATGGATTAACAACATTAGGGACTC
Source organism: Schistocerca nitens (assembly GCF_023898315.1). Taxonomy (NCBI): domain Eukaryota; kingdom Metazoa; phylum Arthropoda; class Insecta; order Orthoptera; family Acrididae; genus Schistocerca; species Schistocerca nitens. The sequence continues at coordinate 216,401,532 of NC_064620.1, read as the reverse complement.
ATCTCTGTTAAAAGACATCGTGCTGTACATCCTGAGCGGCATGTAAAAATGTGTAACTGCCGGACCACATGCATGGTGAACAGTGTCTTTTTACAAATATTTACAAGCTGTGGAGCACACAGTATACAAAACTTTCACATAGAAAGGAGATCTCTCATAACAATGTTTCCATTGGCCTTTTTTTGTACTATCATAACAAACATAAGACTACCATGTTTAGCATAATCACCGATACAACCAGCAGTTAGATACACCCATGTATCCTTCGCAAACATGAATTCCTATCTCTTTAGGTGAAGTTGGAGAATGTCTTGAATGTTCAGTCAGTAAATATTATTTCTGTTTTTATATAACATTAAACGAAATCATATTTTAATGATTTGTCATTATCTGTATCCATATTCAATGCACTAAATTGGCTAGATTGTGGCTTTTCGCTATATCTGTCAACATGAAGATTAATTAATTGCCATGCACTAGTAAGAGTGGAAGGCTTCTTACTGCAGTTGCCAAAAATTTAAACTGATTGATAACACGCTTATCATTTTATGTCTTGTCTTTGTTTAATTTTATAAATACATTAAGAAAAAAGAAAAGAAAAAAATTACATTTCAACTTCAAAGTTGCATCATTAAATTAAAACAGTAATCAAACAATGGAAAATCCAGGATAGAATGTAGCAATATTATGAAAAGGAAAGTTGCTACTCACTGCATAATGGAGATGCAGAGTTGCAGAGAGATACAACAAAAAGATTGTCACAAATAAAGCTTTCAACCAGTAAGGCCTTCGTCAAAAACGGACGACAGTCATTCTCTCTCTCTCTCTCTCTCTCTCTCTCTCTCTCTCTCTCTCTCTCTCACACACACACACACACACACACACACACACACACACACACTGTAATAACACTGTTCACGTTTACGTCGCACTTCACTTGGCGTAGACCGGGACTGTGCCCTAGGCATGCTCGATGTTAACTGACTGGGCACGGCCCGTGCTGCCTGAGTTATTGTTGTTATTGTTGTTGTTGTTGTTGCTATGCCGGCAGAGGTTGCGTCCGAATTCTCGTGTGCCCTCTGGTGGATGGGATTCTACTTGCTGCAACTACCGTCCGTGACGCGCCGTGCTGATGTGCGCCTCCCGCGATCTTTCTGGTGGCTACTGCACTCCTCCTCCTTCGGGGGGTGAAGCCACTGTGATCCACTGCGTCGGGAGGTGGAGCGTCGGGCAGGAGCGATGACCTCCACATCCATTGGAAGGCCGGAGTCGAGGAGATCAGCCAATCTTCGAGCCGGAACCTTCGAATACGGCTGGAAGTGACCCACATGAAGAGGCCCCCGTCGTCCCACCACCGGAGCCCAGGACAGAACGGGCGACAAGCTGTCGAACTCTGGATCCTGTGCCACCCCGGGAGGGGCAAGACCCAGTGGCGGGGACAATGGGGAAGGGACGACCACAGGTGAGCCAGCCTCCTGAGAAACCGGGCCTGCGAGGGGGGCCGGCTCTCGCTGGGGCATCTCGAACGATGGTGATGCCGGTGCTGGAGCTACTGGAGGCTGCCACAGCTGAGAACCATCGCAGTGCGGCAGAGTCACAGCGGGGAGAGGCGGTAACGTCCCCTGAGAAACCAACACGGGTGCCGGCAATGGGGAAGCCGGTGTCCGAGAGGTTGGAGGGTGGGTGCCCAAACGTGGACGTAGCTGATTTTGGTGACGATGTACCACCCGGTCCCCTGCCTGCAAGGTATAGAGCCGGCGGCCATTTCGGCGCAGGACCACTGCCGGTATCCAATGTGGATTGTGACCAAACCCACGTGCCCAGACTGACATACCCAGTGGAAAGCCAGGTACTCTGTTTTGCGAAGACTGGCGAGGACCAGGCCGGAGGAGATGCAGCAGAGTCCTAGGTTGGCGCCCATGGAGGAGCTCTGCGGGGCTGCGTTCGCCCATTGGTGTGGTCCGGTATGCCGTCAGGAAAAACGTCAATGCCTCCTCCGCAGGAAATTCATGCACATACTTTTTCATCTGCGTCTTAAATGTGCACACCATGCGCTCGGCTTCCCCATTCGATTGTGGATGGAAGGGGGGAGAGCAAACGTGTCGAATACCGAAGCACCTACAAAAATCCTGGAAGGTCTGCGAAATAAACTGCGGTCCATTGTCCGAGACCAGGGTGATTGGCAGACCTTCCACAGAAAAGATTTTTGCTAGTGCCTGGATTGCAACTTCTGAAGTGGTTGAAGAGCAGCGAACCACATATGGGAATCGGGAATAAGACAATGAGCCAAAAGCCATTGAGAAACGGGCCCGCAAAATCGATGTAAACATGTTCCCATGCTTGGGTTGCCGGCGGCCAGGAAGAGAACGGTGCCCTGGGAGATACCTGTTGGCTCGCACACTGGGAACAGGCAGCCACCAAGTGCTCAATTTCTCTGTCAATACCGGGCCAGTACACATGTCTGCGAGCCAAGGTTTTAGTACAGGAAACACCCCAGTGCCCCACATGTAATAACGTGAGGACCTCCCTTCGTAAACTGGCAGGAACAACCACGCGAGGAGCTGTATCATCGGTAGCCAGAAGGAGAACTCCTTCCAAGACGGAGAGGCAGTCTTGTACAATAAAATAATTACAAAGAGGGTCCGAGGCCCGGCCTGGAGGGCGGGATGACCACCCCTGCTGAATGAGGCGAACTACTTGCCGGAGAACCGGGTCAGCTGCCGTTTCCCTGGCGACTCTAGAACTAGTGATCGGGAAGCCATCAACCGCTTGGCGGGACGCCACATCCAAACGAAAACACATAATCTCTTCTCGATCGAACTTAGGATCCGGGCCAACCGGAAGACGGGAAAGAGCATCGGCATTGGCATGCTGTCCGGTAGGGCGAAAATGAATGTCATAATGGTACTTAGAGAGGAACAAGGCCCAGCGCTGTAGTCTGTGGGCCGCCCTATCCGGAATCTGAGAGGCGGGGCCAAATAACGATATTAACGGCTTATGGTCAGTGATTAACTGAAACTTCGTGCCATACAAGAAAGGGTGAAACTTGGTAACAGCGGAGACAATGGCCAAAGCCTCTTTTTCCACCTGGGAGTAATGGGACTGCGTGGGACTAAGAGTTTTAGACGCAAACGCCTGTGGTTGCTCGGAACCATCTGCGTTGCGATGGGCCAGGACCGCCCCCACCCCATACTGCGAAGCATCTGTAGCCAGGACCAACGGGGGTCAAAAGTAGCCAAACAAGGCGCTGACGTGAGGAGGCCCTTCAACAAGTTGAACGCTCGCTCGCATGCAGGCGACCAATCAAAAGGAACACCCTTGCGCAGAAGGCAGTACAGGGGGTGGGCTATGGTGGAAGCCCTGGGAATGAACCGGTGGTAATATGCTATCTTGCCTAAAAAAGCTTGTAACTCTTCCAGCGAAGCGGGCCGAGGAAGGTCGACAATACCTTGGACCAAACTTCCTAGTGGCTGGACGCCGTGCTGAGAGATGGTGTAGCCCACATACTCAATGGACGGTTGGAAGAAGTTTGACTTATGCAGGTTGCAACGCAAGCCCACAGACCTGAATTTGAGAAAGAGGGTGCGAAGGTTGTGCAAGTGTTCCGTCATGCTGCGGCCTGTGACAATTATGTCATCCAGGTAATTAATACAATGAGGGATTGTTGACGTGACGTGCTCAAGATAGCACTGGAATATCGCCTGGGCACTGGATATTCTGAAGGCCAACCGCTGATATTGGAAAAGGCCAAACGGGGTGTTGACGACCGCCAGCCGTTTGGAGTCCTCATCAAGTGGTATCTGATGATAAGCCTCCGAAAGATCGATTTTCGAAAAATATTGGCCTCCCGCCACGGCAGAGAACAATTCATCAGCACGAGGCAAAGGATAGGTGTCCACCACCAATTGGGAATTAATGGTGGCCTTGAAATCGCCACAAAGACGTAATTTTCCCAAGGGCTTCCTTGCAATAAAGAGGGGCGAAGCCCACTCACTAGAAGAAATGGAAAGAACGACCCCTAGGGCTGTCAGCCGGTCTAGCTCTTCCTTTACCTGAGGGCGGAGAGCCAAGGGGATCTGCCTCGCGCATAGAAAACGCGGGCAAGCCGACGCCTTCAACGTTAAGTGAGCTTCAAAATCTGAAACACGCCCCAGGCCCTCCTCAAAGATATCTGGAAAGTCTGAGATCAAAGATTCCAATGATTGATAGGGAATGTCTTCGGAGACCAACTATATGGTGTCAGCAATAGAAAAACCGAAAGCTTGAAAGGCATCCAGGCCAAAAAGGTTAGCGGAGCTTGCGTCACTGACAACAATAAAAGTAATAGGCCGAGTGACTGATTTGCAAGTCACATCGGTAGTGAATTGACCCAGTAGGGGAATGAACTGTTTACCATAACCGCGTAGACGCCGGTAAACTGGCGCCAACGGGGGCGATCCAAGGTCGGAATAAGTTTGTGCATTCAACAACGAAACTGCCGCGCCCGTATCTACTTGCAGTTGTAACCGGCGCGACAGAACCGACACCTCGATAAAGAGTTTGCGTGCCAATGCGTCGGGAGCCTGGCCCGATGAAACTTCCTGAATGTCAACGTCCATGTCCTCTGTACCTGCTTCCTTCGATTCTTTTGAGGCTGAGCGGCAAACTTTAGCAATGTGACCTTTTTTATTACATTTGCGACAAACGGGCCAACGCTGGGGGCACTCTGACCGATCATGATGTATATAGCACGACGCACAGGACGGCTACAGGGGCCAGCGGCTGGAATTCTGTTTACGCGCCGTGCGGGAGCGGCCGTAACGGCCGGATTGTACCGCTCGCATGTCGTCCACCCCGGACGCAGTGGACGCGGCCGTGCCGCCCTGAACCGCCGCGACGCCGCATCACGCTTCCAGCTGTTGACCTGCGGTGTGAGAGACTTCATAGGATTCAGCAATGGACAGGACTTCCTCGAGGGAAGGGTCTTCCAACTGCAGGGCCTGTTGCCAGACCTCCCTATCAGGGGCCGAACGAACAATGACGTCGCGTACCATAACGTGGGCATACGACTCTCGCGACTGCTCCGTGACAAAATGACACTTGCGACTAAGACCATGCAGGGTAGCGGCCCACGCCCGGTAAGACTGATGGGGCTGTTTCTTGCATTGATAGAACTCGACCCTAGCTGCCACAACATGCGTGCTGCGGCGATAATATGAAGACAGCAATGAACACAGTGCGTCAAAAGACAAGGACGAGGGTTCCTGCAACGGCGCTAGCTGCCGCAAAACTTGATACAGCGAGGGAGATATCCAAGACAAGAAGAGAGCACGACATACCTCCGCATCGGCAACATGAAACGCCTGGAAATGCTGCCGAAGGCGATGTTCAGATGCGTCCCAATCCTCCGCCTTCTCGTCATACGGGGGAAAGGGAGGAGGGAACGGCGCTGGAGCAGATTGCATGGAGAGCAACACTGGAAGCACTTGTTTCATGGTGGCCATGAGCTCCGTCTGCCGCTCAACCAAAACCCGCACTAAATCCTCCATGCCGTGGAGAAGCTGCGAAACCGGAACAACGACGCAACACGCGAAAGAACGACCCTACTCGTCGCCAATTGTGTAATAACACTGTTCACGTTTACATCGCACTTTACTGGGCGTAGACCGGGACTGTGCCCTAGGCATGCTCGATGTTAACTGACTGGGCACAGCCCGTGCTGCCTGAGTTGTTGTTGTTGTTGCTACACCGGCAGAGGTCGCATCTGAATTCTCGCTTGCCCTCTGGTGGACGGGACTCTACTTGCGGCAACTACCGTCCGTGACGGGCCGTGCTGATGTGCGCCTCCCGCGATCTTTCTGGTGGCTACTGCACACACACACACACACACACACACACACACACACACACACACACACACACACACACAAACGCAACTCACACACACAATTGCAGTCTCAGGCAACTGAAACCACAATGCGAGCAGCAGCACCAGGAGATTATGGGAGTGACAACTGGGTGGGGGTAAGGAGGAGGCTGAGGCAGGGAGGGGGAAGAATAGTAAGTAGGGGTGGCGGACAGTGAAGTGGGGCAGGGGGCAGGTGGGGAGGGGGAGTGGAAAAGGAGAGAAGTAAAAATACTGGGTGTGATGGTGGAATGACGGCTGTGTAATGCTGGGATGGGAACAGGGGAGGGGCGGGATGGGTGAAGACAGTGACTAACGAAGGTTGAGGTCAGGAGGGTTACAGGAAAGCTGGTGTTGGTGGGAAGGATCCATGCGGAACAAGCTATGAAGCAATCACTGAAATGAAGGATGTCATGTTTGGCAGCATGCTCAGCAACAAGGTGGCGTTTCTTGGCCTGTGTAGGTTCGGTGGACAGCGGAATATTGCTGTGGGAGGAGTGGGAAGGATAGTGAGCAGGACATTTCTCATTTCAGGGTATGACGAGAGGTAGTCGAAACCCTGGCGGAGAATGTAATTCAGTTATTCCAGTCTTGGGTAGTACTGAGATATGAGGAGAATGCTCCTCTGTGGACGGATGGTGGGATTTTGGAAGGTGGTGAGATACTGGAAAGATAAGGGGTGGGAGATTTGCTTTTATACAAGGTTGGAAGGATAATTATGGACCGTGAAGGCTTCAGTGAGCCCTTCAGTACATTTCAAGAGTGACAGCTCATCACTGCAGACACGACACCCACGAGTGGCTTGGATGCATGAAAGGGACTTCTTATCATGGAAAGGGGAGCAGTTGTCGAAGTGGAGGTATTGATGGTGGTTAGTAGGTTTGATGTGGACAGAGGTACTGATGCAGCCGTCTTTGAGGTAGTCAACATTTAGGAAGGCGGCTTGTTGGGTTGAATAAGACCAGGTGAAGCAAATGGGGAAGAATTTGTTGAGGTTTTGGAGGAATGTGGACAGGCATCCCCACTCTCAATCCAGGTCGCAAAGAAGTCATCAATAACTCTAAATCAGGTGAGGGGTTAAGATTCCGGGTGTTTAGGACTCTAGGTGGCCCATGAATAGATTGCCTCAGGATGGTGCCATTCAGGTGCCCATAGCTGTACCCCCGATTTATTTGTAGGTAATAACTTTAAAGGAGAAGTAATTGTGGGTGAGGGTGTAGTTGGTCATGGCGACTAGGAAGGAGGTTGTTGGTTTGGAATCCATCCATCAGTATTCAATAGCAGTAAGGCCACATGCATTATGGATGTTAGTGTAAAGCGGGGGTGGCATCAACAGTGATGAGCAGGGCACCATGTGATAAAGGGTCAGGAACTGTGGAGAGTCGGTGAATAAAATGGTTGACATCTTTTATATAGGAGGGTAGATTATGTAACAAGCTGAAGGAGTTGGTCTACAAGAGCAGAGATTCTCTTAGTGGGGACACAGTAACCAGCCACAATGGGGCATCCTGGGTAGTTGGGTTTATGGACTTTAGGAAGCATGTAGAAGGTAGGAATGCAGGGAGAAGTAGGGGTGTGCAGAGATATGGACTCTAGGGAGAAGTTATGGGATGGGCCTAAGGATTTGAAGAGTGACTAGAAATCCTGCTGGATTTCTGGACTGGGGTCACTGTGGCAAGTTTTGTAGATGGAAGTATCTGACAGCTGACAGAGTCGTCCTGTCAAGTAATCCTTGTGGTTTAAAACAACAGTAATGGAGCCTTTATCTGCAGGTAGGATTATAAGAGATCAGGATCAGTTTTTAGATGGTGGACTGTGGTTATTTCTGAGGATGTAGGGTTACTTTGCATGTTGAGGGATTTGGGGAGTGATAGCGAGGCAATGTTTGAGGTTAAAAAATTCTGGAAAGTTCACAAGGGGTGATTTGGGGGCAGTGGGGGTGGATCACGGGTGGATGGAGGAGTGAATTGAGTAAGGCAGGTTTCAACGTTGATCTCTGGTTGAGTCTGATTGGTACGGTTGGTGGTGAAAAAGTGTTTCCACTGTAGGGACTGGGAGAAGGAGTTAAGGTCTTTAACAAGTCCTGCATGATTGAATTTGGGAGTGGGGCAAAAGGTGAGGCCTTTGGAAAGGACTGATATTTCTGTGGAGCTAAGGCTTTTGAGGAAAAGTTCATGATTGTGTTACAGGTCTGTTTAAGTTCTGGATTCTGTGTGATGGTGGGAGGGAGTTTTGGAGGATGGGGTTAAGTGTAGTAGGTCTGCGAGACAGGGTTTTCAGTTATGAGGGGATGTGGGGGAGATTTGGAGGTGGCTGTAGAGGTGGTGGACAGTGGTACTCCCAAGGCAGGAGTAGGAAGTGAGCACGATGGAGCCCTTTTTGAGGTGGCAGTGTGCACGCTGCTCTATTTTCTGGATGGCAAGAGTTTCAATGTTTGTTATGGGTTCCAGGAATTTGGGATTGCATAGCAGGAGAATTTTACATATGGAACCCTGAGCTGTAACAGACACTGACAAGCACTTTAAGTGATCTTACAGAACAAAGTGTCCACAGGTAGTGCTTGAGAACAGCTACTGAAAAACAGCTTCAGAGTTCCTGTTAAGGTAATAAAATTTGAGTTATGTGACTGGTATATTGATGCCATGGACTAAAAAACACATTTAATGCAAAATAAATCACAATATAATAAATGTATCAGCACTGTTAGATAATAAACTGCATTTTTTTGGAGGGAGGTAAGGTACTGCAAGGAGGTTAGGGCACAGTTTTGTAGGACTATCTCGGTGAGGACCTAGGATTGGCGGAATCTGAACAGGTGGAGGCCGTTGTGGAAGGAGGGGTGGCAGCCAGAGATGGGTAATTTGATGTAAGACCATTTGGGGGGATTCCATGAGCCAAGCAACAACACAGGAACTGTATGTGGGACTGAGTTCTGGCTAGGGATAAGAAAACTTTATGTATTGATGCAGCTGAAAGAAGCAAGGATCCATGATGGTGGAAAAAAATGCAAAAAATTACATCACCTATCCCATCAAAGGCAGGGCTACCTGTGAAATCAGTCATGTGATCTACAAGCTAAGCTGCAACCACTGTGTTGCATTCTATGTGGGCACGACAACCAACAAACTGTCTGCCTGCATGAATTGTCACTGACAAACTATGGCCAAGAAACACCACCTTGTTGCTGAGCATGCTGCCAAACATGACATCCTTCATTTCAGTGATTCCTTCATAGCCTCTGCCGTATGGATCCTTTCCACGAACACCAGCTTTTCTGAATTGCACAGGTGGGAACTTTCCCTCCAATACACCATACGTTCCTGTAACCTTTCTGGCCTCAACCTTTGTTAGTCACTGTCCTCACCCATCCAGCCCCTTCCCTATTCCCATTCCAGCACTACACAGTCCTCATTCCACTATCACACCCTGTATTTTTACTCCTCTCCTTTTCCGCTACTCCGCCCGCTCTCCCTACCTCTCCCCTGCCCTCCGTCTAACCTGCAGCACTTCACTGTCCATCACCCCTACCCTACTATCCATCCCCATCCCTACCCCAGCCTCCTCCTTACCCCTACCCAGTCACCACTCCCATCACACACTGGTGCTGCTGCTCGCATTGTGGTTTTAGTTGCCTGAGACTGCAGTCATGTGTGAGAATTTTGTGTGTGTGTGTGTGTGTGTGTGTGTGTGTCACCTATTTCTGACTAAGCCCTTAATGGCCAAAAGCTTTACTTGTGACAGTCCTTTTTTTTTTTTTGTGCCTCTCGGTGACTCATCATCTCCATTATATGGTAAGTAGCAACTTTCCTTTTCATGATGTTGTTAATTAAAACAGTATTTCATATCACAAAAATTATATTTTGAAATAGTTTCAAAACAACTACTCTCTCTCACTTATATGTGAATGAAAGTAAAGGATTGTTAATTCAGTTGCTGCAAATTTGATTAATCTCAAGAATTAGGTAAGAATTGACTGCCACATTTGAAAAATTGATTTTATGCAAAATCAGAGTCAAAATATCCATTTAAGGAGTTAAACAGCTTATATCCATATTGCAAAACTAGTTTGAATGGAAGTATTGAAATATATATCACATACACAATTTATATTTATGTTTTTAACAACTTTAAACAATGTAAACCCAATAAAATAAAGAAAAAGTCTCTAAATACACTGTAAGGATTAATATGCCTCGAAGTGGTTATCCTTGATGCAATTCAAATTCAAATAAAACTACATTTTTGGAGGAAAAGAGACTACATTTAACAAACTAGTACAATTTGAATAATCTTAAATAAGATGAAAATAGCTCATCTTTTTCATATACAGCACCTTGCAAATAGTAAGTGCAGATGAGCAGAGAGGCAGGTTTTATCTTACTAAATTACCAAAGTGTTTCACAGTTAAAGTGAGCAATTTTCTAAACCTAAATTTGCGACAGACCAAATTTGGGACACATTAAAAAGATTTTAATGTAAAAAAACAAGAGATCTCAATTAAATGTAATAAATGCAAAATATTACTTGTCACAAAAATACATTAATCTATATTTTACTAGTACCTTCTAAGATGAAGATAGTAAAACATATCGATACAGACAAAATAAATACCTAATTCGAGATAAACTGTTTCATAACTGTTAAATCTGGGACACATGTCTTAAATTACCTTCGCAAAATTTGGGATAGAGCTACAAAACTGGTGCCTGTCACAGAGAGGAGGAAAGGGGAGGAAGGAAGGGGAAGTGGGATGGGATGGATGGTCATATTATTAGTGTACCACACTCTCAACAGATAACAAAGCTGCAACACGTCTTAAATTACTTTCGCAAAATTTGGGATAGAGCTACAAAACTGGTGCCTGTCACAGAGAGGAGGAAAGGGGAGGAAGGAGGGGGAAGCGGGATGGGATGGATGGTCTCTTGTATAAGCTCAAAGAGTTTCAAGGAAGTGTAATGGGAAAGTTAATGTTCTTAATATGTAGAAACAATATATCAATCAAGGTCTCCAGCACACACAGATTGTTTGCTGATGGTTCTGTTGTCTATACCTAGATCAGAGCAGGATAACAAACTGATTGATAGTAATTGTTTACAGGACAGCAGCAGAGTAACCAATCCCAGAATTAGTGTGGTCACATCTTCAGTTCTTTGCAGCATTATATCAATCTCCTACCTCACATAACAGTTACCACTGGCAGCTGCAGATGCTTCTTGTGGATGGAAACATTACCTCTGTGGTTTTATTTTACTGCGTAGTTTGTTTCTCTGTGTGCCAAGTTTATTTTACGAAACAGATCTCTAAAGCCACAGTAAAAGTGGGCAGAAAAATGATAAAGATGTTACAATCCTGCAAAGCGCATTCAACGAAGCACATTACAGGAGTGTGTGTGAACGTATTCAGAATGTCATCACATAACTGTTGCTGCCATAGCTATTACGCAAGAGTGGATAATATTAAAAGCAAAAAAAATTCACCTCCTCCCATGCTCAGTTGCCAATCACTTTATTATTCTGATCCTGGTATACATACAAGTATTGTCACAGAACTTTTGTGTGGAAATGCATAACAGAAAACAATATTTAAACATGAAAACTCCAGGTAGGAATATCAGCAATGTAGGAAAAGATAGATTGCCACTTAGTGTATAGAACATCTCTCAGGTTGTAGACAGGCACAATTACAAGACTCTTACATAAAGCTTTCAGAAACAGCTTTTGTCAGCAAGAGACAAACACACACCATTCATACACACAAGCAAGCACACCTCATGCACACATGACCACCAACTCCAGCATCTCACACCGCAATGCCGGTGCGAGGTGCTGGAGTTGGTAGTCAGGTGAGCATGAGGTGTGCTTGCTTGTGTGTATGCATCGTGTGTGTTTCTCTTTTGGTGACAAATGTTGTGACTGAAAACTTTATGTAAGTGTCTTTTAATTGTGCCTATGTGCAACTTCACATGTCTTCTTTACTGTAAGTAGCAATCTGTCTTTCCCTACAATGTAGAAAACAATATTTAGTTTAATAACACAGGAAGGTATGTAACACTTTTGGATTAAATAAGCAACAAGTTTCTAAATAAAAATTCTTCTCAGGAACTGCCCAGAAAGAGCTTTTTCAGCTTCCTTTCCAATTTGTTATCTGTCAGGCAGTTAATATCACTGGGTATGTGATAAAAAATTTTAGAAGCAGCATTATTCATCTCTTCTGAGTTAAAGCCAATTTAATGAGTAATAACGATGTACATTTATTTTTCTTCCAGTATTGTAATTACAAGACAATATACTCTCTGTACTCTAGTGAATATTTTTCATGAGAAAAAAATATTCACTGTGATGCTGTAATTAATATACGCAACTCCTTGAACAGCTGTTTACAAGATGGCTGGGAAGAGCACTACCTGTTATTCTTACTGCACTCTTTTGAGCAATCAAAATCACAATTTTACTACTCATAATCATTGATTTAGTGTACAGAACACACATCAGTATATGTTATATAATGGAGACATAGAAAGTGTTGGGAAAACCTGAATTAATCAGAATTTACAACCATCAACACAACTTTATTACATTATTTAATGAACACAGCTTTATTATTATTTAAAAATTCTGTGAATAACTAATAATATTTTTGCATTAAGTATGTCAGGTAATTTTCTTTTCAGCACACCTAGTTTCATACAGTGAAAGTCTTTCACTTTTAATTTATTATAAATTTTCACATCCATGTACTGAGAAGTCTGGAAATAGCATATTGATCTGTGAGATGGCAACATAGAATTTTCTTTGTTTATAGCATAATAAATTTCATTGTGAATGCAAGACTGTTTTATCTGTCAAGTAGTTTATGTGAGAAATCGCAAATATCCCCAGGAATTTGACAGAATTTTCCTCCCGAGTTTCTGATTTTTATAGGCAGTTTGGAAATTATTTGATTTTTTTGTTTAGTTTTATATTGTTTTTGTCAAGTCTTTGTCATGTTTAATTTTCAACCATTTAGATCACACTACCTGTAATATTCTAAGCAGTTTAGTGTGGCACTGGCTCTTTGGAGAACTTGCTTAGTGGTTTCACTTCAATGAGTTAAAATGTGTCATTTGAAAATAAAACTGAATAGGGATTATATACAGAGGTGTATCACCTATTAAAAATAAAAACAGGATGGGTCTAAAATGGAATGTCGTAGGACTCCCTGCAACATATTTTTTTCTGTCCAAGAATAAATTTCCTGTGCATAATGCTGCAACCAGATTTTGCTTTTGTATGTTAAATACAATCTGAACTACTTCAAAGCACTACTGCTAATCATATAATGTAGACTTCCACAGCCAGTATATGCTTCCTTGGATTTGTGAGCTTTAGGCCATGGTGCAATTGTTTGAGATTGATTGTAAAAGCTTCATGAGTCATTATAGCCTCCAATGATGGCTCCAGCATTGGAAGAGGAACATTTTAGAAGAGAACTATGCCACAGACCATGGCCTAATACCCATGAAACAAAAATCATCAAAGACAACAATGTTAATTTTGTATGTTAGTACTTCATGGGGCATTAGGGAGTGGTTTACACAATCAAAACATCATCATAGAAAATCCTGTATACAAAGATAAGGAAATTTTTTGACAGATTTGTTGGCTTCCTGGAATCCAAACTGATTTAATGTGATGGAATGTATATTGGAAAGACAGATTAGAGGCCACAGGAGGGGAGAGTGTTCACTGCAGTTGATAAAAATATTCTCTCTATTGAGTGTGACAGTGAAGTTATCTGGTCACGTATAACAGGTGTAGGTGAATACAAGTTACTTATTGGATGTTTTTACCAGGCACACCATTCTGCTGTGACAATTTTAGAGTCGTTCAAAGAAAGTCTATGGCCAGCAGTGTGTAAATACCCAGATCTTGCAACACCAGTTGGAGGTGACTTTAACGTACCAAGTATAGACCAGGTGTCACTGGATTCATTGCAGAGGGTGCAGACAGACCATCGTGCAAAGTACTTTTGAACACATTTTCTAAAAACCATCTTGAGCAGCTAGTTCGGCAGCCCACTTGCAATGAAAATATCTGAGACCTTGTAGCTACAAGCAATAGGCCAAACCTTATCGACATCAGTATACAAATGGGTATTAGTGATCATGATGTCCTTATAGCAACTATGGTTATGGAAGTTAATAAATCAGTCAACAAGGCTAGTACAGTGTTTTTGGTAGAAAGAGCAGATTAGCAGATGTTAGTATATCACAGAGACAGTGAACTGACAACATATAGAGGAATTATTGGCAAAGTTTAAGCAGACTGTAAATTGTGGTATGGAAAGTCATGTGCCTGGTAAGTGGATTAACAACAGTAAACACTCAACATGGTTTAATAACAAAATTCAGAAGATGCTGAGGAAGCAGAGGCTGTTGCACTCTCATTTCAACAGAGAATGCACGAATGACGATAAGAGTCGTTTAGTAGAGACTTGTGCATCTGCGAAAAGATCTAAGCGTGAAGCATACAACAATTACCACTGTCATACCTTAGCAAAAGATCTAGCAGGGAACCTGAGAAACTTCTGGTCCTATGTAAAGTCGCTAAGCGCACCTAAGGCTTCCATCCAATTGCTCGTTGAGCAGTCTGGTGTGGCAGTTGAAGATAGCAAAACGAAAGCCAAAGTTTTAACTTTGCATTCAAGAAATCGTTCACACAGGAGAATCGTACAAACAGACCATCATTTGAACACCAGACAGACTCCTGCATGGATGACACAGTAATAAGTATCCCTGGCACAGAGAAATGACTCAAAGATTCGAAAGCAAGTAAGTCAGTAGATCTGGATGGAATCCCAGTTTGGTTTGACAAAGAATACCCTACAGCTCTTGCATTTATTGTGAATCTCTTGCTTAATGCAAAGTCCAAAGTGACTGGAAAAAAGCGCAGGTGGCTCCTGTTCTTAAGAAGTGCTCACAAACGACCCACATAATTACAGACCAATATCCCTAACTTCAGTTTGTTGCACAGTAACTGAACATATTCTTAGTTTGAATATAATAAATTTTCTTGAAACTGAGGAGCTTATGTCTACAAATCAGCATAGTTTTAGAAAGCACTGCTTGTGTGAAACTCTCACAACAGGCAGATTCCATATTTCTATATTTCCAGAAAGCATGTGACTTGCCGCCCCACTGCAGGCTTTTAACAAAGGTGTGAGCATATGGAATAGGTTCACAGATGTGTGAGTGGCTCAAAGACTTTTTAAGTCATAGAACCCAGTATGTTGTCCTCAACGCGAATGTTCATCAGAGACAAGGGTATCGTCAGGAGTGCCCCAGGGAAGTGTGATAGGACTGCTTTTGTCGTCTATATACATAAATGATTTGGGAGACAGGGTGGGCAGCTATCTGAGGTTGTTTGCTGATGGCACTGTGGTGTACAGTAAGGTGTCGAAATTGAGTGACTTGTAGGAGAATACATGATGACTGAGACAAAATTTCTAGTTGGTGTGATGAATGGCAGCTAGCTGTAAATGTAGAAAAATGTAAGTTAATATGGATGAGTAGGAAAAACAAACCCATAATGTTCAGATACAGCAACTGTACTGTTCTGCGTGACACAGTCACTTCGTATAAATAAGCAATACGAAATGGAATGAGCATGTGAAGACTATAGTATGGAAGGCAAATGTTCGACTTCAGTTTATTGGGAGAATTTACGAAACTGCAGTGGAAACCAAATATGTTCACTGGTGCTACCTGCTCTCGATAATTGCTCAAGTGTTTGGGAACCATACCAGGTTGAATTAAAGCAAGACATCGAAGCAATTCAGAGGTGGGCTGCTGGATTTGTTACCGTTAAATTCGAACAACACGTAAGTGTTACGGAAATTCTTCAGGAACTCAAATGGGAATCCCTGCAGGGGAAGTGATGTTCTTTTCGAGCAACAGTATTGAGAAAATTTAGAGAACCAGCATTGAAGCTGACTGCTTGATGATTCTACTGCCACTAACATACATTACGCGTAATGCCCATGAAGATAAGATATGAGAAATTAAGCTCAAACGGGGGTATATAGATAGACTTTTTCCCTCCCTCACTATCTGTGAGTGGAACAAGTAAGGAAATAACCAACAGTGATACAGGGTACCCTCCACCATTTGCTGATGGCTAGATTTGTATCTATGCAGATGTGGATACTAGATTTAGCTCTAAAATGTTGGACTGAATTGCAACAATTTTTTCCATTACTTTCTTTCTTAAAGATGAGTTACCCAAGAATACAATTCCATATGGAAAATAAGCAGAGTATGTTAACTTGCTGATTTGTCCCTCTCCAAGGCTTGTAATATCATGAAACACAAAAACAACTGAACTATGTTGCTGAAGAAACTCTAAAATGTTTTTTTTTTTTCCTTTTGTTTTTCAGTTTTAATTTTTATAAAGATTCTGCCTCCTTGTGCTTTAAATTCATCACTGGTTTTGTACCCTTCAATGCGCAGAATTGAATGCCCTGCATTAGAACATTGTCCAGGTATCTAAGATGTAATATAAGGGGCAATCAAAAAATTCCATTTGAAGGCCATACAGTCCTAACCAATTTGCCCATCAGCCAAAATTCCTTTGACCACTAAGGCAATCATTCCTTTGACACACCAAGTTGAAGGTACCCTTTTGGTAAAACACTGCATCCTGCTGCATGAAGAAGTATGTAACTGCTTGCTGCACATCGTCATTCCACAGGAATCATTGACCTTTCAAGACCCATTTTAGGGCCCAAAGGCATGATAATCAAATGGGGAGAAATGAGGACTGCAGGGGATGTGCACAAGTATCTCTCACTTGAATTGACGTAACTTCTGCATTATGACATTTGTGATGTATGGACACATGTTATCACGAAGCAGCAGCATCCATTCCACAATGGCGGTTTTTGACATACGTGCTGCTCCATACATGTTCTTCACTCTCCGATGGATATCTGCTGGTGTTTGTCCTTCACTAGCCAAAAAAACAATAACAGCATGTTGGTCCTGTTTGGAACATCTGGTAATGATGTCACCATAGTTCAAGTTTCTGCATTTACCACACGCACATTGGAAAGATGCGATTGCCACAGTATTCGCTTGCCAAAATGTTGGTCCTTATATACCCACATCGGAGTTGCACTATATTGCATATATGCTGCAGCAATGTTCTCAGATGGAAATTTTTTATCACCGCTTCTACTATGAAGAAATATGAAATAGAATGAACAAGTGAAATCACTACTAGCAAAGATAACAGCATAAATTTATTCCAGGGCTTCACAACATACATGCTCACGGAGCAAGCTGTGAGCAGCAAGGCGCGAGCACGGAGCAGCGCGAGCACGCTACCCCCACTACCGGATCAAAGCGGAGAGTGGGGAGAGTCACGTGGGACATACAACAGCTGCCGCCAGTCAATGTAAATCCGCGGCCACCTGCAGGGATATCGCTCACGAATTATTACTGCGACAAATGAAACAAATAAAGGAGAACGTACACGTGCCACATAATTTTATTAGCTTAGTGTATGCCTCTACATTCATATTAATTTGTGAACTGTTACACAATAAAAGGTGTCACTGAAGTGTGGGATTCTCAGTTACCTTGTACTTTTTGCCCTTTACAATTGCGTCTATGTTCGGAGTAATTGTTCTTCCGCATTGTAGGCGCAGCGTGCAGTTTAAATTTCGATCAGACAATGCGTTTCTCAGGCGCGTCTTGTAACATTTCATTGCAGAGAACAGTTGTTCACAAACATACGTGGAACCGAACATTGATATTATTGTAGCCGCCAGTTTGTGCAAACGAGGAAATCTATCCTGAGGGAAGTGTCTGTAGAATTCCAAAATATTTTTCTTGTTCTGAAATTTGCCTCTGTATTCTCTGTCACACTGCAAGTCAATAATTTCTAGTTGCAGCTCAGGATGATTCTCTTCAATATTCGCGGAATATGGAGAGGAGAACAGATCAAAATGACTGTCTAGTGCTGTCAGATCTTGAAAGCGTTGATGAAATTCTTCCTTAAGGGCAACTAAAATGGTTCAAATGGCTCTGAGCACTATGGGACTCAACATCTGAGATCATCAGTCCCCTAGAACTTAGAACTACTTAAACCTAACTAACCTAAGGACATCACACACATCCATGCCTGAGGCAGGATTCGAACTAGCGACCATAGCGGTTTCGCGGTTCCAGACTGTAGCGCCTAGAGCCGCTGGGCCACCACGGCCGGCTAAGGGCAACTAAACTATGTGAATAACGTTCACAGTCTTTGTGAACATCTTGCACGGATGATAGTTTAGGAAAATGAGCTAGACTTCCTGTTTCCAGCTGACTCAGCCAAAGTGTCAATTTCATTTTAAAAGCTTGTATTCGATCTATGGAATGAGTAATTAGCAGATCTTTACCTTGTAGTGAAATGTTCAAAGCATTCAGATGGCTAGTTAAATCTGCTAAGAACGCGAGATCACATTTCCTTGAAGGCTCTTTCAATTCAGGAACAAGCATGTTATTTATTTCCGTGAACATATTTATCTCATCTAATAGGCAAAAAAATCGATTTAATAATTCGCCACGACTAAGCCAGCGAACCTAGCTGTAATAAGGCAGGCTACCATACTGGCTTTCTACATCCTCAAGAAAGCTTTTAAATTGCCTGTGTTGTAGCCCATGCTTCCTTATATAATTGGTTGTACAAACAACACTCATCACATTTTTTAGAGTGATACTCTTTGCAAAGTTTTTCTGGTGGATCACACAGTGAACGCCCCTTATTTCATTCGGCACGGCCAGTTTTTGCATTTTCTCCTTCAACAGCGCAACGAAACTTGATTTTTTCCCCTGTCATCACTGGTGCACCGTCTGTAGACACTGAAACTAAAGAATTCCATGACAATCCTATATTTTCAACATTTCTTCAACACTACTTAAAATATCACCTCCGGTTGTAGTGTTCTTCATGGCTACAACATCGAGGAGCTCCTCCCTCACCTGAAGATCTCTATTAACAACTCTAATAAATATGGCAAGCTGCGCTGTTCCAGTGATATCAACACTTTCGTCCAGAGCTAGAGAATATGCCATAAAATCTTTACAGATATTTGCAAGCTGGCTCTGGACGTCGTCTGCCATGTCATGTATGCAACGCATCATGGTCATGTTAGATAATGGCACAATCCGAAACTGTTCAACTTGAGATGGACACAAATATTCCGCTGCAACTACCAAACATTCTTTTATTAAATCGGCATCAGTGAAGGGGCGCAGGGATTTTGCTAAAAGCAAAGCAATTTTGTAACTCACTCTGAGAGCTGCCTCAGTTGATTTTTCTTCGTCGTCCAGATCTTCTTCGGATAGCTTCCTTTTAAGTTTAATAACTTCCTGTGCACGATCTGGTCCATCACATTTTCCACTTCCGTAGTCTTTCACGTGGTACGACATATAATGTCGCTGCAAATTAAATTTCCTAAAAGAATTCAGCGTTTTGTGACATACTAAACATTTTGCAACACCATCTTTTTCTGTAAACAGATACAATTCCTCCCAATGGGGGTTGAACTGCGAAAGCATGGTTGGGGTTACACAACGCCGACTTGACATGATTCTTAACCAGCGAAGTGACTGTTAGAGCTGATCGTAGTACTTTAAACGTTACACAGTCGGCGCGAATTGAATAGGCACGATGCGACGCGATGCGACGCTATTCAAACGTGCGCGCGCATTTCCCCTCCCTCCCTACTCCGCGACCTTGCACCTGCTCGCGAGCACGTGCCTGAGCAGACGCGAGTACTCGCGCTCAAAACCGGCCAGTTGTTAAGCCCTGATGTATTCCATCTGTTAAGAAGACCATGTATAAAATGTTAATGTGACAGAGTACTCTTCTAATTTTTGGGGTTCTTATCAAGAAGGCCTCAAAACAAACATTCCAGGAATGTGGGTACATGTCCCTAGGATCATAGTAGCTCAGCACAGCTTAGAAACAAATGGGAATCACAAGAAGGCCAACATTGCTCCCATAAAGCCCTGTTAAGTAAATTTAGAGAGTTAGTATTCAAGTGGAATGCACTACAGTTCCATCCTCTCCATCATATACCATGCACAGCGAAAATAACATAAATAAGGATGAGAACGCAGTCCTACAGACAGTTACTTTTTTTCCACTACAAATGCAAATAGAATAGAATGGGAAATGGCTAATATTATTACAAAGCACCTTCTACCATGAGCTCTACAAAAACATATATATTTGTAGATTTAGTTGTCTGGCTATCTTGTAGCCTACATGCGTTGCCTGACAAAAAGAGTGGAACACCCAGAAGAAATGGTCAGACGTCAATGTAACCTTGTAGACATGCACATCATCAGCAGATGAGTTGCAATCCTTAGTGACAGGTAGAATGGCCACCACAGTGCATTCATGTTGTTTGTGTTTAGTGTTGTTGTGGTGTCACCGCTAGACACCACACTTGCTAGGTGGTAACTTAAATCGGCCGCGGTCCTGTAGTACATGTCGGACCCGCGTGTCGCCACTGTGTGATAGCAAACCTAGCGCCACCACATGGCAGGTCACAAGACATGGACTAGACCTCACCCCAGTTGTACGGAAGACATAGCTTGCGACCAGACGTACGAAGCTTTCCTCTCATTTGCCGAGAGACAGATAGAATAGCCTTCAGCTTAGTCCATAGCTACTACCTAGCAAGGCGCCATTTGTATCAGTGCTTATAGCTTACTACTATTCAAGAGATGTATTCCCAACAAGAGAATAAAAGTTAAGTAACATCTACGTACTTTTCTTCTTATTCATTAATAAGTCTCATGTTCCAGAACTTCAAGCCCGTCTGTGTTAGTTTAGCGTGCACCTAGCTACCTCATTGTGTCTATGCTTTATGAGCTAGACACAACATTATTTGGCGACGAGTAAAAGAGTTTGTATTCATTCGTTTGTGTCATGGCTTCGCCACATTCTCCAGATGTACTGTCCGAATTTTTTCGCTTGCAGAATCAGCAGACGCAGGCGTTATTGGAAGCCCTTGGACAGCTCGTCCAGGGTCAACGTGCGCTGCAAAACGATGCGGCAGCCGCCGCTTCTTCGCTACCGCTGCTACAAAACGCTGTTGCACCTCCTTTTCGGCCATACGTGGCGACCGATGAGACCTGGCAAGAGTGGTCTCGCCAGTTCACCTTTCACCTAGCAGCATACAGAATTCAAGGTAATGAGCGGCAGCCGTTTTTGCTTTCTTGTGTCGGTGTGTCTACCTACCGTGTGATTGTGAAATTGTTTCCCCGACGCGACGTAGCAACTCTGTCCTACGACGAAATTTTGTCTGCTTTAGATGCCTATTTCAAAGAAACAGTAAATGTAGTTGCAAAACGGTATACGTTCTTTCGTACAAAACGTACGGCCGGTCAGACTAATAGGGAGTGGGTAGCAACTTTGCAAGGACTTACTAGGGAGTGTTCCTTTGAATGCGAATGTGGACTTCCTTATTCAGACACTATGGTGCGTGATGCAATAGCACAGAACGTTTCTGATGTTCGCATACGGGAACAGATTTTGAAACTCATAAATCCCTCCCTTCAACAAGTGATAGACATATTGGATAGGCAAGACACACTTGACTTTGCTCAGGACTCATTTGAAACTTCGCCAGCAGTGTGTCACATTACCCGGCCTGCCGGGCCCGCTGCACGGGACGCTAGGCGGCCCTCGCGCTCGTCGCAGCAGCGGCAGCCTACCTTGCAAACACGTGCGCCGCGTAAGCAAGCAACTGCAGTGAAATCATGCCCGCGGTGTGCAACTAGACATTCGCGTGAAAATTGCCCGTCACGCCAAGCTATTTGCTTTTACTGTCGAAAGAAAGGACATGTTCAAAGTGTTTGCCAGAAAAAGCTTAGATCAGACAATCACAATAATTCCAGGCCTTTTGCTTCGCGCCGGAATCAAACCCAGGACAATCGGGCTCGTGGACCTTCACCCATGGACATTCATGTAGTTCATTCCCACCCGTCCAGTGACACTTTAGCTATCAGTGACTGTGTTCGTCCCACCAAAAGTGTGCGTCGACGTCGCCGGAATTCCCGTAAAGTCGCAAGTGCTTCTGTACCTGTATCAGTTCAAATTGCACGTGACAGTCGCTCTTGTCGTCAGCAGGACAATAAACTTTTTGTGGACTTAGACTTTGAAGGCAAAGTGATACCATTCCAGCTCGATATCGGAGCTGCAGTTTCATTGCTCAATCACGACACGTACAAACAACTGGGCCAACCGCCATTGCGTGCCACAAATGTTAAGTTAACTAGTTACTCAGGACAACATATACCTGTGTTAGGACGGTGCAGCCTTCTTGCAACATACAAGGGACAAACCAAACTTGTGTCATTTTACGTTCTTCGTTCTACTTCTGCAGTGAACTTGTTTGGTTTAGATTTGTTTCAATTGTTTAATTTGTCTATAGTAAATCAGGTCCTATCCGTGAATCAGACTGTGCCTTCCGCCAGTGTTTCTAGTCTTTGTGAAGAATTTGCAGACATTTTTGCACCGGGCCTTGGTTGCGCTAAGAACTATGCAGCACATTTGGAACTGACAGACAACGCGCAACCGAAATTTTTCAGAGCGCGCAATGTTCCCCACGCATTGCGTGATGAGGTCGCAAGAACATTACACGATTTCGAATCAAGGTGTAATTGAACGTGTGCAGGCTTCTCTCTGGGCCTCACCCTTAGTAATTTTGCCAAAACCTTCCGGAAAACTGAGACTTTGTGTGGACTTCAAGGCCACTGTGAATCCACAACTAGTGACTGCTACTTTTCCTTTGCCCCGCCCGGAAGATCTTTTTGACAAACTGTGCCCGGGACAATATTTTTCAAAATTGGACCTCGCAGATGCGTACTTGCAAATACCTGTGGACGAAGAATCTCAGCGCGTATTAGTGGTAAACACGCATCTTGGCTTGTATCGCTTCAAACGACTGCCATTCGGGTGTGCATCCACACCTGCTTTCTTTTAGCATTAATTCCAAACAGGTTTGTGCGCAATGCTTCTTCCATATCAGCTCCGCTTCATCGCTTACGCCGTAAAGGTGTTCCGTTCGTCTGGACGACGGAATGCGAACGCGCCTTTCGCCAGTTGAAATCGGCGTTACTTTCAAATACTTGCCTTACGCCATTCGATCCCCGAAAACCCCTTTTGTTGATGGTAGATGCTTCGGAATTCGGGATCGGTGCTGTGCTTGCGCACAAAGATGGCTCGCATGATCGCCCTATTGCCTTTGCGTCCAAATTGCTCTCATCTGCGCAATGAAATTATTCACAAATCGAGAAAGAAGCTTTAGCTCTCGTGTTTGGTGTTACCAAGTTTCATGATTTCTTGTATGGTCGTCACTTTACCATCATCACGGACCACAAACCTTTGACATCGCTTTTTCATCCGAACAAGCCTGTACCTCCACGTACAGCGCAGAAATTCATTCGCTGGTCACTTTTTCTCTCGCAGTACCGCTACGATATCTTGTATCGGTCCACTGCTAAGCACGGAAACGCTGATGCGTTGTCCCGTTTGCCTGTTGCTGAGGATAAAGCATTCGATTCTTCCGAACTTGCTTGCATGTTCATTGATTCGGAAACCGATGACGTGGTCGAATCGTTTCCGATTGATTTTCGTCGTGTAGCTACAGCCACAGCTGCTGACCCTGTCCTTGCTACTGTCTTGCGTTTTGTTGCTACGCAATGGCCCTTGTCAAAGTCACGGATCGAAGATCCTTTGGTTCGCCGTTTTTTTGCTCACAAGGAGAGACTTTTTGTACGACGTGGTGTTTTGTTGTTGCGTTCTGATAATGATCAATCCCGAGTCGTGGTCCCACGATCGTTACAGTCCTCTGTCTTAAAGCTTCTTCACCAAGGACATTGGGGTATAGTGCGTACGAAACAACTTGCTCGTCAGCACTGTACTTGGTTCGGCATCGATGCTGCGATTACGAATATGTGCTCCTCTTGTGTGGCGTGTGCCGAACAACACTCCGCACCGCCGCGGAAGTTCTTTGCATGGCCGAAAGCCGCTTCCCCTTGGCAACGCTTGCACATCGATTTTGCTGGTCCCTTCTGGAAGGCTCGATGGTTGGTTGTGGTCGATGCTTTCAGTAATTTTCCTTTTGTTGTCCGGATGTCTTCCACGACGTCTTCTGCCACAATCCAAGCCTTGTCTGCTATCTTTTGCATTGAAGGTCTTCCGCAGACTATTGTTTCCGACAATGGCCCACAATTCATGTCCGCAGAATTTCAGTCATTCTGCAACGCCAATGGTATTCACCATCCGACATCCGCGCCGTTTTCGCCTCAGTCCAACGGTGCCGCGGAACGATTGGTCCGGATTTTCAAGTCACAGATGTTGAAATTGAAAGAGTCGCATTCTCGGGAGGACGCATTGTTGCTCTTTTTGTCATCGTATCGCTCTCAGCCCCGCGATGGTCGCTCGCCGGCTGAATTGCTCCATGGTCGATCTCATCGCACCCTGATGTCTTTGCTGCATCCGCCGCATCAGGTTCCTGTGCAGCGGCAGACTCCTGCTTTTGCTCCTGGCGACGTTGTCTATTATCGCAACTATCGCGGTTCACGGCGTTGGCTCGCAGGGCGCATTCTTCGCTGCCTCGGCCGCGCGATGTATTTGGTTTTGGGGGCCTCTGGTGAGGTGCGTCGGCATCTCAATCAGCTGCGCCTCTGTCGTCGCCTGGGTTCTGCCGCTCCCCGTCTGCTTTCAGAGACGGTGCCGTCAGGTCAGCGCCTTGGGGACCCATCTACTGGCTCGCCTCATCCCCAGGTGTTACCGACGCTGCCTTCCATTTTGCCCCATGGCGTCGCGCCGCCGCCGCCGCAGCCGCCGCCGGCGCCGCCCGCAGCGGACGCTTCGCTGCAGCCGCCTGGCGCCTCCCTGGGTCACGCGCCGCCGCTTGCTTCCCGTGACCAGCCGTCCTCCGCCATGGACCTCTTGCCCGCTCCGGACCAGATGTCGTCGTCGCGCGTCGGCTTCCCCGACGCAATGGAGGTCGACCCTTCGGCCCCTCTTGTCTCATTACGTGCGCATACACCTCATGTTGACGTGCACCCTGGACTAGGTTTGCAGGCGTTTCCTAGCTCCCCTCGGACCGAATGGCCGGGTGCGGGTGGCACAGCCTCGCCTGTTGTTCGGCTCCCCACCTCATCGCATACGTCAACATGGGGTCCTCCCCACGGCGGGCGGAAGCCTTATCTCACGACCGTTCGCCGATTTGCGGGGGAGGAATGTGGTGTCACCGCTAGACACCACACTTGCTAGGTGGTAACTTAAATCGGCCGCGGTCCTGTAGTACATGTCGGACCCGCGTGTCGCCACTGTGTGATAGCAAACCTAGCGCCACCACATGGCAGGTCACAAGACACGGACTAGACCTCACCCCAGTTGTACGGAAGACATAGCTTGCGACCAGACGTACGAAGCTTTCCTCTCATTTGCCGAGAGACAGATAGAATAGCCTTCAGCTTAGTCCATAGCTACTACCTAGCAAGGCGCCATTTGTATCAGTGCTTATAGCTTACTACTATTCAAGAGATGTATTCCCAACAAGAGAATAAAAGTTAAGTAACATCTACGTACTTTTCTTCTTATTCATTAATAAGTCTCATGTTCCAGAACTTCAAGCCCGTCTGCGTTAGTTTAGCGTGCACCTAGCTACCTCATTGTGTCTATGCTTTATGAGCTAGACACAACAGTTGTTACCAAGCATGGTAGGGTATATAAGGGGAGATAACAGCATTATCAGCACCTTACAGAGTTTAAAAGGAGCCTCATTGTGAGTCCCCACTTGGCCAGCTGGTCTGAATCATGCAATATCCAGATTTGTGAGGCATCTGGACGTGACTGTGGCCCAATGTCGGACTACATGGGAATGTGAGGACAGGTTCCAAACAAACACAAACGGCCACCAGCTACATTGGACTCCGAGCACCAGGCACATTGTAATCCCTTCAAGTCTGTGCCTGCCATTCTGGAACAAGTGACAGACTGTCTGAAATACTGTGTGTCATGTCACACCATCAGTCGGACACTAGCAGCTTTACGAAATTACCGCTCCTGTATAGGTTACCATTAATACAACACAAAAAGCTGCATTTGGAGTGATGTCTTGATGGAGAAGCACGGATTGATGATGAATGGTATCACAATGTGTTCACTGATGAATTGCGGTCCTGCAGTACCTTGGATGACCATTGTTGGTAACTGTGGTGGCAACCTAGGGAGGTCCAAT
The DNA here is from genome assembly GCF_023898315.1 of Schistocerca nitens. Classification (NCBI taxonomy): domain Eukaryota; kingdom Metazoa; phylum Arthropoda; class Insecta; order Orthoptera; family Acrididae; genus Schistocerca; species Schistocerca nitens. The sequence continues at coordinate 216,375,356 of NC_064620.1, read as the reverse complement.
TCTTCCAATGGTTTGGAGAGGCACAGTGCTGTGACTTCTGGCATCATGGTGTAGGGAGCTATCAGGTATAACTTCAGGTCACAAATGGTAGTGATTGAGGGATCTCTGATATACATCCTGCATCCTCACACATTACCCCTCACATGACAGTAATGCGGTGCCATTTTTGAATAAGACGATGCCTTTTCAACAAGTGGGACATGTCCTATCAACTGTCTGTGCTATGTTCAGGCAATCCCATGGTCAACAAGATCCTTTCACATGTCCCCAATAGAACATGTGTGATCAGCTCAAGTATCAACTCCGGCCCAGTGCTAGCACCCAGGTTATCAAGAACCAGTTACAACAGTTGTGGGCCAATTTGTATAAGGAGAGGAAACAACAGCTTTATGACATGCTTCCCAACCAAATCAGAGCATGCGTCAGGCCAAAGCAGTGCAATGTCTTTCTGATAAGTGGGCTTATAATGCCAAGTTATTTGTCAGTTTGACTCGAGTTTGTAATCATTGAAATACTCTAACATCATATCCTCTCACCAGTGAAGTTTTATTTCATTTCCTCCTCCTCTTCTAGGTGCTTCAACTTTTTAATCACACAGTGTATGTAGAGTTAGATGTCTGACTGAGGACTGATAGCATGCTCACAATTTACCTTTGTGTTTGCGTTCCTCCTTATCTTTCTTTCTTCACCAGTTGTCTCTTGTCCTCTTTTTCCCCACTGTCCTCAAAGAAGAAATGCCCTTCTTTAGAAGCTCAATATTCATCACAGATGTTTCTATACTACCAGTAGCATTGTCTCAGTTTCCACTACTGATGACAACGATCTCCTTTAATACTGACTGGGTTTTGTGTAGGTGCTTGACGCAACATGATAATAATATTAAACAGCAAACGCTTCCCAATGTTCTGCAAAACCATATTTATTTGGTCATGAATCAGCTTTCAGCATCTTACGCCATCTTCAGGTTACAACTGACTGTTACAAACAAAGATAAAATGAAGCGTGACTTACAAAGATATTGCTTACACGGAAGATATAAAAGGTATAAAAACAAATAACATTTTGAGTGTTTACATAAGAAACCATTCATTTTTTGTCACACAGAACTAGTTACATTAATTAAAAAGGAAACAAATGTTTTAAGTAGGGACACTTTTAATAACTGATGAAAAATAAAGCTTAATTTACAATAATAATGTAATACTAAGCTCGCATTCTGTGCCGTATGTTTACCGATTCCCAGTGTCTCTTGTAGGGTCACTATTCTGCTTTACTTAACAGAACATAAAATTTCACATTCTCCATAATATGAATGGTTTTCTGTTACGAGATGATCTTGTCAAATGACCAAATCAGTTTTCTTTTTCCTCCTCTGTTATTTAACTTTTAGTTACAAACACTAGAGTAGACCTGTAATTTCAATTTTATTTCTCATCAGCTGTTAAATGTATAAGGGGTAGTCAAATGAAAGGGAGATTTGCGGTTGCTTACAACACTATGATTGCACACAGGCACTTGCCCGCGAAAGGCAAAGATCCCGAGTTCAAGTCTCGGTCCGGCACACAGTTTTAATCTGCCAGGAAGTTTCATATCAGCGCACACTCCGCTGCAGAGTGAAAATCTCATTCTGGATGAATGTCCTCCTTCAGGGCTCCAGAAATACGGAAATTCCACGGGGAGAGAGCGGGACTGTGTGGAGGATGTGTAAGGGCTTCCCAGTAAAACTTCTGTAGTGTTGTCAAAAACAACATTGTTAATATGTGGGTGGGCACTAGCCTGCAACGGAATTACACCATCTGTCAACATTCCTGGGTGCTTGGACTTGATGGTGCACATAAATTTTTGCAATGTGTCTACATACTGCTGTGCACTAATTGTGACACCACGTTCCAGAAAGTCAGTGAGCAGTTGGCCATTGCAGTCAAAGAACAATGTCACCACGTCTTTCCTGGAGCTGGCATGCACAGTTCTGAATTTTTCAGAGGGGTGAATCCATGTGCTTCTACCATTGGCTCTATGTTCTCTGGCTCAAAATGACACTATGTCTCATCTCCTATGACAATATAGTACAGGAACTGATATTCTTCGTCATTGTGACACCATTCCAGGTGCAGTAGCGATGTTGATATTCTGATCAATTTCTGCTCTTCCATCATCCTGTGCAGAACCCTCAGTTCACAAATTTTCCAGAGCTTCTGATGCTCTGTCATGATGGCATGATCCATAGTGTGACTGATGCCCAACATGAGCCGAATGTTTTTCACCCTCCACTGTGGTCATTTCTGGTGGCAGCATTCACTGCAACAATGACAGAAGGGGTAATTGGCATGAATTGCACTGCCAGACAATCCCTCTGCAGTCAAAAATCACACTACGCCTCACTGTTCCTCCTTCCTGGCCTCCGTAGTGAAGACACACACACACACACACACACACACACCACACACACACACGTGGCACAGTGGTGAACATGCATGCTGTTCCTTCCAGATTCCCCATACAGAATACTTCTACACACATACCAAACTGCATTAACAATGTCCAAGCCTTGTTTTCATTTGCCTGCCCTTTGTATCTTCACATCAAAAAACTTTGTTTTCAGTTTTAGTTAATGTAACTATTTCTGTGTGACAAAAATGTAATGCTTTCCTATGTACACACTTCACATGCCATCATTTTTGTGTCTTCTGTACAAATAAAACCTGTGAGGGTTGCACATCATTTGATCTGTGTTGCAACATTCTGTTTTCACCTAATAGTGGCTCAAGAAGCTGTAAACCACTTCATGTCCAAATACATACCATTTTGCAGAATGTTAGAAAGTGTTTCCTATTTGATATTAATGATCTCTGTGCCTAATTTATTCCAGTACATAGGTTTCATTTCCAACATGCATGATAACATTTCATAACATTGTCTGGCACACACTAACCTGCCAAAATCTTATCAACAAAGTCATCTTCTGTTTCACTTCCATCAACAGTCTCTTTTTCACTACCATCCTCTTCTTCATCCTCTGATTTGCTTGCTATTTCATCATCAGCAACCTCTTCTGGTATCATGTCTTTTGTTTGATCAGCAAATTTGTTAATAACCTGTAAAGAAAAGCAAATATATAACAATTACCTAAACAGAAAAAAAGTGCAGAACAAATTGTGAACTTTTAATTTATATATATTTAATAATTAAAGTGTTGTATGTGCATTCATTTTTATAGCGTGAATTACAATAAGGAGAACCAGGGAAGCTAGTTGCAAATTAAAGACAGTTTGGTCAGGTGTCAAACTGAAACAATACGATACCGCAAAATATCTAGGAATGACACTTAATAGATCCCTTACTTTCAAGAAGCATTGCATGCAACGCCATGTCAAAAGCCTCCACTAGTAACAATCTTCTATGGAAACTGCCCATATTACAGTGGGCTAGCCAGCCTCATTCTACACAAATTTCTGCAATGGTACTATGCTTTTCTGCAGCAGAGTATGCATGACCTGTTTGGTATAATTCAACACATGGCAAACAGGTGGACATAGCTCTCAATGATGCTTGCAGAATCATAACAGGTTGCTTTAAATATAGTCCAGTCAAATGGCTTCACCACCTCGCAAAAATAGCACCAACTGCTGTTCAAAGAGAAATAGCTGCAAATGAGGAAAGAAAGACAGTGGAGCAAGAAAGAATCCATTCTCTGTATGTGCATGAACTGCATCTGCAATGACTGAAGTCAAGGAGGAGTTTCCTTAGAACATCGACGGCACTTAGAACCATGGCTGAAAAAAGTAGGCTGCAACTATCAAGGGCTATGTCCTACCTTCCTCCTGAGTAGAAAAGAGTTTCTGAAACTTTACCTTCTGACTATGATGAAAAATGAATGACTTAGAAGTTCCTGAATAGACTGAGATCTAGAGTTGGCAGATCAAAGTGAATTTGAAAGATGGAGATACACTGATCAAGATGATATTCATTGTGACTGTGGAGAAGACCACACTGTTCATCACATGCTTCAATGCTAGCTATGTCTAACTGCCTGCCAAAAAGATGAAACTTCATTGAGGAACAGAAAATGCACTGCAAATGGACAAGTTCTGGACAAAAGTAATACAGTCATAACTGGATGTATATTTCTGATATGAGAATAAATAAAATATTTTATATTACATCAGTAATTAAGAACTTATATTTGCAATGAAAACTGAAATTTTTCATTTGATATATAATAGAAACAAAAAAGACTTGCATTTTTCATAAGAATAATGATTTAGATATGTGTTAATTAGAAAATTTGATGAATTTTATATTAAATGATGTAAGTATTCGGGGGGAGGGTGGAGTCTATAGTGAGATTACCTGATTACAATTCTCTGAAACTACCCAGTGAGCCACTGTACCCATCATGAAAATCACTTTCATTTTAGGGAATTAAAGTTCATGAAGTTTGGCAGATTTTACAAAGAATTTTTCAGAGCTGCATTGAACAGCTTTGTGTAACTGGTGTTTTGGTTTTGAACTTTATGTACCATAAATTTTAAAAAAAATTACAGAAAATACAGTTGCTGGGTGGTCTCTTTGTTAGAAAATATATGAAAAGGTCATTTACAAACATACTGCCTCATCCATTTGTTACTATTCTTTCTCTGTCTGGGATGCTCACTGAGCAGAAGAGTGTCATAGGTACACTATCTGATCAAAAGTATGTAATGCAGAATTGACCACTATATGTCACAAGGGGTGAATTCACCAGAATAAGAGAAGGCAGGAAGTACTGTGTTGTCGAAAGATGAGTAGTAACAGCGGAACAGGTTGGTCAGGAGAGCTCCACAACTTTGAACCTGCACTAGGCATCGAATGTCACTTGAGTAACAACTCCATTAGTGACATTACAACACTTCTAAAGCTGCCCAGATCAACTGTTGCTGATGCAATTGTGCAGTGGTAACATGGAGGAACAACCACAACTAAACCAAGATCAGACAGACCTCATGTACTGAAAGACATGACCCTCTAGTGTTGCAAAAAATGGTTGTAAGACATTTCATCAGTAGAAGATATCACTTTTGAGTTTCAAATGCTACCAGCAATCCAGCTAGTGCTGTGACTGTGCACATGGAGTTAAAAAGTGAGAGTAGAACGGTCATGCAGCTTCTCATAAGCCATACCCATCGTGTGTAGTGCCAACAGTGAAGTACAGAAGAGGTGGTGTTAGGGTTTTATTTCTTCCCCCCCCCCCCCCCTTCCAGATTAGGGTGTGGACTTTTCTATCCTGCATGGCGTATGACGCCTATTTATAGTCACTTGCTCTGGTGGATACAATAAACCACAAGGAAACAAACACACATTCCTATATGTACGCAACTGACTGAATTCACAAAGTGAATGAACTAGTAACAAGTTTGGGACTCAGCAAAGTCAGTGTAGAAATACAACAGTTTCAAATCAGTAACCACTTCAGTCCAGAAAACAAACTGAGTCAACTAGGCTGCGCAATGGTGTGATACGAATAGCTACAAGGTACAACATGCAATGATCTGTGGCACGAGCCCAGGTCACAGGCTCAGCAGCAAAAGCTGCCACTGGGTGGTGCCACATGACACTCTTATTTTGACAGTGGCTCCCCTTACGATGGCAGCCCGCAGTTGCTGCTCACAGCCTTAGTACCTCTGACATATCCATGTCCGTGCTGGTTAGGGAACCCAAATCACTGTCAGATGCCAAAATGGTCCCCTTACTGCATGTAAGAGAATGCTAAATGCAGAAGGATATGAACACACCTCACAGCATCATGTACTGCATATAGTAGAGGAACACTCCGGAGACAATGACTGATTGTATCAGCATGACAATGTAACCTATTATTAAGTAGCACCTGTGAGGCAATGATTTGTGGATAATAACATTCCTGAAATGGACAGGCCTGCCAGCAGGCCCAACCTATGAACACCTTTGGGATGAGCTAGAACATCAACTTCACTGCAGATCCCAGTGTCCATATCACTATCATCTCCGGATTCACCTCTTGACAAAGAATAGGGTCCCATTCCTCCACAGGCATCCAGTCACATCACTGAAAGCATCCCCAGCAGATTTAAAGCTGTTATAAAGCCAAAGGGTGGACACACCCCATGTCATTCTCCACTGATAGGTGTCCAGACACTTTTGATTAGATAACGTGTGTACGATAAACCATTGTGGGACATGCTGAAGCAAAGGTAGTTTACACTATGGAAACGGTTACTCCTAAAAATTTGAGCACTCACTTGATAAAAATAGCCAAGAAACATAGGACTTAAACCATAAACATACTGTATAAGGATCTCACCTTTAAAATGTGAGGTAATGGAGTTTATACAGTTGCCTAAAGGCGGCATGTCTCTCTACACACCATTTTCAGATGAACAGAAGTGGACGAAAATTATAATTGATTGGCCTCCACGTGTGATAATTTACAGAGTACAAATGCAGAAGTAGATACACATACACACAGAAATAACAGAAAACGTAATGCAGAAAAACCTGTACAGGATGTCAATGTGGCCCTTGCAATGCAACCTTAGAATTTTAATGCTCATTCAACCTGCTCACTTTTCCTAATGTAAATTTTATAAAGCTTGTTTGCACTTCATTGAAGTCAACAGTTTAAAATATTAATCATCAGTGCATCAACAACAGTGAAGTCAAGTAAACATATTTGCAGCCAAGGCTATGTAATAAATAATACAGTTATTTAAAGTTGCCAGATGGGATTTGGAACATGAAGTATGCCATGGTACACTGTTAAGTCAGTTTTACCTACCCAATAAGACAACCACATGGTTCTAAGGGCATTCGAGCAGTGCCCCACAGGGTTTAATAATGCCAAGAGCAATCAAATAACTGAGGGTGAACATTCATATAACAGAAGAATTTGGCACCCTTGACTGACTACAGGTAGATGTCATTTCTCACTGGGACAGCCTTGCACTGTTGAAATTATCAAGTAGCTGCACAGGAACAGCTCTGTATTGTTGAAATTATCAAGTAGTTGCTCACTGAACAACCAGAAAGACTGCGAAAGCTTTGTCTCCTCAAGATACGCATTTCACAACTCTCAAAGAATAGCCATGGATTAGGTATTATAATACTACTGGGATTTTGGACAATAATTCAAAAGCAGTAAATCTTCAGAAAGCGGGCTCCATGACACATTTCAAGAAATAACAGATCTCTCTGCAGTGAAGAGGTTGCTCAATATTTTGTGTTTATGGTGCGCAACCACTGGCTAATAGTGCTTGTGCAGTACTGACTACAAAGTGAGTACTGTTAAACAACATAAACATACACATTTCTAAATTTAGGAGCTTAATGTGTATACAAATTCCATTCTTTGTTAAAATTTATACAACAATGAAACCAGCAATGGAGTAACATCCACAATTCATCAATGAGCTTGAGTAAATGCTGTTATAAATCCACAACACAATCTATAATTAGCAAACTACACTAAATAGTTTTCCAAGTCAATCCCTCACAAAATTTTATTGATGCTCACAGATTGCTTTGAACATAAAAGTGGCAGCAGCAGCAACAGCAACAACAACAACAACAACAACAACAACAACACCAACAACAACAACAACATAACACACTAGTAGACAATTAATAAAGTACAGCTCAGGACAGGTCAGTTACAGCAATAGTAAGCACAAAAAAGGGCATATGACACTATTTTACTGGAATACATGGTTTAGAGGTTATATGCTAAACTAGAATTCAGTACGATGTTTATAATATTCCTGTGTTGCAAATGACATCTTGCTGTATTAATTTAGACCTGCAGCTGATTTATGTTAACAACCACAGGCCACACTTAACAACAACAACAAAAGTAAAGTACATATGTAATCATAAAATCTGATGTTGACATATTCCTGAACTACATAAAATTTGTATGTACACTTGTCAGAAGCAATAAAACAAAGCACATGCTGAACATACCATAACTGTGGCGACACGTGCTTAGGGATTATACAAAACAAAAATTGTATTTTTGTGAGAAGGCAGACCCTGCTTAATCACAAGGAAACCAAATATTTAAAACACATATGGCAGGCCAGATATCCTACCAAATTTTTTGAGGCCCAGAGAATGCACAAAACCTTTTCCCACAATCATTACAATTTACCTACAATGGAGAGCAGGTCATTTATCTAGGTAAACTGCTGCCCTCTTTTATGAAAATAAAATGCAGTCAATCAGAACTTCACAAACACTGCAAATTGGAGTGTCTTTTTCCTGGACGAGGTGATTATGTCTCTCAGAGCAGTGTCATGTCCATCCTCATTCATGCCAGTGTGACTTCTTTCCAGCAGAGTGACTCAAGTAACATCCACTATAGTTTTGTGATTCACTTCACCTGATGTAGCTCACTGTTTTGGATCCCCACTCAGTCACTCTCCCTTTAAAATACCCTGGCAGGGAGGGGGATTGCAACATCCTCAAGTACTGTGTTCAGTGGCTCAGGGTATAATATGTGCATACTAAGGGGATGAAGTGTTAGCGATTCATTTGTCAGGGTCAATAGCACCAGATTGCAATCAGGAGGCCTCTCTGCGCACCCTCTACTTTGACACTGCAGGCAGTAACTGTGCTCAGTTTAAAGGTGAACAGTGTTTGCAACATTCATTCTAGGTTATTACCCATGCACACACCCCCCCAATAAGTATGTGCTACAGTTGAACAGCTTCAGTCATTTGGTAGGATATCTGGCCTGCCATATGCGTTTTAAATATTTGGTTTCCCTGCCTCATTTGCACTGAGGGCCTGTGGAAACCTGGATGGAGAGAGGTTTTAACAGATTACTGTGTATGTTGAGCACAATGTATCAGTGGTGTCATTGCTTCCAGAAGTGGTCTATGCAACATTCCCACACTTGTAGGTCAGGTTCTGGATGTCCATATCATATAGACGCGTGTCAAGATCGAAGCCCTGTGTGAGCAGCAGTGGTTCACCAAACATCTTTCACAGATGAAATCCAGGCACATGTTGCACCTGCTGTGTCATCAGGGACAATGGGAACTGTCTGCTTACAGCAGGGTTACAATCAAGTGTGCCTCTGGCCAGGCTGCCACTGACACCACGACAATACCAAAAATGGCTACTTTGGCGTCATGAAAGAGTTTACAGGAGAGTGGAACAGCACTCTGTTGTCTTCATTGATTAGATCAGGTTCTGTCTGTATGCAAGTGATGGGTGCACACAAGTGTGGTGTAGACCTGGTGAGCTGTTTATTCCAGTGTGCATTCACTCACGACACAAAGATCCGATCCGAGGCTTAAAGCATGGGGGGTCAACAGTTATGACTCACAGTCATGTGTGGTATTTCTGCAGCGTAAAGACACCAGTGCCCGATACACTGCACAGGCTGTTATCCCTATTCTACTGCCATTTCTTTGATAGGATGATGATGTGCTTTTTCAAAAGGACAATGCATGTGCACTTACAGCTGCTGCAACACAACATACTCTTCATGGTTTATAACTGACATAGGCAGTAAGATCACCAGATCTCTCATCTACTGAACACATCTGGGTCAAGCCTGCAAGAATGATTGCCAAGCTGCAACAAAAGGCACAAGATGCTTGGGATAATCTATTGATAATGTATTGATGCAACTGTCTGGAAACCCTTTCATGTGACATATATTTCATTTGGTCTCAAAACGTTGTCATACCATCTCACTTGTCAGTAAAATGACCTTGTCCCTGAGGGTGTTGCATTATCTTTTTTCCCCCACAGGGTATTACTCTTCTCTTTGTGTACGAGGTAATAGTTGATAATGGAATGCCATACTGTATCAGAAAACTTTCCCTATTATTGCCCCTGGATTGCTCATTCTCATGTACCTAGTCATCCAGCAGGAATATTACCATCTTCCTTCCTGTTTTTCTCACTGTAACAATATTAGTTTATCCTTGACATTCTGAATCATTCTGTTTTCTGAGCAAATTTGCTAAATCCTCTGAAGGGCAAACACAGAATCTGAGAACACATCTAAAAGTCACATCACACTTACTCCAATGACTTCAGAATCACATGTGCGAGACGGTCGTTTCAATTATCACCTCAAAATAATCATGTTGACACTATTAAACTTGGTGACAGTGTTCACCCTTCTTTATATATTCGTCCTTCAATTTGACATTTCCCAACACAGGATGATTTGGTGAATACCTTCATTGTACAATCCCGCATTTTGGCTTTCTGAAAACGTTCCACCCAAAAAATCAGCTTGTCCCTATCCTGGAAATGTCTGCAGTGGAATGTTTCTTTCTTAATAAAATATGAAGAGAGTACTGGGTGTCATGTCAGGAGCAGAGTGTGAGGTAAAATTTCATAGCACAAAGAAACAGCATGACTGCTGTGTTCTGTGCAGAATGAGTGGGGTGTTCTAATCAAGCATAAACACCCACTTGGACAGCAGTTTGTGACACTTTGTCCAATAAAGTCATCAGCAGAGTTTGGTAGTATACTCCTATGACGGTTTGGCCCTTACAAGCAATACCTATTAGCTCCAAGTCGTGGCTGTCCCAACAAGCACCCAGCATTACCTTGCCTGATTATGGTTGGGTCTCCACCTTTTTCAGTAGCGTTAATTCACCTGTTTCCAGTGTTTGCTCGATTGTCTTGGTGGCCCAGAATTCATACATGGTGATCAGGCAGCCAAATAAGTCATCTGGCTTGAGCTAACAAAGCTGCAACATTTCTGCCACTGCCAATTTCGAGAGCTTTTTGAATGGATGTGAGCAGCCACATGAGGCAGTGACCTCCTCCATTCACAAAATGTCATGCAAGATGTTGAAAACTTACCGACTGATTTTCACTTTTACGACTATTTCTTCAATTGTGATAGAATTATCTTTTTGAACAGTATGGCTTCCAGTTCTCCTGAGACTCCTCATTCTTCATGTAGAGATGGTCTGCCACTTTGCTCTTTGGCATTCAGACTTTTTGACAAAAACAGGAGCATCTACGCCACCTAATCACTGTTTTGCATGATGGTTGACTGTTGCCATACACCTCCATTAACTCAGCTTGGACTTTTGCAGTATTGTCTACTTTCAAATGTGGAGAACAAATTACCACACAATATTCCTCTTTATGAATGTGCTAAGTCATTTTGTTTTGGCTCCTGTAGCAGTGTGCTACAATACTGTTAGGCAGAGATTTTAATGTGTATCAGGCTTGCTGACATGCACTTGCAAACAGACAAAAAATTGACCTGATTTTTCTGAGATCACAATTAAAAATTTATAACTACCCTCATACAATGACTGTTCAGCCCCATACACTGTGGCAGGGACATTATAATTTACACATTGCTCTCTGAAAGTTTTAGGGCTATAAAATTGGGCTATATGACAAAGCATGGCCTCATGGTAACTTCAAAGTGTCTGCAGGAAAATCCAGTTTGGGTTCCATCTTTTCACGATTGCTTCCCATTCTTAGTTCCCTATGACTTCATAATGGATCAAAAAGAATATGGGAAGTACTAAGATACACATTTAAAAGCATTTATACTTCCTTGTGAGTTAGTATTTATAGTGTCAAAATGAGAATGGAATAAAATAATTATGAGGCTTTGGCAATGCAATGAATTATTCCAATGAGTTCTATCCACCTGTTTATCAAACAACTTAAGGAACTGTATTTTTGAAGTTATACATACATTTGTATGGCACAATGTAGCCATGATCTTTACCTTCATTCCAAATTATTTACATTCTACCAGAACTTTCTATTGCGATTTTTGACAATGATCACTGAAAGTATTATAAATAACTCTTCAAAGAAATTCATTCTTTCATGACTGCTTTAAGAGTTTCAGCAAAAATTGCAGTGTAAAGTAAAAGCTGCTCAGGTGTCTCATTTATGAAATACTTAATCACCATGAAGATGGTTACATCCACAATACAGCTCTCATCACTGGCACGGTGGATATTGTGATTGCCGGCTATAAGTGTCACATCCTCCTCTGTATCTATAGTGCTGTATTCTGTTGAGTTCTATCCACCTGTTTAGCAAACAACTTAAGGAAATGCACTTTCGAAGTTCAGCCTACAGTATGTTTCATCGTTTTTTGAGAATGGTGCAGACATAGCTCCTTCCTAAGACTCCAGTTGAAGTTCTTGAAATGTGAAGGCACACATGAACCACAACTACACACTGCTGAAACACATGATAAATGTGGTGGTAATATTAACCATGTGTAGAATGTGTGGGGTATCAAATTCATTTAAATAAATTTCTGTAATTCTTTGAGCTTGCAAATTTATTTAGGACTGGGTGATCCTACACTAGAAACCAGCATATAAGTAACGAGCTGTACATGGCTCAAGATAGAGAGGGTCAAATGTTGACTCAGTGTAGATACGTATGCAGAAAATAAATTGTTATACAACACAGTTAATACCATTCTAACAAATTTAAAAAGAAAAGGTCTAACCTGAAGACACCTTTCTATTCTGATCACTGCAGTGCACTCCAAGAACAGGAACTGTATCTCTTATGTTTGAAGACTTGAACTGGGATTTGTTTAAAATCAGATGCTTACAATTAGCACCAGGAGACAATCACCATGGGTGTGTGAGTTACTGTTATGTAAATGTGTGTGACTTTTCTACTTCTGAAGAAGCACTTTGTCCGAAAGTTGAAATATTTCTAGTATACTTTTCCCGTGTGCCTGCCAGTGCCTCATCCATGTGGTGAGTTGTAATCTGCCCTTTCCACATTACTGTTAAGTCCTCAAGTGCCTTCTATTGTTTGTTGCAAATTTCTATATACTAGACAACTGTGTCATCCGTCCAGGGACATTTCTGCACTAAATGTCCACATTCACAGTACAAAGGTATGATATGCACTACGACACAGAAGAAGAGCGCCTACTGATCGAGCACCAAAATAGGTACAACATGGGTGTGGCTTTCATAAATACAAATTGAAGAAGGCAATGAACCTCGAACTTTCAGAACAGGTGACACCATCATTGGGGGTGGGGGACTGAAATCTGATGTAGTGAAGAATAAGTCACCCAGAACCTTCGGTCTCGGCACTGTCTCTCTTTTAATCCATCGCTCTATGTGGGTCATTCTTCCTTACACTCTATGGTCTATATATATTTTTCCCTTCTCTTTTCTTTCTCTCACATGTAGGATCCTATAAGAAGGCAGCAGTTGTTTCTCTAAGCTACCTCTTCAACACATTGTTCCATTATCAATTAAGCAGTAGGTAATTACTGATTAGGCACAAGAGCTCTGTAATCATGATTCATATTTTATATGTCTATATCGGTAAAAACGAAAATAAGTAAAAGACAAAAGAGTGCACAAGCTAGTTACCCATCGCTGAAGATGTAGCTATACAGCATCAGTAATATTTATAAATCAATATTATGATAGTTATGTGTTGTAGTAGAACATCTCTTATGAATTCAAACATCTTCAGGAATTCGGAGTTTGCAACCTGTTATTGATCATAGGAATTACCGTCATTCAAAACAACCAATTTGAAGTATTTAACGTCTGAGCCATGCATATTACTAAAAAATATAAAGATAAAAATATTTAACAGTTTGGAAGGAACGATTTCAACCTCATTTATACGACTCCCAAAGTCCTTCTTGTTCTCTCTAAGTTTCTCATCCAGCTCCTGGTCGTCTTCAGCTGGATCCCTGTTATCACCCAAATAATGCGAGTGTGCATTCCACGTAGAGAATTGTCGCTGCCGCTGCAGTTGCTCTCCAATGGTCTGGAATGCTGCTTTAGCTGTAAAAGATAACTTGGTCAGCATGTTTGTGTCTTATGCAAAAAATTTAGGAGTAATGGAAACCACTCACAGAATAGCAGAGGTGTTGAGTCATTGATAGGAACACACAAAACAGAGAGAAAACATGATATCTTTCAGAATCAGTTCTCTCTTGTGCTACTGTACCCCTGAAGCACCCCCCCCCCCCCTCCACACACACACACACACACACACACACACACACACACAGTCAGTGCCCCTACATAGCGCCAGCTGGATGCACTATGCTGTGACTACAGTCTGAGAAGTGCACTGGGTGTGGAGGGACTGGGGGTTGGGTAGCAAGCAGCTGAAAGGAGGTAGCAGGATTGCTGGCTAGGCATGCAGGAGGGATGGGTGGCAAGTGTATGAGCTAGACATGTGATGCATGGGTGCCGGAGCTCGTGGAGAGCTGGCCAATGATGAAGGTGATGTGGAAATGTGAACTGGTAGGGGTTGATGGACAGAAGAAGGGCAAACTTTTGGTTGGAGGGTGTGTAGACTATGGGTCAACAAAGAATGAGGCCAGCAAGATTCTGGGAGCAAAGTATGTGTAACTCCCATCTGTGTAGTTGAGAAATGCTGGTGGTGGAAGGTAGGATCCAGATGGCCCGGGTTGTGAAACAGCAAAAGATAAGCACATAATCAAAGGGTTTATATCTCAGTTTTCTGCTTGAGTTTTTCTACCAGAGTTTACACACACACACACACACACACACACACAATCCACTCAATCCACTAGAATATTTTTTGTTTTGAAAAATATAAGTCACTTTGGACCTACAAGATGCTAGGGAAAGGACAGTTGATTCAGATGGAGCTCCACTTACTTGATAAGCCTAATACGACTTCTGTGCAGTAGGTATCTCGCTGGTTGATTGCAAATGACTGGTTTGCTTCTACAGTCATCCACACCATTAGCACATAGCACACCTTGAGATTAATAATGTTATAAATGTTTGAATCACCTCTGAGATCTGAGTGGTGTGACAATACAAGGCACACCCTTCATGTAAATAAAATCAATAGTTGACATTCTCCACAATAATGTGCACCACATTACTCATTATTGTGTCATTGTTGCTCACACCCTCTGTAGTAGGTGGATGTGATGTCACACAGGGGTAAGGGGAGCTCTCTGAAGGGCTATTCTGAATTTGGCTATTACAACAGTTATTACAACTGGGAGTTTCCACTGTATGACAGTTGTTCATGTATTCCGTGGCAGCCACTGACCATATGCAAATGTGCGACAGCACACTGTAGATATCACACTAAAATTACATCATTTCTTTTGTAGCATTCTCTTCACAATTCACAGAAACCAGTGGCGCATGATGAAATTATGGCCAGTTCACAAAAATATAAATGGTATTTCCCACTAGCAAGTGACTGCAGTCCACGGTTGGAGGCCTTTGGTGGAGGTGCCTGGAGCAATTCAACAGCGTGCTACTCAAAAATGACATGTGTTGCAGTAGTGGTGGTGTAGTTGTAATGCATGAGTAACTACACTCCTCCTTTCTTGGTAAGAAGAGTGCCCAGATGCAGGCTCCTCTGCAAAACTATGATGTTTCACACATCCATAGTGTCAGAAACAGTTGTCCTGGGTGCAAACAAGTCCCAGTCTATATGAACTAGCAAGCAGGAGCGAAAGTGGCAAGAGAGCAGACACACACACACACACACACACACACACACACACACACACACACACACGTCTTCCTCCCCGGCCAGAAAAGCCAGTGGACAACCCCAGCACCCTGCAGGCAGAGGTCATGTCAACATAGCACTTTGTGAGAGGTGCCGTGAGCTGGGAAGCTGTGGTGTCTGAAGATAACGTAGTCAATGTAGGAGATGCTGGCACCAGCATAGGAGGTGCCTGTGGGAATGCTGATGATGACTGGCAGCCATTCCCCCAACTCCCCACACCAGCCCTGCTAAAAAAGGCACTGCAGAAGCACTGCGAGGCCGAGCCACATTGCTTGGGTGCAGCCAGGGCACTGGTGGAGCAGCTGGAAATCACCTCAGGAGGGTGCAAGGGCACGAACGGCAATGCCGGTGGAAGAGGTGCCAGCATGGCGGTCTGTTGAGTGGCATCACTGTGCACCTGAGGGCACAACTGATTGGAGTGGCAGGCCACAAGGCACTCGTCAATGTCCACCATGAACACATGGTGCCCATGCTGACTATGGATGATGCCTGAACTCCGACACTGGTGTTGTCTGAAGCCTCGGGCTTAGACCACGGTTCCCGGCACAAATCACGATCACTTTGTAGCTGCTGCAGAGATGACTGTCTGGGGGCAAGAGGTGTGGCTGCCAGCAGTGCAAAACTCCTCTTCTGTTGGGAATTCCTTGATGTCTCTGCACATTTGCGTTTTTAAGGCCCACAAAAGATGTTCTGCCTTGCCATTAGATTGCAGATGAAAGGGAGGCACCATGCCACGGTGGATGCCATTGTGTGAGCAAAAATCTAAAGGACTGATCCAAAAATTTAGGACCACTGTCCAAAACTACCGTACAAGGTAGGCCTTTGATAGAAAAAAATCTCTGGCAGCAGCTTGACTGTCGCATCTGCCATGGAGTATAGACAATGAACAACATATGGTAACTTGGAAAAGACAGCAACAACCAACAGCCAAAAGATATCCAAGAAAGGTCCGGCAAAGCCTATACAGATTCACTCCAATAGCATGGGCACTGGCCAAGAGGAAAAAACTGTGTGCTGTGCGGCCTGTTGTTTGGAACACTGGTTGCAGCCTGTGACCAGGCACTTCACCTCACAATCAATGCCAGAATAGAACACATGCCGACATGCCAAATGTTTAGTGCAGTCACCTTGATGTAACAGGGTGAGAACCTTGCAGGGCAGTGGCACTGGAACAGCAACAAGGGGAGTACCCCCTTCCGACAAAAAGAGAATAACACCATCCAACAGGGAAAAATGATTATGGAAAACACAGAAGTTTCACAAAGAGTCGGATGCTCAGCCTGGTGGACAGTCAGTCCACCCATGTCATATCATGTGCACAATTTACTGAAACACAATACTGGGTCTGCGGATCGCAACATATATCCTTGGCTGTCACATCCCTCCTTTCGTTCCCTGAAATACCTATGTACCTTGGCACCCGCAGAGAGACACCTCCTTCCCAAGCCTTTTCATTTGAGGAGGATGTCCTGGATACTCTGGACTACTTTATCTGCTGGGCACAAGCATTGTAGAGAGTGATAGGAACTCAGGGAATTGGAACAGACAAGGAATTTAGCACTCAAAACATCTTTCATTTGCTCCAGCGACAGCAAGATCACATATAATTCCACATCAATGACAGTAAAGTCTGGAGGCAGTCGGATCTTGAGGACATGATCAGGGAAAACAACACGTTAACCAACAGAATCCCCCTGTTTAGACCTATCCATAACTACAGCTACAGAGTCAATTAAAATGTTATAAAATAAT
The DNA here is from genome assembly GCF_023898315.1 of Schistocerca nitens. Classification (NCBI taxonomy): domain Eukaryota; kingdom Metazoa; phylum Arthropoda; class Insecta; order Orthoptera; family Acrididae; genus Schistocerca; species Schistocerca nitens. Next base: position 216,358,076 of record NC_064620.1, on the reverse strand, counting down.
GTATTAAAACTTTATACAAGAGTGCAACCTCTTCTGTACTGAACTAAATTCAAAATTACTCTGGGTCTCTGCAGTAACCAGGGTGGCAGGTGGTTGAAATTCTCGATTTGGTGTGCCATGTGATCCACACCATGGGATTGCAGCACACACTTTGTGCAGATCGCTAATGGCCTCATTGCCTGTGAGCAATTGGTAAAGATGTATTCCCATAGATGGACAAACAATGGCATGGTATGCTGGTGAATGAGGAGTAGTGAGGAACTTACATGCCTGACAGAGTTGCCACTGGATGGTAAGTGGTGGTTCACCAGCCTCAGCACAGAGACTGGGTATGGCGCTGATCCTGCAAGCACTCAAGGCCAATCTGATTCCCTCAGGGCATATAGTGCCAATGATCTTTGGGTAAGAAGACCTCACTGACCCTTACAATGTGCACCCATAGTCCAATCACAATCCCATGAAGAACCTACAAAGCTACAGCAGAAGCATTCTGTCTGCTTCCCGAGAGCTGTGGCTCCCTTATCCTCAGGCTCTTTAGGTGTGATAACCACGACAGTTTGGAGTAAAAAATGAGGCCTTGAAACCACAAACAGACTTTAAAATGTAGAATTGTGTCCCACATACACAACTCATGTACAGCAAAAAGACAAGGGGAATGATTAAAATGAACGGGTCTCTGCATAAAACATGAAAGCAATCTTTGCAGTCCAACCCTCCAGCCTCTTCACCATGAGTTGCAACTGACAACTTGGTCTTGTGATATGAAAGAGCAGAAGACTGCAAAATCATCCATAAATAAGGAGCATTTGAAAAGACTGCCTGCTGTGGTTGATGTACTGTGTGCTGATATTCTTGAGTGAATATTGAAAGTAATATGTAGTTAACGAGCTTCATGCTCAATATTCATAAATGTAATAGGTTAAAAACTTGTGAAAGACATACTGTGTGCAGTGTTTTTCTTTGTATTCTTGTGTTCCATGTGTCTGAGAATGCTGAAATAATGCCAGCAGACTGGAAGCAGCACAGTAATGGCAGCTTCGGAAGTTGGCTGCTGTACACACTGAGCCGACAGCCTCGCCACACCAAAGGACCAGAGGAAGACATCATTGGGCCAGCAGATTTGACACAGAATAAATTATAACATTGTTAATATGAAAAAACTTGTTACTACGGTAATTTTGTTCATGCCTGTATTCCACTGAAGTAAGTCATTCGATGGAAATATGTACCATCCCATGTGTACTGTGAAGAATTATAAACCAACGGAGAAGATAGTTATTGTGAAAAGAAAAAAAACTGCTGTTGAAGGCCTTTTTTGTTTTGGATGCATGCATGCTGACGTTGGTTATCAATAGACTGCGGATTTTAGGTAAAAACCTATTTTGTTCCTGAGTTCCTATTTGAATAAAAATTTGTGCTTATGCGTTTCATGACTATTTACACTTAATAGCATTAATTCTATAGGACCTAAAAAAAGCCTATTTTGACATTATTGCCTATTTTTGCCCATTTCGGCTTTAATATCTTAAAAAGTGCCTATTTCATCATATAAGACAGTGGCTCCAAGTTTTTCCACACTATACGACAGATGGAAAAAAATATTTTCTGCCCAGCGTGCAGCAAGGTGGCTAGTTGATATGCGCTCATGCTTTGTATTTGCCTAACACTTCGGTCTTTTTTTTATTTTTTTATATCGCTATCCCTGTTAATACCAAATACACTTTATAGGTGTTTTATTATTCATATGTAAAAAATAGATCATGGATCTTTAGGTTAAAACCTATTTTTTTTTACTAAGCTCCAATTTGCCTATAAGTTGGTACTTATGCGTTTCATGACTAACTGAACTGAATACCATTAGTTCTATAGGACGTTGACGCCTATTTCGGCATCAAAATCCTAAAAAGTACCTATTTCGTTAATCTGACATAGAGTTCTTGTGTTTTCAAAGATTAGAAAAAGGAAGTAAACTTAGGGCTTTACGTCTCGTCGAAGGCGAGGGTCGTTAGAGACTGTTTACAATTCCTTTGCTTGCCTCACTACCAACAGCACTCGGCACCCCATCCAAGTACGCGCCGAGCGCGACAGTGCTTAACTTCGGTGAGTGAATGGGAAGCGGTCAAAGATTTGAGTTACACATTAGAATCGAACGTGGGAGTACTAAATGTTATATTTGAAAATATTTCGTTCGTAGGATTCTGGCCAGCTGTGTATTTTCGCAAAGAAACAGTTTCATAGGCCTTAAGCTGAGCACGGATTAAAAAATCACAATGTTAATCGTAGACGCCCACTATAGCTAAATTACTGCCCTTCGCGCAATTTCTCGCTGCTGTCTACAGGCAGTTCTATCAAACTACTCTGTTTCGTGAAAGGTATTATACGTGAATTTTCCGGTTCAAAAAATAATTTGCCAGTAGTGAGATGTTTTCATCTGAAGCACCGGTAGATTCCATTCGCTTGTTCAGAAGGGGCGGCCATCTGTCAGGTGCCATATGTACAGCAACGAGTACGGTACTTCCCCTACCGCTCCCATGCACCGCAGTAAAATGGAAAAAAAACAAACAGGTCATCATTCACTTATTCCCAGCGAAAACAAATCAGTACACTGTGTAGCGACTGACGTGTTAAGTGTTATGACGTTCTAAGTGCAAAATAAATTCTAGTTTCTGTGTGAGAATACTACGCCATGCCGAAAACAGCTAGTTCAAAGTCTACTCATATAAGGCAGTGGCTGCAAGATTTTCCACATTATACAACAGATGGGAAAATTATTTTCTGCCAAGCATGCAACAAGGAGGTAAGTTGATGTTTTTCTTAGACTTTTTATTTACCTGTCACTTAGGATTCTTTTTTATCGCTATCCTTTAGTAATACGAAATACTCTTTATATGCGATTCTTAACTGCATTTCCTTTTTCTCTTGTATTAGGTTTCGAGAGTTAAGAAATCTCACTTAACTCAGCATGCAGATGGAATCGCACACAAAGCTAATGTTGAACGAAAGTCAAAATTGAAGCAAACTCTTTTAACCAATAAATCTGGTGAATCCTCCGAAAAAAACAAGTTCTGCAATGATTTGTGTCATGCACTTGTGGCAGCAAACATCCCCTTTCGGAAATTAGAAAACCCTATTTTCAGAGGTTGAGAAGTACTGCCATCAGTCTATTCCTGCAGAGTCAACTTTACGTAAGAATTATGTGGATTCAGCTTACAATGCTGCATTGCACAGAATCCGAGAAGATGTTGGAGAATCTTGTATATGGATTTCTGTGGATGAAACTACTGACAGTATTGGCCGTTACATTGCAAACCTGATTATTGGCAAGCTATATCCAGATGCTCCATCCTGGGCTCATTTGATTTATTCAAAACAGCTTGCAAAAACTAACCAACAAGCAATAGCACAGTTTGTGAACAATGGACTTAAGATGCTACACACAAACGAAGTGGATGAGAATAAGGTGCTTCTGGCCGTCACTGATGCTGCTACATATATGATAGCAGTGTTTCAATTATTAAAAGTATTCTACCCATTGATGCTGCACGTAACTTGTGTAGTGCATGGGATCAACCGCGCAGCAGAGCAAGTAAGGCTACAATTTCCTAAAGTGAATAAAGTAATATCTATGGTGAAGAAAATTTTTGTTAAGGCACCATCAAGAATACAGGCATTCAAAGAACAGCTTCCAGATGTCCCATTGCCGCCAGAGCCTGTTGTCACCCGCTGGTGCACGTGGCTGATAGCAGCAGAATACTATAGTACGCATCTCTCAGCTGTTCAGAAGGTGGTTGAAAATATACCGGAGGATGCTGCATCCGTAACTGTAGCAATGGAGTTACTCAAAGATTCTTCTTTAAAATGGAACTTATCTTACATTAGGGCCCACTGCACATTTATGGCAAGAATAATTTCACAATTAGAAGGCTCAGGGAGACCTATCTAAGACAATATTTCTTTGATTGAAGAAGTCAAAAAGAAAATTAATGAAGCGCCAGGGGAAAAAGTACGGGCAAAAATGCAAACGGTTTTGCAGAAGAACACTGGCCTGAAGGAGTTGTGTGCAGCTGCCGACATACTTAGTGGAAAATCCAGCACTCCTGACTGCAGCATTCCTGTCCAACATGTGCCAAAAATGAAGTACGCCCCTGTCACATCTGTTGATGTAGAACGTTCTTTTTCAGTGTATAAATTGATTCTGACTGACAAGCGCCACAGTTTTTCACTAGAAAACCTAGAAAAGATTCTGGTTATTTATTGTGAAGCCAACTATGGTCAGAATATGTGAAACTACGAATGTACACTCCTGGAAATTGAAATAAGAACACCGTGAATTCATTGTCCCAGGAAGGGGAAACTTTATTGACACATTCCTGGGGTCAGATACAGCACATGATCACACTGACAGAACCACAGGCACATAGACACAGGCAACAGAGCATGCACAATGTCGGCACTAGTACAGTGTATATCCACCTTTCGCAGCAATGCAGGCTGCTATTCTCCCATGGAGACGATCGTAGAGATGCTGGGTGTAGTCCTGTGGAACGGCTTGCCATGCCATTTCCACCTGGCACCTCAGTTGGACCAGCGTTCGTGCTGGACGTGCAGACCGCGTGAGACGACGCTTCATCCAGTCCCAAACATGCTCAATGGGGGACAGATCCGGAGATCTTGCTGGCCAGGGTAGTTGACTTACACCTTCTAGAGCACGTTGGGTGGCACGGGATACATGCGGACGTGCATTGTCCTGTTGGAACAGCAAGTTCCCTTGCCAGTCTAGGAATGGTAGAACGATGGGTTCGATGACGGTTTGGATGTACCGTGCACTATTCAGTGTCCCCTCGACGATCACCAGTGGTGTACGGCCAGTGTAGGAGATCGCTCCCCACACCATGATGCCGGGTGTTGGCCCTGTGTGCCTCGGTCGTATGCAGTCCTGATTGTGGCGCTCACCTGCACGGCGCCAAACACGCATACGACCATCATTGGCACCAAGGCAGAAGCGACTCTCATCGCTGAAGACGACACGTCTCCATTCGTCCCTCCATTCACGCCTGTCGCGACACCACTGGAGGCGGGTTGCACGATGTTGGGGCGTGAGCGGAAGACGGCCTAACGGTGTGCGGGACCGTAGCCCAGCTTCATGGAGACGGTTGCGAATGGTCCTCGCCGATACCCCAGGAGCAACAGTGTCCCTAATTTGCTGGGAAGTGGCGGTGCAGTCCCCTACGGCACTGCGTAGGATCCTACGGTCTTGGCGTGCATCCGTGCGTCGCTGCGGTCCGGTCCCAGGTCGACGGGCACGTGCACCTTCCGCCGACCACTGGCGACAACATCGATGTACTGTGGAGACCTCACGCCCCACGTGTTGAGCAATTCGGCAGTACGTCCACCCGGCCTCCCGCATGCCCACTATACGCCCTCGCTCAAAGTCCGTCAACTGCACATACGGTTCACGTCCACGCTGTCGCGGCATGCTACCAGTGTTAAAGACTGCGATGGAGCTCCGTATGCCACGGCAAACTGGCTGACACTGACGGCGGCGGTGCACAAATGCTGCGCAGCTAGCGCCATTCGACGGCCAACACCGCGGTTCCTGGTGTGTCCGCTGTGCCGTGCGTGTGATCATTGCTTGTACAGCCCTCTCGCAGTGTCCGGAGCAAGTATGGTGGGTCTGACACACCGGTGTCAATGTGTTCTTTTTTCCATTTCCAGGAGTGTATTAATTAAACCATTGCCACATCTTTTTTACGGAGATCTTTATCTTGCAGGAACTCAAAAATATTTGGAGTTATGTTCAACATTAATGTTGTAGATTGCCGTGTCTGTAACTGTGTAAATATTCATTCTCCTTGTTTTAATGACTAATAAGATGTTCGTACTGTCAACACTGTGTATTTTAATTTATTTTTATTTTCTCTGCGTCATTTTTATTAGAGTCTATTTTAGGTTTTATATAGCCTAAATGAACTACTGAAGGAGCCTATTTTAGGTGCCTAAAACACACTTTTTTACGACCTAAAAATCCGTGGTCTAGTTATCAAAACTGAATCAAAATCCTAATCAGTTAAAAAGGTGAGAAAAAGAGCTAAATAATATGCAACCAAGAAACATTGGAATCTCATGCGATTGCCCCCCCCCCTTTTTTTTTGACATGATTAATTTATTCTCATGACTGTGAGTGAGTTTACTGAAAACACTGGGAATAGTTAAAAGTTAATCTGAAAATTATTGAAAATTATTAAAGTTTACTGAAAGTTAAGAGTGAAAAGTTAAATATTTTGACATTCACACTGCACGAATCAGAGGTATGCTTAACGATATTGCGCGCTTGACTGTTTAGTAATACACGCAAGCATTTCTGGTTGTCTTGACAACAGAAACTAACTGCAACATATCCAAATACGAAAAGTAGCCTGAAATTTATATTTCCAACATGAATCTTTATGAAAGTAAAAGCTGTTAGTGCTCATTTGTACTTTTCAAAAAAATGTACCTGCAAAATATAAAGAATAATTCTTCAGAAGGGAGAACATTAAATATCGGTCCATTCAATATAGTTGAAAACAAGGTCAGGCTGATCTGTGGATACATTTCTGTGGCCAGTACATATCCAGCTGTCAGCATGTTGTAACTATTAGTAGTATGAATAGAGTTGGATCTGCGGGTATGATGTTTGCAACACACTTTTTAGCTTACCATGTTTGTTTTAGGGAGCAATGATGCATGGGGTGCTGAGGGACAGCAAGATCTAAGACACAATAATGCAGTAATTAAAAAACCATAGCAGAAATCATAAACATATAAACAAAGTATTTTATCTTAACGCATTAGGTAAAGCTAATATCTCAACAATATTAAGTCGCATCTATCATGACAAAATGTGAAACAGTCTGTTTATTTTTGTGATGATGTAGCTCACTGGTAAAATTTTGCATGAGTTGCCACTGTTCTCAAACACATTTACCAGTTTTCATTCTTAAAATTGTGGTAAATCACCAAAGTACATAAGCCAAATCCCCTCTCCCTGTGATACACACCGAAATGACAAAATTCATGATGTAGTGATATGTACACATACAGGTGGTGGTAGTATCATATAATCACCTACACAAGGAATAAAGGGGCAGTGCATTGGTAGTGCTGTCGTTTGCACTCAGTTGATTAATGTGAAAAGGTTTCCAACATGATTATGGCCGCACAACAGGAATTAAGAGACTCTGAATGCGGAATGATAGTTGGAGCTAGGTACACAAGACACTCTATTTGTGAAATCATCACAATATACCAAATTTCAGGCATTACCTCTCCCCATGGACAAGCTGTGGCTGACAGCCTCCACTTAACGACCAGGGGCAGCGGTGTTTGACAAGCTGTCAGTGCTAACAGACAAGTAACACTGCATGAAATAACTGCAGAAATCAATGTTGGATGTACAATGAATATATCTATTATGAGAGTTTATCAAAATTCAGTGTTAATGAGTTATGACAGCAGACAACAGTCGTGAGTGCCTGTGCTAGCAGCACAACATTAGCTGGAGTGCCTCTTCTGGGCTCATGACCATGTTAGCTGGGTCCTAGATGACTGGAAAACCATGGCCTGGTCAGATGAGTCCTGATTTCAGATTGTAAGAGTCTCAGGTAGGATTTGAGTGTGGCACAGAGCCCACGAAGCCATAGATCCATGTTGTTAACAAGGCACTGTGCAAACTGATGATGGCTACCTAATCATGTGGGCTGCATTTGCATGAAATGCAATGGGGCCTCTGGTCTAACTAAATTGACTATCATGGTTATATTTGTCGACCTGGAGACCATCTGCAGTCATTCATGGACTTCATGTTTGCAAACAATGATGGAATTTTTATGGATGACAATGCACCATGTCACCTGACCACAATTGTTTGGCCTCCAGATTGCCCAACATGAATCCCATCGAACATTTATGGGACACAATCAATAGCTCAGTTCATGCACAAGATTCTGTTCCTGCAACACTTTCGCAATTATGGATGGCTGTAGAGACAACATGGCTCAATGTTTCTTCAGGGGACTTCCAATGACTTATTGAGTCCGAACCATGTTGAACTGCTGCACTATGTCATGTAAAAGGAGGTCTGACATATTAGGAGGTATTTATGATTTTTGTACCTCATCGTACTGTGTTCCACAATGTTGAGTAAAGTTTGAATATACCCTATGTTTACACAAGACATGTGGGCTCTCCAATCTCAACTCTGGAACCCAAGTTCACCAAGCCTGAACCCTACCAATGCAAACTGAGCTATCTCGTGTGACCACAAGGTAGGCAAATGCAGCTTACATAAAGCTATGGACTTGCCAAGTATTACTGTCTGCAACTATAATTACATTAACCACTCCATACTGGATCATATGAAAAGGAACATTCATATAACAATCAAAATTGGTGACTAACTGCTGAAGACCAGTTGTCTGAACACTATTGATGAAGTATTCCGGAGCAATACCTTAGTGTATCAAGTGCTGCATGTTATGTATTGCTTATACTGGAATTTCATTAGAGGCTATGCTGAGGTGGATAAATTGGTTCCCATCAGATCACCGAAGATAACCGCTATTGGGCATGACCAGAACTTGGATGGGTGACTGTCTGGGTATGCTGCATCCTGCTGACAATTTTCCCATTGCCTTTCAGCAGAGGAGACAGAAGGGGTGGTGGCATAAAGTCCCTGATCATTAGTCTTTGGAGCAATGTCCTGGATTAAATTACAAACCTTTGTGCATCCTTACCTGGTGGATAAGGATGTTAAGCTTGGTGGCCCCCTTGGTACTCCTCAAGAGTAGTGGGTTGTTGTGGGTTTTTTTTTTTTTTTTTTTTTTTTTTTTTTTTTTTTTTTTTTTTTTTTTACTGTCACTACTCTGCTACTCTGTGAAGGAAAGGTGTCTGCATGTGCAAAAGATAAGAAAACCTTTTCCTATTAGATGGCTGAACCTGCCCTTTGGTTCTCCCAGCCATTCACGGTTTATGGCTTTATTTTACTGAAAACTTCATTCCTATTATTGGGCTTTGCAATATCTTCTTCCGATGGTTAATTACACTATCACAGGAACTTAAAGCTTTACCACTATATTGGTCTAATTGTATCTCATTTCATGATTACACTACATACAGTGTTTGATAACAGCAATGTACCTGATGCTGCAGCTCGGTGGGTCACTGATGGACTTGTTGTTCTAACTTTTATTTATTTGTTCTTCGCATCACAGCCTATTATCTAGAAAGCTAACAGAGGCCATACAGTCACATTTTGTGAATAATAATAAATATATGTATTAACTATTTGTTTCTTGTACTTATAAATATTTAAAAAGATGCTAGTTCTACAAAGATGCTACAACTACAATTATTCCCTACCACTACAAAACCACAAGTAACACAAACCCTTAGCGCATTACCCAACTATCAATACTACTTTAGGGCTATAGAGTCTGTTCTGTTTATGTTGACCTATTAGGGTGCATCTAAACTGTTCATATTTCTTTCACTGCTGGATCCACCCCCTTATTACCCCACTCAATGGGCATCATTTGTTGAATTCCTTGAGTTTAGGGCAGTACGACAGCAGCATTTGCACTTTACAAATGATTCCACATTTCACTGTAACACCTTAGAATTCACACTTCAATAATCTCTTGTACCAATGCAATGTACAGTCTTGAAAAACCATTTCATTCAGTGGTTGGCAATCTTACTTGTCTTCTCTCCATCTTTAGAGTACCTCATTCAGCTTGGATGGCAGAAAACTGCCATGCATTTGAGTGTCTGGTGAAGTCTTTCTTGGCCTTCCAGGATACTGCAGCTGCAGTATCATCCAAGGTGCATCAGGTTGACCTGTTCCTCAGTGCTCCTCTGGGATCCAGTGTCCTTAATACCTGATGACCATTACCCACCACATTTTCACAGAGCGCACTGTCATACTATGTGTACTCTGGAGTGCCCACATTGCTGCAGGTTCAACTATCATTAATCTGGGCCATGGCCAGTCCGGTAATGTATCAGTCTACTCGATGGCTGAATAAATCTCATTTTCAATCTCTCCCTGATGTTAAGGAGAAATTTGTATGTTCTCCTTCTAGTACCTGAAGAGTCCCATTCATTTTGCCACAGTTGCAATATGTGATGGTGTATTAACTTTTCTGTACTGGTCTCAGTTCCTTCCAAGTATCCTTCATACTTCCATTTGATTGTCATTTAATAACCAATAAAGAGCTCCCCTTTCCATAATTTACAAATCACAGTGTTACTAATAATGCAACATTCAGTATAGTGCAGTAGGTGCCCATTAATCTTAGTAGCACTTTTCGTTGAACTATTCTGACTAATGAAGCTAGCTTCGCCAGCTGCAATCTATGAGTCCTAATGCTCTCACCATATATGAGAACAAATCATGAAGTCTTTGCCCCTATTTTTAATAGCCAAAGTAAAGTACATACAGGCAATGACAAATATACATCCTATTCTACGTACTTTACATTATTTTTCCACATACTCCCAACACTGGTTCACCCATCTGTCCCAGCATAGTACTAAATTTGAGGTGCCCCTGCGATAGAATACATCCGGCTGACTATGGAACCACCGTCAGATTGTTGTCTTGTCTTCATCGTTACTTGTAAATCACTGCCCTGTGAGGGAACTTCTACAGAGATCTGAAAATGTGAAAATAACGGGGAGTGGGGGGTGGGGGCATGGACTGTATCATGGGTGGTGCAAAATCTTAGTGAAATGCCTGGAGCTTTTCAGCAGTTCTGATTGCCACATGTGGTCTCGCATACTTGGGGAACCGATCACATTGTCCACATCAAGAATCCCTTGGTGCCTTTGCCTGATGGCATCGCTCAGACATGACAGTGTGGAACAATAACTGTTGTCATTGATGGTTGCATCCCAGAAGGCCATTAACATACTTTCCCAACAGATGGCACTGAACTGAATTTTTTTGTCATGGACAAACCTGGATGTTTCCACACCATGCTCTGCTGCTTGGATTCTAGCAAGAAATGTGTATCCACATTTCATCATTAGTAACAATGTCTTCCATAAAACCTGCACCCTCCTTGTATTACTGTTCCAAATAATTCAGTGAAAACATCATTCACTTGCCTTGCATCATGTCATCCACCTACTTACGCCCCACCAACATGAAACCTTCCGGTACTCTAAGGACCTGTGAATGATGATGCAAGCACTCCCATATGGTATGCCAAGCTGCTGGGTAAATGGCTGTGATGTGCACAAATCAATCTGCTTTCACCATTGCATCCACAGAGGAAATGTTGTCAGTCAGTAACAAACGTGGCCTCCCTCACTGCTCATTGTCATGCAAGACTTCACTCGCTTGAACTCACAACACGACCACATTTACAGCTATAGTGCTAAAAAAAATACAGGCAAAGAGTTTCTGATTTTCCCTCATACTATGACTGATGCTAATACAGATTGGTGGTATGCTCTGATCATTTTCAAGAGATGCTGAAAGTGCCTATTTGCAATGGTTATAATTTTGTTTATCATGTTACTACCTTTTCTGCCCATCTTCTCTATATGATGTGCAAAGTTATGAGATTCATCCATGATTACTCACAGATACATCGTTACTGGGCTGCTTCTAATATTTACATTATTTATATTTTATCTTAGCATTTCATGCTAGAGTCCCTTTCAGCAAGGGACACATGGTTTTGTAAGGTGCCCGTGACAATTTGACACTTCTACATCATCCTTCAAGCTCATGGAGAACCGGATTATATTTATGTTTTGTAATTCTTCTGTAGTCACTGCTTACAATGAACAGTGTGTCAGCTGCAAATGCTACTGGTCCATTTAAGTTATCATTGTTAGATAACTTCCGTAGTATGCGTTCCAATGCTATATTACAAAACTCTGGACCCTCCACTGAGCCCTGTGGACAGCCTTTTGTTATGGTCGCTCTATTTTCTTTCATGGGCATATTACAGTTACATGTCTCCTGTGGCAACAGTTTTTCAGGCAGTTGTGCAGTGCCTCGTAAACAAAGAAAGACAGCCACCTTAAGTTGTTGAAAGCACCAATAACATCAATCATCATCATTAGAGCATATCTGTTGTTAGTGAGATCACCATATTAATTGTGTCTTCAGTTAACTTGCCTCTCCTAAAGCTGTACAGGTGATGGCTCATTCCAAATTAGTCTGTGATACTGTAAAATGTAGACTAGCAATGGCAAGGAAAGCGTTTCTGAAGAAGAGAAATTTGTTAACATCGAGTATAGATTTAAGTGTCAGGAAGTCATTTCTGAAAGTATTTGTATGGAGTGTAGCCATGTATGGAAATGAAACATGGACGATAAATAGTTTGGACTAGAAGAGAATAGAAGCTTTTGAAATGTGGTGCTACAGAAGAATGCTGAAGATTAGATGGGTAGATCACATAACTAATGAGGAAGTACTGAATAGGATTGGGGAGAAGAGAAGTTTGTCACACAACTTGACTAGAAGAAGGGATCGGTTGGTAGGACATGTTCTGAGGCATCAAGGGATCACCAATTTAGTATTGGAGGGCAGTGTGGAGGGTAAAAATTGTAGAGGGAGACCAAGAGATGAATACACTAAGCAGATTCAGAAGGATGTAGGTTGCGGTAGGTACTGGGAGATGAAGAAACTTGCACAGGATAGAGTAGCATGGAGAGCTGCATCAAACCAGTCTCAGGACTGAAGACCACAACAACAACAACTGTAATCTTTTGCATAATAGTTTTTCAAATATTGTACTTAGAACATTCAGACGACAAGTTGGTCTGTAGGATTTTGGTATCATCAGATCCTTGTCTGCCCTTTAATGATAATCACTACCTTGGCATTCTTCCAAAGTGCAGGGACTCTTCCTTGAAAGAGATTCTCACTGTACAGTTCACACAAGTAGTCCTGGAGATGTTTTCTTTTTCAGCCTGAGAATAATTTATCTAATTTCTTCTTGTCTGAAAGGGTCAACAAGCTTATTGTTTCTATAGTTCCATAACATTGGCTCCCTCTCCCCCTCCCCCTCCCCTTTCTGTCTTTCATTATTATTATTATCTTCTTTCTTTTCTCAGACGTTATGTCTGGGCAAAAATGGAAAGTGACGCGGACCTTGATCAAGCGTGACTTCATTTTAACTGTACGGTATATGTTATATTGCATTTAGGAACTTTAGGGTAATTGAACATGTATCAATAATTACGGATTTCTGTCGTTGTATATATAAGTTTGGATGTAGCTGTATTGCATTGATGTACTGGTAGATATTGTGTGGTATGACTCCTGTAGTTGATAGTATAATTGGTATAATTTCAACTTTATCCTGATGCCACATGTCCTTGACTTCCTCAGCCAGTTGGATGTATTTTTCAATTTTTTCTCGTGTTTTCTTTTGTATATTTGTTGTATTGGGTATGGATATTTCGATTAGTTGTGTTAATTTCTTCTTTTTATTGGTGAGTATGATGTCAGGTTTGCTATGTGGTGCTGTTTTATCTGTTATAATGGTTCGGTTCCAGTATAATTTGTACTCATCATTCTCCAGTACATTTTGTGGTGCATACTTGTATGTGGGAATGTGTTGTTTTATAAGTTTATGTTGTAAGGCAAGCTGTTGATGTATTATTTTTGCTACATTGTCATGTCTTCTGGGGTATTCTGTATTTGCTAGTATTGTACATCCGCTTGTGATGTGGTCTACTGTTTCTATTTGTTGTTTGCAAAGTCTGCATTTATCTGTTGTGGTATTGGGATCTTTAATAATATGCTTGCTGTAATATCTGGTGTTTATTGTTTGATCCTGTATTGCAATCATGAATCCTTCCGTCTCACTGTATATATTGCCTTTTCTTAGCCATGTGTTGGATGCGTCTTGATTGATGTGTGGCTGTGTTAGATGATACGGGTGCTTGCCATGTAGTGTTTTCTTTTTCCAATTTACTTTCTTCGTATCTGTTGATGTTATGATATCTAAAGGGTTGTAGAGATGGTTATGAAATTGTAGTGGTGTAGCCGATGTATTTATATGAGTGATTGCTTTGTGTATTTTGCTAGTTTCTGCTCGTTCTATAAAGAATTTTCTTAAATTGTCTACCTGTCCATAATGTAGGTTTTTTATGTCGATAAATTATTATTATTATTATTATTATTATGTGAACAACTATTATTATTATGTGAACAACTATAGAGGAATCTCCTTACTTGCCGTCACATACAAGATATTATCAGCTTGTCTTCTTGAAAGAACACAAAAACTGCTAGAACCCAAAATCTCAGATTTCCAAGCTGGTTTCAGACCAAACAGATCATGTCCAGAACAAATTTTAAACTTGAAATTGATTACAAGGATGAGACAAATGCGAAGGAAGCCTACAGTATATGTCTTTGTCGACTTTAAAAAGGCATATGATTCAATTCACAGACCCACACTATTTAAAATTCTTGAAGAACAAGGACTGGATAAGAAGACACGGAACATCATAGAGCAGACATTAACAAATACAAAATGCAAAGTGAAATTCATGGGAAAACTTTCAAAATCATTTGAGATAAAAACTGGGGTTGGACAAGGTGATGGATTATCACCTCTGTTATTTAACTTAGTTCTGGATAGAGTCATGGCAGAATGGGAAAAAGAACTCAAAAAAGAAAAGTACTGGAAACCAATATCACTGCGAACCAAAAAAGATGACCTACAAATCCCCTACTTAGCCTACGCAGACGATCTTGCAATAATGGCAGATTCTAGTGAAATGGCAGTCAAACAGATAGAAACCTTAAAAGAGTGTGTAGGAAAAGTTGGCCTACAAATATCTTTTGAGAAAACTGTGTTTACAACAACAAATCTAGAAATTTCTAAGTTACAAACCAAATATGGAGAAATTAAGAGGGTACCATACTTTAAATATTTAGGAGAGATAATTTCTGAAAAATACTCACAACAAGAAAGAATATTAAAAGCTCGTAGGGGTCTAGGGCTGGTCCAAAACATTTACAATAAAAAATGTCTATCTATAAATACAAAAATTAAACATTATAAGTCGGTAATTAAACCAATAATGCTATATGCCAGCGAAACCTTGACACTTAAAAGGAAAACAGATATGGAAAACCTGAAGAAAGAGGAAAGGAAAATCATTAGGAAAATTCTGGGACCAAGATGGACCAAAGAGGGGTATAGATTACAGAAAAATTCTAAAATTGAAGAATATTCTAACATAGAGATAGACATGAGGAAGAGGCGTCTAAAATTCTATGGCCACATAATGAGACTTCCCGATCACAGACTTACAAAAAAAATAGTAAGATACGTAGCATCCCTTGTTAATGGAGGAGAATGGATCAAAAATGTAAAGAAAGATCTGGAATTAGCCAACATTACTACTGAAGACATGAACAAAAGAAACAATTTCAAACTTAAAGTTGACAAATGGGAGGTCAAACCAGAGACAAAAGCGCCGAGAACTGGAACAAAATGGAGTGAAGAAAGAAAAGCTGAATTCTCGCAAAGAATGAAGACCTGGTGGGCAAACAAGAAGAATAAGAAGCCCCAGAAGTGAACCATCTTTACTTAGCGTCTTCCATGTTGGGAGCTTTACGACTAATAATAATAATAATTATTATTATTATTATTATTATTATTATTATTATTATTATTATTATTATTATTATTATTATTTACGTGTCTGGTTCTGCAGGACCAAATTTGGTAGCAAATGTCTGAAGTCATGGAACATATCAATACATGAAATTACAACATAAAAGTAGTAACAGATGAAATAAAATGTTTATGAACCCAAAAAAAGTCAAGCCATAAATTTAACTAAGCGCAGTTAACAATATAATATAAGAATCAGCTTAACTTTTCAATGAACTTCTCAACAGAATAGAAGGATTGACCCATGAGGAAACTCTTCAGTTTCAATTTGAAAGCCCATTGATTACTGCTAAGATTTTCGAATTCTTGTGGTGGCTTATTGAAAACGAATGCAGAAGTGTACTGTACACCTTTCGGCACACGAGTTAAGGAAATGCGATCCAAATGCAGATTGGATTTCTGCCAAGTATTAACTGCCGAGAATCAGCAATTCTTGGGAATAAGCTGATATATATATTGAGAGACCAATGTCAAAATACCAAAGACTAATGAACTGTGGTCGACAAGAGGATCACGAACTTACACCACTTATTGCCCAAACTGCCCATTTCTGAGCCAAAAATATCCCTTTAGGATGGAAAGAGTTACCCCAAAATATAATACCATACAACATAAGCAAATGAAAATAAACAACATAGATTAATTTTCATGTCGAACAATCACTTACTTCAGACACTGTTCAAATAGTAAAAATAATGACAGTTTACTATCTATGAACACCTAGCAATTTCAACTGTTTAGTTTCATTACTCATATGCCCATTCTGTGAAATTAAACTGTCGGGTTTTGTCGAATTGTGTGTTAGAAACTGTAAAAACTGAGTCTTATTGTGATTTAGTGTTAGCTATTTTCTACTACAAGCCACGAACTTATGTCATGAACTGCACTATTTGAAACAGACCCAATGTTGCACAAAACATCCTTTACTACCAAGCTAGTGTCATCAGCAAACAGAAATACTTTAGAATTAACCACAACAATAGAGACATATCATTTATGTAAATAAGGAACAGGGGTGGCCCCAACACTGATCCCTGGGATACACCACCCCGCCCCCCAATTTACCATACCCCACCCAGACCCCACATCACAGCCATTCTCAACATTGTGAATAATGACCTTTAGCCATCTGTTGTTAAAGTACGAGGTGAACCAATGAGCTACTCCCTGAATTCCATAACGGTCCAAAATCTGGAGCAATATTTTGTGATCAACACAATCAAATGCCTTAGTTAAATCAAAACATATGCCTAGTGTTCAAATTCCTTTGTTTAATCCATCCAGTACCTCACATAGAAAAGATAATGTAGCACTTTCTACTGTTAAATGACTTCTAAAGCTGAACTCTACATTTGACAGCAAATTATGTGATATAAAATGATCAATTATCCTTCCATACACAACCTTTTCAATAAATTTCATCAGGTTACCCTCCATTCAGAGGCTGTTGCACACAGCGACTGTTATTGACTTGTAAATAATAGATTTCAGCTATCAGTCATCCTTTTGAAATTTTATTGCCAGATCTAGATTTCAGCTAGAAACTAGCCATTCTCAATGCACTATCATTTTTGATCAATGCATGTAATGCCTGTTGGTCAGACTTCTTCCACAGTTCATTGAATACTCAATGAACTGTGGGTGAGCCCGACCAACAGGCATTACATGCATGGATCAAAATTGATAGAGCACTGAGAATGGCTAGTTTCTAGCTGAAATCTAGATCTGCCAACTCAGGTCTAAAATTGTCTACATTATCCCTTTCTCCCTTTTTATAAAGTGACTTTACTACTAAGTACTTTAATCATTCAGGAAACTTGCCATTCTTAAAGGAAAAATTATAAATACGGCTAAGTACAAGGCTAACATGTGCAGCACATTACTTTAATATTCTGAAAGGCACTCCATCATATCCATGAGAGTCCTTGTCAGTATCACGGAGTAGTATTTCAGACATCAATCTCAGAAAGGCATTTTCCAAGAGAGGAGAGTTATATGATTCCCTGTAGAAACTAAGCTTTTATTTAATTCGCCAGCAATGCTCAGAAAGTGATTGTTAAATACTGTACATATATCTTACTTATGAGAAACAAAAATATTTTTACGATGAATTGACTGTGTATCATAAACCTTATGCTGCTGATCAGACACTTCCTTCACAACTGGCCATTTAGTTTTAATTTTATTCTGTGAATCAGCTATTCTATTTGTGTACCACACACTCTTTGCCTTCCTAATAACATTTTTAAGCACCTTACAATACTGTTCGTAATGGGCTACTGTAGCTTGATTGTGACAACTACTAACATTTTGATAAAATTTCCACTTTGTTCTAAATGATATCCTTATCCCACTGATCTACACTGATCTTCTGTCTCATCTTCTTCTTCATTGTCAGGAAACAGTGTTTGCATAAGCAGGGCAGCTGAAAATTCAGAAATTTCTGTTACCGTTCTGTCATTTCTTATGAGCATGGACAAGACTGTTGGTAAATGTGTTTTCTCACAGACTGTTTTGTATGGATTCCCCAGGGACTGGACTCCACGAATTTTTTCCATTGTTCCATTTCTGTTGTCCATAATGTAGTACTACTATCTGTTCTTACCACAGCTACAGTAAAACAACCATTACCATGATTAAAAGTAACATTATCAACAACACTAAAATTAAAATTACAGCCTTTAAATACACGTGGGCCATCGAGGATTGATGTAGTGGCAACTCTTTTCAATTTATTTTTTGTGACACCCACTCCAGTGCCACTCTTCATTTGATTCCTTGATAGCCATGCACATTTGTAGGTTGTAATTGTAATTTTAGTATTATTAATAACAATACTTTTAGTCATGGTAACGGATCTCTTACTGTAGCCATTGTAAGAACAGGTGGTAGTGGTACTGTTGGGTTCGATTCTCTTCCCAGTTAGCTTCCTTGATGTAGTATCTGAGCTTCATGAGCATGTTTTCTGCAGTATATCGAATTTCCCTTCCAGTGATAATATAGTTTGTGATATTGTGATCACTTGATGTCATTCCACTCTCAACCTTACAGCCTTTCACTCAGTGTGTTGCTGCCATATTTGATAGAGTAACAACTATGTAACTATGTTTGGTGCTGCTCCAACCCTCCCTTCATACACTGCCAGACTGTCAGTCATATTCCATGCCTCTAGGTTGAGTTCTATGATGGTTTCTTCTAGTTGCCTTCCACGACCATCAGCCAGGCGGCTATGCCACAATACTGACTTTGCGTGTGCACCAATGGCATACAGAAAAGGCTTCATTCATCCTAAGTGAAATATTCTTTAACTTTAGCAGATACTCACTGATCTAGTCACTAAATTGGAAATACACTAAACACAGGATGCAATTCTCCTTTCCTGTTAACACTACCACACACTGTATATGTTCTGAACAACACTGTAATATACACTCCTGGAAATGGAAAAAAGAACACATTGACACCGGTGTGTCAGACCCACCATACTTGCTCCGGACACTGCGAGAGGGCTGTACAAGCAATGATCACAAACACGGCACAGCGGACACACCAGGAACCGCGGTTTTGGCCTTCGAATGGCGCTAGCTGCACAGCATTTGTGCACCGCCGCCGTCAGTGTCAGCCGGTTTGCCGTGGCATACGGAGCTCCATCGCAGTCTTTAACACTGGTAGCATGCCGCGACAGCGTGGACGTGAACCGTATGTGCAGTTGACGGACTTTGAGCGAGGGCATATAGTGGGCATGCGGGAGGCCGGGTGGACGTACCGCCGAATTGCTCAACACGTGGGGCGTGAGGTCTCCACAGTACATCGATGTTGTCGCCAGTGGTCGGCGGAAGGTGCACGTGCCCGTCGACCTGGGACCGGACCACAGCGACGCACGGATGCACGCCAAGACCGTAGGATCCTACGCAGTGCCGTAGGGGACTGCACCGCCACTTCCCAGCAAATTAGGGACACTGTTGCTCCTGGGGTATCGGCGAGGACCATTCGCAACCGTCTCCATGAAGCTGGGCTACGGTCCCGCACACCGTTAGGCCGTCTTCCGCTCACGCCCCAACATCGTGCAGCCCGCCTCCAGTGGTGTCGCGACAGGCGTGAATGGAGGGACGAATGGAGACATGTCGTCTTCAGCGATGAGAGTCGCTTCTGCCTTGGTGCCAATGATGGTCGTATGCGTGTTTGGCGCCGTGCAGGTGAGCGCCACAATCAGGACTGCATACGACCGAGGCACACAGGGCCAACACCCGGCATCATGGTGTGGGGAGCGATCTCCTACACTGGTCGTACACCACTGGTGATCGTCGAGGGGACACTGAATAGTGCACGGTACATCCAAACCGTCATCGAACCCATCGTTCTACCATTCCTAGACCGGCAAGGGAACTTGCTGTTCCAACAGGACAATGCACGTCCGCATGTATCCCGTGCCACCCAACGTGCTCTAGAAGGTGTAAGTCAACTACCCTGGCCAGCAAGATCTCCGGATCTGTCCCCCATTGAGCATGTTTGGGACTGGATGAAGCGTCGTCTCACGCGGTCTGCACGTCCAGCACGAACGCTGGTCCAACTGAGGTGCCAGGTGGAAATGGCATGGCAAGCCGTTCCACAGGACTACATCCAGCATCTCTACGATCGTCTCCATGGGAGAATAGCAGCCTGCATTGCTGCGAAAGGTCGATATACACTGTACTAGTGCCGACATTGTGCATGCTCTGTTGCCTGTGTCTATGTGCCTGTGGTTCTGTCAGTGTGATCATGTGCTGTATCTGACCCCAGGAATGTGTCAATAAAGTTTCCCCTTCCTGGGACAATGAATTCACGGTGTTCTTATTTCAATTTCCAGGAGTGTATTTGTCAGTATGATGGCCTTGTTAAATTCTATTGTTGCTGCCATAGGGCATTGTCCTTGGGTGACTATCTGGGTAGTTACTGGCATACTGGGGACCTTTCTGGCCTTAGTGTAGAGGCACAATACAAACTAATTCCAACTCTTCTGCCACTCTTCTAGTCTCATGCAATACACTGGCATTTCTCAAGGCATTAAGCTCTCCTATCTTTATTTCCATTGAGGGTGATGGGCATATATTTGACAATCTGGCCATTCTTATATGTAACCCCATGATACAAGACCATGTGTCATCACAAAGCACTTACATAATATATCTAAGGCGAATTATTTATTTCTTCTGGCAGAAACCTGTTTCAATAACTCCTCTAGTTTTTCCAATTCTGCTGGCAGACTGTTCACCTAGAGATGGATGCTATATATGAAATCAGGTACAGGAAAAGTAATATACTCTTTTTCTGGCTGCATATTCCTTACTAGATGTATTAATTCTACAATAAGTGTCACTGGCTCTTCAGTCTAGTGAGTTACATCACTTTCTCTATGCTTTCATAAATCTGTCACAGACCTGTCACGGTCTCTGTTCTGTTGTTTACCTCTCTGTAGAATGTATTTGTTCCATGTATGAAATGGCTCTGAGTCTCATACTGTTTTTGTTGCAGATTCATATCCTACACTGGCAAATTCTCTTTTGTTTCTGTAGGCAACACTATATTTTCCTTGGGTTCTACACACAGCTGCCCAGTTCCCAGTTTCTGCTCGCCTGTTTCACACGTCAGTTCTACTTCTGCCTTTGATCTTGGATCTCTGTTATACCACATTGCTCTGAATTTTTGCCACCCCTTTCATGCTTTTTTTTATGAATGGATGAAATTCTAGTTCAGTCTGTCAGATGCTCTTTTCTATGGTGTTTGATGGTGATTCATGTTTCTTTTTTTCTTACATAGACAGCCTGCAGTGGTGTCATTAGAGTCCTCACTGTTTTCTAGTTTTCTGAGACACCAATCCATAGTCCATTCTTAAAATCTGCCTAGTCAGGAAGGTTTGGTACATGTAAAATTCATCCTTGTTTCCCATGCACTTTTTACCCCTATATTTATAAGAGACACATATTGCCCCCTTGTTTGATTTTACAGCAGTCTTTCCTGGTTTGGCCTTCTCTCCCACAGTGTCTACAAATTACCAATTGTTTATTATAGCATTTTGCCAGATGACCAAGATCATGGCATTGGGCACACCATCTCAGTACTAAATAGTCTTTCACTGAAATGGAAAGGACTCCAATATATATACTTTTTGTCACTTCATGAGAGTTGTTCTATCCTCGGGGCTCATTTCAATAACTTTATCAAACACTTTTCTTCCCATCGGTCCTGTCCTGAATCATACTGTAAAGCCACTTTCAAAGCTTTACTTGGTCAGTTCCACTTCAAAGTTTTGCATTTACGAGAGGCATTCAATATGTAATGCAAAACACTTTTTTTCTAAGTGCTGGTTGGTTTTCTTATGATTCCAATACCATATTATTCCCCACTCTTTTGGCTACAAAATTCTATACTTCAACATAATTTCTGTCCAATGTGACAGCCTTACTCTAGCTTACTGGGAGGGCCTGTGTGCCTCAATAGTACCACTATACTGGTTGACATTAGAGCCAATGTCTTGCTGTATCAATAACCTCCCCGTCATCCCTACATTGCTTCTTGTGGAGTGCCAAACAGATGAAGTCGGAAAGTGTGAGATCCGGGCTGTAGGATGGATGAGGAAGAACAGTCCAATGAACTATAGTAAGTATGCTCCTCTTGGGTGTACAGGCTTGTGTGAAGCCACTTTCGTGGCGATGAACACACTGAAGTCATTTCTTCAGTTTCCTCAGGGTAGCACAATACACTTCCACGTTGATCGTTGCACCATGAGAGTCGACATTAAACAGAACAACCCCTTTGGGGTCACAGAAAACCATTACCACGACTTTACTGGCTCAGGGTGCAGCTTTAAACTTTTTCTTCAGAGGAGAGGTAGTGTGGCACCACTGCATGGACAGTTGTTATGTTTCTGGTTCAAAGTGATGAACCTAGTTTCATTGCCTGTGACAATGCTCGACAAAAAATTGTCATGGTCAGCCTCATAACACACAAGCAATTCTGCAAAGATGGTCCTTCACTGCTCTTTATGGTCTTCTGTTAGATGGCGAGGAACTCAGCAGGCTCACACCTTTGATTATCCCAACTCGTGGATGAGTGTGCAGCATTACCAACATAGATGTCCAGTTGTACAGCGAGGTGTTTGATCGTAATCCATTGATCACCAAGAGAGTGACTACGTGTTCCACGATTGTAGGAATCACAGCTACATGTGGCGGCTGGCAAGTGGGACATTGTACAGGTTTGCTCGACCTTGTTGTGATGATGACAGATAACTCACCCAATGATTTACTGTTCCTGCCAGGTCTCTGTGGATATTCTGCAAGCACCCATAAATATCTGTAATGCTCCAGTTTTCTGCCAAAAGAAACTCAATGACAGATCTCTGCTTGGAATACAGGTCTGTTACAGATGCCATTTTGAAAGCTATGTACGGTGCCGCAATCTAGCAGAACTTTATGAAACTACAGAGGCTGAAGCATGAATATTCCACACTGTCCCACAACAATTTCCACATTTTTTCAACCGAAATTGCTTGAGAAAAAAAAGTGTTGAATGCCCCTTATATATTGAGGCTTTTAGTGTCTTTGCATGTGTGTTCTCTGGGGTGTCATATTGTATCATTAAAGGTCTCTTTTTCTTAGGCTGTTCCCATATCAGAGTCTTTTGTACCTTTCTGTTGTTCATTATTCTTTCCATGTCACTTTGTGTTGCTGTTTCCAGGATGACTACATTGTTAGTTTGCTTGATCCTCTTTATACACATTTTCTCTTTGGCAGGGTTTAATAAGCTCGTTAGTTTTTGTTGCACTATCTTTTCCTCTTCATTTGTTCTCAACATTATGAACAAAGTATTTTCGTGCATAGTTTGTGACTGACTGACTGATTGATGAATCGAGGGGGGAGGGGGTTATGGGACTAAACAACGAGGTCATCATTCCCATGATTCCATTGCACAGTTTGTGCTGCTGCAATGTTAACAGCAGGAGATGTTTTGGCTGTCTCTCCACTAGGTGGCATTGTTAGTAATGCATTTGGATATGTTTTCTCTGGTTTTTGTCAATTTCGCTATCTCTGTCATTAACTTTTGTAGTTGTTCCAGCTATCCTATCAATAATGCTTATTCTATTGCCCAATGTGATATTTTCTCCTTTAATTCTACTTTAATTCATATAAATAGCCTGTGTCATTTTTTGTGAAGAAAATTCATTTTCAATAAAATCCATCAAATCCTCATACTGCTGTTGTATTTTCATCACTTCTCTAATTATTGCAGCTTTCTCCTAGGCATTGTCATTTGGATTAGTCAAGTGACTGGTGCCAATCCTTTAAGGGTAGCAATCCTCGTCACATTCATTTCCCCATTTTATGGCAAATCCACTGCAGTGTATGGCTTCTCCACACTAAGCTGTGCCACTGCCTTACCTACACAACTGATCACTGAGTCATCAAAAGAAGTGCCGTGCGTGCCGAGGTGGCTCAACTCGAACCAACTGTGGCTGGCTGTGGTGGCAGTGCAGCTGACAGCAAGTGCCTGATGCAGTCCTGTTGTCCACATGACACTACTCACTGATGTGCAGCTTGCTGACATGATGTGTGCACTGATTTGCACTTTCCACCAAAGGGAGAGTGACCATGCCTCCACACTGGCAGCAACAAATTACACTGGAAACTTTGCACATTTGCTCTGCTTTATTTACATTTACTGTCTTCCAGAAAATACACACTTGAATAAGTGATACTTCCACTACTTGTGGGCATACCTGCCAATAACAACATCTGCCACACATAAACACCATCTGAACATGGAGCCATCATCAAACCACAACTGATCCCACAGCCATCTTGGTTTTTCTAACTCTGTGTCTCAAGTTTTGGAATCTGCATAAGGCACATCTCAATCTTTTCGGAAGGTGTTTCCAATTTTGGATGCATCATCTGCTCAATTTATTGACCTGAGTACTCATTTCTTTGGAGAGGACTAAAATGGGTTTAGTGTCCCACTGATCATGAGGTAGTAAGAGCTTTTCTTTGGATATCTATTTGTAGGTATCGTAATTTTTTTGTGCTTTTTCCTTGGGTTTTAGAGGGTGAGCTGTATGAATAAGGTTCATCAACATGACAGTTCTTTGTGATGAATGCTGACGGTGTAATATATGAAGATAGAGGTCAGTGTGCTTAGAATTTTTTAGTTACACTGTTTCCTTGGGACCTGTCTGACCTGTTTAAACTTGCAAGTCAAGCTGGTCCTATTCTCCAAGTTCCATCACAAATTTAGTATTAAGATATTTGAAGAAACCTTGAAGTCTTGTTATTAGTTTGGTTCACCACAGAAGATAATAAATGAGCAACCCACCACCACCTCATTGGTTTGTTCATAATATTTTCTGTCAAACAGGAAATGGATTAACACAAATGCCTGCCTGGAGAGAGAAGTACTACTTCTGTCAACCTTCACAGTAATGACAGATAAGAATTCAGGAAGGTAGAATCTCATAAAGAGGGTGTTGTAGCTTCACCCATGACAGACATCAATCATCCATCCACACAGTTCACAGGCCTGCTTATACAAGCCACCTGAGTTGGCCCCTCACACGCTCTAGTGAGCCGCCAAAGAAACAGTATTATTTAAGCAATTGCAAATAAGTGCTCAGCCTATTTTGTACCCTGCATTACTGTTGTCCAGTCAGGAATGTAACAATATTATGAAAAGGATAGTTGCTACTCACCCTATAGTGGAGATGCTGAGATGCAGATAGGCACAATAAAAATACTGTCACAAAATAAGGTTTCAGCTAACAAGGCCTTTGTCAAAAATAGACAAAACACACACACAATTGCAACTCACACACACATGACCACAGTCTCTGGTAGCTAAACCCAGTCATTGCATTCAGTGCTACACACAACCTGTACTTCACTGTATGTTACATGTTGCTCTATAACGTACTATGTTCCATAAATCATGTTTTTTCTTGCTATAGCAGAGGGAAACTGTATCAAATCTTCCTGTGATGTCCTACATCCAGAATCAACTGTGAATTTGCTTACAATATTTTGTCAGCTAGTATGTCAGCATGCCAATATAACTAACTTTTGCTTTTAGGGAATTCCTTCCTTGTGTAACTTAGACAGCTCATATAGTTGAGGTGACAAGTCTGCAAGCACTGAGCCTGGCATATTGCATGAACTAATCATCTTGATCAATACCATCATTATCCTGATTTTACTGGTGATGATGATGATCACCATCCTGAGGGCATTCCTATTCAACAAGCCTAAAATCTTCTTGTTGCAGTCCACAAGTGACGTTAAGACTGTAACACTGCCCTTGTCATTTGGTAGAATTTTTATTTATTTGTTCTTCTGCACATTTATAAGTCCTACATACATAGCTAATGTAATCTGGTACTTGTAACCTTTGAGTAGTAGGTATGAAATAATTCCTTTGGTACAAATCCTCAATGTAGTGTTGTCCAGATGGAGCATGTGTTTCACAGACATTAACAGCAATGTTCCAGATTTCTTTTATCAGAATTTCTTTCAGATAACAAGTAAGTGGGAACTTATGATTGTGACTAGTTAAGACTTTCATCCGAACCCACAATAGCATTCAACTTTGACTTAACAAAGAATTAAGGAATGTTTTGCACTTCATGTTATTTTAGTACTATGTAAATCTGCCGAACAAAAGTGTCTAAGCACAAGTCATGGTACAGAATATAGCTTCAACTTGGCACAAATGACTAAGTAATAAATAGTAATTATCTTCAAATTATTATGAATAATATTTGTTACTGACCTTGGTTCCTTAGCCTCTCAGGAGAAATATTCATTTTCTCCTCCTCATATGCAGACTTGAGAAGTTTCAAAACATCTTGATAATCAGGGAACTGTCCTGTTTTATTCACATACTTTTCAATAGCACGGTTGACACTTGGAAATGCAGTTCCTGAAACACACACAACATGTTTCCAACTAAATTTTATTCAACACTTGTTGAAGTTGATGACCTAAGTAAGACAGATCATATTCCAGAAATAGCAGTAAAATGAATGTTTAAATGAAATACTCCAGCTCAATGTAATGTCAAAATGAATCTTAGGTGCTGTAAAACGGAGTTATTTTGCACGAACTTCTAAGGCAGAGGACAAGGGAAAGGTATAGATTTCTTTTTTAAAAAGAAGAAGAAGATCACTCAGTAATATCCACAATGACTTAATTTCATATTCAGCTTTCTGGACTGACATTATTACAAGAGCAAAACTAATTATATAGACATGCAAAAAATTACCAAAAGCTCTGCATCATAATAGCAGGGGCTCCTTTGCAGCTGCTTCATGGTATTGATTATTTGCATATTTCTTCCCAGTCTATGCACTTCAGGGAATGAGGAATTTTGCTGGCAGAACTTGCTGCTCAGCATGTGCTTAGGTCCATTCCAAAAGTACCTCAATTAATGGCATACACTTGTTTTACTGCTTACCTCTTTTTGTATTTGTTTTTATCAATCCTACTGCTTCTTTGTTGCCCCCCCCCCCCCCCATTTTTCTTCACCCTACCTTCTGTCACTTCGTATCCTCACTTTCCACCACCACCTTCCAGACAGGCATTATTATTTTTGGTTTGATCTTCAGCTACTATTTCTGTCACATCTATTATTTCTTTTTTATTTTTGTTTAGTTCTATCACAAGTTACCTCCTTCCCTTATGTTTGACTTGTCAAATGCTTTCTGCCATAGCAATGTTCAAACAAGTACATTTTCTTCATCTCGTCTGTTACACTCCACAGTAAATTCCCATTTACAGACATCAAAACTGAAAGTCACTGGATGTTAATGATTTCATAAAACCTGTTTATTATTACATTTTACTGGTGTTCACATTATGTAGTTGGATTATTTGTTATGTGCAATGATGGCAGGATGCATAGGTCTTCCTAATACTGATATATCACAGAGACTATAATTGTAATATTCTGAAAAGGATAAACTGCTACTCACAACATTGAGGAGATGTTGAGTTGCAGCAGGAACAACAAAAAGACTGCTAAAAATGCAAGCTTTCGGCTAAAAGGCCTCCTCCTGAAGTAGACAACACACACACACATTTTCAAACAAGCAGACGGTAGATGAACTCTGATGTTGGTGGAATATGAGTGCCATGAAGTAAGCTGACTGTTGTAAGAGCTGCAAGAAGGCTAATGGGGTTAACTGTGAGTGGTTTTCACCAGACAAGTAGCCGCTGCTGGCCCATGCATGATGTTAGGGTGCCACCATGGTACAAACTCAGAGACGCAAATTTTTTCAAGGCCACCATGTAAGTGAAATCCATAGCAATATAAATATGCTAACTAGACAATAGCACCACATGAACGACATAAATGAGGTGAGGAACCATATCTAAACACCCTATCTATGGATGTAATGGTACTTTAGATAGTGACAATGAAAGTTACGAATGTAGCTATTACCTTTAAAAGTTAATAACTTCTAGGCACCTTAAGTGATCTTAAAGAACAACATGTCCACTGGTAATGCTTGAGGACAGCTACTGAAAAACAGTTTCAGAGTTTCTATTAAAGTAATGAAATTTGAGTTATGTACTGTAATGTTGATTCCAAGGACTGAAAAACATATTTAATGCAAAATAAATCACAATATAATAAATGTAGCTGCACTGTTAGATAAGAAACAGCAATAATGATCTGTAAACCATAAATTCTCATTATGTGTAATATGGACAACAGTAAATAATGCTAATGTTGACTGTCTCACTGAATAAGATGTAAATAAATCAAAAACCAAGGACCACGGCAAAAACTTAACATCGCCACAGAGAAGGTGGTGAAATTCTTACCCTGATTCAAATATAACACGTATGGTAGCAATAAATTTAATGTAATTTTTATTCACTATAAGGTTCATGAGCAACATGTGCAATCTGAAATGTGCTGCCCTGACAGCAAAGCATATTATTATTCCACTTACAAACCTGTCTGCCATTCAACACTATTGCTATTTGGTGTCTAGTTATCAACTGTCATATACTTATTAATAATAGTGACTTTAACACTACACATACTATACAAATGAAGTGCCTTATAAGACTAATTTTTCCTGATTGTATATTCATATACCCCTAATCAGTGCAAAATTTTCATATTGCAATGTTAGCTGATGTTTGTACTAAGCACTGACTCCAAGTAGACTCAGTACTCAGTGAGGTCCATAATGGGAGTAGCTGGACTGACAAATTTGAAAGACATTGACCCGTTCCTAGACACTGCCAACATTAACTGGTAGACAACACTGTGTCCAATCCACTGACATCTACTATAGTATAAGCAACATGAGGAGTTAACAGTCACTGAAATATTATATGTAACCGAGTTTGAAATTACTTCCTTTCTTGACAATACAGAGGCCTTAAACACTGAGTTCTTTGGTAGCTAACAGTAGTAGTGACCAGATATGAGTCAACGGCATTTCTGTCAATTCAGTTAGTTCCATCAGGCCAGTGGCAGATACAGAAAAACCTCAAGGAGGGGACACTAAAGATATGTTGAGCTACCTTTTACTGTAATAAAAAATAATCAAGTCAAATGCAAAGTTTAAGAAAGTTTTATTTAAACTGATTATGCACATATACATGACAATGCCCTCTTATGATATAAAACAGTTACAATTGTGGTTCTCTTCCTTAAATGATGAATTCTAGGTGCCTTTTCTTCCTGGCAAATTGGTTAATTACATTGTCAATAGGACAATCAATGTCAGGGTGAGTGTTCAACAGAGGTAAGCCATTAAGTCGATCCTCCTTTATTTTCGACCTCAGCCATGCCTTTGTATGCTGCAATGTTAAAAACTTCTTTCTACTACAGCAACATATGCAGCTAGACAAGCAAATATTTTGTACAGTGTGTGCAAAGTAGGACAGTCAGATCTAGGACACACAGACAATGCTTGCATAACAGAGTCACGAACATTAAGGGTGTTTATGCTCGTTTGCATACATTGAAGAATCTCTCTTTAGTCTCTTTTTAATCACAAAGAGTGATTTTTCTTCATAGAACTGTAGTTCAGTCAAGCACTGATTCAATTTGTGTGGCAGATCATCATTACCGCCATGTTTCAGTAGTTGTGAGGGCAAAAGTATGTTGAATTTTAAATGATAAATATTTTCTTCAGCAAAACGTTCTCTCATGTCAGTCATAACATGGTCCAGTACTGGAATAAAAACAGTTCTTTTTCAATGTCATAGCATCATCATTATGATAGTTTTCTCTGTGTCTTTGTCTGCCTGTAAGATGAGGAACACTCATTGCCATGTCTAACTCTCCATAACTGCCTTCGCCTCTTCAACAATATGAGCAAAGTGAATATTAGCATTAGCTCTCATGCCGTTGTACACCTTGAGGGTCGAATCGAATTTTGTTTTTGCCATCGCGACGTCCAAGCTAGGGTCTTGTAAGATATTGCTGACTGTATATGTTATGCTCATAGTGCACCCAGTGTAAACAGAGTGATGATAAACTCGCAATTAGAGAGAGCTCAGAGGAGAATATTGGCTTTGGCAGTTGTCAGTTCTATCCTTACAACATTGTATTTCTTTAAGAACTTTGCAAACTGATCTGAGATCAGTTGCGAATTGAATAACAACATGTCGCTCAACCCATCTCGTTTGACAATGTGACTGCAGCAAATGTTTTAGGTGACTCGTCAACGTTGCGAAACACTTTCTAGATTCTATAAAGAACGGTACTGCTTCTTCAATAGTACCAAGTGAGTTTCTCACACTTGTAACTTTGCAACTGCGAGAGATAACGAGGTTGAGCCGATGACTTCGACACGGTGCTACTTGCGCCGTTGATAGCTTTCTTTTTTATTATAGCCACAGCTCCTTTCAATTCTGACATATTAACTGAGCAACCATCACAGCCTGTACCCACACAGTTCTCCAGAGACAGAGAAAGGCTTTCCATTCTCCTTAGAATCGTAGTACCTAATACTTCACCAGTAACAGTACGCTATTCATCTTGACTCTGTTGAGGTTCATCATCAATGTTTCCACTACAATCATTGTCTTTATGGATGCCAACAAAACCCAAAAATCTTTCGTGTAATTTGCCATCACCATCAACATACCTTGCAGCTAAACTCAGTTGGGCAATGTGCCCAATGTCCGTAGTCTCATTGAGGAGTATGCTTTAATAACAAGAATCTTTGATTTCCTCCACTATTCTTGATAATATCCCTGTTTCACAGCATAAAATAAGTTTGTTAAACGTTGTTTTACTTATGTAAGTGGTGTTTACTCTAGTGGGCTCAAGGTGATGTTTTAGTTGTAAGTCTCCAGCATCAATTCTAAACCTTAGAAGAGCTCTAGAGTTTCCCTCATTACTCACTATACTTTCACGATCATTTTTGTTTCTAATAGACTCCCATCATCTGTATGCACCCATAGAGGAATATTTTGCTTTCCGTGAAATATGATTGTTTTTATTATAGGTACAAGACAGTCTCTGTTTTCACTAATGCTTTCCATTCTCTGTGTCGACAATTGATTTATGACCTCAAATTCACGGTTGTCTAATGTCGCTCAAAATAATTTTGCATCTGTTGATGCTTCACCATGGTACTTGAGTGAGTGTGGGTCTCAAGGTCTGTAAGTCTGGCAAATTTTGTTCGTGGTTCAGTCACAAGTTTCTTAGCGATGATGGATTTCTTTCCCCCCACCATTTTATTATTAACAAAAATTGAGTAGTTAATGCAAAGAAGTCCTTTTTTAACTTGTGAGAACACCAGCCATGGATATTGTTCAAAGTGATTGTTGTGCACTTGTCGTCATTCAACCCATCCCCTCTTCTTGTACTTAGAAGTAGAAAGGATGTAATCTTTTTAAGCTTTCCTTGGAGCTGTGAGAAGCTTGTGTTTTATAGCATCACTAATATTTCCTGACGCTAATACATCCAAATAACTGCCAATATCCATGGGATTAAAAGAATCACTAGGACTTTTGCTTATTCATTCTTCAAGTCTTAATATTTCTGCTTCTGAATGTAAACTAGCTTCCTATTCAGTGAATAGTTCGTATTTATAATGCTACGTATCAAAGGTTCTCTGTACGAGAAAACAGTACAATATTCACAACTTTTCTCGAACAAATGCCAGACAGAATAACGTATTGAGATCACTAGGATGGCTGCGACTTTTCTCGTAGATACGTGTCGGCTATGTATGTGCCAGACACAAACATATAAAATGTGATGATGTTGATGTCCATACTACACAGGAAAGTACAACTACGCGATAACTCGATTCAGTCAAGTCAACTGACGAAAGAAACGAATGAACAGCGTGCGGGTTGACTGGCGAAGGCGGCGCAGGTGGCAATGCGGGCAACCCCGCACCGGGGGGCACACGCCCTGCGTGCCCCCCATATGTATTCACTCCTGCATCAGCCCAGACTCTTCTTAAAACGCAAGTGTAGCACCACCTGCTACCATGACTGGTGTGTTGCCATTTGTTTCCATGAATGAGTGCACAAAAACAATGAAAGCAACATTCATGCATGCTAGCAACTGCTTCACTTTGCAGAGAATTTGTTTAGAAAATTGCTATTACCTTGCCAACCACCATGAGAGAAGATGCTAGCATACTGCAACTCCTATATCACATTACATTCTATACTGATTTGTTCGTCAATGTACCTTTAGTTATCATATTTATACTAGCTATCCTGAGTTATACAGATTTTTCTTTGCCATTTCATTCTTTTTTCTTATGTGTCATCATCTTAGACTTGCAACTTTGTGTTATCCAGATTCCTTTCAATTATATTATTAAAACGTTAAGTGTGTGGGGAAAATAGGGATTTGAATAAAAAGTTGACACAAACATTTTTCAGCAAGTATGGAGCTGTACCATTTTGATTTTGATGCACAAAAATTCATAATGAAGAACATGGGTCTAGATGACTGACATTTGGCTACAACTTGGTGGTAGCCACAGATTAATATGGTCACTATTTCTACATCTACAGCTCCAATTATATTCTGCAAACCACCGTGAAGTGCATGGCATAGGGTATGCTGCATTGTACCAGTTATTATGGTTTCTTCCTGTTCCATTCACATATGGAGCACAGGAAGAACTATTGTTTGACTGCCTCTGTGCATGATGTAATTATTCTAATCTTGTCCTCATAATCCCTACATGAGCAACACCTAGAGGGTTGAAGTATAATCTGAGATTCATCATTTAAAGCTGGTTCTTGAAACATTGTTAGTGGACTTTCTAGTAATAGTTTATGTCTATCTTCAACAGTCTGCCAGTTCAGTTGCTTCAGCATCTCTCTGGTACTCTCCCATGGGACAAACAAACGTGTGACCATTCATGCTACCCTTCCCTGTATGTGTTCAATGTCACTTTTTAGTCCTATCTGGTACAAGTCCCACACATTCTACACTGGGTAGCACAAGTTATTTGTTAGCAATATCCTTTGTAGACTGACTGCACATCCCTAGTATTCTATCAATAAACCAAAGCCTACCACCTGCTTTACCTGTGACTGAATGTATGCGATCATTTCATTTCATATTCCTACAAAGTGTTAAACCAAGGTATTTGTGTGTGTTGGCCGATTCCAACTACCATTGATTCATTGATATTATAGTCATGGGATACCATTTTTTTTCTTTCTATGAAGTGCACAGTTTTAAATTTCTGAATATTTAAAGCAAGTTGACAATATTTGCACCACTTTGAAATATTACCAAAATCTGTCTGAATATTTATGCAGCTTCTTTCAGACAGTACTTCATTTTACCAGGCAGTATTTCATTTTAGACAACTGCATCACCTACAAAAAACTGAGGTTACTATTAATATCGTCTGCAAGGTCATTAATATGCAACATGAACAGAAACGGTCCCAAAACATTTTCCTGGGGCACACCTGAAGTTACTTCTATAGGTGACAATGACTCTCCATCCAAGATAACATGCTGCATCCTCCCCAAGAAAAAGTCTTCTATACAGTCACAAATTTCACTTGATACTCCATATGATCATACTTTTACCTATAAGCAAAGGTGTTGTACTAAGCCAAAGCTTGCTTTTCAGAAATCGAGAAGTACTGCATCTACATGACTGCCTTGATCGAAAGTTTTCAGTGTGTCATGTGAGAAAAATGTGAGTTGGGTTTCACATGATCAGTGTACTCAGAATCCATGCCAATTAACACAGAGGAGGTCATTCTGTTTGAGATACCTTCTCATCTTTGAGCGCAGAATATGTTCCAGATTCTACAATGACTCGACGCCAATGATACTGAATGGTAGTTTTGTGGATCACTTCTATTACCCTTCTTGTAGACAGGTGTAATCTCTGCTTTCTTCCAACCATTGGGCACAGTTTTTTGTTTGAGGGACCTATGATAGATTACAACTATAAGAGGGGCTAATTTAGCCGCAAATTCAGTATAGAATCTTACAGGGAACCTATCAGGCCCCAGAACTTTGTTCAATTTTAATGATTTCAGCTATTTCTCAACACCACTGACATTATTACTTATTCCACTCATCTTTTCAGTGATTCGTCATCATCATCAGGATTTCCTTCCAGCGAGCCAGGTAGGAACTTGGTGAATGATATGCCTACATTGGTTTCTGTCCTGGTATAGTTTATCCCTCTCCACTACATCCCATGTTACTTCTCTCCCCTTCCGATCTTCTTTAACCTGGTCTGTCCATCTCTTTCTAGGCCACCAATTGGTCTTCTTCCTGGTCCCTCCATCTCTAACTACTGGCATGGCGTTGAGTGCACTTGCTTCACATGACAAACTATTTCAATCTCAAAGAACTCATCCTCTCCTCTGTAGTCAGTGCCACCTGCAGTCTCTCCTTACATAATCATTCCTGACTGTCTCTCCTAGTTTTTTGTAGAGCTGACCAAAGGAACTTCATTTCACATGCTTGTATTTATTTGACTCTCTTCTCTCTTATTTATCACACAGGCCTCTAGACTGTACATCATGGTTGGCAGGAGATAAGTTTTATACATAGTCTGTTTGGCTCTTTGAGGGACTTCCTTGTCCCAGATTAGATTTTGTACTTGGTGGAAGAAGCTAGATCCTTTTGTTATTCTGTTTAAGACTGGTTTTGAACTTCCATTGTGTGATATGATGCTATCCAGATAATTAAAGCTTTTCAAACATTCAACCTTCTTCCCCTCCAGTATGATGTGACAAGGTGTTGATGTCCTGCTCATCTTCATTGCCACTGTCTTGCTCCTACTCACAGTTAACTTAATTTTTTTAAATTTTGTGATCCAGTAATCTAGTCTCCTCTGAAGCTTCATTTACGTCTCTCCCCAAATGGCAATGTCATCAGTAAAAACAAAAGCATTGAGATCTTCATTTTCTTCTTCCTTGATTTCTTTCATGATTGTGTCCATAAGTGTAATGAAGGATAAAGGGGAGAGCAAACTGCCTTGCTGAACACCTCTCTCTGTCTTAAACCATTTTGATCTTCCACCTCCTACTTGTACACTGCTCTCACAACCATCGTACAGCATCTGGACTTTTTTAATTAATGAATCAGGAACATTATGTTACCTCAAGCATTCCCACATTTTATCCCTCGGTATACTGTCATATGCTTTTTCCAAATCCAAGAATACTACTATCAAGTCCTTTCCTTTTTCCCAGTACTTCTCCATTAACTGACAGAGGTACAAAACGAGATCTATACCTATTACTTCTGAATCCATGTTGTTGTTCCCCTAACTGGTGTTCTAGAATTTTCCACAATCTTTTTTCTATGACCTTTCCCAATATCTTAAGGCAGTGTAATAATAGTGTGATTCCTTGGTAGTTGGTGCATTTCTTTCTACTACCTTTCTTGAACAATGGTATTATAATTCCTTTTTCCCATTCATCTGGCACTTTGTTTTCTTTCCACATCACCCCCTGCACCCAGTATAACCATTGTATTCCATGAATTACTGCAGCTTTAATCATATCTGCTGTCAGCTCATCTACTCCAGTCACCTTCCCACTTTTCAGCTGTTTCGGGGAATTCTCAGTTTCTAACCAAGAAATTGGATCATGCTCCTCCTCTAATTCAATGACTTTGGTGTCACTTTCTTGTGCACCTTCCCCATTCAGTAAGATTTCAAAATAATTCTTCATCTCTTCTCTGACACCTGCGATGTTCCTGATAATATCCCCATCCTCTATTTCAATCGCTTTTATGTCTTCTCTATCAGATCTTTTACTTTTCAGTAACCCATATAGCAGTTTTTGGTTCCCTTTGCTATCCTGCTTTAGTTTTTGGGTGAATATTTCCTAATTCTTCTCCTTTTCTTCTTTCACAATTCTCTTTGCTTGGAGTTTCTTTTGTTGGCATTCCTTCTCCAGTGTTGTCACCTTGTGTTCATCTTTCTTTTCATCTTTTCAGTAATACAAGGATTAAATGAGGCAATTCTTCTGGGGCAGTTCTTATTGGTTTTCCTTTGTAATGGAACATCTGAAAACAGAATTAAGCATTTCAAATTGTGCTTTGCTGCCCTCAATTTCACTTCCTGTCTCATTTGCTAAGAGACTGGATGCTGGTGCTGCTAACAGCCTTTACATATGACCAGAATTTCTTTAGGTTTTATGAAAGATTATCTGACAACATTCTTCTATGGTCACTGAAGGCTTCACACATCATTCTCTTGATAGACAAATGTATTTCATTCAGCATCTCTCTATCTACAGTGCTATGCTTTGTTTTACACATATTATGCAATAATCTCTGTTTCTGTATAAGTTTCTTAACAATGACTGTATACCATGGAAGGTCCCTTCCACTGCGAACTGTTCTACTATGTACTTATCTATTCAGTGCATGGTCAACTATTCTTTCAAACTAGAGCCATTGTTTCACATGATCTTACAGCCCAGACAACAGGCATTATTTGTTGCAATGTGTGGCACAATCTGCAGCTGCTACTGCCCTTTGCTGGAGGTTTCAAGTTCCTCACCAAGATATGACACTACTGATTTTTTATCTAGTTTACATAACATATATATCTTTCTGCTTGTTTAGGCTGTCCTTCACACTTTGGTAATCGTTACTGCAGAATCGCATCATGCTCACTGATGCCAGTTTCGATTTTGACAACCTCAAAGAGGTCCGATCTGTTTGTAGTCATTAGATCCAATATATTTCCATCATGAGTAGGATTCCAAATTACCTACTCTACATAGTTTTCGGAGCAGGCATTAAATAATGTTTCACACGATGTCTTATCACACCCACCACTAACAAAACAGTAATTTTTTCCAATTGATTGCTGGATGATTAAAGTCTCGACCAATGATTGCAACATGATTGGGTAACTTGCATACAAGCAAACTGAGGTTCTCTCTGAAGTTTTCAGTTACATCAGGGGATGAGTCTGGTGGGCAACCGAAGGATTCAATTACCATTTTATGCCCATCCTTATACTGAATCTTGCCCAAACAATCTGACATGCAACTTCAATTTCTATCTCAGTATATTTGAGATTCTTATCTACTGCAACAAATACACCATCTCCATTTCCCATTAGCCCATGCTTTTGATATATATACTTAAATTTTCCCCAAAAATCTCACTGCTGTCAATTTCAGGTTTTAACCAGCTTTCTGTACCTAGTATTGTGTGAGCTTCACTGCTTTTCAGATAAGTTCAAACTCTGGCACATTGTTGCGAATGCTTTGGCAGTTAACCACTCGGATTTTAATACGCTCTCCTGTGCTAGGGATTTCTCTGCATCATACATTGATACTTCTGGGTTTACTACAGCTATCATTCTCTGGACTGAATGGAGAGTTGCATAATTTAAAAAAACCGTTGTGCACACCCCACACACAGTCAGCTACCTGGGTAACAGCCTCTGATGTTTAGTGCACCTCAGACTCATTTGGGGGGGCCCGGCAGTTCTCAACCCTATGGAGCAAGTCCAAGAAGCTGCAGCATAGCTTACCACAGAACCATCGAAGTCTCTGGTTAAGTCCTTCCACTTGACTCAGAACCAAAAGGGCCATGATCAGTTCTGGGCACAATGCTGCAAATTGTGAGTTTTTTTTCAAACTCCTTACGCAAAGCTGGTCTTGCTCAACCTTCTCTGCCAGTCACTGGAATGATCCGAGTATGATCTTACAGCCCAGACAACAGGCATTATTTGTTCCAATGTGTGCCACAATCTGCAGCTGGTCGCACCCTGTTCCCTCAATGGCCGCTGGAATAGCCTCTTCAAAATGTTGAATAAGGCCTCAGGGTACACACATTGAGTGCACCTATCCATTGCTGCCATTCACCGTACACTTGAACTGCCAATGATTAATAGGCCTCTACACTTCTGCATTTGCCTCCACTTAATACTGGACACAACAGGTTTCCCCAAAACAGGCAGGGTGAGTCCTGCTGGTTCAGTTTCAGTTTTAGTGAAAGACAGCATATTGAACTTGTTGGTTAGTGGGATGGGTATAGCAACCCGAGTCCTCCCTGGCCCCCAATCACCCCGTACAAGATGCCTATATCTACCACTGAGCTACCACTTGCAGCCAAGTGGACGAGCAATGACAGAACCTGTACTTTCTGCAGACGAGACAGGATCAACAGGAGAGGATAGTACATGAGGCACCTTTGGTACCAATACCACAGGTACATAACTCTCATGATGTCTTTCGACATACTGATTCGCAGCAACTGCCAATTGTTTCACAGTAGTCAGGATAATTTCCAGCTATTGACATACATCAACTAACTCATCCCATGTTCAAGAACAGCATTCACAGTGGGGTTGCATTTTGGCTGGAGCCATGTATTACAGGACACTGAACAAATAACTTTAAACTAAGCCTGCTGATTATCTTTTAATTTGTAGAGCTAAAAAATTACTAATTCCCTACAAGAATTGAAGCAAATATAAAAAACAAGATAAGGCAATAGAAAAACCAAAAACTTTTTAAGGTTAGTTATGGCTGTGAGTAAACTTGAAAATAGAGTCAGTTTATGATAAATGTAGATCACATGCACTCCTCTTTAAGGGAAAATAAGATCTAACATGATAAGTTTTAGTTACAATATCTGCTACAGTAACTAAACCACAAATACTGATATACTAAAAGTTAGATTAGGCACAGCACAATGGCAACTTCCAGAAATTCTCAAAAATGTATGTCTATTTGCACTGATATACAATGAAATCCAGGGTAATCTAGTCTTTGGCAATAACTATGAATTACAAATGCTGATTTGCTACCAAATAAGTTCTCCAAAACACTCTTATCGGTAACTTACAATAATATAGTTGTGTAAGTTGTTTATTTTTGAAACTGCATCTGTTTGTAATGTCATCATCAATATGAGTCACTTATACCACCAGTGCAATGAGAATCAACATATCATTGCTGCAACATACTTGCAGTGTAATTTTTCTGTAAGTGTGTGGTGTGGCAGGCCCCGTGTCTTCCAGAACTGCTCTATATGTGTAATGCACACAAATTTCCTGCAAAGTGACCTTTCAATGTTGTTAGAAGAAGTTACTTTGGTACATGACTCGGCAAGTTTTACATCACACTGCAACACCAGCAAAACTGATTTCCAAAGTAGTGTGTCAAGAAAATCAGGGGTTTAAGATTTCTGACTGGCTGGTGCAGTCACACTTGTTGGCCATTATTGATGAACCGAAAGTGAGGTATACAATATACCTAGCCACAACACACACACTTTTCAATCATATTGTGAGTACAGCTACTATCATAAGACAGCAACACTACACGACAAAAGCTTTACATAGTTTTTCAACGGGATGATTGAAGTCAAAACATTTAAACTATTGGAAATCGTCAGTGCTGTGATCAACAAATTCACTATTAGTTGCACAAAAACAGAATTCCACTTGGCACACAGCTGACACATCATCTGACCAATACTTACTTTCAGAAGATGGAACTTCCAGTACAGGTAATAAAAATACAAGTAATTATATATAGAGGGAAACATTCCACGTGGGAAAAATATATCTAAAAACAAAGATGATGTGACTTACCAAACGAAAGCGCTGGCACGTCGATAGACACACAAACAAACACAAACATACACACAAAATTCAAGCTTTCGCAACAAACTATTGCCTCATCAGGAAAGACGGAAGGAGAGGGAAAGGCGAAAGGATGTGGGTTTTAAGGGAGAGGGTAAGGAGTCATTCCAATCCCGGGAGCGGAAAGACTTACCTTAGGGGGAAAAGGACGGGTATACACTCGCGCACACACACACATATCCATCCACACATATACAGACACAAGCAGACATATTTAAAGACAAATCCTTTCGCCTTTCCCTCTCCTTCCCTCTTTCCTGATGAGGCAACAGTTTGTTGCGAAAGCTTGAATTTTGTGTGTATGTTTGTGTGTCTATCGACGTGCCAGCGCTTTCGTTTGGTAAGTCACATCATCATATATTAAGCACTGCACCACCATCAAAAGTTGTAACAATAAAGACTAGAACAAATGCAGTCCATTTAAATTTACTTGATAGTTGACATCTCTCACTTTGCACTGCAATGCTGTCACATCGGCTACTGCTAGGTTAAAGCTGACACGCAAACATGGCAGATCACTTAACAAGTGCTGAAATGCTGTTCATGTAATGCAGAATGATATTGGAAGCTGCTGCCATCACATATGGCAGAAATGGAAGAGGCTCTGCCCACAACTGATTTTAAAGTCAAATGACTGAACTGTGACAGACAATGTGTTTTGTAGCCCTGAATTTACACTCGTGTACTAATGAAACGACAACCTCTTGATGTCCAATGTATCCAAGAAAAAGAGTGGTCAGTAGTCTGCAGCAGATGTTTGCTTTGCTCACAGCAATTAAAGCTGACCTGTACAAGCATATTCAAAACACAAAAATTCAGTTTCAGTGCAAAAGGTGAATTGTAACACCTTGCTTTTGCTATGCCAGCTGATGCAATACCAACCAATGAGCAGTCCTGGTTGGAACTCATTTACAAGTAATAGGTGAAATGGGCAGATTCCAAACAAAAAAAGAATGATACAATGAAAAATAGGAGCAAACGAAAAAGTCATTGGATGATTAAAATGATGTGAGGAAAGATTAAAAATTAAAAAAAAAAATACATTGAATTATCAGAGCCTTTATAATAAAAGATTTAAAAATAAAAAAAGTTAACGCCCAACAGGATCTGAACTCACAAACTGCAACATTACCAATGCGCTATGGAAGACATTCAGGTTATATTGTTATATTTATTTATCTATAGAACAAGTTGCAATTACCATTTTCTGCCTTCAAGAACTTCGGTTTCATGTCCTGTCATATGAAGTTAACCTACTGTAAGCCAATCTCTGATGATAATTGAATATGTAACGCCAAAACGCATCTTGTGCAAAATAATGCAGTAGTCTTTGGCTAGTGGTGTGTACAAAATGTTGCCTTAGTTTGTTTTGGTGTTTTTATCATGTGCGATGAAATGCAAAATAAAAGGGTTGGACCCATGATTCGAGATCCAAACACAACAAGAAAACAGCCAGACAAGGAATTGGAAGTGAACTGATCATCTGTTGTGGCAGTTTGGCAACGGTGAAAAGTTCAGGCGTGACATTGAGCCTTTTGCTGGAGGAAGAAATCTCCAACATGTGAAGTGTCAACTATCAAGTAATTTTAATCAGACTATAGGATATGTATTTAACATACCATGTTGTAATTGTTATATATATGATTGTAGGTTTTGTTAGTACATTTTAAACTTGATGTATTGTTTGTTCATCATAGTACCATCTGTTGTTTCTCTAAATTTGCACTCTGTGTGTATGTTAGTTTGGCACCTGTGTATGAACATGTAAGTACTACATTCAATAAGACAGCATGTATCTAGAATATCTTATAATATGTCTCTCAGTTCTTTACGTACAATAAGGGAGAGGCAACTGCTCACCTATTGTCAAGCGATGTGTGGAGCACAGAACCACGTAACAGAAAACAGCATTCGCACTAGCTTTGGAGCAATTAGTGTGAATGCTGTTTTCTGTTATGTGTTTCTGTGCTCCACACAGGGGCACCCGTGGGGGCCAGGAGGGGCAGGGGGCAGTTGCCCCTAGTGAGCATTCATCTAGTTTATGAATATGAAAAAGGAGCAGTAACCAAAGGGGCCCAAATTTTTATCACCTAAAATCTCTGAAAAGCTGACAATAAAAAGAGCTAAAACTATCAATAAAATGATGTAATAACGATATACATCATATAAAAAGTGAGTTATAATATGAACCAGTGTTATGAAAAAAATTGTAGTAGTCTGAGACTGAAATTACACAAAGTGTAATTTATATAAAATTCCCATGGTTTTCCTTGAGAAATCTCATTCATTGTAGAACTACAAAAATTGTTGCATAATGATCAGAGAGTTGAAACTTCCTGGCAGATTAAAACTGTGTGCCCGACCGAGACTCGAACTCGGGACCTTTGCCTTTCGCGGGCAAGTGCTCTACCAACTGAGCTACCCAAGCACGACTCACGCCCCCTCCTCACAGCTTTACCTTTACCAGTACATCGTCTCCTACCTTCCAAACTTTGCAGAAGCTCTCCTGCAAAACTAGCAGAACTAGTACTCCTGAAAGAAAGGATACTGCGGAGACATGGCTTAGCCACAGCCTGGGGTATGTTTCCAGAATGAGATTTTCACTCTGCAGAGTGCTAGTTCTGCATGGTTCGCAGGAGAGCTTCTGTAAAGTTTGGAAGGTAGGAGACGAGATACTGGCAGAAGTAAAGCTGTGAGTACCGGACGTGAGTCGTGCTTCGGCAGCTCAGATGGTAGAGCACTTGCCCGCGAAAGGCAAAGGTCCCGAGTTCGAGTCTCGGTCGGGCACACAGTTTTAATCTGCCAGGAAGTTTCATATCAGTGCACACTCCGCTGCAGAGTGAAAATCTCATTCTGGATCATAGAGTTATTGCACTGCATGATGGCCAGCATGCATCAGTTCTTGAAATCAAAGAAACGTCTATTGTTGAAACAACTGGAACATGCACTCTGATATTTTGCTTACATTTCAAAAGTGACTAAAAAATTAACACGCGAAATTTCATATGTGAACGTTACATTTGGTACAATATTAATACTGCTGTATTTCTGAATATAAAATAATATAATCCACAGCCACAGAGATCAACAACAAATAAAATGGATAAATTATTGTGAACCACCAGACTAATACATTTTCAATATGTATGAATGCACCCTTGAGTAACATGTTTGTGTTTGTCCTAGAATCACCTGGATTGCTTGTTCTTGCCAGTATTAAAGGAATGAATTGTTGTCATTAATGGATGATACAAATAAATATGTGAAAATGAAGTAAAATCTTAAAAATGACAACATCCTTGAAAATTAAATACAGTACCTTATCAATATGAAAAAAAGGCAAAATAAAATATACATTTCTATAGCCAGGATGTTTGACATTTAATGTTCATGAACAATGTTTAGCTTATAAGGAAAGAGAGATTATGTAGCATTACTAATAAGATACAAAAAAAATAAAATGAAGCAGCCAACTGAATGAGTGCTGAAACTACTACCCGTGTTCACAGTACTATTAAGAAGTCTGACAACAGTGAGAGTTCCATCTCAGAAATATTGCCTCTAGAGGGAATGTCACTATCTGTGCACACCTTCTTAAATATCAAATGGCTATTGCCAATTAGTATGTACTTTAATACTACACACTAAAGTATGGCATTAACTGTACAGGTATCGGCTGGTATCGCATGACGGTAACTGATTAGTGACTGGGAATTAGTGATACGATGATCACTTGGATGTGAT
Organism: Schistocerca nitens; assembly: GCF_023898315.1. Classification (NCBI taxonomy): domain Eukaryota; kingdom Metazoa; phylum Arthropoda; class Insecta; order Orthoptera; family Acrididae; genus Schistocerca; species Schistocerca nitens. The sequence goes on along the minus strand of NC_064620.1, from coordinate 216,314,508 downwards.
GGGTTGAAATAATAATGACTTGGAAATGACTGATCTTGTCCCTTAGCAGCCACAAAGGTCAGTCATATGTGTTCCCATGCTTTATTCGTCATACATCTCAATCATCCACATATGTTGTTTTCAAACATATAAAAGGAAAGCTAAAAATTGGTTGCCGAAGTCTCGTATCACTGGGGAAGGGATGGGATGCTCACTGTCCAACACAACTCAGCAACGCAAATGAAATGCAGAGAGTGTAATTTTGTATCTTGTCTGAAGCTGCATAGGCCCCATTCAGGGCATGCCTACTCCAAAATGGGGTAATATCACTTGAAATGATCACTCACAATTACTGGAGAGCACCATTGTTAGCCCAGCCAATGTGTGTGTGTGTGTGTGTGTGTGTGTGTGTGTGTGTGTGTGTGTGTGTGTGTGTGTGATGGGGTGCTCAACAATGAGGTGATCAGTGCCCAGTCAACAAAGTCCAAAACATTTTGGCTCGGGAAAGAAATACATGTAGTTAAAGGTTTTTGTACAGTGGTAGGAGGGAGTCTCATGAACAACATACCAAATATCCTGAGTGATTGGGTATGAGGGGGGTTGGGAGGGGGAGCAGCAGTTCACGACCTTTTTTATGTTTTCTTGAGTATCTCAAAAATCCTGCCATCTTGTCGAAATGTTTTGCTATATTAAATTTCCTACAAGAACGGTACCTCCTCCCCACCCCCCCACCCCAATCCTCTAGTGCTATGGCTAACATATAATTTAGTGTTTGTTGCTAAATGAAGTCAGTTCAAAAAAAATAATTTCTTGCTTGTACCACATCCAAGCGCAGTAGAAGCATATTATGGGATAAATTGTGTTCTGGGAATATAACAGGTGGGAAAGTGGGTGCAGAGGAAGGCGAGTCACCAGATTGTGGTCATGCACTTTTCTTGTTAATAGATCTGCAAAATGAAGAGCACGTAGGCAAGTCCCCATTCTTTCTACCACATTACATCACAAAAATCAGATACAGGGTATTCCAAAAAGTTATACTGCAGGCACCTTATGAATCACTAGTAACGCACTGTACAGACAAGCCCATGGGTGTTTATTTTCCTTGAAGTTCTTCAACATTACACTGAATACAGATATGAATCCCTACATATTATAAAATGGGATGTGTGTGTGTTTCTCATCTCCTCCTAAACCACTGGGCAGAGTTCAACCAAATTTCCTACACATATCACTTACCATCTAGAAATAATCACTGTGGGGGTAAGAACCACCAGCCTCTCAATGGACTAGTGGTGAAAAAGAAACACAGCTCACACTGCCCCAATTGCCAGATTATATTCACATAGTATTGGACAATGAGAGCACTTAGCGACTTGCAAAACACTTAACACATAATTTCAAACTTTTACAAGACATTTTCCTTGTTGACACTCCTCACAAAATGATGAAAGGAAAAAACTTTATGGCTTACAGAACTTTCGCTCCTCATGCAGTAAAACAGCCACATCAGAGATTATCTCTATAGTGTTGACTCTACTTGTTGGAATTTTGCAGGTAGTATTCACATATATACCTGAATGTACTTGCAAAAATACATCATCCTTTGATGAACAGCTCACGAGACAAAACATCATAAACACTGAGCTGTCTTAAATTGAAACTGCAGGGTTAAATTTGCTAGAAATACAAGTGAAACGTGTGTCAAATACACGAAAAATATGTTAAATGTATGAGAAACATAAGTGACATGTGCATATGTGGGTGATGCCATGGATAATATGCTCCTCTTAAACCCCTGGATCGATTTCAACCAATCTTACAAGGGAACCTCTCCATCGCACCCCCCCTCAGATTTAGTTATAATTTGGCACAGTGGATAGGCCTTGAAAAACTGAATACAGATCAATCGAGAAAACAGGAAGAAGTTGTGTGGAACTATGGAAAAATAAGCAAAATATACAAACTGAGTAGTCCATGGGCAACATAGGCAACATCAAGGATTATGTGAGCAGAAGAATGCTGTGGTCCTCTGGTTAGCGTGAGCAGCTGCGGAGTGAGAGGTCCTTGGTTCAAGTCTACCCTAGTGCGAAAAGTTTACATACTTTATTTTTGCAAAGTTATGATCTAACCGTTCGTTCATTGACGTCTCTGTTCACTGTAATAAGTTTAGTGTCTGTGTTTTGCGACCGCACCGCAAAACCGTGCGATTAGTAGACGAAAGGACGTACCTCTCCAATGCGAACTGAAAACATTTGATTCAGGAAAACACGTCTATACGACACTGGTCACGGCATGTGCGTCACATGACAGGAATATGTTGTCGCCCCACCTAACTTACACACTTGGCGAATGGGTAAAAAAATTCTTCTACCTTTCCCGATTTAGGTTTCCTTGTGGATGTGATAATCACTCCCAAAAAAGTGATGAAAACATAAGAGTGTGTCACATAAACTGCAACAAATGAATGCAACAGTTTCACAGTCGCACAGTTTTCTCTGTGCTCTGTCAAAACAGGTTTTTAACGTTTTCAAATTTTTCCATGTGTAGACCGTCAAATCCTGCATATGTCCAAGCAAGTCTGAACATGTCCTGGAATTTTGGAGAGCGAAATTGATTATGTGTGAGTGCCTGAACTCTGATAATTGTCTGAAAATAAAAATGTAAAATTTTTACTGGAGGGAAGACTTGAACCAAGGACCTCTTGTTCCGCAGCTGTTCACGCTAACCACGGGACCACGGCGTTCCTGTGTTCACATCAGCCTTGATGTTGCCTATCTTGCTCATGGACTACTCAGTTTGTACATTTTGCTTATTTTTTCATAGTTCCACACAACTTCTTCCTGTTTTCTCGATTGATCTGTATTCAGTTGTTCAAGGCCTATCCACTGTGCCAAATTATAACTAAATCTGAGGGGGGTGCGATGGGGAGGTTCCCTTGTTAGTGTACATATTACTTACCATCTGGAAAAAAATACTGTGGGGGTAAGAATCAGCAACCTAATACTGGGGTGGGGTTGACGGTGTGGAGAGACAAAGGGGGAGGAGGTTATTGATGAGAGAGTGAGGGGGGGGGGCGGGGGAGGTGGAGGAGATTGGTCATTGGTATTCAGTTCGAAGCAGGACTCATCACTGAAAACAATTTACTCCATCAAAGAGATTCCAGGCTCAAGACATGTCTGGGCATGTGTCAGATGGTGATGGGATACCAACCTTACTGTCACCTGTTATATGACCCTTTTCTTTTCATAGCAGGAATCCTTTGGTTGTCATCCGTAGCACCCTTACAACACAGTGATATGTCAACAATATTCTGTGTCCCACTCTGTTGCTCTGCATGCCAAGCCATTCTGGGCTTACTTTCAGCAAGATAATGATCTCCCACACAGTGAGAGTTTCTACCGCTCATCTTCGTGCTTGCCAAATCCTAACTTGGCCAGGTCACTGGATTTCTCCCCAGTTGAGAACATTTGGAGCATTATGGCGAAGACTATCCACCCAGATTGGGGTTTTGATGATATAACTTGCAAATTGGACAGAATCTGGCATGATTCCCCTCAGGAGGACAGCCAACAGCTCTATCAAGCCAAATAACAGCCTGATCAAGGGCCACGGGTGGGCCAATGCATTACTGACCTGCTCAGTTTGTGAAGCCCTTGCTCTTGCATAAATCATCCATCTTTTTCAGAAATTGTAATCATTTGTTAGTCTGTACATGTATATCACATCTGCCACTTTCCATCCCATTTGGATAATTCCTTTGTGATGTATCTTTTTTTTTTTTTTTTTATCAGAGTGTAATTCATCTACTCCTTGGGAAAAATAAACCAAGCTGGAAAACTGAAACTTAGTGAAGGTGTTAGTCCTACATATTCTCCATTGAATGCGAGACATTTTTGCCAGTTATGAATGACTTGGCACCAATGGCTTTGCCGCAGTGGTAACACTGGTCCCCATCAGATCATCGAAGTTAAGCACTGTCAGGCTGAGCAAGCACTTGGATGGGTGCCTATCCAGTCTGCCGAGCACGTTGGCAAGCAGGGTGCACTTAGCCCTTGTGAAGCAAAATGAGGACCTACTTGACTGATAAGTAGCGGCTCTGGTCTCGTAAACTGACATACGTCCATTAGAACAGTGTGTTGACCACAAGCCTCTCCATATCAGCATCCAGTGACACCTGTGGGCTGAGGATGACACAGCGACCAGTCGGTACCATTGGGCCTTCCAAGAACTGTTCAGACAGAGTTTAGTTTTTTATGAATGGCTTGGCACAGACCTTGGTTGTAGAAGTCTGCATTTCAACCATTCAGGAAATATTCCACCTCAAAAATCACCCAGTCATCCCTCCGGAAATGCTTGCCACACAACAGATTTTTCATCCAAAGAAGGAGGAAGAAGTCAATGGGAGCAATGTCAAGAGAATATGAGACAGGGTGTGGGGTGTTACATACAATTTGATAGTCGGGGGTTACATACAATTTGATAGTCCAAAGAAATGCCACATGTGACTGTTCTGTGTAGAACGAGTTGGGGCGTTGTCAGGGAGCAAAACCATACCCTCGGACAGCTTCCAAAAATGTTTCATCTCGACAGAACCTCATCAGGAGATTTTGATAGTTCATTTCTGTGACAGTTTGTCCAGTACAAGAATAAACTGTCATTGTAACATCGTGACAGCTCCAAAAACCACTCAGCAGCACCATGACTGATGATAGATGGGTCTTTGCTTTTTACAGTGGTGGTGAATCCACATGCCTCTATTGATTTGTTCCTTTCATCTTAGAGTCATAGTGGTACACCCATCACATCTATCATTATTAGCTGGCTAAAGAAATAATGTGGGTGGGCCAAACACAGCTACAACATTTCCAGTGGTTTGTCAATTCAGCAAGTTTTCTAAATGGGTGTATGCAGTCACAGAACATGATCTCTGTCATGCTCAAAATGTCGTGCAGGATGTTGAAAGCTGGTCCCTGACTGCCTCAACCGTGATATGCTGGTCTTTGAGCACCGGGGCTTTCACTTCTTGTGTCAGTCCCACTTCTTCATGCGGAGCTAGTCTGCCACTTTATTCTTTATCATTCACACTTGTTTGAGGTCACAATAAGTGACTACATCATCTAATCACTGCATCATAGGATGGTTCATTGTTACCACACACTTCCTCAAACTTCCTCAAACTCATCATGGTTTGTTGCGATGTAGCTCACTTCCAAATTCAGAAAAGAATCATCACATTGCAAAATACTAATTGTCTTTCCTAACAACTTTCAAAAACTTCTCTAACTACCTAAGCTCCTGAGGAAATTTTATAGGTCACTAGATATTTCACCTGAAAAATTTTGAACACTTTCACCACTACTGACATGCTGTTCATTAGCACATTGATCGGTGAAAGCAAACTGTTCAGGCCAACATGGCCGTTGCCCTTATAAAGATTCAGTATATCATTGCAAAACTCACAACATTAAGCAAATTCTGTATATAATTATAAAACCTACACACATACTCTACATGACTTAAACTTGTGTTGATTCTCTGAGGTGTGAAAATACACCAGTTTCATTGTCTATATTACTAAATACACTGTAACATCTTTCGTTTGTTGCACTTGGACCTTACAGTGAATTAAAATTACATTAAACTTAACATTTCTGTAAGTGTTATACATGAGTTACAGCAAGAAATTCACCAGCTTTTCTGTGGCAATATTAGCGTTTTGCTGGGGTTATTGGTTTTTTTATTTATTTCCACCTTATTCAGGGAGATAGTCAACATTAGTATTATTTACATATTCTTTACTATTGTTTATATTAAAAATTAAGAGAAGTAAATATCTGCAGATAATTGATGTAGCTTATTGCCAAACAGTGCTGTTACATTTAATATTATTCAATTTATCTAGCATTAAAATGTATGTCTTAGCGCTTCGAATCAACATTCTGATTTACAACTGAAATTGCTTTAATAAAAATCCTGAAGATGTTTTTTGATAGTGCTACTCAAGTGTTATCTGTGGGCACTTCATTCTTTAAGATCACTTACGGCATTTAGAAGTTATTAAAGGTGATAGTTACATTCAAAAATTTCATTACAAATATCTAAAGTACTGTTACACCGACACAGTGGGTGTTTAGACATGCTTCCTCATCTCATCTTCATCTTTCATGTGGTGATATTGTCTATTCTGTATCTTTATCAGTATGGTTTTTATGTATACAGCATCCACGATCTTTCATGTGGTGATATTGTCTATTCTGTATCTTTATCAGTATGGTTTTTATGTATACAGCAGCCACGAAATAATTTGTGGTCTCTGAGTTTGTGGTGTGGCGACACCTTTCCACCACATGTGGACTAGCAATGTCCACCCACCTTGAGAAAACCACTCACAGTAAATCTTCAGCCTAAGTGCTACCCTTATGGTAGCCAGCTTATCTACGGACACTGATACTCCACCAATAACAGACCCTGATGTGTCATCTGCTGGTCTAACAGACCACTCCTCACACTACCTCATCAAAAACTGTGCTCTCCTGCATTGGGATTCACATCGCACCTTGCTGCATAACCTGTCACAACCAGTGCACATCTCATCGTGCCTGTCTGTCACCTCTCAGTGCAGTACCCACCTTTACACAATCTGAATAAAAAATAAAAATCATGCAATCAAGAGAAAATACTTAAAAATATTACAGACTATAAGTGAAAGTCTTGGAGTAAGAAGTAAAGATGGTTGTTAAAGAAGAAAAGAGAACAAAATAGCATGGGCAGAAATAAGACATCTAAATGAAAAAAAAATAATAATAATAATAACTAGAGTCAAAGTGGAAAGGCCAACGTAACATTCAATGTCCTATAAGTGCAGAAAGTCTTCCACCTGCACAGACAGTGCATCAGTAAACAATGTCTCCTTTCTACTCCTCTTAGTATAAATGCTCCTCTGCACACAAAAGCCAAATTTTCCTAATATGAGCATACTGTCAAAAATAGTGTGAGAGGCACTGCTTTAATCATACACTCTCGAGTGAAATCTTTCCCTGTGTGTGCTGTTTTGCTTTTAAATAATCACTTTATTTCACAATTTAGTGGTTAGCTAATTTAGCTCCCTTGGGCATTATCAAACTATGTCCTAAAGTATGAGTAGAATATTGAGGACTGCTTGCATTAGATATGGATGCACCACCATTATGTCAGTTTTATACTGGATGAGAACAGTGGCACTGTGGTAGCTTCCTGCTCATCAACTTGTTCCCTTTTAATTAGGTGTGTGGAAGTGTAAAGGTGTGATACAGCACAGAATTTGAGTGCACAATCCTGCTGTTGACAGGATTAAAATAGCTAACTCTCAAGATCAGATGATCTCTAACAAAATTGTGTTGTGTGAAACTGTACAGGGCATAAGATGAAAATTAAATGATGCATTATATACAACTGTACACTGGCTCCAAAAAAGGAAAAGTGATGTCTGGAAAAAGTTTGATGTTACAGTACACACTGCAGTCCAGAAACTTACCATGTTTGTTCAATGCAAAAACTAAAAGATTATATTCTTATCTAATACTTTTACAACAGTCGTCAAACTTTTTTACACTTGTGCCTGTATACATACATGTGCATATACATACAAAATATACACATACATACTGTAAGGCTTTTGTCAAAATGCTGACCCGATGCTGCGCCGAGCTACTCGCCAGGCGTTCCCATATACCTGTGGGTTAGTGCCCGGACAGGTACCATAACCAAGAACACTCTAGCATGCGGCATACATGATCTCTGCAACCACAATGTCAGAACAGACTTATTTGACAAATACTGACCATATGGTCTACATCTACATCTACATGATTACTCTGCAATTCACATTTAAGTGCTTGGCAGAGCGTTCATCGAACCAGAATCATACTATCTCCCTGCCATTCCACTCCCGAACAGTGCGCGGGAAAAACGAACACCTAAACCTTTCTGTCCGATCTCTGATTTCTCTTATTTTATTTTGATGATCATTCCTACCTATGTAGGTTGGGCTCAACAAAATATTTTCGCATTCGGAAGAGAAAGTTGGTGACTGAAATTTCATAAATAGATCTCGCCGTGCCGAAAAACATCTTTGCTTTAATGGCTTCCATCCCAACTCGCGTATCATATCTGCCACACTCTCTCCCATATTATGTGATAATACAAAACAAGCTGCCCTTTTTTGCACCCTTTCGATGTCCTCCGTCAATCCCACCTGGTAAGGATCCCACACTGCGCAGCAATATTCTAACAGAGGACGAACGAGTGTAGTGTAAGCTATCTCTTTAGTGGACCTGTTGCATCTTCTAAGTGTCCTGCCAATGAAACGCAACCTTTGGCTCGCCTTCCCCACAATATTATCTATGTGGTCTTTCCAACTGAAGTTGTTCGTAATTTTTACACCCAGGTACTTAGTTGAATTGACAGCCTTTACAATTGTACTATTTATCGAGTAATCGAATTCCAACGGATTTCTTTTGGAACTCATGTGGATCAACTCACTCTTTTCGTTATTTAGCGTCAACTGCCACCTGCCACACCATACGGCAATCTTTTCTAAATTGCTTTGCAACTGATACTGGTCTTCGGATGACCTTACTAGATGGTAAATTACAGCATCATCTGCGAACAACCTAAGAGAACTGCTCAGATGGTCAGGCTGGACATGCGTCAAATCAGAGAGTTATCAACGGTCACAGAGTCAGCCTTTGCCGTGAGGTCACTAACACTCTGCCATCATCCTGACAGAACCACCTGACAAGGGGTGCCAGCTGATGCCCTCCTAGCCACCATCGCCTCAAGCCACCCAGCAGTCCAGAATTCACTCCCTGGATGTCTGCACCCATCACTTGCCATGGCAGGGCAGGAACCAGCATCCCACTCTCAGCAGGTCGTCAGCCTGCTGTGTAAGCCCTGACATTGCTCAGCCACAGCCAGGACCACAGACTATGAATGGTCGCATCACACCTGGTACGCAATAGGCGTAGCTGGGGTATCCATGCAATGATGCGAGTGGGAAGTGCATCATTGAGCCATTGTATCCTCTCAAGACAAGCTGGTCTGAAACTGTTGTAACTAATCTTTGAGGCTCTGGATTCTGGCAACCGGACGGTGTTAAACACTCAAGCTGGTCCCACACATGATCTATTGGGGACAGATCTGTGGATCTTGCTGGTCCACTTTGCCTTTCTGAAACACCAGAAGACTTGGATTCCCCCAAAGTCGCCACCATACTCGCTGAGAGTTGTCTTCCGGGGGAGTGCAGAACCCCAATTCATCTCAAGTCCCAATCATATCACTACTCCAAATGCAGTTGTTTGTGTTGTGGTATTGGCAGCCTGTGCATGCGACAGTAATTCCTTAGTCAGCTGTTGCTAGTCTCCAACTAATGGTGCGGTGTGACACTGAATGCTGCAAGTCCATTACTTGTTCTCAGAAGGCAGGTGCAGACATGAAGGTGTTACACTGTGCTTGGTGCACAATATGCCAATCTACCTTTGTGATGGTTAGATGTACCAAAGTAACTTTGTACATGTACAAGTCACTGAATGGCATGTAAATGATTAAAAAGCAGCAATTCTCTGTGGCAGAATGGCCACCAGAGGGCATTAGTGTGGTTCACATTCACTGTTATTACCAGCGCTCGTAGGGTATACGAGGAATGTGAACTTGGAGTAATCACTATGAAGTACATGTAGATGCATACTCATGTAAGACAGTGTTATCAGTATCTGAAAGAGTTTGTAACATACTCACTGTAGTCTACATTAGACCACTCATTGAATTACGCAATATTTGGATTTGTGGGGCATTTCGTATGATAGTAGCACACACACACACACACACACACACACACACACACACACACACACACTTGTGTACTTTCCCTTCTTTCTATGTTGTTACAGTCCACTTTTAACTGACTACAGCCTTAAGTTAGGAATTTTCAGTTAAATTGACAGTGGCGGAGACTGGTGAGTCAAGTCTCCGAGTATACAGAGATGGTACTTTTAGAGATAACATCATAGGACCCATGTTTAAAACAAGTACACATACATCATTTTTAATGTTATTGTGGACCTATGTATTAAAAAATTATTATTTGCATTATTTACCTCAGCTGATATTCAACAGACATTATGAAAATTAAGATGAAGTACATAGCTGCAAAATCTGTCCCATGGACTCTGAAAGTAGATTAAACTGATATTGGCACCAGATATTATAAAAGAAATCTCTGGTTGTGAAAATTCTGTACTAATTATCTACACTTTTGTTCTATGACAAATTGTAGTAATGCAGCAACCTTGGTATAGTTTCTAGTATTTGTGAAAAACAACACTCAGTTTCTTTTATTATTAACAATGTAGACTGATAAACTAACAGCAATGACACCAGTAAGACATGGATTATCAAAAATAAAAATGATACTTGGAAAGTCAAGCAGTGTGAGACTACAGGCACACAAGCTGCCATCTGTTTCGGAGCTTTTGAATGCACTTCCATGATGGTTACTTCTTCTGTGGCAATCACCTAATGTATTTTATTTGCATGAAGAAACCAGTTCTCAAATTGCAATGGGTTATAATCGAAATTATTTCTTCTGGGTAAATAATACACATTAATGGTTTAAACACTATCAAAACTAATAAAACCTTGTACTTTGATGCAGTCTGCCTTTATGTGTTAATAAGCTTTCCTTAAATTTCCAAATACTCTACTGCAGCACAGCCAACTGTAAAGTGCTGTTTCATGCTGACAACAGCTTCTGTTCACTTGGTAGCTAAATTATGAAGCAAAGGTTATTTCTAGCTACTTCTCCTGTGCATGCACTAGGGGACTGATGACCATAGATGTTAAGTCCCATAGTGCTCAGAGCCATTTGAACCATTTTGTACATGCACTATGTGATCAAAATTATTCGGACACCTGGCTGAAAATGACTTAAAAGTCAGTGGCGCCCTCCATCGGTAATGCTGGAATTCAATATGGTGTTGGTCCATCCTTGCCTTGATGATAGCTTCCACTCTCGCAGGCTTACATTCAATCAGGTGCTGGAAGGTGTCTTGGGGAATGGCAGCCCATTCTTCACAGAGTGCTGCACTGAGAAGGGGTATCGATGTCGGTCGGTGAGGCCTGTCACGAAATTGGCATTCCAAAATATGCCAAAGATGTTCTATAGGATTCAGGTCAGGACTCTGTGCAGGATAGTCCATTACGGGGATGTTATTGTCATGCAACCACTCCACCACAAGCCGTGCATTAAGAACAGGTCCTCGATCATGTTGAAAGATGCAATCACCATCCCCAAATTGCTCTTCAAAAGTGGGAAGCAAGAAGGTGCTTAAAACATCGATGTAGGCCTTTGCTGTGATAGCGCCACAGAAAACAACAAGAGGTGCAAGCCCCTTCCATGAGAAACACGACGACACCATAACATTACTGGCTCCAAATTTTACTATTGGCACTACACACACAGACAGATGATGTTCATCGGGCATTCGCCATACCCACACACTGCCATCGGATCGCCACATTGTGTACCACGATACGTCACTCCACACAATGCTTTTCCACTGTTCAATCGTCCAATGTTTATGCTCCTTACACCAAGGGAGGCGTCGTTTGGCATTTACTGGCACGATGTGTGGCTTATGAGGAGTCGCTCGGCCATGAAATCCAAGTTTTCTCACCTCCCACCTAACTGTCATAGTACCTGCAGTGCTTCCTGATGCAGATTGGAATTCCTGTGTGAAGGTCTGGATAGATGTCTGCCTATTACACATTACAGCCCTCTTCAACTGTCGGAGGTCTCTGTCAGTCAACAGATGAGGTCGGCCTGTAGGCTTTTGTGCTGTATGTGTCCTGTCATGTTTCCACTTCATTATCACATCGGAAACAGTGGACCTAGGGATGTTTAGGAGTGTGGAAATCTCATATACAGATGTATGACACAAGTGACACCCAATCACCTCACGACATTCGAATTCCTCGAGTTCTGCGGAACACCCCATTCTGCTCTCTCACAATGTCTAATAACTACTGAGGTCACTGATATGGAGTAACTGGTAGAAGGTGGCAGCACAATGCACCTAATATGAAAAACGTATGTTTTTGGGGGTGTCCGGATACTTTTGATCACATAGTGTATGTATGTCTGTATGCATGTCAAAGATTACTCTCAAATCCTTGGATTGGTTTCAACCGAATTTGGCACACAAACAGTAAGCGTTACGAATATCAGCACTGTAGGATTTACAACCTCCTAGCTCCAACAGGAGTTGAGATGCACGAAAAAATTATTTTTCAGCACCTGTACTACAGGCTGTCCTCCACAATACATATGTTGTGACAGAAGTATCATCCTGCGTTATTGACATGCTTTGCAAGACAGTCTACATTTCAGAGGCAAGAAATGGTTTTCAATCCCTGACAGGAAGGCTATCCTGCACAACAGATGTGCTGTGGAACTAGTATTGGCCCACTTTATCAACCTGTTTTGAATGGGCTACACTTGTGGATGAGCAGTGCTGGGGAAATGCTGAAATGGATAGAGGAGGGTATGGAGAGAGAGAGAGAGAGAGAGAGAGAGAGAGAGAGAGAGAGAGAGAGAGAGAGGGAGGGAGGGGGGGCAGAGGTGATGGGTAGAGAAGGTGAGAGAAGGAGATGGGCAGAAATATGGGGAGGAAAAGATGGGCAGATAGGTGGACAGGAAGACACAGACACAAAGGGGAGGCGGAAATTTGCGGAGAGAGAGTGAGGAGAAGCTTGGCAGAACAGAGAGCAAGGAGAAGATGGACAGAGAGAGAGGGGGGGGGGGGGGCAAAAAGATGTGGACGGAAAGAGGAGGAAGTGGGTAGAAAGACAGCATGAGGAGATGGACAGAGAGGAGGCAGGAACAGACAGACCAAGTGAGAGAGGGAGGAGGAGATACACAGAAAGAAAGGAGAAAATGAGACAGGGGGAGGAAGAGATGGACAGAGAGGGGGAGATGCAGGAGGAAAAGGAAGAAGGGGGCAGTAGTAGGAGATGGAGAGTGAGGGGTGGGAAGAGGCTATTAGGCACAGGGTGGGGAGAAGGATATGTAAAACAAATGTTGGAGATTGGAGAGTGAGGTGGACTGAGAGAGAGGGGGGGGGGGGGGGAGGAGCATATATGTGTAATACATGTGTCAAATACATGTCAGCAAAGCCATAGGGGGAAGGCTAGTGTACATTTAAAGCAGAATGTAAGTATGTACGTATGTATGTAAGCATGTTGGTAATGCACTCCTGGATTGATTTCAACCAAATTTGGCAAACAAACAGAAAAATTCACAAGCATCGATAATGCAGGGTTTATAGCCCCCTAGCTGCAATAGGATCAGAGACATGGGCTAACACCTGCTCCCTGGCATATAGGCTGCCCTGTATGAATAGTATTGGCCTGTCTCACCGACAGCTTTGCACGCCAGTCTACACATCAGGGGCATGACACAGTTATCCAGTATCTGACATGTAGGCTGCCTTGCACAACAGGTATGTGGTGTTGGAATAGTGTGATATTCACAATCAGAGCCAGACTTAAATTGTTAGCTACTGAACTTCTTATGATCTCTTTCACTTTGTTAAGTTAGTTAAAGTGTACGACCTCAGCTACTGAGCCATGCATCAAACATCACTAAAAGCTGAATTCTGTATAAATCCTTTTAATAGACATTTATTACTTGTTTCAATCTGTGTTACACATATTACTGGTTTTAGATACAACGTGTCACAAATTCTGTGATCTTTATTGGGTAAAGCTTGACCTTTAATCAATTAAAGGACCATAATGCCATTAATCTGTTAAGATAACAAGCAGTACTGCAGAAGCAGTGCTGCAGTAAGGCAGTCAGCACGTGGCACTCTAAGGTAATATGTTATTAATATTTAAATCTAAAGGTCACATGTTTCAATTCTTACTGAATTACAGAGAGCATGGGTGAACTTTTATTCCAACGAGTAAAGCTTATAAGGGACTGCAACTACTTTTCATCACCAACTGAGCAGATATTAAAGCAACAGAAGTGGGAGCTCCAGATGGCCAAGCGTATACAAAATATAGCATTTTTGGTTGGTGCAGCTCAGGTGAGGCACAGGCAATTTATGTTAGCACAATTTCCAGGCAGCAGTTTGTGCAGTGAAAAGAGTACTTAATGGTAATAAAAGGGTTGTGGTGTAGATTCCCTATGCTGGAACTTACCCTCCTCCCCCCCTCCCCCCCTCCCCACCACCGTTCCCAAGCACATTTGGTTTACATTCATAAAAGGATCTCTTTCATCACACATTTTGGCAGGAAACCACGTGTAACACATCATTTCACCAAATATTGGCAACAATAAATACAATGAAATGTGTGTTGATGCAGTCTTTTCTAAATGTGATTTAGTTTTCACTCTTGATTAGGTAACAGCAGTTTTGAAACTTCTTAACCAAATTCTTTAGCTAATGTTAAAATTGGACATTGCAGAGTTGCGATGGTATAGTGAATTTGGGAAACAATCACTTTAATACTGCATGATAATGAAATATTTCTTGAACCTATTCTTATGTGTCTGAAGCTGAATCAGAATATTCACATTTGATATGTCACCCAAAGTACTGTGTGTTAATTAACCTTTAATGCACCTCAGTCACTGTTAATTATCTTTTTTATGTGCAGGTCCTGCAAAGCAGTATCTCTGTAGAACCATATGTGTGCCTTCTCCTTTGCAGCAGTTATTGGTGAAAGGAAAAATGATATTACTATAATTACAAAATTATATCAACATTTCATCATTGGCTGTCTTGTATTTGCTTTAATGGGTGTACAGATCAGATTACTTTGTAACTTGGAGCAGATACAATATAAATTAAATATAACTTATGCCTTGAAGTGACATTTCATTTTAGAACTTCTTTTGTTCACTGCTTTTTTCATTCTTGGAGAGGGTGTCTACTCCTTGAAAGTCAAGACACTGCCAAGTTGTGATTTCAAAACATGAAAGGCCACACCCACAGTAGGTGAAGATATTTACTCAGCATCATGCCTTCTACATCTACATGACTACTCTGCAATTCACATTTAAGTGCTTGGCAGAGGGTTCATCGAACCACAATCATACTATCTCTCTACCTTGCCAATTACTTGAACCACACACCTCTCCATTCCACTCTGCACATATGTGAAACAAAACGACTGCGCACAGCACGTTTCATGACTTTTCCCTACCTAATATTACTTTACTATTTTGCAAAGATCATCTTTCCTTGTCATAAACAGGGAGTGAAAAATGTCGTTTGTCTAGTCGGCATGTAACACTACAGTGTCAATCATCCAACATATTGAAAAATCTCATTGTATAATTGTGAATTGTTTGTCCTCCCCATGAGTCAATTACCACAAGAAATCTATTCTCCTACACAAAGGATTTCATCACATCAAATACAATATATTGAGCATTATCTCAGTTTATTTGAAGTCTAAGTACTTTAAAAAAAATTCTGCATCCGTATCCAATCTCATGACCCTTGGATTACCATTCTGCACTCTTTCTCCTGCATCAATTGCTGCCTGGTGTCCAGGCAAAAATATGGCTCATGCTTTGCCTGAACCTCACTAATAACAGTATTTTTTTCTAAATGCCTGTCCATCTGGAGCTCCTATCTCTGTCACTTTTGCTTCTGGCAAAGCCCTGTGTACACCATAAATTTGGACAAAATCACTAATTACAAGCAGGTGCGATCGCACTGTTACTCGGACAAAGCCACACACCCCGATACCCAACATGTTTGCTTACTGGAGAGAGTTCGATGCACTTGTAACTGATTGGCAGTAACTTTATGGCTACTGTTCTACAATGGTGGATATGCAACCTATGGTTATTAGGAAAATTTTGCTTGATTCAATGTCCCGTGCCCTTCTCTGGGCTTATTACCAGCCTGTTTCTTCTCCACTGTATACTGGTATATTTTCTTCATCTATAGGCTAATTCTGGAAGATTCACATTGAGACAGCACAAAATGATGGGACTGTATGGCCAGCAGAAGTTGAAGTAGACAGTGTGAACAGTAAACAAAGTTTTCGCCAAATCTGTAGATTAGTGAATGCACTCTTCTGCAATATGTAGCCATAGAAATAAAGTAATATATCAGGAGGATAATGTGGTAAATGCCTACCTGAATATGTTACTGCTCTTCTCTCCTGAAGTTTTGGTATGGCACCACATTCATACTGTTGGAGTTTTTTGTACACTGCTACTGCACGCTCTTTATACCTGAAACAAAGTAATAATATGGTAGCAATATTTTCAGAGCTGTAACAATTTTCAGTAGACGCATGTACACACACACACACACACACACACACACACACACACACACACACAGAGAGAGAGAGAGAGAGAGAGAGAGAGAGAGAGAGAGAGAGAGAGAGAGAGCGGGGAGGGGGGGGGGGTCCATGTCAGTGTAGCAGGGAAGGAGGAGGAGAAGCTAGTGCAGCAGAACTGTAGAAAGTTGCATAAACAATGGGAAAAATGGGAGGGGGGGAGGGGAGGAAGTGGGGTGCCAAGATACTGCTAAGAAATCTATTTTAAAGATGGTAGAGTACCCGTTGACAACGAGGTCATTACAGATGGAGCACAAGCTCAGACTATGGAAGACAGGAGCAGGAAATCAGAAGTGCCCTTTCAAAAGAACCATCCCAGCATTTACCTTGAGCAATTTCGAGAAATCACAGGAAACCTAAATATGGACAGCCAGATGTGGGTTTGAGCCATCATCCTCCTGAAAGCGAGGCCCGTGTGTTAAAATTGCACTACCTCGCTCAGATGGTAGAGGACACAATGCAAGAAGGCACCGAGCATGGATAATGAGTTGCATAAATAGCAAATTAAAACACGGGAAGGAAGAAGGAATGAACTAGTTAGGGTCGGGGTGGGCACAAAAGGGGTGGGGGAAAAGTGCAAAGAGATGGGATGTGCCCCGAGGCACGTGGAGGACACAGGCTAATAGAGATTGATGCCAAGACACAGTGATCCCAATAATTACTTGTAGAAATTTAATTCCACCAATTTCAATAAAAGTTAACTTTCTTATGTGAGTAGCTTACGTATTCCAGCTTGCAAATACATTTTATAAACGGATTTAATTTCTTTTTTCACAGGCATTCCAGGCTGTTAGATGTCACTTTTTTTTAAATATTTATCATAGTGTACACAGCTGAATGTGCAGTATGAACTGAAAGACCACAGAGTAAATTTCTGTCAACATTTACTATGAGAGAACTGCACTTAGGAGAAGTTGGCAGTATGTTGTATGTCAGATATATGTAATAGTCAATTGCACTCTGTAAGGGCAAAGAACTGTATTTCGGAAGACTGTTTTGGGAAGCTGAGGCAACAACACATATAATGGCCTTTCTCTCAATTAATAATGCAGCAGAACACAGTGGTCCATCACTAGCTTAAATCTATGGAAAAACAGCCTACACCAGATATTACTGGTGATGTTAACAGCTGCAAAAATATTCAGATCATGCAACTGGTGTACTGTAGGTGTGTCAGTTTATTTATCACTGTGCTTCAGACTGTGTAAATTGTTCCAATTTCGAACACAATAAGAAAAAAAGTATTTAAGGAAAACCAACAACTTCTATTTGAGTTATGGTGTGACTTGCATAACCTAATCTGAACATTGCAGTTTTTGTAGTATGTAAAGAGACACTGGAAAGAGCTGATACAAGACAATATAAAGGGTTTTTGACTGCCAGGGACTGCTGGTTCCTGTTGCAGATGAATGAGGCATTGTCCACTGTCGGCTGTCTCTGGGGGTAGTGCCTGGAGCTGCTGAATGATGCGTTATGCAGACGTGCCATCTGCCACAACCATAGTGGCAGACATGTAGTAATGTGTGAGTTACTATACCTCTCCCTCCTTGGGGGAGAAGAGTGCCCAGATGTTGGCTCTCCGTGACACTCTGATGGTTGACACAACCGTAGTGACAGATGTGGTTGTCCCGTGTACAAACAGCTACCGGTCCACATGAATGCATGAATAGGGGTAGCAATGGCATGAGCACAGACCCATGTGTCTTCCTCCCCCACCTGGAGAGCAGGCAGAAGAAACCAGCTCCTCACAGACTGCAGACATGTTGACGACAAACGCAGAGCTGGGGACTCTGAGTTGGGGGTGCCGCAGTATGAAGAGGTAGTGTACGGGGCGATGGTAGGGAGGTGGTATGCAGGCAGCAGGGAAGGTGGCACCAGCATCAGTGGAGGAGGCACCTGCGGCAGCTTAGGAAGCAACTGCAAGTGTGCCAATAAAGCCTCAGCAGCCCTCCTCCCTGCATGAGCAGGCACTGCAAGAGCAACAAGAGGTTGAGGTATGTCACCTGTGTACGGCTGAGCCACTAGGGAAGCAATGGAAGATCACATCAGGATGGTGGGCAGGCACAGACTGGGTGGTATGCCGCCCAAGCATATGGCCATGCCGGTGGAAGAGTTGCCAGTGAGGTGGGTCACCGTGAGGCTTCAGTACTCAACAAGAGCAACAAGAGGTTGAGCTGTCACCTGTGTATGGCTGAGTCACTAGGGAAGCAATGGAAGATCACGTCAGGATGGTGGGCAGGGTGGTATGCTGCCCACAGCATATGGCCATGCCGGTGGGAGAGGTGCCACTGAGGTGGGTCACTGTGAGGCTTCAGTACTCAACCGAGAGTGCAGCTGATTGGAGTGACACACCAAAGGCACTGATCAAAGTGCACCATGTCTGCACTGCCTCTGGACAATACCTTCAAGCCAACACTGGTGTCATCTGAACAGTCAGGCCAAAACTGGAGTACCAGGTGCACACCATGATGATGGTGGCGGCACTGCAGGACATCTGTCCAGCAACAAGAGATGGAGCAGTGTTCACAGCTGCTGACTGTGGAAGAGTTTGGCAGGCTTTTGTCCCCATTCAGTAAGAACTGAAGAAGAATGTAAGAGCATCTTCCACAAGTATGGCATAAACAATCACAATGGCTTCTCTTTAAAAATTCCTATAATGCAGTTGAGCTGCAATGAGCATTTTGGACACAAAAGTGCTTTCTCAGAGCTAGTTGCATGATTATGAGCCAGAACTGCTTCCACCCCATACTGGGATGCATCCGTGGACAAGACTAAATACTTACCACGTTGGAAAGCCACAAGGCAAAGCGTGGAGCATAACTTGTTCTTGAGTTGCACTAAGCTCGCACTGGAAGAAACCAGTGATAGTATGATATTTTACCACTGAATGTCTGCAGTTCCTGCAGACTGGTTGGATGAGGCTAAGTCATAATAGCAGCCACATGCTGTTCCAGGGGTCCAACACCCTGCCTGGAAAATTCATGACCATAATAAACAAAAGAGGGTTGAAAAAATTGGGACTTCTTAAAATTACATTTAAGGCCTGCATTGTGCAAAATCATAAAGAGACAATAGAGGTAACATAGCACCAGTGATGACAATATCATCAAGGTATCTGACGCAGCAAGGAATATCAGCCGTTAAGTCGCTTCAAAAAGCAGTGAAATACAACCGGGGCACTAGCCAACCCACACATTAAACACTGATATTAATAAAGCCCAAAAGATGTGTTTACAACAAGCAGCTGTTTCAGTGTATTATCTAATGGAACCTACAGGAAGGCTTCAGCTAAGTCAGTTTTGGAAAAGAATTGGCCCTCAGCCAATTTTGCAAACAACTTATCAGTTCAAGGCACAGGGTCAATAACAAACTGTGTATTTATGGTAACTTCACAGATGCCAGAAAGTCGGGGTTTTTTTTTTCTCCAGAACTAATAGTGCAGCCCATTCACTTGTTGAAACTGGTCTAACGACGCCAAGCGTTATCAACAGGTCTATTCAAACTTAACTTGTTTGCACAGACTTCACTAGTTCCCATAAGGATACAGGTATAGGCTGTGCCCAGAAAAAGTTGAGCTGAAGGTTTAAGCTTGATATGTGCCGTGAAATTGTTCACACTCCCTAAATCTAAGTAAACAAGTCCAAAAATTCAAAGCACAATGAATCCAACTCTTGATCATGAATCTGAGCTGACATGATGCACAGAGTCAGTAATAGAAAATTCAAAAGCAAAAAATGCATCAAATCCAAACTAATTCTCAGTACAGGGATCACTAACAAGCAAATAGACCAAGAACAGGACTATGCTGTTTACTGTAGTTTACCAGACAGCTCGTGATGAGAGCCAACTGTGGGGAGCCCAGCCATGTACACATTTGAGATATGGGGAACAAAACAGCCACTCTGGTGTCCACTTGTAGCAACAACAGTTTGTTCACCAGACATTTCGATAAAGGACTTATCCTGACCTGCAGGCAACAATGAAATAGTATGACTGTTCATGTCCATTGGTTCAGAGGAAGGTTGAGAATGACAAACTGGTGCAACGTTGCCTTTCTTGTGACACTTTATGATACAATGTACACTACGTTTGTCTGGTGCGACCACATTTCCTTGTTTGCATGGCATCGACTCCCTCTTAGCTTGGTGAGCCTGTTGCTATGTGCAGTTGTTCACTATCAATGACATAATGTTCCCCCACACTTTCATTTGGTGGCCCACTGAATGGGAGAGCTCAAAGGATTGAGCAATGTTGAAAACTTCTTCCAAGGACAGATCTTCACATTGAAGGGCCCTCTGATGAAATTCGAGTTGGGTACAAGGTGGTAATCATATTGTGAACCATGGAGTTGTCATAGGATTCTTTGGAGGTTTTAGCAATAAAGCGGATCAGATCCTGTAGCTACACTGCCCAAGCCCAATAAGATTGATGTGGCTGCTTGAGGCACTGGTAAAACTCTATGTGAGTAGCAGTGCCATGACTGTGCTTGCAAAGACAGGAAGACAACAAATTACACATTTCATCAAAGGAAAGGGAAACCAGTTACTGTAAGGGGACCAACTAACACGACAACAGATACATGTGAGGAGGAATCCATGGCAAAAACAATGCGTTACAAGTATCATCATTGTCACCCTAAATGCAACAAAGTACTGGCGGAACCATTTTTCATAAGCTTCCCATCTTCAGCAGGGTTCACATAAGGCAGAAACAGCAGCAGATGCACCTGAGACAGTGGAGCCTAAATAGACAACATAGCCTCGAGTTTTTTCAAAGCAGTCATAGTAAGTTGCTGCTGGTGTAGAAGTGACTAAAGTACCACCATCATGGAGAAATTACATGATAAAACAATCACTGAAATTGAACACAGAACTTATTCTCATTGACACTTGTGTTCTAACTCAAAACACAATAAGAAACACAGTACCGAAAAACCAACATCCTTTGAATCATGGTGTGACATGTGTAACAATCAGAATGTTACAGACTGGTAAAATGTATGAGAGAGGCTGGCCAGAGTCTGTGCAAGAAAATACAAAGGGCATTTGCCCACAAGGATCCACTGGCTTCCTGCTGAGGTGCCATCCTGCTGAGGTGCCATCTACTGTCAACTGCCTCTGGTGAGAGTGCCTGGATCTAACAATGGACAACTGCAGAATCAGAGCTAAGTACTTTGTATGTAGTACACTTAACTCTCTTCCCTTTAATTCTAAACAAAGTAAACATTAACTTCAATATTAATGTTGGCATTCCCAAATAATCAATATAACGAAAAGGCTACGCCAACAGTAGGCATTTTATAGTTACAACAGTAATGAATGCCACAACTAAAGACAATCAATTACCTTATATAATCAAATATAACACTCTTCAAGCACAGGGGGCTAAAATTGATTAATACTGTCTTCCATGTGAGCTTTGATGATGTGAAAATAGGTCAGTAACTGCATAAACCTTCTCAAAATCTGTGAATGAATTTAATATGAATGACAATGTAATCAGTTAGTAATTCTGAGAGTAGAATGTTATATTCCATATTAAATTGTTGCTGCTGGCTCCGGAATAACACTGAACAACACACTAAATTCTTTTCACACAAATGAGTATTACTTTGACTTCAATCACAATGCCACCATAGTTGTTTTAAAGTATTATCATATTTTTAAAGACTATTATTATTATTATTATTATTATTATTATTATTATTATTATTATATGATTACTTTCTCAGACTTTTTAGAAGTCTGGTTAAGAATGGAGTGACGCGGACCTTTATCAAGCGTCACTTCCTTTTTGCTGTACGGTATATGTTATATTGCATTTAGGAACTTTCGGGTAATTGAACATGTATCAATAATTACGGATTTCTGTAATTGTATATATATGTTTGGATGTAGCTGTATTGCATTGATGTATTGGTGGATATTGTGTGGTATGACTCCTGTAGTTGATAGTATAATTGGTATGATGTCAACTTTATCCTGATGCCACATGTCTTTGACTTCCTCAGCCAGTTGGATGTATTTTTCAATTTTTTCTCCTGTTTTCTTTTGTATATTTGTTGTATTGGGTATGGATATTTCGATTAGTTGTGTTAATTTCTTCTTTTTATTGGTGAGTATGATGTCAGGTTTGTTATGTGGCGTTGTTTTATCTGTTATAATGGTTCTGTTCCAGTATAATTTGTATTCATCATTCTCCAGTACATTTTGTGGTGCATACTTGTATGTAGGAACGTGTTGTTTTATAAGTTTATGTTGTAAGGCAAGCTGTTGATGTATTATTTTTGCGACATTGTCATGTCTTCTGGGGTATTCTGTATTTGCTAGTATTGTACATCCACTTGTGATGTGATCTACTGTTTCTATTTGTTGTTTACAAAGTCTGCATTTATCTGTTGTGGTATTGGGATCTTTAATAATATGCTTGCTGAAATACCTGGTGTTTATTGTTTGATCCTGTATTGCAATCATGAATCCTTCTGTCTCACTGTATATATTGCCTTTTCTTAGCCATGTGTTGGATGCGTCTTGATCGATGTGTGGCTGTGTTAGATGATATGGGTGCTTGCCATGAAGTGTTTTCTTTTTCCAATTTGCTTTCTTCGTATCTGTTGATGTTATGTGATCTAAAGGGTTGTAGAAGTGGTTATGAAATTGCAGTGGTGTAGCCGATGTATTTATATGAGTGATTGCCTTGTGTATTTTGCTAGTTTCTGCTCGTTCTATAAAGAATTTTCTTAAATTGTCTACCTGTCCATAATGTAGGTTTTTTATGTCGATAAATCCCCTTCCTCCTTCCTTTCTGCTTAATGTGAATCTTTCTGTTGCTGAATGTATGTGATGTATTCTATATTTGTGGCATTGTGATCGTGTAAGTGTATTGAGTGCTTCTAGGTCTGTGTTACTCCATTTCACTACTCCAAATGAGTAGGTCAATATTGGTATGGCATAAGTATTTATAGCTTTTGTCTTGTTTCTTGCTGTCAGTTCTGTTTTCAGTATTTTTGTTAGTCTTTGTCTATATTTTTCTTTTAGTTCTTCTTTAATATTTGTATTATCTATTCCTATTTTTTGCCTGTATCCTAGATATTTATAGGCATCCGTTTTTTCCATCGCTTCTATGCAGTCGCTGTTATCCAATATGTAATCTTCTTGTTTAGTGTGTTTTCCCTTGACTATGCTATTTTTCTTACATTTGTCTGTTCCAAAAGCCATACTTATATCATTGCTGAATCCTTCTGTTATCTTTAGTAATTGGTTGAGTTGTTGATTGGTTGCTGCCAGTAGTTTTAGATCATCCATGTATAGCAAATGTGTGATTTTGTGTGGGTATGTTCCAGTAATATTGTATCCATAATTTGTATTGTTTAGCATGTTGGATAGTGGGTTCAGAGCAAGGCAGAACCAGAAAGGACTTAATGAGTCTCCTTGGTATATTCCACACTTAATCTGTATTGGCTGTGATGTGATATTATTAGAGTTTGTTTGGATATTAAGTGTGGTTTTCCAGTTTTTCATAACTATGTTCAGGAACTGCATCAATTTAGGATCTACTTTGTATATTTCCAATATCTGTAGTAACCATGAGTGGGGTACACTATCAAAAGCTTTTTGGTAATCAATGTATGCGTAGTGTAGTGACCTTTGTTTAGTTTTAGCTTGATATGTCACCTCTGCATCTATTATCAGTTGCTCTTTACATCCTCGTGCTCCTTTGCAACTGCCTTTTTGTTCTTCATTTATAATTTTGTTCTGTGTTGTATGTGTCATTAATTTCTGTGTAATGACTGAAGTTAATATTTTGTAGATTGTTGGTAGGCATGTTATGGGGCGATATTTAGCTGGGTTTGCTGTGTCTGCTTGATCTTTAGGTTTCAGATAGGTTATTCCATGTGTAAGTGTATCAGGGAATGTGTATGGGTCTGCAATGTAACTGTTAAATAATTTAGTTAGATGTGAATGTGTTGAGGTGAACTTCTTTAGCCAGAAATTTGCTATTTTATCATTTCCAGGGGCTTTCCAATTGTGCGTAGAATTAATTGCTCGGGTGACTTCATGTTGCAAAATTATCACTTCAGGCATTTGTGGTATCATCTTGTATGAGTCTGTTTCTGCTTGTATCCACCGTGCATGCCTGTTATGTTGTATCGGGTTTGACCATATGTTGCTCCAGAAGTGTTCCATGTCTGTTATGTTTGGTGGATTGTCTATTTTAATGTGTGTGTTATCTATTGTCTGGTAAAATTTCTTTTGGTTTGTGTTGAATGTTTGGTTTTGTTTCCTTCTATTTTCACTTTTTTTGTATCTTCTAAGTCGTTTGGCCAATGCTTGTAACTTCTGCTTCTTTTCATCTAATTGCTTCTTGTTGTGAGATTTTACCTAACCTTTTTCATTTTTTGTCTGATATTTCATTTCTTATAAATTGTGTTAGCTGTCCGATGTCTTTTCTCAGTTTTTCTATTCTGATCTGTAGCCTGTGTTGCCATGCTGGTTTTGTGGGTTTCTTCTGTGTGTTGGTTGGTTCTGATCTCTGCCTAGTGTGTATATTTAGTGTAGTGAGTGCTCCTACATAAACCAGTAGTTGTAACTCTTCCATTGTTGTATTTTCATTTATTTTGTTGTGTATGATTGTGTTGATAGTTGTTATTGTTGTTTCGACTTGTGGGTTATTTGGTGGTCTATGCAAGAATGGTCTAATGTCTGTATTTGTGTCTTTGTATTCTATATATGTCAGCTGAAATTTCTCTTCTATATCTAACATGTGTGTCACTTCGTGTTCTATTTGTGCTTGTTCTGGTGGCTGTCTTAAGATGTCGTTTTCCTCTGATTGTTTAATTGATGTGTGTTGTTCTTTGTTTGTTTGCTCTGGGATGTTTGAGTCCATTACTGTTTTTTCTTCTTCTTCTTCTGATTGCACATTATTTTGTTCTAGTATTTGTTGTACTTGTTGTTTGATGTTTTCTAATTCTGACTGGGGTATCCTGTTATTTTTGATTATTACACGGATCTGATCAGCTAGTCGTTGTTCTGTTAAAAATTTTAATTCTGGGTATCTGGTAATAAATGTTATTATTATTATTATTATTATTATTATTATTATTACTGCTATTATCACTGTAATTATTTGTTGTATCTCATTTTTTGTGCTACATGTACATGTAGTGATAGTGATGTTTGCACGACTATGAATGTGGTTCTATAGTACTACCAGGCTCCATGTTATGCAGCTGTAGTGTCAACCAAAAAATTTGACACAGTATCCTTCCACTATCTGCCACTATTTTATTAAGGTGATGACACACAATTTAAGTAAGGCAATTTCATGAAGAAACATGACCAGTGCCATAACCCAACTTCCAAGCAGCTTCCCTCAGTGGAACAGGGGCCAAAATAAGTGAACACGTGTGTCTGTTTATCTGTAGATATTCATTCATTTCTGAGAAAAGATCACCAAAATTTTTGATGTAATTTAGAAGTCTTTTAGCATGCGATATGCTTAACCCAACTGGTGGCCTAGCGGCTATCGCTGTGTTCTGTCACTTCTGCGTCCAGTGTTAGAAACCTGATTATGGTTTTTATTTATTTTATTTTATTTTTTCATTTATCTACACTTATCCATAAAAGATTACTACATGAATGTTTCTTATCAACTTAGGGATACAAGAACATTATAGTAACTGTAAAAATACAACTGGGTTTCACAATAAGTGTCATATGTTCGTTATATAATATTGTCGCAGAAGAAGCTAAGTAGCACAGAGGTGTACTGGTTATGATACTAAACTGTTGCATGGAGGATCGCGAGTTCAAAACTCATCTGGACTGTAAAATTTTAATTTCTATATTCGGTCCGAGCACATTCTAGAAGTATCCACAAATGTCAAGAATCATTGTACCGGAATGTTCTGTAACTGTATATATACTGTACAGAGGCAGAGCCACGTGTGAAAGCACCCACGTAATTTACCAACTGACCTGCCTGCACTGTGAAGCTTTCTATGTGGGAATGACCAGCAACAAAATGTCCATTCACATGAATGGACACAGGCAGGCAGTGTTTGTTGGTAATGAGGATCACCCTGTGGCTAAACATGCCTTGGTGCACAGCCAGCACATCTTGGCACAGTGTTACACCGTTCGGGTTATCTGGATACTTCCCACTAACACCAACCTATCAGAACTCCGGAGATGGGGACTTGCCCTTCAATATATCCTCTCTTCCCGTAACTCACCAGGCCTCAACCTCCGCTAATTTCAAGTTGCCGCCGCTCATACCTCACCTGTCATTCAACATCTTTGCCTCTGTACTTCCGCCTCGACTGACATCTCTGCCCAAACTCTTTGCCTTTACACATGTCTGCTTGTGTCTGTATATGTGTGGATGGATATGTGTGTGTGTGTGTGTGTGTGTGTGTGTGTGTGCGCGCGAATGTGTACCCGTCCTTTTTTCCCCCTAAGGTAAGTCTTTCCGCTCCCGGCATTGGAATGACTCCTTACCCTCTCCCTTAAAACACACATCCTTTCGTCTTTCCCTCTCCTTCCCTCTTTCCTGATGAAGCAACCGTGGGTTGCGAAAGCTTGAATTTTGTGTGTGTGTTTGTGTTTGTTTGTGTCTCTATCAACACAGCAACGCTTTCGTTTGGTATGTTACATCATCTTTGCTTTTAGATATATTTTTCCCACGTGGAATGTTTCCCTCTATTATATGTATATATACTGTGTGTGTTCGGGCCGGAGTCAGTTCACTCCGTGCTCTTGTATGTGCAAGTGCTGAATAAACTTTCTTTGACTGAAGTTAGTGTTCATCACTTATCCAATTACACCTTTTTCTATGTGACATTATTCTGGTGGAGGTGCTGGGTACTAGAACTTATGATTGCGCACATTATCGACCACACAGTGGCTCCCATCAGGCTATGACAGAACCGCCATTTACGTGGCAAGAAACCCAAGTTCGAGCCATATTCAACAGATCACAATCTATTGGAGACAGAAGAAGAAGAAGAAGAAGAAGAAGAAGAGGATGTTACGATGACAGCAACTATGTGCCACCACATGACACATCCTTCCGGGTTCTCTGGTGATGATGGCCAAGATCCAAACAAATGGCTGAAGGTATATGAGCGTATAGACAAATTTAACAAATGGGATGCCACTATGTGTTTGGCTAACATATTTGTCTACTTTGAGGGCACTGCCAAGCAAGGGTATGAGAACAACGAGGAGAAGTTCAGCTGGGAAGTATTCCAGGCTGAACTGCGCAAATATTTAGACAAACAGCAACAGAAGTGCAAGGTTGAAGATAAATTTAAGTGCAGGGCACAGCGTCCAGGAGAAAGTACAGCAACCTACATTCAAGACATCTTAGAGCTGTGTAAAGTAGTGGATCCTAGAATGAAGGAGGAAGATAAGATTGCACATCTCATGAAGGGTGTTGCTGAGGACATGTATCAAGCCCTACTCATGAAGGAAGTTTTGATAGCAGACGACTTCATAAAATGGTGCCAGTATATCGAGACAATGCATCAAAAAAGAATTAAACACAAGAAGTTTGAATGGCTTCCAAACGTTGTATCGATGTCTGTGTTGGAGGAAGAAACTGATTTCACAAGTGTTCTTCGTCAGATAGTGAGAGAGGAAGTTCAAAAGGTACTTGAATTGCACGGCGAGCACAAAACCAAGACGCTTCAAGAGGTCATAAGGGGGGAAGTGGAACATACATTGAACCCAATCTCTCGTCCTTCATTTCCCTTTAAAACAGTGAAAAAGTCAAGTCCCAGGTGAAGTTACGTTCCTACAATGCCACATGAGGAACCTGTTTGGGCACCAAGGAAGACGGATGTCTGGAGGACCCAGGATGACCAACCAGTATGTTTCCTTTGTGGACAACCGGGACATATGGTGCAATATTGTCGAGAAAGGCGGCGGATATTTGATGACACCCGCGCCACAAGACAGCAGACCAATCTTAGCTGACGCCAACTCCAGGACGACGAAGACGAACAAGAAGATGTGGATGCAGGACGACGTAGGTCACTATCACTGCAAGCTGACCACTGGAGACGGTGCCCCCCAACACGCCGATCAAGGTCTCCATCGCCGTTCAGAAGCTCCAGCCGATCACCTAGCCGCCGCAACCTGGAAAACTAATGGGTGCGACCTTCCTTGGAAGTGAGGCCGCCGAAGAGAAAATTCTCTGCCATCGATCGCTACAAAAATGATAAGTAACTATGTCGTTATCTACTTGGATGGCCGACCAGCCCAAGCTCTTGTGGAACCTGGAGCATTATATTCAGTCATTTTGGAGAAGTACCGTTGCCAGTTGCAGAAAACCACATTCATAGACAACAAAACATCTCTGCTGAAGGTGGCTAATGGGAAGCATGTAAAATCTACAGGAAGATATACCATTGGTGTGTGTATAAGTGGCCATACAAGGCCCTTAGAATTCATCGTCTTACAAGAGTGTAGTCATGACGTCATTCTCGGATGAGACTTTTTGAAAGCTTTTCAGGCAATTGTAGATTGTGGTTGCTCGAAGATTATGCTAGACGAGATGAGATGCTGTGGACAGGAAGATTCACATCTGAGAGTGTGGAGACTATGTGTGCTGGCTGAAGTGATTATCCCTGCAGTCAGTGCTAGAAAGGTAACTGCCATGTGTCATGCCATGCATCAACCCATGGAGCTTGTAGTGGAATGTAAGAGAAGCATACCACTGATGAATAACTTGGTCATCCCAGCTTCTGTCATCTCGTTTAAGAATGGATTCGGTGATTTGTGGATAGTTAATTGTCGTTGAGAACCGCAGATCCTTCCAAGACGCATGTGCAAAGCAAACACTGAGCCATTAATTGAAGAACAGCTGAGTGTCATAGAAACCTCCCATGCCGAGTCTGTGGGTGAAACTAATGCTAGCACTATGAGATAAGATCTTCTAGCACGACCATCACCACATCTCACTAAGTAACAACAGAAGAAGCTACTTGCTATTCTTCAAGAGTTCTCTGAATGTTTCAGTCCACAGGTGAAGAACAAATTAGACAAATCGATGGTGTAGCACCGGATTAGCACTCGAGACCATCAACCAATAAGCCAGAGAGCATACCATGTGTCAGCAACGGAGCATCAGATAATTCATGATGAGGTAGAGAAAATGATGAAAAGTGACATTATTCAGCCTTTGCAGAGCCCATGGTCGTCACCATTGGTCCTCATCAGAAAGAAGGATGGCAGTTGGTGCTTTAGTGTTGATTACAGGAAGCTTAATAAGATAACTGAAAAGGACTTTTACCGTCTTCCACGAATTGACAATACACTAGATTGTCTGAAGGGGGCTAAGTTTTTCTCAACCATGGACATGTACTCAGGATACTGGCAAATCGAAGTAGATGAGGCTGATCATGAGAAAACTGCATTCATCACCCCTGAGGGCCTGTATGAATTTAAGGTAATGCCATTTGGTTTCAGTAATTCACCAGCAACTTTTGCATGGATGATGGATAATCTTCTATGTCACCTGAAGTGGACGATGTGTCTTTGTTATTTAGATGACATTATAGTGTTCTCAGAGACCTTTGATGAACATATAAAAAGACTGAGCCCGTTCTTAAGAGTCTCCAACAAGGCAGACTGAAACTTAATCCAAGAAAGTGTCTCTTTGGAGCAAAAGAAATCAAAATACTTGGGCAACTTGTGTCAAACGAAGGTGTGCGGCCAGACCCAGAAAAGGTTAGAGCTATAACAGAATTTCCTATTCCTAAAAGTATTAGAGATGTGAGAAGTTTCCTCGGATTATGTTCTTATTACCGTCATTTTATCAAAGACTTTTGTATCAAAGCCAGGCCACTCCAAGAGTTCTTAAAGCCGATACTAAATTTATCTGGGGTGGTGCTCAACAAGATTCTTTCGATGTGCTGCGAAAAGCTCTGACGACTGACCCTGTACTTGGTCTGTATGATGAGAGAGCACCTACAGAACTACACACAGATGCCAACGGGTATGAGATCAGTGTTGTTCTGGTGCAAATTTCGGATGGAAAAGAGAAGGTTATAGCTTATGCTTCTAGGACACTTACAAACGCTGAGAGAAACTACTCAACTACAGAAAGAGAATGTCTTGCTGTGACCTGGGTCACTTGCAGATTTCGACAGTATCTCTATGGACAGCCGTTCACAGTTGTTACAGACCATCTTTCACTCTGTTGGTTTACAGGTCTTAAGGATCCAACAGGATGACTTACCAGGTGGGCACTACGTCTTCAAGAGTATGACATTACCATAGTGTACAAAAGTGGGAGAAAACACCAAGATGCCGACTGTCTCTCAAGAAACCCTGTGCAAGACCATCAAGACTTTGATGAAGATAGTGACTGTCTCACTGCACTCCAGGATCTCTTTGCTGAGCAGGAGGAGGACACCAAGATATCTCAAATTATGCTTGCCTTAAATTGGTCAGAGGATGGCCCAGTGTAGCTTCATCTACATTTTTCTTATTGTTTTTAGTACTGACAGACATAATCTTATGATAACGCATCTTTATTCTGTATTAGTTTTATTCTGTGACATGGCCAATGTTTGGCACTCAAAATAATTTACTTTTTGTTCTGAAGAAGATATCATTAGGTAAACTAAAAAAATTTTACCTTGCAACTGAAGGCTGAATTTCTTATTGTCTGAATAGTTCTGGTAGGTCACAATTGATATAAAAACAAGCTCCTCGTCCAACCTTGAAGGCCCAAGGGACGTGTACCAACCACTATTCATCCTGTGCTTTGTGGCATCATGCGGATGAGGTATTGTGAGGCATGTGGTTAGCAAACTGCTCTTCTAGCTGTTTTGCAAACTTTCCAGAAAATGGTGCTGCTACTACTCAATCAAGTAGCTACTCAATTGACATCACGAGACTCAGTGTACCCTGTACCATCCTCCCACCAAGAAAAACTCCTTGGCAGTATCAGGAATCAAACATGGGTCCTCTGCATGACAATCACCTATGCTGACCACTCAGCTGGGGAGGCAGACTCTTGAATGATATGCATCATCAATAATAGTAATAGAAAATGGCTGGAACAATTTGATGGCAGTAGTTAAACACATGGCTCTTCCTCAATGAAGTTCATTCACCACAATTAAAGAGAACAGGGGATGGGAAGAAAATAGCTATGTAAACTTTCTTTACAGTAAGTGAATACGTCACCAAACACACACATGAAGAAGCGAGAGAGAGAGAGAGAGAGAGAGAGAGAGAGAGAGAGAGAGAGATCATGTTAATATGTTAATCTGTAAGTGCTTTGCGATTGGCTAGGTTGTGAACCATTGTTGTGCTTTCCAAAAAACACACAAAAACGGCAACCAGTCTAATTTCATGTTGCAAATTTTAATAATGAGTAACTGTTACAAGGAATGAGAGTATCTTCACTTCAGCCAAAGTGGAGTTGAAAGAGGAACATTTCAGTATCATGTTTTTTGTATTACTTCATAATGCTGTTGAATCCTGTATGACAATTCATAGCACACAAAGTTCAAAAATCTGAAAGATTTTCATAGTTTATGGGCATTTTATGCCAGTAATCAACTAGTGTATAACATCTGTTTCTCTAACTGTAGCTGTTCACATACATGGTCTAGTCACAGTAACATGACCAACGTCTACTTTCAACAACATGCAATAACCACTCACAGACGAAAGATGATAGCACTTCCAGTGAAGAGTACATAAAGCGTATCAGAGGGATGCCATTACAGTGCAGCCATTGTGATAATGAAGAAATTGACCAATTTAGCTGATGTCCAAAAGGGCTTCTGGCCAAGAGTGAAAGCATTTCTGAAATGGCTAAGTTTGTAAACTGTTCACTTGTCACCATGGTTAAGGTATACTGTGCACAACAAAATGGTACTATTCAAAACTGGCACTATGGCAATTGTGGGGCACTAGATACCGTAGAGGACAAGGGCAGATGAAAGCTGAGGAGATGTGTATGGGTGAACAAATGTGTGTCAGTTGAGCAGCTGATTGCCCAGATGAACCAAGAGGCTACCAACTGTCTCCTCAAGAACTGTTCAGCAAACATGGCTGCATGTGGGCCTCCACAGCAGATGCCTGGTTCATGCATCCACAGTGATTGTTGTTCACTGGTGACAGTGGCTGGAATTGGCATGCCAATATCACAACTGGACATCCACAGAGTGCCGACAGGTGGCCTTTTCACGTGAATCACATTTGATGCTCCACTGAACAGATGACAGTTGGTGTGTACGGCACGAAATGTCTGATAGCAGACAACCCCTTAGGGACCGTGTCCAACCCCACTTGCAGTTTATTTTCCCTCGGCATGATGGCATCTACCAGCAGGACAATGCAACATGTCACACAGCCCACAATGTACGTGTGTGGTTCAAAGAGCACTAGGATCAGTTTACCATAATCCTCTGGCCACCAAACTCCCCAGATTTAAACCCAATCGAGGATCTTTGGGGCCACCTCGGTCAGGCTTTCGCGCCGTGGCTCCTCAAACTAGAAACCTACAGCACCTGGCCACGGCATTGGGGTTAGTGTGATTCCACATCCCTGTTGGTACCTTCCAGAACCTCACTGAATCTCTTCCTGCATGTCTTGCACTGCAAAAGGTGGTTATTTAGGCTTTTGACAGGTGGTCACATTAATTTCACTGGACAGCACACAATGCAGTTAATGCACAGGGGATCACATGATTAGAAAATTGCTGAAAGATGTAAGATAAACTGCAGAAACAGATATCTTCAACAAAGAAGCCGATGACCTACATAAACAAATAAAGTGCACTTAGAGACAGGCAAAAACATTTAACAATCTTTGGTTACATAACTTTGCATTAATCACTGTTGTCAATCACAACTATCTGGAGGGTATCAGTTGAGACACTGAGGTTATGTGAGTAAATTTATTTTTGGGGTAGGTACATTACAATTACTGGAAGAGTACCACAAAAAGTAGTTCATCCACAAAGGAAGCTCCAAGCAAAATAAATCGGAATGGTTCTTCATAATTGTTGTCAGTCTGGAGCCCTTACCAAAGTGGCTACCTACACAGAAGTCTCACAGGCAAGCCATACAATTCATCTCATATTTCTTTAGTCAGTAGGACAGTCTCACAATAATACTCAACAGTCCCCAGTAAGAGAATATACAGAAAGATATTGTACAGCACAATCAATATTCTCAAAATTCCAAGAGTGTGCATTCATTTGACATAGTAACAATGATATCTATATCTACATGTAACAATGATATCTATATCTACACATGTCTAAACTCTACAAATAAGGGGTATTTCAAATACCACAAAAATTTTCTTCCTTTCCTTTTCCATTCACTAACGCAGTACACTAGTTTGCCACTAGACAAGTCAAAACAAAACAACAGAAGCCATTCATAAACTGGAGTACTGTGGAATAATTCATTTTCTGAATCTGGAGGAGAACGACATTGCAATAATTCAGGTGGAAAAGTACTTCAGCTATGTACCATCATATTGTACAGTGGTTAGGTGGCACAGACATTTCCAGTGAAGTCAAACAAGCCTGAGTGATGAATAACAATGTGGCAGACCATCCCTCTGTGAATAACTGAGAATCGCAAGGGAAATGGAGACACACATGCTTCACATTGCACTTGAGGTGGTAGTAAAAATAGTGAAAATCAGTCACTGATCAGTTTTCAATATCTTGGCTGGCATTTTGAACATAACAAAGGTCATTGCCCACTGAGCTGTTTGATTGCTCACATCCATTCAAAAAATCTATTGAACCGAGGCAGGAACAAACATACTGCAACAGTGGTAGCTCAATCCAGATGACTTCTTTAGCCATGTAAACTCAATGTACCAGTGTTGATTGTATCGGTATGACCACCCTATACAAATGGGTCAATGCAAGCAATGGAAAACTGTGGATTCACTACTGTGACAAAGGTGAAGACCCAACCGTCAATGTGCAACATGATATTAAGTGTTTTTTGGGAGTAACATGGTGTGGTGCTAACAGATTATGCTTATAAGGGGCAAACCAACACAGAACCATACTGCAGAAATCTCCCAATGACATTGCAGGGGGGCAGGGGGGGGGGGGCGGCTTGTCAAGCTGAATCTTCACAGGAAGCTATCAACGGAGCAATTTTTATTCCATGACGATGTTCCAGATCATTATGTACTGGATTCAGTTACACCTGCTACTTCTTTGGGCTATCAAATTTTGCATTTTGCCTCATCCACAACCTGAAATGGTATTCACAGATTTCTTTCTCTTTCCTAGGATGATGAAACCATGGTATGCATGTCATATCCTGAAAGATAACAACATGATTTTCAAGGTGTAACCCTTCTAGAACAGCCAAAATGTAGACTTCTACAACCAGATCTCTCCCAAGTCATCTATCACTGGGAAAAATGTGACACATCAAGGGTGAATATGTAGACAAGGGCTGACATCATCACGGAGTTTCATTGCGACAACTTGATTGTTTCAAGGTGATAATTACAACTTCACAACTAGTTCTCATAGTACGTGAGAGGGATGCATGTCAGTAAGCTTCTATATGAATTCAAATTTCACTCATTTTCCTTCCGTGGTCATTTCACAAGATGTTAATGGAAAGAAGTGATGTGGTTTCTTCCTCTTCTAAAGGGTCTGCCAGTGGCCAGTGTGTGTGTGTGTGTGTGTGTGTGTGTGTGTGTGTGAAGTTTACTCCCTTCATGGTCCTGCTATACGGTGCATGTAATTTCTTCACCTTCTGTAGTGGGGGGTGCATGCTGGAAGAACGCTTCTATCTGTCCAAAGTACTAAATGGTGTAAACTGTTTTTCGATAACTCTTCTGTATTGTAACAGCAACATTTCTACAGTACGTTTACTTTTACAATGATGAGTGATGCAGATGTTTCATAAGCTGTGGCATATCTCTGATGCTTTCACATCTGACAGCCAAGTCAGAATGACAGTTCACAAATCTGTACTCAACTGTTCAAATGCTTACATTCTTGCCGGTGGCCCCTTTTTTCTAGGACTACCAAGCCACTGCCAAGTCGCAACGCCAAAGCATAGGCGAGCCTCTCCAGTAGGTGGAGACATGTAATCAACGTAGCGCCTTGTCAATGTCCGGAGCTGGCGGCTTTTGCATCCCATTTGCACATATGTTAAACTGAAGTGCACACAGTGGGATGATCCACACTTAAAAATACCCAAACTACATTTTCAGTTTACATGTGCATCAGCGTAAGAGGATAAAGATGTAACATGTTATTTTGCAGAGCCCCATATTACACCACTACAAAAGTGTGATTCTTTTCTTCATTTTTTTTACTCTTGAGTAAGAAAGCCTATTAAAGGTGAAAGCAGTTTCATGGTAAAGGAAATGGTTTCATCCTTTGCAGAAGGAAACTTATAGGATTATCGGTGTAAAAAACACAGGCTCGAATTATTATTCATTTGACATATTAAAAATCATCACTAAAGTTTTAGTACTGATGGTGTTACACAGGGAAGGTTTTATTTTGTATTAATGTATAAATGTTTGTTTTTATTTTTTTATTTAAATGAGTTCAATGGTCTCTAAGATGTTTTAATTTTTTTTTTAATCACATAAAAAATAAGGACAAACACAATGAGATCCAGTATTTGTTGCACTTACTGGTAATTCTTAAAGGGAATGTTCTTCAGCTTGAAGGCACACACCATACGAGCAGATTTATTTTTAACAATGGGAGTTTGGCTTTCCATTTCTAATCTCGTAAGCAGTCAGTCAGTTCCCAATTTTACTTTGTTTACCTTTTGGAATGTACAACATCACCACCCAGATGAGTGGGCACAGTTGTTGGTGTTTCCGAGACAAGAATGTTGTAACGAATGGTACACAGTTAAGTGCAATGGGACTGTTGAATGCCTGTCATGCAGTTTAAATTGTTGGTGTTAACCCAGGTCGAGTTTGGCTTGGGATGTGGTTTTGTGAGTCAAGGAATGTATCAATCATGGTGAACTCCCATATACTGAGTGCTTTGCTTTGTCATTAGTGACTGGACATTTGTTACTGTGGAAAGTATTGCTTTACTATGCAATGTGCTTAACACACCAAGAACATAATTGCATCCTGTACTATCACAAAATACTATGTGGTGATCAAACAATCTGAATCACAACTGTGTAATTTTGCAGTGTGTGTGAAACATTAAATCATCAATTGGGCAGATACAAGTAATGTTTTGGCTACATATGTAATGCAGTGTGCTGACTATATATGGACACATTAGTGTGAGCTATAGCAGTGTATTGCAGCAGCAGCGACAACAGACGGGCACTGGATATTGTTGCTGTAATAATTCAACAAGGCTGACACAACATCGTGAGGCAGGTTGTCTTGCTGAAGCAGCGGACTCACTGGTATTGCACATACTCGTGCAGCAAGAGACAAGGCAGTTTTCCACCATGGCAGTAGCAGTGGTGTTTTAGGGCACACGATTGTTAGCGGCGCATATGCACAACAATCACACGCTGCCGACTACGAGTAATGGACATTTTGTAATGAAATTATTCATCTCACAGCTCTACCTGGACAACAAGGCTGTGCCCATCGAGGCTGTCAGATGTTAAGTGCCAGTAGAAGTAGCCCATTCGAAGCCATGGCAAGGCAATAGCTCTATGCAGCAGGTCCCTCCCAGACTTAGTGCCATGACACAGAAGGCCAATCCACCCCTGCTCCAGCAGTACATCTTACTCCTGTCCAGGAGACACACCAGTCATCTTCCACCATCCCAGGATGGGTACTCATCGTGGTGGGCTTCCCCACACTGTGACAACTGAGGCACCATCCAGGGTTGCAGCAGATACAGCAGTGTCAAGGGTACACACCACTGGCATGGAGGCCTTGCTGCTGGCTCGCCTAATGAGCATACAATGGAGACTCTGCATTAGCAACTAGGGTGTGCAAGCAGCAGAACTCAGTGTGGTGTACCACACAGTACAGATTGTTAACTTTGCAGCCACGTTTCTCTGGAGCCTTCTGGGCTCTCCCTCACCTCATCACCCACTTGCACCAACCCGGCTCATAGCTGCTGCTCCTTGCACTGGGGTGCTATAGTAATGAAAACTATTGTGTCAGTGAACTATTTTAAATGTGCAAGTGTGTATATGTGCTAATGTTCTGAAAATATCTCAATGTATTTTAAATGAACTGTGGATTAATTGTTACTCAGTCACACTCCTTAAATGTTTCGGCTCATTGCAACACTGCAGGTTGGTGAAGTTGTATATTGCACAGTAGCTACCAAAACGACAAATGATGAGCACCACCATAAAAGTTTTATTTTAATAATAATATAGTATAGTATGCTGTTCAGAAAATTATTTCCTTTATGTGCATGTATTCTGGAGCAGATAGATGAGTGTGTCTGGAAGCTGGGATGATGATGATAGCACTTTCACTACCATTTCGTAGAACCTTAGAACCTGCTGCTTGGGTGGTTTATTTCCTGTTGTCGGGTCCTGCCTTGGAGGTATGGTGTGTGCCATGAAAGAAGAACTGCTGTGACAATAACAATGACACCATGAGAAGAGCACAAGCAGTTTCGGCTGTCACTTTTCTGTCAGCTGTCATTCAAGTGAGAATGAATGTCAATTAATATCATATGAAATTTTAATAGATACAGCTTGTTTGCCAGAAAGTACTGTATGAGGTGTCTGAGTACTGTAATGAGGTGGTCAATATACTTTTCTTAAAGAAGAAACCCTCTACATCATTTCTTGGAAGACTGATTTTTATGACAGATCTATTCAGCTTCCAGCACAGAAGAAGTTGCAGAAGGAAACAAAGTCTACATCAACAAAGACATACATGGTTATTCTGACTTGGCAATTTAAACAAAAGAGGTCAGAATTATTGATTAATGCTGACCAGAAATTTACTTCTCTCATACACAAATTGCTGTTAGACATGAACAAGGAAAAAACTGACAGAAAAAAGTCCAAAGACCAACTGAGGATTATATCATAAGTCTTTTGGAGTCTAACCAGACAGTTACCCACTTATCTACCAAGCCTTTGTAACTGATTACACACTTCATGTTTAGAGACTCTGAAGTGTGAAACAAAGCTCCCTAATGCAGTATAATGTGGCACCTACCCGCCATTGCTGGTGGCAGGGGGTGAATCCCCGACAATTCATGCCATTCATGCTGACAAAACATTAGAAAAATCATTGTACAAACACAGTCCAAAGATCCTGAGACAAATCCAACAGGAAATACATCAAGTGGCCGCAAAAGCCTTTAACAATTTTTTTTTACATATGCTGTGTTAAAACAGATCCCAACCCCCCCCCCCCTCTCTCTCTCTCTCTCTCATATGCCTTCCCTGATCTGACGGGACCGATGAGCTCACTGTTTGCCCCCCCCCCCCCCCAAACAACCAACCAACCATAAAACTCACCTTTGTAACTGTATGTACGTGGAGTCATTTTCTTCATCCCAGTCTACTTCTTTTTGTTCTAGTTTTGTGATTCTTCTTTGAAGGCACTGTAAAATGTAAGAAGAGAAATTTCATCAAAATTATGCCTGCAATTGTACATAATCCAATCATCAATTTTCCAGCAAGCAAAAACTTAAAGTAAGTAAGCTGCATGCGAATGGATGGTATTACATCTGTGTCAATACTAGGTGAATGAGGATAATCTTTCTTGATCTGAACACTATTGACTCAGAGTCTGTGGGTGAATTATGTGAAATTGGCAGAACAATGCTGCCAGTCAAACAAGAAATTGAGGATTTTGTGAAACTGGCAGAACAATCTGCCAGCCAAAACAAGAAATGGATGATACTACAAGAGCAAAGGAAAATGCAAAGTGAAACTCAACATATAAGAATCAGAAATAAGGGAATACTCTCTCTCTGTGTGTGTGTGTGTGTGTGTGTGTGTGTGTGTGTGTGTGTGGTGGGGAGGGAGGGCAGCATGCAAGTGCAAGAGCAAGCACGTGCATACATGGGTGGGTGTTCAAGTGGTCATGGTCTTCAGTTCGAAGACTAGTTTCCTGCAGCTCTCCATGCTACTCTATCCTGTGCAAGCTTCTTAATCTCCGAATAACTACTGCAACCTACATCCTTTGAAATCTGTTTACTGTATTCATCTCTTGATCGCCCTCTATGATTTTTACCCTGCACATTCCCCTCCAATAGGAATTTGGTGACTTCTTGAGGTCTCAAAATGTGTCCTATCAACTGAACTGAGTACATGGTCTCAGAAAGTAAGGACAGCTGAAAAGTGTTACAGAATGGGAGAGGGGTTGTAAACACCATCTCCTCAGATTTCACTTACATCTTTGGATCTAATTATTGTAGTCACAAGCAGAGCTACGAAGATAAATAAAATCTAAGAAATGCGCACTGAATATTCAGCTTCTATAGTGTTTCAATGCCAAAAGACCAAGTGGATCATTACAAATACAATGCCTAACAAAAATGTGAAGCACCCAGAGGACATGGTCAAGTGTCAGTGTAACTTCATACATTTACACACCTTCGGTGGATACGTAAATGATTAGAGTCGCAGCTCTCTGTGGCCACCAGAGTGCATTAGTTTCGTTCATTTTTAGTGTCATTACCAGGTCTGGTAGGGTACATGGGTGTCCCACGAGGAATGGTCAATATTCAGGGGTAATAAATGAATGGTCATTCGAAGCTAAACTGTCTAGTACATATGGGTTCTAAAGTGCACACCGAGAGAGCTTTGAGCATTTCTTTATCTTCAATAATGTGAAACAAATCTATTCTACAGCAAGCCGTTTGCTTTCCATATTTTGGGAGTAGTAGTATGGACAAAACAAGGAAGAAATGTGTAGTTAACATGGACTCTAAAATGCATACCTTAAGAGCAATTAACAATTGTTCAGTAGAAGAGATGTGTTTGATGGAGCACAGATGAACAAGTGCTCACTGATATTAAGGTATGTGTTTTAGAGTCCACGTTTACTGTAGTTTTTTTCCATACTACCACTTCTCAAAATGTGGAAAGCAAAGAGCCTGCAGTACAAGAGAATTGTTTCATTCACAGTATTGAAGACGAAGTAATGCTCATAGCTCTTAAGGTATGCATTCGAGAGCCCACATTTACTACACTTTTTGCTTCAAATGATCGTTTCTGTCATAGCCTTCAATATAGACCATTTCTTCTGGGATGTCATGTATAAGTGTGAAAAACAGAGAAAAGCTGAACTCTGAAGGACACAGAGGTGCTTTGTACTCTTGTGTTGTCAGTATGTGTTAAGAGTTTAAAAGGGGTTTAATCAAGGGGATCCCATTGGTCGACTGGTTAAATCTTGCAATATCCAGATTTTGGCAGCATTTGGATGTGACAGTGTTGCCCTATTGGGCTGCATGGGAACATGCGGGCTGGCATACTCATCGTCAAGCTTCAAATTGACCATGTCTGACTACCACAAGGTAGGATCAACATAGTGTGCACAGAACCCATCATAACCCCTTCACATTTGTGCCTGCCATCTGACAACAAGCAACTGACTCCCTGCAACAGGCTGTGCCATGCTGCACCATTGGTTGGAGACTGGCAGCAATGGGTCTAAGGACTTACCGTCCCATTTGTAGTATGGTGCTGTTAACATCAGCACACAAACAGCTGCATTTACAGTGGTGTCACGACTGAGAAGCACGGACTACTGACGTATGGTGTAGCACTGTGTTCAGCGATGAATCACAATTCTGCTGTACACCCGATGATCATCATCGTCAAGTACAGCGGTGACCTGGGCAGAGGGCCCAGTTCTTCCAACATTTAGGAGAGGCAAAGTGGTGTTACTGCTGCTATCATGCTGTGGGGAGCCATGGGGTATGACTTCTGATTGTGGACAGTAGTGTCTGTGGGAGCCATGATGGCAAAACGGTTTGTCACAAATACTCTATGTCTTCACATTTTACTCCCATACGACAATATCGTGGTACCGCTTTTCAAAATGACAGTGGTCATTCTCACATGGCACTTAGCTCTATGAACTGTTGCAAGATGTTGAGGTACTGCCGTAGCTAGCAAAATTGTCAGATATTTCCCCAATGAAATATCTGTGGGCTCAAAATGGACATCAACTCTGTCCCAGTGGTAGTATCCAGCATGTCAAGGTCCATTTGCAACATTTGTTGGCATGTTTGCCTCCAGAGAGATACAACAGCTTTATGATACCCTTTCCAGCTAAAACAGTGCACGCATCCAGGCCACAGGGGGCACAACGTCATACTGATAAGTGGCTTGTGAGTTCACTAGGATGTTATTTCAGATAACTGTGTGCTCACTGACGTCCTATCTGTGGTACCATACAGAGATCGCGTTGCCACACCAAAGTTGGCAACATGAATTGATACCGAAGACATCAGAGAGGTTTCACTAAATCTGTAGCAATGTATGGGAGGCGCTTCTGAAGACCATGCTTCCTGTCTCAGCACAGCAGCACCTTCACACTGAGGTCAATGTATTGTCCAGCTAGCAAGAGCTCTGCCCCAGTTCGAGACCTCAGTTACAGCAGTCCACGTCATAGTACAGGACCAGTGAGTAGTTAAAATTTCAGATGAACTTGTAGTGTTGTTGATGCTGAACATTGTACGTCAAGAGAACGGTGCATTAATTAGCGCATCAAATGCTTTCATACTCCATAACAGTTGTAAATTATCCAGTACTCATGTGGCAAAAAAGGGTGTCAAGGTTACATAACTCTTTTATTCATTATCATATTAAAGTGAAGTATATTTCATGAGTTTTATTTTTATGTGCCACCTCACTAAGCAATCAAAGAACCCACAGTTATGGGCAGACAATTGTAGTTTTGTCTCATCACAAAAAATAGCAATGATCAGTGTTTAACCAGCTCATATTCCACACCAACTGCCTGCCTGTTGCACACATCTTATTTTTTTTCTAAATTTTGTTCCTCTGTTTCTAGTCATTTGTCTTATTGTGTGTCCTACTACATTTCAAGATCTCCAAGCCATAACAGGGAATGAATGTAACTGAACTTGCACAGTTCCAGGTAGGTAGAAAACCTGTGGTCACTGTCAGCCAACTGACATCACTAAACAAACAAGCAGCATGGCCACCAGTAACTGCTACAAAATTTTGTCCTTATTTTTTTGTCCACCGTTGGCCCCAAAGTGTACTGCCTCTGTGTGAAACTCTGTGCTGAAACTACTCCCAAGAAAGTCACATATGACAAGCCCGTGAAATTGCTAAATGAATATTTTGATAGTCAAATCCATGGAGCAGCTGCATGGTTCAATTGTTTTCATCTAAAGCAGCAGCCTGCTCAGAAGTCAAATAGTGGAAAGTGGTCTCATCAGACACTTTAAGTTTAAAGATTTATGTGGAATTAACTATAATGAAGTAATGTTACATAGTTGCGTTACTCAGACTGTACTTGATGCATGCATTCATGTTGCAATTCTTAAACTGCCTGACCCTGATTGAAAAACAGTACTGTCTATTGTGGAACCTCAAACAAATGTGAACTCAATACAGATTGATTTTGAGGCTCCTTGTGTTTCAGTTTTTCATAGTGCTCCAGACAATCAGTCTCATATACAGAATAGTGCTCAGGCAAACAGTAAGAACAACAAGAGTAAAAACTTCAGTGTTGTACCCCATAATGTGGGTTAAAAAACTCTGGCAGATTACTGTGTCCTCAGTGTTTTTCGAAGCACAATCAGAAAGACTGTCCATGTCATAATGATCGTTGCTTTGAATGTGGACATGAAGGTCCAATTCTAACTGTGTGTTTACAGGCAAGCAAGGCAAGGGAAATGGCTGATGCCATGTGAGTGTACAGTGGCCACAGCCACGCTGTCAACAGGTGTATACAGTACAGGTTGTGCCACTCACACAGACACAAGCTGAACCAAGTACTTCCACACTGCAGAATTCTTCCAATGCTACATGCAATCAGGCGAACAAACCTTTTTTTAAAAAAAAGATGAAACAGCAGATAATAAAGTTACAGATGGACACCAGTACTTCTATTTCCCTGATAAATAATGACACTTATGCCAGAATTGGTAGCTCGCCACTACAGCAGCCTACTTATGTTTTGCCTGCCTAAAACTGACAAGAAATTCCTGTCCTTGGCATGTGTAGTTTGCCAGCAACTTTTCAGAGAGTGACTAAATGTGTTTCTTTTCATGCACTCATTTCTAGAAACAGTGCAAACATACTCGGTTTGTTCAATTTGTGGATTCAGAACAATGTGTTACAAATCAGTGTTGGTGTGTCCAACACTAACGTTTCTGACTTGTGTAGCAACTAAAAGGAACTATCTGAATCAGCTATAGCGTGGAGCAAAAGATGTTGAAGCACACATCACTGTGAAGGAAAACGCAGAGCCATGACTTTTTTTACGTACGACCTGTCCCCATGCAATACGTGAGCAAGTTGATCAGGAATTGCAAAGATGGCAAGACAATGGGATTATCCAACCAGTTTCTGCAAGCCAATGAGCAACAGACTGTCATTCTGAAGAAGCCATCAGGTGTTTTACATCTGTGTTCTGCCTTTAAGGCAACAGTAATCCCACAAACTGTAGTGGATTCTTTTCCTCTTCCTTATCTGGAAAATGTGATGAACAGACTGGGATAGGGCAAGATACTTTTCAAACATAGATTTGCGAGAGGCTTATGTACAGTTACTGATGACGAACAGTCCAAGTGATACTTTGTGATCAACACTCACTTAGGTTTGTTCTAATTTCAAAGATTGCTGTTTGGAAGTGCTTCAACTCCTACAAATTGTCAATGGTTCCTGGAACAGTCAATAGTCAAAGCCCCTGTCTCCACTGTCTGTGGAGAAGTCCGCGGCATTCTTCTACATCTGAACCTTCAACCTGTAGATGAGATATTCCACCTTGCATTAAATTGGGGGTGAAAAGGAGCAGAAGTCACGTGGTGAATGCCTTGATGGACGCGGAAATCATGGAAGGCCTGAGTCACAAACTGCAG
Organism: Schistocerca nitens; assembly: GCF_023898315.1. Classification (NCBI taxonomy): domain Eukaryota; kingdom Metazoa; phylum Arthropoda; class Insecta; order Orthoptera; family Acrididae; genus Schistocerca; species Schistocerca nitens. The sequence continues at coordinate 216,270,120 of NC_064620.1, read as the reverse complement.
ATTGTTATCCATCTCAGGCACATAAGGCAATCCATCCCTAGAAGAAATGTTGGAGAGGGCCTGACTCATAGCAGAGAGTGTGTCACCTGCTGTGCAGCCTGTTGGGTAGCACACTGAGAGCACGCCAAAACATGGTGTACAATCCCACCATTGATGCCAGGCCAAAACACATGCCAAATGGCCAATAACTTAGTATGCAAAGAGCGCCCAATGTACCTGATGTGGGAGCTGAAGCACATCCCTCTGCAGGGCAGCCGGGATCACAACCTTAGCCAACAGGCCCTCTGTAGCTAAGAGAACAGCATCATCAAACACTGAAAGGGAGTGACGTAGGGCAAAACAGTTCTGCAAAGGATCAAAAGCCCTGTCCTGAGGCATGTCTAGCCAACCATGCTGAATGAGGTGAACAACATGCACAAAATTGGATCGACAGTGATGGCAGCTGCAATATGCGAGCCCGTAATAGGAAACGCTTCCACTGTATGTTGCACCTCACCACCAAAGTGAAAACAAAGGAGTTCATCCTGATCAAAAGGAGGATCCTGCCCCACCAGAAGCCAGGACAGCGTACTGGCATCAGCATGTTGCACAGAAGACTGAAAATGTATTTCATTGTTGTAGCAATGACAGAAACAACAACCACCGCTGAGGATGATGTGCTGCTTTGTCAGGCAATGAAGCAGAAGGATTAAACAATGAAACCAAGGGCTTGCGGTCAGTACTAAGGTACTCAGACCCATACGAGAGCACATGGAACTTTTCAGGGCTTAGCAAGTGCTTCATTTTCAACTTGGGAGTAGAGTTGAGCATAAGCTTTCGGGCATTCGGAACTGTCCTGCCTCATGTCCATACTAAGAGGCGTCCAAAGCCACAACCAGATGATGGCCAGGATAGAAAGTAGCCAAATAAGAAGCAGAATGTAATTTAGATTTCAAAAGCACTCACAGGCCAGCATTCACTGAAATGGAATGTTCTTGTGGAGCAACTTACAGAACAAGTGGCCCAATACGACTATATCCAGCATAAATTTGTGATAGTAAGCAATGTCACTTAAACATGCTTGGAGTTCTTTGACATTTGTAGGGCGAGGCAGAGCTGTGGCTGCAATGACATGATGATGTAATGGTTTAACACTATCTCAGGAAACCTCAAACCCCAAATACACAATAGATGACTGAAAAAAGTATGACTTGGCCAAACTGTATTTCAACACTGTTGTATGTATGACCATGAACAAGGTGTGTAAAATATGAAAATGCTCTTCCATGGACGCACCCAACACTACAATGTCATTGAGATAGTTGATGCATCCTGAAATGGAAAAATCATTGTTCTTAAAAACGCTGAAATATCGACAGGGCACTAGCCACTCTGAATGGGACACATGGGCTTGCTAATCACAAGGAGCTGTTTAGAGCCCTCATCCACTGGAACCTGTAAACAGATTTAAGATAAATAAATATTGAAGAAAAATTGGTCCCCGGCAAAGTAGCCAATAAATCATCTGGATGAGGCAAAGGGTAGGTGTCAATGATAGACTGAGCTTTAACCGAAACTTTAAAAGTTGCCGCAGAGATGAAGCTGACCATTCAGTTTTTTTAGCAAACATGATGGGGATTGACCATCCATTCACTCAATGCAAAAGGCTGTACAACACCCAATGATGTCAGCCTGTCAAATTCTGACTTCACTTCATCAATAGGGCTAGCACGGGGAAAGTGTGTGCCATACATTTCAGAGTAATGAGAGCTGAAAAATTAATGGCACAACCTAACTCATCCGAGAAAAGAGATGGGAACTCAGAACACAGAAAATCTAACTAATGGCAAAGGATCTTGTCGGACATGAGGTGCACCATATCCACAATGGAAAAAGCAAATGCATTGAAAACATCCAGACTTAACAAATTTGTGGTGCCATCATCCAATACCGAAAAAGTCAACGAATAAACATTTGTATGTCCTTGGAAAAATATTTTGAAATGTCTGTCCGTTTTCCCCATGTAGTACGCAGGACAAGTGGGGCATGATACTTTATACACTCCGTTGCAATTGAACTTTTGGTTTTCTGTTATTATGTTGTAGACTAGTGAATGTCCAGATTTACTATTAGTGGAGAACGCAACTGTTGGTTTTTTTGAAGAGGTTAACAATTTTATGATACAGGGCATGGGTGTAGGGTGATTTCAAATATTTTCTCTTCTTTCTTAAAATGGCAATTTGTTGTCTTATTTTTATGTATTTGTGTGTCTAAATTATCAGTTGCTTTGGTTGTGTAGCCATTTTTATGGCAATATTTTTTATTGCATCCAATTCTGTCCTAAGACTGTTTCCTTCTAAGTCAAGTAAGCACCCACTGTTCAGCAAAGTACTAGGTCTGAAATAGGAAATAGGGTGCAGCAGAAAAGAACACAAGGCCATCTGGCACAAAGGCTGCTGATGCTTCACAAAGATGGACATCTACTCCTTGGTGTGAGTGAGGAGCTAGTAGCTTAGGCATCAGCAGTTAGGGGGCTCAACCACAAGGGCACATAACTACCCCACCATGTCGAATTGGCTACATGTTGGCTATGAAGTGCCAATAATAGCCTACACAGGAGCTGTGCACAGCAGGTCTTTAACAGTGCATGCAATAGGTGCTATTTAAGGTTGGTTGGTTGGTTGATTTATTTGGGGAATGGGACCAAGCAGCGAGATCTTCCGTCTAATCGGGAATGATGGGGAGGAATTTCGTTGAGCCCTTTCAAAGGAATCATCCCAGCAATTGCCTGAAGCAATTCAGGGAAATCACAGAAAACCTAAATCAGGATGGCTGGACACGGGTTTGAACTATCATCCTCCCAAATGTAAGCTATTTAAGGTGTTCTTCCACAGTCGGTCCACACTACAGAAAAATTTGGGAAACGAAGGTCAAACCCAAAAGAGGAACACAGACTACTCCAGCCAAAAGGTGGTGTTTGAAAGAATGTTACAAGAAAGGAAAACAGAACCTAGGGAATAGCTGGGCTGACATCAAAGGCTGCCACCATGACAGAGAGAGCAAGAGAAAGAAGGCACTACAGAGATGAGAGATTGCAGCACAGAAAAGGAAGTAGATGCTGCAATAGCTTGGGGCCAAACACATATATTCACGAAAGATTCACGAGCGCTGAGGGGGGGGCTACAGATGTAATGGCGTGTGTAACTGCGCAGGTTTTTTTTTTAGTGTCAAAATATTAGCAACAATTCAATAAACTGATTTTTTTTTCTGTGGATGTTACACTGGCCAGAACAGAACAAGTTGTTTCATAGTGTAAAGACAGCGAAGAAGTGTTGGTGACAATAACAGTATATGTATATATACAGTCTTCACTATTCAAGGTTGTACCATTCAAATTTGGACTATGGGGGCTATTTACTGTATAAATAACTTTGTGGATGGTGAAAGTGGCTTCTGAAAGAAAAAAAGTGACCAGCGTATATGGAACAACAACTGTGGTGATGTTTTAATCATTACTGTGGTAGAACAACTATTGAATGGAATCTAGCTCTCACATTGAATCCAGTAAGTCAGTGAGTGGTAAACTTCGAATCATCAACAATTAATAAAATTCTGATAATCCATAATGAACTTAAATGGGCCAACACATTTCTTGAACTTGTGAGCGTATTTGTTTTTTTGCTACAAGACCTACTCCACTACCAAGGAAAGTCGACTTGAACTGCTGTCTATAATTACTTTTATTCCAGCCGAGACCCTTCAAGACTGATTAGTTCCAGAATGGGAGAGGAATAAAAGCTACAGAATGAAGGATGCTTCTGAAGACAGATGAACAGAGGAGCACATCCATGGTTAACATCAGAATGTGAACACCATTACAGATGCATAAAACAACTCAGACAAGTGCCCTGTGAGCCAGTGGTTGGTAGTTTAAATTATATAAATGATTTAGAGTTGCAATTCTCTGCAACAGGTAGAACATCCACCAGTGTGAATTAGTGTTATTTAATTTTAGTGGCATTACCAGACCTTGTAGGGATACAGGGTCACGAACAGCCCAAGATAGTGAATAATCACTGTGAAGGAAATGGAGGTGCTGTGTACTCTGGTGAGACAGCACTATCAGTATCTGACAGAGTTTGGAAGCAGCCTCACTGTGGGTATCCAGTCAGCTGGCTGAATAGTGTGGTTGCCAGATTTGTGGGGCATTTGGTTGTGATGAGTGGTCCAATCTTGGACTGGATGGGAATGTTGGGCAGGCATACTCATCATCAAGACTCCAGTCATAAGTGAACAACACAAGGGAGTATCACCATATTTTGCATAAAGCACACTGAAACTCCTTCATGTACGCACCTGAAATCCGAGAACAAGATATGGACTTCCTGCAAGTGTGTAGTCATTCCACACCATTGGTTAGAGACTAGCAGTATACAAAGTAGGGAATCACCACCCCATGCACAGACTGTCATCAACACCACACCATGAATAACTGTCTAGAAGTGGTGCTGTGACTAGGAAGCCTGAACTGCTCATGAATGGTGTTGGAATGTATTCAGCAATGAATCGTGGTTCTGCACTACCCAAGATGACCCTTGTCGGTGAGTACAGTGGAGACTTGGGAGAAGTATCAACCTTCTAAGGTTTTGGAGAGACAACAGAATTACTCCTGGTGTCACAATGTGGGGGATCATTGGGTGTAACTTCAGGTGATGGCTGGTAATTATTGAAGGATCTCAGATGGCATAACAGTAATCATAGATATCCTGTTTACTCATGTCATGTCTTGTGCAACAGTATCATGGTGCAATTTTTCAATACGGCAATGACTGTCCTAGGACAATTTCCACACATGGTACATGTCTCTATGAAATGTCTATGTGTTGTTCAAGGTTCTGCCATGACCAACAAGATCCTCAGAACTGTTCCCACTAGAACATGTGTGGGACCAGCTTGGACATACACTCCATCCCAGCACCGGTATCCAGGATATCCTGGAGAAGTTACGACAGTTGTGGGTCAGCTTGCCTCAGGAAATATCATGGTCCACATGGATATACAGGGTTATTGTAAATGATGGACCCATTTTCGAAAATTCCTACATATTTACGTACAAATCCAAAACAAACAGGTTTTATACCAATGAAAAGAGGATGTTTCAAAGCTTTTAGCGGGCGGGCAGTGATGGTTTCAGAAGCAGCTTGTAGAGTTCGTGTGGCAATAGGGCCATGTTCCATTTCACTGTCAGTTGTGAGTGAGATGGTGACTGTGAAGCACAAGGTTTTCTGCATTCTTCAGTTCGTGAAAAGCGAGTTGCAAATTGTAGTGCAACGGGCATTTCGGACCAAATTCAGTATTCAACCAACAACTCACAAAAGCATTAGCTGTTGGTTTAAGCAATTTAAACAGACTGGGAGTGTGTGCACTGGAAAAAGCACAGGCTGACCGTGAGTGTCAGAGGATGAAGTCCAATGGATTCACGAAGTTTTGTGTGCAGTCCCAGTATGTCTACCAACAGAGCCAGTTGAGAACTTGGAAAACCAACTGTATGGAAAGTTCTGAGACGGTGTTTGCTGTACAAGTCCTACCGATTACAACTTGTGTAGGCTCTCAACCCCAATGACATCTTATATTTTGTGATTATGTGCCAGCAAAGATGGAGGAGGATGCATTTCCACAGCATGTAATTTTTAGTGATGAAGCAATGTTCCACCTTAGAAGGAAAGTCAACAGACACAATGTTCACATATGGGGTTTGGAAAATCCACATTCACTATTGAAACTTGAAAGAGACTCATCGAAGATCAATGTGTTCGGTGCTGTATCCCACACAAAGGTTAATGAACTATTTTCCTTTGCTGAAAGAACTGTAAAGGGAATCATGTACCTGGACATGTCGGAACAATGGTTGTTTCCTCAAGTTATGGAAGATTCTCAGGACTTCATTTTCCAACAGGGTGGAGCTCTGCCCCATTGGCACTGTGATGTATGAGGCTTTTTGAATGACGACCTTCCTCAACACTGGATCAGTTCCAGGGGCTTGAGGACCTGGCTCTGCACTTCTGGCCACCAAGCTCTCCTGACCTCACACCCTGCAGCTATTTCTTATGGGGTTATATGAAGGAAGCTGTTTACGTCCCACCTCTACCAAGCACTCTGAACGATCTGCGGAACCTGACCACTGCTGCCGTGTACTCAGTAACAGCAGATACGCTTTCGCGTGTGTGGGATGCATTTGGCTACCATTTTGATGTTAGGCATGCAGCCAACGGTGGCCACACTGAAGATTTACCACATTTCTAATTATTAAATAATTATTAAAAATGAATTAATTACAAATTATTACATTTATTAAATTGATATCAAACATTACCAAAAAGACTTTGAAACTTCCTCTTTTCATTGGTATAAAGCTTGTTCATTTTGGATTTGTGCTTGAATAAATACAAAGTTTTGAAAATGGATCCATCATTTAGAATAACCCTATACGTTGACTTCACTGTAATCTTAATGAAAAGGCCACTTTGTGAGCAAACTAACCACTACTGTAATGCTAGTATAGCAGTACAACTGGAATGCTTTTAACTTCAGTAGAATAAAATAGTCTTTGGTAGAAGTGCAGTAACCTTTCACTTGATGTACGAGATGCCAGACTTTCTGAAGTTTGAAAATTGCTTTAGGGCATTGTTGCCAATCTTGTCTGTCTGGATATATTGGATTTCATGGTGACGCTGCCTGATTTAATTTTCATATAACGTCCCAATCTGCGAAGGGACTTGGTTTGTTGTTATTATGGGCTATCCAAAACTTGCAGCTTATGTAGAACTCTGTATGGTGAGGGGTGACACAAAGCACCCATCAGCAGGTCTGTTAAGGTGCTGCAGAAAGGGGGGCGGGGGCGGGGTAGCTCGTAAATAAAAGTGTGGGTGGGATAGGTTGACAAGCAGCCCTGGGACAGCTGTGAAAGACCACTCAAGCGGCCATAATGTATCGTGTGCTGAAGCTGCAGACAGCAATCTCCCTAGAGAATATATATATTCAAACTACGAAACTGAGACAGTTGTTAATGGCATGAAACCAAAACCTTAACAGGGTCTGCAATAAAACACAATATCTTAGTGGACAGTGTTACTGGAGCTTGCCTTAAACGTTATTAAATATTGTAGCATTGAAACACAGTCAGAAAGGCAGGAAACCGTTACAACATGTAAGACACATATATTTGCTATGAGTTTCACATCTTATAGCCAGCAGTCAACTCGTTAAAAATGCCACTTTCTTTCTGCTGTGTTGAAATTGTTTTAGGGCAATATAATGATAAATTCTTTGAGCATAAAAGTCAAGATTTGTATCACCTGAAGAGCTTATCATGCATGTAGTTATAAATGATAAAAAGTAAAACCTTTTTGCTAGAATAGACATGCAACTTTTTCTTTAACACCACCCTCCCCTCTCCCCATACACACAAAAGTTAGCACTATGTGAGTTTTAAAATTTAGTTTTAAAATTTAAGATAAGAAATAGAATAGCTAATGATAAGAGAGGACTAAAGTAGCTGTAAGTGGCTGATTGATCATTAAACCAAAACAGATGACCAGCTACACAGAAACGTATTGAAAGTGCAAGCAAGTAGAACTGTGATGTTTGAATAGCGGTACTTCCCATTGCTTTCTGGAACCGTTCACATGTGGGCAGCTTATGAGACAAGGCTTTAAAAATATGCTATAAGATGGGGAGAGAGGGGGGCAGGGTATGGGTATTATTACTGTTAAAACTGTTTTACTGCTGCTTTTTTTCTTATAGTATTTATAAAATTACTTACATGCAGCATTTTGCTCAATTTCTTTGCAGCTCTCTCTTGAAAATGTGGTTCTTCTTTAACTGCCTTTACTTCTTCAGTCGGCTTTTCTAGGTTGCTACTCTCCGGTGAATCTGTTTCAAGTTTTATTTTTTTCCTTGGTGGATCTTTCTTACCTCTCAGTTTCAGTTCATCGACAACTTCTTTGATATACACATAAAGATTCTTAGGATCCTTGTCTATCAATTCCATTCTTGTTTGCAGAAGCTTCTTGAAGGTTTCGGACGATGTATAAGCAGCATTACATGCATGATAATATTTCTTGACTTTTGCGTCAATTATTTTGCACATGTCTGCTGACTTATCATATTTTAAACATTTCATGATGAACTGAAAATCAGATAAACAGAGAACATATACTCACAGCCATAGTAACATAACAACCTTCCATTTAAAAATAAAAAAGAAACAGTGGCAAAGAACTTATAATTTTGGCATAAGATCTATAATTATAGATCTGTACATGTTATTCACACCATCACCAAATTTCTCCAATAATCTTTTTATAGTATTTTCTTGCAGTATGCAAAATGTGACCCTCAGTTTTTATGATTCCTCTCAGCTAAGGATTTTGCACACAGTTCTTTCATTAAGAAGATACTGAGAAAAATGGTACGTCTGTTATCACTTCACAGAGTGAATCTTCAGCAAACACAGGAAAATAAAAGCTTACATCTACTTCTGCATCCACAGCTTACAAGATACTGAGCACTAAAATAGACCTGATTCATGTGCTTCCTGAATTGTGTGTACAGAATGTGAGCTACAATTAATATTTTCCCCAGATTCAAGCAGATTGTTATAGAATTTATTTTTCTTTATCAACGAAAAGCAATGTATTTCAGCTTTGAATATGTTCCAGTATCAGCTGTTGAGGATACTGGTATGCATGTAGACTTTGCAAGCATACACTGTTGATGAAAAGCACACTAGTCCTGCTTAGCAGCAGTGTTGGAAAACTGCAGCATTTAGACAACTTCCATACACATCATCTTCACAAGAAGACACTCATTGAAGCACTGCAGTTTTTCAACATTGTCACCCGACTGGCAACTCGAGAACTTTTCAACATGTTAAGAATACTGAGCTATAATTTTATACACCAATCATTTCAGCATTCTCATAAAAATGAGCCACATGCATTCATTATGCATCAGCTGGGATTGTTTGCTTTGGAAGACATTCCTTATTAATGAAATTTGAAAAAGTGGCCAATTATAAAGAGCACACCATGCGAAACATCGCTGAAATTCAGATCTACAGTGTTTTTGCAGTGACTGCTTATCTTACCCATCTATGTGACATTAAGTACAGGATGAGTAAGAAGTGTGACAGCAACAAAACTGATTACACTCAGTTTTTGTGTGTCCAACACATGGGACACTTCATCTCTGAGGTTGTGCAAGCACTGGGATTTTCACAATAAACTGTATCATGGATCTACTGTGATTACTTGGATTTGAGGCAAACTGCTGTTCCCACAGTCAGTTGCTGTAAGCAATAAGGTGTTTATGGTAGAGATTACTGATGGCTGTCATGGCTTGTAATAGTTAACAGAGAAGCCAAAGCAATACCAGACCAAACAACACTCAGTGAGCATACATAGCAACCACAACCAGCACCCCATTAAATGGCAAAAAAGCCATCACTCCACATGTGTACCTCAGCTCATCACCAGGCCAGGGTTTAGGGCTAAAGTCTAGATCAAGGCCAGCAGCAGTCAGGGCAGTTCTTATCTGCTGCTCATAGGTTGGCAATGTGTCAGTTTTGCGTAGCCAATTGGATGATTCTTTGACATAACCAATGAGAGGCAAGAACTGAGGCGATGTATTTCTAGTGCCATTGTCCTGTATGCTGTGTTTTGATGCATTAGTGAGTTTGGAGAGAAATATGTTGTGATTATGGCAGCAAATCCTATAAGTGTAAGGTCGTTGGTTAACATCTCATGGATAAATTGCAGAGACACAAATATGTATCAAATGTGGTGGTGAAATTATTACACAACCGATCTATGCAAATACACTGAGTACGTAGATGATCAATGGTTTTTAATCAAATCATGTTTGAAATCAGATGGATCTATATATCAATAAACACTGATCCACCTACCTTCTCCCACAATTTAATTAAAAACATTGATCCATCTACCTTTTCTCATGATATAGTTGAAAACATTGATCCAGCTACCTCCTTCCATGATTTAATCAAGAAACATTAAACCACTTAGTGCGCTCATGCAGATTGTTTGCACAGCAACACAGAGCAGAGAAATATTTCACTGCTTTTTGTAATATATCATGGGTTGTGAGGCTGTCCTTGGTCTGCAGATACTAGCACAGTTTCAACAGCTGCGGCTGAAACAACAAGCAGTTACATTTATAATCCTCATTTGCAGCAATGTTTCACCCTGTCTTCCAAATGTATTACTTCAAAATACATCCTCTGCCTGCTGCTCTCTCATTGGCTGTGTAACAAAAACAGCTGACACACCTTCTTTTCAATCATATCTCATGGTAAGCACTGACAACATTCCTGCACCAAACATGTAAGTACACCGCTGACTCTGTTCTAGACTTTTAGCAGAGATTAGCATAAGCGTAGGAACACTGTCATTAGATGCTCAAACAATGCAAAACGGTCAATTCAACCAATGGGGGCTTTGGATATTATTTAAAATGACATAAGGGGATGTGCTCTGCTTTACAAAAGGGTACTATTCAGGCAGGAGGTCAATATTTCAAATGTGGAGGATATTTATGTTGGATGTGAATGGCACACTAAGAAGTCTGTTATTGTCTCTGATAGATGAATAACACAGTAACCCATTGTCCAATCATGTGCATACATTTGTTGACTTGCAGCTCCATTGCAGATGACCAATAGCTTTGGTAAGACAATGCTGTCCTATTGCTTACAACCTGTGTCAGAATGGTTTGAGAAACACTCAACAGACATGCAGATTCTTATTAGGTCAGCTGGCTTCAATTTCACTGAGTATATCTAATTGTAAGAAATTGTTGTGCAGGGTGTGCTTGCCACGGGCAGAACTCCAGTCAATTTCCACAAGTTGTGGGCAGCACATGACGAATTATGTTTTACCATGGTTTCTGACACTGTCGAGCCTCATGTAGTCAGTGTTGCAATCCTTTGCAAACACCACCAGGGCAAAAGTGGATCATACTACTTTGTACTTCAATCTAATTCCATTTCTCATGAGTCTGTAAATAATTAGTATATACTGAGTTGATAAAAAAAAAAAAAAAATCATGGGATACCAATATAAACATACACGTGCATAACAATGTGCACTGAACTGTGTGTTTCAAAACACTTCTGCCTACACTAGCACTGTACTCTGACATTGGATCTGTCACAGACTGCTGCCTATCCTCCAACCTTCATGTTCTGTGATGAAGCATGGACATCCAGCACCTTGCTACCTAATTGTGGTTTCACTATCTTTCTATCATTTGCTATAGCTGCTCACAACATCAGCACACAAACAGCCAACCAGAATCACCATTGATAAGATTCTCATTTCCTAGTGCTGGTCCACAGCAATCCATTCTTTGTCACAATCATCACTAGAATCATTCCCCATTTGTCTGTGTTCTGCTTATGTACTTTCCTTAGTGCAGTGGGCAATGGTCATAATGCTTTGGCTTGTCAGTGTAAATCAAGTAATAGGGGACACAAACAGCAACTGAGAATAACAATACGAAATTTGAAAACAGACTCATGTAGAGGAGGAAGCTCAAAAGAGCATTATTTGATCCACTCAGCCTTGGTATCTTGCCAAATCAAATTAATTAGAGAGATTAAAAAGGTTGGAAGAGCAGATGCCCAACTATTATGAATCTATAATGTTCATAGTGAGAAGGTCTGCAGATTTTTTGAATGATTTCATGATGCCTTCAACTGCCATTTCTTTATTTGATATATGAATGTACAATTTCAGTCTTAGGCCATTTTAAAATATCTAAAAAGGAAGCATTTAAACTTGATGACTTCTGTGGTGTTCAATATCTTCACTTTGAAGTATTGATACTGCAGGACTTTACCCTGTGTCTTGTAGGGAAGTGATTCTATGATCTTTATAGAGATACGGTCTGCAATTGTGATGAATTTTTTGAATGATTTGTGCAGCATTCTGCTGCCATTCTCTTTATTTGGTGTACAAATGTAAAATTTCGGCCTTAGGCTATTTTCAAGTATCTAGACTTGTTTACATAGCACAAGGTCAGTCTAAAAATACTTTTAAACAAAAGAAAGTTCTGCTGAAGATTTTTCTAATATCGCTAAGGCCATTGCATACTGTGAAACCAATGTCATTATTCACTTCAGCAGTGTATGAGGGCACTTGTACATACAGTTTGATCTCTGCAGCTGCTGAGCATTGTCTGAATACAGGACATAGGACGGAGTCCAAAAATGCTATGGCCCTTTCTGTGGCCATGCTGCCAAACCCACACAAAAGAAAATTTAACTAAATGAGATACAAAATGTACACAAAGCAAGGAATAGTTCCCATTGACGGGCATATTAGTTGACAGCAAGAGGGCTAAAATCTACAACAGAGCCAGCAGCAGTCACAGCAGTGTTTCGCTACTGCTCATAAGCTGGTCCCACATCAGTTTCACATAGAAAATGTGATGATACTTTCACATAATCAATGAAAGGCAATAAAATGAATTTCTAGTGCCAAACTAGAAACCACCATCTTCTTTGCTGTCATGATAAATATTTGACTGTCCTCTCCCTCCTCCCCCCCCCCCCCCCCCCGAATATATCACAAATTGTGAGGTTATGATTGGGGGTGGACCCAATAGCACAGCTTCAATTGTAAATTATTGTGAGCAAAACAAGCAGTAATTACATTTATAATATTCGTTGTCACAAATGCTTGACCTTTTTTTCAGAGTGTCATGAATTCAGACGTGGTTAGGTTGAAGTGTGATAATTTGGTTGCAAGTTGTGAAACCAATAAATGTGAAAGCTAAAAAAGCTGGTTGTGGCGACAAGCTGATCTGTAGCTTAGCATGAGTTTTAAGTTAGGTTGGAATGTGACAGTTTGGTTGCAATGTGGTGAAACCAACAAATGTGAAAGCTAAAATACCTCATTGCAGTGACAGACTGATCTGTAGCTCAGCCCGAGGCTATGTTAGGTTGGAATGTCAAACAATGGAAAATTCAGGATGGAATGTAACAATATTACGAGAAGGAAAGTTGCTACTCACCATATAGGGGATATGCAATGTTACTTGTAATCCGTCTTGATCGCAAAATATTTATTCACATGACCGGTTTCAGTTCCTCTAGAACCATCTTCAGATCTGCAAATTTTGGTTACAGGAGTAGCCCCTCCACACTCAGCAACATGCAGCAGCATGTGAAGGTTGCTGTGTGTGGACGGGTTACTCCTGTAACCGAAATTTGAGATCTGAAGATGGTTCTAGAGGAACCAGAACCGGTCATGTGAATAAATTTTTTGCAATCAAGACGTACAGTAAGTAACACTGCATAAAAAAGTGATTGCGGTATCCCTGCACACATTATGTCTGTTTTTGCAAAATTTAGCGGATATGCTGAGTTGCAGATAGGCATAACAAAAAGACCCTCATAATTAAAGCTTTCGGCCATTAACGACGTCACACACACACACACACACACACACACACACACACAACTGCAGTCTCAGGCAACTGAAACCACATTGCAAACAGCAGCACCAGTACATGATGGGAGTGGCGACTGGGTGGGGGTAAAAAGAAGACTGGGGCGAGGAGGGATAGTATGGTAGGGTGTGCGAACAGTGAAGTGCAGCAGGTCAGACAGAGGGCAGAGGAGAGGTGGAGAGGGGATGGGGGAGGAAGTAGCGGAAAAGGAGAGAAATAAAAAGACAGGGTGTGGTGGTGGAATGACAGCTGTGTAGTGCTGGAATGGGAACAGGGAAGGGGCTGGATGGATAAGGACAGTGACTAATTGTCCTTGTTCCCATACCAGCACTACACAGCCAGCATTCCACCACCAAACCCAGTCTTTTTATTTCTCTCTTTCCCACTACTCCCCCCCCCCCCAATCCCCACCTCTACTCTGCCTAACCCGCTGCACTTCACTGTCTGCCACCCCCACCATACTATCCCCTCCCCCTCCCCACCCCAGCCTCCTCCTTACCCCCACCCAGTCACCACTCCCATCATGCACTGATGCTGCTGCTCGCTGTGTGGTTTCAGTTGCCTGAGACTGCAGTCGTGTGTGTGTGTGTGTGTGTGTGTGTGTGTGTGTGTGTGTGTATTGTTGACAAAGCCCAAATGGCTGAAAGTTTGTGAGAGTCTTTTTGTTGTGCCTATCTGTGACTCAGCGTCTCCACTATATGGTGAGTACCAACTTTCCCTCTCATAATATTGTTAGGTTGGAATGTAACAGTTCTACTTGAAAAAATTACATTAATAAACTTTGTTGTTTCATATATATTTGTTTCTTCTGAATATTTCACAAATTGCAAGGTTGTGGTTAGATTAGTACCTAACAGCATGGCTTAAATTATATTAATAATCTTTGTTGTCAAAAATTTTCCGTTTCTTCCAAACATATTACTATTTCAGACGTAGTGATACAGTAACACGAAAATGTGACACCATCGCTTCGAAAGATTTTGTATGTCTACTGCTCTCTCACTGGCTGCATAGACCCAGCAGCTGAAATGCCCTCTTGCTTCCCTTCATACCTCATGATGAGGGCTGTGACACTGCTGCATGGAACACTGACCAAGAGACTGGCGAATTCAGAATTCCCTGTATTCAGATTTGGCAGACCACCCACTAGCTTTGTTTGCTACCTGTCAATAGAATGCACTGTTATCTGGGTGCCTGACCCAGAAACCGTTGATTAGCACATTCACACTCATGTTTCATAACAGTTTACACCTGCTTGGGGTTTACTAACAGAAGCCTACTACATCACCTGAAGAAGTGAAATGTAAAGTAGTGCACGTAAAAAAAATTACGATATAACAACAGACAGGTTTAAACAACTTGACAAGTCATTCCTGAGGACTAAGAAATACAGGTAACTACAAAATGTAACAGCATTCAACTACATGGTCAATGAGTCACAATTAGAGTCAATCATGTCATATGGGGAATAACAAAGTGTGCAGATCTGAAGTGCAATGATATTAGAGACTCAGTGACACATAAAGCAAATGAAGTCTTCAGCTCATTGGAAAGAAACCGGGAAACTACAGTTTGTCTACAACAGAGATTCACAAAACACCTGTGCAAAATCATCTAAGAGAAGCAGAAATGCTGAAAGAGCTCAATACATATCTCTCACAAACAAGGGCTAAATTATACTATGGCCCATCAATGTATTGCTCATTTGCGGCACAGCGCAAATGTTGGCAATATTTGTACTTGTATGGTTGGTGGTACCAAATGGAGACAGGCGTCTGCAGAGGGAATTGTGAGCTGTTAACCATACAAATGAATAACTTGCCTTACTTCTACACACATTGTTTTGGCCAGAAACTGGTGTTCATGATATAAATAAACATCAGCATATGCAATTTTACTTCTGGTGACTGACATGGACAAATTACATGCATTGGGTAAACAGCCCTTTCTTCAGTTTCTGCTATACAGCATACTGACATTTCTATTATGATCTGTAGCCTAGCAACGTCTAGATTAGGTGGGAAGACAACAGTTTGGTTGCTAGATGGCTAAGCCAATAAATGTGAAAGCAGAAAACTAGTTGTAGCGTCAGACTGATCTGTAGCAGAGGTCAAGGTCTACGTAAGTGTGATGTGTCTCAACCTATGACAGTATTGGCAGCGAAAGATATGTAGTAATGTAAGTTCCATTAATACCACTCTTGTGCGCTGGAGATATTCTTCTAATCAGAGCACATGGAAAGGGGATAGAGCAGTGTACTGGGGGTTATGTCCCACCAACCCAAAATAAATAAATAAATTACTAACATCATATATATATATCTAAAAACAAAGATGATGTGACTTGCCAAACGAAAGCGCTGGCACGTCGATAGACACACAAACAAACACAAACATACACACAAAATTCAAGCTTTCGCAACAAACTGTTGCCTCATCAGGAAAGAGGGAAGGAGAGGGAAAGACGAAAGGATGTGGGTTTTAAGGGAGAGGGTAAGGAGTCATTCCAATCCCGGGAGCGGAAAGACTTACCTTAGGGGGAAAAAAGGACGGGTATACACTCGCACACACACACACATATCCATCCACACATATACAGACACAAGCAGACATATTTAAAGACAAAGAGTTTGGGCAGAGATGTCAGTCGAGGCAGAAGTCACACTAAATTAGATGGCCCTATATTACATTTATAAAGTGTATTTGCCTTTGCCTCTGCACTTCTGCCTCGACTGACCTCTCTGCCCAAACTCTTTGTCTTTAAATATGTCTGCTTGTGTCTGTATATGTGTGGATGGATGTGTGTGTGTGTGTGTGTGTGTGTGTGTGTGTGTGTGTGTGTGTGTGTGTGTGTGTGTGCGCGAGTGTATACCCGTCCTTTTTTCCCCCTAAGGTAAGTCTTTCCGCTCCCGGGATTGGAATGACTCCTTACCCTCTCCCTTAAAACCCACATCCTTTCGTCTTTCCCTCTCCTTCCCTCTTTCCTGATGAGGCAACAGTTTGTTGCGAAAGCTTGAATTTTGTGTGTATGTTTGTGTTTGTTTGTGTGTCTATCGACGTGCCAGCACTTTCGTTTGGTAAGTCAGATCATCTTTGTTTTTAGATATATTTTTCCCATGTGGAATGTTTCCCTCTATTAATTAACATCATATATACTTTCACAGACATTGCCTTCTAATTTTCTGACCTGAGTTTCTCAGTCTCTAATCACCTTAAATTACTACCACAGACTTTTATGCTGCATTTGATGTTCTTGTAAGCAGCCAGTGAGAAATACTGAACAGATTACTTCAGCCTGAGAAAGCACTCTCCTCTGGACAGACAATTCGATTTCACTCAATTGCATTTTCAGCCATGGGCTCCGAATGTGTTTGCCTCTGAACGCTTTTCAAAGGAAGCAGGAAATATGGTGGTACAAGTCTGTGTTTGAAGGACAAAAAATTGGCAGAGGCACAAAAATAGGATCTAGGTTTTTGAAGGAATCCGAAGAGGAACCAGCAAGTGTTTCTTCGAAGTTGTTCGAAGGTGTACAAAGGACATGCTGCTCAGTATTGTCAAAGAGCACATTCTTCTAGGAACAACAGTAATTTCTAAATGCTTTAGGTCATACAAATGCATACATGATGAAAGGTTCAAGCATTTTCTGTTCATCACAAAGTGACATTTAAGGTTCGCAAAATGGCTGTACACTGTACTTCATGGAACCAGACAATGGGAAAAAACTTTTTGACAGTTATTTGTTTGAATACATGTGGCACAGAAGATACAGTCAAAAGAAGGATTTATTTACAATTTTATGAAGAATGCAGCAACAGTGTATAAGCCCTGGTGTGATGTGATGTTTTCAATAAAACGTTGGTGTTACCATCATTTTTATGTTTTCTGGAATTTCTTAGTTGATTCTATATTTTTATTTTCTTGGAGGTGTGGTCTGCTTGCATGACTGGGCAAAAGGTCATTTGTTTACATCTGATACATGTTTCGCTTCCTTTCATTTATGAAGCATCAATAGCGGTCTGTAATACACAATGTTTCATAAATACAAAGAAGCGAAACCTGTGTACCGTAATTCTCATTTTGTTGCTTAGACAGATCATAACTGCAAGAATATAATAATGATATTACAGAAACACTTGTCTCATATACAAAATGAAAAGAGGGAGCCGAAGCTAGGAAAAAAATTGACTCTAGAATTATGGAACTTGCAGTCATGGCTTGCCTTGGAGAGACTAACTGCTGATATTTCAAGACTAACTGCTGATCTTAAAATATTATGTTAGGAAGCAATTAAATCAAGATACTGAAATTTCTTACTGTCCCACATTACATAAGTCTCAAGCATTTTCCACTGAGGAAGAATATTCTTCACGTGAATATTTGAAAACAGCAAGCAAATTACAATTGGGCCTGAGTGCAAAAAGAGATGTGTGAACTTGCATACGAATTTCCTTCTAAAAACAAAAAGAAAATTCCTAAAAATTGGAAGAGAGAGAGAGCAAAGTTCAAAATAACTGGTTCAGAGGTTTCATGAGAAGGCATCCTGAACTCTCTCTTCATACAGCAGAAGGAACCAGTTTAAACAAAGGAAGTAGCTTTAATGTGTCGACAGAAGCGTCCGATCCCACGCGTCGGCTTTGACCCGTGACGTAAGGGTGTTGTCGTGTGGGACGTCATGATGGCGCGGAGTTTGGTTTGAGTGTGGCTGTCTCCAGTTCTGTTTTATCTTATTTTATTTACTTTTCTGATCTGTTCATTCTATCTCGTGAGATTTTTTTTTTTTTAATTTAAAAACACTTATTACTTATTTTAATTATCTGTATCCTCCAATTTCTGTTTTAGTTTATTATATTTATCTTTCTGATCTGTTCGTTCTATCCTGTGAGATTTTTTTTTTTAAAGACAAAAAACACTAATCAGCTACTGAAGCATCTTTATCTTCTATGGGTTGCAGGGGTTACGACCCCTGGGGAGGTGGGTGGGTATTCATGCATGGCTGTCTTCACTTACACGTTGTAGCTACGCAAGGCGTCTAAATTTGTTTATATTTAGTTTACCCCCCACCCAAAACACCCCATTTTCCGCGCTTGTCCCGTTAGTGTCATTAGGCTTCTTGTGGAAAGTGTGTGTGTTTGTTTTTGTTTCCGCCATATTTGTGACGTCATGGGTCAAAGCAGATGGGCGGGATCGGACGCTTCCGTATTTCTGCTTTAATAGACACAATGTTAACACAGTTTTTTGATAATCTTCGCCAGATTATAACTGGGAAAGTCCTTGGACCAGAACCTATTTGGAACATAGATGAAATGGGTTTTACTACAGTCCACAAACGAGAAAAAATTGTGTCTGTAAGAGGAGGGAAACAGGTAAGAAAAGTGACTTCTGCCGAGCGAGGCAAAATTGTAAAAGAATGCTGTGCAATAAATGCTATAGGATGCCACAACCCATCACTCATGATCTTTCCACGTGTGAACTGGCAGGATAGGATTCTGCATGGAGCTCTTCCTGGAACCAATGGTTCCACTCATTCCAGCAGTTGGATGAGGGCTGATAATTTTCTTCTGTTTTTAAAACATTTTCAAAAATATGTGAGGTGCAGTGCTGAAGGATGAAGTGCTTATCATCATCAACAATAATGATAATCATATTAGTTTGGAATCTTTACATTTTGCGAAAGAAAATGGAATTACCCTTTTGACAATTCGTCCCCATACATCGCATAAAATGCAACCTCTTGATAGGTCGGTGTACGGTCCAATGAAGGCATATTATAATTCCACTGCAGGAGACTAGATGACAGCACAACCAGAAAAAACTCTCTCTCTCTATGACACCAGAGATTTTTGGTAGAGCTTTCCCCAAAGCTTTTACACCAAAGCAACAGGATCAGTCATTTTTGGGTTTCAGGCATATGCCCCTTTAACTCTGATGTATTTACAGATGATGAATTTTTGTCTGTATGTACAACAGGCCACTTAGAATAAGTGATTCTCCAAGAGAGTATGTTTCAGTATCAACACCTTCATCTTCCAGAACCAGACCACACCTCAAGACAGCAGGTCGCATTGCAGCTAGATACGGAAGGAACACTCTGATAAAACATAAACTTGAAGAACAATTCAGAGCAAGAAATGCAAGAAGACTGAAACCTGTGGGGCAACCTAAAAGACTGAATTTAGAAAATGAGAAACAAAAGAATAAGCCTAAAGTAAAATCTTCTGAAAGTGAAAACTCTCTTCATGTGAGTCTGATAATGACTTGGAGAGTTTGAGTAGCAATGATTCTGTTGAATTATTAGATGACGAACCATGCACTGGAAAATCTATCATTGCAACCTTCCAAACAAAGAAAACTGAAAAACATTAAGTTGGAGAGATTATCAATGTTCCTGATGAAGAGAACTTCACTGTAAAATGTGTGAGAAAGATACAGGGCCAATGGTTCAAAAGGACAGAAGCTGAAGATATACGTGTGACACTGAAAGAAATGAGTGATTCCATCTCCAGCATTTTCTTCAAAGAATGACAGAGTTAACAAGTTTCACTTTTAACAGTGCCCAGTTCAAGGGCTTTAATATTCAATAATTAGCATGTTTGTCTATAATTTTGTCATGTTAAATATTTCAAACAGAGGCAACTATTATTGATCATTTCAAGAAGTGTACTTTTCTTAGTATGAAGGTACTTTGTCTTTTATATCAGCTTGGATACACTAAACATTCTAATTCTAATTTTATTGCCAGTAACTTCAATTATTTAACACATATATTTGATAACTTAGAGACTTTTTGAATATCTCATAACATGTTTTGTAGGCTACAAATTGCACTTCAATCAATGAATTTAGAGACCATGGATAATTTTGTTTTTTAAGTTTCTCATGTTAATTTCTTTCATTATAAAACTCAGTTCCCTCTTTTAAATCTTACAGAAAAAATAAAATTTGGTTTTAATAATGAATTGTTTTATTTACCACAATAAAGTGGCAGATCAAGTCTCTCCAAGTGTCTAGCACATAGTGAGACTTGATCCACTGTGCATAACTTTTAATTTTCAATTTTTTATGACAATACTAAATGGCAAAGGACTGAATTAAAAATATGGTCAGAAAGAGTTAAAACCTGACTATTTATTACAAATTTTAGTTCCTCTCTGAAGTTTACACCTCCTGTTTTAAAAAATAAAATGTTACCAACAAACACTACAAGGTAAGAGCACTGACAGCCCTTGTAAAACTGATAAAATTGCAAGAATATGGAGCAGAATCTGTTGAGATTCTTTAGCCCTGACATACGATTCCAAGTTATACCATGAGAATAAAATGGATTAAATCTCGTCACTCCTCCCTATGATACACACTAACCAAAGGATGTTATGTTAAAATGCAATATTTGTTTCTCCCATGAGTGAAACTAAAACATTGTTCTTACTGGCTACACGAATCAGTTGTCCTTCCATCTAAGCTTTCCTTCGTCGGTCCTGGCACACATTACCAACAAACCCTTCAAGGTAAGAGCAATGATGACCCTTTGAAAAGTTTTACTGAAACAAGTTGATAAAATTGCAAGAATATGGAGCAGAATCTGTCGAGATTCTTTAACCAATGACATACAATTCTGAATTAGACCATGAGAATAAAATCAGAATTAATAACAACCTAACACATGGAGGGGTATAAGCAACCATTTATCCTAAATTACATATGTGATGGAATGAGGAAAATCGTAAAAATGTAACACAATGAGAAGTACTCACAGCCATATATTTCTTAATGATTTAGCTACAGAGCATAAGTGTACATGTAGAGCATGATGAACAGGTACTCTGTTGAAATATTTACTAGGTTTAGTGAAGCAGCATATCTGACAAGACTCCAGAATGATTCTACTGCCTACAACACATCACATGTACGGGCCGCCAGCACAACTGTGGGAGGGTAGGACTTATGCACAGGCAGTTGTTTTCCTCACTCCATTTGAAAGTGGGACAAGGAAGGAAATGACCAGCAATGGTACAAACTACCACCACCATGCACTATACAGTGGTTTGCAGAGTGTATGTTCATAATGTGGAGGTCACTTTTAACATTCTAGGAGATGGCAGAGGGAGCTCTAAGCCTATTATATCCAATGACAGTAAAAGTTAAAGACTGGACCCCCCCTTGCATTTTTAAAATGGCCTGAATGTTGGGAACATCAGGCTTCCCTACTGGTCAATTTGTTACCACAGCCAGATTTGTTGCTTTCCCATTCATTGGCTTCACCAATCCACAACCAGATTGCCATTTTGCAAGCTAATGTAGACCTTGGGCTGCACTGCAGATCCGACTGTCACCACAGCAAATATTTCATTGTGGGGAGGGGGGAGGGGGGGAGGGGAGAGGGAGACCAATGCATAGCTTTAGGCAAAATGATAGTGTATTTAGAAAATTTCTGGCTCACTTATAAATAAACAAGAACTCCTTTCTTTTCCTCACACTATCTGTGAATGAGACTAATTGCAAAAAACACATAATGGATTATTACGTACTGGTACTTGTTGCAACAGAAGTAGGTTGTAAAATGTGAACTCAGCAATGATACACAAATCAGGCGATTAGTGAAGCATTATGACATATTACAGCTAAGAAAGTAGATACTATTATGAAAAATTATAACTTGCAGACAAAACAGTAGAAAAATTTTACAAGTTTAAAACAAAAAGTATCACGAAATGTCAGATTAGATAAGACCTACGACAAAATAAAGGAAAATAGAATTTTAGCATACGGTTCAATAGTGTTAACGCTCTCCCACAGCAAAAAAAGGGAAAATTATAAATCACGGTTTTACATAAAACCTAACAGACGGTTGATCTGAAGGAGGGGACCAAACTGCGAGGTATCGGTCCCATCGGATTAGGGAACGATGGAGAAGGAAGTCGGCCGTGCCCTTTCAAAAGAACTATCCCGGCATTTTCCTGCCTTAAGCGATTTAAGGAAATCACGGTAATCTTAAATCATTATGGCCTGACACGGGTTGTACCATCGTCCTCCCGAATGCGAGTCCTGTGTACTGCACCACCTCGCTCGGTTGAGATTCTTTAGCCACTGGCGTACGATATACTTTTGTATAATTTCTCTTATTGAAGTACTGACTAGTAGGTAAGGTTTCAAGTAAACAAAAACAATCTGTACCATTTCCAAGGACATCTTTGAATTCGAAAAAACTGCCTCTTATACACGATAACAACACTTATGACGTTCACCACTAATCGCAAACAAACAGCTATCGACAAGACCATGGCAATACTACAAATTTCAATCATCGATATATCGATAGTTCTTTATCGATAGCGGGTCGAGACAGATTTAAATTGGTCGTCACATCATGTCACGTCACGTCGCGTCACGTCACATCATGCACTTCAAAACATTCCATAAGGTATTCGGAATAGCCGCATTCACACTGCCCGTCACGTCACGTCGCGGCGCCGACATTTATCCCAGTTCACAGTTGCCGTCACGTCACGTCACGAGATGTCACGTCACGACACGCCATGTCAAAACATTGCACAATGCATTTCAAATGGTGGCATTCACACTGTCAGTCGTGTCACGTCACGGGGCGATGAGTCTGACGACTGACGACATTTTTCGTTGTTGACCACGTAACCCCCAAGTCTCCTCCATACACAAATAGCCACGCTCTCGTCTTCAATATTTCGTTACGTCGTGCTTTTATTAGGTTGTGCTCTCTAGGTGTTGTTTTTCTGCTCGTTTGCCGTTCACACTTATTAGTTCTGTGTTATTTTATGTTATTTTTTTATAGATAGGAAATAGGTGACGACAGCCATTCAAATTGAAATCAAGTGTCTTGATCTGACATGACCTAACATGGCGGGCAGTCTAAATACACGTTGACGGTGTGGAGTTCTACAAGATCCAGCATGAACAAGACACCATCGAAACCTTGACTTATTATAATTACATCCAGTATAGGTCAATTCACACTGGCCACCACGTCATATCACATCGAAAAATTCCACAATGCATTAGAAATGGCAGCAATCAAACAGGCCATCAATGGACCGTCATGTCACTTCAAGGTGTCTTGGGCAGAAAGTTTTGACTGTGTCGTCATCGGTTAACATTGAAAATTAAGTTGTTTATGTAGCGTTCACAAGCTTTATACTCGTGACGTCTGTGTTTTTTAATATTTATTTTATTACTGTGGTTTGTTTTCGTGGCAATCTGCAAATGTTCCATGAAAACTTGGGTGTTTTTTCCATTGTATGTTCATCCGAAGGCGAGGTCAAATATCTCAAGTTGAACAGTTATTTAGAATTTACAATAACAGAAAAGACCTAATGACCACATTGTGCATAAAGGCTACTTCACACTAGCCGTCAAGTCACATCTCCTCTTAACATAACTCAATGCGTTTCACAATGCATTCACAATGACCGTCAACGGACATTCACGTTACATAACGTCATGTCAAGGTGTGTCAGGAATAAAATTTTGAGTGTCCTAGTCAGCTAACATCATACTCTACGGCTATCGTCGAAAGTTAACGTATTTCCGCTGCACTCACTCATGTTATAGTAGAGGGTTTCTTGCTTGTGTGTCTCCTTAATCTATGTTTTATAATTGTTATTTGTTTTCGTGGCAAAATGCAAATGTTACATGACGAATTGTATATTTTTTCCATTAACTATATGCAGTTAACTTTCCTTCGTGTGGTGGAAAGAAATTTACCTATAATTATCGAACACAAGTTTTACAAATTTCAGCATTTTTTTTTTCCAACCACATAAAACAGCCCCCCTATCCCCTCTCAAAAGTGCTGAGCACTGAAGGGTGTAACGCGAACTCGGCGTTTGCGAGGCATGAGGGCTGTAGGTCGTCGTCATTCGTTGCTGCTCAGATATCATGTTCAACTTGTACAGCCCGAGTCATGGTGGAAGGCGATGTGGCTAATAGTAGTGTGAGGTAGTGGGGACTGTGTTGCTTCTGCCTCTGCTGACAATGCTGAATCGTCTGTGAGTGGTGGCAGATGCGGAGGTGAGTTGCTTGGAGAGGTAACTGGCAGGGTATCGTGAGTTCACATGCCATTGAGATTCATGAAGACACTGCAATGTAGTCCACTGTTGTCAGTAGGTAGACCAGTAGCGATTGTCTCGATCGTGGCGTCTAGAGCTGGATGTGTGTCGAGCAGTTTGACTGCGATTTCTGGTTGAAAGTCTCGGACATCAACAGTTCAGTGGGTCACGATCTGGTCATATGTGAGACTCTGGACTGTTGTCGTCTTGAAGGTCATTCGCATCCTCTCCAATGATGAGGGTCCACACAAGTTTTAGTCTGTTAATGAAGACCATCATACAGTGAGGCTTTTAGGTCGTCACTGAGTGCCATGCAGACACCGAGAAGTATCCATGGAAGAGCCTTAGTCCATGTGGCACCACGGCATATGAATGCTGTCGTCATTGTGTGGTGCCTTTGTTCCACCATGCCATTGCTCTGGCAATGATTTGCCTTGGTACGACTATGGTGACAGCAGCCAGTGTGTAGGCACATGGCGAAAAACGCCCCGGATATAGTAAAGTTGAAATTTATTTAAAAAACAAAATGGAACAACGTTCGACCATAAGCATTGGCAAAGACATTAATTATGAATGCGCAGTAAGGTACGGACAAATGAAAAAAACTCGTCATTCAATTTGCTTTGTACATGATTCTGTTTCTCACTCTCTGGTATGTAGAAGTTCTGTTAAGATGTGCTGCTCGAATAATTACGAGCTACGAGTGTTTTGCATCGTATATGTTTCGAAATAAGAGAAGACTTGGTATCAGTATTAAGTATTTTTTATTGAAGTGAAGTGGAACAAAGTAAGGAGGATTTTCTTATTTTTAATGTACACTGGTGTCCTTGAGGTCGGCTGCATGCATCTAAAATTGAAATGTATGAGAGAAAGTCCGATCAGCCTAAATTTGTACAAGCAGAGCATTTCTAATACTGCATTTTTTTAATTATTATAACACAACTGGCGACCTGAGTGCCAGGACTTCTGGGCACCAGTTGTAAGTAGGGTTTGTTAACTATTGTTATAGTAAGAAATTTCTATGACATTGTTATGAGTCATAAAAACCAGTTGTCTGTATTTTTCTATTATCTGTATTTTTCTGTTTACATGAATCATGATGGGGAGCACATAAAGCAAAAAGGCAAAAATTGAGGAGAAAGTAAGGAGGATTTTTTTTTATTTTTGACATGCACTGGTGTCCTTGAAGTCGGCTGGCTGCATCTACAATTGAAATGTAAGGGAGGAAGTCCAGTTAGCCTAAATTCATACAAGCAGAACATTTCTAACAATGCAATTATATTAGCCTTTAAACTTCTGTCCACCCATACATGTTTTTCTCTTTTTTATTATTATAACACACCAGGCAACCAAAACATGATAACCATGGCATTATGAAGGCGTTGGTCATGGATTCTGCCATGCTTTCTGTTAGTGGAACAGCTTCCACCCTGCATGAAACTCAGTCTACCGTGAAGAGAAGGTATTAGTACCCTTCTCACTTCGGCAGAGGTTCAGTGATGTCGAAGTGTACATAGTGGAAGTGTCCATGACGTATTTCTAAACTGGCAAGGGGCGTCTACACGTGTCGACCCAACTTGCTTCACTGAAAATAAAGGCAAGTGTGTGTTATTGATGGCAGTTGCTTCTGATGCCCAGCCAAGCAAAGTGCTCAGTTACAAGCTGGATCACAGGCGAACTCCTGGGTGTGTGAGGTAGTTTAGAAAACCAAAGATTTTCCATCACACCGACATCAGTAGGATCTGTCAGATCTGTGCTGTGATGTGTCGCAAAGGACACTGGCCTCCAACCCCAGGGCCAACCGCCATTCGATTCTCTGGTTGTAAGAACTGTGCACGAGTAAAGCTTGAATAGTTGGGTCCTGCTCTAGTTCGTCTGCTAATCTGCTATAATCCAGTGTGAGGGAGGTGGTCTGCACTCATGAAGGGTTATTTGTGACAATGTTATCCTCCCCGTGCAGATGCCAGATGTCAGTAGGTTGTTGGGCGATTAGGTCGACGTGACAGAATTGCACGGGGTTGACCATCACTGACGGGTGTCGCATGGCATCTACCAGCAGTTTGTGATCGTTGTAGATCATGATGTGGCCGAGCTGTTCTAGGCACTTCAGTCTGGAACCGTGCAACCACTACGGTCGCAGGTTCCAATCCTGACTTGGACATGGATGTGTGTGATTTCCTCAGGTTAGTTAGGTTTAAGTAGTTCTCAGTTCTAGGGGACTGATGACCTCAGCTGATACGTCCCATAGTGCTCAGAGCCAGACATCACGATATAGCTCCCCTCTATATCTTCCCAAAAGAATGACAGGGGCTTGTACATGGCTAGCTGTATTTGAATGCTGACCACCTAGCTTGAGATGCTGTTATTTGCTGGAAAGAATCTGAAAGGTGTATCACCTGCCACTCCTTGCTGGAGGACTGCGCCAGCAGCTAAGGGATGGTAATCTGAGTGTTTGGTATATGATGTGCCACTGAATCTGCCATCACAAGACATCCTGTAGAGTGACTGAAAACCATTTGCGTGCCTGTGCTTCATACTAGCGTTCATTTTCATTGTATGTGTGGGTCCTCCAGATTGTCAATCAGAGCTACCTCGACTTCTGCTGCATGTAGTTCGTCAGTAGAAATTCGGGGTATCAACGAACCAGCGAATGTCATGATAAGCTCGTGGTGGTGACAACTGGTGAACAAATTCAGCATGGACTGGTGTTAGCTTGATCCCCTCTGCATCGAGATTGTGTCCAAGAAATGTAGCTTCCTGCTTCTGTAATTGTGAATTGTCACTATTAAGGCCAGTTCACACTGGCTATTACATCACATCATGGCACATCCCACTAAGTCTTTCTGCAGCGCATTTCAAATAGCGGCATTCTCACTGGTCAGCCAATCACGTCATGTCACGTCACCTCATGGCACCATCAAGTTTTCTTGGGAAGAAGGATCTGAAACCCGAAGTTACCTATCCGATGTTGATGACGTAACTCTCAAGTTCAATTCCTCCTAACATACAGCCACACACTGATCATATTTCGTTTCTTCATGGTTTTTGTCATTGATACCAATTGTTTGTTGGCTGTTATTTCTTATAAATTGTTCCCTTTTGTTATTTATTTTGTTAAAATCTACAATAAACGACAAAAGATTAACTGAAGCAGTGAGGCAACAATCTGAACCATATCACACTAAATTAGATGGCCCTATATTACATTTATAAAGTGTATTTTTATACATACTGGTACTGTTTTTAATATTTTAGAATGAAATGGACTGCAATATAGCTGCAACTTCAAGTGAAAAAAGTGCTGTGGGTATAATCAGGTTGATTAGTGGGTGGAATTCACTTGTATGTTGTAAGGCATTTATGATGTCTGATAAAGAATTGGACTTAAACCTTCTCATGCAGCAACAGTGGCAAAATGTATTATTTTGGAGCTCTTTGTTTGAATATGTGTTTATGGAAGGCTTATTTATTGCTAAGTAGTTCTCTGGATGGTGGGGAAAATCAGTTTTCCAACCATCATTGGGCAATACATATGTAGTTTTACCAGCTAATCCCAATACAAATAAGGCACTTGAACTATCGGAAGCAAAATACAAGATGTAAAAAAATACCTATAAATCCTGAAGTGAAATATATTGATGGAGATATGACTACTGCACAAAAATTTTCGCTGGACTGGCGACTAAACCTAACCTCAAGAAAACAGTTTTTCGTGGAATGTAATAGCAGTTCATCAGGTGCACTGTGTTCCTTTCAGTAATTCCGAGTGCAATTTCTAAAAAATAAAATGCCCTGTTCTTCAAGCTCCTTGTATAGTGTGTGAAATTCCCTTCTGTACTACGCAATGACATTTTTCGGACACACACTATCTTTTTGCATTGTTATGCTCTTCTGTCTTCCTTCTCTAACATACAATCTAATCCTGCAAGCTGCAAACCATTTGAGTCCAAAAATGCCATTTTCATACAAATGTAGACTCCAGAATCCACATGTGGTTATCACGGAAGATTAGTTGAGAGATAACACACTTAATATTGAATACACATTTATTGTTCACTCGACATACTCGTGTAACAAAGAATGGCTGTTACACATCTGGGCGCTGAAAGTTCACACAAGAACAATAGTCCAAAGAAGGAAGGTGCGTAAGATAGGGCACTCTGCACCAGAGATGACACGGGGTCCCCCCCCCCCCCCCCCCCGGAGCATGGCGGAGAGAAGGCCCACGAGATGAAGTCGTAATCTTGGTGCCAACACGGGGGGGTGTAGGTAGCGACTGGCACAGTAAGTGAGGTCAGTAGTGTCGGCAGTGCTGCAGCCTGGTGGTTCCAATGGCTGCACGTGAGAGGAGATGGCGTGCAGAGACGAATTGGATGAAGGCAGGACGGCTGCTTTGGGAGGAAGGTCGTCATTGTTGGGCTACGCCGGTTTAAGTATTTTTTCAGTGTCGCGTTTACATGTGCGGGTTGAATCGGTTTTGCTGTCCCTGTCGAAAATCGGATTTCCGATCGTCTTCTGAGATAAACTCAGAAACTAAGAAATTTCATGAATTGTATGAAGGGAAATACAAAATAATTAGGATACCACACCCCAATGCTGTGGAAGTAGCTAACACAAAAACGGAAGTAAGCAAAGGACTCAACAGTATTGTAGACATCAAAAAATACTTTGAACATTAATTACCCTCAGGGGGCAATAGCGTTCTTTGCATTGCTAGGTAGATGACGACTACCAGGTACCTGAGTTAACTAATTGCATTACTTCATTTCCTTTCATGCTGTTTGTTCTTCCTCTGCTTTCATTCTGAGCTGTATTCTGTCTACTTTAACATTCTTCTCTATCCACAGCTATGACAAAAGTTTTACATAAACTGTGAGAACAAACCCAATTATTGACAGCATAGTAACCCAGCAGAATAAACATCTGCATT
Organism: Schistocerca nitens; assembly: GCF_023898315.1. Taxonomy (NCBI): domain Eukaryota; kingdom Metazoa; phylum Arthropoda; class Insecta; order Orthoptera; family Acrididae; genus Schistocerca; species Schistocerca nitens. The sequence goes on along the minus strand of NC_064620.1, from coordinate 216,240,601 downwards.
GCACAGGTGAAAAACAGGAATTGACGGAATAAATGTGAACAGGAAGTTTTATAACACGAAAGCATAAGATCACAGATGCACAAGCAAGAGAACACGGTATTACGTTGCATTCAGAAACACCAGAATAGCTTTAAATGACATTTGAAACATCTATCACAAAGTACACAGTGGAACGATTCATTTTTGAATTTTAAAGAACCAACAAGAATAATATTACACATTATGTTTGAAAAATATGACAAAAGTAGCAGATGAGTGAAACATGGGCTTTAATTATATCAGATATGAAACAGTATAAGTTTTCGAAAGAGAAGCTATCAGTCGCAGAAGAAGAGGACGACGCCAAACCAGGTAAGTGAATATGACGAAAGTTACGAAAGAATAAAATTTGGTGGTAGAAAACGAGGTCAGCAGATTACTAGAGCAAAGGTTGTGTTAAGCTTTATGGAGGTAAATACTATATTCTTAAGTATGACTTGCCAGCGATATAGTTTCCACTGAGGTAATTGAGTATGCGTTTATATGCAAGGGATGGTCCTACCAAAGATGTTTATGTTACGGAGGAGTATTATTTTTAGGCGACAGGTAAATCGGCCAATTGTAGATGAGAAGTGAGGAAAGGAGAATTATTCGGCGACGTGTAAGTCGGCCCATTATAACGTAGTGTGAGTAAGTGGAGGTTTAAGGCGACGTGTGAGTCGGCCCATCATTCAAGAGGTTTTCATTGTGAAGTGGTTTCCGCCAACTGGTTAGGAAGTACAAGGGAATAGACAATAGACGTAGTATTATTGACATGAGCAAGACATAACACTAACACGAAAATCTCAAGGGACACAGACAATACATTTACGATTTAAAGATAAGGCCACATTATATAGGGTGTGGAGAGTAGTTCACTGGTTTATAATATGGAGTTTGAAGAGTAAAATGCTAGCTATGAACAGTTCAGTCAGCCCCTACGAAAGGAAGTCACATAATGCTTAACATACGAATATTGACGCTATAATGTTACGAAATGATTACAGATGTGTACACATGAATACAGTTCCACTGACTGTGTAAGTAGTAACAAGATTTATGATAAGAGAAAGGTATGGTAACTCTTATTGTTGAGTGACTCAATGTTTCTGGTAGCTGAAATTTTCTTTAAGAGATTTATTCTGAAACGATCTCTCAATATCTGTGAATCACAACTGTGTGCCTATTAATGATTAAGAAACTTTTGAAGTAACAACTAAAATGAGACTGTATTAACAAAATGTAGATATAACATTAAAGAATATGAGGCGTGTAGCAGTCAAATAAGTCTGTGTAACGAAACAGTTATACAGCGCAGTGCCGTCTGCTAGATTTAAAGTGCACAACACTAGCTGCCGTCTGTATAAATGAATCAGCAAGTACGTCACATGTTCTGTATGGACACTGACCTTATGTTGCTACAGGCAACGCCCTAGCCATATGTTAGCAGTCACTGTTTACATGCAGTGCTACTGTTTGTAAATAAGAATAATCTTTACTTTTTGAGTCTATTTAGGTACATATTCATTGTATGGTATAATTAAAAGTTTATTTCAGGGTTTATTTAAGTTCTATTAGAAATCTAATGTAAGGCATTTTGTATTGTTACATGAATTGTACCGGTCCTCTACGCTGGAGTTGGAGACTGAGAATGGACAGTCACTTGTCAAACCCAGTACCAATTGAGACTGAACTATGTAATGTAAGACAACGGCATGGACAATGGAATCTCAAGTTGCTGTTGTGGATCGCATGTGTTTGTTCCTGTAATGGTGAGAGTGAAGTGCTATTTAAAAGTGTACGTCAAATAGTGAATTGCAGTTCTTTCTTTTCATTCTTTGTATTTCTAAAGTGGATGTCTGTTTGATGAAGTGTTAGTAAAGTGTCCTTTAAAAGACGGCAATTAGCCGATAATAATGTATATATTTAAATTTTTATGTAATTTATCTAACAATGTAATTTTCTTTGTGTCTCTTAAAGGACGGCAATATACAGATAATAAGTGATAATTTTAGAGGTCTATGTGTTTAGGTAACTTCATAACTTTCTTTGGTGAATTTGAAAGACAGCTATGAGCTGATTTTTATTCTGTTTTATGTGATTTCCTTTGAAAATTCTCTTATTTCTCATATGTTTTGTGTAATCATATTATGATATGCTATTAGTAAAATGTTGAGTTCTTGTTCAAATTATTGTGTGATCAGTAGATGTAACTTCATCTTGATAATGTTTGTAGTATAGGGTGTTATTGTATTGAATATATTGCAGTCATCATATAATTTTCTTATTCTCAGATTTTGGAAGAGTTTACTAATAATGATAGGGAAAAAATGTAAAAGCCATCTTCATGTTTACATGCTGATATCAAAGTAGGGATAGTGTGATAGCTTGGTTCTTGAGAGATTACTTATTAGTTTACAGTTCTATCAAAATTTGGTTCAATGTATTTATATATTTCCAAAATTGTGTGTTGTCTTCAAGAACATCCCAATTTTTCGAAATCTCAGAAGGAAGGGGATGTGTAATATTTCTGGCTTAGTCAGCCATCATATTAGACATGTGCCACAAATAGTGTAAAGATACATTTTCGTAAACATTGTGTTTGATCACGTACTTTGCTGTATCAGAAGGTGTTGTATTAAGATCGTGTAGTCTTCCTGTGTGGCTATATTAAAATATGCAAGTGGCACCCCAAAGAAGTGATACATTATTTCAGAACAGAACCTCGCTAAACGTCAGTTTCAGCCTCAAGATACAGAACCTACGACCTGTGTACTGTTTTCTGCCCTGGGGACATCAACTTGAAGACAGCAGGTTAGTGAACTATAACAGAACCTTTGTATTCCACAAAGTGCAGTGGAAACAACTAGTCACCTCATGTGTACTGCATGCACAGAACAAATGTGCTCAGTGACACGTCATCTGCAGTAATGCAGAGGAGGTAAAGGAGGATGATCGTTATTAACACCAACAATCAATTCATTCTTCCTTTCTTGCCGTAAGCTGAGGCTGACACGGCAGTTGGATGGTCCCAATGGGCCACTTGTGGCCTGCATATGGAGTGCTGTATGTATTTCTCAAGCATGATGCAATGAATTTAACATATTTAGTTCCTATCCAAAGAAATTGAGAATACAAACAAAATTAATGTAAGATTTTAGTGACAGGCGGGACAACTTGGAATGTAAAAGAGATATCTAATGTGAAATAGAAATTCTTACCAGCTTTCAGATTTTCTAGAATGTTATTAGAACGACTGCTCTACTGTAAACAATTCTAAACAATGAACTGTTTCTCAGTGGTCGAAAATCATTGCTAACTTGACAAACACATTCTACCAGCTATCACAAGTGTAACTTGTCTAAGATCATGGTGATAAACGAAAGAATAAAAAAGATTACCCAATGTTTGTCCTCTACATGTAATCTCAGTGCCTTAGGATATCATTAAAATTACTCACAGCTATGACTTTCGTATTTTGAAATTTCACTCATAGGCAGGCTCACTCATGGAATGCCTGATGTATATTCCAAATAGAAGTAATATGTGTTATAACAGTAATTCAGTATACCCCACGTAGTTATTTTTCACATACAACAACATGATAATTTATGCTAAGTAGAAAGTTATTACTCTTTTGAAGTATTTAAACAAATTCTATTGTAACTTTTTTTTCCTTAGGTACCATGCACAATCAGTGGGACTGTTATTACAAAATTCCTTCTTGGAGATGCAGCCTATACCCTCCGGTCATGGCTCATGAAACCGTATACAGGGACTGTATCACCTGGAGAAGAAAGTTTTGGTGTTTATTTGAGCTCCACCAGAATTGTTGTTGGAATGCTTTTGTTAGGCTCAAAGCTCGATGGAGGTGCCTTGCCAAACGCATAGATATAAACTATCAATTAGTGCCTCAACTTGTTGCTACATGTTGTGTACTCCATAACATCATTGAAATGCACAAAGATCACTTCAGGGAAAACTGGCTAATGATGTGGCCCGGGGAAATGAATTGTTCCCTCAACCCAATGAATATACTTGCACAGAAGCTAACCAAGATGCTGAAAGGATAAGAGACTGCCTAAAAACATATTACGATTCCAGTTATCCATTAAGGAGATTTTGATTACAATTTCAATAAGCACATTGTAATTAAGTGTGTATAAATACTTGTTAATCAGATCAAATTTGGTGGTTATGAAATGAAAACATACAAAAACTTTTATTATTTGCTATACTTCAATTTACAATGTACAAAAAGCTCACTGTCTGTAACTGGAGGTGGATGGGGCACCGGAGTTGCATGGGGTACTGGTGGTGGACTGGACTCTGGAGGTGGATGGGGAAGGGGATCGAGTTGTATAAGGGGTGGTTTGGTGAAAAAAAAACAGTCTGTGGAAAGAATGGTGGTGTTTTCTGGTAGGTCATGAAGTGTAGTTGAGTGTTCTGCCCACTAATAGCGTGAAGGCCACTTAAAAAAGAGTTTATTAATTGTTTTGTCTCTTCTGCATGCCTACTTGGGATATTCTCCAACAGTTGCTTCTCGCACTGTCTGTCTTTCTCAAATTCCTCTGATAACCTGTAACATTTTACAGAAATCAGCACAGTATTGATGATGAACTTTTAATGTTAAATTTGTATTATAAACAAATGCACAGTTATGTTGGCAATAAACAAAATAAAATTTTACTTATTTTGTAAGCGATTTGAAGTGTGTAAAGGGACAATTCGACATCAAACAGCCATACAGTTTTCTAAATTTAATTTGTTTTCTGAATCTACAAATGTTATATTTTACAGTACTGCAAAAATTATTAAAGTCACTAAATTTCTTGTAATGTAGTTAAACTTAGGACTTCTGTAGATGAGGATGGAGAGCACGATTGGCTTTTATGTTGCAGTCATAGTTACTTCAATTCTAAAATTTATCTTTAACTTGAACTTCAGTTTTTAAAAAAATGGGAAGTATTAAATATGCAGAAAATTCACAAAAATGACAATGCATTGAATTTAGTTTTTCACCCATGACACAAAACATGAAAAAGTATGTTCTCTATCTCAACAATATTAGTTGTGTTTATTTTAGGTTACAAATAAGGAAAACCAATAAAAACATCCAGTTACCAATAAAACAATAGGTAATATGTAGTCTGGAACCGCACGACCGCTACGGTCGCAGGTTCGAATCCTGCCTCGGGCATGGATGTGTGTGATGTCCTTAGGTTAGCTAGGTTTAAGTAGTTCTAAGTTCTAGGGGACTTATGACCACAGCAATTGAGTCCCATAGTGCTCAGAGCCGTTTTTTTGGTAATATGTAAATTACCATGTTTAAATGTTGAAGATGTCACTGGATATATGGAAAAACTAAGGAGCATGACTACAAATAGACTGAAAGAAAGATAACTAGACAGAAGGAGATGGGGAAAAGATTTTGTGTACGATTTATATAGAGAACTCAGCAGAGGTGTTCAGAATTGAAGAGCCAGCTATTTCCTAGATTGAACTTTAACAAGCTGAACAGGCCTATAGGTGATTTACAGCTAACAGTTTAAGTCTTAACCTCACAAAGACACATTATGCAATTTCAGACAAACAACATATTAACATCAGAAGCAGATATTAATGGTCAAACATTGAATGAACCACAGTGTGTAAAATTCCTTGGGGTACAGCTGGATAACAAGTTAAAGTGGAGTCAACACACAGATAAACTAATCAAGAAACTTAGTTCAGCATGATATGCTCTTAGAAGCATCTCCCACTGTATTGACCTAAAGACAAGATTGTTGGCTTATTTTGCATATTTTCAGTCCCTGTTGTCATATGGAATTATCTTCTGGGGAAGTGCACCTAAAGTAAATAAAGTTTTTTTTTGCAACAGAAGCAAGTGGTAAGAATATTGTGTAAAGTGGATAACTGTACATCTTGCAGAAGTCTTTTTAAGGACCTAGGAATACTTACACTCACTTCCCAGTACATTTACTCCACAATGGGCTTTGATGCTGATGATAAAGATCTTTTCTAGCTGTATTGTGATATACACAGTCACAATACAAGAATGGAGAGATACTGGGCACTAGGGAAAGAACATCACACAAAGAAGTGCGAGTCAGGATGGTAAAACAGAAGGAGAAGTAACATTCACAGATATTTTCATCATGAAGAGAACTGTCTTGTTCGAGCAAATTCAATGTTTTCAAAATAAAATGTGTGAAATGTGTGCAAAATTCAAAGTTCTTGTAAAATGTTTGCTGTCCCTTCTGTGACAAAGTTTTAATGATGATTAACAACTCACTTTGAGAACTTTTCATATTTATATTTTAACAGAAGGTTGTAACGAAACCTATTAAAGGCTTTACTTAACCAAAGTATGCGATACCCTCCAAATTCAACCAGTTTAACGAGTATTTATGATTATAGAAAAGTTATTGTGTATGTTAACAATGATTGCATAACATGTCTCCATAGTCAACCCATTAAATTATACTGAATAACTGACCCTCACAAAAGTTAATATCACTTGATCACTGATACAGAAAATGTCATTATGTAAAAACACTAAGTTCACCTTAAATAATTAATATGAAGTACGAAAAATAGTGGCCAGCTTACGTATTTTGGATCTCCTTAAATAAAAATCACCCAGTGAAACCTATTTGTTCACTAGGACCGTTTTCACTCAGTATTCACGTAAACACTCATATTTTAGACGAAAACCAATGTAATTCTCAATAATTCATGTTATTTACTTATTTATGCAAATTAGAGAAGTCAATTCACAAACTTCTAAAAAATGGCCTTTTTGTAACAAAGAATTATTCTATCAAGTCAACAAATCTGTCTGTCATTTTAATAACCTGTTAAATTATGTCACACGATATAAATTAATAACTTTCCTGCACAAATTACCAATTCAGATGTACATGTGACTTATAAACTATATCTCTTTTTAGTAGTTCTTTGACAAGGTTATAAATACAAGCAGGAAGAAGGGTCAGGAGCGGAGTATTAATGTCACTTTGGTAAAGTGTATGTGTGTTATTGTTCAAGGTGGATAAACATTGCAAAGAACATGTAAAAGAAGTGCTACTTTGTGTTGTGTCATTGTCTTTGGTGGACAGTGGAATTAAGATGGCCACCAGAGTAATAAATATTTGAAGTTTAAATATTTGTTGGTTTCGCTCATTATTTATCATCAAAAACACGGGACCTCATCTTTTTACCCCTAGACAACCAGATTTAGAGCCAGCATTAGCATCGAGACACAGCAACGATCCAGCAAGCAGCAGCGATTACCAGAATGCATTTTAATGGCGCCAACCTAACATCAAGTGCTAACAAGTTCCGTAAATGGGAGTGAAATAGTGCGATTATAGCAATATCTACGACTAGGCGACCATTATAAAGGGGCATCGATGAAAATCTTTATTTCTATGTTTACTTTTTATTTTTCACCTTTTGGCTGTTGAAAAATGTGGTGTCACTGTCCTGACTGTGATGGTACAATTCCACATAGGTACTTCCTTCATAGATATGTGCCACGTAAGTTAAATACACATACATGCCAGTTTTCCACTACATTAATGCTTTGTACAATTAATTGTAATGAATAGGGGGCTATCTCCCAAAGGACTCCCATTACTTGAGTTGTACACCATTTTAACAGTCACATGTTGATTAAAAGAAAAAGACTTACCATTTTTTCTGATCCTTTTGGACATCCTTTGCAATGCTGCAAGAGCCCCAGCATAACCCGGTTTGCCAGCATCAGATTTTCGTCCTGAATAAGAAGTATGATGTTGAATATATATAATTTTTTGTGAGACCAATAGTATGGCTTTGCACGAAAATGTGAATGAATGGTAAGCAAGCATGACACCTGGAGTGTGATATCCCAATGCCCTTCAACCTGCCCCACTGAAATCTTGGTTTTGAAACCAGTGTAGCCTGTAATGTAGTCCAAGATCTAGGTTAGTTCAGAATGTGTGAATTTGTCTTGGAGTTAGTGAAATAAATTTATAATATTGTCAACAAAAAAAGTATAATAGGCAACGGTCACGTAAATTATGAGCATTTTGTGCTTATTATGCACATACTGTATACAGAAACAACGAAAAATGCAAGTTGAGGGGAGGGGGTGGACGTAAAGTAATATAATATGAGCACTGTGTAATTACAATAAGCCACTACAACCAACAGATATACAGTGACACCATGAAGACAACCACTACTGTCTATCACTCACAAAACTCATTTTCAACAGGCAAGCTTTCAAATGTAAGCAGCACACACTTTTTGCTGGTCTACTGGTTGCAGAAACCGTAAAATTCGGCGAGTCATCTCGAGAAACTGTAAATGCAACCTCATGTTGCGGTTCTGAGTTGAAGTTTCGGTTTTTGTGTTTCTGCAGATTCTGTACAATGGAGAAATGTACGATGTAGCGTTCAATTTAATACATAAATATAAAAGTAACGAAACTGCTGGATCCTTACTATTGCTAAACTTTTACCTTCTCCACATGGTGTAGAACCTACACCGCGTTCTAGCAATAAAGCTGAGGGCCTCTCAAGGAGACATGTCATTTAATCGTAAAACGGAAAATCCGAACGATCATTACCACTTATCGTATCTCGCCTCTTGGCGACGTTGAAATCTCTCTTCAGAGATTTCCACTTCGATCTGAAATACAGTAACATTGCGAGTTACATCCAATTTAAACGCAAATAAAATTTTTAGATTTAAATCACGCATATTGTTATTATGTAAAAAGCAAACCAACCTTATTTAACTGATCCGGTGTACGTGTATATCCGCCGTCAGCCATGGCTTTCGCCAGCTCAGCAAAAATATCCGCATTCCTTAATCTCTTGCCATCCAACAAATGTAATATGTGCTTTTCGTCTATTAGATAGAGCATATGGATCACCTCCTGCTCTGTCCAGTATTTCTTCTTCGCTGAAGATGCGTTTGTTTCGGCCATATTTCCCGACATTTCACAGATAACAAGAAATGCAAGCAATTTGACAGCCCAATACCGCTTCAAAATCGGTTGATCGTTTACATGGGTGCAAAAACCGCTTGCGTAACTGGAAAACCACCAACTAGAAGCGGATTTCCAGATTCGATTGTGGAGTGTTTAAGTGACCAACCAGAAGGGGAACTGGGAAATCGATTTACGAATTCCGGTTTTGGAAGCCCATGTAAACACACTATATGTGTCTGTCCATGGAGGTGGATTACGAACGTGTTGGTACCCCGACGTATCACACGGTGAGAGCTCAAATAGGGCGGCTGAAGGGCTGCCCACACAGTGTCATCCCTCAGCATAACAAAGTCGCACATAGCTAGGTCCTAATACTTGTGGATTAACACAAGGGGTGGTGGTGTGGGGGCGGGGCATGTTGGTCCAGAGGTGTGTGACGTGCTTGCAGACATGCTCGACCAGGGATGTGGCGGAAGGTGAATCGTCGATGAACTCGGCGGAGAGGAGAGGCTCACTGTACACAACCTCAGCGAGCAAGGCATTAAGATCTTCTTTATGAGCTGCACGAATACCCAGCAAGACCTACAGGAGGGCTTCCAACCATAGGCCTCCATGGCACATTAGGGCAGCCTTGAGTGTGCAGTGCCACCGCTCGACGAGGCCATTCGCCTGAGGGTGGTAAGCTGTGGTATGAAACTTGGCGACACTGCAGAGTTCGCAGAGTCATGCGAAGAGGGCGGACTCAGATTGGCGTCCCTGGTCGGTAGTGAGAGACAGGGGTCAGACGAAGCGAGCAACCCACCCTGAGATGAAGGAACAGGCGACGGTCTCGGCTGTGATGTCGGTAAGGGGGACCGCTTCAACCCAGTGGGTCACATGGTCGATGACTGATAAGATATATCTGTAGCCCTCGGACGGAGGAAGGGGACCAACGACGTTGATATGGACGTCCTGTAAACGCCCCTTCAGGATGTCAAACTTGCCCAGAGGAGGTTGTGCTTGCTTGCCGACCTTGCTGCATTGGCACAGAATGCATGCATGGCTCCAAGTGCAACAGTCGTGCTTCACACCATGCCAGACAAAGCACTCCGTAACCAGCCTTGTCATGGCCCATGTACCAGGGTGAGCTAAGCCCTAAAAGGCAGTAAAGATGCTATGACGAAGGGCAGTGGGGGCAAGGGTGTAAAGTGTGCCCATAGAGGTGCCACAAAGGACAGGGAGTGTCAAACCAAGTAGTATATGGGGCTGGACAGAGAGTGATGAGCCATTGTCTGATCTATGTTGCTGTATATCGTCATCGTTGGCTTTTAGTCAGGGTAGCTCCTCCAGGTGTAGCAGTGCGGTTAGCACACAGATGTGGGAAAGGTAGTCTGCCACAACATTCTCTGCACCACGGATATAGCATGCGTTGGAAGAGTGCCGACAAACGTAGCCCATATGGCAGAAACGCCTGCGTAGAAGGTCTTTAGCAGGATTTCGAATAGCGTCCAAGAGTGGCTTGTGATCGGTAGAGATCGTGAAGCGTCGTCCTTCGAGGTCACTACGAAAATGTTTAATTACCTCATACACTGCGAGCAGGTCACAGTTGAATGCCGACCACTTGCACAGGCTTGTAGCTAGTTTCTTGGGCTGCGTGGAGTCGGTGGTGTGATACTGTATAACAGCGCTCACAGCTAAGACATTGGCATCAGTCGTGATCGAGATATGGGCCACAGGGTCAGAGTGGGTGAGTGTGATGGCTTTGGCTCGGGCAGTTTTAAGGTTACCAAAAGGGTCAAGCATAGTGTGGGTCCACTCCAACTTCCGTTTTCCAGTGGTTTTCTTGCCAGAGAGAGCATCGATGATGGCCATTTGGACAGAGGCAGCTTGAGGAATATGGTGGCGGTAAAAGTTTGCATACCCAGAAAACGACAGAGCTGAGCATAATCCTCAGGGAGAGGAAGTTTAACTATGATCTAGACAAGAGAACTCGTCAGTCAGAGGCTATCGGCAGAGTCGGAATGGCTGAGGAAGGTAACAGATGTGGAACATAGTTGAGATTTATCATGGTTGATCACCACACCATTGTCCGCCCCCAGTAGCTGAGTGGTCAGCGTGACAGAATGTCAATCCTAAGGCCCCAGGTTCGATTCCTGGTTGGGTCGGAGATTTTTCTCCGGTCAGGGATTGGGTGTTGTGTTATCCTAACCATCATCATTTCATCCCGATCGACGCGCAAGTCGCCGAAGTGGCGCCAAATCGACAGACTTGTACCCGGCGAATGGTCTACCCGGCCGGAGGCCCTAGTCACACATTTATTTACCACACAATTGGCAGCAAAGACCAAATGGACTGAGCGAGGTGGACTTGATGCTCCTCAGCAAAGGAAGAAAAGATAATGATATCATCTAAGAAAGTGTAAGCAAAAGGCAAATGAAGCAAAATGGAATCGATGAACCGTTGACATGACTGCGCAACATTTTTCAATCCATAAGCCATGTAACAGTATTCAAAGAGGCTGAAGGGTGTGATGATTGCCACCTTCAGAATATCCAGTGGAAGCTTAGGAATCTGGTGATACGCTTTGGAACAATCTAATATGGAGAAAAAGATAGGACCATGAAGCAACTGTGTGAAATCTTGGGTGTGTGGTATTGGGTAGTCACCGCTAATGGTGTGGGCACTAAGTGACCTATAGTCCCCACACATGCATAAGGAGCTGTCCTTTTTGGGAACAAGGTGAATAGGGGAAAACCAGTTGCTATCAGAGGGGGTGGAGGACTCCTGAAGACAACAGATCCTGAACGATATCCTTAGGCCACAGAAGTTTGGAAGTGTTAAGATGCCTGGCCTTATAACGAACAGGTGGGCCATTGATGGTGTGAATCTTATAGCAAGTGCCATTACTGATGGCCGATAATCGATTAGGGAAGTCAGCCTGAGGGGCAATGTCGGTTCACTGACCTTGATGAACTGGGGCAACGTAGGCGGGGCGTCGGCTGCAGTCGGCGACTGAAGGCGCGATGCAGGAGTGAAGTAGCGTGAAGAATGTGGAGAGGCGCAGGCTGGTGTGTCTTGGAGATTCGTCCATGGTGATGCGAAAAAAGCAGCAGGTGGTGGAATGCTCGACACTGGAGCTGGTTGGCGAGAACACTGCAGAGGCGTGTGCTGGGCCACCTTGCTGCAGGGCTGCAGATAGGCGATGTATATTATGCCGTGCATGTGGCAATTTGGGGGAGGCAAAGGCGAGGCGAGTGCGTAAGTCATCGCTCTGGGTGCGGATTTCGTCGATTTGGGAGGGCACGTAGGACAGCACACAGAGCCGTGTGGTTTTAAGCTCGACCAGGGAAAGCGTAGCCAAGGAGGTGGAGAGTGAAGTGCTGCTGAACTCGGGTGTGCACGTAACTGTAGAGCCAGATGCGTGGCAGAGTGCAGCGGCCTGCAGGTCTGGTGAAAGTTCGTAATGGTGCAGAATATTCAATCTGATCACAGGTTCATCCACGTCGGCAGCATCGAAGGTCCAAGGGAAGGTGTGAACAAGTGAGAGGTCAAGCGACATCTTGGTGAAGCCATGGACTGCAATGGGAGAACAGTTGGTGGCCATCAAGGCGAGGGTATAGTGGGATAGCACATCATCAGCATGCTTCGCTGGGATGATGCTAACGTCGGCACCAGTGTCAATGAGAAAGTGTAGGCCGCTAGGTGGCAGCTCCTGACAGGCAGCTGAAGTGCCGAGGCAAGCGCATCGACCTCTGCTGACAAGGTGCGGAACCATAGGCGCACATGTGCCAACTGAAGATGGTGGAGATGTCGTTTGTGACAGGCAGTGTCGGTGACGAATGATAGCATGTGCCCAATCCGCCGTGCGTAATCGAATCTCGTGTTGGTCAGTGACATGAGATGGTATATGTAGCTGCAGATCTGAAGGCATTTTGACCATCCACAACGTCCAAAGGGCGGCGTCAGGCAATCCTTGGTCATCGATTAATGCACGTAGGCACCACCAAAGTTGCAGAGGGGTGCGGTCATCAAGATCCTTCTCATGAATAATGTGATAGACAGCCTCCGCCGGAAGGTGGGAAAGGCACTCGATAAGCAGTGATTTGGGTGTCGAATATTTCTGCGAGGCGGGCGGCGAGAGGAGTAAGTCCCTGATGAGGTCTGTATGTGTGTGGAGATAGGTCACCAGGCAGACAAAACAGGCGCCATCGTCGGAAATGCCAGGGATATCCAGGAGGTGGCCCACCAAAGCAAACCAAGTTTTTGGGTTATCTTTTTGCAGTGCAGGTAAATTAGGGAACCTGCCTGGTAACATGTGTTGAGGCAGCAGTGGCAGATGGAGATTAGTGTGCGCAGAGCAGAATGCCTCCGACGTTTGAAGTGCGGTAGCAGTGAAAAGTGCATTGCCCAAGGTCTGAGTGGCGCTGTGGCCATATGCAGAACACAATACAGAGGTGGCGGGCATATAAGCCAGCAAGGCATGTCCAGTCGGCAAGCTTGATGAAGAACGCAGCACTGGTGTAATGGCTGGTGCCGTTGCAACGGCGGGTGGAGGATGGTTGTGGCAGTGCCATGGGGTGCTGACACGGTAAACGGCGCGGTTGGAATGGCCTGTGAAGTCACGAAACCGAGTGAAAGGCAGTGCATGGGGGGGGGGGGGTTGCTGCGACACTATGTAAATGAGAATGTGCTACCCTGTGCATAGAAATGTTCGATTCACAATCCTACAACTTTGCTGTCACGTCAAGCCATCCTGAAGGTAAGAATGTACATGAGGGATAAACCACAATGTCTTTAACTAGAAGGTCCTGCATGTTGTGGTTAGACAGCGTGCACTGTCCATGTTGTGGCTATTGATGTGCTGCCACGCTAGGCGGCGGCCATGCCGTACTGGGCAAGGTTCTGGGCATAAATAACTGTTCACTCATGGTTGCAAGCGGCAGAGTTGATTGCGCCTGTTACACTTGCACCAAAAGACACTGGTAGATCCACTGTGGCGGAAACAATGCACTCTGACACACAATGTGGATGAATGACGAAAACAATCACAAATAACACTGGACGAGACGACGACGCTGTTGGGGTCACCACAGTGGTTATCACGGAAGATTAGTTGAGAGATAACACACTTAATATTGAATACACATTTATTGGTCACTCACGCATATAACAAAGAATGGCTGTTACACATCTGTGCGCCGAAAGTTCACACAAGAACACTAGTCCAAAGTAGGAAGGTGCCAAGGATAGGACACTCTGCGCCAGAGACGCCACACACACATATAAGCTACCCTGTTAGGTATGTACATTTCGGTCATAAAAAGAGTTGAAAATCATTTTATGAAGATCGCAATTCCCGCGAAAATACTGCTGAGGACAGCCATGACAGTTGATGTCACGTGACTTGAATTGACTTGACGTGCCATGACATGATGGACTGTGTGAATACACCTTGACGTGGCGGTGCTGTGATCTGATGGTGCGATGATGGCCAGTGTGAACTGGCCTTTAATTACCACCCCTGCATCATGGAGAGCAGTGAGAACGAGCTCAAGGTATCGCCCATTACTGTGGAAGTCTGCAGAGAAATCTAAAATGTCAACAGGGTACACTTAGCAGCAACTGATCTCGAAAAGCACTCTGCCAATAAATAGCTACCACGTCTGTGGCGCGTTTCTCAGTTCACATAGCATTTTGAGGGACTCATGCAAGCCAATGAGTGTAATAAAGGCTTTCTTACTGATATCGTCTGAATGCAAGGGAATTTGATCATATGCTCTGTGGCAGTCAATCACATTACAAATCATAGCTCTTGCGAGTGAATGTGTGAAATCTTGAATGTCTGGCATGGGATAGCTGTCATGAATCGTGCAGGCATTAAGCCATCTGTAGTCCCCATGAAGTCTTACAGAGTCTTCCTTTTTGAGTACCAATTCTACGGGCGATTCGCAAGGACCGTCCGAGAGATGAACGATGCCCACTTGCAACATTTCTTCCACCGCTGCCTTAGTTGCTTCGAGGAGACCAGGTGCAATGTGCCACGTCTTGGGGTGATTGGGTTGACCCAGAGTCGTTTGGATGTGGTGCCTTGTGCCACTCCTAATGGTGCACTGGTAAAATCCTACTCGTGTTGTGTCATGGAAGGGATCACAATGAAATCGCTGAAGTGAAATGTGCAAGGCAGACAGCACTGTGTTGACCTGTTCTGTTTGTTGATGAGCGCATGTCCACATATACATATTCTGCAAGCCACCATATGGTGCATTGTGGAGGGTACCCTTTACTAGTCATTTCCTTTCCTGTTCCAATCGCAGATACAGCGAGGGAAAAACAATTACCTTATGCCTCCATATAAGCCCTAATTACTGGTATCGCATCTTTGTGGTCCTTACGCAAAATGTATGTTGGTGGCAGTAGAATCGTTATACAGTCAGCTTTAAATGCCGGTACTCTAAATTTTCTCAATAGCATTCCTCAAAAAGATAGTCACCTCCCCTCAAAGGATTCCCATTTCAGTTCCATACTTGTGTGTTGTTCAGACCTACCAGTAATTAATCTAGAGCCCTGCCTCAGAAATGCTTCTAGGTCTTCCCTTAGTCCAACATGGCGCAGATCCCAAACACTCGAGCAGTATTCAAGAGCAGGTGACACTAGCGTTCTATATGTGTTCTCCTTTACAGATGAACCACACTTTCCTAAAATTCTCCCAATAAACGTAAGTTGACCATTCGCCTTCCCTACCACAACCCTCACATGCACGTTCCATTTCATATCGCTTTGTAGCGTTATGACCTGATATTTAAACGACATGGCTGTGTCAGGCGCGACACTTCTAATGCAGTATCCTAATATTGCAGATTTGTTTTTCCTACTCATCAGCATTAACTTTCATTTTTCTACATTCAGATCTAGCTGCCATTCATCACAACAACTAGACGTTTTCTCCGTCATCTTGTATCCTCCTTCAGTCACTCAACTTCGACACTTTCCCGTACATCACAGTATCATCAGCAAATAACTACAGATTGCTGCCCACCATGTATGCCAGATCATTTATGTATGTAGAAAATAACAGCGGTCCTGTCGCATTACCCTGGGCACTCCTGACCATATCTTGTCTCTGATGAACACTCACCATCGAGGACAACATACTGGGTTCTATTGCTAAAGAAGTCCTTAAGCCATTAATATATCTGGGAACCTATTCCATATGCTTGTGCCTTCGTTAACAACTGCTGTGGGACACTGTGTCAAATGCTTTTCGGAAATCTATAAACATGGAATTTGCCTGTTGCCCTTCATCCACAGTTCATAGTATATCATGTGAGAAAAGGGTTAGCTGAGTTATGTACTAGCAGTGCTTTCTAAACCTGTGCTGATAGGAAATTTATTATATTCGAACTGAAAATAGGTTCAAGAACTCTGCAGAAAACCAATATTAGGGATATTGATCTGACACTACTAACGCGTTTCTGCACATTAAGGGTTTGTGTTTGCTAGCCATCCGCGTTAACTTACAATTTTTTTTACATTTAGAGCCAGCTGCCATTCATCAAACCAACTTGAAATTTTGTCTAGGTCATCTTGTATCATCACACAGTTAATGATCTTCGACACATTCCTCTACGCCACTGCATGATCAGCAAACAACCTCAGATCGCTGCTCACTTTGTCCGCCAGATCATTTATGTACATAGAGAATAGCAACGGTCCTATCACACTTCTCTGGGACACCCTTGATGTTACCCCTGTCTCCGATGAACACTCGCCATCGATGAACGTGCTGGGGTCTGTTACTTGTGAAGTGTGCGAGCCGGTCACATATCTGGGAGCCTATTTCGTATGATCGTACTTTCGCCAACAATCTGCAATGGTGTATCATGGCGAATGCTTTTCAGAAATCTAGAAATATGGAATCTGCCTATTTTCAGCTCAGCTGTTTCTCTACACTAGGGATGCTTATTACTATGTCAACCATATGAGACTCTGTGCGTTAGTCAAACGACGATATGTTTGTATGATTCTCCCGTGTGAACAATTTCTTAACCGCGAAACTTAAAACTTCAGCTTTCGTTTCGCTGTCTTCAACTGTCACGCCTGACTGGTCAACTAGTGATTGGACGGAAGCCTTAGACCTGATTAGCGATTTTACATAGCACTAGAATTTTTTCAGTTTCTCAGCCATATCTTTGCTAAAGTATGACGGAGGTAGTTGTATGCTTCTCGCTCAGATCTTTCCACAGACGCACTAATGTCTACTAACCTTTGCCTGTGTCATTTGCATATCCTCTTTTGGACTGAGAGTGCAACAGACTTTGCTACCTCAGAATTTTCCGAATTTCGTTGTTAAACCATGATAGGTATTTTCTGTCCTTAATCCATTTAATCGGTACAACTTCTCCAGAGCATGATTTACAATCCGTCTAAACATCGCCCGTAATTCCTCTACATTCATCACACTGGAATTAAATTAAGTCCCTCATTGTCTAAGAGAAAGGCTAACTACTGCTTATCTGCTCTTTCTAGCCTCTCCTAGTCTTCTTGATTCATTTATTAATTTTCGTAACCATTGTCGCTATGGTGACATCATGATCACTAATCATAATGACACCATCGATAAGGTCCAGCCTGTTTCTCGCTACAAAGTGTAAGATATTTCCACTGTATGTGGGCTGCTGCACTAGTTGTTCATGACAGTTTCCAGAAAAGACTTTTTTTGAATGACGCTCAAACTGTTACAGTGGTATCTGGGGGCTGATAAAAACTTTAACAATTAACTTGGTTTCACCGAGACCTGTTACACAAGACCAGATAAATTCACCGTCACACTCAGTTTGAACCTCAATAGAGACGACATTTTTGTCAGCTGCAGTGAACACTTCCCCTTCTAAGCCATCTAATATATCTGTCCGATATATGTCCTATGTCTCTACATATGTCAGAGTTTTCTGTTTCAGGTTTCAGCTAGCACTTGGTCCCAACAACAATCTGAATGGAAGACCTTTCCTGGATGGCAGTAAATTCAGGAACTTTGTTACGAATATTTCTGCAATTTATGATAAAATTTTGAGAGTTTAAGTGTCTTTTCTGAATGCGGTCTGAATCCACTGTCTGTATATCGACTGGTGAGTATTCATCAGAGTACCTCAAACTATTGCACAGCGTAAAATACCCCCACATGTGCTCCACAATTACTCTATTACTCAGGTAGCTGCAAGAGGAGTCCTACAATTCCCCACCTGATAAT
Organism: Schistocerca nitens; assembly: GCF_023898315.1. Taxonomy (NCBI): domain Eukaryota; kingdom Metazoa; phylum Arthropoda; class Insecta; order Orthoptera; family Acrididae; genus Schistocerca; species Schistocerca nitens. The sequence continues at coordinate 216,222,374 of NC_064620.1, read as the reverse complement.
GCATCTCCAAAAATCTGCAACCAAGACCATCACAAAGTCAATGAAGCCTTTGGTTGAGGTCCTCTGTTTCAGTGGTGTAGCTTGCCTCAGATGGACCCTGTATCAAAATTTGCTGCAGGTCCTTTTACTCGACTGTGGCGAAGCCCAAATGGAGGGTAAATATTTTTCACAATAGAAACAAAAACTCTCACTTTGAATAAAACGAATATTTATTGATTAAGTACAGGCTATATAGTATTTGTATATATTGTAAGTCAAATTTATTTAGAGATCGTTATCTCTAGCTATTACATTCCCTACATAACGGTGTAGTTATGTAAATGACCCAATAAAAGTTAAACAAACTGAAAATATACAGGGTGATTCAAAAAGAATACCACAACTTTAGGAATTTAAAACTCTGCAACGACAAAAGGCAGAGCTAAGCACTATCTGTCGGCGAATTAAGGGAGCTATAAAGTTTCATTTAGTTGTACATTTGTTCGCTTGAGGCGCTGCTGACTAGGCGTCAGCGTCAGTTGATGCTAAGATGGCGACCGCTCAACAGAAAGCTTTTTGTGTTATTGAGTACCGCAGAAGTGAATCGACGACAATTGTTCAGCGTGCATTTCGAACGAAGTATGGTGTTAAACCTCCTGATAGGTGGTGTATTAAACGTTGGTATAAACAGTTTACAGAGAATGGGTGTTTGTGCAAAGGGAAAAGTTCTGGACGGCCGAGAACGAGTGATGAAAATGTAGCACGCATCCAGCAAGCATTTGTTCGCAGCCCAGGAAAATCGACTCGCAGAGCTAGCAGAGAGCTGCAAATTCCACAATCAACTGTATGGAGAGTCCTACGAAAAAGGTTAGTTATGAAACCTTATCGTCTGAAATTGGTTCAAGCACTGTCTGCAGCTGATAAGATTAAAAGAACCGGTTTCTGTGATTTTACTGCAGCTGATAAGATTAAAAGAACCGGTTTCTGTGATTTTATCCTTGCTCAAATGGAAACAGATGAATCTTTCGTTTCAAAGATTGTGTTTAGTGATGAAGCAACTTTCCACACTAACGGGAAAGTCAACCGTCACAATGTCTGTATATGGGGCACTGAGAATCCGCGGGAGACAACTCAGTATGAACGTGACTCGCCTAAGGTGAACGTTTTCTGTGCCATTTCAGCCAATAAAGTTTTTGGTCCCTTTTTCTTCGAAGGTGCTACTGTAACTGGACTACAGTATCTGGAGATGTTAGAGAATTGGCTGTTCCCTCAGCTCGAACAAGAAGCACAACAATTCATATTTCAGCAGGATGGAGCGCCACCACATTGGCACTTATCTGTCCGTAACTACCTGAACGTCAACTACCTGAGGCGATGGATCGGCCGCCAGGCAGCCCGTGACAGATCACTTCATCACTGGCCTCCAAGAAGCCCTGATCTTACCCCCTGCGATTTTTTCTTATGGGGGTATGTTAAGGATATGGTGTTTCGGCCACCTCTCCCAGCCACCATTGATGATTTGAAACGAGAAATAACAGCAGCTATCCAAACTGTTACGCCTGATATGCTACAGAGAGTGTGGAACGAGTTGGAGTATTGGGTTGATATTGCTCAAGTGTCTGGAGGGGGCCATATTGAACATCTCTGAACTTGTTTTTGAGTGAAAAAAAAACCTTTTTAAATACTCTTTGTAATGATGTATAACAGAAGGTTATATTATGTTTCTTTCATTAAATACACATTTTTAAAGTTGTGGTATTCTTTTTGAATCACCCTGTATTATTGTGTGCAGGGCACCAAGTCAACTACTTGATTAAGTCTTTCTGAGCTTCAGCCAGAATGACATAGGCAACTAAATAGATTGACTAATAAAACCATTAAATGACAACTGCAAAATATAACGCTTCTCACCGTATTGATGCTTCTTATAAACAAATGACAAATCGTTTACAACAAACACCTGAAGGAAGAGTCCTTTGACCCAAATTTAGTTTTCGAAAAAGCAAGGTAATTTACATGGAGGTAAAAAAAAGAAGGGAGGTGTTATTACATGACAAACTTGAAACCAATGTCAGTCATCTTAACTAGCCCAAAACATTAGGTTTACCACATTCATACCTCCATGGTTCACCGCTTTGATATTTCTCTGTGACGTCACTCTGATGTATCTGTGCCCAGTTTCGACCGTGTTGAGTACTTTAATTGTTGATGGGTGTAATAATCGATCCGATCGTAATATAAAGTTTCGTAAGTAGTATTTCCTTTTGTATATATGAATTATTGTTGCACTGCTTATTTTTATTGTAATGGTTTTATTTCTGTCATTTGACTTTAGATTTGCCTTACTTTAGTCAGTGTCCGTGCTTTCTCTTCTTTCCTGTGTTTTTCACTGCCTTCCATGTCGCAGACGCTCCGACATCCGAGCCACACTGTGCTCTCCCACCCAAACAACACACTACTACGTAATCATGCTATTATTGGAGCAGCATCTGATGCTCTAAATTCCTCTCGCCAATAATTATTATTCATTGTTCACATTTCCTCCTCATTTAGAAAATATTTTAGCAATAACAGCCAGAGACAGCGGTCATGGTGCTTGATTTTTGTATGTACGATTGCATAAATGTGTATGTGTGCTGTGCATCCTTTCTGAAGAAGGCTTTACCTGAACATTTATATGAATACACTTTTCGTCGTGCCTGCCCTGTACTCGGCGCGTGAGTAACAATCTGCCCACTTCACAGTACATTTATTCCTTCAAGAAGCTTGTTTTAAAGAATCCACTGCACTTCAACAGGAACAATGATGTACATAATTACAATATCAGTAGCAAAAATGACATTCATTACACCACATTAGTCTGTAACACAAACAGGGGTTCACAATGCTGCAACCAAAAGTTTTTATCACTTTCGCACAAAATGCCTGACACACAGCAAAGTAAAATTTGAGACTAAACTGAAAACGTTTCTCTTTGATAACTCTTCCTATTCCACAGAAGAGTATCTATTATTGTAATGTGTAAATGGTGATGGGTCTAACATCTGTATGTGTCTGATTAAAAAAAAAACGTAAAAACCTAATAAATAGTCAGCATGGACACATCTTTACAAACAAAAAACAGATGTCAGTATATAATGACTCTTTCCCTATCATTATGATATGTCATGCAAATGGTATAATTATGGAACATGAACCTAAGTAACTAGCTATTGTTTTATCACAGAGCATGGTATAGACTTATTCACTTTGAAACCCTCCAGATGAAATTCAAAAGTAAAATCAAGCAGATGATCAAGTAGACATATATTCCAGTTATGCTATGTTTGGTTTTCCCTGAAAAACTGACATGAAAAAATATTCTGGGAAAAGATGCAAACAGGCTACTGTTGCAAGAGCAGGCCTACATCTTACACAGGTTAGGCTGTCATTACTAACAAGTTACTCACATATATGTTAAGGAATAATATCAATTTTAAGGGGTTTAAGCGTTTGAGACCATTCCCTTAATCAGTTTATACATTCCACAATCCTGGAAGATGTATACAAAATTATATTGCCCTTTTTACTCTATATCTTGCTATTATTGACCACACACTGAATGACGCGTCATTGATAAGATTTCAAAGTGAGAAGATGGATAAACTTCAGTGAGATTAATACACTGACAATCTAATAAAACAGGAACTCTGTTCTGCATGGATATACATCCCTATGTAGTTCTGTTTCGTTGACACTTCAATAATCATTCACAACGTTGACATGCACAAGATACGATAGCGTGCCTTGCTTCTTTCCTCATTGTATACATTTATGGGCTAGCAAAGAACATCTAGGTAGGTTTTTTTGCAAACGTGAACACTAAAAACGTTGTGCGTACGAGTTGAAATCTGAAAATGTAACCAACAAGAAGCAGTACCGATACTACTATGCAAACAAGCATTAGTTTTGGGTTTCCGGTTTCATGTGCTATTGATAAGACAGTGAAAGTGGAATTAAATGGAAAGCGTGCCTTTCACATTATCTCCTTCTGTTTCTGGTTATCCGAAATATATCAGCAAAAATCAAGTTATGTCAACGAGGCCAAATGTGACGTATTACTACAAATACGGTTTCAAGAACAGTAAAACGTTCGAAATTGTCTTCCTGACACTATGTTATTCATGCAAGCTCTATAATTTTTAGTATTCAAAACAGTCTTTGCGCGCAAACGACAAAAATAATGAACAAGAGGCAATCGTGAACAGTACTCTACTAATTTTTTCGGCTACTTAAAATGGCAGAAAGCACCGCCCACACTGGCTCCAAAACAATGTACAGTGTAAAACCATGTTCACACACACAATAGAAATGTCGCCACAGCTAATAGCATACTGCTGCTGCGTGTGTGAACTCCCAGTTGTTAGTGGCGCAACATGAGAGACGCAACTTTTGTCACGCCGCAAAAAGTTCACCTTAGTTGTACTTTGTTCCACCACTTTCCTACCACCACCGGTCCCTGGTGACAGTGTTTCGAAACACGAGCATTCTGTCGCAGTTATCGTGGAGTAATTGCAGCTTTACTCCATTCGATTTCAATTTGTTTTCATTTTATTTCTGAAAAAATTGATAGACAATAATGGTCGACAGATACACTTTCGCAGCGTCTGGAACTACAAGAACAGCAGCAGTGTGTGTGTGTGTGTGTGTGTGTGTGTGCAAACTAATGACTAATTTAAAAATATTTTTGGGTGAGTAAATAAATAAATTAACTTAATATATATAACCAAAAAAGCGAGTAGTATAAACTTCGTTATTTGTGAGCCCAAACATTCTATATATTGTGTATTATATGCAGGAAATAGATCCAGAGTGTGATGTGGCAGCTGTTAGACTAAAAATTAGCTATTCGAAATGCCTGTATCAACGAATGCAACAAGATTCTAAAATTTTCGAAGAGTGACATGTCTGCAGATGATATTTATATGCCAGCTGGTGGTTAGTTTGTCACTGCAGACAGCATTTTCCTCTCCGACTCTTATTTCTAATATAAAGGTGTTCGTGACTCCTAATTTATCCCTAAGTGAAATCTAGTTTTGGATACTACATTTGGGTTTCGTCTTTCTTGTATTCAACTCTTGTCACAGATCTAAATAGCCATAACCTGCACTGTAACAACTGTGCAACTATGTAAAATTTGTGGCATCCTGTGTGAGCGGTAGCTGACGATGCCACTATAGAAAGCCACAAGCTGTGGCGTCATATTATATGCGTGTGAGAACCCAGCTTGTGGGTGCCAACTCCCTTCTTTTTTTACCTCAATGGGTAATTAAGTCCAGTTAAACCGATTAGGCAGATTGTAAAAACGACCCATCGCAATGAGACAAAAGCTCATGAACAAATCAGCACAATGATAAAAGCTCCTGTTTGACAGTCGTAAAAGCAAACAGTTTGATAGACAGATACAAAAAGAAAACAATCCAAAGTGAGATTACAAAATTACACTTCATGACAATAGGGAAATAAAAGTAGTCGTAACGTTTGAGCAGGAACTTGGCCAAGGCACGTGATCAGATGGAGTCGCTGTATGTGTTCTACTACATAAATTGCGTGTAAAACGTCAGTATATAGTTATGCACAGTATTGGAAAAGCAAACAGGGCGGGAGTAACTGCGAGAACAGTTATAATAAGCAAAATTCGGTAGAATGCCATAATATGATCGGCAACTTGGTCTAGAGAAATTTGTTGGTGCTCCTGTGCCATCAACTATGTAATCCAGGGACCTGAACAATTCAGTATTGTTAGTATCTGAAAGAACTGATATGATAGAATGAACATTGAGAGAGAAGTTAATTTCCAGGATAAATCACAGGAATAGTTCAATATTGGCATTCAAAGTTCAAATCAGCTATATGGAGAACCGAAATTCAGGTCCCATGATATAGTAATGGGATACTTGGAATAGAAATTTACTATTATATAACATTACTCAGTATGGGTGGGGAATGAAATTCCGATTTAAACGCACAGGTGGAACCTCAATGGGATATGGGATGATTGTTATGCCCTGGAACCGTGGTTGCCTTAGTTAGACCACTTAATTTGTGGACTTGTTGAATTTGTTATGTATGAGAAATTGTCTTCAAAATATTCCAAATAAGAACGTAGTCCACAAAAGACACTGATCTGTGTCGCCATGTCTGCTTGGAGACTGGGCATGTGGAACGGTGCTGAATTGCTTTTATTTAGCAGCAGTTGTTTCTGCAGAGTCCTTCAAACAACATGGTAGCTTTCTCCATGAGGATGGCTTGTGATCTGCACCTTTGCAAGGCATATTTCAAATTTCAATAAAGTCTGAACACAACTTCGCGGAACCAGACAGTGGTGAAAACTTTTAAGGTGGCTGTAATTTCGCACCTTACAAGCAGTCATACTTTGCTGTGATTTACAACCGGAATTAGGTACCATTTGATAGGTTGTACATCGTATATATGGATATTTAAAGAAGACTGACATTGTGACATACACCTCGTACATAGTTGTTAACGCTGAATGCATGAAAGGTGATGGATTGTCTTTATTAACCAAATGGCATAATGAATGATTGCTTATACGCCGATGGAAATGAAACAGCAGGCATGACTCAAGCCCTGGGTGGAAAAGACAGGAAAGGCGTATTGGTCAGCTTTAACACAGGAATTATCCCAAGACGGACAGTCGGGGCACCTGAACGCTGAAGCACAATAGAGTCGCGACTGGCCGGTTTTGTAGCTAGGCCAGAAGGATAACTGGAAACTCTAAAAATCTTGGATGCAGCAGAGACGAACAAGGAAGCGTTACTTCAGACAGCATGTAGGCTGGGTTATTTCCGAGGATTTTTACTCTGAGAAGCGTGCCATTGTATGCCTTCCTAATTAACGAGGATAGGTATTTCCTCGCAAACTTTCCGTGCTGGATGACAAAAGACTAAAATATGGTTGGTCTTCGTTCGGAAAAATCTGTAGAGAGGGAGAATATTCTGTGGTTTCGAGAAAATGGTTCGTTTTCTCCAGTTACGAGGGAGGGAGCCGAGCTTTCTGGGAATCCAGCAGTGGAAAGAAGAGATCTTCCGTTTTGAGCGCCCATGTTTGACGGTCGCTCAGTATCAGCTTTTGTTCGTACAGACGGACTTACTGTCTTTGCTCTCAGATGATTTTATAGTTAGAACGGTTAGGCACTGTGCTGTTGCGGACATCTACGATTCTGGACTTCGCCTGCAGGTAGGAAGTCGTCGTTGAGTACGCAGAGTTCAGTGATTGAGAACACTTCCTCTGTCTATACTCATGTAGAGACGTTATTTGAATTCCGTCCTTGTGGCTAGGAGTTCGCATTTCTTGGATGTAGAACACAGAGAAGAGTAGACAGTATTAGATTATACTAGTCAGAGAACCACCTTCTGCCGTTCTAGTGTTTGAAAGAGTTTATTTTGTGGCTGGAGTTTTTCCATTGTCGCAGACGTGTATGAGAACCATCACTCTGGCGCACCGGAAGCAGTACATACGGTGATATTGCTAACTGCGTCGGCTTATTAGGGCTATAAGGCTAAACAGCCGTGATCACATAAGTTTTATTTCCACTGTAGATCATCTTTGAAAGTAGTGTCTTCTACTGTTTGGTACGTAGATGATGTCAGTCATCTAGCGTTATTTATATTAGATCGCATAGCCACAAAAGGGGCAGATTTGGGCAACTGATCAGTAATATTAGTTAGGAAATATAAACATGTGTAATAAAAAGTTTTTTTTAATCTACAATAAATGTATAAGCAGAGGCAACATTCATCATTTAGTAGTTACTAGTTCCCTTAATCATTCATTTATGTTTAGGTTGTAATTGCCGGCCGTAGTGGCCGAGCGGTTCTAGGCGCTTCAATCTGGAACTGCGCGACCGCTACGGTCACAGGTTCGAATCCTGCCTCGGGCATGGATATGTATGATGTCTAAGTTCTAAGTTCTAGGGGACTGATGACCTAAGATGTTAAGTCCCATACTGCTCAGAGCCATTTGAACCATTTTTAGGTTGTAATTAATATGTTAAAGGGCAAGGAGGAGGAAATAATATCACTATTAAGAGATCCTAATATCTGCTTCAGGGGGTAGTTAGGGCCAGATCTTGATTTTCGCGTTCAGTATTTTGCGTTGAGCACATTCATTTTACACTGGCTGGAGTATATGACATATGACAATACCATTCAGTTGTAGATGCAGATAGAGGGATAAGAAAAAGAGCAAAACGTGTCTGAAAAGGGCACACTGGTTAATTTTGTGATAACATAGCGTGTGTAACATAAAAATATAAAGGTAGTGGCGCACTAGTAGCACATGTGGAACGTTGGAACACACAGTGGCATGCAGTGGACAAAATGCCCTCGGCTGTGTGGCTAGAATCGTTTGTCCAAATGTCCATAACGGACTGGTGTTTGTCCATAGCAACAACACAATGAAGAAGAAGAGTTGTGCAGGCAGTAGTTATAACAAACAAACATGTTTAAAGAACTATAAGGCACAGAGGAAAATTTACAAGAATGACGTAAATGCAACACTTAAGCAGAATATTCTAGCTGTCGGGGCCTGACTGAGGCGAAAACAAAACACAGTCATCAACATGGCTAAACAGCAGATTGACACAAAAATATACAACTCTATTCCCACCTAAGACGTCTGACAAAATTCGCTATCAATCCCTGGACCGTAAACTGTATGGTGGGACGGAAAGTAAATAATAGCGACGGTGAAATCGTCGGTTGCTGTGTAACAATCATGTTATGCATTAACTTTTTTCCACAACGAATCTGTCTGAGATTTGATGGATTGACACCATTGATGGTACATCGCTGCCTTTATGCTTGGTTAAGCGAACAAAATGAACCACAATCTTACGACCTGGGAGCTGTAACTCGGGATTGTCAGACGACGTGGAACGCAGTACGTGAAAACGTCAATGGAACTCAACCCTGTTGCTTTATGTATCCTGTTTTTGTACGATGAAATTACAAATGGCAGAAGCCTATCCCAATCTCACCCCACTTATATATTGCTCCCAAAACCGGATTTCGTAAACCGATTTCCCAATACTGCTTCTGGGTGTTTGTCACTATGTTTACATGGTTTCCCAAAACCGGATTTCGTAAACCGATTTCCCATTACCGTTTTTGGCTGGTCATTTAAACATTCCAAAATCGACTCTGGAAATCTGCCTCTTGCTATCGGTTTTCCACTTCCACAATCGATTTTCGCTATCACGTAAACCCACAACTGTTTTTTAAACGTGCTGGGGCTGTCAGGTTGCGACTTGTTTTAAAGAAATTTCGGCTGATGTAGACGGAGTGATTCTTTGCACAGTGAAGGAGAAGTAGAAATATTACACTGAGCATTAAGCTGTCTAATATTAAACTGAAGAGAAATAGCGGCAGTTGTGTCAACTAAATCAGAAACTGGAACAGCTGAATTCCAGATGCCATATTTGACTGGGTTAAAAAATCAGCTTCACGCCTTAACATGTAAAGGTGACAGTGAAAAACTGTTTCTAAAATTCGGTTTTCGTATTCCGGAACATGTGTCACATGTAAACGTAGTGTGTCAATCCGTTTACATCTACAGCTGAATGTACATAGATACTCCACAAGCTACCTGACTGTGCATGGCAGAGGGAAACTGACCCACAAAGTTTCATGTATCATTGACAGTTTCTCTTGGTACCTAATCATGATACTTATTGAAGATAGTTGTGAAAGCATTCATCAGTCATTCAGTAGTACCGCTTGCAAGTTCAGAGGCTATTACACTGAAGAGCCAAAGAAACAGGTACACCTGCCTAATATCATGTAGGAGCCCCACGAGCACTCAGGAGTGCCTCAACATGACATGGCATGGACTCGACTAATGTCTGGAGGGAATTGACTCCATGAATCTTGCAGGGCTGTCCATAAATCCATAAGAGTTCGAAGGGGTGGAGATCTCCTCTGAACAGCACGTTGCAAGACATCCCAGATTGCTCAATAATGTTCATTACTGGGGAGTTTGGTGGCCAACAGAAGTGTTTAAACTCAGAAGCGAGTTCCTGGTGCAACTCTGTAGCAATTCTGGACGTGTGGGGTGTCATGTTTCCCATGTCTGCCGGAATGCACAATGAACTTGAATGGACGCAGATGATCATAGAGTATGCTTACGTACGTGTCACCTATCAGAGTCGTATTTAGATGTATCGGGGGTCCATATCGCTCCAACTGCATATGCCCTACAGCTTTAAAGAGCCTCCACCAGCCTGAACAGTGCCGTGCTGACACACAGGGTCCATGAGGTTGTCTCCAAACCCATACACGGCCATCCGCTCGATAACATTTGAAACGAGATTCGTCCGACCAGGCGACATGTTTCCAGTTACCAACAGTCCAATGTCGGTGCTGACGGGCCCAGGCGAGGCGTAAGGCTTTGTGTCGTGCTGTCATCAAGGTACACAAATGGGCCTTCAGCTGCGAAAGCCCATATCGATGATGTTTCGTTGAATGTTTTGCACAATGACACTTGTTGATGGCCCAGCATTGATATCTGCAGCAATTTGCGGAAGGGCTGCACTTCTGTCGCGTTGAACGATTCTCTTCTGTCATTGTTGGTCCCGTTCTTGCAGGATCTTTATCCGGCCGCAGCGATGTCAGAGATTTGATGTTTTACCGGATTCCTGATAGTCACAATACACTCGTGAAATGGTCGTACGAGAAACTCCACACTTCATCGCTACTTCGGAGATGCTGTGTCCCACCGCTCGTGCACCAACTATAAAACCACATTCAAACTCACTTAAGTCTTGATAATCTACCACTGTAGCAGCAGTAACCGATCTAACAACTGCGCCATACACTTGGTCTCTTATATAGGCGTTTCCGACCGCGGAGCCGTATGCTGCCTGCTTAAATATTTTATTTATTTACTTAGCATCCTTGTATCTCATCATGATAAAAATGATATAGGATATGTCATATATTGCCTTACATAGAAAATAGGACATGAGAAGATTTAAAATTATATGTCCATCAATAAAATGTTATTACATATAACATGAAACCATAAGCATAACAACATTCATAATATGCTAAATAAGAATAATAAAATAATACAATTTAGTTTTCAATGAGCATTTTGGGTCATTATGATGAAGGAAATAAGCTACTGTATATTGAATGCTGGTGATTTAAGTATTCCTTGACACTATAAAAAACTCTTGCTGATTATCATTTTTTTAAGTTCTTTTTTTGAATATGTGGAATTTTGGCATACTATTAATTTCCTTTGGTAGTGCACTAAATAAAATTTTTCGCTGATAATGAACACTTTTTTGATACATAGCTTTTGTGTGACTTTCTCTATGAAAGTCGTCTCTATTTCTCGTTTTGTAGTTATGCACTTGACTGTTTAACAAAGAATGTTCCTGGTGTGCCTTCATAAAGCATATACTTTGATCAATATAGATACATGGTAGAGTAATGATTTGTAGTTTCTTGAAAACTTTTTTACATGATTCTCTGTGTGTCATACCTCTGATTATCCTTTTTGGCCTCTTTTGAAGCACAAACGAGTATTTGGACAAACTGGTATTCCCCCAAAAATGATACCATATCTTAGTGTGTGCTATGTATTTGAATACTCGTGCCTATACAAGTTTTTTTGACGCTTCAGTGTATATCATACCAAGGAGCAAACATTATGTCCACTTCCAAGTGGTACAACTAAATAACTGACGAATGCTTTCACAGCTATCTCAGTGGTCATCTCTTCACTAGATATGTTATTTTGGGTTGTTACAGGGGAAAGTGAAATTAAATCGAGTGACATGAATTGAAAAGGCCTTATGGCCTATATTGCCTCAGGCAAAGTTCTTGCGCTCTCTTAGCGCACAGGGGACAGTTTTGAACGTATTGTTCGAAATCTGTCATTTTCTGTGACCATCAATAAAGGCCTGCGATGGATGCTCATGTAGCGCTTTTCCCATTACGACATGCCAGTATGCTATCGTGAGACTGTTGCAGTATGCTTTTTCTGATAGCTTTGGGCACTATTACCCATTCTCCAAGAGTTGTTTTCTTATATTAAACGTCATCTTTTGTAGCAAAATTTGGTGAGGTAGCACATTTCCTACACCTAGCATTGGAGTCTTATGACCTTTTTAATTCCCCAGTAAGCACCTCTAGTCCAGTGAAACTGTCAGAAAAAAAGCCTGTACCTTGATAAAGGTGGGGTAGAAGATTTTATTTTTTTAACTCGTTCATATTGTTGGAAAGATTTGAAAACCAAGTTTTGCCAACAAAATTTCTCTTGGGAAAACTTTCTGCAGTCAAAAAACTTCGAAAATTTCGGACTTTTTTTCAGTTTTTTCAAAATATCTGTTTCATTTGCTCCTATCGCATTGACGTCTACAAATTTGATTCTTACCATTTTTTTCTACTCCCAGTATCTAAGGTGCTACAGCGCGTCAAAAAATACCAATTTTTCAAATTTCGAGCAAAGTGGTAAATTACCTAATTTTTTAACACTGTTATTTCAGTTTCTATTTGTGTAGTATAAACATATTACTCATCATGTTATTCATTGGAATTTACCATCTCACTCTGCTGCAGGGCCAGGACAAACAACATCATATTCAGTAACTACTAACACATTCACGTCGGATTGCGTGAAGTTTATTTGTGTTACAATATGTAATACGATTGCATACAGGTGCCATACATTTTCTACAGTTGATTAACGTTAATGATAAGTTATAAGAAAAAGTATGTAGGAATTGTTCTTTAGCGGACAAAAGTGGCCACCTCTACTTACAGGATATGTTGAGACTCGAGGAAAAAATGGATTTATCAGAATATGAGAAGTTCACAACGAAAGGACATTTTACAATCCGGCGATCAGAAAAGTATTGGTCAGGGGGTCCTTCTGACATGACCATAGAACAAACATTGATGAGAACCGTGAAGAGTTCTGGAGGACTTACTTCTGGCCAAGGAATTACAGATAGTGTATTAACCAGATGGACATTGTGTATGATTCACATGCAGAACATTTGAGAAGAAATTGAGTTGTATTGCGAAGCGAGCACAGAACAGCATGTAGGTGCAAGAAGTTGTCGCATTGAACGAGATGGCATAGACTTGCGTAAGCTGTGTGATTGGTTTTCGGTGCACCCTCCCTTCCCTGAAAGTGATTTTATAATGTCTATCAGCAGTGGTGTTGTTGGAATGGAGGATGTTAATTGTCGTATGTCACGAAGAGGGGGGAAAAAGGCATGAAAAGAATAGTTGGTGACAATTTCCACAATGTAAAGTTCCGTAGAAAAGATAAAGTTGTGACTCTCCTTTCTGCGTTCAATTCTGTAAAAGCTGCGAGCACTAAAATTACTCCTGTTGATCCTTTAACTCTTTTCCAAATGATTTGTTTAATGAAACAAAGTGAAGAGGAGTTAAAAGCCTTTCTGAAATATGAACTTGCTCCTTACCCAATGTCCCTATTCTCAGAAAAAGGCATGCAAAAAGGAACAAAATCTTCATTCTACAATGCCTTCGTTCCAGTGGAAGATGTGAAGTCAGGTGGACCGAGTAAATTTTTTGTCATTGATGGAGGGTACCTTATCCACAAAGTGACTAGGACTCAAAAGGTTTGCTTCAGCCCAAAGCTATGTTTCTTACCTGCAACGTCATTTTGGATCTCAATTTGCTATTGTATTTGATGGGTATCCATGTGAGGGAGACAAATGTAGCACAAAGAGTGCTGAGAGGATTCGTAGGTCCAAAAACCATTCTTCGGTTGACATTGTGGTTGAATCAGAGATGGTGAACCAAGTCCCTCATGACAAGTTCTTGTACAGCGAACAAAACAAGATGCGTTTGATCACACTTCTTAAAAAGGAATTTCTGGAGTGTAGCATTGAAGTGTACCAGACACAAGAAGATGCTGACATTATGATTGTAACATCTGCCATCTCAAGAACCAAAGATTTTGGAAGTGTTGTCAATGTAGGAGAAGATGTTTACCTGCTTGTGCTCATGACCGGTTTGGGGCAAGGCATTGAAAACTCATTTTTCTTAAAGCCAGGAAGAGGAAATGTAGAAGACAAGTGGTTTTCCAATGCATCTTACAAGTTTGACAGTGAATATATTCTGTTCACTCGCACCTTTAGCGGATGTGATACAACATCCGCTTTTGGTCAAGAAAAGTTAAGCGCTGCAATATTGTTGCGAAAAATGAATGCAACTCAGCGCTTTGCACGTTCAATAAACCACATGCTACCCGTGAAGAAATAATAACAGCAGGAGAACAGGTTACTATCGCATTGTATAGTGGAGGTGTCAGCAGTTCCCACACACTAGACCATTTGTGGTACGAGCTATTCGCCAAGTCTACCACAAAAAGCAAACTGAATCTTGCACGGTTGCCACCTACACAAGATGCTGCACAACATCATTCGTTGTGGACTTACCTACAAGTTCAAAGTTGGATGGGAAACTGGAAACCTCCTGAGAAATGGGGATGGAATCACAGTGACCACAGTCCAATACCCGCTATAATGAGCCAAGATCCAGCACCTGAAGCACTTCTTCCAAGTGTTTCATGCTCATGCAAGCTGAACTGTGGCGGAGCGTGCTCCTGCAGAAAAGCGGGTTTGAAATGTTCTTCAATTTGCAAGAAATGTATTGGGGTCAACTGTGAAAACGTGCCAAAATTTTTATACGAAGACAGTGAAGAAGATGTTATGGAGGATGTTGAGGAAACCGCTGATGAAATCAACGAACTTGCTGAGGCTGACTCGCTGTATAAAGAAGAGGTCAATCTGGGATCAACTCTATGTACAGACCCAGAATCCGTAACTCAAGGTATTTCTGGTGACAATGAGAAACCTGGCCCATCAAAACGTTGGAAGTGATGCTCATATCTGTCTAAAGTGCGATATTACAAGTATTACACACCCAGAACTGTCAATATTTTTTAGTAACTGACAATGCATTTTAATTGTAATAAATCTACTTATTTTTAATGTCAACTGTGTGGCTTTTATACACAAGAATAATTATCTACCTAATTAGGTTGCCTATTGCAGCTAATAATAGTTCAGTTTCCTGAGACAATTTATTTTGTGTGTGTGTCTCTTAATGATGTATTTTTATATTTATAGTTGTGCAAATACCAGGGCTGAGGTGGCCCATAGTGAACTTCAGGTAGTGATGTAAGAATCACAATAGTTGGGTGCCCAGCAATCCTCATGTTGCATACAGAGAAATTGAATACCTGAAAGTGAGGTGGTAAATTCCAACATATAACATGATGTATAATGTATTTATACCACACAAACAGAAACAGAAAAAATAGTGTTCAAAAATAAGGTATCTTGCCACTATGCTCAAAATTTGAAAAATTGGTATTTTTTGAGGCGCTGTAGCGCCTTAGATATTGGGAGTAGAAAAAAACGGCAAGAATCAAATTTGTAGAGAATTTTGTGCTCTCTAAAAAAGAAAATAGACATTAAAGCGATAGGAGCAAAAAACTGAGATATTATGAAAAAACTGAAAAAAGGCCGAAATTTTCCAAGTTTTTTGACTGCAGCAAGTTTTCCCAAGCGAAATTTTGTTGGCAAAACTCGGTTTTATAATCTTTCCAACCATATGAACGAGTTGAAACAATAAACTCTTCTACCCCACCTTTTGCAAGGTATATCTGCTATTTGACTGAACTCGTCTACTTGCAATATCTTAATTTTCCTCTTCAAGGCATATCCATTTCGATTTAACTTGCCAGGCTTGTGTTTGACTGTAGTGGTGCAACCACGTGGATGGGGATAATAACTGTCAAACAAAAGTAACCATTTCCATTCCATTGTGACAAGGTGCCACAGAAACAGGTTTCGAATTATTTCAGAACAGAAACAGTTCCTCAGACTTAATAACATGTTCCACACGTTTGGGGCATCATCAGATAATGTAAAACTAGCAGGATACATAACCCATGCATCATAAACCCGCATAAATTGGAAAATGGACTTAAAATAAACTGGATACTTTATATATATACGACGGCTGAACACGTGCAGCGATGTGTGAACTTACGAGAATTTACGAGTTCCTGGCATACACTATGTGATCAAAAGTATCCGGACATCTTGCTGAAAATGACTTACAAGTTCGTGTCGCCCTCCATCGGTAATGCTGGAATTCAATATGATGTTGGCCCACCCTTAACCTTCATGACAGCTTCCACTCTCACAGGCATACGTTTCTTGGGGAATGGCAGCCCATTCTTCATGGAGTGCTGCACTAAGGAGAGGTATCGATATCGGCTGGTGAGGCCTGGCACGAAGTCGGCATTCCAAAACATCCCAAATGTGTTCTACAGGATTCAGGTCAAGACTCTGTGCAGACCAGTCCATTATAGGGATGTTACTATCGTGTAACCACTCCGCCACAGGCCGTGCATTATGAACAGGTGCTCGATCGTGTTGAAAGATGAAATTGCCATTCCCGAATTGCTCTTCAACAGTGAGAAGCATGAAAATGCTTAAAACATCAATATAGGCCTGTGCTGTGATAGTGCCACACCAAACCATAACACCACCGCCTCCGAATTATACTGTTGGCACTACACACGCTGGCAGACAACATTCACTGGGCATTCGCCATACCCACACCCTGCCATCGGATCGCCACATTGTGTACCATTATTCGTCACTCCACACAACTTTATCAACTGTTCAATCGTCCAATGTTTACGCTCGTTACACCAAGTGAGGCATCGTTTGGCAGATGTGTGGCTTATGAGCAGCCGCTTGACCATGAAATCCAAATTTTGTCACCTCCCGCCTAACTGTCATAGTACTTGCAGTGGATCCTGATGCAGTTTGGAATTCCTGTGTGATGGTCTGGATAGATGTCTGCCAATTACACATTACGACCCTCTTCAACTGTCGGCGGTCTCTGTCAGTCAACAGACGAGATTGGCCTGTACGCTTTTGTGCTGTATGGGACATATTTCCACTTCACTATCACATTGGAAGCAGTGGACCTAGGGATGCTTACGAGTGTGGAAATCTCGTCTACAGACGTATGACACAAGTGACACCCAATCACCTGACCACGGTCGAAGTCCATGAGTTCTGTGGAGCGCCTTATTCTGCTCTCTCACAATGTCTAATGGCTACTGAGGTTGCTGATATGGAGTACCTGGCAGTAGGTGGCAGCACAATGCACCTAATACAAAAAATGTTTGTTTTTGGGGGTGTCTGTCTACTTTTGATCACATAGTGTAACTCCATGGCGAATGAACAGCAGCGGCGCGGACGTCTTCCGACAACACGGGGTCATCCAACGCTGGAATTCTCGTTAGTCTACTCAAATTTGGCTACAATACAAAAGGCAGCGATAGATTCGTAAAACATGTGTTGTAATAAGAGTGATTTTGCTGGCATACATAAATCACTATGGGAGACTCTCACCCGGGTGATAGGGCCGATCTCCAAACTGTTATAAATGATTTGTGGAAAGATTCGGCAGTTAAAAGCAGACAGAACTGAGCGCAGCCTTTCACGTGACTTGTGAAATGAAAGCTCTTGCAGTGCAGGCACGATAAAGAATTTCTCATTGTTGCCATCAGAAGCAGAGTTCAATGGTAAACCCGAGGAAGATGTAAAGTATTCTTCCGCAAACTTGAAGGAGATGCCTAGTTGGGTTCGTGGACTGATTCAGATAAATAAGCAGTTGCTAAATTAAGAATTCAGGGAGCTGCACAATATTTCATCAGCGCGGGGCCCACTTGTGTGAAATCAGAAGATTACAATGAATTCAAAGCAAACGTTCAGAGACTTTAACACAAAAATGGTATCAGATTCTAGAAAGAGCAACTCCATAGTCTGCGGATGCGACGAGACAAATCCGTTGAGCAGTTTGCTGACAGAATTCGAAACATTAACACTCAAACATATGAGCTGCTCGAAGACAAGAATGAGAATCGCATTCAGCTGTTTGAAACCGATCAGAGAGCTTTAGACACTTTCATTCAAGGGTTGTATGATGAGGAAGTTAGCAAATCTGTCAGACTGTCGTGATGTAAGACCATTCAGGAAGCAGTAGCAGCAGCTCTTAGCTATGTGGAACCATTAAGACGTCCGAATGATATACGAAAAGAAGAGTGTTGAACGCAAATGTAGAATGATACAAATGTAACAAGCCTGCTCATAAACGTAATGACTTTGTTACAACTGTGCAATACAGGGCCACATATCGAAAAATTTCCACAATAAGAGAAAGAGGAATGTGAACAACAGACAACTTGGCAGATCGTGAAACGAGTGCGGGGACGTATGGGCCACCACATCATCCGCTCCCAGCCCGAGACAGTGATTCCTGTTAGCTCCACCAAAAAGCAGATCGACAATGACTGTGATAGGTGCTGTATATCATGGCTGACAGATCAAGCTACTTGTTGACAAAGGAGTGCAGACTTGACTAATACGGTGTTGCATTGACAAAACGGATAAGTTAAAACCGCCACAGGTAAAGATGCACGGGTTAAACAGCGGGAATTTACCACGGATACGTTGACTTAGAATTACACACATCAAACAAAGTTTGCATCACCCCGGTTCCCTGAACTCCTGAAGATAGACGTTCACTTTGGCTATTCTATCACAGACACCGTCCCTTTGACTATTCAGAAATGTCACTAAACCCACCCAAAGATGTAATCAACCATGCATGAGCAGTGCCTATTTGACGAAGGGAGTCCGACAGCCGATCAGTTTCAGTCATTCCACCAGGAAGGAGGTACACGGCTCGTGTTGTCTGTAATTCAACCATGCCTAGACTGTCAACACTGCATCCGCATTGTTACTTTGTGCCAGGAAGGGCTCTCAATGAGGGAAGTGTCCAGGCGTCTTGGAGTGAACCAAAGCAATGTTGTTTGAACATGGAGGAGATACAGAGAGACAAGAACTGTAGATGACATGCCTCGTTCAGGCCACCCAAGGGCTACTACTGCAGTGGATAACCGCTACCTACGAATTATGGTTCGGAGGAACCCTGACAGGAACGCCATCATGTTGAATAATGCTTTTTGTGCAGCCACTGGACATCATATTATGACTCAAATTGGGTGCAATAGGCTGCACGATGTGTAACTTCACTCCCGACGTTCACAGCGAGGTCCATCTTTGCAACCACATCATGTAGCGCGGTACAGATGGCCCAACAACATGCCGAATGGACCGCTCAGGATTGGTATCACGTTCTCTTCACTGATGAGTGTCGCATATGCTTTCAACCAGACAATCGTCCTAGACGTGTTTGGAGGCAACCTGGTCAAGTTGAACGTCTTAGATACACTGTCCAGCGAGTGCTGCAAGGTGGAGGTTCCCTGCTGTTTTGGGGTGGCATTATGTGGGGCTGACATATGCCACTGGTGGTCATGGAAGGTGCCATAACAGCTGTGCGATACGTGAATGCCGTCTTCTGAGCGATAGTGCAACCATATCAGCAACATATTGGCGAGGCATTCGTCCTCATGGACAACAATTCGCACCCCCATCGTGTACATCTTGTGAATGACTTCCTTCAGGATAACGACATCGCTCGACTAGAGTGGCCAGCATGTTCTCCAGACATGAACCCTACTGAACATGCCTGGGATAGATTGAAAAGGGCTGTTTATGGATGCCGTGACCCACCAACCGCTCTGAGGGATCAACGCCAATTCGCCGTTGAAGAGGGGGACAATCTGAACCAGCAGTGCCTTGATGAACTTGTGGATAGTATGCCACGTGCAATACAGGCATGCATCAATGCAAGAGGACGTGCTACTGGATATTAGAGGTACTGGTGTGTACAGCTATCTGGGCCACCACCTCTGAAGGTCTCACTGTATGGTGGTACACATGCAATGTGTGGTTTTCATGGGCAATAAAAAGGACGGAAATGATGTTTATCTTGATCTCGATTCTAATTTTCTGTACAGGTTCTGGATTTCTCAGAACCGAGGTGATGCAAAACCTTTTTTGATATGTGTATGCTTAGGCCAAGAAAAATACACAGCAAGAGTGCAAGTGGTTACAAATAAAGAAACGCACTATGACGGTGTACTTGGGATTGATTTCTTGTCCACTAATGAGCAGACATATTTGTCGCAGATAGAAGGATCAGATTAGGTCGTAGAAACCACAACCTAGGAAATCATTCTTCAGATCATACTCAA
This sequence comes from Schistocerca nitens, assembly GCF_023898315.1. NCBI lineage: Eukaryota > Metazoa > Arthropoda > Insecta > Orthoptera > Acrididae > Schistocerca > Schistocerca nitens. The sequence goes on along the minus strand of NC_064620.1, from coordinate 216,202,160 downwards.
AGGAGCAGCAACACTGACGTCGTGGGATCGATCGACCCCACCGGCGCATCAGTTCAAACCCTCCGAGTCGAACAGATTGATCAGCCTCAACAAATTCCCCAGGGAACAGGAAAAATAATCTACGTCCAAGTCAAGTCATCCCGATGTAAAGAGGCAACTCTTATTGATCGAGTGGTCGGATGAATGTGAGTTACTGAACAAAGTACATTATTACATTGCGAGGAGCATTGGAGTAGCTAGAATAGTGAAATAGAATGTAACTAGAGTCCCAGTAATAATAATGAACATGAGCAATGAAGACGTTGTATTGCCACGAGGAACAAAAGTTGCTGAAGTGTCGAACATAAGTAAAAGTGATGTCATACTGATTCCAAATGAAGTTTCAAATGTCACAGTTACGAAGACAGATTTTTCTAGTGGTACCGAGAAATTTCAGTCAGGGGTCAAAATTAATAATGAAATAAAGAGCAAGATTTGGCAGAAGAAAGAACATTCAACAGTTGAAGAGCAGAAGATTTCAGCGCCCAGTTACTGTTCCAAGCTACGAATTGTATAATACAAAAAATAAGTATTGAAGTGTGTGCCTTTTATTAAATTGTGAAGTCATGTTGGTCTGAATAAATGAACAGACAGTGGAAGCCTCACTGATTATTTAGCGTGGCTGACAAGGCTCGTGTTTCTGACAGAAGCAGCCTGCCCAGTGGGAACTGGCATGGGCGCGGCCACAGGCGCACTGTTGCCACGCACTCAGCAGCTGAATGCTGAAGGCATTTTATACGGTTAGGCGATGAAACAACTAGAACGGTGTTAATCGATCAAGTACATTATCATTGCTGCCTCTCAAGTTTTCTCGGCGTTACTGAATAATACTGTGCTTTCAGGTGGTCAGCCAAGTTGCTGATTTCATTTTTCTGTAGGATGTTTCACCGACTAACCCAGTAGTTTTCCCCTGGTGCTGTGAGCTGTGTTATAATGTTTACTTACTGCCTGGGCTCCAACCAGACCTTTTTCAGCTTGTGAGAGCAGGGCTGGCTTTTGTAAGACTTGGACCTTTTTGGCCAAATGTTCCAACATGCTGGGTGTAGGGCAGGATGAATCCCAGTTGGGATTCTTTAGAGACTGGGAATGTTTCGGGGGGGGGGGGGGGGGGGGGATTGGTGGGAGGATTCCCAGTTTTGGTATTCACTTGATATACAAGGGAAATGTGCCAAAAACATTGGTTGGACTTCAGTATTATTCTTTTTTTTGTCATACTACACGTATTTTCTGTGCCAATAGATTTCCTGTTTCGACAGCATTGGTGTAAGACCAAATTTTTATTCATCTCTTCATTGAACATTCACATACCGTGAAGGGGGTGCAAGGCCGCGATGGGACGACGACATTCACATGTGGTAGATCCTTCTGGTGTCCCTGCCTAACCTGCACTGGAATCACAGTACACAAATCTTTTTATTCTATTTTGTAACTTTTGTCGACTAATTTTGATTGCACTTCAAATGTGTGATTAGGTTGTGGTGCTGAACAATGTAAGTCCTGTAAAACTGGTATTATGTCTCACAGAAACCTAACCTTATTTTAAAGTTTTGTTGTCCTGTATGTATCTACATATATATAAATTAAAGTCCACCATTGCAGTTTCTGTCTGTATGTTTGGGCTAATCTCAGGAACTACTGTGGTGGTTTTTATACAGTTTTCACTATTAGACAGATAGTTTCATTAAAAATTTTTGCACATATAATTTATTAACATTTTGTGCAAACTGGCTGAACTATGATGAATTTAAGTGCACTGTGTGGTGAAACCGATGCCATTGCCATCTAGAGGTGAATGGCATAGATCTTTGGAATCATGATGAAAGAAACACTATTGCTAATGCAACCGCACATGTCAACAACTTTTACGAACCATTCCTATAGTATAATTAACTTGTTAAGCAAGTATGGCAGAATGAGAATCACTGACACCTTCGTAATAGCGAGACTGATGTGGCCACGACATGTGATATTGGGTAAACATTAGCCACTACTTCACTCCTTAAATACCCCAGCATTTTAGCTGATAGGGCAGTCAGACAGATCGACAGTGTACATAATGTCTGGACTTAATTCCCTGATTACAGCAAAGTGACATCTGGGACAGGTCTGTTGCAGATTTTCTGCACACTACTGAACAATGACAGTGGGAAGAGATGCCTACCTCACCATAATAACCAGTCGCAGAGTTCAGCATCACAGTCTGCTGATGTCTCAGCCGATGTCGCAGATGGATGGATCTGGAGGCCTTCCTTATCATCCCGGTTCAGGACAGCACCGCTCCTGATACTCTGGGGGTTGAGCTAGGGCCAACCTAATCAGCAGGGCAGGATTGCTGTACTACACAGGTACAAGACAACCGTCATCGCAGTTCAACAGATGAAGAAGAATGGCAGTGGGCGGGAGGTGACAGAGCACCTCCAAAATTGGCACGTGCAGTGAAACACACGCAAGACCTTCACTCACTTTCACAGCTATGTGATACGGCAAGTGTTAAAACCACCGTGAGCAGCAACTACCACAGCTGCAGTTGGCAAGGAATGGGAGTGCAGCATCAGCTACCCTGAGTGGACTGAAGGCCACATACGACTCGATTCCATGACAGGCATCGAGATCCAATATCAACATGAGTCAAGAAACTGCTTGCAACTTACGGAAATAAACAACTAATTCTGAGCCTTCTTTCCTACACCAATTGGCGACAACAGATCACCACCATCTTCCGAGGAAAACTGACAAGAGGCGAACTGAGAGAGTGCCTCCTGACACAGAACCATTTCTACTTACACCTTCCAAACAGCCACCTCTTGCAAAACAAGAAAAATACTGTTTCATTTCCTGCATGAAATTAATTTAATTGAACTAATTCAAGTGGCTTTGCTAGAAGATTAGCCAAGTGGTTCATTTGATCAATTTGTTCCAGTGTCACTCTGTCTGTCTGTGAGCAAGCCTATTTCCTGACCTGAGGTATGTGGTGTGATGTACAATCGTCCTTGGCCTAGTGAACAATGTATCACATACGGCTGTTGTGAGCCCACTTGAGGTTGAGTATGGCTCTCCTATTTACATCAATTCCATTTTCGCATGGCAGGCTTGTGTATTCAGCAGACACAACACAGCTGTACACTGTGTGTGTGTGTGCACTCTAACTTGAAAATAGATTCGTCTGAAAGCTAGTGAGATTTTTCTTCCCCTTTGAGTGCTTATCGGCGACTCAGAGCTTCTGCTATTCACTGGATTGTTACTTTCACTCTTAAATTATTTACATTCAACTAGAACTTCTCATACCATATTTATGTTAATAAATGGCTGTGTTGTAGTTTTTAATGTTGGAGAGTCTTTTACGAAAAATACATTTATTAAATATACTGAAAAATATCAATTTATAGTAATAGAAACAATAATATAGTGGATATGAGTAATGAACAGAAAAGTGAAGATGAGATTTGAAAAAGGTCTGATGCCAAATAGTTGAGTAGTAAAATAAGAAGGTTTGAGCAAATCTTTTTAAAAATACTGTTCTCCTCACAAAAGATATGTAAGTGAGGAGCCACAAAGAGGATGGTATATGAAGGGAAGGGATATTAGAAGAGCAGGCGGAAACAAGGTTATCGGTTGTGCAAAACCTCCTATGAACAACAGATAAGCACTAGGAACGTTGTTAAACTCACAGAATAGCTCTTACGAGGAGGAGATTGAGAATAGATTTTTCTTTTCATTGAATGTATTTCTTCTTTATTACTTGCCTTGTACTTACTGAACTGAAGATTCATAGCTATCATAACATGTAAATGAACTGATCCTTACTGAAACTGGAACAAGATGGCGTAAGTCATTTACCTTTATAAATAGTGTAAATGAACATGTGTATACAAGCAAGATGCACACTTTCTTTAAAGTTTTTGTAGCAGGAAACAGCACAATGGAAACATAAAAAGCCAAGTATGATACACATGGACTTATAATATTCTGTTGTAATACTTTTCTTCTTTGTTTTATACACATTTCAGAGACTTATAAGCTATTGAAAAATGTCACACAACCAGTTTTTATACAGAAGAATGACTAGTTTGTTGAAAATTCTGGACCGAATGGTCTTGGTATAACTGCCCAATTATGGCAATAATTCAAACAGTTTCTATCACAGTCTGAATATGGTCACAACAGTAAGGAGAAACACTTTTGTTATTCATCTCCCTTAGGTCCACCAGGCTCAGGCAGTTCGTCGTCGTCTTCTGCTGACACAGTAACACCGTCTCCCGTATAGTCGAGAGGCAACTCAACTAAGCCATTCTCATCAACTTCGGAAAGAATGCTGCAGATCAGAGGAGACTCCACACCAAGCACGTACTCACACGTCTTTGGCTCCAGTAAATACAGTGCAACAGCTCCCGGACTTGCACTGTTCTCTAAGCATTTTAGTTTTACCTAAAACATAAATAATGTGTTTTAGCGTACAACAGCAATCTTAACATAGTTTGAATTTAGAGAAAAATAAATTCAATTTTATTGCAGGATGAGTTGCAATTGTGTACATTTCCTCACTAAACACAATTTCAACAACTTCTGCTGCAAACATATTAACATGTTTCACAGTATTATTTTTAAAATGAGACTCCATTTCAGATTTTTATCTAGAAGTCTGGAATCACGAAAACTATTCATATATTACCAGTTTGAGAGATTACAAACAGTCCATTTTCAGACCTTCACTTATTGAAAGTAATTTGTAAATGTTTATTCATTATTTAAACACGTAATTCATTCATTCACTTGAGCTAAACAGCCTAGATAAGTTGAAGTTCGTTTGATATGTTGAGGTCTCTTAAATCCAAAAGTAGAAAGGTTACTTTGGAAAAGAGGGAGACAATTTTGTATGTATAAACTATTTGAATAGACTTTACAATATCAGACAGAAAAATAAAAACCTATTATTGACACAGCAGTGTAGGTTGTGGGGGACAGTAGGTTATCATAGGTGGACACCTGGATAATTTTTCGAGTTGGGAATGTTTTCTAAGGATAACTCTCATCTGCATAGTTCAAAAAAGGTGGTGGTGGAGGGAAGGATCCAGATGGCCCAGGTTGTGAAGCAGCCATTAAAATCAAGCATGTCACGTTCAGCTGCATTTATGCCAAAGAGTGGTGCACTTTGTTCTTGGTAGCTGTCTGGTGGCCATTCATTCTGGTGGACACCTGGTTGGTAATAATACCAATATACAAAGCTATGCAATGATAGCAGCGAGCTGGCAATGACATGTGGCTTTCACAGGTGGCTCTGCTCTGATGGAGTTGGGTGAACTTGGGACAGGAAGATGAAGCGCTGGGTGAATGGATTTGGCAGCTCTTGCATTTGTGTCTCCCACAGGGATATGAGCCCTATGGCAATAGACTGGGATTGGGAGTGTCATGGGAATGGACTAGGATGTTGCAGAGATTGAGTGGGCAGCGGAATATGACTTTAGCAAGGATGGAAAGGATCTTGGGTAGGATGCCTCTCATTTCAAGACATTATGATACATAATCACAGCCCTGGGTGAAGGATATGATTCAGTTGTTCCAGTCCGGGGTAGTATTGGGTGATGTAGGGAGCGCTCCTTTGTAGCTGGTTCTCAAGGGTGCTGGGACGATTGGGAGTATGCGGGGATATGGCATGGGAAATCTGTTTGAGGATCAGATCTGAGGGTGATGCCTGTCTGTGAAGACCTTTGTGAGACCTTCAGCATATTGGGTAAGTTGCAGTCTGGCCAGATATAGCAGTCATATGTGTATGAGGTGTGCTTGCTCGTGGGAATATGTGTGTGTTTTCCTTTCTTTTCTGAAGAAAACTTCGGCTGAAAGCTTAGTGCGTAACAATCTTTTCATTGTGCCTGTTTGCAATTCAATGTATCATCTTTAAGGTGAATAGCAATCAATCCTTTCTATGACTGCTGATATTTCAACCTAGACTTCCCACTACAACAGATCAGTATGATTAATAGTAAGTAGCCCTCCACTGAATGGCACAAGTCTTCGCTTGTTCCGCTGGATGAGGGCTAATCTAAATGTATCCTATGCCATTTACCAAGGCAAAAAGAATACTTAGAAAAATCCATTGTAATCACTTCTTTTCGTTAACTGATGTTCATTACACCTTTAACAGAGTGAAAGCGTAATTTTGAAACATTATTCACTATGAGGTGAATTAAAATGTGGCATCTTTCAAAGGAAAATCTCATAATTTACTAATTTAAGGAAAGTGTTGTGAAGCCCACAAACTGCACGAGTTACACTTCAGCTATACTATCAGATAAAATCAAGCTGGAGACATGCATATCTCACCTCAGTTTGGCGGGCACGACCAGTTTTGTCACATATTGTTCCCCCAGTATACAAATGGGAAATATGTTTTCGCTGGCCAAGTGGTTTTGGTCTTTTGTGGGGGTTTCTGTATAACCAATTCACATGTGCTTCCTTGTTAAAGTATCCAAGGTTGACCACTGTTTTTGTACCATCTTTTTCTTCGTGAAACTGTTTCACACTTGCTCCATAGCAAAACTCATACTTCCACCAACCTGTACCCTGAAATGGTTTCATAAGACAAATGTGTTGTAATTTACAGGTATCATTAGTAATATGAAATTAAATTAACAATTATGTTATTGGAAATATACTGTTACAAGTCAAAACTCTCTTCTCAATTAAGACAGACACCAAAAATTAGAGAACGAAGGAAACAACAAATGAATTTCATAACACAACCCTTTAAGCACTCCACAGGAATGCTCCCCCAGGTTTTTGTAGAAGGAAAAACCTGAACAATTAAAATGAATTCTGTGATCCAGTAAATAGCACATAGCAAACATATTGATGCCAGCAGTAACTATCAGGGCAAGGAAAGCTTTTACTTACACAGTTTAAGTCACCTACATCACAACACCTTACATTACTTCACAAACAGTTCAAAATATCAAAATGAGGTTTTCAGCAAATGGTAGTACACAAAGGAGCAAATATTTTCATGTCTTGTCCATTCCCTTTTCTTATCAATCAATATTCTGAAGCAAACAATGGAAAATCCAAGATGGAGTGTAACAATATTATGAAAAGGAAAGTTGTTACTCATCATATAGTGGAGATGCTAAGTCGCAGATAGGCACAGCAAAATGACTGTCACAAATAAAGCTTTCGACCAGTAAGGCCTTTGTCAAAAATACACGACACACACACACACACACACACACACACACACACACACACACACACACACAACTCACACACATGACTGCAGTCTGCACACTACATGGCTTCAGTTGCCTGAGACTGCAGTCGTGTGTGTGTGTGTGTGTGTGTGTGTGTTTCGGCACCTTACTGGCTGAAAGCTTTATTTGTGACAGTCTTTTTGCTGTGCCTATCTGTGACTCAGCATCTCCACTATATGGTGAGTAGCAACTTTCCTTTTCATAATATTATGAAGCAGTTATGTAATTTTAAATTGAAATTAAACACTTTTTAAAAGTGTGATACACCATGAAAAGAGAATACAGTGATATTGATATCAAATACCATTAAGAAAAGTATCTTGTTCCATACATAACAACAACTGCTTCAGTATGTGGACTGACAAAAAAGTGAAGAGTATTAATCTACATCAAGATACACTACTTTCTTTGCGCACTATCTGCTAAAACATTTCAATAGCTTAAACTTATTATGAAATATTAGAAGTGATATGAACTAGATAACCTACACTGCATAATTTAAGTCAGTGCTGTAAGCATTATGGAAGCTCAAAAGGTCAACCAGATGGTCAATGTAACACACCGACCATCACAGATTTTAGGTGAAATTTTGTGTGAGCATTCATACATTTTCCCTATCAACACTGGTAAAGTTTCACTTTCCCCAATCTAATACTTGCAGAGATTTATTCATTTGTCTGACTACACGATAATCATCTTATTTTTTGGGTCTATGGAACAAAAACTGAATCTAATTCATTTATCTAATATTGCAGCTACCAACAGTGGACACACAAATTTTCAACACAATATCTCCTCCAATATTTTCATGAAAGAAACAAAACCAGGCCATCATCTTGTACAACTTTATGAGCTCTCTTAAGCGGCATAATAAAAAAAGATTTCTTGAGAAGTTTAGCTTTTTATACCTCTGTAGCAGTGGGATAAATCTAAAACTTTGCACATATAATTTACCAACAAAAGATTTTAGAATATAAAATTTCATTCCCCTACTGCTTTCCAATAGTCTACAAACTAAGGACAAAGTTGATGACTTTCCTAAACATGCCAAAAATGGTTATTTTTGGCCAACTCTTGGGGAGGGGAAAAAAGAGAGAGAGAGAGTTTTCTGCAAACTTTTTAAACCATTTTCATTAGAAAGCCCATATTCTAAACCAGCTAAACAACTTTATTTGGTTTTGTGACGCAAGCATATAAGGCCCCAAAAAGTAACGACAATGTGAAGTAGTCGGCTGAAAGAAGGATGCTAGGGGGGGGGGGGGGGAGAAAAAAAAGGTCGTTTATCTTTCTATATCTCCAAAAGTAATGGTAGAATAAAACTGAAATTTTACACGTAATACCTTACCAATGTATGGTTTTAGAACATACAATTTTATCCTCCTAGTGCTTTCCAATAGTCTCCAAATTAAGGGCAAAGTTAATGATTTTTTTCTAGTAATGCCAAAAATGGCTATTTTTGATCCACTTTAACAAAAAAAGTCATCTGCAAACTCCTTTAAACCTTTTTCATTTGGAATATCATGTTCTAAACCACCCACAACACTATATTTGGTTTTGCAATGCACGCATAAAAAAAAGGGTACAAAGTGGAGGTGCATTGAAAATGGGACCATATTTCGTTGGTTTTTAAATTAAATCTGACATCTTTGATTATGTTCTACAATTGTTTGGTACTCTCTGTGGAAGATAATGCCAAAAGTTCTGGTGACTAAAAAATGAGTTTGAGTCTGAAAAACTGCAAATAAGTAGTGTTTTTCGTATTTTTAAACATCTCTACAGCATTCAGTTCAACAGGACTCCTTATAAAAATTGAAATGGATTACGGAATTCAATAGAAAGAAAAGTTTCCTGTTTCTTTTTTTTCCCCATGATCACCATTCTCTAAAATGTGTGCCTGGTGCCTTTGTTACATGAATTTAGTCTGTTAAACAACCAGGAGTTTAACAGTAAGTTTGTACTTCAGCAGTTTTACAAAAATAAACTAACAGTAACTATTTAACTAACTAATTTCATGTGGAAAATATCACAAGGTACACATTACATAGAAAATCAAATATCAATAATTACTTTAGCAATCAGCTACAAATAGATGTTTACTTCACTCTTGAGGAGCCTTATTCAAAGGATCTCCATTTTACTGTTGTGTTCTTCACAGCATAGTGAGTGGGTTCTTTTGACTGACAAGGGGAGGCCGCCAATTGTGAAATTCAGATTCGATTCATACTGCGCATAATAAAAGCTCATGGCCAGAGGTGTAATGCGGCAAAGCACCAAGATGCACTTCTCAGCCGTTGTCGAGAAAATCGACAGTTAAAATAAACCGTTGCGGTGAAATACTCTCTACGATTATTAATTTTCTACAGCGTCGTGGCCCAGCGGTAAGCGCTTGGGTTCGTAATCCAAAGGTCACCGGATCGAATCTTGCACCATGCAACTTTTGTTTTTTTTGGTATTTGTTTTTTGTAATTCAAATGTGTACACACACACACACACACACACACACACACACACACACACACATATATGATGTGACTTACCGAACGAAAGTGCTGGCAGGTCGATAGACACACAAACACAATCACACACACAAAATTCAAGCTTTCGCAACAAACTGTTGCCTCATCAGGAAAGAGGGGAAGGAGAGGGAAAGACGAAAGGATGTGGGTTTTAAGGGAGAGGGTAAGGAGTCATTCCAATCCCGGGAGCGGAAAGACTTACCTTAGGGGGAAAAAAGGACAGGTATACACTCGCTCACACGCACATATTCATCCATACATATACAGACACAAGCAGACATATTTAAAGACAAAGGGTTTGGACGGGTATACACTCGCGCACACACACACATATATCCATCCACACATATACAGACACAAGCAGACATATTTAAAGACAAAGAGTTTGGGCAGAGATGACAGTCGAGGCAGAAGTGCAGAGGCAAAGATGTTGAATGACAGGTGAGGTATGAGTGGCAGCAACTTGAAATTAGCGGAGATTGAGGCCTGGTGGATAACGGGAAGAGAGGATATATTGAAGAGCAAGTTCCCATCTCCGGAGTTCGGATAGGTTGGTGTTAGTGGGAAGTATCCAGACAACCCGGACGGTGTAACACTGTGCCAAGATGTGCTGGCCGTGCACCAAGGCATGTTTAGCCACAGGGTGATCCTCATTACCAACAAACACTGTCTGCCTGTGTCCATTCATGCGAATGGACAGTTTGTTGCTGGTCATTCCCACATAGAATGTGTCACAGTGTAGGCAGGTCAGTTGGTAGATGACGTGGGTGCTTTCACACGTGGCTCTGCCTTTGATCGTGTACACCTTCCGGGTTACAGGACTGGAGTAGGTGGTGGTGGGAGGGTGCATGGGACAGGTTTTACACCAGGGGCAGTTACAAGGGTAGGAGCCAGAGGGTAGGGAAGGTGGTTTGGGGATTTCATAGGGACGAACTAAGAGGTTACGAAGGTTAGGTGGACGGCGGAAAGTCACTCTTGGTGGAGTGGGGAGGATTTCATGAAGGATGGATCTCATTTCAGGGCAGGATTTGAGGAAGTCATATCCCTGCTGGAGAGCCACATTCAGAATCTGATCCAGTCCCGGAAAGTATCCTGTCACAAGTGGGGCACTTTTGTGGTTCTTCTGTGGGAGGTTCTGGGTTTGAGAGGATGAGAAAGTGGCTCTGGTTATTTGCTTCTGTACCAGGTCGGGAGGGTAGTTGCAGGATGCGAAAGCTGTTGTCAGGTTGTTGGTGTAATGCTTCAGGGTTTCCGGACTGGAGCAGATTCGTTTGCCACGAAGACCTAGGCTGTAGGGAAGGGACCGTTTGATGTGGAATGGGTGGCAGCTGTCGTAATGGAGGTACTGTTGCTTGTTGGTGGGTTTGATGTGGACGGACGTGTGAAGCTGGCCATTGGACAGGTGGAGGTCAACATCAAGGAAAGTGGCATGGGATTTGGAGTAGGACCAGGTGAATCTGATGGAACCAAAGGAGTTGAGGTTGGAGAGGAAATGCTGGAGTTCTTCTTCACTGTGAGTCCAGATCATGAAGATGTCATCAATAAATCTGTACCAAACTTTGGGTTGGCAGGCCTGGGTAACCAAGAAGGCTTCCTCTAAGCGACCCATGAATAGGTTGGCGTACGAAGGGGCCATCCTGGTACCCATGGCTGTTCCCTGTAATTGTTGGTATGTCTGGTCTTCAAAAGCCCACGCTATCCGTGATCTGAAGGCTGACCAGTCCATCGTCATTCTTCTGGCGGACAAGGGTTCCACGACCGTGGTACTTGATCGTCGGGAGTATGTGGCTGAGGGACTGTGTCAGCTTTCAGACAACACCACATACAAAGTTTGCCAAGGTAATCCCATTCCTGATGTCCAGGTGGAGCTTCAAGGAATCCTCAGAACCTTAGGCCCCCTACAAAACCTTTCACCTGACTCCATCAACCTCCTGACCCCACCGACACCCCGCACCCCTACCTTCTTCCTAAAATTCACAAACCCAATCATCCCGGCCGCCCCATTGTAGATGGTTACCAAGCCCCCACAGAACGTATCTCTGCCTACGTAGATCAACACCTTCAACCCATTACATGCAGTCTCCCATCCTTCATCAAAGACACCAACCACTTTCTCGAACGCCTGGAATCCTTACCCAATCCGTTACCCCCAGAAACCATCCTTGTAACCATTGATGCCACTTCCTTATACACAAATATCCCGCACGTTCAGGGCCTCGCTGCGATGGAGCACTTCCTTTCACGCCGATCACCTGCCACCCTACCTAAAACCTCTTTCCTCATTACCTTAGCCAGCTTCATCCTGACCCACAACTTCTTCACTTTTGAAGACCAGACATACCAACAATTAAAGGGAACAGCCATGGGTACCAGGATGGCCCCTCCGTACGCCAACCTATTCACGGGTCGCTTAGAGGAAGCCTTCTTGGTTACCCAGGCCTGCCAACCCAAAGTTTGGTACAGATTTATTGATGACATCTTCATGATCTGGACTCACAGTGAAGAAGAACTCCAGCATTTCCTCTCCAACCTCAACTCCTTTGGTTCCATCAGATTCACCTGGTCCTACTCCAAATCCCATGCCACTTTCCTTGATGTTGACCTCCACCTGTCCAATGGCCAGCTTCACACATCCGTCCACATCAAACCCACCAACAAGCAACAGTACCTCCATTACGACAGCTGCCACCCATTCCACATCAAACGGTCCCTTCCCTACAGCGTAGGTCTTCGTGGCAAACGAATCTGCTCCAGTCCGGAATCCCTGAAGCATTACACCAACAACCTGACAACAGCTTTCGCATCCCGCAACTACCCTCCCGACCTGGTACAGAAGCAAATAACCAGAGCCACTTCCTCATCCTCTCAAACCCAGAACCTCCCACAGAAGAACCACAAAAGTGCCCCACTTGTGACAGGATACTTTCCGGGACTGGATCAGATTCTGAATGTGGCTCTCCAGCAGGGATATGACTTCCTCAAATCCTGCCCTGAAATGAGATCCATCCTTCATGAAATCCTCCCCACTCCACCAAGAGTGTCTTTCCGCCGTCCACCTAACCTTCGTAAACTCTTAGTTCATCCCTATGAAATCCCCAAACTACCTTCCCTACCCTCTGGCTCCTACCCTTGTAACCGCCCCCGGTGTAAAACCTGTCCCATGCAACCTCCCACCACCACCTACTCCAGTCCTGTAACCCGGAAGGTGTACAAGATCAAAGGCAGAGCCACGTGTGAAAGCACCCACGTGACCTACCAACTGACCTGCCTACACTGTAACGCATTCTATGTGGGAATGACCAGCAACAAACTGTCCATTCGCATGAATGGACACAGGCAGACAGTGTTTGTTGGTAATGAGGATCACCCTGTGGCTAAACATGCCTTGGTGCACGGCCAGCACATCTTGGCACAGTGTTACACCGTCCGGGTTATCTGGATATTTCCCACTAACACCAACCTATCCGAACTCCGGAGATGGGAACTTGCTCTTCAATATATCCTCTCTTCCCGTTACCCACCAGGCCTCAATCTCCGCTAATTTCAAGTTGCCGCCACTCATACCTCACCTGTCATTCAACATCTTTGCCTCTGCACTTCTGCCTCGACTGACATCTCTGTCCAAACTCTTTGTCTTTAAATATGTCTGCTTGTGTCTGTATATGTGTGGATGGATATGTGTGTGTGTGTGTGCGAGTGTATACCCGTCCTTTTTTCCCCCTAAGGTAAGTCTTTCCGCTCCCGGGATTGGAATGACTCCTTACCCTCTCCCTTAAAACCCACATCCTTTCGTCTTTCCCTCTCCTTCCCTCTTTCCTGATGAGGCAACAGTTTGTTGCGAAAGCTTGAATTCTGTGTGTATGTTTGTGTTTGTTTGTGTGTCTATCGACGTGCCAGCGCTTTCGTTTGGTAAGTCACATCATCTACAAAAAACTAATAATAAAAAAATGTTGCATGGCGCGAGAATCGATCCGGCGACCTTCGGATTACGAACCCGAGCGCTTACCGCTGTGCCACGATGCTGTAGAAAATTAATAATCGTAGAGAGTATTTCACCGAATGGTTTGTTTTAACTGTCGATTTGCTCGACAATGGCTGAGAAGTGCATCTTGGTGCTTTGCCACATTACACCTCTGGCCATGAGCTTTTATTATGCGTAGTATGAATTGAATCTGAATTTTACAATTGGCGGCCTCCCCTTGTGAGTGTAATTCTTATGTACTTCATAAGACCATGCGAGGTTTTTAATCTGATACATGTTTATAATAATACTACTTTTGGTTATTATTTTCATAGCTATATATTTGTATTTTTGCTGACTGTTTTATTCTGGTGTTATACAATGTGCACAACTTCACTCAACTGCAATCTTAGCCAATGGTATTCTGCAATAATGCTTTTGTGATTAAGTAAAAATGGACACAGCTTGCCTTCCTGCTCAACTGGGCAAGGAGCTGAAGCATCAGGGGTCATGTAATTTTCCACAAAGTGGGGGGGGGGGGGGGGCGGGGGGGGGGGGGTTGGCGACGACTTTGGATTGAAATTGTCCACAGCTTTTAGTGAGTGCAAACAAAAGTACTAGTCCAAGCTTCTTATGCAAAGCTTGACAATACATCCCAAGTTTGTCTACACCATGAAGCTCTGTTGGTGACTAAATGTGAGAGTTTACAAAAAGTGCTCTAATCCCTTGGGAAACAAAAGAGTCAGAATGTGAAGACACGAATTTGGACAGTTGATACTGAAACAGCACATAAGGCTTGTGCTCTGAAGAAGAAGCAGCTTGTACATAATGTAAAGCCAGGTCATCTTGCAAGACTGCATTACATAAATATATCGACTGTTTTCATTGTTACAAATATTTGGAGGACATTTTATCAGCATCATCATTGCAGTCTGATGATGACTTTATACCAACTGTAGAGTTAAACACTATATTATTATCAGTTGGTATTTCACCCCTGAAACAAACTGTAAGCACTCGAGATACGCCTCAGTACTTGAAGCAGAAAATTCAAAGGCCACAGAGTGTAAGTGAAAATCAAATTCCAAATGCTATGTGTGTAAATCAGTTAATTCAATAAGCCAGTAAAAGTACACAATGTGGAGGCTCTGCTGACTATGCACATTTGCTGATTGAATTGGAGGACAAGATGCAGGAATCTAATCATACAAAACAAACACAAATTTTAACCTTAGCTCCTGTAAGGTGGACAATCAGAGAAACAGCAACATATTTTGAAGTATCAGAAAGGATGGTAATGCATGCTTGAAAGCTGAAGGCAGAGAAGGGCATTCTATCGCTTCCTGGAAATCGACAAGTAAACAATTACCAGCAGAAATCATTATAGCTTGCATCACATAAGACAGCGCTACTGTGCATAGAGGCACAGCAGCGAAGGGATGAGAACAGTGCACGCATGGCAGCAGAGGGCGGACAAACAAAGTCCTTGTTGCCAAACTGCATTGCTGTCGACAACTGTCAGGCTCATTTGCTTACGGTACATCATATTATATATTCAGATCTATGAGGGGAATAGTAAATATTAAAACCAATTTCATTCAGTCGTCATGAGAGAAATGTTAATTCATATCTTGATGACATTGCGTCCAGTGCTCCACAGATTTAATCCAAGTGACATCAGGGGCGAGAACAGCTGATAGAGCTATATGAAGACGTGAAGTACAATTTTTCTCAACACGACAAGATCATTGAGACTGCTTGCAATAACTATCATTTATTGTGATTTGAACTGTATCGTAAGTAAAAATTTAATACACAACAGAATGAACTTCAAGCACAAACCGAAATCATTATATTTGCTTGACAACTGTTGCTACTCAATAGATTATATTTGCTTGACAACTGTTGCTACTCAATAGAATTTTTAAAAATGTGTAGAAGGTGTGTGTGACTATCGTAAAAATGGTCAGTAAGTTGTCATATTTTTCAAGGTTAACGGGCATTAAGAATGTAAACTAACTCGTTCGACATTACAGTGAGAAACTGGATTTATAATCCATTAAACAAGCAAACAATTAACCATCATCTGTGAATAACTCCAGGGAATGATGACTAATAACATCAAAAAAGACTGATATCTTGACAAGTAACAGTTACTGTCATTTTAGGGCCTTATCCAATTCCTGCCTTGAAAATGACAGGAGTTTACATGTGGAAAATATCGGACTTTTGAGGAATTTGCCCAGCCACAATCCTCGCTTGTTATTAAACCATAAAATATGGTGGGAGAAGCTTAACTTCTCCTTGGGCAATATGTTGAACATTATAGCCTGCATAATTCAAAGGATGCAAAGTCCTAATCAGAAATGCTAGGAAGTTCTCATTATTATGTACACAACTGATATGTTGACAAACACATTTTTTAAACCACGAGTCCTTAACACTAAGAAATATTATTACTTTGTTCCAAAGTCTACATCCCAATACCACAGTCACTTTTATTTGAATCTGTTTCCGAAAAACCTAATTGTAAATTTACGATGATAGGTTCAGCACTTCCCTGTCAAATTGTTCTTTCTGAAGCTTTTCAGCATGCTGCACACACCATGCCCACGCTACAGGTGGGATGTTGTCTATTGCCTCATGCACAAGAGATTCAGTGAATGTTATCTTGAATGTCCCCCCCCCCCCCTTATCCTTTGCCCAAATTAATTCCATGGGTAGCTCTGAGGGATGAAGTAGTGAAAGCAGCAGACGATCAAGTACGTAAAAAGACGAGGGCTAATAGAAATCCTTGGGTAACAGAAGAAATATTGAATTTAATTGATGAAAGGAGAAAATATAAAAATGCAGTAAATGAAGTAGGCAAAAAGGAATACATACGTCTCAAAAATGAGATCGACAGGAAGTGCAAAATGGCTAAGCAGGGATGGCTAGAGGGCAAATGTAAGGATGTCTCACTAGGGGTAAGACAGATACTGCCTACAGGAAAATTAAAGAGACCTTTGGAGAAAAGAGAACCACTTGTATGAATATTAAGAGCTCAGATGGCAACC
Organism: Schistocerca nitens; assembly: GCF_023898315.1. Classification (NCBI taxonomy): domain Eukaryota; kingdom Metazoa; phylum Arthropoda; class Insecta; order Orthoptera; family Acrididae; genus Schistocerca; species Schistocerca nitens. The sequence continues at coordinate 216,185,350 of NC_064620.1, read as the reverse complement.
CAGTTCTAAGCAAAGAAGGGAAGGCAGAAAGGTGGAAGGAGTATATAGAGGGTATATACAAGGGCAATGTACTTGAGGACAATATTATGGAAATGGAAGAGCATGTAGATGAAGATGAAATGGGAGATACGATACTGCGTGAAGAGTTTGACAGAGCACTGAAAGACCTAAGTCGAAACAAGGACCCGGGAGTAGACAACATTCCATTAGAACTACTGACGGCCTTGGGAGAGCCAGTCCTGACAAAACTCTACCATCTGGTGAGCAAGATGTATGAGACAGGTGAAATACCCTCAGACTTCAAGAAGAATATAATAATTCCAATCCCAAAGAAAGCAGGTGTTGACAGATGTGAAAATTACCGAACTATCAGTTTAATAAGTCACAGCTGCAATATACTAACGCGAATTCTTTACAGACGAATGGAAAAACTGGTAGAAGCGGACCTCGGGGAAGATCAGTTTGGATTCCGTAGAAATGTTGGAACACGTGAGGCAATACTAACCTTACGACTTATCTTAGAAGAAAGATTAAGAAAAGGCAACTATGTTTCTAGCATTTGTAGACTTAGAGAAAGCTTTTGACAATGTTGACTGGAATACTCTCTTTCATATTCTAAAGGTGGCAGGGGTAAAATACAGGGAGCGAAAGGCTATTTACAATTTGTACAGAAACCAGATGGCAGTTATAAGAGTCGAGGGGCATGAAATGGAAGCAGTGGTTGGGAAAGGAGTGAGACAGGGTTGTAGCCTCTCCCCGATGTTATTCAATCTGTATATTGAGCAAGCTGTAAAGGAAACAAAAGAAAAATTCGGAGTAGGTATTAAAATTCATGGAGAAGAAGTAAAAACTTTGAGGTTCGCCAATGACATTGTAATTCTGTCAGAGACAGCAAAGGACTTGGAAGAGCAGTTGAACGGAATGGACAGTGTCTTGAAAGGAGGATATAAGATGAACATCAACAAAAGCAAAACGAGGATAATGGAATGTAGTCAAATTAAATCGGGTGATGCTGAGGGAATTAGATTAGGAAATGGGACACTTAAAGTAGTAAAGGAATTTTGCTATTTAGGGAGTAAAATAACTGATGATGGTCGAAGTAGAGAGGATATAAAATGTAGACTGGCAATGGCAAGGAAATCGTTTCTGAAGAAGAGAAATTTGTTAACATCGAGTATAGATTTAAGTGTCAGGAAGTCGTTTCTGAAAATATTTGTATGGAGTGTAGCCATGTATGGAAGTGAAACATGGACGATAACTAGTTTGGACAAGAAGAGAATAGAATCTTTCGAAATGTGGTGCTACAGAAGAATGCTGAAGATAAGGTGGGTAGATCACGTAACTAATGAGGAGGTATTGAATAGGATTGGGGAGAAGAGAAGTTTGTGGCACAACTTGACTAGAAGAAGGGATCAGTTGGTAGGACATGTTTTGAGGCATCAAGGGATCACAAATTTAGCATTGGAGGGCAGCGTGGAGGGTAAAAATCATAGAGGGAGACCAAGAGATGAATACACTAAGCAGATTCAGAAGGATGTAGGTTGCAGTAGGTACTGGGAGATGAAGAAGCTTGCACAGGATAGAGTAGCATGGAGAGCTGCATCAAACCAGTCTCAGGACTGAAGACCACAACAACAACAACAACAACAACAACAACAACAACAGGGCTACATTGACAGTGACATGTGGGTAAATGCAAAACTGTGTGACCCCGTTCACGTGCAAGGAAGTCACGTTTGCAAGTTCTGTCACGTGACTTTTAAACATTAAAGAGCTGCAGGAGATTGGCACAAGTCTGGTTTATACCGTGCTTAATATTTTTATTTTTAAGCCAGGGGAAAATATCCACTTTTCTGGTGTTTATACTTGGAGTTTTCTCTGAACAGTTGAATTATAACTGGCCACAGCCGACTTCGAAGCAAGGTATGACAAGAATTGTGAATCACGTCATGAAACTGACAGCCTTCATTTCCGAATGGTAGTCGCTGCTGTTTTTCTTATGCATAAATACAAGGTTACTCTCAGAAACAAAACCAGACGAAGAGTCAGAATAATTATCTGAGAACCTATTCCTATGAAAACTTTATAATTGCCAGTACCATCACTCATTTTCCAGCAGATTTTCCTGGAATGATCCTAACTGACCCATGTTTCATCAAGGTAATACACTGTTTAACTACCACCTCCTGTTGTATATTGAGTCTTTATATGGGATGTAGTTCATGCTGCACCTATGTCACTTCTTTGAACTAAAAACTCTCCTCTTAACCTATCAGGAACCAACGTCTTTTAAAATTCTTTACATTGATGAAGCGTTTACCACTGAAGCTAATTTTCTCCTGCATAACCGTAAAATGTTTTTGTGATATTGGGCATTCATCATCCACATGGAGCACTTTAAAACAACATCATTAAAACCATCCATTTGTGTTGCAGATTCCCTGCGATTTCGATGCTTTCCAGGCAAAACGAGACCAACTTTTTCTACAGTTCCTACAGTTCTGACACTTTCATTTACAATTCTCTTTACAGTTCTCTTGCCTACACCACATGGTTCTGGAGTCCGTTCTCGTGTCTTCAAATGTCAACAGGACACCAGCTTTCAAATTCACGTTTGAAAAAGTCATAAATGCGGTAAATAATCCCCCTTGCCTACTTGTGAAGAATTTCACATTTATTGCTGTCACCTGGCTCTTCTCTTAAATTGCACATAAACATTTACAGATACTCATTCACACCTATACTGCCCCCCCCCCCCCCCACCCACACACACACAATTTAAAAAAACTATTTTAAAACAACCCTATTAAAAAAAAAACTGACAGTTGAATGAATAGTTCGGCTGTCACAAAGTACAGCAACAGAGCAACATGTAGGAGCGAGGTTCTCGCTGTTTAGATGCAACTCGCTGCTACCCGCTCGGAAAGAGAATGAGTATAATTGGCTGCCAGTGGCTAGTGGAGGGGAATGTGCAGAATGGCTGAACATTGGGCCACCTTCGAACACGATGCAGACTCTAGTAGAGTGCAAATTTTTTTTGGAGATGATGAATTTAGCGAAGTATGTCCTGGAAAAAGGATTTTCTATCAGTTAGTGTTCCAGGCACAAAAACATACACAAAGAAAAGATCGTTTTGCAATTTACGGGGAATGTACGTATGCTACAAGGATAGAAACGACCCAGAAACGGGGTTCTCAAAATTTTGTGAACTTAGATCAAAATGATGAGTAACAGTTAAACCAACTGGAAAGCATGCAGTCAGTTGGAATGCATGCAGTACGTGTTTGCATACTTCACCAGAGTGTTAAGCTTATGCTTAGTGAAGCAGGAATAAGTGCAAATTATAAAGAGCTTCTTAGCAAAGCGGTCTGCAGTCTGGAATCTAAATAATGCATGCAACATCACCGTGAAAAACGTCTTGGACCAAAGACTGTAGCATCTGCAGTTGCCAGCTGTTGTACAGAGTATGATTCACAGGAAATTATCATGTACAAGCAATGGACCCATACTGATCAGGACACTATGGACACAAAGCAAATGGTAGTGGGTGAATTTATTAAAGAAGTAGCAACAAAAATTTGAAATTTGTCACGCCTTCATTACATTGCTAAACATTAAAGCTTGCATCTTAAAGCCCTTAAATGTGATCTGCAGGAAGATGAGCTCATGATCCTTGTAGTGGACTGTTAAGGCAGCCAGTCCACAGTGAAGTAGCCGAAAGGGCACGCGTCAACTCACGCCGTCTGGCGCGAAGTCTGGAACAGGATTCGTAATGAATGTGATAAAGAAAAGAACATAGCTACTAGAACACTTAACTTTTATATTGTCCTTTGGTATACAGCATTCTGGATGATACAAGTGAGACTCTATCTTGAGGTACATGCAACGTTACAAATGGTTAATGGCGCCTTGCTAGGTCGTAGCCATTAACTTAGCTGAAGGCTATTCTAACTGTCTCTCGGCAAATGAGAGAAATGCTTCGTCAGTGTAGTCGCTAGCTACGTCGTCGTACAACTGGGGCGAGTGCTAGTCAGTCTCTCGAGACCTGCCTTGTGGTGGCGCTCGGTCTGCGATCCTGACAGTGACGACACGCGGGTCCGACATGTACTAATGGACCGCGGCCGATTTAAAGCTACCACCTAGCGAGTGTGGTGTCTAGCGGTGACACCACAATCCTAATAGATTTTAGCAAAAATTATTCATTTGTCATTTAGGATGCAGTGCAAGGTTTCTACTGGGAACCCCCCCCTCCCCCCCCACACACACACACAGACAGAGAGAGAGAGAGAGAGAGAGAGAGAGAGAGAGAGAGGAGGAAGGGGGGGGGGGGGAGTCTTCACCCGTTCTTTCAACTGTCTCGTGTCATGGGGCCAGCTCTATTTGCTACTATAGTCACACCAACATTATGGCATGTGACATACAACTGTCTGTGCATGACTGGGAGACCTCTAGCACCATTCTCCCACTTTCATTCATTTCCACTGAGTTGTTAGTATGTTATGTTACTTTATCTAGCTTGTCCTTAAGTGTACGTAGCAGTGTGCAGCGGAAATTTATGAATTTTTCTGAAGGTTTAGGTTGTGGCTAATTCTCCCTACTTAGGGGGGACTGAGGCCAATGCCACTGCAGCAGCATCCCATGTTGTTTGTTCTGTTTTACGACCACGTTTTTTAGGCATCTTGATGCCCTAATATCTAAAACAGTATCAAGTGGCTGGAGCAGGCTATTTTCAATCAGATTCTTGTATTAGGCCGAACAGAAGAAATGAAACTTCATGGCATATTAAAACTGTGCCCCAGACTGAGACTTGAACTTGAGACCTTTGTGTTTTACAGGCAAGTGCCCTACCGACTGAACTACCCAAGCACAACTCACAAACCATCCTCACAGCTTTAATTCTGCTAGTATCTTGTCTCCTACCTTCCAGACTTCACAAAAGCTCTCTTGTGAAACTTGCAAGACTAGAAGACTGGAAGGAAGGATGCTGAGGGGACATGGCTTAGCCACAGCCTGGGAAATGTTTCCAGAATGAAATTTTCACTCTGCTGCAGAGTGCAGGCTGGTATAAAATTTCCTAGCAGATTAAAACTTTGTGCCAGACTGTACTCGAACTTAGGACCTTTGCCTTTCAAGGGCAAGTGCTCTATCGACTGAGCTATCCAAGCAAGACTCACGACTTGTCCTCACAGCTTTACTTCCGGCAGTACCTCGTCTCCTACCTTCCTATTTAATGAAGTACTGATGGAAGTAAAGCTGTGTGGATGGATAGTGAGTTACGTCTGGGTAGCTCAGTTGGTAGAGCACTTTCCTGCGAAAGGCAAAGGCCCTGAGTTTGAGTCTTGGTCTGGCACACAGATTTAATCTGCTAGGAAGTTTCATATCAGCGCACCCTCCGCTGCAGACTGAAAATTTCATTCTGAGAACAGAGGTAGTTTTACATAACATAAATAAATTAATTAATTCAAAATGGTTAGAAAGGGCTAAAATGATGGATGATAGCTTAAGGGTTTAGCAGTCAGTCTGATCTGTGGTATTTCGTGTGATATATGAAAGTAACTAACTCGTATTGGGGTCAACATTTTCGCCACTTTTCCTGAGTAGTGTGGCCAGTTTTCTCGACTGAACACCATGCATAATAATAATAATAATAATAATAATAATAATAATGACAGCAATTAATAATAATAATAATAATAATAATAATAATAGTTTTTAAAGATCCCAATACCACAATAGATAAATGCAGACTTTGCAAACAACAAATATAAACAGTAGATCACATCACAAGCGGATGTACAATACTAACAAATACAGAATACCCCAGAAGACATGACAATGTAGCAAAAATAAGACATCAACAACTTGCCATACAACATAAACTAATAAAACAACACGTTCCCACATACAAGTATGCATCACAAAATGTACTGGATAATGATGAATACAAATTATACTGGAACAGAACCATTATAACAGATAAAACAACACCACATAACAAAGCTGACATCATACTCACCAATAAAAAGAAGAAATTAACAAAACCAATCGAAATATCCATACCCAATACAACAAATATACAGAAGAAAACAGGAGAAAAAATTGAAAAACACATCCAACTGGCTGAGGAAGTCAAGGACATGTGGCATCAGGATAAAGTTGACATATACCAATTATACTATCAACTACAGGAGTCATACCACACAAAATCCACCAGTACATCAACACAATACAGCTACATCAAAACGTATATATACAACTACAGAAATCCGTAATTATTGATACATGTTCAATTACCCGAAAGTTCCTAAATGCAATGTAACATATACCGTACAGTTAAAAGGAAGTCACACTTGATCAATGTCCGCATCACTTTCCATTTTTAACCAGACATAACGTCTGAGAAAGGAAAGAAGAAATAATAATAATAATACATCAATATAATAATAATAATAATAATAATAATATCTCACAACAAGAAGCGATAGAGCAATTAGATGAAAAGAAGCAGAAATTACAAGCATTGGCCAAACGACTTAGAACATACAAAAAGTGAAAAATAGAAGGAAACAAAACTGAACATTCAACACAAACCAAAAGAAATTTTATCAGACAATAGATAACACACACATTAAAATAGACAACCCACCAAACATAACAGACATGGAACACTTCTGGAGCAACATATGGTCAAACCCGGTACAACATAACAGGCATGCACGGAGGGTACAAGCAGAAACAGACACATACAAGATGATACCACAAATGCCCAAAGTGATAATTTTGCAACATGAAGTCACCCGAGCAAATAATTCTATGCACAATTGGAAAGCCCCTGGAAAAGATAAAATAGCAAATTTCTGGCTAAAGAAGTTCACCTCAACACATTCACATCTAACTAAATTATTTAACAATATGAATATAATAGAAGGAAACATTCCACGTGGGAAAAATATATCTCAAAACAAAGATGATGTGACTTACCAAACGAAAGCGCAGGCAGGTCGATAGATACACAAACAAACACAAACACACACACAAAATTCAAGCTTTTGCAACCAACGGTTGCTTCGTCAGGAAAGAGGGAATGAGAGGCAAAGACGAAAGGATGTGGGTTTTAAGGGAGAGGGTAAGAAGTCATTCCAATCCCGGGAGCGGAAAGACTTACCTTAGGGGGAAAAAGAGGACCGGTATACACTCGCACACACACACATATCCATCCACACATTTACAGACACCAGCAAACATATTCAATATGCCTGCTTGTGTCTGTTTATGTGTGGATGGATATGTGTGTGTGTGCGAGTGTATACCCATCCTTTTTTCCCCCTAAGGTAAGTCTTTCCACTCCAGGATTGGAATGACTCCTTACCCTCTCCCTTAAAACCCACATCCTTTCGTCTTTCCCTCTCCTTCCCTCTTTCCTGACGAAGCAACCGTTGGTTGCGAAAGCTTGAATTTTGTGTGTATGTTTGTGTTTGTTTGTGTGTCTATCAACCTGCCAGCACTTTCGTTTGGTAAGTCACATCATCTTTGTTTTTAGATATAAATTATTTAACAGTTACATTGCAGACCCATACACATTCCTTGATACACTTACACATGGAATAACTTATATGAAACCTAAAGATCAAGCAGACACAGCAAACCCAGCTAAATATCGCCCCATAACATGCCTACCAACAATATACAAAATATTAACTTCAGTCATTACACAGAAATTAATGACACATACAACACAGAACAAAATTATAAATGAAGAACAAAAAGTCTGTTGCAAAGGAGAACGCGGATGTAATGAGCAACTGATAATAGATGCAGAGGTGACATATCAAGCTAAAACTAAACAAAGGTCACTACACTACGCATACATTGATTACCAAAAAGCTTTTGATACTGTATCCCACTCATGGTTACTACAAATATTGAAAATATACAAAGTAGATCCTAAACTGATACAGTTCCTAAACATAGTAATGAAAAACTGGAAAACCACACTTAATATCCAAACAAATTCAAATAATATCACATCACAGCCAATACAGATTAAGCGTGGAATATACCAAGGAGATTCATTAAGTCCTTTCTGGTTCTGCCTTGCTCTGAACCCACTATCCAACATGCTAAATAATATAAAGTATAGTCAAGGAAAAACACATTAAACAAGAAGATTACATATTGGATAACCACATCGACTGCATAGAAGCGATGGAAAAAACAGATGCCTATAAATATCTAGGATACAGACAAAAAATAGGAATAGATAATACAAATATTAAAGAAGAACTAAAAGAAAAATATAGACAAAGACTAACAAAAATACTGAAAACAGGATTAACAGCAAGAAACAAGACAAAAGCTATAAATACTTATGCTATACCAATATTGACCTACTCATTTGGAGTAGTGAAATGGAGTAACACAGACCTAGAAGCACTCAATACACTTACACAATCACAATGCCACAAATATAGAATACATCACATACATTCAGCAACAGAAAGATTCACATTAAGCAGAAAGGAAGTAGGAAGGGGATTTATCGACATAAAAAACCTACATTATGGACAGGTAGACAATTTAAGAAAATTCTCTCTAGAACGAGCAGAAACTAGCAAAATACACAAAGCAATCACTCATATAAATACATCGGCTACACCACTGCAATTCCATAACCACTTCTACAACCCTTTAGATCACATAACATCAACAGATACGAAGAAAGTAAATTGGAAAAAGAAAACACTACATGGCAAGCACCCGTATCATCTAACACAGCCACACATTGATCAAGACCCATCCAACACATGGCTAAGAAAAGGCAATATATACAGTGAGACGGAAGGATTCATGATTGCAATACAGGATCAAACAATAAACACCAGATATTACAGCAAGCATATTATTAAAGATACCAATACCACAACAGATAAATGCAGACTTCGCAACCAACAAATAGAAACAGTAGATCACATCACAAGCGGATGTACAATACTAGCATATACAGAATACCCCAGAAGACATGAGAATGTAGCAAAATTAATACATCAACAGCTTGCCATACAACTAATAAAACAACACGTTCCCAAATACAAGTATGCACCACAAAATGTACTGGAGAATGATGAATACAAATTATACTGGAACAGAACCATTATAACAGATAAAACAACACCACATAACAAAGCTGACATCATACTCACCAATAAAAAGAAGAAATTAACAAAACCAATCGAAATATCCATACCCAATACAACAAATATACAGAAGAAAACAGGAGAAAAATTGAAAAATACATCCTACTGGCTGAGGAAGTCAAAGACATGTGGCATCAGGATAAAGTTGACATTATACCAATTATACTATCAACTACAGGAGTCATACCACACAATATCCACCAGTACATCAACGCAATACAGCTACATCCAAACGTATATATACAACTACAGAAATCTGTAATTATTGATACATGTTCAATTACCCGAAAGTTCCTAAATGCAATGTAACATACACCGTACAGTTAAAATCACGCTTGATCAAGGTCCGCGTAACTTACCATTTCTAACCAGACATAACGTCTGAGACAGGAAAGAAGAATACCGTATTTACTCGAATCTAAGCCGCACTTTTTTTCCGGTTTTTGTAATCCAAAAAACCGCCTGCGGCTTAGAATCGAGTGGAAAGCAAGCGGAAGTTCTGAAAAATGTTGGTAGGTGCCGCCACAACTAACTTCTGCCGTCAAATGTATGTAGCGCTACACAAGCATGCTTTGTGGGCATAAAGATAAATACTGACGCCAAAAACTCTGCATCAGTAAATAAATTTTAAAAAAAAAAGGTAGAAGACGAGCTTTTTCTTTTCTCCGCCCCGAGTTTCGACCACTGCATTTTCATACATTATCCAACGAAGTAAATACAAATTCCGTATTGTTCATCTTCGAATGTAGCAGAATTTCAATGTACTACGAAAATCCGACTGGCAAGACTGTTAGGGATGTTTGTCAATATGGCCAACTCTACGTTCCGAGTTTTTTCATACCTGTGAGAAGAGATGGTTGCTAATAGGAACCTGATGAAATGTGAATCACATGCAGTATTATCTTCACGATAAGAATAATACGAATATAAACATTTTGTCATGTATTCTTTCGTGTTTGCTGCTATCTCATTTAAATCCTGTCTGCCTAATAAACTACGAAACTAGAGTGAGACAACATCAAATGCGGAAGAATATACGTATCGTGTCATGTTTATATTCGTATTATTCTTATACCTAATAGTGATGGTCAGAAATGAAGCACGGCAACCGACTAGATTTTAAATGTAAGATGACTAGTTTCTGTGCAGAATTTGATGTACTAAAGATTTTCAAAAGGAGAAAAATTTTCGCTATACTCTCGTTCAGAACATGTTCTATCACACGCAGTCTATTATTTGGTTCTTGTTGATCATTATCAAAGAAAGCAGCAGTGTAAGTAACAACAAATAGCAGTCTCTTGCCATTGTTTCGCTAATGAGACGATTCCTCTTTTTTTTTTTAAGCGGCGGTAGAGCGCACAAAAGCAAGTCATGCCGCGAGCGGTGACAGGCCGTAAACACGCACTATCAAAATGCGTCAAACAATGCATGACACAGTACAGTAATGCATTTTCAGCTTAGAGTGACGTAAACACCTATAACAAAGAAAACAGCACTTACCAGATCAAAGCAAAATAAGCAATCGATTCAAACCAGATGAAGCACGTGAAAAAGGAAGGGTACCCGTATAAATACGGACGGAGCACCTGACGCATAGCAATGGCTACCTGGTAAAGCTTAACTGCTAAGGTTACGACTCGAACCAAACTACTGTAGCTGTATCGTCATTCATTCGACCTAAATTGTGTCTCATATTACAATGGACCAACTTTGTTTCGATTTGGAGGTGCGGCCTAAAACTTTTCTCTCCCCTTGAATTTCGAGTCTCAAATTTCAGGTGCGGCTTAGATTCGGGAATTTTTTTTTCCCTTTATTTCGAGTCTCATTTTTCAGGTGCGGCTTAGATTCGAGTAAATACGGTAACAATAATAATAGGAAACTTCCCAACACATAAATGGACTAACCAAAATGGATGGAGGTTGGTCGAATTGTGCAGGATATTCAACCTTAAAATCATGTCAATGTCAAGAAGAAACCATCAAAACATGACATGGACATCACCCAACTCACTCACTAGTAAATTACAAATTGACAATGTAGCAATTTCATATCCAAACCACAGGGAAATCATGAATACCCAAGTAAGAAAGGCTCCAAATGTAGACTCAGACCACTGCCTAACAAGAATCAAACTACAGTTAAAACCTCTGAGGTTCACAAAAAGAAAGCCACTAATCCCAAAATTTGACACTAGCTGGATTCAACCATCTTTCAAAGAAGAATTACAGAAAAAGTCCTCCACAATTGGAAGCAACTCAGAAGCAAACTAATTAAAACTGCACAAACACTGATACCTCTGCAAAAAAGAAAAAAACACTCTTGATGGAACGTAGAATGTGAACAAGCAATCCAATCTCGACAGAAAGCATACAGCAATTGGAACAGCAGAAAGACTGAGAAGAATCACAATACATTCCTGACACTACAGAAAAAGACAGCCCAATTAATCAGAAAGACCAAAAGGAAATTCAAAAAGGAGCAGCTACTTGAAATCGAGAAGGACTTTGAAACAAACAACACGCGAAATTTTTACAAGAGTTTCAAAAACAAAACTCACAGGATATCAGCTGCAAAATCTTTGCTTCAAGAAAGGAAATTGGCAATTTGCATTGAACAATCAGGAAAATTGTGAAGAACTTGCAAGATATTTTGAAAAACTGCTGAACTGTCCAGAACCAACACAAAGATTTCCACCTCAGGTACCTGAATCCACAAATCCAAACTCATTATCACCGAATGTAGAGGAAATCACCAAACAGATCAAATGTCTTAAAAACAATAAAGCTGCAGGTGAAGATGGAATTGTAGCAGAAATTCTCAAATCAGCAGGCTAAAAACTATAAAAGAAATCACTGAAATAATACAAGACATTTGGCAAACAAAAAGAATTCCGGACGACTGGAAAAATGCATTAATTCATACTCTACACAAGAAAGGAGATAGATCAGATGTAAACAACTATAGGGGAATCTCACTGGTATCAGTAGTATACAAAATTCTATCCCAGCGCCTTCTCGATAGAACACAACAACAACTTGAAGCAAAAACTGGAGAATATCAGGCAGGATTCAGACCAGGCCATTCATGCCCAGAGCAAATTCTGAACTTAAATCTAATCTTAATACATCAGAGAATAAGTGGCAAAGATGTAGTTTGCACATTTGTTGACTTTAAAAAAGCCTACGATTCAGTTGATCGTCAATCATTATTCCAAATATTAAAAGAACAGGGTTTAGATCTGAAAACACTTGCAATCATACAACAGACATTGATAGACACAAAATGTAAAGTCAAATTTATGGAGGAAATCTCTGAACCTTTTCTGATCAACACAGGAATAAGACAAGGAGATGAACTTTCTCCACTACTGTTCAACTGCATCCTTGAAAAGGTGATACAAGAATGGCGCAAACTGAAATCAACCATCAAGATTGACCAACCAATTACTATTGGCAGAGGAAAACTAACAGTAGCATTTGCAGGTGATCTAGCCATCTTAACTCACGATGTTTCAACAGCCAAAAAACAGATTGAACTTCTGAAAGAAACTGCGGAAAAAGTCGGCCTGCAAGTATCTTATGAAAAGACAGAATATATGACTTGCAACAACCAAGCACCAAAATTCATGGAGGCAAAATATGGCAAAATTAAATGAGTCCCACAATTTAAATAGCTTGGTGAAACAATTCAGGAAAATGGAATAGAAACAAAAGCAACGAAGTCAGATGCCAAAAGATGGACACTGCTTATGGACTCGGTCAAAATACCTACAGTAAAAAATGTGTCACCAAGTACACAAAACTACGACACTACAATATCGTCATAATACCGGAATGTCTATATAGATCAGAGACACTAACTTTAAACAGGAAAACAGACATAGAAAACATCCAGAAAAAGGAACGGAAGATCATAAGAAAAATATTAGGCCCAAAACTTGTACATGAACAGTATCGGCTCAGAGGCAAACAGGAAATCAAACAATACTCTAATATTCACAGTGACATTACAAAACACAGATAAAGGTTCTATGGACACATCAAAAGAAAGAATCTGGACAGACTTACAAAGCAAATAATTGAATTCTATGAAAACAGGAGTGAATCTAAAACAGACCCAGTGAAATGGATTAGAGAAATTAAAACAGATCTGAAACTAGCAGGAATTACACCAGAGGATACCCAAGACAGGGAAATCTTCAGATCCAAAATTCACAAGTGGCATGTTGACCAAGAGGAGAAACCAAAGATGAAGACTGGAACAATGTGGTCTCAAGAAAGAAAAGAAGCCCACAGCAAAAGAATGAAAGAAGTACGGGCACAAAGAAAAGCAAATGCACGCCACTAAGTACTTTGCTTAGTCCTAATGGGCTCATTCGCAATTATTATTAATATTATTAATAATAATAATAATAATAATATATTGGAAAATATACAAAGTAGATCCTAAATTGATACAGTTCCTAAACATAGTAATGAAAAATTGGAAAACCACACTTAATATCCAAACAAATTCAAATAATATCACATCACAGCCAATACAGATTAAGTGTGGAATATACCAAGGAGACTCATTAAGTCCTTTCTGGTTCTGCCTTGATCTGAACCCACTATCCAACATGCTAAATAATACAAATTACGGATACAATATTACTGGAACATACCAACACAAAATCACACATTTGCTATACATGGATGATCTAAAACTACTGGCAGCAACAAATCAACAACTCAACCAATTACTAAAGATAACAGAAGTATTCAGCAATGATATAAATATGGCTTTTGGAACAGACAAATGTAAGAAAAATAGCATTGTCAAGGGAAAACACACTAAACAGGAAGATTACACATTGGATAACCACAGCGACCGCATAGAAGCGATGGAAAAAACAGATGCCTATAAATATCTAGGATACAGACAAAAAATAGGAATAGATAATACAAATATTAAAGAAGAACTAAAAGAAAAATATAGACAAAGACTAACAAAAATACTGAAAACAGAATTGACGTCAAGAAACAAGACAAAAGCTATAAATACTTATGCTATACCAATATTGACCTACTCATTTGGAGTAGTGAAATTGAGTAACACAGACCTAGAAGCACTCAATACACTTACACAATCACAATGCCACAAATATAGAATACATCACATACATTCAGCAACAGAAAGATACACATTAAGCAGAAAGTAAGGAGGAAGGGGATTTATCGATATAAAAAACCTACATTATGGACAGGTAGACAATTTAAGAAAATTCTTTCTAGAACGAGCAGAAACTAGCAAAATACACAAAGCAATCACTCATATAAATACATCGGCTACACCACTGCAATTTCATAACCACTTCTACAACCCTTTAGATCACATAACATCAACAGATACGAAGAAAGTAAATTGGAAAAAGAAAACACTACATGGCAAGCACCCGTATCATCTAACACAGCCACACATCGATCAAGACGCATCCAAAACATGGCTAAGAAAAGACAATACATACAGTGAGACGGAAGGATTCATGATTGCAATACAGGATCAAACAATGAACACCAGATATTACAGCAAGCATATTATTAAAGATCCCAATACCACAACAGATAAATGCAGACTTTGCAAACAACAAATAGAAACAGTAGCTCACATCACAAGCGGATGTACAATACTAACAAATACAGAATACCCCAGAAGATATGACAATGTAGCAAAAATAATACATCAACAGCTTGCCTTACAACATAAACTTATAAAACAACACGTTCCCAAATACAAGTATGCACCACAAAATGTACTGGAGAATGATGAATACAAATTATACTGGAACAGAACCATTATAACAGATAAAACAACACCACATAACAAAGCTGACATCATACTCACTAATAAAAAGAAGAAATTAACACAACTAATCGAAATATCCATACCCAATACAACAAATATACAAAAGAAAACAGGAGGAAAAATTGTAAAATACATCCAACTGGCTGAGGAAGTCAAGGACATGTGGCATCAGGATAAAGTTGACATTATACCAATTATACTATCAACTACAGGAGTCATACCACACAATATCCACCAGTACATCAACGCAATACAGCTACATCCAAACTTATATATACAACTACAGAAATCCGTAATTATTGATACATGTTCAATTACCCGTAAGTTCCTAAATGCAATATTACATATACCGTACAGTTAAAAGGAAGTCAAGCTTGATCAAGGTCCGCGTCACTTTCCATTTTTGACCAGACATAACGTCTGAGAAAAGAAAGAAATAATAATGGAACAAGATTTCTCAGTCCAACTCACTGATAATGATGATGATGTATATAAACTATTTTGACCACTTCTTGACATGCAGCAACACTGTTCAGAGCAAAAAATGTAACGGTCTCTTTTCCTGTACTCTCCCAACTTTCCCTAATTCTCTGTAGGTACATGTCTGTAATCTTGCTACACTCTGAAATCCCTGAGCCACAGTACCATAGCACAGTGGTGAAGAAGAGGAAATAAAATGGGAAAGCCCACAAAAAAAAAAAAAAAATAATTTATTAAATAACTTTACTCTTTTTAGGTGATAGTTAAAACTTCATGACTACTACATCTACTGATAATAGATGGAGTTTGTATTAGTAGTTTGTATCAGTTAGCTTTTCAATATCATTTGCGTGTTTGTTGACGGCCTGTGCCTCAACAACACAGTGAGTGGGTTACCTTTACATTATCACTTACTGGTTCTCCACTCAGGACATTCCAGCATCACTTCAAAACCATATGAGTAATTTACACTGAAACACTTGGTAATTATCTTTCACTGCTTCATTATAGGATCATGGAAGTAAACAACCGCTACCAAGTTTCATAATTCAGTTTTAAAGCTACCTGTAACAAAACAGGTTTTTGATAAAATTTACTCTGAGACATTGGTACAAACCCCAGTGAGACAGTCCTTCCCTGCCAAAAAATTCATCACTGGTGACGTATCTCTAGACACTTGTGGTTCAGGAGGCTGTGGGCTTGCTGGTGCTTCCATTTCGTCGATTGACATATCCATTGGATGTATTTCAACACGAACTCTTGTTTCTCCATCCTGTAAAACAACAACAATAACAAAGACACAATGAAAATCTGTTATGTAATGTGTGCTACACACAGGACATGACAGGTTATATGTGGGGTTACTGAATAACTCGAGAAAACCATGGCCGTGACATTTTGCAATCTTCCACCTTTCGTATCACGGAAGATAGCAGCAGTCTTACACAATAACTAAATAGGATATTGGTGAAGTAGCATAATGTCACTACATTTGCAATGTGTCTTTCGAATCGTACTCTCAAGCAAAGTTTGAGAGGAGAATGTTGATGATAAGCACCGAGATTGAGAGACTCGCATACCACCGCTGGTCAAAATTTTAATGGTTTTCTCCTTGCTTCACTACACCCCCCCCCCCCCCCCCCCAGTATCGCCCATTTCCCCACTTCCAAACAAAGCTACATTTGAAAAAACTTTGTTTAAGATAGACCTATTATCACAATTTATTCCTGTTGCAGACTCAGTATTTCGGTAAAGTCTTGGTACTCATTCAGCACAGAATAAGTATAATACTGAGTTACATTTGAATATTCACAAAATGAAGTGTCTGAGTGAATGCGAGTAAAGGCAATAACTTTTGATGACCTGGCAATGAAAAAAATCAATATTCATCTGATAAAATAGTAACAAATGTGAGAAGTTCCCAGTAGAGACACAAACTCTTATGTGTTAAGCTACATTTTTATATGTTCTATGAAGTGTACGTAGATTGGACCATACGCATATTTCAATCAATAGACCAATAGTGGAAAGATATTCACGGAAGTGAAACTTGTCGGAAAAAAATGAAAGTACAGTATAAATACTGTACACAAGAATTAATATGTTTATATTTAATGTTAATTCTACGGATCCTAAGTGAAGTGGTCCTGAAGGATGTACATATAATCTCCCTTCCATAAATGAAAAATGAACAATAAATATTTTTCCTAGTGCCCCAAAAAAAGTCAACTGACTTTGTAGTTGCCAAAATATATTTTAAAAAACATCAAAAAGTAGAAAACAATCAATGGAAAAACCACAAAGGAATAACAACAGTATTATGAAATGGACAGATTGCTACTCACCATACAGAAGAGATGTTGAGTCGCACACACACATAATAAAAACTATGCTAAAAATCTGAGTCTTCAGCCAAAAGGCCTTCTTCTACAGTAGAAAAACACATACATTTATGCAAGCACAACTCACACATACATAACACATGACCACTGTCCCTGAACACTGAGGCCAGACTGTGAGCAACTGTGGGCGGTGCGGCTAAGGAAGAGGTTGGGGTTGGGGTTGGGAGGAGGAGGGATGGCACAGAACGGGTGGGGGAGGGTGTAGTGCTGCTTGAGGCAGTATGCAGGGATAAGGTGGGGACAGGGTAGGGCTGCTAGGTGCAGTGAGGAGGTTTTGAGGTTGGGGACGGAGAAGGAAGTGGAAAAGGAGGGAAGCAGAGGAGGACAGAAACACTATTGGTTGCGTTGGTGGAACACAAGGCTGTGTAATGCTGGAGTGGGAACAGAGAGGTGGGTGAAGGACAGGGGCTAGTCTCCCTGCCCCACCCTCCTCCTCACCACCATTACACGCAGATTGAGTCTCCCGTCAGGCACAGTTGCTCACAGACCAGCCTCAGTGGCCAGAGACAGTGGTCATGTGTGTGTGTTTTGTGCTTGAATGAACATGTGCATGTGTTTTCTACTGTAGAAGGAGGTCTTCAGCCAAAAACTCACATGTATAGTACTATTTTGGTTGAGCCTGTCTGTGACTCAACATCTCCTTTGTGTGGTGATTAGCACTCTATCCTTTTCATAATACAGTCAAAAAATGAAAATGCTTCTCCAGAATACAAACAGTGTACTGCTCCTAAATAATTCAAACATATCTAAAACAAATAAATAACACAAGATAAATTTATCACCACAATTTTACCAATGTAATACCAAACAAAAGAACAAGGATATTACAGCACATTTATTGCACAGTGAAATCAAATTATCCAAATAAATGGCAGACAGCAGATGCAAAATTTCTAGAATCAGTGCAACACCAAACAGCAAAAAATGTAAATAGAAACACAGTCATTACAAAGAAAGCATAGATGGAGTCCAATGTGAGCAACTAAATCAACAGAATGCTCCTAACCAGATGGTAGAACTTTATGCATAGTAAATGTTGACTAACCTACAAATAGATATTACTGAAAATTAGTTTAACTAGAGAAAAGTACGAATCATAAATAAATGTACAGAAGAAATGTGTGAGTTATCACTCACCTAACATGGAATGGTAAACAATGAGAATCAGCCAGCTCTTAGGTCACAATAAGCAAAATAGCAATATTGGCATAAATGTACTGAACAAAATTAATAACTGGGTACATTAACATCATTCCTGAATCTGAACAATATCAAATTAATTAGTGTTGAGCTCTACACAATGAGGCTGCTAAACAAAAGACAAGCTTGAAAATCACAGTGCAGCAGATCTAACTCGGACCCAATGCAGACATTTATTATAAAAAACATAATACATAATTATAAGTTGTTCTGAGTCACAACTATTACATCACATAAAGTTTGACAATTTTAGACTTATGGATAATGGATTTTATTGAATTAACTAACACAGTGTCTGCAACAACTGAAAGATAGCCACATAAATCCATTTTTAGAATACATTATATGTAACATGTGAGGCCTAGTCAACAAACTGTGTGTGTGTGTGTGTGTGTGTGTGTGTGTGTGTGTGTGTGTGTGTGTGTGTGTGTGTGTGTGTGTGTGTGTGTGTCTCTGTACAAAAAAGAGTGGAAGTGGGGCTAACTATAGTATCTGCAAGAACAGGGAGAGGGAAGTTGGGGTGGCAAAAAGAGATACATCAGCCTCCTCTCCCCTCCCTGGAAACTGGAGTACAGAGGCTTTATTCATGACAAAATTTTCATACACTCACAGAAGTTATTCCCTGTTATTCTGCTAAATCTATCACTTAGCCAATCATATCATTACACTGGCTTAGTTCTTGTGGCACGTCTCGCATTCCGCCCTCCCCCCTCCGCAACCCCCACCCCCTGGATAAATTTCTGTAGACACTCGTAAGTTGATATGTAATACCGATATGTCCCAGGTCCTCCACACAAAAATTGTAGGTTACTTGTGTATAAGCACATTTTATTTTTGAAAAGCAAAACATTTTTTAACCATCATAACAATCATTGAAAGTAAAAACAATTAACAAGAACACCAACCTGTCCTTCTCTGTCAAAGGAGAAAACTGCATAAAGTTGCTGCAGCTTTTCATCCTGTTAAAACAACGAAAATAATCACTAAAATAATAAAATAAATAAACAAAAACTCAAAAAAATTGATGTAAGAAAGTGTCAAAATAAAATTAAAAACTTAATATAATGTAAATAAAATGGATGTTAACAATAATTGTGTTAACTTTATTATACTCTATCAAAAATTAGAGAGAGTTAGTTTGTGAAGTTAAAAAAATGATGTTAACACAGCTGATGACAGAAGTACTTCAGCTATAATTCCAACAAGTCATGAAAACAAGAAAGTTTCTGCACATTGTAAAATATGTCAGATATGTATCCAATTTCAGGACTTAATGAACATCCTAATGTAAGGATTGGGGTTACAATAGGTCTTTTTGATAGGGGACTGTTTGCAAACTATATTTTGAGTGTTACTTCTAATGTGATGGGGTAATAAATAGTGGGCACTCTTCTTCCAGAATTGAGGGCGTTGTCTTGAAACACTGATCCATTGTATCTGGTGTATGGTTATGGGCACCTGCTTGGCACCATCCTATGCCAACCTATTCATGGGTCATCTAGAGGAAAACTTCCTAAACACCCAGAATCCTAAACGCGTCACCTGCTTCAGATTCACTGCTGACATCTTTGCGATCTGGATCCGGGGTGAGGACACCCTGTCCACATTCCTCCAGAATCTCAACTACTTCTCTCCCCATTTGCTTCGGCTGGTCCTACTCAACCCAACAAGCCCACCAACTATTTTTGACGAAGACCTTACTGGCCGAAAGTTTATTTCTGACAGTCTTTTTGTTGTGCCTAACTGTGACTCAAGTAAGCAAATTACTTGAAAAGTTGTGGCCTGTAGTGCTATAATTATGGTGAGTGAGCGATTTAATGTGATCATGCATTCCTCTAATGAAAATATGGCACACACATATTAACAAACAAACAATCTAGTGTTTCATTAAGTGGGATTCTAGGTCAAACTTACTATAACTTTCTGGTGTCTGAATTTTATGCTCTCAGCTTCATGCATCATCAGGTCTTTAGGTTTGATGGGAGAACCTTCAACTGGGAGACAATTGATGACGTTTTCTCCAGAACGCTGTGGTCTGTAAGAAAGCAAAAGTGCATTTAGTAACTATATAACACAAATAATAAGCCTGTGTTTTTAAAATGTCTATGGCCAGTTGCTAATAATTTTTGTTTCCCTCATCCTCACAGCAGGTTGCTCCCCTTACACTGCAGTCTAAAAATAACCTGCCTTTCCTCTCTAACCCTTCCAAAACTCTCTCTTTTTCCTCTCTGAAAGCTAGGATATTCTTTTTTTATATGTGTGTGTATTGGCAACACAAAAATTTTGCCTCCTGATGGGAAGTACTGGGCTTGCAATCTGCCTCTGTAATTTTACAGTTCTCTGAAGTGGATTTTCCTTTTGATTTAATTCAGTCACTAATCAATAAGGCAATGTTTTGCAAGTTTGAAATGATTCAGATAACCTTGATTTTCAAGTCTCACTTAAAAGTTACATTACACATAGAAGCAAACATGCAACCACACTACAACTAAAATTACTAGTTAAACTGTACAAGCTACTTAGCAACTGAAAAAAGGAAGAAGAAAAAGTTTTTCTTATGTAAACAACATTCAGACTGAAGTCTCACATTATTTTCATTTGTATTTGTTGTTTTTATTTGTGAGCTTCACTTAGAGATAAGGATACAATAAAAATTAAATTGTTAATAATCATATAATTCTTGCATTTTGACACTGTATGTTTATTACTCACAAGTTTGTCTTCATCATTTAACCTAATGCTGATGTGTGAAATAATATTTGGCACCTATTTTCCATATGTCCACGTCTTTGTTCTTCGATATGATGCTATAGAAATGGCTTACAACTAATTACTTTTCCTGTAACTGCTCCATAAATAATTCACGCATTTTCTCCAGTGAAGTCAAATATAGCGAAACACTTGTACCGCCCATCTCAATGTAGCTGCTGTCAGTTAATATTTTGTAGCCAACTGACCAGTATAATCATTTCATATTTCATTTTCTTACAAAATTTTACATTCTTAGAAGATGTTTCAGACAATTCCAAATTTGTACAATTGACTGAAGGGTACCACAAAAAAGAAAATTTTTCTTTTTCTTGCCTTGATAAAAAGGCGAGGTTGTCTATCAATGCTTCATCACTGTAGTTTCATATAGTGGTGCATTTGACATTCTTACTGATGATGTCATCTCCCTTCTCAAATGGGCCACTGTCCCCCCTCCCCCCCCCCCCCCCCAAGATTATACCATTACTCTTCAATATTTCAGCCTTCTGCACAGATGTGAAAAAATTATTTGTTGTCACATTCCTCCCACCTCTAAAGAATGATGCCATAAGCTTCATAACAATGTATCTGGAAAGGATTTGATTCCCTTGTCAATGTTCATCATTTCTCAGATATGATCCATGGTTTACTGACCATGTACTGTGTAAATCTGCATCTGGCTTCAGTGAGAAAGTGCCATTCACCAGCTGTGATACGAGAGATATGAGAGAAGGAAAGTTGCTACTCACAATATAGCGGAGATGCTGAGCCGCGATAGGCACAATAAAAATTATTGTGCCTATCGCAGCTCAGCAATTTTAATTGTTAATCAATCAAAAAATGATTCTAAACAATGCCGAGGATTGTTTGGGATTGTTAAGAAAGTATAAAAAGTTACAGCCATGTTGGCAAAGTGAATCAGTACTTTGTGTGTATTTGGACAGAAAACATGTAACTTATTGAGCATAATTCATTTCATTATTGTAAGTATGATACAACTTATTTCAGATTTGTCAAGATGCTTTTATTTATACTTTGAGACTGTAATAAATATTCACATGAAACACTATATTGGATTAATGATTTAAATAACTTTATAGTTTTTTTTTACAGTATCTGTTTCCCAGGACTTTTTCTGCGACAGATTGCCAGCTACGACGAGTAAATTTACGCATAGTAACGTTTTATGAGTTGGAGGAGCTGGGATGCAGTGTAATTCTGTAAACTAATCTAGTATTTTGTTTCAGAGTTAATTCGCTTGTTGAAATATTATTCCATTTTTTCGAAAACTGAACAACGAAGAAAGTGAATAACACTACAAAGAACTTAATGATACTTATGTGAAAATGCAACTTGGAGAACTAACTGTAAGTACAAAACCTTCTTTGAATTTTTACTTTTGGATTTTTTTTCCCTTCTTCATCTGCATTGTCATTATGGAGGATAACAGGGAGGTTAACAACAATAGGGAAGTTGACGATAATGGGGAGGTTAATGGAAACATGCAAACTAGCATAGATATTACTGATAATAATGTGGTTAATCGAGACAATGAAATCGGAGAGGGTAGTGATCACAGTAGTGTTTGTTCACCCTTTCGTGGAATTGAATTAAATGTATCGGCCTTAGAGAGGTTAGTTCAGTTAATGGAAGAACAAAAGAGATCAATTGATGAACTTTTCTTTTCTGGATTCGATCGATAAAAAATTGGACAACCATGGAACACAAATTCGCGAGACACAGGAGAGTTTAGATAGATGCTGGGGAAAAGTAGACAAGAATACCAAAAATGTGTTGACTATAGAAGGGGAAATTGTTACCTTTAAACAGGAATACCAAAAATTTGAAGAGAGGCTAGATTCCGTGGAAAATTTAGAAAAAGTTGCTACTGTTGAAGTGTTACAATTGAAAAAGCTCAACAAAGATTTCGTAAAGAAATTCACACAAACAGACCAAAATATACAAAATTTCACTAAAATCGCAAATGAGAATTTTGCAGAGTTAAAAGAAGATGTAGGCACTTGCTTAGGCGAAATTTTGAGCTACAAATCTAAATTTCAAGAAATTGAAGATTCTGTTGCTGTGAAATCTTTCTGTAGTTACAGTCCATTGTGGAACAATGTTAACATAAAAACATTTTCAGGGGAGGGCAGTATACATCTAGTTGATTTCATGTACCACATAAAAGACAATTTCAATGATAAAATGAGCGATAATTTGAAAATTAAATTTTTTAAAACATTTTTAGATGGGGAGGTTTTGTCATGAGCGAACCAGTCAATCAAACCCGAAATGTCATTTAATGAGGTAGAACAAGCTTTCATGAACAAATTTTGGTCAGAAACTAAACAAGCCAGAATTAAGTCAGAATTTTTGAATGGGCCAAATTTCAAACTGGGTAGTGGACGCATGAAAATCTTTCGTGAACAACTTTGGTGCATCTTGATAAACCACTGGACGAGATGATCCAGATAGATGCATTAAAACATAGATTGCTGAACAGGGTACAGTGGAGTCTTGTCTACGGACCTGATGATACAATTGAACAATTTCTTGGATATAAAGATAAATTGGACTTAGCATGGGAGAGAGAAATGACAGATGATATGACAGACCTGATGATAGCAGGAATAACAACAACAGATCTTTCAATGATCATTTTAACAGTAGATTCAGAAATGACAACTGAAGAAATGGGGAGAGGAATGGTAGGCAGAGACCAGAGAACAGGAATTTCGAACCAAGAAATAGGCAGTGGGGGCAAAATCAGGGAAAAAATAGTAACAATTTTGAAAATAGAAGAAATGGTCCAGTAAACTAAGACCTGCCTCTTTCGGAGTCTGGCGAAATGGGACAAATAGACATGAGAATTACAATCAGGCACATTGTAGTAATTTCAGAAGGGGAAGGGGCAGAACAAATAGGACATACCAAAATTTTGTACCCAGAATACAACCTGAAGTGAATAGAATGAAGTTTGACAGGGAATTTTGGGAAATTTTTTTTATCTGAAAACAAAGATGAACAAAAAAGTAAAAAATCTGAATTTGAATTAGCAGAAAACAATTTGACAAATTTCTTTAACAGTAGTAATGCAGTGGTAGTAGTTGATAGTGATGAGAACAGATCTGATGAGTATGGTTTAGTGAGAACGTTGAGTGACTGTGAAATGAGTGAAAAAGCTGATACTGGTGCTGTATGTGTGGAAGCTGATGTTCATGTGCTTGGAAATGGAAATGAGAATGACAGAGTAATTCCAGATGAAATTGCAGTAGATAATAGACAGGAAAATGAGGATGTGGTAGAACAGAGTAGTCACAGTGTTGAGGTTGTTGAAGAAGTGTGTGAAGAGAGAAATGAGTTTGGCGTTGAAAATAATTATTAAGTGTGATGATAATGTTTCAGATGTTGTTGTTGTGGTCTTCAGTCCTGAGACTGGTTTGATGCAGCTCTCCATGCTACTCTATCCTGTGCAAGCTTCTTCATCTCCCAGTACCTACTGCAACCTACATCCTTCTGAATCTGCTTAGTGTATTCATCTCTTGGTCTCCCTCTACGATTTTTACCCTCCACACTGCCCTCCAATGCTAAATTTGTGATCCCTTGATGCCTCAAAACATGTCCTACCAACCGATCCCTTCTTCTAGTCAAGTTGTGCCACAAACTTCTCTTCTCCCCAATCCTATTCAATACCTCCTCATTAGTTACGTGATCTACCCACCTTATCTTCAGCATTCTTCTGTAGCACCACATTTCGAAAGCTTCTATTACCTTCTTGTCCAAACTAGTTATCGTCCATGTTTCACTTCCATACATGGCTACACTCCATACAAATATTTTCAGAAACGACTTCCTGACACTTAAATCTATACTCGATGTTAACAAATTTCTCTTCTTCACAAACGATTTCCTTGCCATTGCCAGTCTACATTTTATATCCTCTCTACTTCGACCATCATCAGTTATTTTACTCCCTAAATAGCAAAATTCCTTTACTACTTTAAGTGTCTCATTTCCTAATCTAATTCCCTCAGCATCACCCGATTTAATTTGACTACATTCCATTATCCTTGTTTTGCTTTTGTTGATGTTCATCTTATATCCTCCTTTCAAGACACTGTCCATTCCATTCAACTGCTCTTCCAAGTCCTTTGCTGTCTCTGACAGAGTTACAATGTCATCGGCGAACCTCAAAGTTTTTACTTCTTCTCCATGAATTTTAATACCTACTCCGAATTTTTCTTTTGTTTCCTTTACTGCTTGCTCAATATACAGATTGAATAACATCGGGGAGAGGCTACAACCCTGTCTCACTCCTTTCCCAACCACTGCTTCCCTTTCATGCCCCTCGACTCATAACTGCCATCTGGTTTCTGTACAAATTGTAAATAGACTTTCGCTCCATGTATTTTACCCCTGCCACCTTTAGAATTTGAAATAGAGTATTCCAGTTAACATTGTCAAAAGCTTTCTCTAAGTCTACAAATGCTAGAAACGTAGGTTTGCCTTTTCTTAATCTTTCTTCTCAGATAAGTCATAAGGTTAGTATTGCCTCACGTGTTCCATCATTTCTACGGAATCCAAACTGATCTTCCCCGAGGTCCGCTTCTACCAGTTTTTCCATTCGTCTGTAAAGAATTCGCGTTAGTATTTTGCAGCTGTGACTTATTAAACTGATAGTTAGGTAATTTTCACATTTGCCAACACCTGCTTTCTTTGGGATTGGAATTATTATATTCTTCTTGAAGTCTGAGGGTATTTTGCCTGTCTCATACATCTTGTTCACCAGATGGTAGAGTTTTGTCATGACTGGCTCTCCCACGGCCATCAGTAGTTCTAATGGAATGTTGTCTATTCCCGGGGCCTTGTTTCGACTCAGGTCTTTCAGTGCTCTGTCAAACTCTTCACGCAGTATCATATCTCCCATTTCGTCTTCATCTACATCCTCTTCCATTTCCATAATATTGTCCTCAAGTACATCGCCCTTGTATAAACCCTCTATATACTCCTTCCACCTTTCTGCCTTCCCTTTTTTGCTTAGAACTGGGTTGCCATCTGAGCTCTTGATATTCATACAAGTGGTTCTCTTCTCTCCAAAGGTCTCTTTAATTTTCCTGTAGGCAGTATCTATCTTACCCCTAGTGAGACAAGCCTCTACATCCTTACATTTGTCCTCTAGCCATCCCTGCTTAGCCATTTTGCACTTCCTGTCGATCTCATTTTTGAGACGTTTGTATTCCTTTTTGCCTGCTTCATTTACTGCGTTTTTATATTTTCTCCTTTCATCAATTAAATTCAATATTTCTTCTGTTACCCAAGGATTTCTATTAGCCCTCGTCTTTTTACCTACTTGATTGTCTGCTGCCTTCACTACTTCATCCCTCAGAGCTACCCATTCTTCTTCTACTGTATTTCTTTCCCCCATTCCTGTCAATTGTTCCCTTATGCTCTCCCTGAAACTCTCTACAACCTCTGGTTCTTTCAGTTTATCCAGGTCCCATCTCCTTAAATTCCCACCTTTTTGCAGTTTCTTCAGTTTCAATCTGCAGTTCATAACCAATAGATTGTGGTCAGAATCCACATCTGCCCCTGGAAATGTCTTACAATTTAAAACCTGGTTCCTAAAACTCTGTCTTACCATTATATAATCTATCTGATACCTTTTAGTATCTCCAGGATTCTTCCAGGTATACAACCTTCTTTTATGATTCTTGAACCAAGTGTCAGCTATGATTAAGTTATGCTCTGTGCAAAATTCTACAAGGCGGCTTCCTCTTTCATTTCTTCCCCCCAATCCATATTCACCTACTATGTTTCCTTCTCTCCCTTTTCCTACTGACGAATTCCAGTCACCCATGACTATTAAATTTTCGTCACCCTTCACTACCTGAATAATTTCTTTTATCTCGTCATACATTTCATCAATTTCTTCATCATCTGCAGAGCTAGTTGGCATATAAACTTGTACTACTGTAGTAGGCATGGGCTTTGTGTCTATCTTGGCCACAGTAATGCGTTCACTATGCTGTTTGTAGTAGCTTACCCGCACTCCTATTTTTTATTCATTATTAAACCTACTCCTGCATTACCCCTATTTGATTTTGCATTTATAACCCTGTAATCACCTGACCAAAAGTTTTGTTCCTCCTGCCACCGAACTTCACTAATTCCCACTATATCTAACTTTAACCTATCCATTTCCCTTTTTAAATTTTCTAACTTACCTGCCCGATTAAGGGATCTGACATTCCACGCTCCGATCCGTAGAACGCCAGTTTTCTTACTCCTGATAACGACGTCCTCTCGAGAAGTCCCCGCCCGGAGATCCGAATGGGGGACTATTTTACCTCCAGAATATTTTACCCAAGAGGACGCCATCATCATTTAATCATACAGTAAAGCTGCATGTCCTCGGGAAAAATTACGGCTGTAGTTTCCCCTTGCTTTCAACCGTTCGCAGTACCAGCACAGCAAAGCCGTTTTGGTTAATGTTACAAGGCCAGATCAGTCAATCATCCAGACTGTTGCCCCTGCAACTACTGAAAAGGCTGCTGCCCCTCTTCAGGAACCACACGTTTGTCTGGCCTCTCAACAGATACCCCTCCGTTGTGGTTGCACCTACGGTACAGCCATCTGTATCGCTGAGGCACGCAAGCCTCCCCACCAACGGCAAGGTCCATGGTTCATGGGGGGATGATGATGATGATGATGATGATAATGATGATGATAATGATGTTGATGATGATGATATGTTACTTACAGAATTAGATGGGATGGTATGTGTAGAAGTTAAAGTTGACGATTTGATGCTGAATGATTCTGGAAATTTTGGTGTGTGTGTGTGTTTGAGTAAAGAGTTAGATACCAGCAGAGCAGTGCCTGATAGATTAATGTTACCCATTGATGTTAGTGATGTTGTGTCTGAATGTGTTTGTGAAAATGGAAAAGAAGATCTAATTAGTGACAGAACTAAGTGTAGTCAATGACTATAGTAGCAAATGGTATGGGGATCAAAATGCAAAGTCTTAAATGAAATTTGTCAAAGTATGTACTTAGGTGATAATATTGCTATGAAAAATTCAGGACAGTCTCCTGATAGTAATATGATTAGTGAATGTGTACAAGCAGTGGATGAAGGGAGTGTGTGTGTTGAAATCAGTAGCTTGCAGATAGATTTGGGGGACCTCTGCAAAAACAATTACAGTGAAACATCTATATAACATTTTTCAAGGGACCACAAATTCTGAACACTGTATAGAGGAAAACACTATAAAGGGGAATGCTTCCAAATAGTAATTATAGGGCATTACTGAAGATCGGGATACCACTAATCAGCTTTGACAAATGGTGCCATAGATGACACTTTAAATTTTCACAACACTGTAATATGATATTCATTGCAAATGATCAATGTATCAAATGATTAGTTTTTTGTAATTAAAAAAGGAGCCCATTAGGTTGATGGGTGAAAGTAAATGGATCAGTTTGTACTGTAGAAAGTTATAACAGATTCTTAAGATATGACATCATTGTCCAAAGCTGACAGGTGGTATCGTGTTCTTCAGTTGCGCCAGTTATAGAATATGAGCCAAATTTTGTTTATGATATTCTGAACATATTACATAAAAACACAGTAAATGGTACAGATTAAAAAAGAATTAGTTACAAAAAAATTACTTTAATAATTAAATTATGAAATGGAACTTACATTTGCACAAAGCTCTAGGAACCTATGCAATCTGAAAATCACATACCTATGATTTTTTAAAATATTCAAGCAAGCATGTTTGTTTTCTATTTCTCCTAGACTCTATGGCAATCATTTCATGCTCCAAATAAGCAAGCTGAACTACTGTTCTGTCCTCAAGTCTATGGGCCATCATATATCTCGTGAATGTTTCAAAGGCTTCAGCTGCCTTAGTATATGAGGACACAGGGTCATCTTCCTTGTCACTGTCACTTTAAGTACCATTATTATTCTCCACGCTTCTCTCTGCAGTCAGCTCCTCAATACTTTGTACTCCTGTGGTTGACACATTGTCATCCACAGCCACGAAGTCCTCAAAAGTGACAGAATCACTGCCTATTAATTCCTGAAATTCTTGCAAATCACTTGCAACATCTTCCACAGGAGCTGCCATCTCATTCTCACAGAATACCGCTTTTCTGAA
The DNA here is from genome assembly GCF_023898315.1 of Schistocerca nitens. Classification (NCBI taxonomy): domain Eukaryota; kingdom Metazoa; phylum Arthropoda; class Insecta; order Orthoptera; family Acrididae; genus Schistocerca; species Schistocerca nitens. The sequence continues at coordinate 216,155,812 of NC_064620.1, read as the reverse complement.
AGAGTTTTTCATAGTTTCAACACTGACTTCCCTCCACGAGTACATAATTAAATTCATTGCCTGTAAAATATTCAGCTTCAGTTGTGAGCTCTGCTGGCTTCCCGGTTTTCTCCACGAGACTCACACAAGGAGATGCCTCCACTTTTTTAATAACATAAACCTTCTCTTCCAGAGAAATGTTCTTCCACTTTTCACTCATGTCCACTGACGACAGCTTAAAAAAAGAAATCCATTCCAGTACGATTATGCCATAGGTGGTAAATCATTGGAAGCGGTAACGACCGTAAAATACTTAGGAGTTACTATCCGGAGCGATCTGAAGTGGAATGATCACATAAAACAAATAGTGGGAAAAGCAGGCGCCAGGTTGAGATTCATAGGAAGAATTCTAAGAAAATGTGACTCATCGACGAAAGTAGCAGCTTACAAAACGCTTGTTCGTCCGATTCTTGAGTATTGCTCATCAGTATGGGACCCTTACCAGGTTGGATTAATAGAAGAGATAGACATGATCCAGCGAAAAGCAGCGCGATTCGTCATGGGGACATTTAGTCAGCGCGAGAGCGTTACGGAGATGCTGAACAAGCTCCAGTGGCGGACACTTCAAGAAAGGCGTTACGCAATACGGAGAGGTTTATTATCGAAATTACGAGAGAGCACATTCCGGGAAGAGATGGGCAACATATTACTACCGCCCACATATATCTCGCGTAATGATCACAACGAAAAGATCCGAGAAATTAGAGCAAATACGGAGACTTACAAGCAGTCGTTCTTCCCACGCACAATTCGTGAATGGAACAGGGAAGGGGGGATCAGATAGTGGTACAATAAGTACCCTCCGCCACACACCGTAAGGTGGCTCGCGGAGTATAGATGTAGATGTAGATGTAGATTGAAGACACACTCTCACTAGACACATGGACTGTTTGCTGCTCAGCTCACACAACATGCATTGACTGAAATGGCGCCAAAAAGATTGCAAGCAGAATGTGCGTCACGTCACGTGACCGGGTTCTGCAGCTGACATACGAAACACGCTGAGTGTGGGCTTTCCGAGCCGGTGCACACAGTGAATCCACAGAACAGAAAATGATGCGTCTACATCCAGTCACTTAAACGTTATGAAGAGGTAAATAATTGACCAGAATTCCAAAAATATCAGTGTTACATGGAGGAAATTGTAATATAGAGGAATATTTAACATTGTTTATACGGGCTTTTAGTCGGGACCGAAAACAACGGACATAACATAGAGGAAAACATTATATTGAGGAACGTTATAAAAGAGGTTTCACCGTACCGAGTTATTGAAAGTACCACAAAACCGAATAAACAACCAGCAAATAGTAAACTTGTGTTGAAGAATGTATACTCCATGCCACACAGACAAACCCATGCTGTACACCTTGTTAAGACACGTTATGAATATTCTGACCCAATAATAATAAAAACACTAATTGAAAGAAAATTACAACTCATAAAAATCTCAATTAATGTCCACTGCTGTTTGCATTTGCAAACACTGAGAAGTGAGAAATTGGATAACTTAACATATTTGAAGCTAATACTGTAAAATATTTTTTGTAGTTTATATCCATATTTCTTTTATATGTGAATACTTGCATATTTTTACCTATATTTTGTCTATTCACGGAGTGGGGGTTGAAAAGGGTATATTTGAACATTTGTGTATACTTTTACCTGGCATAGATTGGGGGCAGTTTAATTTTTATGTAGGACCATTTGAATTTGTTGTAATTTGGACTTAGGAATGTGACACAGCCGAAATTGTGCAGACAACCTTAATCACCCATTTAGCATCATGATATTTGTTCTTTGATATTTGAGACACCATTGGAAATTTATTTGTTGTTCAAGGTGTGTTCTTCATTTATGCTGTGTTCTGCTATGGCTTATTTTTGTGTGTGACCTAGTAGCACACATCTGATATGTTCTTCGCAGCTTTTAGATATACAGCGCTGCGTTTGCCCAATGTATTGTTTACCGCATTTGCATGGTATGCTGTATATTCCTGGAGTGTTGAGGTTCAGCGCGTCTTTGGCAGAACCAAGGAGCTCTCTCGTCTTCGGTGGTGGTCGGAGAATGGTTTTGATATTGTATTTGCCCAGAAGTCGTGCAATTTTGGCGGAGAGTGGGCCCACGTACGGAAGGAATGCGAGTCATTTGTCTTCTTCTTCTTCATCATCATCTTCTTCTGGGGTTCTCACTGCTTCCTCCTTCCTTTTAAGCACCCTGTTGATCTGTGTTTCACTGTAGCCATTTTGGTGGAAGACTTCCCTCAGGTGCTGCAGCTCACATGGTAGGCTGTCTTTGTCGCAGATGGTGGGGAGTGGCGGTCAGTGCCACCATACTACACCTCCCCCTCCCTGCCCCAGTCTCCTCCTTACCCAGTCACCACTCCCATCATGCACTGGTGCTGCTGTTCACAGTGTGGTCTCAGCTCTCTGAGACTGCAGATGTGTGTGCAAGTTGCGTTTATGTGAGTGTGTGTATATGCGTGTGTGTATGAGTGTCTACTGCTGACAAAGGCCTTAATGGCTGAAAGCTTTAACTGTGTGGATCTTTAAATAACTTTATAGTTATTTTTTTACAGTAGCTGTTTTCCAGGACTTTTGCTGCGACAGATTGCCAGGTACGATGAGTAAATTAACGCGTAGTAAAGTTTTAATGTTTGTTGTGGCTTTCAATTGTTTGTCTATATTGTGAATCTAATTTCTGCTGAATATTGGTTTTGCCTAGAAATGAAAGACTAAGCACACTATTCAAGTGTCACTTTGACATTTCATGTACTTTCATTTTGGACCATGTATGCCCAACATCAGTTACTCCAGTTTTACACCAATGAACATCTCCCCCAAATAACACACCAGGAAAACAAAAAACAGCATTGCTTTCTTCACAACCACAAATCCATTTCTTTTTTGATAAATTTCTGGACTGAACTTACGGCATCAATTTTTTGTTTGCTGCTACAGATACAGATTTGGGAGTGGCCTACCTAGTGTTTTTTGTCTGAGAGTCCTGTCACCAAATGGCGTTTTTGATAACTCATTTACTTTGTTCATGTTTACTATTTTCACATTCAACAGAATTTTCCCTTACACATAACACTGTGCCGAGAGCTATATATGGTCAATCACATGACCTCACAATAACTTCAACGTGTTTGTTCAGAACTGTATCACACAAACGTAATGAGTATAAACAGAAATACTACACCCTTGTTTGGAAAACAGATGCTCAACAGGTGGTGAATATGTTAGTTTTTTTGTTCTATAGCAATAGCCTTGCTGTTGTGAAATATACCAATGTCGAAATAATGCCTCTTAGTTTCAAAATCTAAGGCCATAGTTACATTCAAATTACATATAGCTATTTATAATGATATTTAAGTGTATTATTTCTGTATTCAATTTAATTAAGCATTAATTAGCATTTAGGAAAGCATTAGCATTAACTTGCTGAAAGATTGTAAACCTGGATTACAAGAAATCTGCACCCCGATATATTCTAACATGATCGCTAGATGTAACATCATGCTTCTATAGGTCCTGCATTTTACTGCTCTCTGGCAGAAAGAATGTGAAGCTCTGAGTCAGACTAGCTGTGGCTCTACCTCCGCCATAAGAAGCATGTAGAAACCAACAGCTGAGCCTTTCTCACAGCCCTTATGAGGGCAGACGGTGCCAATCTGCAGTTGGTTCCAAGCTTCAGAAAACTACCGCAAGAGCATGCACAGCAAAATGCACCTCTTCAAATCAGAAAATACATACTCTGAAACAATGTTTGACGTGCAGTTCACATAGATTTTGCTTTCTTTCTTTTTTATGCAAGTGGTGTCATGGCACAGCAGCACTACCTCAGAAGCCGCACCTGATTTCACACATTTTCAACATAATTTTTTTAACAGTAGGAAATTTGCCTGTCTTGTACATATTTAACGCAACTCACCTTGGAACATGGTTGTCAAAACATCTAAATCCGTGACAGGTTTCTCACGACTGATGTTTTCCTAGTGATCTGAATACTGGGCTTCCACTTGTCTGGACAGATAAATTACCTTCTCTGGCAATCTACTGAACACTTCTCAAGCTGATGCCACTCGCTTCTGTTGTGCGTTCCTAAGAGCTGGCAACATCTGTGATAGGTCCACCATTTTCTGTTTCACGCATGAAGAAAGTGTGTATCCCCTAAATTATGTCTCTCACTTCCTGATGGAGAATTTGTTGCTTACCACCACCATCAGCCACGACAAATTGCAACAAACTGAATAAAAATTCACCGAATAACTGTCACAAACACGTTTAACATTCGCACTGCCCACGACATTCACAGCAGAGTACTAAGATAACTACTGAATGTTTATTGGGTGTTGGAGGATGATGCCTGTCTATGACTCAGAACTTCCATTATTTGGTGAGCTGCCTCCTTTAATCCTAAATTATTTACACACTGACATTAAAGACACAGCTCAGGAGGGCAAAGATGTGGTAAAAAATTGTTCATGGTATTGTTGTAGCAATCATCCCAACCTTTGCCTGGAATAATTCTGCAAAATGTCGGGAAAGTGAAGAAGAGATCGGCTACTCCTGAATCTAAGCTTCAGTCTTTATCTTAACTACTGCACCACCTTTTTTATCACATCAACTAGAATTCTGAATCAAATCCATTGGAGAACTACCACCATATGGCGATCCTAAAGTTAAATTACAATAAAACTGTCCTGTGTCAAATTTACAGTGATAAATAGTCCAGGGTGCAATATATATATGTATTCTCATATGTGAGAGGCAATTTTTATACCGAGCGAGGTGGCGCGGTGGTTAGCACACTGGACTCGCATTCGGGAGGACGATGGTTCAATCCCGTCTCCAGCCATCCTGATTTAGGTTTTCCATGATTTCCCTAAATCGTTTCAGGCAAATGCTGGGATGGTTCCTTTGAAAGGGCACGGCCGATTTACTTCCTCATCCTTCCCTACTCGAGCTTGCGCTCCGTCTCTAATGATCTTGTTGTCGACGGGACGTTAAAAAACACTAACCTAACCTAACCCAAACCTCATATGTGAGAACGAATCACTACTCATCAAATAAAAGAGTTGCTACTAAGCAATGGACAGAAGGTTGGTGGTGTCAGTAGGCAAAAGTGTATGCGAATGTAAGGGTCGTGTGTGTGTGTGTGTGTGTGTGTGTGTTTTTAGCTCTGGAAGCTAAACTATCTTCCATCATTAATATGCGCACAGTTAAGAGGCTCTTCTATCATGTGGTTAGTCATATATCCTTGTATCCAGTTTGGAAGCTAAGCCAAATCCACATTTGCTGCCATCTAGAAAGAAGAGTTTGTCAGGTATCATATTTTTCACAAAAGAAAGATGCCAACTCATTGTTTCCAGATTATGTATTCAACGTGAATGAGTTATTTTACATGCAAGACGTGAAAGCAAGGAATGGTGAGAAAATTAATTATTTTGTTTCAAATTTTCTTATTAAATCTTTCGTAAGTCAAAGTTTGGAAATTAAAATCTTGTTTCTTTCCTGATGGTAACCACAACAACCTACAAGTGAGCAAAGAGGAACAGCAGCTTGAGTGAATAAGAGCACTCAATCCGGCCATTAGAGAGTAGTAGCAGTGTCACTAAGGCAAGTAAAAATATCTGTGGTACACCAAACTTTTTCTTCTCATGAAATGATCACTATTCTATGCTAAAGAATAAGAAATGATGTAGACACCAATAAAACATAAAATGACAGCCATCTCTGAATGTAATTACTTATGAAAGACTAAAATACCTGTGAAACAGTATTTTTATTAATAGTAAAGAATTTCATATTCTGCATTTCTGAATCTACATTATAAACAACAGAAAGTGTTTTGATTGCATTGCACTGTCATTATGAACAGCATTTAAGTAATATACTAGTATACACAGAGAAAATCATATCAATCACATTAAGTCTTATGCCTAATGATAGAAGTGGTACAAAACATAATTCACTATTTCTTTAACAGCTAAATATCATCAGTATTTATATAATTTGACTTTCTTATAAATACTGTCACTTCACTAAATAAGAGATGAATCCTACTCTTCAAATTATTCTAACAGACAAAAATGCTTATAAGAGCCAACCAGTTGAATACACAACTATGAATGGGAGCGTATGTAAGAAGCAATCAAGAAGTAGCAAACCAAGATACACAGCCCTGTTTGTACAGTAATGGATACATTGTGTGACAAGCCAAAACATTACAAACTTCTCGATCGAGTATACTGTTGTCAGTTACACAGCCAATATCAAGTCATATATTATGTTGATATAAGAATATTGTGATTTACACTGTAGAAAATGCAAGTGCTTATGTAACAGATTAGAAACACTGATGATAGATATCTAAAGCCTGATAAATTGCTGGGACAAGTCACTCTGAGAGATGAAAGGAATGAGATGATTATGATGTGTGTTCTAACTGAATATAGTAAAACAGGTTGTGCAAGCACAAAGAAAAGATGTACTCACTTAGGTACCAATACAGTCACGCTGAGGGGAGCTACAAAATGGGTCTTCTTAGGAGTTGGTGGGAGGAGGGGGATGGGTAACTGAAATGGACAATGGGTCAGTCTTACTGGAGATAATATTAAGTATGCGAGTTCATGATGAAGGATAGATAACATATTTCACAGCACCATCAGAAATGTTAAATCAGTATTTCTGAAGGGAACACACAGTTTTGCAGTAATATTTGCATAAATTGGATGTAGAGCTCTGTGGACCAACAGCTCAACAACAGAACCTGAAACTTGTAGCTAGTACATTTTCCAGTATCAGTCACACTGACCATTTGCCGCACCTCTATCCTGGCCACTGATGGTAGAAGAAATGCCTGTAGCTGTATAAATCTATTTGTGTTCCCTCTATTTTACTCTTATTTTTTTCTCCTGTTTCAACAAAAGAAAAATGAATTACGAGGGGTGGGGGGATGGGAAAGGAAAAACAGCATGAGGGAAAAGGAACCAACATACTAAGTGAGGTTTATGAATAAGGCAATAAACAGAGGACGGAACCTGTGGAAATGCAAGTGATGGAGAAGGGAACTCAATATCACTCTGAACCTAATCTACTTCAAGATCAGAATCATTTTGTGACCCCAACAGCACACTCAATGAAAGTTGGTACAAGTAAGGAGAGTTTGTAAACATCAGACACACAACTGTTACGAGATAAGAGTGTGCTCATTATTCTAATAACACATTCCTATTGAAATATCTATAGTGCTTATCAATTACAGAACATAGAACTAATATAACAACTTACCTATAACCAGGGTGCTTGCACAGCAAAGGTGACAACACTATAACTTCGTATTCACATGTAGAAATCTCCTTTAAAGAAGTAATTTCATGCTTTGGATGGGCAAAACAAACATACAAAACTCTTGTTGTCCTTGGCTTCTGATTGAGATCACAAATGGTTCCATCCGTCATATTGATTTCCAAGTACGGCATGTTGACTCCCTCAATTCTCTTTGTTGGAATGGGTTGCTTCTCTTTAGCTTGTTTTTCCAGTTCATCAACTACAGAACACATGAACCAACACGGCAAACAATACTTTTACGCAAACTACTGACATATTGGTGTAAAGAACCATGCAATTAATCCCCAAACACAATAAACTACACTATACTTTTACTGCAAAAAGTCATAGCATTCAGTAGAAACGTTCCTTTTACATAAAGCATTAATAAATACAAAACTTAACATAGTAAATAATTCTATGGTGTGCAGATATTTCTTCTTTGATGCTTCACTTTGCCTCTTATTGGAGAAGATGGGGTGGGTTGAGATGGGAGACATTTCTGCCATTTAATGGAGATACTACAAAAGATACTTCTTTACTTCTTGTTACCTTTTGTTCCATTACTGATGATATATAAAAATTTCTAACTGGCACCAGTGTGCAGCACTATGCTCACCTGTGACCATTTTCTTGAAGTAGAGGCAAATGGCACAGAAAATATGAGGGGCTGTGCATTGGTAAACACCTACGATATTCATATACCGACCTTCGGTACATGAACGTTACCACAGCAATTGATGAGGTACACGCCACTACAGGTGCATGTCCAAGTGATCCACATGTTGAGTACATTTCTTTGCCTCCATAAGCTATTACTGAATGTCCAGATATTTGATAACCCCAGCAATAATTCGGTTACATGTCACAGACCTGTACTGTGAAATGGGTAAATCCCACACCTAAGTATTCACGTAATCTTGGACTGTCGAAGGTAAGAATTAAAGATGCTATTTTATTCCGATTCTCAGTTTACTTGTTTCATGATGCTGTGTCAAGCTGATACCCCTACTTCCCACTGTTCACTCAGCTCTGATGCTGGGATAATGTACATCAGATCTTCGCCTGTTACAATATGTTTGCCAAAACTGAGCGTGCTATGTGATTCTACTGCAATTGGGTATTCTTGTTAACATATTGTTCTGACAAGCACAATTATAAATTTCACTACTGTACACCGAACATTTCATGGGTTGCCTGGCTGGATACATGGTCTGTCGAGCAGTTCGGCTTTTCCATAGAAAAGCCAATAATGTGCGAAACGGCTCAAGAACTCCCCCCCCCCCCCCTGTACTTTTTTTAAGGATTATTATACCTTTTCTTTTTGCCATCATTATTGCATGATTTATAATCTATGAAAGAACTAAAATAAATATGAATAACTGACCTTGAAAGCTTGGTCTTCTTTGATGTGTGTCATCCTTTAAGGTATATCAAACACAAATGTGCCAGTAAAATTTTAAATAATGGCTTAAATGGCTGGTCTTCTGCGCCCAAAGTTTTTCTAAGTGGCTGGTCCTCAAGTGTTAAGTTTTGAATGAGAGTCAAATGTTCTGTGATTTAAGAACTTCATCACACATTCTCACACATAACATAATTCATCTTGCCTAAAAGAAAATTTACTCTGAAAGTGACACTTCTCAAACCACCAACTGCAATTCTTGTCGAGACCAGTTAGAAATGTAAACAGCTGTGACGTCACACTCACTGAAAGCAGTCTGTTTTACAAAGTATTGCACAGGTTTTATCCTAAAGCCTTTGCCACATTTTGCTCGCAGCACATGCTCGTACGTACACAGTGTATTTTGTTGTAAATGACGCTTTTTCTCTGCAACTAAAATTTTATTTTGGTATTATTCTCTATTTAAGTTTTATTGCCACAGTATTATTCTCCAGTAGTGGGTTAAAGTAAAATCGTTCTTACCAGTCACAATTACAAAAATTTCACTGAAAACTAAAACAATGAAAAATTCCTGGGATTCTAAAAAAACCGTTGGGTTTTTCTCATCTTCTTTCTGGATAGAAAAATTCGTGCATTTTCCCAGATTTTCCAATTGTCCTGGAGCGTATACACCATGTTCAACAGTCATCCATCCTATCGGCATGCAGTCCATCTTGAAGTAGATGTTGTGTTTAAACTAAAGATTTATGTGTCACTCATCATTTGGGCAATTATGGCAAGATACCCCTTCCCTAAGACATACACAATGTTTCATTGTCCTGCCTAATTCTGATCACTGAGCATCCCTACAATCAGTTATAGAGAACTGGGTCACTCGCCAGTCCTCAGCTCCAGGTCCCCGGGTTCATCAGGCCTACATCCGTCCACTGAGGGGAGCACATAGATAGTGGTGGTACTAATAGTAGTAGTTTTAATCATGGGTGGATCACATATTCTATGATACTGGACATATGATGGATTAAAAACAATAAACATGTTTTATATATACTGATATTTACATGCTTAGAGGTCTAGTTTGACAAAGATGAGACCAGTAGTCTGCTGTGGCCTTATAGCGAGAACCATACCAGTATTTTTCAAAATTAATTGAGGGAAATCTTGGAAAAGCTCTGTTGGATGGGTGGATGTACGGAGAAGAGCTCTATCGGAGCAGAAGGACAGCAATTCAAGCCATCGTCCTCCTGAATACATGGTCAGTCGTTTAACAGTAGTACAACCTTGTTTGGCAAGGACACTTAGACTTGCACAAAGAAAATTGAAGTTGTACTGCACAATCTGGGAGTCCTTTTTTCTTCAACCATGTGTTCATAAAAGAATGTTGAATCACCTGGCAGACATCCAAGTATATAAAAGAAACTTAAGAATATGAACAGATATCAGCATCAGTGAAGGAAAAGAAAAAGATGTCAATAAAGGAGGAAAAACTGAACATAACAGCAAAAAGGTATTTGATATATGACAAACCTATGGTCAGGTATGCAGGAAGAAGGGGACAGTACATATACAAGAGATCACTATTAACTTAACACTGCTGTGAAACGAAGAAGTTTACCATATGAAACAGTGTATACTGGAGACAGAAGCAAGGAGACAGCTTTTCAAATACATTCATAGCCACTATAGTAGGTAAGGAGCAACAGAGGCAAGGTAAAGCATATAGGGCATAAAAAACTAAATTGATCTAGGTTAATATAGAAATGAAAAATAATAGTGGACAAATGGATTAGAATTAATGGAAAACAACAGCAAGATTTTAACATAAAAAATGTCAATAGTAAACTAACAACAATGTAGAAAAAGATAGATTGCTATTTATTGTAAATATGACATGTTAAGTTGCTGACAGGCACAATTAGACACTTACACATAACCCTTCGGTCACAAACTTCACCAGAAAAAGAAATAGAAACACACACCACTCACTCATTCATTCAAGCAAGTACACTTCATCCATATATGACTGCCCACTCCAGCAGCTCAGACCAGAATGCAATTGTCATGTGGAATGGAAGCAGCACTCTGAAGGAGGCGAGGAAAGGATAGCAGGGCACAGGTGGGAGGAGATAGGAGCGCTGTCTGGCAGAGTGTGTAGGGACTAGACTGCCAACAGACACAGTGTCGGGGGATTATGGGGCAGGGTGGTTGGGAAAATGAAGTGAAAAAGAAGAGAAGCAGGGAATGAAAGGTGGATGCATTGGCAGAAATGAAAAAGAAGAGAAGCAGGGAATGAAAGATGGATGCATTGGCAGAGGGTGGTGCACAAAGAGGGTGGGAGAAGAAAATGAGGAGAAGGTGATAGGAAGAGGGGGTGGAAACTACTGGGCGGAGAATGTGGGGACAGAATGTTACCAAAGCTGGTGGTGGAGGGGAGGATCCAAATGGCTTGGGTAGTGAAGCAGCCATTGAAATCAAGCACGTTACGTTCAGCTGCATGTTGTGCCAAAGCATGGTCTACTTTGCTCTTGGTCACAGTCTGGCAGCAGCTGTTCATCCTGATGGAAAGCTGGTTGGCAGTCATAACTAAGATACCATACAGCAGAATGACAAACTGAATGATGATTATGAAGGAATTTTTGGGCACTCCCCAGGTTTATCTTAATAAAATAGCTTACAACCAGTGTGAAAAGAAAAGGTATCATATACATGAAAGTCAATACACTGTTTCGGAATCTGTGTGTCTACACAAAATGGTAATGCTAAATAAACATCCCAGTTTCACTTACACAACTTGTGGTACTGTGCCATATTCCATCGACCTAGGTAAAATTCTTGATGTTTCACTCTCTTTCCTTCACGTTCTTCATGAAATTGACGGATGTATCTGCCATGACACAGTTCGTAAGTCCAGTATGATTCAAGCTTAAATAAAAAGTACATAAATAATATACTCATAGGGAAGTGCTTAAAAATATGAAAGTACAATAGTAAAAAATCAAATGCAGGATTGAGAATAAAGAACAAAATGAAAGTAACAGATTGTATTCAATATGCAATCAACACTTAACCACCTTGCTGTAGCCCTGCTGGCAGGTGCCACTGTGTCTGATTGCTGCATATAAATTACCTAATTTGCAAGACACACACATCATGTAATAGGTAAATCAGCAAATATAATGCATTGTTAATCCAATCGGGCTGCATTCAATATTATAAGCCAGCCCAACAATATGTTAATACTTTAGTAGCATTTTCATAGAATTTCAATGTTGGTACTGTATGAATCACAGGTAATATAATCTTAATTCCTCTTGAAACTTCCTGGCAGATTAAAACTGCGTGCCCGACCGAGACTCGAACTCGGGACCTTTGCCTTTCGCGGGCAAGTGCACTACCATCTGAGCTACCGAAGCACGACTCACGCCCGGTACTCACAGTTTTACTTCTGCCAGTATCTGGCCCCCTACCTTCCAAACTTTACAGAAGTTCTCCTGCGAACCTTGCAGAACTAGCACTCCTGAAAGAAAGGATATAGCGTAGACATGGCTTAGCCACAGCCTGGGGGATGTTTCCAGAATGAGATTTTCACTCTGCAGCGGAGTGTGCGCTGATATGAAACTTCCTGGCAGATTAATCAATTAAAATAAACTGTCATCTTTTCACAAACATTTTACAGTTTAAGTACCCTGGTGTATTAACTACTTCTGGACAGGATAAATAACACCCAGCCAATTATTGAATTATTGTGCCAGACAGTAGCAAATACTTAATGCCATGTGCAAAAGCATAATATTTGTATTCCAAGAGAACGGGAGACGTCACATTCTAGGTGATGCATTTACGAGCTCCCATGAGGCTCACATGCATTTTGACTATTTCAGTTTATTTCACATGCTAAGAAGCAATAAAATAGTGAATGCACAATAACACAGCTGTAAAAATAAACTCATTAACTGTCAAACTCCATTAATGAAAACTTCTAGCAGATTAAAACTGTGTGTTGGAGTAGGCCTCGAACCTGGACCCTTGCCAGGAAGTTTCAAAACAGAGTATAGTCTACTACAGAGTGACAAATGCATTCTGGAAGCAATCCCCTCGGCTTTGGCTATGCCATTTCTCTGCAATATCCTTTCTTCAATGAGTGCTAGTCCCACAAGTTGTGGAGGAGAACTTCTATGAAGTTCAGAAAGAAGTACAGTGGTACTGGCAGAAGTAAGGCTGAGATTGGGCACAGGAGAAGGTTCTGGGTTTGAGTCCCAATCCAGTACATTGTTTTTATCTGCCACAAAAGTTTCAAAACAGCACACACTCCACTGGACAGTGAAAAGCTCTAGATAATATTTGGAATCTGTTATCACCAATTAGTGACAAAAAAGATCTTGTGATTTATCTTCAGAAGTGATACTACTAAATCAGACTTTACCAGCATGTTCTGTCAATATTCTCAGCTCACTTTAATACATTGCATTCACAATCAAATCCTCAATTCTAAATACATTTATTTTGTGATAATAAACTGTTGCTTACCCGATGAGAGCACGGTGCAGACGGTGGAAACACTGCTGACAGTAATTCAAGTGGATTTTGCCCATCATATGTTTCTACAGAGTCCTGTAAAAAAATAATAAGAACTGCTGCACTGGTGACTAAAAACATACTTTTAACTCATTCTGAAAGCTGTATAAAATAATGGAATCAGTGTAATCCATGACAGTGAATTAGAAGCCAGAAGTAAAAAACACAACTCACAGCACCTGTCATGTTGCAGATAAAGTCTCCATCTTACTGTTCGCTACTTCTTGTAGGTGTAATGGTTCATCACAAATGGCATCATTTAGTGTTGGTGTGTTCATATAACATTTTGTTATATCCTATCAGTTGGAACAGTAGCCTGCTTTTTTTTATTTTATTTATTTAAAATGTAAGGAAAAGACAGATTGCTACTTACACTTATGATAACATGTTAAGTGCTGCCGGGGATGATGGTCATGTGTGTTAGAGGTGTGCTTGTTTGTGTGACCAAATGTGTGTGTGTTTTTCTCTTTTTCTGATGAAGGTTCTATCTGGAAGCTAATGTGTAAGTGTCTTTTAACTGTGCCTGTCTGCAACTTAACACGTCATGTTTATGCTAAGTAGCAATCTATCTTTTCCTTACATTGTAAATAAAGTAAATAAAATTAAATTAAAGTAAAAGCAGACTACTCACCAACTAAAAGACAGGACATGACAAAACTTTAAATAAACACACCATCAACACTAAATGATGCCATTTGTGATGGACCATTACACCTACAATAGGAACACAGCAATACGATGGTAATTTCATCTGCAACATGACAGTTGCTGTGAGCTATGTTGTTATGTGTTATAGCTATCTTCACCATAACCAGCTCACAGCTCCTGAAGAGGAACAGGTCAGCTGCTGAAATACAGTGCAGAAAAATGGAATCAACAACTAAGAAGGCACACCATTAGTCGATCACAACAAGAAAACCAAAGAGATGGTGCAAAGATATCTTTTGGGCAGAGCTTTAAACCATATAATAAACAAAAATAGGCAACATGAGGAGATTTGGAAGACAAATTACAGAAGGGTCTCTCTCTCTCTACACTCAAAGCCAGTATGGAAGTAAAGAAATCTAACTCTCCATTATGAATAATTACGGAAAGGATAGATTGCTACTCATCATGAAGATGACATGTTGGGTCTGGCATGAGCAACCAGAGATAGCGGTTGTACGTGTTTGCAGTGTGCTTGCTGTCGTGAATGCGTGAGTGTTTTTCTTTTCTTCTGAATACTTTGCCAAAAGCTTAATGTGCAATAGTCTTTTTGTTGTGCCTATCTGCAACTCAACATGTCATCTTCACTGTGAGTAGCAATCTATCCATTCCATATTTGTTGCTATTCCAACCTGGACTTTCCACTGTTTGATTCTCCATTATTAATGAGAGTCAATGTACGGCACTTCCATTTAAAACTTAATTTCTCATGTATTGTAGGGCAAACCCCATGTGTTCCTTCATCTGAATCATGGTCAGTGGCCGCCAATAGTGGGGCGAGGGAGGAGCAAACATAGGGAAAAGTGTGGATCACAGACCATGGACAGCGTGTTGCTGCTCATTTATTGTTTGGACAGGAAAAAAGAAAGCACACATAGAGCTGCACTACTGTAGCTCAGAGCATGACGAATAATGATCACTGTATAATATTGATAAATCTGTTGTCAACAGAAGAATAAATCTGAAACCATGTCCAACACAAATGCTAAAATTTGTCTGATGTAATGAGTTTTGGTGACATATTAAAAGTGCCAAGGTGTCACAAAAAACTGCTTAATATCAAACCTGAACATATAATCCTTGTGCACTGAACCTGCTTCTATCCACCCCTCTGTGAGACAGCTTACAAATATCTTTCTAAAGATTTTTTCCTATACCATAATGGTGCATCTAGCAACTGTCATGTTGGAAAAACACAGCATTACTTAGTAATACAGCACTTAACATTTCGGACACTTCCTTCCATATAATGCAGGCTTTCTAACATACATGCAACAGGAAAAAATGCCATTCAAGGTGTTCTGACTATAAACAGAGAAATAAATGATCACACGAAATGTAAAAAGAAACAGTTACCTCACACACCACAAATGAGGCAGCAGAAACTATTTCTGTGGTACTGAATTTTGGCCTTAACTGTGATCTTCCACCAAAGAATAAGACTGCTGATACTATGACATATAAAAATGTCTGTTCTAAAACTGGACCAAAGCAATCACCCTGTAGATCAGAATTAGACTATCATTTACTTCCTTTCTGTTCTCTTTTTTGGTGTTTTTGATCCCTTTAACACTGGATCTACATTCTTCTCTTCCACAGGTCAACCACACACCAGACATCGAATTCCTTAGATTTTATACCTGTGTTAAGATAAATGCATTATGATTCAATTTGCTGTGTGTGTGTGTGCTGCCCTCACATATCCCACGGCATACACTAAATTAGTTCTTCAAAACCTTATCACTCTGGCACAGATACCTGTGAACTACCTCCACTCCCTCTGGAAAATACCTCTTTTCTACAAACCCAAATTCCTCTCCAACTGAAAACCTGGTTCTCTAATAACTATGCCGACACACAAAATGCCACTTTAAAAAGGTACCTAACATTCCAATCTCATACTCTCTTCTTCAAATAGCAGTATCCACCATGAAGCACAGCATCACATTAAACCTCTGCATTGACCTCTCAGAGTTGCCGAACCCTAGCTTGATGACCTGCTGCAGACCCAGACTCGCTTTATGGGAGCTATGGGAGCCACACAGACCCTGAACACATGTGTCCTCAAAAGAACTCTCAGTCCCATAGATGAGTCGGTTCTTTCCAGAGATCAATTTTAACCCTATTCAATTATGGCGTAATTGTTGGTTGGTTGGTTGGTTGGTTTGAGGATTAAAGGGACCAAACTGCAGAGGTCATCGGTCCCTTGTTTCATAAACACACAGAGCACAGGGAAACCATCCATTAGTCATTCGAAGCAGAAGATAAAAATTCCAGGGGAAGAAAATCCCCAAGGTCAATAATAAAGAAACATGGAAAACGGAGCACAGCAACAAAAACAACATAGAGAAGAAAGGCAGAAGGAATTAAAACTGCACAGCAGAGGACTGTGGCTGGCTGATCACGAAAATAATAGGATGAGCCAGCCACTCTGCAACACGTTAAAACCTCCAGCCTAAAAGATTAGGGTGGAGTCGAATTACAACACAAAACAAAGTAAAAGATACAGCACAAAAGAGGGTGACGCAATAAAATTAGAGGGACCTATAAAAGCCACTTGCTCGAATAAAACTTACGATCTGCCATAGAGACATCGTCACCCAAAAGAGATGATAAATCACGCAGGAGATTAAAAGTTTGCCTGAGGGCGGTTAAAAGAGGACAGTCCAACAATATATGGGCCACCGTCATATTCGCACCACAGCGACAATGAGGGGGGTCCTCTCGACGCAGCAGATGACCATGCGTCAGCCAAGAGTGGCCAATGCGGAGCCTACACAGAACAACAGAATCCCTGCGAGAGGCCCGCATGGAGGAACCCCACACAGTCGTGGTCTCCTTTACCTGCCGCAGCTTGTTGGGTGCAGACAGAGTGGCGTAACTGTTGAAGATCCACTTTTATTTGGCTCGTTCGCATAATGGAAACATTTTCTAAATATTTTTCCAAGAGAACAGACTTAGACCAATGCCTACAACGAGCCCTGCCTCACTCAGTTTGCACCTCTAAGTAACTGTGATCCTCTGCAAATCATCTTCCCTGGAGACAAAGGCTCCAAAATTGTTTTCATGAAGAGGCTTCCAGTCAGCTGCTGGGAAAGTTTGCCTACAAGCTCTGCTTCAATCATCCTGTTCAAAAGACCAGGATGACCTCCAATTTCTTCTCAAATTCCTAAAAGTTATCTTCCAAGTCTGTTTCCTTCTTTATTCCCATCATCCTCCACATTCGCACTTTCTACATATTATTTAGATCCCCAGCCCCGTAACCCAACACACCACATCATGGCTGGTTACTGTGAGTGCTCCACTGACAGAATCTCTACAGAACTGGCATCAGTGATCTAATGATAAAACACTATCCAAACTTGAACACAAGCCATCTACAGAAATTCTCTCTAGCCCTCATACTATTTGAACCCCCTCATTCACACCACTACACACACACACACACACACACACACACACACACACACACACACAAAATATAAATATTTTATCTGGTTCAACCCGGTTCATTGAATTACAGATGGTAACTTCCATCTCACTAATCACTCTACGAAAACCTCTGTTTACATTAGACCTGTTAGTCACCAATATTTGCACTTTGGCATATGCCACCGATACCATGAAACCACAGTAAAGAGTCCTATGTACAGCCTAGCCATCAGTAGACGTCATGTATGCAATGACAAATAGTTTCTCATCCAATATGTTGCAGGTCTTGCTGAATCTATCCTTCCCAACTTGTCAAAAAAAGAGATTTTCCATATCTTATCTTCATAAAACATCTAACACCTCAAGGGAATTTACTGACCAACCACAAAGGAGAGACCCTCCCTCCATCACTCAATACATCACCTGGAATAACTGAAACATGTTTTCTGACAGGATTTTGACTACTACTCATCACGTCCTAAAATGAGGAATATTCTTCCAACTGAAACACGTTTTCTGACAGGGTTTTAGCTACTACTCATCACGTCCGAAAATGAGGAACATTCTTCCCATGTCTTTCTCTCCACAATGCAATAGTCTTGTACCACTCTCAGGGCTGCCAACTACTGTTGTTGCTGTAGTAGTAGTAGTAGTAGTAGTAGTAGTTGTTGTTGTGGCGGTCTGCAGTCCAAAGACTGGTTTGATGCAGTTCCTCATGCTACTCTATCCTGTGCAAGCCTCTTCATCCCTGAGTAACTACTGCACCCTACATCCTTCTGAATCTGCTTAGTGTATTCATCTCTTGGTCTCCATCTACAATTTTTATCCTCCATGCTTCCTAATACTAAACTGATGATCCCTTGATGCCTCATATCATGTCCAACCTACTGATCCCTTCTTCTAGTCAAGTTGTGCTACAAATTCCTCTTCTCCCCAATTCTATTCAGTACCTCTTCATTAGTTACATGACCTACCCATCTAATCTTCAGCATTCCTCTGTAGCACCACATTTCAAAAGCTTCTATTCTATTCTTACCTACACTGTTTATCATCCATGTTTCTCTTCCATACATGGCTACACTCCATACAAATACTTTCACAAAAGACTTCCTGACACTTAAATCTATACTCAATGTTAACAAATTTCACTTCTTCAGAATTGCTTTCCTTGTCATTGCCAGTCTACATTTAATATCCTCTCTACTTCTACCACCATCGGTTATTTTGCTGCCCAAATAGCAAAACTCATCTACTATTTTAAATGTGTAATTTCCTAATCTACACTCATGTTCATAAATTAAGGGTAATTGCAGAATGTGGTGCCACACAATGTGGCACAACACAAGACTGGTGCTAATAGCACAGACACATAGGGAACACACACGACACAGACCTGTAAGTCACGGTATTGGTGATAAGTTGAGAAAACTGTCCCAAAACACATGTGTTACAAAACGCCACTGTTTCCTGTGCATGAACCCCGACAGCAATATGGGATATGATCACCATGCACACGTACACAGGTAGCACAATGGGTTGGCATACTCTGGATCAGGTGGTCGAGCAGCTGCTGGGGTATAGCCTCCCATTCTTGCACCTGCGCCTGCCGGAGCTCCTGAAGTGTCTTAGGGGTTTGAAGACGTGCAGCGATATGTCAACCGAGAGCATCCCAGACGTGCTCGATGGGGTTTAGGTCTGGGGAACAGGCAGGCCACTCCATTCGCCTAATATCTTCTGTTTCAAGGTACTCCTCCACAATGGCAGATCGGTGGTGCCGTGCTTTATCATCCATCAGGAGAAAAGTGGGACTCACTGCACCCCTGAAAAGGCGGACATACTGGTGCAAAATGACGCCCCGATACACCTGATGTGTTACAGTTCCTCTGTCAAAGACATGTGGGGTGTATGTGCACCAATCATAATCCAACCCCATACCATCAAACCACGACCTCCATACAGGTCCCTTTCAAGGACATTAAGGGGTTGGTATCTGGTTCCTGGTTCATTCCAGATGAAAACCCGTCAAGAATCACTGTTCAGACTATACCTGGACTCGTCCGTGAACATAACCTGGGACCACTGTTCCAATGACCATGTACTGTGTTCTTGACACCAGGCTTTATGGGCTCTCCTGTGATCAAGGGTCAGTGGAATGCACTTTGCAGGTCTCCAGGCGAATAAACCATGTCTCTTCAGGCGCCTGTAGACTGTATGTCTGGAGACAACTGTTCCAGTGGCTGCGGTAAGGTCCCGAGCAAGGCTACCTGCAGTATTCCCTGGATGTCTGCGGGCACTGATGGTGAGATATAAGTCTTCTTATGGTGTTGTACACTGTGGACATCCCGTACTGTAGTGCCCGGACATGTTTCCTGTCTGCTAGAATTGTTGCCATAATCCTGAGATCACACTTTGTGGCACACGGAGGGCCCGTACTATGACCTGCAGTGTTTGACCAGCCTCCAGTCACCCTAGTATTCTACCCCTCATAACGTCAACAATGTGTTCTTTAAGCCATTTTCAACACACACTCACCATTAGCACATCTGAAAACGACACAGTCACCATTAGCATGTCTGAAAATATCTGCACACTTACCTGCTGCACCGTACTCTGACATGCACCAACAAACATTACCAGATTCCAAGTTTGTTTTGTTTGCCGATGATACAAACATTGCAATAAATAGCAAATCAAGTGTACTCCTAGAAAGATCAGCCAATAAAATATTTGTGTACATTAATCACTGGTTCCTAGCCAATTCTTTGTCACAAAACTTTGAAAAAACACACTACATGCAGTTCAGAACTTGTAAGGGGTGTCCCAAGAGTATATGTCTAACATACGATGACAAGAAGATAGAAGAAGTGGACAGTGTTAAATTCTTGGGATTACAGCTTGATAATAAATTCAACTGGGAGCAGCACACCACAGAACTGCTGAAGCGTCTTAACAAATCTCTGTTTGCAATGCGAATTTTGTCAGACATAGGGGATATAAAAATGAAAAAGCTGGCATACTATGCTTACTTTCATTCCATAATGTCATATGGGATTATTTTTTGGGGTAATTCATCAAGCCAAGCTTAAGTTTTCCGGGCACAAAAACGTGCAGTGAGAGTTATATGTGGTGTGAACTCAAGAACATCCTGCAGAAGCCTGTTTAGGGAACTAGGGATACTAACTACTGCTTCCCAATATATTTATTCCTTAATGAAATTTGTCATTAAAAATATATCACTTTTTCAAACCAACAGCTCAATTCATGGAATCAATACTAGAAATAAGAATAATCTTCACAAGGATTTAAAGTCACTTAGTCTTGTACAAAATGGTGTGCATTATTCAGGAACACACATTTTCAATAACTTGCCAGCAGCCATAAAAAGCTTAACAACCAATGAAGTTCAGTTTAAGAGAAGCCTAAAGGATTTATTGGTGGCCAACTCCTTGTACTCCATTGATGAATTTCTTAGTAAAACCAACTGATTTGTATATAAGTACAACATAACTTCTGCACAATTTCAGTGCAGTAATGTGTTCATTAAAAATTTGTGCGTGTGCGTGTGTGTGTGTTAGTATAATCTAACTTCTGCACCATTTCAGTGCAGTAATGTGTTCATTGTAAATAAGTATTACAGTAGTTGTACTACCTTATAAATAAATAAAAAACTTTTTTATTTTTAATTCAGTGCATTAGTATTTGTAAAATGACTCTTAGTGTTCATTAAAAAATGACGATCATTCCACTTGGGACCTGTGGAATGGTACATTAGCTTATTTGTTTTAGTTGTAAATATTTGTCTTGTATTGTTGTTTTTCTGACATGTTCATCCTGGAAGACCTCCTCACTATGGATCAATTGGAATGAAAGTAAATCTAATCTAATCTAACCTAAAACCTCTGTGTATGTGGACTGCTGCCAGAGCCACTGTGCACCGCATGGTCATACCCCGAGGTGATTTAAACCCGCAAACCGCCCACCAGAGCATTGTTTCACCACGTATCAGCATTATCCTTAATTTATGAGCATAAGTGTAATTCCCTCAGCATCACCTGATTTAATTCGACTACATTCCATTATCCTCGTTTTGCTTTTGTGGATGTTCATCTTATATCCGTCTTTCAAGACATTGTTCATTCCGTTCAACTGCTCTTCCAAGTCCTTTGTTGTCTCTGAAAGAATTACAATGTCATTGGCAAACCTCAAGGTTTATATTTCTTCTCCCTGGATTTTAATTCCAACTTACAAATTTTCTTTTGACTCCTTTACTGCTCAATACAGATTGAATATCATCAGAGATAGGCTACAACCCTGTCTTAATCCCTTCTCAATCACTGTTTCCCTTTCATGCCCCTCAACTCTTACAACTGCCATCTGGTTTCTGTACAAATTGTAAATAGCCACCTTCAGAATTTGAAAGAGAGTATTTCACTCAACTTTGTCAAAAGCTTTCTCTAAGTCTACAAATGCTAAAAATGTATGTCTGTCTTTCCTTAATCTATTCTCTAAGGTAAGTTGTAGGGTCAGTATCGTCTCATGTTTACCTATATTTCTACGGAATCCAAACTGATCTTCCCTGAGGTCAGCTTCTACCAGTTTTTCTATTCGCCTGTAAAGAATTGTTAATATTTTGCATCTGTGACTAATTAAACTGATAGTTTGGCAATTTTCACACCTGTCTGCACCTGCTTTCTTTGGAATTGGAATTAATGTATTCTTCTTGAAGTCTGAGGGTATTTCGCCTGTCTCATACATCTTGCTCACCAGATGGAAGAGTTTGTCACGGCTGGCTCTCCCAAGGCAATCAGTATTGTAATGGAATCTTGTTTACTCCCGGCGCCTTGTTTTGACTTAGGTCTTTCAATGCTCTGTCAAATTCTTCACGCAGTATCATATCTCCCATCTCATCTTCATCTACATCCTCTTTCATTTCCATAATATTACCTTTAAGTATATCGCCCTTGTAGAGACCCTCTATATACTCCATTCACCTTTCTACTCTCCCTTCTCTGCTTAGGACCGGTTTCCCATCTGAGCTCTTGATATTTTTACAGGTGGTTCTCTTTTCTCCAAAGGCCTCTTTAATTTTCCTGTAGGCAGTATCTATCTTACTCCTAGTGATATACGCTTCTACACCCTTACATATGTCCTCTAGCCATCCCTGCTTAGCCATTTTGCACTTCCTGTCGATCTCATTTTTGACACGTTTGTATTCCTTTTTGCCTGCTTCATTTACTGCTTTTTTTTTATTTTCTCCTTTCGCCAATTAAATTCAATACCTCTTGTGTTACCCAAGGATTTCTACTATCCCTCATCTTTTTACATACTGACAACTATTGTTTCCTTAAATAAAGGGTAATGACATTCTCAGTTACTGGATTTTTGCAGTAAATCTATTTCATCTCTTACTTGCTGGCATTCAATTTAGGTTAAAAACATACGCGTTTCTTAAATGTGAGAATATTTTCTCTACTGTTGTTTAAATGAAATTGTTACTCTGGGTTGTTATGGGGACACTCCACATCAAGTGGACCAGTGTGTCAAACCTGACCATTTTCAGTCTGAATGAAATTTTAAACAGAGGTTTCTTATAGAAAATATATATAAAAAAGGGCTCAAACTTCGAGCTCAAGGTAAAAAAAAATAAAGAGAGCACAAGTAGGACTTGCACTCTGAGGGCGCCACGCAAACTTGTTATGTATATAACAATAATAATAATAATAATAATTTTGTGTGGCTCAGTGGTGTGATGGAAGTCATTCTGTTGGACACCACCAACAAATTTCGTGTTCCTAATTTACCTCCATTATCCAACTGGGGAAAAGGGACCCACCATTTAAAGTGGAAGCCGAACCATGTGTAGTTTGTGGTGACTCCTCAAAACCTTCTTATCATTGAGAGGTGAAGGCTAGGTTAACACAAAGACTGAAAAATGTGTGGTCTGGCCGAGACTCAATTGCGTGACCTCTCAGTTTACACGCATGTGCTTTCCTGCTAGGCCACTAGGTCCGTCATGTACCTACAGTATTACATAGGTGATATGTAGGCTTTGATGGAGTGAGTTCGTATCAAAATATGTAACATATATGGCTGTATCTTTTGGTTCCATTAACTAAGAAGCTTAAATTATATTCTCTACAAAGCGACTGTAGACCTTAGTAGTTGATATAAAGTTCAACTTGATACCTCTACCAATTCCTGAGAAAAAGGAGTCTCAACAGACAGACAGGCAACAAATGACGAAAAGATATTTTTTTAATGTGATGTAATTACAAATTAACTATGTTTAGAATTGTTTCCTTTGCTTGTACTACGAATCTTTGCTTCTCATCAAATTTCATGATTGTAGGTCAATGGGAAGTACCCTACAGGTTCTGATGAATGAGTTTGTGAGTATTGAAACACAAGTTTGTGACATAAATGGCCATCTCTTTTGATTTTATTGACTTACACACTTAAAATTTCCACTCCGCTAAGGGACCATAGACCTTAGTATGTGACATAAATTTCAGCTTGATACATCTACCCATTTCTGATAAAAAGGGGTTTAACAATCAGATAGACAGACTACAAAGTGGTCCTATAAGGGTTCCAATTTTACGATTAATTACAGAACCCTATTAAAAAAAGCCATGGGTTTCTTTTTTCTGTCCACACCACTCCTTCCCCATCAACAACACGCACAGCCTTCTTCCTCCACTACCCCCAACCATGATGTGCCCCCCCCCCCCCCCCTCTCTCTCTCTCTCTCTCTCTCTCTCTCTCTCTCTCTCTCTCCTCTCTCCCCCCCCCCTCCTTGTTCGTCACTTCCCGCTTCTCCTCCCCTCTCCCTACCTCTTATATGCTCTATCCTTGTAACTTCTTTTGACTTGCTGTGCAGCTGCTGAGTCACTGAGGGAAAGACCCACTTCCACACTAACCCACTATCCCCTCTTTACCTCATATGCCCTTCCCTATCTCCACCCCACTTCCATCTGCCCAGGAAACTGCTACTGATAAACCACAGTCAGTATCGCCATGGCCACAGGTGTTTGTGTTTGGGTTTCTGCATGGTTGTATGCCTGACTGTGTGTTGAAAGCTAATATAAATACTGTTTTCTGTTGTGTGTTTCTATGCACCACACATCAATCAGCTATAGGTGATTGGTTACCTTTCCTTGATTTTACATATAAACTCCACATTCTCAAAGCTGATATTAATTTCCAGGCTATGATGGACTGTCTTTTTTTAATAAATATATATAAGCCTTAAGAAAGTACTTGGTTTGTATTTTTCTAATGGCTCTTGCAGACAATAGTTTCAAGGGAACCCAACTATTTGTCTGTTTCTCTGTCTATATTCTATACAACTTCATATTCAGATGCTATTACCTTCCAGACAATTAATAAAAGTAAAAATTAGCCAATTTAATTAAAAAGAAAGTTTAGTGTTTAATAGCCCATTGATGCCATGAACAGCAGGCCAATATTAGCTTCCATAATGGGAAGTAGCGAACTGATGGCAAATAACTGCAGTAACTTTCCTGTTCATCCAAATATAAATCCGATGTGCACAACACTGTGTCACTTCACTTGGTCCCACTTTATTTCAGCAGCAACACCCTCTTGCAGGACTTGGCTCTTGACCTGCACGGACCAGTGATTGCTACATGAAATGCCTCACAGTGTAAACCACTTCATGGTCCCAGTACATGTCAAGAATCAAGAGGAAGTGACAGCAGAGAGCTGTGGGGTTAACTGAGTCCTTAGGACCATGTGAAAGGTCCAGGCGAAACTTCAGCCTAGGCGTACACCATGGAGGACTCATACAGAGGCATATAGGCAGTCATTTTTCTCTCGTTCTGTTTGGGAGTGGAACAGGGAGAGAAGATGCTAGTTGCGGTACGAGGTACCCTCCGCCACGCACCGTATGGTGGATTGCGGAGTATGTATGCAGATGTAGATGTAGATATGTACTTGAATGGACCTCAATTTTAGGTGGTAAAGGCAAGAACTCCAATTCAGACAGAAGTGATCGGATGCGAACCACAATCTTAAGCCCTGACCTGGGCCTCCAATGCGGGAGATGAACCGCTGTGGATGGGAAAAGGAGACGGCAATTCAGATGCTCAGGAGATCTATGAAAGTGTGCAACGTAACTGGCGAGCAGTTGTGCACACCTGACCTTCAATGGAGGGACTCCGGCCTCCACCAGGATGCTGGTCACCAGACTCGTCCTAAAAGCTCCTGTTGCCAGTCTAACACCACAGTGGTGCTCTGTATGCTGAGGGCACTGCCAAACCATAAACCAGACTCTCATAGTCAAGGCGGTATTGAACAAGGGCTCTGTAGAGCTGCAGCAGTGTAGAGCGATCTGCACCCCAGTTGGTGTTGCTCAGGCAGTGGAGGGCATTGAGGTGCTGCCAACACTTCCACTTCAACTGAGGAAGATGAGGAAGCCACGTCAATTGGGCGTCAAAAACTAGTCCTAAGAATCGATATGTCTCCACTACAGTGAGTGGATTATCATTAAGATAAAATTTTGGTTCTGGTTGATTAGTATGATGCAGACAGAAGAGCATGACACACAACTTCACAGTTGAAAACTGGAAGCTGTGGGCTAGAGCCCATGACTGCGCCTTGTGGATGGCTCCCTGTAGGTGCCACTTGGCAACACCAGTACTGGAGATGCAGTACGAAATGCAAAAGTCGTATGTATACAGAGAAGGTGAGACCGACGGCCCTACAGCTGCTGCTAGACTGTTAATGGCCACTAAAAATAGAGATACACTCAATACAGAGCCCTGCAGCACCCCATTCTCCTGGATATGGGGGAAACTATGGGAGGTACCAACTTGGACACAGAAAGTACAGAGTAATAGGAAATTTTGGATAAAAATAGGGAGCAGGCCCCGGAGACCCCACTCATATAATGTGGCAAGGATATGATGTCGTCAGGTCGTGTCTTAAGCTTTTTGTAAATCAAAAAAGACGGCAACCAGGTGTTGGTGTCTGGAAAAGGCTGTTCGGATGGCAGACTTGAGGGAAACTAGATTATCAATGATAGAGCGACCCTGGCAGAAACCACCCTGGCATGGAGCCAGTAGGCCACATGACTCCAGGACCCAACACAACCACCGACTTACCATATGTTCTAAAAGCTAACAATGAACATTGGTGAGGCTGATGGGCCGATAACTACCCACATCAAACAGGTTTTTACTGGGTTTGAGCACTGGAATGATGGTGCTCTCCTGTCATTGCGATGGAAAGAAGCCATTGCACCAGATCCAGTTGAAGATGACAAGGAGATGTCGCTTGTAGTCCGACGAGAGATGTTTGATCATCTGACTGTGGATCTGATCTGGCCCAGGAGCTGTGTTGAGGTAATGTGCAAGGTCGCTGAGGAGCTCCCACTCTGTAAATGGAGCATTATAGGGTTCACTGTGATGTTCAGTGGGCTTTCCTTTCCATTGGTCGTTTGAGGGTGTGAAATGCTAGGGGATAATTCTTTGATGCGGAGGCAAGAGCATAGTGCTCAGCAAAGTGCTCGGCGATTGTGTTTGCGTCAGTAGATAACATGCCATTGATGTAAAGGCCAGTAACACCTGTCGGGGTCTGGTACCCACAAACACATCTGATCTTAGTAGTAGTAGTAGTAGTAGTAGAGGGGTTTTTGGGCACACGACAGCAAGGCCTTCAGCGCCCGTTCAGTAACATAGTTAGACGGGTGTCAAGAGTGTGTGTGTGTGTTTGAGGTTTACTGGCGCTAAACAGCGTGGTCATCAGCGCCCAAATGCATAAAAACAGGAATAGATGCAGTGAAGGGACTAAGACGGACAGCAAACAAGGAGAATGGCTAAAAGACACAGACCTGACGCAGTTCCACATACTCACAGACAGAAGCAAAACAAGAGGAGAAGAAACGCACTAAAAAAGGAAAGGAAACACAAGGAAAAGAGAACAAAAACCGAAGGGAAACAAGGAGGTAATCGTGACTGGCGGACCTCTTACCTAAAACCTGGGTGAGCCAGTCACCCAGCAGCACATTAAAACCCTCTCCCTAAAATCCGAGGCAACAAACTGGACAGGACACAAAACCGTAAGACCTTAACCACAGTCGTTGCGTCGTCTTGCAAAATAGAGGGCAAATCCGGTGGCAAGGAAACCACCGCCCTCTGGTCAGAGAATAAAAGACTGTCAAGTAAAATGTGACGGACAGTAATCTGGACACCACAAGCACTGCAGATTGGGGGGGTCCTCCAGCCGGAGTAAAGAACCATGTGTTAATGGACTGTGCCCAATGTGGAGGCGAGTGAGGAGAACCTCATCCCGCCTGCATGACTGGTAAGACGTATGCCATGGCCGCGTGGTGGCCTTGACCAGACGCAGCTTATTGTCACCGACTGCCAGCCACTCCTCTTCCCATTGACGCATAACATGAAAACGCAAAAGGGAGGTAACAGCATGGAGGGGGACGGCACATTCAACAACGTGAGGGAGGGAACATGCATCTTTGGCAGCCACATCCGCCAGTTCGTTTCCCCTAATACCCATGTGCCCCGGCACCCAGCAGAAAGAAACCTCCTTCCCCTGCCGTTGCAGGTGGAGTAGGGCATCATGGATGTTCTGGACGACCGTATCCGCTGGGTACAAGTGTTGCATGGTCTGAAGGGCACTCAGGGAGTCAGAACAGATGAGGAACTTAAGACTGGGAACACATCTCATCTGCTCCAATGCCCGCAGGATCGCAAACAATTCGGCATCAAAGATGGTAAACGCCGCAGGAAGTATTAACTTGACGACTCGATCAGGGAAAACAACAGCACAACCAACAGAGTCCCCCTGTTTAGAGCCATCCGTAAATACTGGTACATGGTCGGGATGCTGGTGTAAAATATCGGAAAATAAGGAGGTAAAAACAAACGCAGGAGTGCAGCTTTTCCAGTACTCCGACAAGTCTAAAAGGACGCTGGGCCTCTGGAGCAACCAGGGAGGCAGGCGGGTAAAACCTTGTCATTGGGGGGCCACACGCTCCACACCAAGGGATGAAGCAAATGCTTGGCACAAATCCCAAATGGTCTCGTTGCCCTGGGACGACTGGAAAAGAGACGTTCCATAGGCGGTAGGGCAACAGTAGGGTACGAAGGGGAGGTAGGACAGGCAAGGAATTGACACAACCGGCGCACCATGAGGAGTTTCCGCTGGATGGCGAGCGGCGGTTCTCCTGCCTCAGCACACAGGCTGGGGATGGGACTGGTACGGAAGGCACCAGTGGCCAGCCCGATACCCTCATGGTGTACTGCGTCAAGAATCTTCAGATACGAAGGCCTTGCTGACCCATACACGGTGCAACCATAGTCAAGACGCGATCGGACAAAAGCCCTATAAAACTGTAGCAGACGCGCCCGATCTGCTCCCCACGACCGATGGCTCAGACACTTCAAAATATTCAGTGCCTTCAGGGCCCGCACCTTGAGGTCTTTAAGGTGAGGCAACCACGACAACTTGGAATCAAAAGTGAGGCCCAGGAACCTCACAGTGTCTCTAAAAAGGAAGAACGGTATCCCTTAGACGCAATTCAGGGGAGGTAAAAAGACTGCGAGAACGATTAAAATGAACACACACACATTTGTCTGCAGAAAAGGTAAAACCCGTCTTCGCAGTCCATGCCTCTAAGCGCTTTACCGTAAGCTGCAACTGCTGAGTAGCAGTGACAAGACTGGAGGAAGAACAAAAAACAGCAAAATCGTCCACAAACAAGGAGCACTGGGCAGGACTCCGAATAGTGGACGTGATACTGTTAATGGCGATGGCAAAGAGGGTGACACTTAAAATGCTTCCCTGAGGAACACCATTCTCCTGCACGTACAAATCAGATAGCACATTACCAACCCGATATCGAAAGAGGCGGTGGGAAAGAAAGGACCGAATGAAGATGGGGAGACAGCCACGAAAGCCCCACTCATGGAGTTGATTGAGGATAAGGCGGCGCCAAGTAGTGTCATACGCCTTATTAATGTCAAAGAATACACCTAGACAATGCTGGTTACGTAGGAAGGCCTGCTGGATGGCCGCCTCAAGCAGGGTCAAGTTGTCTATAGTGGAACGACATCTCCGAAAGCCAGACTGAGAGGGGCTAAGGAGCTGCCTGGTCTCGAGCAGCCAAACCAGGCGACGGTTGACCATGCGTTCCAACGTCTTCCCGACACAGCTTGTCAATGCAATACTTCGATAACTACTGGGATGCGTTCGGTCCTTCCCCGGTTTGAGGAGGGGAATCAAATTCGCCTCCCTCCATGAGTCAAGGTACGTGCCGGATGACCATATCTTTTTAAAACAATTCAGGAGAACTTCCTTGGATGGCAGCAACAAGTGCTGCAGCATGCTGTACCGGATTTGATCATGACCAGGCGCAGTATCATGAGCCACATTGCGAAGGGGCAGTTGTAGGGTTCAGAATTTGGAGACCGGAAGTCCAAGTGACCCCTCTCGATGGAAGTGCGGTAGCGGCAGAAATCTGGATCACAGTTAATAGTGGCGGTAGATTCCGCAAAATGCATGGCCAGTGTCTGGGCAATGTCTCTCGGCGCCGTGAGGAGACATCCTTGATGCAGCAATGCCGTGACAGGTAGTTGGCTGAGTTTCCCAGAAATCCTCCTGAAGGCATCCCATACTTTCGTAGAACTAGTGGAGCGGGATATGGAGTTCAAGAACGATTGCCATGACTGTCGTTTACTCTCTTTAATCACTCGCCGCGCTTTGGCCCTTGCCACCCGAAAAGCCACAAGATTGTCAGCTGAGGGACGGCACTTAAAGCGGCGCAGAGCTGCACGGCGGGCTCGGATGGCTGAGCAGCACTCAGTGGTCCACCAAGGGACAGGACGCCTCTTGGGATGACCGGATGACTGTGGGATTGACAATTCAGCAGCATGGGAGATCACGGCTGTAACATGGTCTACCCATTCGTGGATGCTGGCACGGTGTTCCAAAACAGCCAGTTGACTGAAAAGTGTCCAGTCAGCTCTGCAGAGGTGCCACCGGAGCGGCACTGGTAATGCCACAGCCTCATCCAGGAGGCGAATCCAAAGGGGGAAGTGGTCACTAGAATGGAGGTCAGCAGCAACCTCCCACAGAGCAGAATCTGCGAGTGCTGGAGAGCAAAAGGAAAGGTCAATACCCGATGACAACCCAGAAGCAGTACAGAAATGAGTGGGAGCACCAGAGTTGAGGATGC
Organism: Schistocerca nitens; assembly: GCF_023898315.1. Lineage (NCBI taxonomy): Eukaryota > Metazoa > Arthropoda > Insecta > Orthoptera > Acrididae > Schistocerca > Schistocerca nitens. The sequence continues at coordinate 216,125,109 of NC_064620.1, read as the reverse complement.
ACAGTTCTTCAGACATCGTGAGGCCTTCCAGAATGCGACCCCTGGGGTCAGAGAGCCCCATAAGACATTATGGGCATTGAAGTCCCCCAGACGAAGAAATGGGTGGAGGAGTTTGCTAATAAGGTCTGTGAGAGCCGCAGAGTCTTCGCATCCTGAGGTGGTAAGTAAACTGAACAGACTGTGAGCCTCCGACCCACAAGAAGGTCAACTGCAACTGCTTGCAAGTCTGTAACAAGAGGGAGCTCAGATGAGGGGTGCATGTCACGGACAAAAATCGCAACACCACCCTTTGCCCTTTCCCCTGTCAGATCATCCTTTCGATATACGGTATAGCCCCGTAAAGAAGGAGCATCAGTGGCCCGAAAATGTGTCTCTTGGAGACATAAGCACAAAGGGCACTCTCGTACAAGGAGTTTTAATTCGGCCACATGCGTCCTGAATCCATTCAGGTTCCACTGTAATATGGGAGCCAGTGATCAGGGTGGCTGAACTTTCACCCTGCCTCTGTGCTTTGGAGGAGAGCCCGTACTGGCCGGAGATTTATTCCTGGGGCAAGAAGATCGCCCCCGGTCGACATCAATGTCCATCAGCTCCGATGACGACCCACGGGAGATGTCAGACAGTACGATGGCCTCGTCATCGGACCGACCCTGACTAGTCTCCTCAGGTGGCAAAACCTTCACCTTCGGTGTCTTTGCCTTGGGGGGCTTAGAAAGCAGAGCCTTTTCAACAGTGGGAGCTTTACTCGCCTGGGCAGAAGGCGCCATATGGGGAGAGGCAGGAAGTACCCCAATGTCAGCAACCATGGCCTTGTCCGACGTTGCGGGGAGAGCCGCAGGTTGCAAAACAACTGCAGCAGCACAAGTGCACTGGCAAACGCAGGTATTAGTGCTAACACTAGCAACCTCCGTTTGCGTAGCAACAGTGGCCATTTGTACCGGTTTTTTCAGAGCGGAAGCGAAAGATGTTGTAAACACAGGAGGTTGCATGGCCTTAAAGAGCTTCTTGGCCTCACCATAGGGGATGCGCTTAGATGTTTTAATCTCCTGTATCTTCCGTTCTTCGAGATAGATGGGGCGGACCCGGCTCCAGACAGGGTGACTCCCAGAGCAATTCACACACTTCACAGGCGATGAACAATCGGCTCCTTCATGGGCAGGCTGAGCACATTTACCACAAGTGGCTATCCCATTGCACCCCAACGTAGTATGCCCAAAGTGCTGACATTTAAAACAGCGCATTGGGTTGGGGAAATATGGCCGTACTGGCAAACGTAAGAACCCCGCTTTAACATGCTCTGGGAGTCTCGGGCAACTGAACGTGAGAATAGACGAGTCGGATTTGACTAAGTCCCCATCGACTCGCTTCAAAATATGCTGCACGTCAACAATACCTTCGTCAGCCCACTCAGATTTCAACTCGTCTGTGGGGATATCCACCAAGTCCCTACATGCCACAACACCCTTACTATAGTTCAGAGTGGAGTGGAGCTCGGTCTCAATAGCGTACTCTTCGAGACAGGTTGCTTTCCGAAGAGAAGCGACTTGACGGGAACTAGAAGTCTCAACTAACAGAGTACCATTGCGCAGTCGCTTAACAGATTTCAGTGTACCTGCAATTCCCTCAAGACCCTTGTGGATGTAAAAGGGAGAAACCCTCTCAAAGCTACCCTCCTTCCGTTTAATAATCAAAAACACATTCTGATTATCAGCATGTGCTCTGTTACGACAGTCTGATAAATCTCTAGCAACACCAGGAGCTGGAGGACTCGCAGCACGAAGTCGCTTTTTCGATGGGGTGTGTTTTCCTACCAGTGGCCCACCCAATCCACTGGTAGGGGGAAATGTAGAGGTTGAAGGGTCCATTGCGGTCCCACGAGGAGCTATGGAACTAAAGGTCCGCTCAGACAGAGCCCCGCGTGCCTGAGTAAGCCGTATACAACTGGGGTGCAGCAGGTGCCCCAGAGGTTGCCCGCTTGCAACTGTTCCACCCCAACAGCCATGCATCTTATAGGCGCGCAGCACACCGTAAGACTGAGGGGCTTTTATAGAGGTTTACCTTCCTCGCAATCCAGGCGGTCAAGCCAAGATTACCATTCCCCGCAGCACACAACATTCTACCGCCGCACCATACGGTGGTCGCTGAAGCATGTCCGGGGGTTATGGTGACAGGAGACTGGCGGCGCTGACCAGACCCCAGCTCAGGACCCCGGGGTCGCCAAGCCCGTACTCAGCAAATGAATGCTGAGCCCCTGGGGGCACATCTGATCTTCGTCCAGACTTGGGAAGGTGACGTATGGCAACCAATGGTCGAGACATACCTCTCCCAACACACCTGTTTCCATCTTTTTATAATCTGGTGAACGCAAGCACAGAGCCATTTAAAAGCTATCAGGTGCTCTAGGGAAGGGTGCCAGTTATGTTACTGCAGAGCTCGCTGACACTCTTTAATGACCTCAGCAATTTCCGGCAACTGCCAAGGTACAGATTTTCGCCGGGGGCTCCCTAAAGAACAAGTGATTGTGTTTTCCGCCGCAGAAATGATCGTTCTAGTGACCTGCTCATCTACCACATCAGTGGTACCATGTGGGGGAGATTCAAAGTTGACAGCAGAGGTGAAAGCTTCCCAGTCTGCCTTGTTTTCCCATCTTGGTAGATGTCCGGGGGAATGGTGCTGGGGGAGTGACAAGAAGATGGGTAAGTAAGCTGTCCAGTGGACACTTGGGAGAGGTCATGGGCCAGTAAGCACAGTGTCACCCCACAAGGAGTTATGGGCGTTCAACTCTCCCAAAAGTAGGAAAGGCTCGGGGAGTTTATGAATCAGTGCAGCCCATGTATTCAGGGGTACTGCACCATCTGGAGGAATACATACATTCCAGATAGTTATTTCCTGTGTTGCCCATATCCTGACAGTCATAGCTTCAAGAGGGATTTGAAGGGGCACAGGTTCACTGCATACAGAGTTCAGGAAATAGACACCAACTCCACGAGACACACTATTATAGTCGCTACTGTTCTTGTAATATCCGCTATAGCCAGGAAGGGTAGGGATCCACATTGCCGGGAACCAGGTTTCCTGGAGGGCAATGCAGAAAGCAGGTGTAAATCCATAGCTCAGCCAGGTGGTGGAAAAAAACCGCAGCAATTCCACTGGAGGATGACGTTATTGTGAGGTTGGGAAGCCACGGAGCATGCAAGGAGGCAGGTTACTCCTCAGGGTCACCAGCTGCCGCCAATTGAGTATTTGTATCCATTCTCGTTGTGGATGAGGCATCAGTGAGACCCAGGTCCTCAGGGGATGCTAAGATCTCCACCTCATCCGCAGGTGCAAAATTGGTGTGGAGTTTTGGGGCCACCGGAGGGTTCCTTATCTTAGCAGACTTCTTTGTTTGTTACCCTCTCAATTCTCTTTAGGCGTGTAATATCACTTCATATTCAATGAATTATTCAGATACAATTCTACCCTTGAATGACGTTTACTAATTTTCTATCTTCATACTCGCAGAATCCATGCGAAAAGTAGTTCATACAATAGCTATGCCATGAGCGCATAAGTATTCTTTGTAGTACTCTCTCTGGTGGTTGTCAAAAAAAAAAAAAAAAAAAAAAAAAAAAAAAAAAAAAAAAAAAAAAAAAAAAAAAAGGGGGGGGGGGATTCCGGGATTGTCTTCGTGCTGATTAGCCTGAGCTTGGTTTGGAAGAACTGTAATCTGATTATTGAGATTTATCACAGAAGATAACTGATATGAACTGTATGATTAAAAGGGAAATATATATATAGATTGCTCCTTCAAATAAAAGGTGTGTATTTGAAATTTGAGAATTAATGATATTTATCCATATATTGCGTAGTTGTTAATCAGAAGTGAACTTCCGAAAGTCTGGATACGAACCTGCATTTAATAATCCAAGAGCTCCATTACTTCTTCGGAAGGTTAAACTTCATCAAAGCCAAATATCCGCTTGATATGAGGGTTCCCAACTGATTATACTACGCTCCCAAAATTACGAGGCATTTTATTTGTACAGATTAGCAGACTGCAGCAAAGCACGAGCCTGCAGAGAAGAAGAATCATCGCCTGATTTCATTCTAACAAGTAAAATTTCAGAATCATTTTGAGTGACTGAGCTATGACTGTGTTTCCTATCATGAATGATTGATTGCTTGCTCGAACGAATTGAGAGCTACATAATTATGTAGATAGGACAAAAAATTACAGTGGTGTCAGTGTGACAGGACTCTCTTGGATTGTTATATAATATATGTATTTTTTGTTTCATGAAAACCAACGAGAATGAGAGGTAACTAATCTGAAGAGAGATTCGGTGCTCATAGTAAAAGATTGCTGATACCAAGAAACGATTTCAACTATTGGACAACACCGAGACTACAGAACAAGGCCAGAGAAATCTAATTTTTTTATCCTGTAGTTAAAATAGTTTGAAATCAATTTAGAAAGAACTTTTTTTCAGATAGTAGTTAGATTGTAGGACTGTATATTGTGTGATTTTCGTATCTGGACATTGAACTTTATACCATCTGTGAAGTAATTTGAAAGTTAAGTGTGTCTACGACAGTAAATTTGAAACTGTATTTAGTGATTAGAACCTGATATTGACAGTTATTTAATGGTATTGACTAGAGCGGCATTTAAAATGTCATTGAATCAGCAACGAGAAGTGCAACAGCCTTCAGCTGTTTGCACAGGAGCAGAGGCCACGGATAGCAATTCTGAGGCTGTTGTGGCTAGCGGTAGCAATATAAATAATCCCGCTGGTTCAGAAAACATTCATACAACAGCTGATCAGACTGTTGTTGACACATTAGTTGTTATTATGCAACAGTTGTCTCTATTAGCCAAAGGCCAAGCGGAGGTAAAACGAGACTTATCCGTTATACAAAATGAACTCCAAAATCAATTAGCCGAAAATCAAACAGAATTACAAAATCAGTTAAGAGCAACCTTTACCGAATTAGATCAGAGATTAAATACCCAGACACAGGAAATAAAAGGACAGACAGAAAGGACCGAACAGAATCTTATTGCTCAAATTGAGCAGGTCCGCCAACAATGCCAAGAAAACAATAGTAAATTAAAAGCGGAACTAACCGAATATGTATCCGTCAAAATTGACACGATACAAAAACAAGTAGAACTGTTTCCTCGAGTAATACACAAGCAGAACTGTTTCCTCGAGTAATACAAGCTCAAGAGGACATACAGTGTTCTGTAGCTATGATACCAGAAATTATAGAATCCCAAGATAATCTAAAGAAGCAATTTGACGAAGTGAAGGAAAAACAGGAGACAGTGGAACATAGAATGAATTTACTTGCGGGAAAGTTTTCAGAAATGACATTAGAGCGGCAAAATTTTCCTTTGGAACCCATAGAAGAAACTGTGAAAGTAGCTTTACAGTCAATTTCAGAGAGTTCCGAGGAGAATTTTTTCAACAAAGGGTTAAAGGAAGTTCGAGAACAATTTGGCGAAGAATTCTCGCGTTGGAAAGAAAATATCAAAAGATCACTAAATCTCTCGCAGGAGGATTTAGAAACAGCGAGAAGTAGGAAACAACATTCTCAATCTGCGCGTGAAATTCCGTCCACGTCAAGATCCGATGTAGACAGAACTGGAACGTCAGAAGTTAGATTCGATATAACGGATAGCCACAGGGAAGAATACGAACAGGATGATTTTTGGAATCGTAGTACCGTTGAGGAAAAGATGATTAAACAGAGACAATTTCAAATCTTTAACCCTGACAAAAAGAATGTTCATCCTGTAGTCTTTATTCGAAGTTTCAGAGGTCTATTTCCACGACCTTGGACAGAATGGCAAAAGATTAATTTGTATCTGGATATATACAAGGATCAGTAGCATTGTGGGCATCCGAACAAACATCTTCTTGTAAATGTTACAAAGAATTTGAGCAGGCTTTTCTAGCAAAATACTGGTCTGCTGGAATACAAGAAAGACTTAGGCAGGAAGTATTATATCCTGAGCCTTTCTCATTTTCTAGAGGATCTCTAAAGAGATATTTTGAGAAATACATTAATAAATCTTTGTATTGGGATGTACCGATTCCTTTGCCGGATATACTTAGGATACTCAAGTCCAGACTACCCACCAGTATAAGGAATCAGCTGTTATATATAAATGATAAGGATATAGACTCATTTATGACTACGCTTGATCATATTGATATAATTGAGGAGGACAATAAAAGGGCAAGAGAAATGTCATATCAAAGAAGAGTAATAGAAGCGAATCTGAGCTGCAACTTGAATGGGAATGGCAGTAATGGTAGCAGTAACAATAACCATAACCAACTAAACTCTCCGAGGAGACTTAGAAATGGACAAAATGCAAACAATAATTATTACCATAATGGAAACTTTAGTAATGGTGCAGCGAGGGGCTATTTTAGGAACAATAGGAATTTTAATCGATATAATCCAATGTATGGCAACACAGGACAGTTCTACCAACACCAGCAGAACAACAACAATAATTACACGAATCAAGCAAGACAATATAGACCGAATTCACCACAACAACCGATAATCACTGAAGTAGCTGAAGAGACAAATACCACTCGGACCAACAATCAGTCAAACTAAACATGACCGCATCGTGCCCCGGAGGAGCGGTCAGGGGATCTGTTAGGGGCGAGACAGTAAAATTACAATTGTTAAAGATATAATGATGGTGAGCTGTTGACTGAAGAGTTAACAAAGGATTTAATAACGTGTCATAATGAGAGATTGAGTGTTCCGGTATCGGAAGTATTTGTTGAAACAGAGGAAGTTCCAACGAATGTGATATTGGACACCGCCGCTTCCGCCAATGTCATCTCAGGCGCTCTTTTTCGGAGAATTATTAGGAAGAAGAAGGTACCAATTTTGCCAGTACATAACTGCAAAATCATCGGAGCTGTTGGAGCACGCTCTCCCAACGTCAAAATAGAAACACAATTAGAGATGAAAATGGGAAATGTAGCAATAAAATGCACGTTCCTTGTAGTGTAGAAGTTATTAGTGGACTGTATTCTTGGTATTGGGAGTATGCAGGAGTACGATTGTCAGATTGATTTTTTGGAAGGAATAGTTAAATTTAGATTAAATGGAGAAGAGATATCACTGGATTTAAATAGAAACGGTGCATGAGAAATACTGTCGCGGTGCCATAATTCAATTAATTGACACTACAAACGGCCGTTGGAAGGAGCTTTCAAAGGATTTGATACAACAGGAGGACTTTAACCAAACAACAATGATAAAAGCTAGTGAATCAAATCAGCTTACCGGAGAACAAAGGCAGCAGCTTCATTATTTGTTAGAGGCATATGAAGAGATTTTTGATGAGAAACCAGGAATTTTTAAAGGGTATATTTGTCACCGACAAGTGAAGCCACATCAGACTTACTGTTACACGCACTATCCGATCCCCTGGCGTTTATAACAATCCGTTCAAAGGGAGATAAATAGAATGTTAGAATGGAACTTGATTGAGCCATCAACTAGTCCATATTGTTCTCCGCTCTTAGCCGTCGCAAAACCTGGAGGTAACGTTAGATTAGTTCTGGATGCGAGAGAGATTAATAAAATAATAGTACCTGTAAGAACTCATCCGGAAAATATAGATGAATTAATTCAAAATTTCCAGGATGTTTCGTACTTAACTAGTGTTGATCTGAGAAGTTCGTACTGGCAGGTCCAAATGGATGAAGAATCTAGGAAATATACCGCATTTATCTATGCTGGGAGAAGTTACCAATTTAGAGTTGTCCCGTTCGGACTTAATATTAGTGCCGGAATATTTATTTTAGCGTTGGATTATGTTCTTGGACCAGAATTGCGTAGTCGTATAACTGTGTTTGTTGACAACTTATTAATAGCCACAAAAACATGGGAAGAGCATTTGCATATTTTGGAAAGGATTTTTGCTGTTTTCAAGAAAACCGGAATTACAGTAAACTTACAAAAGTCTCATTTTGCTTTACCACAAATTAAGTTCTTAGGACATATGATAGATGCAAAAGGTATCCCGCCTACCGAGAAGAAGATAAGTGCAATTCGAAATTTTCCATCACCACGGAATAAAAGACAGCTGAAGGGATTTATAGGTATGGTATCATTCTTCTGTCGTTTCATAAAGACTCAAGCCATGAATTCTGAGGCATTAAACCGGCTTCTACAGAAGGATGTGCCATGGCAATGGACTGAAGAATGTGAACTAGCTTTTCGAGACATTAAAGACCAACTCGTTAACGCATCCTTATTATATCACCCTGATATGAATTGTGAGTTCTGTCTGTCCACGGATTCATCGGATGTTGGATTAGGTGCTTGTCTCTTCCAAATAAGGAAAATAAAAGGGGTACCAACATTCTGTCCGATAGCATTTGCTAGTCGAGTGTTATCGCCCTGTGAAAGAGCCTATACGACCACAGAACTTGAAGCACTTGCGGTTATCTGGGCATTCAAGAAGTTTAACTATTATTTATATGGTTCGAAAACGATTGTGTATTGTGACCATCAATCACTAACCTTTTTGCAAACATGTAAATTATTACATCCTAGACTGTCACGTTGGACAATGACACTACAACAGTACCAATTTAAAATTATTCATGTGTCTGGCAAAGAAAATATTATTGCGGATGCACTGTCAAGATCCCGAGAAGGTTTAACGCCGGAAATAGAATCAGTAAATACTTCGGATTTTCCAGTATTACTGTTGCAGGACAATATCTACAAGACTTATTATGTACATCTTTATAGAGATATGGGAAATTTACAACGAAAAGACCCTCGATGGAAGAAGATAATTCAGCTAAAGGAACAACAAAATTCAAGGGCTAGTTTAGATCATTATAAATTAGTAAATGGAGTATTATTCTTCAGATGTGGGAAGGACAACAATCCACGGTGGTGTGTATGTATCCCGAAGGAATATGAGAAAAAATTAATTTGGTTTACCACTTATCATGGGGACATTTTGGTGTAATTAAATGTGCTAATAAAATAGGAGCATACTGTTATTTTCCGAATATTCGGAGAAAAGTGCACCAAACAAAACAAAACTGTTTACTCTGTCAAAAGGCAAAACCGGATGATAGAGATAGTAAGCATGTTCTGCATTCAATTATTCTACGAGAGCCAAGGGCGTTAATTTCGTGTGATATCTGCAGCCCTCTCCCACGATCAAGAGGAGGAGTCAAATTCATTGTTGGATTCTTTGACGTGTTTACAAAATATGTAAAACTATATCCATTAAAGTGTGCTACTGCCAGAGCTGATGTAGTGAGATTGGTGTGTGACTATCTTCCGCATGTAGGTTTACCGAAATCCATAATTACAGATAATGCCAGAATTTTTACTGGATTTAAATGGAAGCAAACATTAACACAACTTGGTATTCGACAAATTTTGACATCATGTTACCATCCACAAGGTAGTCCAATAGAACGAGTTTTCCGAGAATTAAACCGATTTATGTGTACATACTGTCACAGTAAACGAACATCATGGGCTGATTATTTGTCAGAATTTGAACAAATATTTAATAATCTGACACATACCTCAACTAACTTTACTCCAACAGAGTTTATGTTTAGTCAGATTGAAAAGAACTTCTGGATAAACCATCTGCCAAAGTATGAAGATCAGAATTTAAAATGGGAGGAAAAGATTCGACTCGCACTTGTCAATTTAACTAAAAAGGCAATACAACGGAAATTGTCATATGATAAACGGATTCACCGGATTCAGACGTTTCATCTTGGAGAAAAGGTTTTATTGAGGCGACACATCCATTCCTCAAAACTGATGAAGAACATAAAGAAATGGAATCTTATTTATACCGGACCATATGTTATTGTAAATATACCAAATCCTGGATCATACTTGTTGGCATATCCCGAATCGAAAAGAATAAAGGGATTATTCCCGCATAATGATATTAAGAAATTTTTTGAAGGATCGTAGATCTGTGATACCAAATATGGAGAAGAATTTAGAGTGGAATTTGACTATGAGTCGAATGTGTATATAAATATCAAGAAGTTTATGTTGTCTAGAGGTTAAGAGACAGTGAGATTACTCCTGTGATAGGTTAAGAGACAGTGAGATTACTCCTGTGATAGGTTAAGAGACAGTGAGATTACTCCTGTGATAGTTTAGCACAAAACTTTAAGATAGGTAGAAGAATCTGTTAATTACTAGGGTTTGTAAGTGTGGACTATGAGCAGAAGCCATAGTGATATACAATGAAAGTGCATATACATTTCCTCAAGACACGGCACTTATGTGAGAATTGCGTGTGAAACTTTAACAGTGCGGGATATGTAGGTAAATACGCTTTGTGTGTGATGTATGCTGTTCGCGCGAGAAAACAAATGAACTGTGAAATGGAGCAACAGTCGATAATGTCACTGCTGCAAACAATTGAAGAAACTCTGGTTGCGCGAGAGAAAATTATTACAATTTTTTGATTTTTCATTATGCCTTCTCTACCAGGAGAATTAATTTAAGAATTTTAATTGACATTTTAAGAATAGCAGTTTGTGTGTTTCATATTATGGACATAATTGTTGAAATATATTTCCATAAATGTTCATGAGATGATGATGAAGATTCTGCGATTGGATGATTTGTTAAATGAACATACGTCATCATTAATGATATTTATTTGCAAGTGGATCTATAAATCAATTAATTATAAGAATAATGAAAATTTTTCAAATTATTCCTTTTGTGGAGTCAGTGTCATATGCCTATGTTTAAAATTTTTCATCAGGTGTAAACTTAAATTTTATCCATAATTTCGTAATTGAAAGCAAACCTCGGACAGATTCAATGCTCACTTCCACCTGCACTATAACAAAAATCGAGAGGAATACATTCGATTTAAATGCCCACAGTCTATTGGGCAATGTTTTGGACAATCAGCAATTGTAATGCAAAACAACTGTGGTATTGAGGACTAAAAGAAAAAAAAATCGCGTTTGTCAGGACTGATGGATGTTCCAGACTAGTACAGATGGAAGAATATAAGAATCCACTCCGATTTTGAGTTCAACGATGAAATATGGGCTTCATTCTTCGTTGCCTTAATCCACTCTCTTCCAGGGATTTATTCAGTCAGAACCTTTTCTTATTCCACTTTAAACCTGTTTCATGTTCACGTCCCTGACCATCTGTTCCTGAGATCATCTTCCCGTTTCTACGGCACGTTACCGGCTTCTATCCTGTACCATAAGCCATCGCCTGTCCTCCATGCCGCCTCCACCAAACGCTGTACGTCGCCTACCCGGTGTCCGTACCCAGTGTTCCTGCTCCATCGACTTCACAACAAGATCGCCGGCTACATCGTCGAAAGAAGAATTATAAAAATTTTTTTTTGAGCAATATTTTAATTTTTTTTTTTTTTTTTTTTTTTTTTTTTTTTTTTTTTTTGGCTATGAGGCCCTTTTCCTTCGATCTAATCTATGGAGCTTCTATATATTTCAAAATTACTGGATTTAGGCTTTCCTATCTTCTTTAATACCTGAGCTGGGGTCTATTCTTCCGGGTTTTCCAGGGTTTCCCTGTGAAGGCCAGTTCCCAAATGGGTAGACCTTTTTCATAATTACACCAATCTACATCTTCTCTGGTTATGTACTCGGGATGCGGGCAAACCCCGGTACATGTAAAAGCTACAGCTTAGGTATTCTCGTAACTTATTGTCTTAACATGTTACCCATATTCTCTATAGCAAAATTCTACTAATTCAAAATATTCCTCTTTTGAATAAACAACCCAACAAATTTTTCTCTTAGCTCGCAAAGTGTATTATAATTAACTTTGCTCGCTGCGAGGGGCAATTGTAATATCTCTTCATATTCAATGAATTATTCAGATACAATTCTACCCTTGAATGACGTTTACTACTTTTCTATCTTCATACTCGCAGAATCCATGCGAAAAGTAGTTCATACAATAGCTATGCCATGAGCGCATAAGTATTCTTTGTAGTACTCTCTCTGGTGATTGTTTAAAAAAAAAAAAAAAAAAAGAAGAAGAAGAAGAAGAAGAAGAAGAAGAAAGAAAGGGGGATTCCGGGATTGTCTTCGTTCCGATTAGCCTGAGCTTGGTTTGGAAGAACTGTAATCTGATTATTGAGATTTATCACAGAAGATAACTGATACGAACTGTACGATTAAAAGGGAAATATATATAGATTGCTCTTTCAAATAAAAGGTGTGTATTTGAAATTTGAGAATTAATGATATTTATCCATATATTGCGTAGTAGTTAATCAGAAGGGAACTTCCGAAAGACTGGATACGAACCTGCATTTAATAATCCAAGAGCTCCATTACTTCTTCGGAAGGTTAAACTTCATCAAAGCCAAATATCCGCTTGATATGAGGTTTCCCGACTGATTATACAATGCTCCCAAAATTACGAGGCATTTTATTTGTACAGATTAGCAGACTGCCGCAAAGCACGAGCCTGCAGAGAAGAAGAATCATCGCCTGATTTCATTCTAACAAGTAAAATTTCAGAATCATTTTGAGTGACTGAGCTATGACTGTGTTTCCTATCATGAATGATTGCTTGCTCGAACGAATTGAGAGCTACATAATTACGTAGAAAGGAGAAAAAATTACAGGCGCTTGCAGGGAGGACTTCTCTGAAGTAGCTTCAGGCAAGGAGGAAGACTGTGAAGCACTTCCTTCAGCAGTTTTTGGCTCCTTTAGCCACTGGCGAGTGTACGCTGTCGCATTAGTGGAGCCCTCTGGCGAGAGGGTCCCAAGGGACCCCTTCCTCACAAGAGGAGCTGGAGGGGGCTGTTGCTTATACGACTGGGAGGAGAGGACTGATGTCCCCTGAGTTTGGGGGGCCTTGCTCCCAAAGTAGGTACTTTGGGAGCTACAGAAGATTTTCCCCCTACAACCAAGGAGGCAGATGTATTCTGGAGGCCCAGAGGCCCACTGTTCATGGCACAGAGTGTGCTACAACTGGTACTTGTGATGTCGATGGTAATGTAGCTGCAGCGTATGTGGACGTCAACCGAACGGAGTGTAATCGTTCAAATTTACGGTTAGCCTCTTGGTACGTCAACTGGTCCAGGGTCTTGTACTCAATGATTTTATGATCCTTTTTGAGTACTGTGCAGTCTGGCGAGCAGGGAGAGTGCTGCTCTCCGCAGCTGATACAAAAAGTGGGAGGAGGCGCACAGAGAGTATCTGAATGCAGTAGACGTCTGCAGTCTCGACATGTGGCGTTGCAAGTGCAGCGGGAAGACATGTGCCCAAATTTCCAGCACTTAATCACCACATAGGGAGAGGCATGTATGGTTTAACGTCACAGTGGTAAACCATCACCCCGACCTTTTCAGGCAATGAATCATCCTCAAAGGTCAAGATGAAGGCACCGGTAGCAACTCTGTTGTCTTTGGGTCCCCTGTAAATGCGCCGGATGAAATGAACACCCCCGCCATTCTAGATTGGCATGGAGCTCATCGTCAGACTGCAAGGGAAGGTCGTGATGGAAAATAATCCCCTGGACCATGTTGAGGCTTTTATGGCGAGTGATGGAAACAGGAATATCATCCAGCCGGTCACAAGCGAGTAATGCCCAGGATTGAGCTGAGGATGCTGCCTGAATCAAGACTGCACTGCTTCTCATCTTGGACAACGCTGTCAATTCCCCAAACTTATCCTCAAGATGTTCAGCAAAAATTGAGGCTTCATACGTAGAAAGGAGTCCCCGTCCATTCTGTTACAGACTAAATACCAAGGCGAATAAGGCTCTCTTCTTTCTGTAGGCCTATGTTCCTCCCATGGTGTAGCGAGGGAGGGAAATGATTTAGGGTCATATCTGTCAGCATTGTACTCAATCTTGCCCTTCTTAGAGACTGCCGGTGCCATATGGTCACCACCAAGAGATGACTTAGTCTGCTTCACTGCGGGTCATCCGCCCTGATGCCACCCACTCCGATCCGGGGCTCTCCTCACAGGTGCCACTCAGCCACAGCACAGGCCACCTGGCATGATGGCCATTGCTGGGAGTCCTGATGCCTCAGGAAGGCAGGCATCTACTCCTTAACATACATGGGGAGTTTACAGCTCAGGAATCAGGAATGAGATCCCTGTGTAGTCAGGGGGGGCTACCACCAAATGGGTACATGACAATACACCACAACGGACTGGCTACCATGCTGGATATTGGGTGCAGAGAACTCCAATACTGTCATGGGGGCGAAAGAGGACAGGAGACAACAGAAGAAGATGACATACCCTAAAAGTGTCCTTGTCCTATTAGTTGAAATGCAGGTGGAGATGCAAAACCATGACAAGAGGTTCAGGAGACCAAATCTAAGGGCACTATGGATAACTCGTGCACCATGTAAGGCGTCCTTCCTCATATGGCCCGCACTTCCGTAGAATTTATAAAGTGGCAGATCAAACCATAAAATGGGACCTGAACTTACAGAAACTGTGAGACTCCTTTTAGTCGCCTCTTACAACAGGCAGGGATACCTCGGGCATATTCTAACCCCCAGACCTGCAGGGGGAAAGCTCTGTATTTCCCTGTCTCAATTTCTCTTTCACAATCTTTTTCAAATGACTACTAAACTGATCTAACACAAGAAGAGAACTATTCTTCAATAAAGCACTCTGTTAATCCATAATTTCATACCACCAACCTTGTCCATCCAACCCTAGTCATGTAAGTAAACATAACACCTGGTGGTATTCCAGAAAATTTTGGCATTGTTTTGTACTTGAAAATGATCACCGAATTAAGTTTAGTACCACCGGCCACATTGGAAGAACAACACTGTAGTGGATTTTTTCATGTCCAATTGTTTTTATAGATACAGTTTTAGCACCTTTCATGGCAACAGTTCTGTTACTCGGCACATCAAATGTCAGAGAAGCTTTGTCCATATCCGCTATTTGGATTAGTTCCACACTGCTTTTCTTTCGACGTTGAACAATAAAATGATGGAAAGATAATATATGCTCTTCATACTGTTGTGGCATTTTCCGAGATATTTTGGTTTTGGCTTGCATGCTAAGACCATGACGCTTCGTAAACCTATAGCACCAACCAACTCCACCCTTCAAATTTGTTAAGTTCCACGGTAGCACTAGTTTACGAGCATGTATTTGAATCATTTTTGTATTAATTCCAATGCTATTTTGATGGTCTCAGTTCACTCTTCCATCTCCATGCCCCGTCACAGTCACCACCAACCATCCTAGCCAATACCACTACTTGTGCCAGGAAGCCTGTAGTTCCATAAGATAATAGTAAGTCCATGTGCATCTGGGGGAAAAGGAGGGAGAGCGGATTAGAAACTATAAAGGAGAACTGTTACCACAATCTAAGCAGTAGAGCACCATTCCATTTGTGCCATCTCCTGCTCAGCATCTTACATGTGGGTGAATAGCAGTCTATCACCAAATACGCTTAATGTACTGTCAACAACTAATCATACAATATTATAGCCTATATTTTACTTTTTAGTTATTGTTTCCATAATTGTCTATTCATGTGGTTTTTCATTCGTTCTGACATTTCAGGTACCCAGTTTAATTAATTATAAATTTTACTTTCATCATTACAGATATTGTTTTTCCCTTTATTGGTGTTTTACACTTTCATTTTTGGGAACCACAACAACTTAAAACAATTTTCAGCAATGTTAAAAGCAACTGTTTTGCACTGATACAACAGTCAAGTAAAGTGTGTATTTATATAGTGTACATATTTTGTTACCTTTTCTTCCTCCTGAGATGACGGCAACAAGCATTTGTATCGCTCATTGTTTGCTGATGTGACAAAAAGGGGTTCAGCATCCCCTATTTCCTAAAAAGAAAATACTGTGTTAATAATTTTCTTATATCAAAAGCAAACATCAGGATATATTAAAATTAAAAATTGGTATGAGGTACCTCAACTACCTAAATTAGCTGTGGTTACCATGAGCACCTGCTTTATTCAAGCTACAGAAAATCACGAAGTGTTGTAGAATTATGAAAGAGCACGATTGCCACTACCTTTAAATATTTCTAAAAACTAAATAAAATTGATAAGTATCATTCTGGTATTCTTTAACTACATTTTGGTCCTACTTTCTCCTCTTTACCATGCATACCTCTTAATGTCTTCCATTTCTCATAATGATTACAACTTCTGTCTACTTTTTCTTTCATCTACTTCATCAGCTTTTCTCTCATTGCTCAACATTTTAATCTCACACATTTACGAGGTTCATGCTTAAAGTTTTATGAAAGTAATGCAGACCTCCATGTTTTCTGCAAAATTTTCTACAGGTAATGGTCTATTCCAGGGATGAAGACCTTGTTGTGATGTCTAAATCTGGTGGATCATTATTTACTTAATGAAGTCTGAAGATGAAAAACATAGCAACCAGAAATGATAGCAGTTTAAGAAGACTAAACAAGGGGAAAAAGGGCAAACAGGGTGAAACATCAGCATGGAAACAACCCCAGCAGGAGTGATCCCAGGGATAGTACCCTAGTACCCTACCAGTTTTCACAGCACACCCTCTACAATCAACCTACACTGATAGCAATGCATGATATGCTACAACAGAGCTAAATAGTGGCAACATTTATTCTGTTTAAAATTTGGTGAGAAATGTTAAGACTTCCTCACAAAACATGGTCGCTGCCAAGGGAGAGTGGCTTGCATGCCTCAATGACACATGTAGCCATACAGTAGGTGAAACACAACAGGGGGGGAGGGTACCTGCGGAGAGTCAGACAAACATATCGTTTCTGAAGTGGGCATCAGTCTTTTCAATACTTGCAAAGGCAACAGTCTGGATAATTAACTGATCTGGGCTTGTAACATCAGACAATATGGCATTGCTGTGCTGGTACTGCAAATGACTAAAAGAATGAGGGAATAGCTGTTATTTTTCCAGACGACATGTAGCTCTACTGTATGGTTAAATACTGATAGTATCCTCTTGGGTAAAATATTCCAGGCGTAAAATAGTTCCCCATTCAAATCTTTGGGCAGGAACTACATGGGAGAATTTCATCATTAGGGAAAACAAAACTTTCAATAGCACAGATTCTTAGATCGCATAATTGGTAGCAGGTTATAAAATTTAAAAAGGGAAATCAATAGGTTGGAGTTATAGTGGAACTTAGTGAAGATCAGTGGAATGATGAACAGGGCTTGTGGTCAGGCGAATACAGAGTTATAATTACAAAATCAAATATGGGTAATGCAGGTATAGGTCTGATAATGAATAAGAAAATAAAAATGAGGGTAAGCTACTATGATCAGCATAGTGAATGCATTATGATAGCCAGGACAGGCACAAAGCCAACACCCACCACAAAAGTAGAGAGATCCGTTTGTAGTAATTGACAGAAAGTCATCGAGTAAAACATAAGTGATTTCTGGCATTCCCCATTGTAGTCTTAAAGGCCTTCTGCTGTTCCTTATCTGTATAAATGATTTAGGAGACAATCCGGGCAGCCATCTTAGGTTGTTTGCAGATGATGCTTTTGCCTGTCATCTAGTAAACTCATCAGACAATCAAAACAAATTGCAAAATGATTTAGGAAAGATATCTGAATGGTGAAAAATTGGCAATTGACCCTAAATAATGAAAAGTGTGAGGTCATTCACATGACTGCTAAAAGGATTCTACTGAACTTTGATTCCATGATAAATCAGTCAAATATAAAGGCCACAAATTCAGTTGAAAGCCTAGGAATTACTATCATGAAAAATTTAAATTGGAAAGAACACACAGAAAACGTTGTGGGAAAAGCAAACCAAAGACTGCGGTTTATTGGCAGAAGACTTAAAAATGTAACAGATCTACTAAAGAGACCACCTACAGTATGCTTGTCCGTCCTCTTTCAGTGTACTGCTGTGCAGTCTGGGATCCTTACCAGATAAGGTTAACGGAGTACATTGAGAAAGTTCAAAGACGAGCAGCATGTTTTTTATTATCGTGAAATAGGGGAGAGAGTGTCATTGACATGATCCAGGATTTGGAGTGAACACCGTTAATAACAAAGGCATTTTTCATCACTGCAGAATTTTCTCATGAAAATTCAATCACCAACTTTCTCCTCTGAACGCAAAAATATTTTATTGATGCCGACCTATGTAGTGAGAAACGATCATTGCAATAAAATAAGGAATGTCAGAGTTCACACTGAATGATATAGGTGTTCATTTTTTCTGCGTGCTGTTCAAGATTGGAATACCAGATAATTATTGTGAAGGTGGTTTGATGAACCCTCTGCCAAGCACTTAAGTGTGATTTGCAGAGTAGATGTAGATTTAGATGTATTACCCAACTATGTTTACAACAGGCCATGGTTGCAAAATGCTGACACAAATTTTTTACAGAAGAATGGAAAAAACTAGTAGAAGCTAACCTCAGGGAAGATCAGTTTGGATGCTGGAGAAACGTAAAAGCATGTGACGCAATACTTATCCTCCAACTTATCTTAAGGCAAACCTACATTTATAGCTGGAATACATTCTTTCGGGATTCTGAAGGTAGCAGGGGTAAAAATACACACAGAAATAGCTTTATGTACAACTTGTACAGAAACCACATGGCAGTTATACGAGTCGAGCGGCATGAAAGGGGCCCACTGGTTGAGGAGGAGTTGAGTCAGGGTAGCAGACTATCCTCAATATTATCCAATCAGCATAATGTGCAAATAGTAAAGGAAACAAAAAATCAAAATGGAGAAAGAATTAATGTTCAGATGGCAGCAATAAAAACTTTGAGGTTTGCTGACAACACTGTAATTCTGTCAATAGAGTTGAATTAAAGCAATCGATGCTTAGGGAATTAGATTAAAAAATGAGGCACTGAAAGTAGTGGTCAAGTTTCACTGTTTGGGCAGTACAAGGACTAATGATGGCTGATATAGGGTGGATATAAATGTTGACTGGCAATGGCAAGAATAGAGTTTTTTTATTAACACTGAATGTCAATTTAGGTGATAAGAAGTCTTTTCATATGGTATTTGTCTGCAACATAGCTTTGTACAGGAAGGAAACCTGGATGATAAGCAGTTCAGAAAAGAAGAGAATAGAAGTTTTTGAAATGTGGTTGAACTCCTGAAGACTAGATGGGTAGGTTGCATAATGAATGGGAAAGAGTGAATAGAACTAGAGAGAAAAGTAGTTTGTGGCATAACTTTACTAAAAGAAGAGATCGGTTGATGGGGCACATCCTGATACATTAGTAAATCATCAATTTACTACTGGAGGCGAGTGTGTGGGATAAGAATCATATAGGGAGACCAAGAGATGAATACAGAAAGTGGGTTCAAATTGAAGTAGGTTGCAATAGTTATTCAGAGATGAAGAAACTTACACAGATACAGTAGTGAGAGCTGCATCAAATCATTCATCGGACTGAAGACCACAACAATAGTAACTAAATGATTTGCCAGGTTAAAAAATTACAAATGTATATTACATTTGTCAACACTTGATGTGACTGAAAATTAACTAGAGGTCCCTCATGATCAGTGCTGCACTGACATCTACATCTACATTTATACTCCGCAAGCCACCCAACGGTGTGTGGCGGAGGGCACTTGACGTGCCACTGTCATTACCTCCCTTTCCTGTTCCAGTCGTGTATGGTTCGCGGGAAGAACGACTGTCTGAAAGCTTCCGTGCGCGCTCTAATCTCTCTAATTTTACATTCGTGATCTCCTCGGGAGGTATAAGTAGGGGGAAGCAATATATTCGATACCTCATCCAGAAACGCACCCTCTCGAAACCTGGCGAGCAAGCTACACCGCGATGCAGAGCGCCTCTCTTGCAGAGTCTGCCACTTGAGTTTATTAAACATCTCCGTAATGCTATCACGGTTACCAAATAACCCTGTGATGAAACGCGCCGCTCTTCTTTGGATCTTCTCTATCTCCTCCGTCAACCCGATCTGGTACGGATCCCACACTGATGAGCAATACTCAAGTATAGGTCGAACGAGTGTTTTGTAAGCCACCTCCTTTGTTGATGGACTACATTTTCTAAGCACTCTCCCAATGAATCTCAACCTGGTACCCGCCTTACCAACAATTAATTTTATATGATCATTCCACTTCAAATCGTTCCGCACGCATACTCCCAGATATTTTACAGAAGTAACTGCTACCAGTGTTTGTTCCGCTATCATATAATCATACAATAAAGGATGTACTGCCTCCATGTCCAACCCTGAAACTAATACAGAATTGTATATGGTATCGGACATTGCTGCAATATCTACTTTCTCTTGAGAAATTATTACTTGGTCAGCATCTACCTCATAGCATCTGAGCATCAGGATGTAGGGAAACGTCCAAGTTCAGAACAATGAGAGGAGCACTCTCATTGAATGGTGACTTAAAGTCACCCATACGTTGTGCTATCTTTAATCACCCTCAGTGTACTGGGTGTTGTGGTAGCCTGTCATTACATACTCCCAAGCTTTCCAAATTTGATACTCCAAGCAGTGATCAAAGGTCAGTGTCCAATACTCCAAGTATTTCCTTAGCAGATTTTTTAGAGTTCATTTCCTGGTACAGCATTGTTGCTCAGTGTCTATATGAATATGGTGGTGGCTATGGCACAACAGAAGCCAGTCATGTACACTCATGAAATTAAAGCGATGTGACTGCTTGCAGCATGCTACAATGGCACTACAGTCGCATATGTGAAATACCAGGTTTTGGTTGTGTCGCTGCAGTGGTGCCACTTTCTAGTATATCACTAAAATTTAAAGTTTGTTCTACACAGTGGAGCCACTAGCTTTCCCCTACCACTAAATACACTCCTGGAAATTGAAATAAGAACACCGTGAATTCATTGTCCCAGGAAGGGGAAACTTTATTGACACATTCCTGGGGTCAGATACATCACATGATCACACTGACAGAACCACAGGCACATAGACACAGGCAACAGAGCATGCACAATGTCGGCACTAGTACAGTGTATATCCACCTTTCGCAGCAATGCAGGCTGCTATTCTCCCATGGAGACGATCGTAGAGATGCTGGATGTAGTCCTGTGGAATGGCTTGCCATGCCATTTCCACCTGGCGCCTCAGTTGGACCAGCGTTCGTGCTGGACGTGCAGACCGTGTGAGACGACGCTTCATGCAGTCCCAAACATGCTCAATGGGGGACAGATCCGGAGATCTTGCTGGCCAGGGTAGTTGACTTACACCTTCTAGAGCACGTTGGGTGGCACGGGATACATGCGGACGTGCATTGTCCTGTTGGAACAGCAAGTTCCCTTGCCGGTCTAGGAATGGTAGAACGATGGGTTCGATGACGGTTTGGATGTACCGTGCACTATTCAGTGTCCCCTCGACGATCACCAGTGGTGTACGGCCAGTGTAGGAGATCGCTCCCCACACTATGATGCCGGGTGTTGGCCCTGTGTGCCTCGGTCGTATGCAGTCCTGATTGTGGCGCTCACCTGCACGGCGCCAAACACGCATACGACCATCATTGGCACCAAGGCAGAAGCGACTCTCATCGCTGAAGACGACACGTCTCCATTCGTCCCTCCATTCACGCCTGTCGCGACACCACTGGAGGCGGGCTGCACGATGTTGGGGCGTGAGCGGAAGACGGCCTAACGGTGTGCGGGACCGTAGCCCAGCTTCATGGAGACGGTTGCGAATGGTCCTCGCCGATACCCCAGGAGCAACAGTGTCCCTAATTTGCTGGGAAGTGGCGGTGCGGTCCCCTACGGCACTGCGTAGGATCCTACGGTCTTGGCGTGCATCCGTGCGTCGCTGCGGTCCGGTCCCAGGTCGACGGGCACGTGCACCTTCCGCCGACCACTGGCGACAACATCGATGTACTGTGGAGACCTCACGCCCCACGTGTTGAGCAATTCGGCGGTACGTCCACCCGGCCTCCCGCATGCCCACTATACGCCCTCGCTCAAAGTCCGTCAACTGCACATATGGCTCACGTCCACGCTGTCGCGGCATGCTACCAGTGTTAAAGACTGCGATGGAGCTCCGTATGCCACGGCAAACTGGCTGACACTGACGGCGGCGGTGCACAAATGCTGCGCAGCTAGCGCCATTCGACGGCCAACACCGCGGTTCCTGGTGTGTCCGCTGTGCCGTGCGTGTGATCATTGCTTGTACAGCCCTCTCGCAGTGTCCGGAGCAAGTATGGTGGGTCTGACACACCGGTGTCAATGTGTTCTTTTTTCCATTTCCAGGAGTGTAGTAACATTTGACTGCTTCATTGTGACTGTACTTCAAAACACCGGCATTCTCCCCCAGTTTTTGTGAAATAATTTCTGCTGTGGTATGTTTGATTTCAGTACATTTTCATTTTCTTACTGAAGAAATATAAAAACAATTGGTCATTTCAAAATATATGAATAGCAACCTTGCTTATGGAACCAAACAAGCTTCTGGTATATATATTACAGTTGGAGAGACCGAACACTGCTGGAACTAGTGGACTGCCTGTGGGAAATAGCCACTGAGTGTGAAGCAATAGTTGTAAAAGCAAAAATTATAAGTTTTGAAATGCCTACATTAGCGAATAAAATAAAAATCTAAAATCATGGAATTGTGGTGCATCTGCAAATGATATTTAAAAGTCATATGTCAGTTGGTTTTCCACAGCAGACAGCATTTACCTCTTTGAGTGTTATTCATTTTACAGATTTGTTTGTTGCTCCCATTTTATTCTTGCATTAAATCCACTTTCAGATCCAAATTTGGCTTTCCTTTTCCTTGTATTTAATGCCTATCCCAATTATAATGCCTTAAATTGTACTACAACATTAAAACCCGCCTGAATCATCTCAGCTGATGCAACTATATAGAATTTGTGGTGATCCAAGTCAATGGTAGTTCATGGTGCCATTGCAGTTCACAACAAGCTGTGGTATTATTTTAGTTGCATGAGCGAAGAGATCAGAGATCAAAATTTTCTACTAGGGGCAACTCTGATCTACCACTTGTAGGCAGAAAATGGAGTCATTGCGCACCAGGTAGCATTTACCTATTATTGGCATGAAATGAAGTACCACAAGGCATTAAGTGCAGTGAATACGCTCCATACATTTGGAATGCGCTGTTCATGACCCACAACACCTGGGTGATCCCATCTTCAATCATATAGGTCATGTCAACTCATGGACATGAATTTCTCTGGCAAAAATATATATTAGACCTCTATATCAAAAGTTTTAAGAAATAAAATATTTTCATTTTATCTTAATTTTTGTAAATGGTACAGCCCTTTGAAAAATGTGTATTTTGTAAATAGCTCTTAAAACAGGTAAAGAACAAACAAAATATAGCTAATAAACCAAAAGTACTGGAGACCTGGCAGATGCTTTGCATTAAAGCTTCCTCTCAGTGTGTTGAAATTTGGTTGACATCCGCACACTTATGGGCTTCCTTTAACTTAGAAATTTAGACAAAAATATGAAATTTAAGTTAATTTTTCCACTTAATTTTTTTTTTTTTTCCCAATTTGGAAGGTTACAGAACACTATCTTTTCCGTCATATTACCAGATACTACTGATGTAATTATAAACAGTATCTTCTCTGCTACAGCTATCTGTATTATGTAAGTATTTATTACTAAAAATGTAAAAAAAGTGCATTTTTTTGAGTTTTTACAAGTTATTTACTTGAAAACCCCCATCAAAAAACTTTTGAGAATCACACAAATATTGTTTGGTTAATATGTTAGTAGTCAGTGCAAACACAGTGGGCAATATTTTTCTGTGTAAAGTGTTAAAATATTTTTCAACATTCTGCATATTTCATATAACTGAATTTCTAGAGTAAAATATGCATGTTCGCAACACTGTTTCCAGTGCTCTTCTGTTTATAAGAATCAAGTGAGAACTTGCACATAAACCATTCTGCATCGAGTTTTGTGTGTGGTTTGAAGTTTTTGTTGGATACAATGTCAGTGAGGAAACACAGTAATGAAAGAGTTTGGTGTGTGGACTATGAAAAAAAGACACAAGAAGGTGGTGTTTAAGGAAAGTTGTTGGAGATCTGTCAGGGGTATTGCAGAAATATCTCGATCCTCAAGTAATGGTATTAGCATCATATCCATTGCGCAGGAATTGGTACGCATACTACAAGAAGAAATTTCGTGACAATCCACATGATCAATCACCTCACCTGAATGTGAAACTGAAGAAAACAGTGCAGATGTTTATATCCCTGGGTGTGAAGTTGTAGATGTGTTGAATGTTGGTTGTTGTTGTTGTTGTTGTTGTTGTGGTCTTCAGTCCTGAGACTGGTTTGATGCAGCTCTCCATGCTACTCTATCCTGTGCAAGCTTCTTCATCTCCCAGTAACTACTGCAACCTACATCCTTCTGAATCTGCTTAGTGTATTTATCTCTTTGTCTCCCTCTACAATTTTTACCCTCTACGCTGCCCTCCAATACTAAATTGGTGATCCCTTGATGCCTCAGAACATGTCCTACCAACCGATCCCTTCTTCTAGTCAAGTTGTGCCACAAACTTCTCTTCTCCCCAATCCTATTCAATATCTCCTCATTAGTTATGCGATCTACCCATCTAATCTTCAGCATTCTTCTGCAGCACCACATTTCGAAAGCTTCGATTCTCTTCTTGTCCAAACTGCTATATCCCCCTTAAATGTCCTGGAAAGGTAAGAAGCACTAGAAGAAAACAGTATGTAAAAAGAAAAGTGGAAGAAATTGAAAGAAGTTTTACACAAGCAACATCTTCAAAACTTTTGGAAGTGTATAGTGTAGATGCACTTGGTGCAGAGCCTGAAGATAGTGATACGTGCACAAAATGTGATGTGTGGCTTCAAAACCTAAATACTGCTATCTCAGCAGCCACCTATACTGAGAAGGTACAGTTACTGATGCTGATACCAGGTAGCTACTCTAGGCAGCAAACAATACATACTCACTTCCTCACATTATTTGATTGCAAAAGCTCATAAAATAAAAAATGAGAAAGGTATTTGGGCACGCCCGGTGAAAAAGTTAAAAAGATATATGACAAGATCAACAAGAGAATCATATCTCCCATTGCAAAAGTAGAACCTGACTTTAAAAATTGGTGTCACAGAATTCTTCTCCTTGTGACCAAAATAGGTAAAATACCAGCCAGTGAAAGAAGTATGCAGATGTATTTACTGCACTAATTTGAAACTTATTTGTTTCGCCATAAGCAGTGTCACAGGAAAGAAGTACACAGAGATGGATCTGATGCTTTTGTGTATATGTCAAGAGCCGCAAGATAAATGTTGGTTGCAGGAGTGTGCAATATGCCCTGATGCTGAAGTGATGACTTTTGAAGCATTACACCTTCAGGATACTAAAAATGACATAACCTATACATTTTGGGAGGGAGGAAAATTGGTGAAGAAGACGGCAGAGCCAGAGAAGTTTGTAATGATGGAATAGCTCACTATCATATCCAAAGGATTCAGAGAAAGACCATAGCAGAAGTAAAATCAGTCACATCCCAGAATACTGACACATTAGTTCTTCAATTCAACTTAGCTGAGAACTGGTCTGTTGCTTTGCAGAATGAAATTCAAGGTTATCACTGGCACAGATCACAAGTATCTACATTCACATGTGTTACTCACTTCCTTGGAACATCACACTGGTTTGCTATGACAGTGATGATCTCATTCATTACAGTGCACATGCATGCTACGCTGTCGGCATGATAATTGATGACATAGCATCTAGAGGCTATGAATTTCCTAAACATATATATGTGACTGATGGTGCAGCACCTCATTTTAAAAATTGCTTTCAGGTTTATGAGCTTGGTCAACACTGTATTACAGGAATTAAGAAAAACATTTGATATTTTCAGCAACAGGTCATGGAAAAAGTGCACATGATGGGTAGGAGGTCTCTGTAAACGTCTTGCAACAATATTTAATCTCGAGCATGAAGCTGTTGATGCTATAAGAGATGCTACTGTATTTGTACTCGCCATATCAACATTAGTAACAAACATGAAACTCTTAATCCTAAATTAAAGTACATTAAGGGAATTCCATTTAAAAGACACAGAAGAATGGTCTGTTATGAAGCTTGCAGTAAGAATTCAATCAAGTCACTACTGAAACTTCCTGGCAGGTTAAAACTGTGTGCCTGACCGAGACTCAAATCCGAGTTCGAGTCTCGGTCGGGCACACAGTTTTAATCTGCCAGGAAGTTTCATATCAGCGCACACTCCGCTGCAGAGTGAAAATCTTATTCTGGAAGTCACTACTGGGTTGCATCGAGGAGTGGCACATACATTGCAAGAATGGTTCTCCACAAAATGCAGTGATCACAGTATACATTAAAAGACTTTGTAGTGAGCCACTTCTTTTCTTGTATATGTGACAATCAGTGGTTGATGGAACAGATAATAAGTGTCTCTCACAAGCTGCAAGATATAACCATCTCCTTTATGACACCTCATGGCCCTGCTAATGCTTTCAAATGGCCATCATCAAAACGTCAGTGTGCAGTTCCCATTTCCCAAGTACTGCTCGGCTATACAAGTTCAATGAGAAGCAGACGAAAAAAACAAATGATCTCTTTTCAACAGAGCAGTATTGATTGTTACATTGTAGGCTATTTTAATTCATGGAAAGTCATGAAGAAGTAAAATCATGACAGAAGACAATAATAATTTGTGAATAATATTGTAAAAAGGGAAATGGGCATTAATACTCTATATCTCATTTTTGTTATAAAATGCTTCAGAAAACAATGCTGTAAAGTACCGTATGTACTTTGATTTTGAAATGCCAGTTTTGTATGACATTTATTTAGAATCAGTGATCACTTTAAATATTTATTTTCATCTTTTGTACAGACAAGTATTGCCCACTCAGATTGTACATTCACTAAGTACAATGAGCAACTCACGTGCCAAGAAATTTTTAGAACATTTAGGATGGGAGTTTTGGAGAATATAATTTCTAAATAACCATAAAATTTCAGATTCTTTCATCTTTATGTACAAATATTTTGACAGTTTAAGAATTTCATACATTAATGTCACAGCTGACAGTTAGCAGTCCTCCCACTTCAACATTTGTGACTATTCATATTTTCAAAACATAAATTTGAAATCCGCAGAAAGTTACAAATTTTTGTAGTTAATTTTAAAAAAATAAAAATAAAAAATATAAATGAAAAAAGTTCAGAAGAGTGCATGTATTAATCACGTCTCATAGTATTCGGAAAAAGTATTTATTGAAAATAAATCCAGATCTCTATAACTTTTGGTTTCTTTACTACAATTTTTCGATTTGCCCTTTCGTTACAATGTTCTCACAAATACTCTCATTCAGAAAGGTCTGTATCATTTTAACAAATTTTAAGAAAATCAAAATATTGTAGTTTTGGAGAGGTATCATGTGGAACTTGCAAAGTTTTTTTCAGCAATTTTTGAAATAGCGATGTGACACATTCACTCTTGACCTGTACGATTTGAGATGAAATCACCCACCTTCAACCCACATACGCAAAGGTACAGTGTACACAGTCATTAACTCCGAATCCATAGATGGCTCTATCATTTGGGTATTCATGGAGAACTGAGCGCAGAAAAACAGGTTTCAAAGAATAGTGGGCTCTTGTGTCTTCCTTAGAGCGACATAACAGACTCACACATGTCGTAGACTATGTTTCACACCATGGGGAAAACTAAGAGAAGACAATCTGTATGCAGTTAAGTAGAGAGAGATGGAAGACCAATATAGGCTACCACAGAAACCCCCCTCAAGTAGCGCAGGTGGGATACGTTACGCCAGCTAGTGTCATAAGTCCTTTGTAGATTTAAGAACACAGCAATCAAGGGTGCGCAGAGCATAAAGGCATCTGATATGTGGATTCTAGATGTATTGGATGTCAGTAATATCAAAAGCTGTTTTGACAGTGGGAGAGATGTTCCATGTTTCTAGCTATCAAAAGCCATTAGTTGACCGTTCTTTCAAATAATTTACTTACGCCATTCATTAAGACGATTTGTCTGTTGTTTTTCAAGTTATGTGATCCTTTCCTTATAAGAGCACAGGGATGACAAAACTCTAGCAAAATGAGGTGGGAAATTCTACATCTCACTAGGTACAATCAAAAATCATAAGTGTTTCTTCTCTACTGTGATCGCTAAGGTGTTTCAGCATTTGAATTTGGATTTTGTGGCATTCTGGGGATGTTTCTTCAGAGGCTCCCATTCTTTAAAGGGAAACTATATGGTTCCAGGAACTGTGTGTGAAAAATAAGCTGTTTTATACATATAAGTAGAATATTATATAATGGAAATGGAAATTCTGGACCTTTCACTTATTTTGCGTATTAGTATAACATTATTTGGTCACTTGTGTTTGTGAGTATATACTGTTTTTGTAGTTTTCACAAATTTGTTAATTTATTATTGCCAGGCCAACCAAACAATTCAGCACTACGTTTTGGCTTTGATTTGTGATGGAAAGATGCTGTGGCATGTGAAATCGTATATGGGCCACGTACTTTAAAGTCAACATCTACATCTACACTCAGCAAACCTTTGTGAAGTGCACAGCAGAGGATATGTCCATTGTAGCAGTTATTAGCATTTGTTCCTGCTCCACTCACATATGATGTTCATGATTGTTTAAGTGCCTCTGTGTGAGGTGTAATTAACTAATCTTGTCCTCGCGATCACCATGTGAGCAAATAAGTAAGGGGTTGTTGTATATTCCTAGAGTCATTATTTAAATCATGGTCTTGAAATTTTGTAAGTAGGCTTTCTCAAGATAGTTTACGTCTATCTTCAAAAGTCTGCCAGTTCGCTTTCTTTGGCATCTCTGTGACACTCTCCCAAGGGTCAAACAAACATGTAACCATTAGTGCTCCCCTTCTCTGTATATGTTCAATATCTAGTATTAGTAGTCCTATTTGGTATGGGTCCCACACATTTGAGCAATGTACTGGGATGGGTCGCACAAGTGATTTGTAAATAATCTCCTTTGTAGACTGATTGCACTTCCCCAGTATTCTAGCAATAAACCAGTCTGTCACCTACTTTACGCATGACTGAGCCTATGAGCTCATTCCATTTTATATCCCTACAAAGTGTTACACCCAGGCTAGTTTTGGAGTTGGCTAATTCCAACAGTAACTCATTGATATTATAGACATAGGGTACTATGTTTTTTCATTTTGGTCGCCACGCAAGATAAGGTTTTTTGAAGCAAATGTGTTGCTCTTTTAGAGTAAATTTCAATGCCAGAAAAGTTATTCGGAATGTTGTTATTTGCATAAGGATGCTGTGTGTGCCAGCTGTGTGATGTACCCAGATGTAAATTCTGAAACCAATATGTTGATGAAAGAGATGTGCGACACGTCAAACATCATAACTTCCTGCTTGAGTATGACATTTTGGCAGAACATATTCAATGTCAATAAGGGTACAACCAATGGTTTATGTAATGTTGTTGGGAGGAAGATTTATGACAATCGATTCAGAGGGTAATCTGGTTCAAAAAATCTAAGGACAATCCTCAAAACCTTTTATCTGAGTTATTACTTTTTCTTTCACTCAGCTGTGCGGTTTTGCACCCATTAGCATTGAGTCAGTGATCATTTCATTACAGATTACTTGGGAAGGGGAATTTTTAAGTTTTTAAATATTTCGTACTCCTTATCATTTATTTTGAAAGAGTGCTTTCTAATTTTTAACTTAATTCTAGTTTTTAAGGTGTTTAGTGTAGCAAAATGGATATTGGTTGGAAGGAGGTGGTTTTTTGTGTGGGTGGGGAGGGGGAGAGAGTGTTTATGTTGGAGTAGTAGTTTGGGAGATGCTACGTGGGATGGATATTTTACTTGGTCATTTTAATAATATCATAATCAAGTGTTGTTTCGTTTACATACTGAATGTTCTTTAAATTTTTGGTTTTTGGCTTCCACTCGCCAAGATTTTTTGCATGATGGTTTCATTTGATCAGTATGTAAGTTAATGAGATGACGTGTATATGCCAGATTGAAGTGACATATAAAAATTTTACTAAGGTCGGGATTTGAGCCCGGGTCTCCTGCTCACTAAGCAGATATGCTAACCACTTTGCACCAGGGCACAGTAGCTTTGCACAACTGCATGGACTACCATAGCATGCCTCCCTCCTCAATCCAAAAACCCATTCACACTTCAATCCACTTGACATTCCCCCTAAGTCAAACAACATTGCAGAGACTCTCCAACTTCAATGTAATAGCACCTCAGGATCAAAAGAAACATGGGATTCTGCCTGAAACCCAAACACAGGTGCTTTAAGGATACAGGGTACTTATAAATGGTGGAAAATCAATTTTTTTATGACTTTATTAAATTCTGTAGTCTTTCCTGATTACATTGATACATACATTATAAGGTTTCAAATGAAAAATGACCTATATTTACCAAATTTTAAAGTTACGGTCACATATGCCACCATGCCCTCTTTGTTTCTGTTACAGAAATACAGAAACCAGTATTATTTTGAAAAGAGCTGGGAACTTTCTGCTTCCAGTCATTATACATATGATACATTGTGTATGTTGGTGACAGTGTAGGTTTCTAGTGTCTGTGAATGATTATCTTTGCCAGTATTTACTTTTGTTTTGCTGAAGCAGTTTGTTCACATGTTACTGAATGTTTGTTGCCCAAGTGCTACATATATTTCTGGAAGTACATATCCTTTAGTGTCCAATAAATATGAACTATGCCACGCATCAATAAATTCAATGAAACGAAATTCCGTGGTAACCAGTTCACAAACAAAGCTAGCCACCCTGTTGAAAGTAACCTATGTATCAGTTCTTCAGGGAAGAAACTCCCACATGGCACGCCTCCTGGTGATTCAAATTTGTGTGCTAACATTGACGCTGTTTGTAGTGGATTTGTTGTTGCTGAAGTGGGCATCCTATCTTCTTTAATAGAGGAAGTGGCAAAATGTAAACAACGTGATGGTGTAGGCTGCCTGGAAATAACCGAACAACAAAGTAACAGGAAGCATCAAAACTAGTTGTTCTGTGTAGATCCTGCAATAAGTCTACCTCAAAAATGATTTCAAGCATTGTGCATAATTCATGACATGAATCTGAAGTTAGTGCGTGCAATAGGAAAAGGAAAAAGGGTTGCTCAAACGTTTTGTGGTTTGATGGACCTTCCTCCTCCTCCCAGTAGGTTCAGCAAGTACATAAAAATACTTTCAGGTGCCTTGACAGTTATGTCTAAAGCATCTATGAAACATGCAGTAGAAGAAACTGTAAATATTAGTGGAACCAGGGACATTGCTGTTGTACTTGATAGTACATGGCAACGTCGAGGACACTGTTCCTTGAATGGTGTTGTAAGTGCTACTTCTCTGGAGAATGGAAAAGTTGTTGTTGAGTGCTGCCACATCTGCTATGGTAACACAGAAGGACATATTGAACATCAGCGTTCTAAGAATTATGATGATTACAGTGGAGGTATGGAGTGTGATGGAGCTCTAAAAATATTTAAGAGGTCGGTGACCGTTTATAATGTTAGATATATGAAGTACCTAGGCGATGAGGACTCTAAATTAATGAGTTCAATGTTTATGGTGATACCTTGGTAACAAAACAGGAGTGTTGTGGACATGTGCACAAGAGGATGGGTGCTAGATTGAGGAAGCTACGAAGAGAAATGAAAGGAAAGTTGCTATCTGTTCGAAAATCTCTGTCTGGCCGAGGCAGATTGACCGAAACTGAAATAGACCTCCTTCAGAGTTATTATGAACTGGCCATTAGATGAAATGTACCTCTGAATGATGTTACAGCAATGAGGAAAGCTTTATGGACCACCTACCTTCATAAGTTATCCACAGATGACCATCCTGTTCATGGACTTTGCCCTAAAGGAGCAGATTCTTGGTGTGGTTACCCAAAAGCAAAAGAAAGTAGTCAAATATACCATCATAAGCATTCTCTTCCTGAGCCTTTATGAATGAAATAAAACCAATTGTCAGAGACCTCAGTGACTCTGTTTTGCTTAGTAAATGTCTTCATGGGGGACTCAGAATACAAATGAAAGCTTCAACCATTGCATATGGGAAAGATTACTCAAGAATGTTTTTGTAAGACTAAATTTATTAAAAGTTGGTGTACTAGATGCAGTGATGTGTTTCACTGATGGAGTGATAAGAAGGTTGGAAGTCCTGAGCAATTTAGGCATAAAATGTGGCTTTAATATGGAAAAATCAATTGCTTGCGTGTGACAGACAATGGGTGCATGAAGATGAAAGATTCACTCTTCAAGTTACCAAAGAAGTGATAAGTGCTAAAAAGAATGCCAAGAGGAAGCCTGAAGATGAAGAAATGCTGCAGGATGAAACTATGCTTCAGGAATGTTGTGAGGCACAGTTTAATTGGACTCATATCTTCGTTTGCAATTTCCTGCAAGTTAATAAAGCAGTGCTCTAATTTTTTTTCTGTAACTTGCAATAGTCCATACTTATACAGTAGACCTAAGCTTTACTGCAGAATCAACAAAATTATAGAAAAAATAACATTCTTATCAGGAAAAAAATTATAAAAATTAAAATGTAAGAAAGAAGAGACAGTTGTCAATGTAAATACAGAATACACGAGGAACTTAAACAATATCAGTAAGATAAACAGAAATTAGTAAATGCAGGAAAATTGAGGTGTTTGAGGGAACCTACAGTTTGAGAGTGTGGTGGTACTGCATTTTAACATTAACATTATAATCAAAGCAGTGGCTGTATACCAGTTTACATTAAATAAATGAGCAAAGTAAAATATGAACAGTATTTGATGAGACAACTACAAGGGGAGTTAAACATGGACAGTAACACAAGTACAAGTTAAAAGCAAACCCTTAACTATTGAAACTACAGCATATGTGGAATACAAAGACAACTGCAACAAATAAAACAACTTAATGGCTACAGGAAAATGGGAATATGTAGGAAGAGAGAGTGTGGGAAGTAATGAACAACAAAGATGATTATATGAAGTTTAGGAGAGGGGAAGTGTTGAGTTGTGTCTGGTCAGTTAGGATGAGATCTGGACTGTGAGCAAGATGTTTGTTAATTTCCAGGGCTTCCAGCAGGTTGTTTGCTAAGTGAAGTACATGGGACACTGGCTGGTAGTTTTGACCCTCACTCAGTACATGCTCAGCTGCGTTCATGTTCAGCCAGCCTAGTTGATATGTCTCTGCCTGACTGACCAATGTAAAATTTTTGTCACAATCAGAACAGGTGATTTTGTATACCCCACTGTTGGCTAATAACTGGATCTTGTCTTTGCTATTAAAAACACACTGGGCTGTAGTGTTCCTGACATAGTAGGAAACCCTATACTTGCAGGATTTCAGTGCTTTGGCTACAGTCTGTGATACCTGACCTAAAAATGGTAGTGTACACCATTTCTTGCAGACAGTGGATGGGGAAGCAGGTGGGGCATAGAGGAGGGGTATAATTTTCCGTTTTTGTTTCCTGTGCAAGATGTGGTCAATAAGGACTGGATTGTAGCCATTGGCTGAGGCAATAAATTTTATTGTATCTAACTCTGCTTTAAAATCATCTCTGGACATGGGGATAGATATGAGACGGCGTACCATTGAGTGGAAAGCTGCATGTTTGTGAGCTATGGGGTGTTGTGAGCAAGAAGGTATTACTGTGTCTGTAGTTGTTGCTTTTCTGTAAATTTTGAAACAATGTGTATGTGTACTGACGCCAATGGTGAGATCTAAGAAGTTTATGGATTTGTTGCCAATTTCCATAGTGAACTGGATATTTTTATGTTGACTGTTTAGGTTTTTCAAGAATGTGTTGAGTTGTCTTGTAGTACCAGTCCACATACACAGGACATCATCTACATATCTAAACCAGTATTTGATGTTTGCACTCAAAGGTTCTGTTTTTAGAAAATTTTGTTCAAAATGGTCCATAAATATTTCAGCCAACAGTGGACTAAGAGGGGAACCCATAGCTAAGCCATCTAATTGTTTATAAAGAGTGCCTTGGAACTGGAAATAGTTCTGTGCAAGGCAGGTCTGTGTGGCCAGTCTCAAGTCATTCAATTCCACAGGATTGACATTAGACTTGTGCATCAGCTCTGTCAGAATGTCAATACATTCTACTACTGGTATGTTTGAAAACAAACTGCTGACATCAAAGGATACTAATTTATCACTATGTCAGACAGATATACCTTTTAACTTGTTTACTAGGTCCACTGAGTTTGAAATACCATGCTTGGTTTGAATTTAGTCTTGCTCTTAATTAGTTGTTGTTTTTCTGTAAATATCTTGCACAGGAAACAAAAACAGAAAATTATACCCCTCCTCTATGCCCCACCTGCTTCCCCATCCACTGTCTGCAATAAATGGTGTACTCTACCATTTCTAGGTCAGGTATCACAGACTGTAGCCAAAGCACTGAAATCCTGCAAGTATAGGGTTTCCTACTATGTTAGGAACACTACAGCCCAGTGTGTTTTTAATAGCAAAGACAAGATCCAGTTATTAGCCAACAGTGGGATATACAAAATCACCTGTTCTGATTGTGACAAAAATTTTACATTGGTCAGTCAGGCAGAGACATATCAACTAGGCTGGCTGAACATGAACGCAGCTGGAGGTTGCAGAATTCAGACTCTGCATTTGCTGAGCATGTGCTGAGTGAGGGTCAAAACTACCAGCCAGTGTCCCATGTACTTCACTTAGCAAACAACCTGCTGGAAGCCCTGGAAATTAACAAACATCTTGCTCACAGTCCAGATCTCATCCTAACTGACCAGACACAACTCAACACTTCCCCTCTCCTAAACTTCATATAATCATCTTTGTTGTTCATTACTTCCCACACTCTCTCTTCCTACATATTCCCATTTTCCTGTAGTCATTAAGTTGTTTTATTTGTTGCAGTTGTCTTTGTATTCCACATATGCTGTAGTTTCAATAGTTAAGGGTTTGCTTTTAACTTGTACTTGTGTTACAGTCCATGTTTAACTCCCCTTGTAGTTGTCTCATCAAATACTGTTCATATTTTACTTTGCTCATTTATTTAATGTAAACTGGTATACAGCCACTGCTTTGATTATAATGTTAATGTTAAAATGCAGTACCACCACACTCTCAAACTGTAGGTTCCCTCATCAAACACCTCAATTTTCCTGCATTTACTAATTTCTGTTTATCTTATTGATATTGTTTAAGTTCCTCGTGTATTCTGTATTTACATTGACAACTGTCTCTTCTTTTTTATTTGGTTGTGTATCACTCTCCATGTTTCATACCTCTTGATGCAGCCTTGTCTAGTACTAATTTTATCTTATTTCATTAGTTTTGTTTATTAATAGAAACTGTTATGTAGGCATGCTATTCCTATTTTGTGCTAAAGGTTTTCCTGTCAACTCCATTGTTATTTATGTACTGTTCAGTTTTTACTATTTCACTGCAAAGATGTTACTCACTGTATGTTTCTACTTCACTCTAGATGTGTTACTTCTCTTCCAATGTTGTCTGCTAACATTTAACTTCTTTGGTGATAATACTCAGTGAATGTCTGAAGACGGTCTTGTAAGCCGAAAACCGGTTAGCAATAAAAATAATATTGTAGAACAAAAGCAAACTGGTGCTTTTCATTTATTATTATAATGTTGTTCTACCAAGAACCGACGGAAGATTCTGTTAATATGATAAAATGTAAGATGTGATATTTTTTATCCTTTTAATATACATAATAGGTAGAATTAAATAAGTCTAGTTCCTCAGCCATTATGTCATGCATATCTGGTAAAAATGTGGTCTCCTTCAAATGTATAACACTGGATTAAATGGTACCTCAATTTGATGAAGCATTTCTTTGTAATTTTTTTCAATAACCATAAGCAGGTTCAAAAATATTCAAAATACTTCTAATTTGTTTATAAAGTGTGCTGCATTAACTGATATCAACAAAAAATCTGTAAAAGAAATACATTGTAAACAGTGCCTGAAAGAAATGGGTGTTGATTTTTGCATAATATTGAGCCAGAAAAATACCCTGTATCCTTAATCAAATGAAATTGTTCCAGAGACCTTTTCAAGTCCCAAACATCTGTGGTGTATACATGCAGATTGAAGCAACAAATGAAAATTTGTACCAAGGCCAGGAACAAGGCACTGTTACAAATTTTCATTCACCACTTTGGTCTGCATATATACATCATAGAAGTTTGAGACCTTGGAACCACATAATTTCATCTGATTAAAGCACCTATCCCTGGGTTTCAGGTAGGAGTCCCTGCTTTGTTCGATGCTGAGGTGCTATTCCAATACTTTTGGAGAAACTCTGCAATGTTGTTCCAGTTCGGGGAATACCATGTGGACTAATGAACGAAAGAGAATTTGGATCGAGGAAGGAGGTATTCTGAGCAGTTCTGCAAAGCCACTGTGACAGGGCATGTAGTGGTTTGTGCATCTGTCTAGTGAGCAGGAGACCCAAGTTCAAATACTTGCAAACACAGATGTAAATGTAAACTGTTAAAAAATTGGCACCAGATCAGAAAGTGGCACATCGCCAAGGGTTGAGAGCAGTAGGTACAGAATGGGCAGGTTCACCTCTTAGTAAATGGCGATGACTAAAATGACAGTGTCCTATACACAACTGGGCTAAAATAACCTTCTCGTGACATGAGGGTCAAGAGGTAGTTGACCATGCTATTGGGAGAGGTTTACTGTCCCTGAGTTTGTTCCCCTGGAGAGAAGACCATTGTGCATGCCAACAGACATTCGAGGGAACAGAATGACTGGCAGGCTGAGGGAGGAGAGCTGCAGCCTTTGCAGCATTATCAGCAGCCTCCGTTCCCTGGCACATCGATGCGACCAGGAGCCCACTGAAACACCACATTGCCTCCCCCCACAATAAGCAAGGGTAGGATATCTGAGATCAATTGCACTAAAGGATGGACTGAGTACAGCATGTGAAGGCTCTAAAGGGCACTGACAGAATCTATGTAGATGACACAATTTGGAAGCCTGTGTTGCTAGATATACAGGGTGGCCTGATACAGGATGTAGAACTCTGCGGTAAAAATTGAGCACTGGTCTAGAAGCCGATATTGAAAAGGATCATCGAGAAGTACAAAGGCACACCTGACACCGTGGTCAGTCTTGGAGCCATTGGTATAGACTAAGGAACTGTCCCCAAGCTGCGTGCAAGGTGCAAGAAACTTGCTGCGACACAACGGGCCAGTAGTAGTGCCCCCAAGCAAATGCAGTCCGAAATCAACACGTACCTTGTCACATAGCCAGGGTGATGAGGAGCTCACATTCATGGGGAAAGTGGCAGGGAGTGTAAAGCAAGACTGTTGAAGCAGCATACGAAAGCAAAGTCCAGGAAGCAACAGAGAAGACGGGCGCGACCCATACTGGTGGTCATGGGGATCGTCAGAAAAAAAGGGAGCATAGGATGAGTGACCAGGCATAGAAGACAGACAGCTTGCATAACAACTGAGGATAACATCCTGCTGGTAGGACAACATTAGACCAGCAGCCTCAGCATAAAGACTCAACAGAACTAGTATAGGAGGTACCACTGGCTAAACATATCCTGCAATGATGGATGGTGTTAAGATGACTTAAGATAGATGGTCATGTGGATGACTATGCGATACATCCATAACCCAGTTCCAAACGAACAAGGGACCAGTATAAACAGGACCAGTATAAACAGAGGAGGATGGTCCGATCCACCCCCATGAGGTATTCCATACAACACATAGGACACTGAGGGACCCAGTACAACGAGCTGCCAGGTAAGAGATGTGGGAAGACCAACAGAGTTTCCTATCAAGCAGGAGTCCTAAGAATTTTGTTACATCAATGAACAGAAGAAGGAACGGGCTGAGAATTAGGGATATGGGGGGGGGGGGGAATCACACTGCCGCAAGTGCAAGCAGACAGTCTTGCCAGCAGAAAAGTGGAAGACACTGTTGATGCTCCATGAGTAAAGATGATCAAGACATCGCTGAAGACATTGCTCAAGTAGCCAGGTTCTTAAGAGGAGTAATAGATCGAAAAGTCATCAATGAAAAGTGTTCCAGAGATACCTGGCATGAGACAATCAATAATAGGGTTATGGCTATGGCAAATAAGACGACGCTGAGCACAGAACCCTGAGGCACCCCATTCTCTTGAATAAAAGTGTTCAACAGAGCCGAGCCTATACGTTTCTTAAAAACATGGTCTTTTAAAAATTCCACAATAGAAATGGGCAGGTGACCCCGGAACCCCCACTCATACATAATATAGAGGATACCCATCTTCAAGCATGTGTCGTACGCCTTCTCCAAATAAAAAGCATGGCCAAAGTCTGGAGCTTCTGCAAAAAAATTGTTCATAATATGAGTTGATAAGGTGACGAGATGATGAACTGCTGAGCGGTGCTTATGGAATCTACATTGGGCATTAGTGAGGAGATTCCGAGACTCAAGCCACTACACCAGCTGAACATTAATCACACATTCCATAACCCTGCAGATGCTACTGAAGAGGGAAATTGGGCCGAAGCTGGAAGGAAGGTGTTTGTCCTTACTAGACTTAGGTATGCGAATGATAACAATCTCACACCGGTGACTGGGAAATGTGGCATCTGTACTGCATAAAAGGTATAAAACAAGTTGCTGAATGAAACATGTCTAGCTGTCAGGAGAGCAATGCGTGATGCCTTCAATGACTACCATAGCAGAACGGAACGTTGCCAAATGATGTTTCACAGAACCCACAGAAATTTTGGTCACATGTGAAGGCTGTTAAGCGCACATAAGTTAGTGTCCAGTACCTAGCGAATGAGACAGGAATTGAAATTGGAGGTAGCAAAGCAAAATCTGAAATGCCTAACTCCATTTTGAAATGTTCTTTTACAAAGGAAAACCCAAGAGATTTGAACCAATTTAATCCTTGTACCACTGAAAATATGAATGAAATAAGCACTAGTGTTAGTGATGTTGAGAAACTGCTGAAATCGTTAAAACTGAACAAAGCCCCAGGGCCTGATGGAATCCCTCACCCAAAAAACCGTGCGCAGTTCTTGGAAGTGATCCACAAAAATACCCTCCCATATCCCCAACATCCATTTATTGTAGAATCTTAGAGGATATACTCAGCTCAAACACAATTGAGATATCTTGAACAGAATAACCTCCTCAATGCCAACCAGTACATACCGGAACCTTTGGATTCAGGCAATTAGGTCTATGTAGTATTTCTTGACTTCCGGAAAGCATTTGATGCAGTACCACTCCTATGCTTATTGTCAAACGTATGATCATATCGGTTACCATGTGAAATTTGTGACTAGATGAGGACTCTTTGGCAGAGAGGACACAGCACGTTACCTTGGATGGAGAGTCATCGTCAGATGTAGCAGTAACTTCAGGTGTGTCCCAGGGAAGCATGTCTGGACCCCTGCTGTCATGTTGTATATTAATGACCTTGTAGATAGCATTAATAGTAACATCAAGCTTTTTGGAGACAATGCACTTATATATAATGGAATACTGTCTGAAAGAACTGCATAGATATTCAGACAGTTTTTGATAAGATTTAAAAGTGGTGTAAAGATTGGCACCTTGCTTTAAATGTTCATAAATGCAAAACTGAGCACTTCACAAAAAAATATAGTATCGTATGACTATAATATCAGTTACTCAGTTGTAGGTAAAGCTGGTGGTAGACTTTGATTTATTGGTAGAACACCAGGGAAGTGCAATCAGTCTATAAAGGAGGTTGCTTATAAATCAAGTGTGCGACCGATTCTAGAATATTGCTCAATTGTGTGGGACCCATGTTAAATAGTAATAACAGGGGGTATTGAATGTACACAGAGAAAGGCAGGACAAAGGGTCACAGGTTTGCGTAATCTGTATAAGAGTGTCACAGAGATACTGAAGGAACTGAACTGGCAGACTTGAAGACAGATGTAAACTATCCTGAGAAAGTCTATTAACAAAGTTTCAAGAACTGACTTTAAGTAATGACTCTAGGGATATACTACAATCACCTATATGTATCTCACATATGGATCATGAGGATAAGATTAGAATAATTACTGCATGCACAGAGGCATTCAAACAGTCATTCTTCCTGCAATCCACACACGAATTGAAAGGGAAGAAACCCTAATAACTGGTACAATGGGCCAAACTATCTGCCATGCAGCTCATGGTGGTTTGCAGAGTGTAGATGTCGATATAGGTAATTATTATTCTTACTCCCCTTTTCTGCAGTTTGACAACTGCGTCCATGTTTTATGGTTTTGAACCCAAGAAAAGACACCCATATCTCAGAACTGAGTAAACATAGTAATATGATGGGAACGAAAGACATTGGCTGTTACATAAAGATTATATAATCCTCTCCCCCTCCTCCTTCTGTGTGTCTCCATAGTGAAACTGTTTGTGTTGTGTTTTTGAATAAGAGATGGGAATGAGTGTTAATGTCACTTTTACATTGCCGGAAAGCATCTGAAAATTACACTACGACTGGCTGATGCACCAGACGAAATGTTGTTAGTCTGGAATGGAAAACCCAACTACTTCTATCTGATAACAATGTATTGCCAGCAAACGCTCTATATTTTGATGTTACGGGTTATTCCATTTAAAGCATGACACACTTACGATATTTAAAAGTTTAAAATTTGGTACTTTTTATATACTTTTTGAAAAGGCTGGACTTTTTACTGTACGGCAACAATGGTTTGTGGCCCATTATTGCTTTCCCTCCATACTTTGTAGTCATTTTTATAATGCCGTATGTCTTTCATGTGATGAGTGTGTGAATTATTGGAGATTTTGGACCTTCATTTCAACTAAGTGGCAGATACGAATTAGCATACCATTATTTATATTACTGTTACATATCATAAGGTATTTCATAAAGAGAATAAAACTGAAGTAGGTAAATAATAGGTTGGGATAAACAATATAATACAACAGCATGAACTTTCATGTGACATGAGTCACTTTCATATAATTAAGTTTTTATACCAAGACAGATATTAGAAATAATTTTATATTGTTCAGTAATTTACTTCTTAGTGTGAATGTGTAACAAGTATCACTATGAAAAATTTCACAATTTCAACCAATATACTAAACACAGAAAATTAAATCTGTAGCGCGAGTCATGTAATCTGAGTCACAGTTGTACTATTAGCCGCAGCAGAAAGACAGAGTAGGAGGAGGGAAAAGTTAATGAGTGAAGGAAAATATGAAGAATTTAAGAAGAAGCATGTGGAAGAAGCTCAAAGAAGCTAGCAGAAACAGAAATAAAAGTTTCTACAGTAGAGTCAACAGAAGCAAGGACTGTTATTTGAAGAAAGAAGAGCTAAAAATAGGGAGAGAGTTAGCAAACACAGGCAACATAAGATGCAAGATCAGCAACATAGTAAAGCAAGTTTGTCACGTATAAGTCACATCGTGCTCTGGATAAAGCCATGGCTCGAGTGCTGCAATTGCTTACGTTAGCAAGGTACTGTCAACTATACCTAAAAATGTGAAGACAGTTTCAATCTGGTGTGATGGATCTGCCTCACAATTTAAAAACAAATATATTACTGGTACTGAACCTCAATTTCCTACATTCCATCATAAAGGAGCCATAGATTGAATTGGTGCAGTTGCAGAATGGCTAGTGGGGAATGCTGCATATAACTGAAATTCATACTAGGTGACGCATCAACTTTCACTTAGGTAGCTGCAAGTAACACAACTATACAGGTTTTTCATGTGAACCTTAATCTGGCTCAAATATTTTATTCAGCACCATCAGTATCAAACATAAAAAGCATTCACTGCTTTCACTACAAGAAAGTAGTAGTACAAGCATATCTGCTGTCTCCAAAGAAATCTGCTGCTGCACATCATCATACTGAAGAAGCTATAGAATGTGTGAAAATTGGAGACTAGTACAAAATAGAATATGACAGTAAACTCAATGCTGCAGAAGTATGTGCAGTTTTTGGAAATTCTTACTTAATCAGTGTGCTGGCCACGATTGGAAATGGCCTGTAAAATGTAATGAAATTATAAAGAAAATTAATGCATTTGATGTTGTCAATCCAAAAGAATATTTTCAGATATTTTCAGTTCTCTGATACTTACTTGAATATACAGTTCATTTTCCCAGATGTCATGCTCTTATAATTTTTCATAGTGTTCGAAAAGTGAAATGTTAATGTTAAGTTTATGTTATTTGGCTCATATTGCCATATTTTTATTTCTCTGCCTGTAGGAAAAAAGTTTTTGCAACAAGAAGTAACACGAGTCACGCGCCTTTTTCAATACATTACAATATTTCACATGGTACGATTATTTTTAGAAACCTGTAACTCTGTCATTTGAATGCCAATCTAATATGCATTTTCTGTGATGAAAACCAGATCCATAGGCCTACTCCTAATAGTTTGAGGGCACTTTTGACCGAAAATGCACATTAGGAATAGGATGTCCCAAATTTGTAGCATGAGCCACATTACATTTTTGCCCTTTGATTTTAATGCTCTTTCCTGCTTAAATAACAATCCAAGATATTTGCCTGAATAATTTGTAATGATGATTTACAAAGGAAAGTATGGGTTTCAGATTAATAACAAGTCAATATAAAACGTTGATTTCAAAATGTAACGTGAGTCAGCATGGGATCTCCCTTACGGAAGAAGATTAAGTGGATTGATATGATTTATTAATCACTTGCGACTGGTTTCCATTACAATAAAAACTGACTATCTTCAGGTGCCATGACGTTGTTTTCGGGACGCTTCTGTCGGCCCTGCTCTGTCGTATTCGTATATTACCGCAACGCAAAAACATAAAAAAGAGCAAAGCGCTAAGGCAATCCTCTAATGTCCGTTCTATACTTAGAAAATCAACTCTTAAGGACAAACCGTTGAGTGCAGATATTTCTTTAATGTGACCCTGTCGAATGTTAATTGTAACAAGAAGAGACAGATTCTGAGCGTTATTAGAATATCAAAATTACATGTGGATTTCTAATTTCGTTGTCTACTGACGAGCAATGATAAGAAACGTAAATAAATGCTCCCTCACAATTTTTTTCTGTTGAAACAACAAATCACGTTGTGTGCTACACTGTTAAATAAACGTGTTTCAACTGAAAATATACTCGACGAATAAAAAGAAAAGAAAATATAAGCATGTATGTCATGATGTGGGATGTACTACTTACCAAGAGATCAGTTTCGTCGTTTCCCGGCCAATTTATCCTGTAAAAAATGGAATCATCAAAGCCTCCACTTTCAGCACATCCATAGTCCGAGACGAGGAGATACAAAAGACATATTATTAAATGCCAAGAAGTCATTTTGACAAACTCATAATTTCACAGCTCGCCTCGACAGCTGGCAACTCAGTTTACAAATCTACCGATACTTCACGTCACATAACTATGTTTTCATAACACGTCCCACCAATAAAACAGCAACACGTCAGAGATTATCAGTGACAAAGAACCATCTGGGCAGTGGACACGTTTTGTGCCGCTTTGTTTTCTAAAACAACTGAGAAGTTGT
Organism: Schistocerca nitens; assembly: GCF_023898315.1. NCBI lineage: Eukaryota > Metazoa > Arthropoda > Insecta > Orthoptera > Acrididae > Schistocerca > Schistocerca nitens. The sequence continues at coordinate 216,081,508 of NC_064620.1, read as the reverse complement.
TCATGCATCCCCTCACCATCGCTTTCGGAGCCCAGTAGAATTTTCGTATACATTGGGATAATTTCTGCTTCTAAGTTTTCAATAAGACGTTAACTTAAAAACAGGTTTGAGGTACTGCTACGCGCGCAGTCAATTTCTACTTGTTTTCAAGAAAGCGTTCGCTTCAAAAATTTGAGGTAGACCTGTTGCCCATAGCTGAAAGTATGTTGCCCGCACGAGGTGCCTCGTCTTTTGCGACGAGGCAATCTCCCAGGAAGGTTCAGACAAGTGCGGAGGGTGGGTTTGCTAGTCAGTTGAGAGCTCCATAGCTAGGCAAATGTTGTAGCCACTCAGGGGAATCGCAGGAAGGAAGTCCACATGGAATGTCATCTACTGGAAGGGGGGAGAGGGAAGCGGCGCAGGTGTCTCATCAGAGAAGTAGAGGATGCTCTACCTGTGGCTAATGAGCACACTTGGTACAGCAGTCTACAACTCGTGGTATAAATGCCAACTGCCAGCTGGATTCAGAATCCATCTTCAGCTCCTACAACAGGCTGGATGAACTAGTGAAGACTGATAACCTCGTTCCCATAATCTATCGCGATCATTTGCTATGGAGCCGGGAAGAGGGCTTAAGCCAGAGGCTTGAACGATTCTTTGATGACCTTGATTATAGATTCCCAAACTCCACTATCTTGTGAAGAATATAGAACGCCTTTTAATGGTTGAGGCGTGAACTGCATGCTGCAGGCAGGTATTAGGGCAGCAGAGTATGTATGGTGTACTCATGTTTTTTTTTGGAGGGGGGAGGGGGGTGGACAGACAATTCGATAGAATTACGTACAGGTTTCAGAGAGGGTGAGGTATGCCATAGCAGATATGAGACAGAAAATATTACTATCGTAGTAGTTAACTACAGGAATATCCATGGAAAAGTCCCAGAACTAGTCTCACTTATAAACAGAAATAATCCACATATCGTGTAGGGATGGAAAGCTGTCTGAAATCAGATATTAAAGAAACGAAGTTTTTAAATCTGACTGAAATAAGTGCTGCAAAACCGTGCAGGCGTTGTTTTGGAGATTTCAGTTCAAGAGCTTAAAGAAATGTTAACAAAGAGGAAACACACTCCCATATATTAGATGCAAAAACAGATTCCCCACAGAAATCATTTGAGGGTATCAAATACGCTAATAACAGAGCTATTAGCAGGAAAAATAAATGATGCAAGAAAATTTCGAACTATGTTTCATTCTCTATACAAAAATCAGAAACACTCATGCACAACAAGTAAAACAAGTAATGCTACCTTGTGTTAAGTTACAAGTAACACTGAGGTATCTGGCAACTAAAGACACTCTTACCTCCATAGTAGTATGCTAGATACATACCTAAAAAGCATAATTTCTAAGTTTTTATGAGAAATACTGGCTGCTGTTTGCAACACAACTAAGGTACATCTGAAAGTAAGACTTTTCTCAACAGTTTTGCTTTGTTTTTGTCCTTGGCCAGCGCTCTGAGAGGTCATTGGTACAGTAAATGTAATTATTGTTGTACTAAATATTGTAACCAAGTCCGCCTCGACAGCTGCATGGTGCAGGCACGGTAGCTCAGCGTGTTTGGTCAGAGTGTTAGCTGCCCTCTGTAATAAAAAAAAAACTGAGTGAACGGGTCAATGATGAATTTGAGTGGATGTCATTTGATGTCCATCCCAAACAAATGCAATGAGTCATAACGAACAAAAATGAGAATTAAAAAAACATAAGTATATAAATAAAAAATAAAAAAGTGGTCAGAGCAGCGGAATGCTATGCTAAGGGACCCGTGTTCGATTCCCGTCGGGGTCAGAGATTTTCTCTGACCAGGGTCAGGGTGTTGTGGAGTCCTCATCATCATCATCTCATCCCCACCAAATGCAAGTCGCCAAAGTGGCGTCAACTCAAAAGACTTGCACCTGGCGACTGGTCTACCTGATGGGAGGCCCTAGCCATAGGACATTTTATTTTATTCTTTCACTGTAACCAAACTTTGTACCTTTGTGCAGAACATGTCATTATTCAGTGATTATGGCGGGAAGTACACTATTGTTTTTTACCTGTTTTTAAATCTTTGAGGACACAAATATTTTTTTTCACTTTAGCCTTACGTTTACAGTGAGACACTACAGAAAAAATGTATTACACTAATTCCTAATACCTTTAAAATATTGACAGCTCTGCAGTAATGTGACCCTCAGCAAGTCCATGCTCTGGGTTGCAACACTTCTTCAGTATATTGTGTTTCTGCAAAGGACATTGTGTTACTTGATAGCCACTCCAAGGGAGTGGGAGGGCAGGTTCCTTCCCTCCTCCTCTGCAATCTCGAGTACAGAGATTTTATCCATTACCAAACTGTCACACACTTCTAGAAGAGATTTCTCGTATTTTCCGCTAAGCCTTCCATCTACCCAATTACATTACATGCCTCATCACAGTCAGATAATTCTATAACTTCTCGAAACTGAACAATTCGTTTATACCAGAAATGGCAGTTTTAGAATTTTAGAGCCTTGCTCCACCCTTCCCCTCCCTCCCTGGATAAATATCTGCAGATGTTTACGTGCTTCTTTAATCTTGTTCAGTGGTAAGAGAGAATTGTTAAACGCTAGAATGAGACTTCCTATCATAAAGTTTAAGAACATTTACTATTCCACAAAATATTTTTGTATATAGTTGAAAGTATAGATAATTTTTTTGCGATTATGCTAGCTATCCATTTACACAAGCAAACAATTCAGGACATCAGTTGTTGAATGGTCGAATGCAGAATAAGAGCAGATCCAGCTAGCAGCAGTTGCTTAGGCACTTGGGTGGTGTTTGGGAGAAGTTGCACGAGGCCTTGTTCTTCTGCAGGTGTAACTCAGACATCTATCCCAAACTGAAGCTCCCTCCAAAATAACCGTTTTTCTGGGCACTTCAATAACACCTCTTTTTGCTTAAACTAATTTTAAATTTTATCAAATAACAACTCTTATAAGGGGACATATCTCCTAGGCCATGCTACAGTTATGTAAATGGAGATTTTTGTCAATACAAGAAGGAAAAGAGTGAGAACTAGACATGTGTGCCAATTATTAATGTGGCGCCTTTTGTAACAAAGACCCTCGCCGTGTATAAAAAAGGGTTGTGTAGGGACTTACTCCCACTAGCTGATGAATGCCATTCATTGGGAAATCTCTGGGAAGATGGGATGTAAGCTTCAGGCCCCTATGCTGCACCTGTTACAGGCATTTCACAAAGTATTTTGTAGCATACATCCGCAATATAGTGGCCCACTCCGCACAGGCTGGAGTAGTTCGAGGTATATGTTGAAATTAAGCTGTAGAGACCGCCTAGATGATGATGATGATGTTTGGTTTACAGCAGGGCTTCCCAACGTGTGGTCCGCGGACCCCTTAGGGGTCTGCCGGCTCTTTCTAGGGGGTCCGCGGCCACTTTTCACCAAATCGTGTAAAATAATGAGTAAAATTATTGAATAAAAATGTGAAAATCAAATTCATCACTATTTTTTTTTGTGTGTGAAAAAAATGTGTACCTTTACTTAAGGTCGTATTCCCAAGCAGCCTTTGCGGTTCCTAAGCGAAACGCATACACTGTTTAGTGCCGGAGAATGCGGCTTCTCTGATCGACTGTTTCGCAACAATAGGGGGGTGCACCGGCTCACGGCGCTAGATGCGCTGAAACCTTTCACACATGCGCGGAGCGAGCTTTGTCGACCAATCACAGCGCTCGCTGGCACGTATGCGGCCCCAGGCGTCATTAAATGTTAAAATTGCTTTGTCAGTGCACTACCTATTTCATAAGTCGATTGTTGACCAGTTTATTACTTCTAACATGGATCGGTGGCTGAAGTCAGGATCATTGAAGAAGGGTGCAGTTTCTCCATCGCCTTCACAACAAGGTAAGTTCCCAGTTTAAATGAATGAGGAGGGAGGATGACCAAAGGAAGAACAGTCACAAGAAGCTCCACAGCTGGATTTATTATGTGAAAATGCTGCAAGTACTCCGTTGGTTGCAATATCCTATGGAAGTTTAATAACCCAGAAGCGTAAGTACAACTAAAGCTATTTAAAAATGGGTTTTGTGGATACAAAGGAGGGTAAAGCTCAGTGTGTAATTTGTGTGCGAGTCCTTCCGAACAGTTCAATGTTTCCAGTTAAATGGCGCCGTCATTTTGGAGGTACTCACCCCGGTTTCCAGGCTAAAGACATCGATTTTTTCAAAAGGAAGTGCTGAACTAGCTGCTTCTTAGCATTGCATGAAAACTCATACAAAAACAATTAATGAAAATTCATTAAAAGCTTCTTTCTTGGTTAGTTATCGAGTGGCAAAAACAGGCACAGCTCATACCATTGCAGAAAATCTCATAAAGCCGTGTGTTAATGATATTGTTTCTTGCATGCTAGACGAAAAGGCAGTAAACCTTGTATCTTCGGTGCCATTATCAAACTATACTGTCAAAGGATACATTGTTGGCATGTCAAATGATGTGAAAGACACTCTTGTTTCTTGCATCCAACACAATTCATTTTCTCTACAGATAGATGAATCAACTGATGTTGCAGGATTAGCGATTTTATTGGCTTTTGTTCGTTATGAATATTCTGGATGTTTTGAGGAGGACCTCTTATTGTGCAGACCACTATCTGCCAATGCAACAGGTGCTGAAATATTCCGTCTATTGGATGATTTTTTTAAGGACTAACGAAGTTTCATGGTCTAATTGCATAGATATGTGCACAGATGGGTCCTATAGTTGGAGCAATAACAAAAATAAAAGAAAACGCCAAGAATTGCAGCAGTAGTCTTTGTGCTCTCCACAGATACGCTTTAGCTACGAAACAAATGCCTGTTTCGTTCAAGAAAGTTTTAGACGAATCCATTCAAATCATTAACTACACAAAATCAAGGCCGTTAAAGTCCAGACTTTTCACAATACTGTGTGAAGATATGGGAAGACTTCATCGTTCCCTGCTTCTCCGCACAGAAGTGAGGTGGCTCTCACGTGGGAATGCACTCTCTAGGTTGTACGAATTAAGATTGGAAGTCTTAGCTTTCCTTTTGGAGCATAACACCAAATTATCAGACCTTATTAATGACGAAAATTGGCAGTGTATACTTGCCTATTTGTCAGATATTTTCTCCAAAATGAACGAAATGAATATTTCACTCCAAGGGCAAAGTGAAACCAAGGTCACTGCTATCGAAAAAGTTCGAGCATTCAAGAGGAAAATCAATTTTTGGGCAGAGAGTGTCGAGGAGTGGGAGGTCATGTGTTTTCCTCTTCTCAAAGAGTTTTTGAAGAACAAAACATTGGCGCTTGGGAAGAATTTGTTTCATCAAATCCTGTAACATCTCTGAAGCTTGATGTCATTGTTGGAGCATGATTTCCCAACAGCTGAAGGTGAAAAGCTGCAGAAATATGAATGGCTGGTCAACCCATTCACTGTATCCAAAAAGTCGAACATTCTAGCATCAAATGAATATGAGTTGTTGATAGAAATTGCCACAGACCCTACCTTGAAACCAAGTTTTGACATTGACGGTTACTCACACTTTTGGATCCGTTTGGACACAAGAAATACTACCCCCTTGTTGAAAAGACAAAACGCGTACTTCTTCCATTTGCCACAACATACATGTGTGAATCTGGATTCTCGATCTATGTTGCCCACAAAACTAAGTACCGAAGCTGTCTAGATGCGGAACCAGACATCCATCTCCAGTTGTCAAGAATTTAACCCAACTTTTCAAAACTGTGTCAGCAGAAGCACCCTCAACCATCACATTAGGATTCCATTATTATTCCTAAAGACTCATCTATAGTAAAGATGAAAGCATTTTTCTTCGTAGATGCTCAGTGAACGTACCTGAAATATAACTCTATAGGAATTTTGTTTCTGTCTTCTATCATTAACAAAATAATTATTAATTGAATTATGTTGGCATTTATATTTTTGTTACGAAAATTAAAATGATCTCTTAAGCTAATTTCTTTTCTTTATATATATTCCGTCCTCTCAGTTAAAAATATGGCCTGCCTATACTTCAATTACAATTACTTGCTAATACTTTGACACTATATTGTGGCAAATGGCTGCGAGCGTAAACAAATGAGGACTTTTCACGTGCCACCTTGTAAAAGGTAAACCTCCTCTGCCAGAATTGTTTCCTTTGAGAAAAAAGTTCTTACGATCTGTGAAAAGCTTTGTCTTCTTATATAGAAATAAGAGAGTCTGTTTGTTTGTTTTCCTAATTTGTTTACAGTCGCGGCTGACTGCCACGATACAGTGTCCAAGTAGTAGTTGAAGTTGTCAGCTGTGGCTAAACTGCTGCCACACCGCCTGCCAGTTGCCAGCTACCAACTGACAGTACACAGTTGCGACGCCGCCTGCTAGCTGCCGGCTATGGACTGACAGCTGCCGTTCAGTAGATACGCAAAGACGTAAAAATAACTAGACTTCCCGAGCTGATTACATGGGCACGAAAAACGATTGTGGAACTGGAAAACGGCTTTATAAAAGCAGATTTCCAGAATCGATTTTGAAGTGTTTACCTGACCAACCAAAAGCTGAACTGGGACATCGGCTTACGAAATTCGGTTTTTGAAACGCATGTAAACTGGGTGAATGTATTCTCACGCATTGCACAACAGATGTCACAATAGTCCTTTAAAGGCAATTTCTTGGCCTATTTTCTTTCGTGATGTGTTTGTATCCCGAATCATGGGTCTGCCTCTTTTATTCACAGCCGCGAGGAATGGCCGCGCAGCCAAGGGCGCCATGTCGTCGTGGATTGCGCGGCCACTCCCGCCGGAGGTTAGAGTCCTCCCTCGTGCATGTGTGTGTGTGTGTGTGTGTGTGTGTGTTGTCCTTAGCAGAAGTTAAATTTAGGTTAATAGTGTGTACGACTAGGGACTGATGACCTCAGCAGTTAAGTCCCATAGACTTTACATACATTTGAACATTTTTCTTCGGATTTCACGAAAAATCACGCACGCACGCACACACACACACACACACACACACACACACACACACACACACACGACTGTTACGAAATATGAATGCTCCTTACACAGCAGTAGCCAAACAGTGGAAGTGAACGGACCACAAGTGGCAGGTTGTCAACATCGAACAGTTCGGACGTGACGTTGATTGCTCTTGGAGGAAGGCAGATCCAACATGTGAAATGTCAGTTACCAAGTAATTTTAATCAGGCTATAGTGTGTTGAACAAAGGGAGTAAATCCACTAGTAAGTGTCTGGATACAGTGGGAATTCAAATTGGATCGTTAATTTCAAGTTGTTTTCATTCATCTCTAAACCAAAGACTACTGACACTTCGGGGAGGGGGGGGGGGTGGATCAATGGAAACATGGCACTTGCATTAAGAAGCTTTCAGTTCCCATGGGTTTCGCTCTGAAATTTAAAGTTACTGTGCTCTTGACTAACTAGGGGTCCGCCATGGATTTTCGACTGAAGAAGAGGTCCGCCAGCTGAAAAGGTTGGGAAGCCCTGGTTTACAGGATGCTCAACTGTGTGGTCATCAGTGCTCATACAAAGTCCCAATTTTTACAAACTCCAATTTTTTTCACAGTCCAATCTAGCCACCGTCACGAATGATGATGATGATGATGAAATGACAAGGACAATACAAACACCCAATCCCCAGGCAGAGAAAATCCCCTACCCGACCGAGAATCGAACACGGGACCCCGTGATCCAGAGGCAACAACGCTAGCCACTACACCACTAGCTGTGGATGAGACAGCCTAGGCCTCTTGTTGAGGAGCAGGAACAGAAATTCGGAAGCTACATGCGCCTTTCCTCTCATGCAGTCGATGTGGGTCTCCCTTGTCAGGTGCCAGTCCAGAGTGAAGCCCAGGCAGTATACTGTCTTCATCCATTAGACTAGTAAACCTCAGATACTGTCATGTTGTAGTGCAGAGGGTAGAGACCACCTGCATATTGTTATGGTTTGCAAGTTGGCGCCATTTAACAACAGGTGCAGCATTGTCACTCACACAATGAAAGTGCCACTTGCCCCTTGCAGGTGACGCCATATATGCACTGAACTCTTGCCGTGTGTGTGTGTGTGTGTGTGTGTGCGTGTGTGTGTGTGTGTGTGTGTGTGTGTGTGTGTATGTGGAGTGCAGTGTCATCTGCATTAATTTCTGCCTGAACTCATGCCATCACTAAGAGGTCAGGCATGAACAGGATGTAGAGCTGCAGGGCCAGAATGCTGCCCTGTGATACAACAGCATCCATCTGATGTACCAAAGTTATGCAAGATGGCATATCTTCAGTGTGTCGAATTTAGGCTGTTGTATCACATGTAATTTTGGTATTCTAATGACGAAAACAAAAACTTCTTCTTTGCGTAAGGATTAATATTCTCCAGTGTTGTTTGAAGAAATACCTATACCCCACGCTCATATTTATGAATTAATTTTCTAAGCACAGGATGGACGGCAGAGGCTTGCTACAGTACTTTTTTTTTCTTTTTTCCATTGTCTGTGTTTGCACTATGGTAATATAATTTCCCATTCCAGATTAACGATGTTCGGTCTGATGTGTCAGCCAGTCTGGGTCTGCGATACAACAGCCAGATCTACTCATCAAGGAGTAGTCATTTCGCTGTAGTCCATTACATGTCGAAAATATATGGTAGCAGCTTGATAGGACAGTAGTTAGTAGGAGAATATGGGTCCTTCAAAAGATTAGCAATAGGCACCACATCTACGTCTTTCCAGGAGGCTGGAAACTTCTCAATACAGGTTGGAAACTTATCATGACAGTAAGCCAGGAGTGTGTTCCACAATCCAGTTGTCTGACAGATGTGGTGATTGGGAGGAGGGGGGAGGAGCACATGCAAGTTTTCGTTATCTGAGGAAACATGACTTGATGAATAGTTCTAGTCTAAAGAAAGTTCCCCTACAGTTTTATCTCTTAAGCTACATCTGTAAAGTTTTACATATCGAAAAAGTGAGACCTAATTATATTTTAAGTAATTCGAAAGTCATCCAAATAATTCAACATGTCAGGTACCTCGGTATCTTAAGAATTATATCTCTAGAATTGAAAATAACTTATATATACCACAGAGATATAAAAATATCTCTTTTATAAAAACTGTAGCAACCTTTAGAAAATTTTCTAACCAATGGAAATATTACCAGTGGTCTGCCCCTTTTTCTTCATTCTTCCGTCTATATATTTGCAACTGCTGGTCTGCACCTGTGGCAACTACATCAGATCACATGTTTGGCATGTATCAAGGAGTTTGCGCACCTGCTGCATGGAGCACTGCCTAATGCTTATACCTTGCCACAGCACGGAAGCTCCATGAATTCTGTGATTTAGCAATTAACTATTCCATTGCTACTGACTAGTAAATAGTTTTTCCACTACCAATGACGGAAATAAAAGTCCATACTCTCTTCTATTCGAGTTTGTTACAGAGAGTAGCTGGAAGCAATGTATGTTAATTCAGAGCAGAGAATTCTTTAATGCAATAACTGCCATCCACAGTCCACACGCCGAGCATGTCAAAATAAGACACAGCCTCGTATCTATACGAGATTAGCGACACTGGTGACCCAACATGATCGTGGCCAGGTACACGGGTTACAAGAGGAGATGTTGTGTTGTACGACAGATACATGAGAGATAACGAAATACCTGTTACTTCAGGACTGGCAGTACCACTTCCACCGTTTTGGCTGAACAATCCAGCGACCTGGTTTGCACGAATGGAGGCAAGTTTTCTGTGTTCCGAAATAACGATAGATTCTACCAAATTTGCACTAGTGGTTAGTCAGCTCGATCAGAGGTAAGCAGTGGAGGTGCAGGATATTATAACAGTGCCACCGGAGACACATGCGTACCTGAAACTGAAAGCTGAACTCATACGTCGAGTGTCCGCCTCAGAGGAAGAGAGGGTATGTGACAAGTGCTCAACCAGGAGGATAGACGCTACTTTGCACGCTGTGGAGCAGCAAGCTGCCAGCACAAGTCAAGCTCATAATCGCATCCCAAACTGAAATGCCCCTGGATGACGTGGCCGATCTGACCGACAGAGTACAGGACGCCATCGTACTCAGCTCCTATCCTGACCCGATGGTAACGTGCAACAGTACTTCGACGATGTCAGATCCGATTGCGACAAGTTGACAAAAAAAATTGTGGCACTGGAACAGCAACTAAATGACGGCATGGTGAACAAAGTTGACTGCGAACTTCTCGCAGACTGCCACATTAAAGGTAGATATTGACGGAGGTCTCGGAGTCGTTCTGCATCCAACGTTCCTCGTTTTCACGACACGACTCACAAGCAGCTGACATGTGCTGGTACCATCGGCAGATCGGTGACCAAGTGCGTAAGTATAATCTGCCTTGCGAATATGTCAACCTTAAGCGCCAGGCAGATGTCGATGCGTCTGGTTGTTCCTCTGCCTGCCTGTTTATGATCGATCGCAATACAGGGAGCAAATTTTTGGTCGACACAGGATCGGACTTGAGTATTTCAGCGAGAGAAAAACTGCATAAGTGCCGCCCAGCCACAAGCTTCAGACTGTCAGTGGCTAACAACTCCTGTATCCAGATGTATGGCATGCAACATTTGGAGGTAGATCTGGGATTGTGACATGCCTTAGCATGGAACTCATCGTCGTGGACGTGGCAGAGCCGATAATCGAGGCGGATCTCCGAGGGCACCACCGCTTGCTGCCGGACAACGCCAATGCCCACTTGCTGGACACTGTCACTGAGCTGTCTACAGTCAGATTCCGACCCAGCTGCGATGCCAGGGTCACCCAGGTTGTAGAGTACTCCAAACTACTCGATCAGCTTCCATTGCTCACAAGGTCTCCTGTGGTTCTGCAATAGATATGCCATGAGACTGTCCATTATATCAACAATACAGCAGGCCTCTCCAGTGTCATGTAGGCCTAGACAGCAGATCCTAGACAAATACACCATTCCAAAAGCGAAATTTGAAACCATGCTTGTTGAAGGCATCACTCACCCATCCAGCAGTGCGTGGTTGTTACCCCTCCACCTCATATCCAAGAAGACTGTTGTGTGGCAGACATGCGGTGATTAGTGTGCCTTAAATGGAAGGGCCATCCCTAACCGTTACCCTGTGCTGCATTTGAAAGACAACAACCAGTGTTTAACCAGAAAACAAGTCTTCAGCGTGCTTAGTCGTGCCAAGACATACACCCAGGTTCCCGTTGCCGAACAAGACATTCCTAAGACGGCCATTATAACACCTTTCGGTCTATTTCAAAGTTTATTTATGGCCGTTGGCATGAGGAACGCTGCCCAAACGTGACAGGGATTTATAGTCTCGGTACTACGAGATTCACCGAATTGTTCTGCATACTTGAACGACATCCTTGTCTTTTTGGAAACATCAGAGGAACACAAGAGTCATCTCTAGCAAGTCTTTGAGCTCCTGACTACACACGGATCATCCTGAATGTTTCTAAGAATGTGTTCGACCACCCTGAAATAACTTTCTTGGGCCATGAAATTTCGTTGGAGGGATCACGCCTCTTACCAGAGGTCAAGGGAATACTAAATATTCATTGTCCAGTAACAGCAAACGAACTAGGCAGGTTTCTTGGCATGCTCAACTTCTGCCGCTACCACCTGCCGCGTGAAGCCGAACTGCAGCAGCTGCTCACTGCTGTGCTGGCCAGTCCAAACACAAAATGCAAAGCACTTATGCATTGGACATCAGTGATGATTGACATGCTTGAAGCTGTCAAAAAGAGCACTGCCGACTCTGCACTTCTCTCTCATTTGGCGGTACATGCACCATGGCACTAGTAACTAGTAGCGGATGCTATCCAGACAGCCATCGGGGCTGTGCTCCAACAATATGTAAACAAGACATGGCAACCCCTCGCCTTTTTCTCACGCAAGCTAACGTCAGCGCAATATCGATGGAGTGCATATGACATAGAATTGTTGCCCATTGACGTGGCGGTTAGATATTTCCATGCACAACTGGAGGCGAATGTGTTTACAATATATATCGACCACAAACCCATCACATACGCCTTCCACCAAAGCAATGACAAGTGCTCGCTGAGACAATTCAACCAACTTGAATTTGTAGCACAGTTTTCGCTGGATATCTAGCGCATCTCAGGGCTGAATAACGTTGTAGCTGACTACTTGTCACGAGTGAGTACTATCACGAAAACTGTTGACCTTCTAAGCCAGCAGAGCTCCCAAACGCAGTTTTCACAGCCTTCACGATCTCCGTCACCCAGGAACTAGGGCAACCTCTAAACGTATCTCCTTCCATTACATATGGCCCGGATTACAGAAGGATTGTTGGCAATGGGCTTGTGCAGGCCTAGGCTGCCAACATAGTGAAGTTTCATGCCACGTCCGTGCACCCATTGGGAACTTTCTGGAGACAACTGAAAGATTTGTCCATGTTGATATTAATGTCCTGGGATCGCTACTGCCATCAGATGAGCAATGCTATTGTTAATAATCGTAGACAGATTTCCACGTTGGCAACCCCAGTGAACAACATCTCCACAGAGACGCTGGCAGCAGTGTTCATGTTCAGTGGGTTGCACATTATAGCTGTCCAGTACACATTACTACCGACAGAGGGCACCAGTTCGAGTTGGAGGTATTCGTACATCGCAGCAAGCTTTGTGGTGCAACCCACCATTCTACCATAAGCTACCACCCAACCAGCAATGGTACGGTAGAACAATTACACAGGTATAAGATGACGTTCCTGTGTTATGACTCAAGTGGAACACAGCCTTACCATTTGTCCTACCTAGTCTGCATGCAGTGCATAAGCCAGATCTTGATGTGCCACTGGCAGGAATGGTAAGTGGCAAGACACTGCTGCTGCTAGGGGAATTTGTCGATATACACGCTTTGACATCCGATGATTCACATTTGCCAGATTTCATAGCGCAACTAAGGGAGCACATATCGCAAATTAGACCCTGGCCAGCATAGTGTCACAGCTCAAAACCAACATTTGTGTACAAGGAGTTGTCTAACAGTGTTCATGTCATGCTCGAGATGGCGTCAGATCAGCTTTCACACCTCCTTATGCTGGTCCCCAACATGTCTTGGCCCATCATGACAAGATGTTGGACATTTTGATCACCGGCAAACGACACACCATTTCCATCGACCGCATAAAAACTTGCATTTGTGTTGGAAGACTCAGTCCTTACTCCCCAGCCATGTCACTTGTCTCCAATGTCGTCTAAAAACGACCGGCCACTTCCCGTCTCTCTAAAGCCACAGCCACAGTGGTCTGGTCATCATGTACATTTCCTTCAAGATTCTGAGCTGAGCCTGGTGGACGCTGACGACACTCAGCTTCTCCGCAGGGGGCTGGTGTGGCGACTATGTGAGAGTGCATACTTGGCCCACGGGATCAGCTGATCGCAACCGAATGTCAAGGAGTTCATGCACCTACTGCTTTGAGCGCTGCCTTGTGCTTATTCCTTGCTGCAGTATGGCTGCTCTGTGAATTCTGTGATTTAGCAATTAATTATTCTGTTGCTGTTTACAAGCAGCTAGTTCTTCCACTGCCATTGGAGTAGATGGAGGCAACGTTTGTTAACTCAGAGGAGTGAACTGTTGAATGCAGTAACTGCCATCTGTAGTCTACATGCCAAGTATGTCAAAATAAATCGTGGCCTCATATTCCTAGGAGATTAGAGAATACCCTTCAATTATGTTCCTCTGTAGGTCGCAGTTGTGGTTTTTTGTAATGTGTGAAAGACAACAGTTATTGAGGACTTGCCCTCTTTCATTTTTATTACCGTTATGGCATTTAATGAGCAGTTGTCAGTGCATGCCTCGGTGCCCAGTTGCACTTGGGCAGAGAGTCTCCTGTCAGTAAAATGCCTGGGTGAATTGACGTTTTGGAATGGATACCAGCATCACATGACTAGGTGCTGTACACCTCTGACAGCAATGACAGATTCTCAGCTGACACGGAATTCTGTGCTCGAACGGAATATGACTGTATATTTGTAGGCGTAGAATTCATTTACTTTTCCTCGTTTTGATCCCACAATTATCTATACGCACTAAACAAATTGGCAAGTGTACTAAAATGGCTGACACCTATTAAAGGAAAAACATGGCACTAATTGCATTTCAGTTGTGCTTAAGAACTTCTGCCAAGAAGAAAGAAAGTGTGTGATTACTGCTTTTGTAACACATGTGTGTGACCCTGTAGAAGTAGACACAAGATTAAACAACAGCCAATATTTGTTGTAACATATGTGGTCATGTCAATTATCATGGTAGATTAAATAGTGAGAAATGCATTATGATACTGAAGCTTTTTGTGAAAAATTAGTACAACAAGAGTATGTAATAAAATGTATCACTTGCGCATTGAGGATTACTTTAAACACATTTATACAAATGGAAAATGTAAATAGCACCAGCTTCATCTGCATTTAAAATATGGATGTAATTTGGAAAAACAATTAAGAGCATCTATTATATTCACTTTCTTTCCCACCTGAAATATGGTGTCCTATTCTGGGATAATTTGGCAGCAACTAAACGAGTTTCCAGAATACAAAAGCAGGTCATTAGAATCCTAGGTAATTTCCAAGAATGTTTGCTTATCGCAGCCGCGGGCTCCAAACGATAGATATCGAACGCGCGATTCTAAATCGATCACGCCACTGTGTGGCGCGTATTATTAGCACGTTTATAGTGGTCTCTGCAGCAACAGCAGAAGAAGGGCGTTACTAAAATAGTTGTAATTACAAAGGAAACAACTTACCTCACTCGACGTCGACGTTGTCGTTATGAGGAAGTCCGTTTGATGTGCATGCTACGGAAAGAATTCCATTTTTGCCGTAATCTGGGTAGACTCTGCAAGTGTCACGCAAAAATATGGGTAGAGTGTCACATTTCCGACAAAAATTCAAATAATTTACTACATTGCATAAGCATGGAATTAGATTCTTCCGCGTGAGGCAATCGCCAGAAGAACCGTCTACAATACCAGATATCCCACTCACTACCGTCATAAATCGTTTGGGTTTTCCTAGCATCTCACTTTCATAACACGCGCCACCAATGTTGCGTGATCGATTTAGAATCGCGCGTTCGATATCTATCGTTTGGAGCCCGCGGCTTCGATAGGCAAATATTCTTGGAAATTACCGAATTCTAAACGACAGAAATCTAGAAACTCGCGTATAAGCCCCTATTTCAGAATTTAAGTTTTCTACCTTTAATGTGTATTTACATTATGCAGATCCTCGTTTCTTAAGCTAGAGTAACGTAATGGGCAAGGAATGGCAGACTATTTAAACAGTGACAATGATCAGCATAACAACGTTGTTGTAGTGGTCTTCAGTCCAAAGACTGGTTTATTGTAGCTCTCCACAGTATTCTGTACAGTACAAGTCTTTTCATGTTTGATGAAATATTACTACCTACATCATTTTGAACCTGCTTACTGTATTCACAATTTTAATAACATAAACTATGAGAAAATAAGTAAATGCCACTGGGAAACATACAACAGAAACAAGAACAAAGAGTAACAAAGAAAGCAAACAAAACGAGAATAAACAAGCGACAGGCAAACATAGCACACGTCTGTAACTTCTTTCAGAATGATGGAACACGCACTGCCAGTATTATCTGAACACTGGTGGGTATGGTCATGTGATATCAATTTCTTGTTCGAAATGTCAAGGCATCCAGTCGATTTACTGGCGTGAGACACTATGGTTGCACTAAGTAATTAGAGGTTAAGAGTGTGTCCTGTTGACTGAGATTTTTATGATGTGTCTGTGTTGCCATTATGTGGGGAGGGACACAATGCACAGAGAGTTACTGGAGTGCCGCCTTAATGAGCTGAATTATGGGAAGGCAAAAGCGGCAGGCTGCAGGCAGAATGGCACGGAGCACAGGGGGATTGGTGGGCACTTTCACGTCATGGGAGAAGATTGCACAAGGACTAGCATGACGCCACAAAGAGTCGCCAATGACCGGCAATCTCCTGCTGCTAACACAGTGCGGCGTATTGTTCCCAATGCTGGTTGACGTGCTTCTGTGTTATTTAGTTTGTATATCATATTCCACGTATATTTCTATTGTAATAAATCAATCACTTCAGTGAGTAGGCTTTCTCATTCCAACAAACCACATGCCTTGTTCATTTAATAGTATTTTGTGGAATATTTCATGTTAGCTACTGTTGTATCATAAGTTGCCGACTTAAGGTTCGCTACTAGGGCCAGAGAATATTTATATGTTTTCAGTTAGTCCTTTGAATACAGATTCATGTAGTGTATTATAAGAGTGGTTCTGAGTCAGGGGTTATTCCAGTGCAGAAATTAATCACAGGTAATTTCCACATTAACATACCATCATGGCATGTTGTATGTGAAAATACATCTTTCAGAGACTCAAATCTGTAAACAAGTTCACGCCCTTACCAAATGGATGATTTTGCATTCTTCAGTGAACATCGATCTGTGTGATAGTGAACAAACAGCAAAGACTGTTATCTCCCCTACATATCGTATGTCATAAGTAGAGCACAAAAATCTTTAAACTAAAAAGCTTAGTGCAAGGTGAGCAGCACAGTAGGGAAATGGTATAGGCGAAAATGGAAAAAGCGACGAAAGTTTAAGCCCTAGAGCACAATACTAACACAATTTTATGAAACCTAATGGTGTGGCTCGCTGGATAAGTGGAAAAACCGCCTCCAAGGATGGAGATTCTTTCTTCAGTTGAACCTCAAATTTCTTTTCTGCTACTTATCATTTATTTCACCCTTCCAACAATTTGTAAATGTGAATAATGCCAAGTTGCACCCTGGTTTGGACTCCGCATTAAACTGTAGGTTCCCCTTTAACTGGGAGAGTAAAGTTAGCTCAGAGGTCATAGGAAGACAATGATGCCCCACTTCTGTTAGGATCCTGCCTACCAAAACACTATGATATTCAAACCAACCTTCACATTGAGGGTAGCTCTTAATCTTGCTTGCTCAATCATATTCATTGACTGCCATTTCCCTAATCAGTGAACTAGTCTCAACAAAATGGAAAAAAGTTAAAATTCACTCGCAGTGGCTCATATTGACTGCCAGTGAACAGCAGACTACAAGCAATATAATGATTTCAACCTTGAAAAAGCGTTTTTAAGGATCTTGAAAGTCTTGCACACCCTTCCCAACGCATTCAGTTCTTATTGGTTTGGTTGCTGATGATAAAAATCATTTTCAACTGAATTGTGATTTACATAATCACAAAACAAGCCACAAAAATAATTTTGCCTCCTCGTCTAGGGTTCTGAATGGAGTTATGTGCTCTTATGGGAAGATATTCGCTAAGCTCTCATCAAATATAAAGGAAGAAATTGAGAACCCTTCCAATTCAAAAGAAAATTAAAACCATATATCATTAGTCTCTAATTCTATGAATCACCTGAATGTCTAAATTCAAAATTTGTGATGATCTACTAGCTCATTGGCAAGTAGTGGCATTAGGTATATGACAAGCAGTAATGTACTGTAAATATAACTGTATATACACTTCTAAGCAACTGTTTTCTTTTAAAAATTCCCTTTTAATCAATTAAGTATCATGCTACCGATAACAGATCAACAGCAGCTGTTTAGTATAATTGAGGAAGCAGAAGCTTTTTTTCAATATAATAGCTTCCATTCCAATTTACTTCATTAAATTCTGCTGACATGAGCATTAAACAATATGGTGATAGTTTATTATTATTCTATACAGATTAGGTTTCTATGATATTACTGTCTTTTTTTAATGCATACCTCGACTTGATCCACACCTCTGTAGGTTCTCCAGCTTGATAAGATCTACAGAACACTATGGATAGCTGAATGAATGAACTGAAGAGAAATATGTATGTGGAATACACATATTTTGTCAGAAACGGAAGATGTGCTTCAAAGTGCTGAAACATTACACCCATGTAGGTGATTAACTCAGAATTGGTATGAGACAAGGTAAATTTGTTTGTTCAGTAGAGCACTAGTCAGCAGGCCCAGGGCATGCTGTGGCTGGTCCAGCCAAAGTGGCCACTACTGGTCAGCCCCTGTGCAAAAGTGAGGAGAAGCGTGTAGCCCCAGAAACAGAGCAGGGAATTTGGATGGCAGTTGCTCACATGACTAGGGCGCAGAAGATGCACCAGAAATAGCAGAGTTGAAGGCAGTCTGAAATATGGCTAGTTAAAACTATTATAAACTCAATAATAACTCACAGTTCCATAATAAAGTAAATTTGAATACAACTGTGATGCCAGAAAATGAAGCACATCCAATGAACTAAATATATTTTCAATAACTTAAAAACTAAAAAAGTCTATAGTTTCCAGTTACTAAATATTTTCAGAATGAACCTTAGAATTAACAGTTTTAAGAAATGACTTACTAGATGACAGCATTGCACTATATCTATCATCCCTCGAAGCTACATATCAGTATATATTAAATTTATTGAATTATTATATATTTATATCCACCAAATTATGCAAATGTTTCTCAGACTCTCGTATCCTCCATAATAACACAGAGACTGAATGCTGTGTGAATACCCGATATCTTGTCATACTTGCATAAGTATTTCAGGAATATGCAGCTATTTCGCCATTAACTTTATTTGAATATGATTACAATCAGTATTTAAAAAATCAATGTAATTTAAAATTGGTCGTATGTTAGCTGATATGTACGTTGAAAAGAATGCCAAAATACACTTTTATCAATCAGACATAAGTAATTGTTTAAACAATATTTTACAACATTCATTGTTGTGTAACATAAGCATGCATATGAGAAAGTAGTGGTTTGTTTGTTAATGAACTGCTTCGTCTTCTTAGTGCCATACACTTGTAGTGCATCGGCTGCTCACAGGTGATGTTCCCTTGCTTCTTGAACCAGCTCTACAAAGTTGGTAATGCCAGTCCATGTCTTGATATTATGTGATCATGATTGCTTCCTTCTACCTGGTTGGCGCTTTCCTTCTTTTCTGCCTTCTAGAATTAATTGCAGAAGTTCATATTTCTTTCCTCTCATAATGGGCTCCAGGTATGATGTCTTCCTTCTGTTAATTGTCCCCATTAGTTCCCTATCCACTCCAGTTCTACACATCACTTCAGCATTGCTCACTTTCTCAATCCATGGTATTTTTAGTAATTGGCGCAAGAACCACATTTCTGTTGCTTCTAATCTCTTTACAGAACGTGCTTTAATTGTGCAATTTTTCGCTCCATAGAGTAGGATGGGGATAACATAACATTGTACCACCCTTATTCTCAGATGGAGCAGCATGTCTGTGTATATCAGCACATTTCATAGCTTCTGGAAAGTTTCTTTGGCGATCCCACAACGAATCTTAATTTCCTCATCACAATCAAGTTTCGAGTTTATCACAGATATTAGATATTTAAATTTGGTTAATTTCTCGACTTTATTACCATTAATGACTAGGGACTCGTTTTGACCAGGGGGTCTTTTAATTGACACTCATTTAATTTTCTTGGCATTTATTCTGACACCAAAATGCTGACCAGCTTTATCTATTTCTGTAAGTATTTTCTGTAGCTTGGCTATGGATGGTGCAAACAAAGCTGTGTCATCAGCATACTGTAAGTTCCAGATCTTCATTCCATTTACTTTTATAGCAAATAATTCTGAGTCTTGACTGGATCATAAAATCTTGTCCAGATACAAATTGAACAGTAATGGGGATAGTATACAGCTCTGGCGGATTCCTTTTAGTACTTACACAGATTCTGTCCAAAGATTAATGAACGAACTGATATTTATAGTTATTTTAAATGGTCTGAGTGAGACTGAATGTTTATAATATTCCCTTCAATTAATTTTGTTCTAATATTTTATTTTAGTGAAGAAACTGGGCAAATTAAGTCAGATCATGTCTGCAGACCGTAAGAACACTGTTTTTTGTTGGGAATGGAGAAGTATTCAGGAGCAGAAATCTTCTGGAGTCAAATGGAGACAGACGCTTTTTGAATGGTGTGTTCAAGAGAGCTACTGAGGACACTTTATGTTGAGATCTGGAAGGGAGACAGACATGCTTCAGGTAACATGCGAGATTCAGTCATGTGGATGATCGATTCTTAGCAGCCACTAGAATACTTTAACTCTTGATGGAAATTCAACTTTCGTGAGTTCTGAATGTGCTCCAATGTGTCTGCTCAGTATCTTTTATGTGTTAATGTGTAAACTGTCATGTAGAACTATGAATTATTCTGAGCTGACGAATATTTCGTGTATTTGTGATCATGAAATGCATATGGATTTTCGTGCATCTTGACGACTATTTAGTATGAGGATTCTGCTATCATTCTTCTTATGCACATAACGCAGCTTCATTGCATTTAAAGAAGGTTATTTTTCTGTATGTATTATAACTCGTAATCATAGGACCACTTTTAATTTATTTGAGATTCTTGCCTGAATAGACGTTATTCAATATAATTCTCTAGTGCCATCTACATCAATCTGAAACGTTATTATAGAACACTTCTACTAATTATTCATTAATGTTATAATATTGAGCCTTAGTAGATCATTTCACCTTCCCACTATCGATAGCTTCTAGCTGGCATCTCACTAGGTGGCACAGTCTAACATGACAATCGACGGCCGTTGTGGCCGAGCGGTTCTAGGCGCTTTAGTCTGGAACCGCGCGACCGCTACGGTCGCAGGTTCGAATTCTGCCTCGGGCATGGATGTGTGTGTTGTCCTTAGGTTAGTTAGGTTTAAATAGTTCTAAGTTGTAGGGGACTGATGACCTCAGATGTTAAGTCCCATAGTGCTCAGAGCCATTTAAACCATTTGAACATGACAGTCGCGACACTCACTGCTGCAAAAGTTGTTACCATTTGACAGATGGAGCGACACTAGCGCTCCAAGCGGCGAGTAAGGTGAACATCAGACGCGTCGTAAGCATAATGTTTGTTTTGCATCCATTTCCTACGTGATTTACGAAATATTTGAGTTATTTTCTTGCCTCCAAAGGTTTTTGTAGTATCAGAAGGCATATATGTTTCTAAAATAAGCGCAAGTATGGACAAAAACCATTAATCGATGGCAAGCTACAACACATTCGTGAAGAAACACTTGTGACGTTGGATAGAATTGCAGCTTACCTCATTGATATCAAAAGAATATAAACACACAGATTCACAGGTAAGAAGCACAGACATGTACCTCTACATGCAAAGGCGATCGACAGCTCATTTATCGTTCGGTAGGCCTACTGTATTTGTCATTGTCGCCTGTTGCCACAAGTACGACATTCATCTTTATATTATTCTAAGTGAGACAAGCAACTGCGAAATAGTAGGTGAAGTATGTTGATAACCGTATAATGAGCTGATTACATTACATTTCACGCAAAACCAAATATTTGAATAACTTTTGAAACAATCTGTCAGTGGAACAAGGTGCTAACAAAATAATTTAATCACACGAAGGAAGCAAGGAAAATTAAGTGAAAAATAACAGAAGAGAATGAAATACATACCAAACATTACGCTTTTGTAAGACACGAATAACTGCACTTAATCTAACCACTTCATAGTCAAAGCAGGTCTGTGTTGACGACTCACACGAATCTGGCATTGATACATGGGTAGCTGAAATGGCTGCTTCTGTGTCATAGGACTGTTTTACAGCTTTAGATGGACTATCGAATCTTTGTGGCAGTTTCCTCTTCATCGTCAGTTGAGGTGGCTTATTTGGGATGTCAAACAGTGTGGGTACTGCATTCCACACGAGTTTATTATTGTCTGCGTTCATGAACTTGTTTTGTTCGAAATGTAGCGAACAAAACCTAATATTATTATACAGGTAAACTGGGTCTTTTTTCATAAGGTCTTCTCGTCTGGTATTAACTAGCCATTTTCTGCTCCTAAAACGAAACATTAATCATTAATACACATGTAGTTTGCAAGTGAATCCTGACAATACAGTTTAGTAACATGATGGTATATACCTCTCAGGATCCTTAGGAAACCTAAAAAAGACAGCTGTGGTATCTTCTTCCTGTTGTTGCTGCAATTTATTGCGCTACTAACGCTCCCGCTTGTAAAAACCGTTGTAGATATCAAAATAAACAACCATTATTCGCGTTCACTATCCCGCCCAACTCACAGTTTAAGTTACTGGCCGCTTGGGGTGCTGTTAGCGCGGTAGGCAAAAAAATTGAGGCGAAGTATCATGACTTTTATGTTACACTGTGCCAGGTGGCGTGTATTACTCCCTTGTGTGGTTATTGCTGCCCTGGCTAGGCTTCAAAAGCGGCCGTGAGAGCGGCGTCAAGGAGGCCTCTGTACACTGCAATGCAGACAGTTTATGTGTAATCTTCGTACAGTGTGGAGCTGGGGCCAGCGGTAGTGCTTGAAACAAAGGACACGTGGTGCGGATGGGCATGACGTCTTTCCCGGGTCGTCGTTCACTCTTCTTCTCCACGACTGGGTAGTAGGCAAAAGGGTTTGGTTCGCCTATGCTGTTCGTATCTGGCTGTTCAGCTCTGTGCATCGATTTCCCGCTCTGCAAGCTGTTTGAGATGATTTCGCGTTTATATTCACTGAGTTGTCATACACGCCTTTATTATTTGACTCTATGTGGTTCTAGGACAAATTTATTGCCCTGTCAGCTCTGTGTGATTTTTGAAGTGACTTGTGTTAATTTGCATTCCTTTGTGACGTATAAATTTGGTGTCTTGTGTCATATCTGGTTGTTAGGGCGATTTGTGTTACTCTGTAATGTGCCCAGCCTTCATGTATAATTAGATCAGGGGTGTATGAATTTCTAGTTTTATAAAATTTTGCTTTTTGTTTTTAAATTGTTTTATGTGAGAGTACAGACTGTTTCTTAATTTTAATACTCGTTCTCAATATGTTTTAGAAGATGGTATGCTCTCTGGTATTATTATTATCCAGCCCCTTAAGTTTTGTGTGTTATGACCTCCAGCTAATGGCAAGACTTTATCGAGCTGTTATTTATATTCCTTCCTGGGAGAATTTACAGCTCCCTTTGATTAGTTCTCTTTTACTCTTACGTTTTTTGCGAGGCTGATTTCCTAGTGCATATGACCTTACCGAAAAGGTTTTATAAATGCAAAAAAATGTGTGTGAAATCTTATAGGACTTAACTGCTAACGTAATCAGTCCCTAAGCTTACACACTAGTTAACCTAAATTATCCTAACGACAAACACACACACCCATGCCCGAGGGAGGACTCGAACCTCCGCCAAGACCAGCCGCACAGTCCATGACTTCAGCGCCTGAGACCGCTCGGCTAATCCCGCGCGGCTTTATAAATGCAATTGTGGTTAAAAAATAACTTCGTTGTCTACAATTTAGTGAGAGATTAAGTTGCTGGGAGAGTGTTGTGTGTCGGCGGCTTCTTGCCATGTAGTCCTGGTTTGCTAGCAGCCGTGTGGATGGCTCTCGAGCATTTCCTATTGCGGCTTGCTATTTGTTTGCAGTCGCATGTCCTGACTGTCTGTGCTCAAGTCGAATACTTTATCTGAATTGCACTGTAAATGAATTTTGCTGTCGTCCAAAGCGCCTTTATGTGATTAATTGGCTTCGTGCAGGGAACTGTCACTTAAATGTTATTGTTCTGTCCAACAGATTTTGTAATTTTGTTCTAAATTTTACTTGATATTATTTGGTTTACACCTTTTAGGCTGTAAAGGTGAACTGCTGGATCTTGTTAACTAGCTAATATTTATCCTTTGGGAGGGGAGGGGGGTCTGTCTAATGTCTTGGTTTTGAGTATGCTTGCAGAACTTTATTTAGAGCTGAATTTAATTAATTTCCTGGTTCATTTAAATCTTCTTAAATTTAAATTTTTTACTGTTTGTTGTTAGTTCCAACTCATTTACCTGATCCTGATAATTCCCGATTACAAATGTTTTTAATTATTTATTCCCAATTACAGTCAATGCATGTACTTATTGCAGGATCACAGCTGCTGGTATTACTTTGCAGCAAGTTAGCTACTAATCTATTAATCAGTGCCTCACGGTACTCATTTTTGCAGAACACTTCCTTCAGGTATTGGAGTTCAGCAGGGAGGCTTTCTTTACTGCAGATGACGTGCACTCTGTATACCAGGGTGTGGCCAGCACTTCCTGCCATTGTGCTGGATGGTGGCAGCTCGTTGGTTGCAGGTACATTTCTGCTAGATAGAGTGGATAAGCAGCTATTAACATCTCACTTAGATAGTGAATTAGCATCATTTAGTTCCAGTAAGACAGATGTAGAGGAATTATAGGCAAACTTTAAGCATATTGTAAATCGTGGTCTGGAGAGTTATTGTGCCTAGTAAGTGGATAGAGAATGGAAAAGACCCACCAAGTTTTAATAACGAAATTCGGCGGATGCTGAGGAAGCAGAAGCTGTTACACTCTAGTTCAAAAGGGGACGAACGAATGACAACAAGCGAAGGACAGTAGAGGAGGAGGAGGATATTGGTGTTTAACGTCCCGTCGACAACGGGGTCATTAGAGACGGAGCACAAGCTCGGATTAGGGAAGGATGGGGAAGGAAGTCGGCCGTGCCCTTTGAAAGGAACCATCCCGGCATTTGCCTGGAGTTATCTAGGGAAATCACGGAAAACCTAAATCAGGATGGCCGGGCGCGGGATTGAACCGTCGTCCTCCCGAATGAGAGTCCAGTGTGCTAACCACTGCGCCACCTCGCTCGGTGAAGGACAGTAGAGGTTCATGCCTCTTGAAAGGCGTATGTACTCGTTGGCAGCGATGATGAGGCATTGTAGAATCTCTGACCAGAGCAGTTGCGCTCGAAGCGCAGTGCAGTACAGTAGTCTGTTGGGAGCAGTAGCCGAGTTATGTAGCGGAGAGCACTCTGTCAGTAGTGGTAGCGCAGAGCAGTCGGCGGGCGTCGGCACCGCAATGGTCGAGTTTCAGGACAAGGTATATTATTAAGCAGCATTGCGATCAGCTAATGAAGTAATTTGTGTGTAACTAATTAACTTTAAAGAATCGCCCCCAATAATAACTTTTGATTTCAAAGCAGTTTTTAACAAAAGAATCATTCGATTTCCTTCCATTTCCTTTAAACAAAAAAATTTCAATTAACTTCAAAAAACAAATTTAGTTATTGCGATACATCTGCTGTAAGCTGTGGCGCAGAATAAGAGCAGAATTTTGACATGCAGTTATATTAAGGTAAGAAATTAATTCTGATTTTTGCACAGGGCCAAAGACCGACATTTCGGTTTAATTGAGTTTTGATTATCACTACAGTTTCATTGTCATGGGATTATCTTTCATTATTTAATGGGAACTTATAGTTGGGTCAGATTGCTATTTTCATTTAATTGTCTTTGTCTTTAATATTTTTACGGGAAGGCTACACTTGGCTCCATTTCTAATAAATATTGTCATTTAAATTTCTGTGGGGAGGTTACACTTGGCGACACCCAGTCCAGGATCGTATTTCGTTGAGAATCTTTTGAAAAACAGTCAGATATCTGCTCTTATTGCTTAGATATAGTTAGGATTTGGCGCAACGCTTCTACTAATCTTGTGACTTTCTTTCCTCAGATCATCGGCAATTCGTTGCTCTGTTGTATTTGAGTGTTGCTTTTTGCATTGTGCTTATTTGTTTAGTGAATAATTGTGACTATTGTAAAAATGCCGCGAAAGACTATGAATAGTGTATCGCGAGGTATAATGAATGAAACTACCGATTTAAACAGCTTCACCGGTAGTACTAGTGACTCGCAGTGTAATTGTGACAATCCTGCGTTCACTGACAATCAATGTGTTCCAACCGCTAATGACGACTCTTACCTTAATGATGAACAAGCGAATTCAATTGTCTCCTCTGTTGGTTTGACGACAATCGATGACGCGGGGCGCACTATTGTAATGAGCGCTGCCCAGGTTAACACACCCGGTTTGGAAAATTCAAGTAACGTACAGACAAAGTTTTCGAATGAAAATGATCAGTTTACTGAAAGTACGCCGGATTCATTTAATTCCGAAATAGTGACCGACGGTGTACATTCGACTGGCAAACCTTTTTGTAAATCTCAGAATAACCAAATGGTTGCAGAAAGCGAGACAATTCCAGATCCAGCATTAAACAGCACGGAGAATAGCGCCGGTAATTTTGGCTTAGATCAAATTATGGCATTTTTACGACAAATGGAGAAACAACAGAACGAAAGACAAGACAAAAATCACAAAGAACTTAGTGAACAGTATAAACAACTTAATAAAAAACTTGATGAACAGAACAAACAACTTCGCGAAATGATTGATGAAAGTTTCAAACTGACGAATGAAAAACAAGAAAACATTAATGAACAGAACAAACAAGTTGGCGAACAGATTACAGCTGTTACCGTGCAATGTCAGGACGCTAAAGAACAATTACGTGTGGATACTGAGGCTTGTGCTAATAACAGTGATAAAGAAGTTGGCACTGTTGCCCAAGAATTAAGTAGTACACGTGTAGGCACAACAGAATCAAATAAAGACGAAATTAATGCAGTCACTGAACAATGCCCTAAAAACGCAGTACAGATACACGACGAGTTTAATTTAGAGTCAGTGGAAGTTTCACACACTCTGAATACGGAAGTCAATAATAAAAGTGAACGACACAACAACCAAATTGACGAAAGTATTAAAGTAACAGAATTAACAACTATTTCAGTCACCAATACGTCACAGAATCCGCCACGTTGCGAGCATTTGTCGGAGTTGCGGAGCGCGTATGATTTGAGCAATTTACAGACACTACGCGACTTAAAATCCGAAAAGCTACGCGACTTAAAATCTGAACAGATACGCAATTTGAAGTACGAAGTGACACAGACAAACAGATTTTCACACAAACCTGAACGTTTTCTTAAAATCAGTGACGAGAACGTAGATTATAAACAATTTGCATTTGTAAGAAAAATCTAAGGAAGTTAATAATGACAGAACACAGATACACGTTTTGCACCGTATACGACAATTTATTTTTGTACTTCCACCGCTATTATCTGTAACGCAGAAACTAGCTTTGAACTGGATACGACAATTTATTTTTGTATTTTCATCAGCATTGCCTATAATGCAAAGCTGCAATTAGCCTGGATACAGCAATTTGCTATTGGATTTTTACCGCTATTGCCTGTAACGCTAAAGCTAAAATTTATTTGGAGTGCGTAAATGACCTCAGGGGATTCATTACGCTTTAATGAATATGTGCCGTAGCGAGCATAGGGCCCCGAGCTGTAGTAGTGCTGTTTCATCTTTAGTTTTCTGCACTGCTACCTTCTCTTCTACTATCCTTTATATCTATCAAAACAGCTCTTTAACTATTGCTCTTCCTAGAATTAAGAAATAGGTAAAGAAAACCCGATAAGACAAATTTTTTACCGAATGTGACAATTTTCAGTAGGCACTCCCGTAATGACGACTACCGCCGTAATTTTAATAACAGATAAAATAGTAATCATCAGTATGTGTAAAATTATTAGTAACAGGAACCACATTTTTGTAACAATAGACGTTTTTCACCACAACAGCATGAAAGTCAGCCGCTTAGCATACGTAACCAACAATGCAGTCTACAAAGTCAACCAAGCTTTAATGTTTCGCCGCGTGCACGTGTAGTCCCAGCTACAATAAATAGTAACACACAGCAGCAAAGAAATAACTACGTACAGAGAAGATAATATTTCAATTCCTATCGCAATGCACCGTATAGGAATGAGTATCACGACAGACGTAAAAATGATGAGCACAATTATCAGCGTACGTTTAATAACAGTCGGTCATACCAACAGCAAAATTGTCCACAAGAACCTATTCTCATGAATGAACCCGACAGTAGGTATCATCCAGAGCGTAATGCGTCTGGAAGAAGTAATAGAACTGTTCAAATTGTACAAATGCCACAACATCCTCCTGATAACACGTCAGATAGAATCTGACTAGATACTGTACAGGACGCATCTTCCAATAACACAAGCACTACTTTTGACACGCAAAATGTTGTTCACGAAAATGTTATTACTTTCGACGACATTCGAGACACACTTTTACAGGAAAGACCAGTTGTTCAGAAAACTATTTCACATCCTGTCATCGAAATTAAAATTGGTTCATCGAAATTTTCAGCAGTAATCGATTCCGGATCACCTATGTCAGTAATAAATGAGGAAACTTTTAACGAGTGTAACAAAGAGAATACATATCCTACATTACCATTAGGCAAAACGAAAGTAAAAGGAGCAGTATCGAGTAAAGGAGTAGACGTTAAATTACAGACACATTTATCATTTTGTATTGGAGGTCATATTTTTCACTCAAATTTTTGGATTGTTCCTTTATTGACAACAGACGTAATTTTAGGTAATAATTTTCTCGTACAACACGACGCAGTGGTTGATTTTCAAAATTCTTATTTAATGTTAAAAGATGAAAATGTGCAATTAGCTTTAGAATTTCAGCATTCACTATCTGCAGAAGAACAAACAATTAACTGCACAGAGGTCATTTCCGCAACACGTAACATAGATTGTAAGCCCGCATTGTTCACGGATACGTACGTACATAACTATAATACTCCAGACGAAGCTGAGTACGACGTAATGCAGATGATTTCCGATAAAATTAAACAGAGCAGTGCAAATACAGATGACGAACGAACGCAATTACGCAAAATTCTTTTACAGCAAGCTTCAGTTTTCGACAACATTCCTGGTACTATGTCCGGTTTTATGTATGAATTTCAGGTGAAACAGCACGACACATTTAAAGCTAAGCATTATCCTATTCCGTATATTCATAGAGAACAAGTTAAAAAAGAGTTGCAGGATATGCTGGACCAAGGAATTATAGAACCAGCAGTTAGTCCGTACATAAACCCGCTGCATATTGTTAAGAAAAAAGATGGCTCACTTCGCCTTGTACTTGATTCACGTCACATTAATGACATTATTATTAATGAAACAGAAGGACCACAGACTTTAGAAGAACTGCTACAGAAATTTCACGGTACAGCTATTTATTCCACATTAGATTTGAAATCGGGATTTTGGCAAATTCAACTTCATCCGAATTGCAGAAAATATACAGCTTTTCTCTGTTTTGGCGACTGTTATCAATTTTGCAAATTACCATTCGGATTAACTATTTCTTCTGCAGCTTTTATTCGCGGTTTGAACACTATACTTCCGACAGAACTTAAAGACAGAATTACGACGTATGTAGACGACATTCTTATTGCAGAAGCTAACTGGTGTGAACACAATCTGATTCTTGAACGACTGTTGCAAACCTTTCATGCACAAGGGCTTACAATTAATCTCAGTAAATCGCATTTTGGTAAAACTTCTATAAAATATCTTGGACACGTAATTTCAGCAGAAGGCATTGCGCCTGATCCAGAAAAACTTCAAGCTCTACGTGACATTACTGTTCCTACGACAAAGAAACAATTACGTAGTTTTTTGGGCTTAATTAACTTTTTTCGTAAATTTATTCATCACTCTGCTTTAGACACACCTAGATTATGCCAACTAACAGGTAAAAATACTATTTGGTCATGGGATAAGCAAGCACATTCTGAATTCGTGAACCTGAAACATGGTTTGTTGAATGCTCCACTTTTATCGCACCCTGATCTTACTCGAAATTTTTCTATTGCCACCGACAGTTCTAACACAGCTTTAGGCGTACACATTTTTCAGGAAATTGAAGAAGATGGCTCAACAGTAATTAAAAACATCGCATTTGCAAGCCGCATTTTGTCACCTGCTGAACGAAATTATTCCGTCACAGAATTGGAAACATTATGTGTTGTTTGGGCATTTACGAGATTTCGACACTTTCTTTATGGAAGACATACCACCGTTTACACAGATCACAGAGCTATACAATTCTTACTTTCGGCTAAATTTACTCACGATAGGTTAAGCAGATGGAAACTTTATTTACAGGAATTTAATTTTACGATTGTTCACATTCCCGGCACACAAAATGTTATAGCAGACGCACTTTCGCGTTCTCTCAGCAACAATCCGCAAGACGTAGCAACCAACTTCTGCAAAGCAAATTTCAGTGTCATGTACATTCAGCAAGTTGCATTTGAAAATTTTATTTCGTCGTCATTACAGGACATAGCACGAGAGCAAAGCAAAGACAATGTGTGGAAAGAAATTAAACACCTTTGGCAAGATAAGAATAATGTTAGGATTAGGAACCACTACACTGTACGCAATGACATTCTGTTTCGCCGCTCTCATCCAGACAGCAACAATTGGTTATTATGCATTCCTGACGAACTGGTTAACAAATTAATCTGGTACACTCATTTAAGTTATGCACATTACGGAGCCAGAAAATGTTTTCTTATACTGAGACAGAACTGTTATTTTTCGAACATGGAAAAACGTATACGACGAGTTTTAGCATCATGTAAAATTTGCCAGAAAGCTAAGTCAGACACAACTTCACACATTCCTCCATTATATCCCATTGTACCTGTTAAATTAAGACATATGGCCGCAGTAGATATTTTTGGTCCAATTCCGAGAACTAACAGAGGTTTTTGCTACATCTTTGTCGCTGTTGAACTCACTTCAAAATTTGTTACCTTCACTCCGTTACGCAAAGCTACTGCTAAAACCGTTTCGAAAGCATTTGTAAAACATTTTCTATTTCATGTAGGGCATGTGATGAAAGTAATTTCTGACAATGGATCACAATTTCGTTCTGCTATATGGACACGCATGTTACGAGCTAGAAACTTTTCTCCGATTTATATATCCAAGTACCACGCTTCTTCGAACCCTTGTGAACGAATAATGAAAGAAATTGGTAAACTGTGTAGAATATACTGCCACAAAAAACATGTTAATTGGGATACACACATACACTCATTCCAAGATGTAATTAATTCAATTCCAAATGAATCCACTATGCTATCTCCGTCTGTAATACTGAAAAATGTTGAACCACTAAACAAAATTAAAGAATTAGTAACATTTCCTACATCTCGTCGATTACGACACCACGAAATAATTGACATTGCGCTGAACAACATCAAACGTGCCGCAGAGCGCCGGAGAAGACAGCAAAAACAGGTTTGTAGACGCCGAGACTTTCACGTTGGACAGAAGATATTAGTACGTACACACTATTTATCCAGCAAATGAAAAGGTAAGTGCGGTAAATTTGAACTTCTGTACGCAGGTCCATATCGGATTCGCAGTATTCCTCACCCCAATGTTGTACACGTCGAAACTTTGAGAACCAGAAAATCGAAAGGCAATCACCATATCTCCAATGTTAAACCGTTTATTGAATGAACATACTTTATGATTTATCACACTGTAATACATTTTCCAGATATTTATGTGAACAATTATTGATGATTATCGTATTTTTTCTTGGCAAGTGCCCGGCAAGGTAAGGTTAGCAGGTCGCTCTTCTTGTCGTTACACATCAGACCGTGCATATTTTCCAGATGAACTTACACTTTTTTATGACCACTTATGCAATTATAATTATATGACTAATTACTGATGATGACTATCGTATTTTTTCTTGGCAAGTGCCCGGCAAGGTAAGGTTAACAGGTCGCTTTTCTTGTCGTTACACATCAGACTGTGGACATTTTTCATTTTTTTGTGTGTACGATTGTTTTCAAGTTTTGTTTGTATGCACTGTGAACGAGTTAAGGTATAACACACACCAGTTGACTTTGACATTTTGCCCTATGATATCTCAACATCGTGACTGTTTTACATTTTTCTTTTTTTTTGCTGCTGCATTATGATATTGTCTGTACACTTTTTGCCTTTAAACACTGTCTATGCCTTTGACATATTACGTTTTCTGTCATGTTATGCTGTATGCTTAATTTTGTCACCATTAACCAGTTATTATTTAATGGGTATATGATTTAAATGCAAGACATTAATCCTTGTTCATCAATTTCAGAAAGAAATGATGCGTAAAGGAAATAAATTGAACAGAAATGGGAATTTCACCTACGGAATAAACGAAAGAAGATGCAATAACCTTATGAGGACGAGTAAATGGATCAGAATTAACAAGCATTAACAAGAATATACTATACACATCGCAGAATAGCAGTCTTAACTAATTTTTTCTTTCGGAATACAAGGCGATTGATGCAAGCTGTCAGACAGAACTACACATCTTAGTTTTTAAGTGATGTAATATGCTAGGGATAAGGAATAGTTATGTGATGAATAATGAAGTGATTTTTTTTGCAGATGATAATGAATGCTGATGATGAATAATGATGAAGAATATAATAATATGGATAATGAAGTTTTTCTTTACAGGTGATGATAATAATGAGGTTATGATAATATGAATAATGAAGTGATGGATAATGAAGTTTTTCTTTACAGATGAGGATAATGTTGAAGTTATGTATTTATGCTATGTAGTTATTTAAGTATTTGTTGCAGTTTGCTTTGACAGCAGGTGTTATATTGCATAGTAGGATGACTGAAGGTTTTGGAAAAGACAGCTATGGAACACATTTTTTATACACATTTCACTACCTGTTAATTCGAAGTTCACTACTTTTCAGCATAGTCTGCGTTTCTTCTTTCAGCTCAATAATCCATTTTGTATTTTGTCCAGGAGAAGCTTTTCATGATACTTACTAAACTTGTTACTTATTATACCTGTTTTAATACTTGCAATTTTTTTACCCATTTGTGTCTATCATTTATAAATACTGCCTTGTTGCATAACCTTGCTACAGCTGACTCATGACGAATGACGTTACACATTTTTCATTTATAGGAACAACCTAGAAGCAATTTTTTCTCTTATTTCTTCTTGCTTTCCCTTATAATTACCCAAAGCAATGCATTGCTAGCACAAAAAAAATGTATTACCAGTCTCATATAATGTCACTAGTTTATGATAATTCTGAATAATACTGATCAGCTCTGAATAGTATGTCACTTTAATAATGACTTCTTAATTATCTGAATAATAATGCTTTGTAACCGGTTAATAACTGCCACTGTTTATTGTAATGAGACTACTTATAATGCCCATGATTATTAATGCTATGATTGTAATTTTATAACTGGCTAATAATTGCCACTGTTTATTGTAATGAGATTACTTATTATGCCCATGATTATTAATGCTATGATTGTAATTTTATAACTGGCTAGTAATTGCCACTGTCTATTGTAATGAGACTACTTACAATGCCCATGATTATTAATGCTATGACTGTAATTGTGTAACTGGCTAAAAATTGCCACTGTCTATTGTAATGAGACTACTTATTATGCCCATGATTATTAATGCTATGATTGTAATTGTGTAACTGAACAAAGATTGCCGCTGTTTATTGTAATACGACTACCCATGATGGCAATAATTTAATTTTATGAACATTATTCTGTAATACTAAAATACTTGGTACAGAAATGTTCAATGACTAGAGTATGGATGCCGCAAACTACTTATGTAATCACTACTCAAGACTTGTGTGTTAGTTAATGTCCTTCACCTTCTGACCTAACTACCTGAAAATATTGTAACATCCATTTGTCTTGTCCATCCTCATTATCATGGAGCACTATATTTGGTTTTTGCACTAATTCTACGTTGGTGTGCCTCTTAAGAGTGTGGTGTTGACACGACATGCTGTCCACCACCGTAAGCGATGAAGACGTTATTATGGTCCCACTGTTTGGTGTACCTGGCATACTGCAAAATGATAGCATGGAATATTACTACGACATTTCAGTGTCTTGATACGCTGATAAATACTTCTGGGAACGGAACTGCAGATTGTATCACTTAGTGTTGTGATTCTGTGGAAAGATATGGACTTTCAGTGCAGCTGTGTGCAAACTAAAGTGCTACAACCATGATGCAATCCTTTCCTTTTCTATCGTAATAGTGAAAATCATTTTAGCTAACATCATTTATGTTCATGACCTATACATTTCTTTTCGATTTGTTGAACTCCAGTGCGAGTACACTTGTGTCACTTGTCGACATGATTTTTTTTTGCCATTATGTATATTTGTTGTGAAAATACTAAAGACATTTTCGATTTGTTCTGAAGTGCAGTATGTGTGCACTCTTGTCATCTATATTGTATATACTTTTTGTGATTTGATGATTTTTCTACCCTTGCGTTTATTTGTTATAAAAATGTTCAAAAGTTTTCAGTGCATGTGCACTTATGTGAATATGTTTTCAACTGAACTCCAGTGCCTGTGCACTCTTCTCAATTTTCGATATGATTTGTGTTCATTCTGTATACTTTTTATGATTTATGTCATTTGTTACTCATTGTATATACATTTCGTCTTTTGCTGATATGTTCTCCACTGCAGTGCATGTGCACTCATGTCCCTTGTCAACATGATTTTGTTAAAAAAAAAAAAATGCTACAGAATCTTACAGTGCGTGTGCACTTTGTTATTTGTCAAATAATTTGTATATACATTTTTCTGATTTGCTGATACGCTCTCTACTCATTGTACTTATATTTTGTCTTGTCTGTAATGTTTTGTAATCGGTGCATGCGCACAACATTTAATTCATGTATTACATCCAAATATTTTGTAAATGTTAATTAATTAAAAGAAAAATTTGTTACGATGGCAAGTCCAAATGACTCACCATCGCTGCCAAATTTTTTGCCCCCCAGTGGAGGGTTATGAAAGGCGTATGTACTCGTTGGCAGCGATGATGAGGCATTGTAGAATCTCTGACCAGAGCAGTTGCGCTCGAAGCGCAGTGCAGTACAGTAGTCTGTTGGGAGCAGTAGCCGAGTTATGTAGCGGAGAGCACTCTGTCAGTAGTGGTAGCGCAGAGCAGTCGGCGGGCGTCGGCACCGCAATGGTCGAGATTCAGGACAAGGTATATTATTAAGCAGCATTGCGATCAGCTAATGAAGTAATTTGTGTGTAACTAATTAACTTTAAAGAATCGCCCCCAATAATAACTTTTGATTTCAAAGCAGTTTTTAACAAAAGAATCATTCGATTTCCTTCCATTTCCTTTAAACAAAAAAATTTCAATTAACTTCAAAAAACAAATTTAGTTATTGCGATACATCTGCTGTAAGCTGTGGCGCAGAATAAGAGCAGAATTTTGACATGCAGTTATATTAAGGTAAGAAATTAATTCTGATTTTTGCACAGGGCCAAAGACTGACATTTCGGTTTAATTGAGTTTTGATTATCACTACAGTTTCATTGTCATGGGATTATCTTTCATTATTTAATGGGAACTTATAGTTGGGTCAGATTGCTATTTTCATTTAATTGTCTTTGTCTTTAATATTTTTACGGGAAGGCTACACTTGGCTCCATTTCTAATAAATATTGTCATTTAAATTTCTGTGGGGAGGTTACACTCTGTGAAAAGATCTATCCGCGAAGCGTACATCAACTACCACCATCACACGTTAACAAAAGATCTGGCAGAGAACCTGGGAAAATTCTGCTCATATGCAAAATCACTAAGCTGGTCTAAGGCTTCCATTCAGTCCCTTGTTGACCAGTGTGGTGTGGCAGTTGAAGATAGCTAAACGAAAGCCGAAGTTTTAAGTTCCACATTCAAGAAATCGCTCACACAGGAGCACAGTACAAACATATCGTCATTTGATTATCGGACAGACTCTCGTATGGACGACAGAAATAAGCATACCTGGCATAGAGAAACAACTGAAAGATTTGAAAATAAATAAATCACCGGCTCCAGTTGGAATCGCAGTTCGATTTTACAAAGTGTATTCTGCAGCATTGGCCTGTTACCTAGCTTGCAGTTACCGTGAATCTCTCTCCCAACATAAAGTCTGAAGCGACTGGAAAAAACCGCAGGTGACTCCAGTATATGAGAAAGGAGAAGGAACGGACAAGCAAAATTACAGACAAATATCCCTAACAATGGTTCGCTGCAAAATCCGTGAACATATTCTCAGTTCGAATATAATAAACTTTCTTGAGACCAAGAAGCTTGTGTCCACGAATCAGAATGGTTTTAGAAAGTATCGCCCATGCGAAACTCAGCTTGCCCTTTCTCACATGATATGCTGAGAACTATGGATGAAAGGGCAACAGGCAGATGGCATATTTCTAGATTTCCAGAAATCATTTGACACAGTGCCCCTAGCAGGCTGTTAACAAAGGTACGAGGATATGGAATAAGTTCACAGATATGTGAGTGGCTCAAAGACTTCTTAAGTACTAGAACCCAGTGTGTTGTCCCTGATGGAGAGTGTTCATCAGAGACAAGGGTATCGTCAGGAGTGCCACAGGGAAGTGTAATACTGCTGTTGTTCTCTATATACATAAATGATTTGGCAGACAGGGTGGGCAGCAATCTGCAGTTGTTTGCTGTTGATGCCATGGTGTATGGTAGGTGCCAAAGTTGAGTGACTGTAGGAAGATACAAGACGACTTAGACAAAATTTCCAGTTAGTGTGATGAATGGCAGCTAATCCTAAATGTGTAAAATTGTTAGTTAATGTGGATGAGTGGGAAGAACAAACCTGTAATCTTCGGATACAATTTTGGGAAACTGTGTTTCATCTGTGAAAGAGACCGCATTTTTGTGCAACAAATTTTTGAATACTCCTCCAGTGTTTGGGATCCATACCAGGTCGGATTGAAGAAAGATATCGAAGCAATTCAGAGGTGGGCTGCTAGATTTGTTACCAATAGGTCTGAACAACATGTAAGTCTACTGCTTCAGGAACTCAAATGGGAATCCCCAGAGGAAAGGCGACGTTCTTTTAGAGAGACACTATTGAGAAAATTTAGAGAACCTGCATTTGAAGCTGACTGCCGAACGATTCTACTGTAGCCAACGTACATTGCGTGAAAGGACCACTAAGATACGATAAGAGAAATTAGGGCTCATATGGAGGTGTACAGATAGTCGATTTTCTCTCGCTCTATTTGCGAGTAGAACAGGAGGGGAAATGACAATTAGTTGTATACGGTACCCTCCGCCACGCACCGTAAGGTGGCTTACGGAGTATCTCTTTGGATGTAGATGTAGATCTAGGTACAGATCTGCGAGGGTCTTCTTCTTATATCTGAACGGCCGAGTGCACTCTCTGCCTTCTTCTCTATTTGTGTGTCCAAGAAAGGGATTGATGGATGCTGTTAAGGTGGCCCAGGAACTCATACAGTGCCTATCTACCCCGCTCCCATACCATGAAAGTGTTATTGGCATAGCAGAAGTGCTTGGGTCCCTGTCGAACGGTTTGAAGAGGCACCTTCTCAAAGTGTTCCGTGTAGAGGTTTGCGATCCCTGGAGCCAGTGAGGGTCACAAGGCCACTCCATGCATCTGTTTATAAAACCCCCCGTTCCAATTGAAGTTTGTGTATGTTCAAAAAGTTTCACTACTTGGAATGCTGAGACAGAGGTGTCAAGTTGTCCTGGAGAAGTACTTTCGTGAGCAGCGATGTAAAAATGGTTACAGTGAAGCACATATTAGTAGGGCATTCAAGAAGAGAAAAGATACAGCAAACTGGGAAGAGGAAGAAGACAAGACACTCGCTTTCCTTCTATGACTGTAACCGCTGTCAACCAAAACATCCAGTACTGACCACAGCTGGAAACGAAGAGTGGCTTGGCTCTGTGAAAGATCCACCTAAACTGATTGAACCTGAGATTTACGATGTTGCCTTTGAACGTTGCCAACAATACATTGGGAAAACGCAGCGTTGTATTTCGAAGCGCTACGAGGAGCGCATCAGGTACATGTATCTGGGACATACAGAGAAATCAGCAATAACAGAGCATAGCATCACGGAAAACCACATCTTTTAGTTACAGAAAACCAAGGTGTTATGTTGAGTAACAAACCACTGAGACAGCAACATAAAAGTATCATTTGAAAAGCGGATTGACGAGCGTCTTGTCAACAGCTATGAAGGGAACTAACTGAGGGCAGCAAGGAATCCTGTGTCACAGAGGCAATAGGACGAGAGCGCACCGATCACTGTCCATCTCGCAAGACGCATCTGGAATGCTCAGACAGAGACATGGACGAGCACCTACAACCACCACCAGGACAACTTCACCCCTCGCCGCCCGCTGGCCGGACATTACCCAGCTGCTAGTAGCCAGGTAGTGCTACTGTTTACACAGCGCTTACTTGCTGCATTTTTGCCTTGAAAATGACAGGCTGTGCACTTATTGATAAATCGGCCGTTCTCGACGACGATACCTGGCTGCATTCCCATATGTTATTTTAACACTTTATATGCCAGTAGAATCTTAGGTCTCAAGATAAAATTAGTAGCTTGGATAAAGGCATTTCTACAGTGTAGATCACAAATGGCACGTTTGCATTCACACTGCACGTCTGCCTTACCAGTATATGGTACGGTGGGTCAGGCAGTAGTGAGCCAGCTCAAGCTGGCGTCTAGGGCATTAATACTGCACACCAGGCTGTGAGGTATCATATCTTGTAGAGGGTGGAAAATGGCCATCTAGAGCAATTTATTCAAGAAGGGAGGAGATTCTAAAATTACTACTTTTTTATATAATTTTTTTCAGTGAGTTTGAAAGTGTCCCACACATCAAGACGACACAACAAAATTACTATTTTTTTTTATATGGCTCATACTGTGAATTTGAGAATGTGGCTTCACTCGACAATAAAATTTGACAGAAAATAAACAAATTTTAAGGGTCTAAAGAACTTCCGATTATCCACCCAATATATTTTTTGAGTGGTGGATTATGTTGATACAAGAAAGCATATTTCATTAGATTGTGCAAAGTAGATCTTCTAATACATTATCATGTTGAAACCACAATCGAGTTCAAATGCGAAATAAGGGTCGTCAATGAAGTACAACATTAGAACTGAAAGCACTTTTATTACTGACACCAACATGTTGCCAGAACAGACCTGTCCCCCTGGATGGGGAGAGCAGCTATGTATACAAACATAGAATATTCTAGACTGCTGATATTTGCAAATACATCACATATTTCAGAATACGCAAACATTACAAACATAAGATATTTCAAGAACCTTACAGAAATGATTAATGTCAATAACAGGTCATTATTGGTGGTTAGGTTTGAGCTGACAACTCCACAACACACCAGCCAGTGACACTAACCACCATGCAACACTGCATGTACCACACCTCAAGCAATTTCTCTCTCCTGAATAAACAGTTACCCACTGTTTCAGAACTTCTCAGTAGAGACAATTAAAGCACTTTGGATCTAGACCTAGACAACAGTCCTCTGTATGGGGCGCCAGCGGATCCTTGTGATCTGGCAGTATTGTTACATTCTCTTCACAATGATAAGTAACGAAGGCAGCTCCTCCCATCGAAGATTTGTGATTGTTGAGTGGTCTCTCATGTTCCTTGAACCTCTCATTGTCGGTTTGCACCTCTCGACTGTAATACGGCTTCATGTGGAGGACATGGTCTCTGTCTCTGCACCTTTGTCTCCTCGATGAAGGGTCATAATCCACAACTTTATATGTGACATCTGACAAAGGGCAAAGGATATAATATGGCTCAAAGGAGCACTTGAGCACCTTTCCCGATAGTCCTACTTTCTGAATAGGTGTAAAAATCCATACTAAGTCTCCTGAGCTGTATATTAGTGGACAACGATTGGCATTATAATGCTCTCACTCCTTGACATCCACCATCTGTACCTGAACCAGCTGCCTTGTTTCAATGGTCCTGGTGATAAGGTGTTACTAATATTGTAAGGCGCATTCTGACATGATGACGTCATCAACCAAGGCATACTGGGACACGCTCTGTCTGAGTTCTGGAATACAGGTATTATGACATCAGAAACAAAGAATGTTTGTACTGCTCCAGGCCTGTCTGCTAGCCTACTTGACTGTACACCATTTAGTAGGAACGCTTGAGTCTTTATTTACACCAATATCTTTTTATGGAGAACTCCCTTTCCACAGTCAAGAGGTCTACCACAACACACTACTGCCACCTCCCAGAATGTTGGCAGAGCTGTCATGCTGTCAACCGCCAGGGTCGCTGTGCCCCCTAAGACATAAGAGTCCAACACCCAGCCCACTAGCCATCAGTGACAGCTCAGGACAGAGAGGGACAGCACACATGTACTACCGATTCGATTATCCAATACTACAGTGGACACTTACGCGGTAGTCCTGCAGCCAACAAAATAACATGTTAAGCTGCTATGCTTGCAAAATTCATCACAAAAATAAACTATGTGTGAAAAGTATGGTGGATGTTTACCACTAATAATACACAGTCGTCAAACAAGCAATCTTATATGAACTGTGTGTGCAGCAGCAACATTGAGAGTGAAACACGCTGTAATAGGATGACTGTAGCGGGTGATGTGGTCGGGGTCGTAGGGCGTGGCTGGGTAGAAGAAGGTGGCTGTTTTTAGTAATCTTCCTCTTTATTGTTGGTTCTTCCAATACATTTTCCGGTAGCTCGACCCCACTGCTCGTGTCCTGGTGGAGATGTGCTGATGCAATCAGCCCTGGGAACACGATGCCGTGCTCGGTCAGCAGCTGTGCACGCAGTAGGAGGTTAGCAACGTGAGGCCCAGCCTAGCCCACCTCTTGCAGATGCGGCGGCTCGTGACGACGCCGGGAGTCGCCGGTGCAGCAGCGGGCAACGCCCTCCGCTGGCCGGTCCTCTGGGACAGTGTCAGTGATGACGACGACGTAACAGCGACCGAACGCCCAATGGGTCGAACCGAATGCCGACGCCCACCTCTGATGCCCTTAAATAGTGCAGACCGCTGCTGAATCCGCCGGTTACACGGCGGCGTGTTTATTAGAAGGTTCTCGATGAGTTGGCTAACGCAACCGCGCCACACGCGGCCGGCGCCTGCGTAATTCTCCTAATGCTGCGTTCTGGCTGTTGATGGCTGCCGCGCACATACACACATACTGACGCTCGTTGCAAAACTATGTCCCCTGCATAACGCGCCGGCCAGCCTTCGTCCGCCGTCTGCCTTGAGGCTGGCACATTACACACTGAAATACACTAAATCACAATTTCGCACCATATTTCCTAAAAATAACCCCTTGTCCTCTACAATTCGTCCCTTGCACGAAAAGAATTCGTCCTGGAATTCAACCAAAAAGTCAAAACAACTGCAGTTCACTTCACAAACACCACAAAATGCGATTGATTCACTATTTACACTGTGCTCATTCACTTCTATCCTCAGTCTAATCTTTGTTCATCAACATTACTCAGTGTTCTGCTGCAGTGCCTCACAACTGTTCAGTGATTTTGTCTGGACCCTTAGGTTAAAGGTTGGAAGGGGCGGGATTTGGGCTACCTTCCTCTTGAGCCAACAGTACACTAATCCTACGACAAAGATAAAAATACAGGTGGCGGTGGTTGATGATCCAGTAACTAGTAAGTGTTGCTTGTTCTCATTACGGTACTCTTGCACTCATTGAAAAAGATGTTCCATAGTTATATGTCCATCCTGAGCTGCTAGCATCTGGTCCAAAGAGGCGAGCAAAGTTGGGTGTAATGTGCGATTCAAAAGAGTCAGATTTTCTTTCTTAACGAATTGCGCCGGTTGGTCGGGTACATAGATCAATGTGCGTGTTATGTTCATGATTGTAGCACCAGTAATCGTGGATGGTATACAGAAAGTTGGCCCTGAAATGTCACACTGTGTGTCGCTAATTAGCCGGTCGCAGGTTCGAATCCTGCCTCGGGCATGGATGTGTGTGATGTCCTTAGGTTAGTTAGGTTTAAGTAGTTCTAAGATGTAGAGGACTGATGACCTCAGATGTTCAGTCCCATAGTGCTCAGAGTCATTTGAACCATTTGTCGCTAATTAACAGTCCCTGCCCCTGCAATTCTATTCTTTGCGTACTCCCGTACTTACCCTGCTTGTAACAAACGCAAATAACGACTGTGTTTTCTATTACTGAAAGTACCCAATGTGGACCCACTTGCTGAAAGAACTGCACCGTGCCAGCTATAATTCGTTATGGCACTCCGCGACTGGTTCTTGAGAGCAGAATAAAGAATACTCACAAGATTTGGGAACAGTCTGTAACAATTTCGCGGGGCAGATGGTAACTGTACCTCTTTGACAACGCAGCAAGTCTTGTGCAGTGAGGAACGCATGAGCTTGTCTGTTACGTGCCTTTAACAGTATTTCCCGTACGGTTAATTGTACGAATTTCTGCAAAATTTCTCACTTCACTGCATACGTATGCAAGGCATAACATT
This sequence comes from Schistocerca nitens, assembly GCF_023898315.1. NCBI lineage: Eukaryota > Metazoa > Arthropoda > Insecta > Orthoptera > Acrididae > Schistocerca > Schistocerca nitens. The sequence goes on along the minus strand of NC_064620.1, from coordinate 216,039,181 downwards.
CAAATTTACAATCCTTACATGTTAACGGTATTATGATATGAATTCTCAGCAGGGTACCCGTCCGCGAACTGGTAACAGTGGCCATTTTGTAGTACAGAGATAAGTGTTCGTCTGTTAATGTCATCAGTAGCTCCAGGGATGCGGGCAGTTCCGATTGAACTTCCCGTAATGCTTACCGAAGTTGTTCCGAAGGTAACAGTACCGGGGTTAGGTGCCCGCGCATTGCGTGCAACAAAGCCTCCTGTAGTTCCGTGGCTTCTATGCGTGCTTCCGTAATACTATCAGCAAGAAAACGGAGCAGCTTAGCGATTATCAGCTGTGAATCGATGTTATCCAACTGGTACTTGATGATACCCAAGTCGTGATTGGTTGTGTCGGCTGTGGCCTTTATGTCGGACATCAAGGTCGCGGCCAAAGCTCGCAATTGGCGCGTATTATTAACTACATCTTTCTCCAAACTCTCTAATTGGGTTGTGTGAAGATCTAGCATTCCCTGGTTGCTATTCACATTATCCTGTACCTTCCGTAGCGTTTCATTAATACATTATAATATCTCCCGCGTCAGCGGTCCCAAAAACAGCGGCCACCTGTGTCTAACCATCCTCTTTTCCTAAGGACGGGCGGGACTAACCCAGCAGTTTGCCGCAACTGAGCTTGTAAGTGTGGAAAAGCTGATCGTAGTAGCTGATATTTCCCCTGTGTGTCATTAAACTTTGACTGATTCGCCACCATGGAATGAAGTTCATTAAATGTATCCTCTAATTTACAGATTTCGTCTTCAACCGTCCAAATATTACAGTCCACCCTTAAGGTCCATTGATGTCCGAACATAATTACGTCTCCTTGTCGCGAGAACAAAACACCACTTGATATAGGACGTACCTTCAAGGCTTCAGCTAAGTTGCAACAGCAAAACAGAATAACTATGCTGAGAGATAGTGCGCACCTTCCCTCTTCCCTCTTCAGCGCAACCCATGACGCTGGAACTGCTGTTCTTACCAGAACGTCACGCCTTCTGAGAATCAAAAGAAAAACAACTCACATTAGCTCTTCCTTTTTAGGCGTGGCCTAAGTGCATAATGGCATGTCTGATCGCTTCCACAATTAACTTGGTTTTCTTGTTTATCTACTCCTTTCTTATTATTTTTCTTAATTCATCTTTCTCTCCACTAGAAGTTACTGCAGACAAAGAAGGAAGTTCCTCAAAATTCCACTTGAAAGGCCTCATTTGGCTCACATGCACAATAGTAGGGCGAGCTGGAAGCTGTAATTTTACATTCACTGGCGATGTCATCTCGATCACCTGGAAAGGACCTTGATAACGGGATACAAATTTGTTAGTTTTGCCTTTTGGCACATAAGATTTACTCATCATCACCCATTGTCGTACATCATATTTAGGTAAAGCCGCCTTTCTATTGTGAACTTCGTCCTATCTCTCTAATGCTTTAGTGTTCATTTTTTTCACCTGCCGCCAGATTGTTTTCAAGTTTGTGGTTCCTGGTGGGGTCTTGAGCAATTCAAACGGAGATAGCATCTTCTGACCGAACAGTACTGCATACGGAGACAACCTTGTACTTTCATGCACTTTTGAGTTATACGCCGCGGTTACAAACGCCAATAGGGTATCCCAATTGTTGTGTTGCGAATTTACATAATAACTTAACATCTTAGCTATTGTACGATGAACTCTCTCGGTCCGACCATTAGCCTGCGGGTGTAATGCGCTCGTTCTCAATTTCTTTACATGCAACAACTTGCATAACTGTTTCATCAAATCGGACATAAAGTTTGTCCCTTGATCTGTAATTATAGCTTCAGGTGTTCCGAATTTCAATATCGATGGCGTGAGCCACTGCTTTGGCTCGCTGGTCCTGAATAGCTGTCATAGACACACAGCGCGAAAAATGATCTATTATTGTTAAAACATAGCGATTACCCGTTGGTGTTTGCACAAACAGTCCGAAGACGTCTACGCCAAGTAATTGGAGAGGTCTATCCGCTTCCGGTAGTCGTTGCAACACAATTTTCTGATGACTCAATTCCGCCCGTTGAGCACACGGAATGGAATTCTTTACGTACTGATCGACCTCTTGCCTACGCGTTGACCACGAATTACTCTGTGCTACCCTCCTTTCCGTTGCTCTTCGACCCGAATGACCAGAAAACATTGAATCATGTGCTTGCCTTAAAATTTGCTTCGCAATTTTTCTCGTACGACTATGCGTGGACAGTTCCTAGTTTTACGGTACAATATCCCGTCTTCCACGACGAACTGTCGCTGCGAGGTAAATCGTTGACAATCTGTGTAGGCGGTTTGTGCCTCCTCCCATTCGTTATCATTTATTCCTGTGCATTCCATGGTGCATACTTTATGACTCAGACCATCCGCGTTTCCGTGCGATTTACCCGGTCGACGAATCACTTCAAAATCGTACTCAGTAAGACGCAAAGCACACTTAGTTACCAGAATGAGATTTTCACTCTGCAGCGGAGTGTGCGCTGATCTGAAACTTCCTGGCAGATTAAAACTGTGTGCCCGACCGAGACTCGAACTCGGGACCTTTGCCTTTCGCGGGCAGGTGCTCTACCATATGAGCTACCGAAGCACGACTCACGCCCGGTACTCACAGCTTTACTTCTGCCAGTATCTCGTCTCCTACCTTCCAAACTTTACAGAAGCTCTCCTGCGAAACATGCAGAACTAGCACTCCTGAAAGAAAGGATATTGCGGAGACATGGCTTAGCCACAGCCTGGGGGATGTTTCCAGAATGAGATTTTCACTCTGCAGCGGAGTGTGCGCTGATCTGAAACTTCCTGGTAGATTAAAACTGTGTGCCCGACCGAGACTCGAACTCGGGCACACGAGTTCGAGTCTCGGTCGGGCACACAGTTTTAATCTGCCAGGAAGTTTCACACTTAGTTAATCTACTCGTTGGGCCTTTAAGCCCTAACAACCACTCCGCCACACACCGTCAGGTGGCTTGCGGAGTATGGATGTAGATGTAGATGTAGAAGTGCTGCATGGTCAGTAACCACCTTGAATCGTCGTCCGTACAAATAACACTGGAAATAGGTTATTCCGAAAATTAATGCCAATAATTCCTTCTCGGTTGTTGAGTATTTTTTTTTCTGCATTGTTTAGCTGTCTGGAAGCATATGCTACCAGATGTTCCTGCCCATCTATTTCCTGAGATAATAAAATACCCAAAGCAAAATTGCTAGAGTCATAAGATAATATAAACTGTTTACTAATATCTGGAAAAGCCAAATCTGGACTAGATGTTAACAAATTTTTTAACTTTTGAAAAGCCTTTTCGCATTCTGCTGACCAGTGAAATTTTGCTCCCTTCTTAAACAACTGCGTGAGGGGCCTTGCAATTCCCGCAAATTTTGGAATATACCTCCTGTAAAAATTGGCGAGACCTAAATAAGACTGCAACTCTTTTACTTTTGTAGGTGCCAGAAAATTCATTACCACCTCTACAAGTTTTGGATCCGTGCGGACACCCTCCTGTCCTATGATATGACCTAAATAACGGACTTCTTGCAACATAAAATGACATTTTCCCATATGAAGAGTTAAACGCGCTGCTTTCAGACGATCGAAAACTTCGCGCAAACGGCGCACATGTTCTTGCACGTCCTTTGAGAAAACAATCATGTCATCCAAATATACCATACACTGATTAGGTTTCAGCCCTTGTAAAACGCTATCTAGTAACCGTTGGAAGGTTGCCGGAGCATTTTTGAGTCCGAAAGGCATTCGCCGATACTGAAAATGACCTGTAGGTGTTGTAAAAGCTGTCTTCGGTCGGTCTTCCCGGGCGACCACCGGCTGGTGATACCCGCTTCGAAGATCCAAGGTCGTGAAGTACCGACACTGACCCAAATTATCACTGTTCGACATGGGTTCTATTTCTGATATTAAAGTATGTGCTTCTAGACCATTTTACCGTGGGAAATTCAAATATCTAAACAAAATATCGTTGTCAGGGATACTTTTTATGTAATATATATATATATATATATATATATATATATATATATATATTCACAATTCATGGCAAACACAGACGTTATAGAGAAATACGGGAATGTTGCCGCACCCAGTAGTGATAGAACGTGATAATTTCTTGTGCAATAGCGGGTGGGAAGAATCAGACATCGTTAGGTTATCCCCCGCCACACCTATGTCATTAAGACCACCTGAAACATCTCATTAACTCGAACGGCGACAGCCGGTCGCTGCCTCGGCAGTGAAGATACACGCCTCCTAGGGGCAGGTGCATCGAGTTTACAACAGTGGTGTTAGCCGCAATTTGTGTCAGTCTTAACGAGTGGGTGTTTTGGCTGACAAGTAACTGTCTGTCATATTTCCGAGCACAGTTGAATTTTTTAGTTCCTGTGTGTAAACTGATTGAGCCTGGTGCTGAAGGTAAAACGACTGCTCGTTTTTACACATCAGCGTTCCTCTAGTTCCCTACTATTAATTTGCCGGCCGAAGTGGCCGTGCGGTTAAAGGCGCTGCAGTCTGGAACCGCAAGACCGCTACGGTCGCAGGTTCGAATCCTGCCTCGGGCATGGATGTTTGTGATGTCCTTAGGTTAGTTAGGTTTAACTAGTTCTAAGTTCTAGGGGACTAATGACCTCAGCAGTTGAGTCCCATAGTGCTCAGAGCCATTTGAACCTACTATTAATTTAATACAGGTGTATTACCAAAGTGGTATTTTTAAATTTGCAGAAATGCCACGTCGTCGTGGATGTCGATATAAGCCGGACAACTCCTGCTACATCTATGGGAAGTTCACTTTTGCCAGAAATAGGAAGAAAATTTCTTCAGTCATAAAGAAAGCATACAAACATTACTTTCGAGTAGAGGAAGGAGACCAAGATAAACAATGGGCACCACATTGTGCTACATGTTACTGCAAACTAATTCAGTGGTGGAAAGGTAAAGAGAATGTGGCGTTGTTTGCTGTTCCCATGGTGTGGAGGGAGCCTAAGGACCATGTTACTGATTGTTAGTTCTGTCTAACATAATTCAGGGTTTTACAAACAAAAAGTCGAAGAGGCACATTGTTTACCCAGATCTGCCTTCAGTGAGAATTCCAGTGCAGCATTCCGACAACCTTCCAGTACCTTCAAGAGCTCGAGGTCAAATTCCGAGTGACAGTGAAATAAGTAGTACTGAAGAAATCACATATGATGATTCTTTATATCACTGCAGATTTAAATGATTTAGTACGTGATCTAGGACTAAGTAAACAAAAGGCGCAGCTGCTTGGTTCAAGATTACGAGAGTATAATCTACTGCACCAGAGTACTAAAATCAGTGTGTTCAGGCACAGAGAACATGCCTTTATTTCTTATTTTTCAACTGACGAAGCACTGACATTTTGCAATGACGTTGCTGGCCTGATGAAGGTGCTGAACTTCACTAATATTTCACAGGAGTGGAGACTTTTCATAGATGCATCGAAAACAAGTCTGAAGGGTGTTTTGCTCCATAACGGAAATAAAATACCCTCTGTTCCAGTACCTTACGCTAGTTTGGCAAAAGAGAATTACGAATTCGTACAAAGGATGCTAAATTCATTAAAATACAATGAACACAAATGGAAAATATATGCAGATTTCAAGGTAATTGCTATGGTGCTGGGAATGCAACAAGGCTACACAAAGTATGCCTGTTTTCTTTGCGAGTGGGGTAGTAGAGACCGAAATTCTCACTACGTGAAACAGAAATGGCCTAGGCGCAGATGGAAAGTTGGCGAAAAGAATGTAAAACGTGAAATTCTGGTAGCTCCTGAATATATACTATTTCCACCGCTTCATATCAAACTTGACCTGATGAAACAATTCGTGAAGGCCATGGATCCAACAGGCTGTGGGTCTGCATATCTAGCTACCAAATTACCCTGTCTTTCAGCTGCAAAAATAAAGGAAGGTGTATTTGTGGGCTCACAAATCAGGGAGCTGCAGAAAGATGCAAATTTTGAAGCATGTTTAACTGATAAAGAAAAAACCGCATTGGACTGTTTCAAGATGGTGTCGGAAAACTTCCTCGGAATAAGAAGAGCTACTAACTACAAAGCAATGGTGAAGGATATGATCAAAGCACATCAGGATTTGGGGTGCAATATGTCTTTGAAGGTACATTTGATGGACTCTCATCTGGACTACTTCACAGAGAGTTGTAGTGACGTATCGGATGAACATGGGGAAAGATTCCATAAAGACATTTCTACCATAGAAAGGCGCTATGAAGGGAAGTGGGTACCTTCTATGTTAGCAGATTATTGCTGGAATATCATTCGGGAGAAGAAAGATTCAGAATACAAGAGAAAAAAGTGATGTGCATTACAAGGCAGTGGCTCATTGTTTGTCAATTTTCTGTAATTTCTCATGTCAAATAAATGCTTAAAAGTGTATACACAAAGTTTACTGTGTTATATGTTAGATCCCACCCTCCATTAATGTGATGAACTTATAACATCATAAAGATGTGCATTTGTTTGTCGAATTTCACCTCACGTTTGCTGCACTATATTAGAAACTGAAAAGAGATATAAAATTACGATTACTCATAAAATATCCCTGACAGAAGAAAACCGAAAACAGTTTTCAATTCAGCACTCAAAATACAACTAGGATCACAATATTTTTTATCAGAAATAGAAAAAAAGTTTTTTTTTTGTAGAACAGTGTTATCCAGAGTTTCAGTGATATTAGGCATTGGGTATGCATCTGATACAGTTTTTTGATTCAGGAAACGATAATCACAACAAAAACGATATGCCTTGCCCCCTTTTACTAAAGAATTTATGGTAACTACAGACACGAGCAAGTACGCACTGGGTGCGTACCTAAGCCAAGGTTCAATAGGAAAGGACTTGACAATCACGTATATATCACGTACGCTCAACAAGGCAGAGTTGAATTATAGTACGGTTGGACGAGAGTTGCTTGCTATACTGTGAGCAGTTAAATATTTCCGACCGTCTCTATTCGAAAGTAAGTTCAAAATAATTATGGACCATAAACCACTGGTATGGTTGGGAAGTATTACGGATCCGTCTTAAAGAGTAATGGAATTTCGCTTGATGTTGGAAGAATACGATTATCACATCCTGTATAAGGAGGGTAAACAAAACCGCGTTGCAGATGCGTTGTCACGTATTCAAAGTGTGATGGATGGCGACAGACAACCACAGCTTGCGACTAAGGAGGCCGCAGATGAGAAGGACGAGGACGGAGATAAGCAGGGAGAGACCGCGACCGTGAAGACGAGCACTGAGAGAAATAGCGGCGAGGTAACGGGGACAGTAGAGGCAAACAAAGTAGCAAGCCAGGGAGAGACAACTGACACGTCCGAGATAAGCGGAGATGCAGCCCTGAGCGCCGCCGATAAATTGGCAATACTAAAGGAGATGCACATATCTCCAGTAGGTGGACGTCAGAGAATGGGAAGAATATATGAGCGAATAAAGCAGTACTGTACATGGCCTGGTATGAAAGCCGAGGTAGAAAAATTCATAAGGATGTGTGAAAGTTTCCAGAAAAACAAGATAACACAGGCAAAGACTAAGCAGCCATTAGAGCTTACTCTGACCCCCGAATTCATCTTTGAAAGATGCGACATTGATTTAGTAGATCCATTACCAATTACCCAATCTGGAAACAGGTATATTTTGACATTTCAGGATTCCCTCACGACGTCTGTAATAGCCGAACCAATCGACCGGCAAGACGCAGATACAGTCGCGCGTAAATTAGTGGAGAGCATAATTTTAAAGTTTGGAATCCTGACAGCTCTGTTGAATGCCATGGGAAATAATTTCGTAGGAGATACTTTGAAGAGAGTTTGTAATTACAATGAAATGAACACCCTTAGCCGCTTACAGGCGTTGACGTACGTCATCGGGTACAGATGAAAATGTGTGCCCCGACTAGGACTCGAACCCGGGATCTCCTGCTTACATGGCAGACGCTCTAACCATCTGAGCCACCGAGGACACAGAGGATAGCGCGACTGCAGGGATTTACCTCTGGCTCGCCTCCTGCGAAACCCACATTCTCAACGTATTGTCCCGCACTACATCGTAGTGCCCCCGCCCACTATACTCATTACTCGCGGCACGTTGCCGATTCCCGTAAGAGTTCGGGCACTGTTTGTGCATTCGCACAGAAGAAGAAGATGGTAAAGTGGCCGGTGAGCCTTAACTGTATATATACTGAGATGGTATCTGTTCTTTCGGACATGTCATTTCATTGTAATTTCATTCTAACGAGTTGCATGGTCACCGATGGTATCTGTTCTTTCGGACGTGTCCGAAGGATAGAAAAGATTCAGTCGACAGAGTACCATCCTCAGTCCAATGCAGCATTAGAGCATACACTCTGTACCCTAACCGAGATGCTAAGACATTACATTAACAAAGATCAAACGAATTGGGACGAATGGATTCGCAAGTTTTGTATACAACACTACCCCTCAAAGTATCACGGTATACATCCCGTCCGAGCTGTTTTTTGGCAGAAAGTGCAGCATACCCGGATGGATACAAAAGAAACCAGCAAACGTGACCTACAATTATGAGGATTATGTGACTGAGGTCCGACAGCGGATGCAAATGTTACACCAGGATGCCCGTATGGCAACACAGTATCGCAAGGAGAAAAATAAGAGTAAGTAGGACAAGACTCAAAACCCGAAGGAATTTAGAAAGAATGATCATGTATTGCTGTATGACGAGAGTGTGCATAGGGCGAGGACTATTATTGTGTTTGATGTGTAGGGACATAACGTTATAATTAGGATGAAAGGAACGAAATGTATAAAAGTGCATGCCAACAGCCTAAAGGAATTTTACTAGGGGCAAATAAGAAAAGTTTCTTACAGCGCCGTAATGTAAAAGAAGAGAGGGGGCAGAAAATATAGGAGCAGGAGAGTGACAAGTACGTTTCTCTTGCAGATGTCAGGGATGAAGGCAATGTGGGTGACAGTCATTATCGGGAGTGTCTTGCACACCGGCCTCGCGGGACGAGAAGTACCGCCGCAGGACGAACAAGTACAGAAATTCCAGTCTGCTTCAGGGATTTATTACGATAACCAGGATATAGATAGCTTGTACAGAAAAAAGTGGAGAGTTGTTAGCTATTTTAACTCCCTAAAGCTGAATGAAAAGTTTGAGCAAACACAGATGCTCGCTAACAGAGCGATCGCATAATGCATAAGTAAGTTGAATCAGGTGAAAATAAGCACCAGAGAGTACAAGAACGCACAGCAAACTGTAAAGTGGCATGTAAGAAAAATGACAGGATCCAAAGGGTTGACTGACCAGTTGGCCAGGCATGAACAAATGAGGACCAAAAGAGGAATACTAAACTTTATTGGAGAGATAAGCAAAGTGTTGTTCGGTACATTAGATGAGGATGATGCAATAGTCTTCAAAGCTAAAATAGACATGCTAGAAGAGCAACAGAGGGAATTGTTGCGGCTGTCCAAAGAACAAGTAACAATAGAGCTTCTCTGCCAGGGGTAAATCAAATGCTTAACATAGTAACCAAGAATACTCAGATAATTGCAGAAGGGGCAAGAAAGCTTAGTATGTGAGTATGCATGTAGAGGACTATGAGAATAGTACTAGCAAAAAGATGCAGCAGGCTCTGATTCTCATAACTATCACCAAAAAGTTAACACAGATTACAGGAATGTTTGATGAACTTAATGGGAATATGACTTATTGATCTCTGCAATCGTGAATGCGCAGAAAGGTCTGTTAGAGCCACTTTTAGTCAATCCAGTACAAATAGTCAAGTATTCTGAGCTAATAAAAGAGGAATTGAAAGACAAAAAATTTCCCATTGAACTCACCAAGCACAAAGGTTATCTGTAACTTTGTATATTAGATTCAGATGTATTTCTAGCCAGTAATACGTTAAGCTATGTGTTAAATGTACCATTAGAGGATAGTAATGTATATACATTATATAGAATATGGCCATTACCCATGGAGTATGATAAGGCAAAGAAGTTGTTCGAGAAAAAAGTATTTAATTATCAATGATGTGAAACGACAATATGTGGTGCTGTCCAGTGACCAATTAAACTGAAAAACAGTCACGCTGAGACATCAAATTTGCAAACAAAGGTTTGTTCTAATGACCACTTATGGCCACAAGCGCTGTGAAGCTCGTATGCTATAACCAATACCAGAAATTCCAAAAGGTTGCAATCTAAAATATATTAAACTAAAGTACTCGTATCTGTACGCAGATACAAGACAATGAGTGGTTGTATGTCACACCAAAGGATGAGGGCTTAACCATAAAGTGTAATGAACTACCTCCTAACGACCTTATTATAAGAGGCGGGAAGCTAACCTTTACATAGTACTTAAGTTAAATTTAGACATAGATTGTTGTAAAATAGATGATGATGAGAAGCAAGAAGTCACCCAAATACCTATAGTGTTACCTTTAAATCATATCGTAAGACATTTAGATGACTTATAGATAGCAGTCCATAAAACAGGTGAACTGCAAGATGAAATGTTACCAACCAAGAATGATCTTCTGAGGATGGTCACAAAGTATGTATTCCATGTTACGATACTCGGGATAAGTAATAATATGCATACTGATTGTAATATGTTGTTCATGTACCTATTGTAAGTGTTGTAGAAGATGTGCTAGAAACCTGTGGGAAGTTGGAAGAAATTGTTGTACCAAAGTGTGTGTGACAAATACAGTGGTAACTGATAACTGTTATAAAGGAAATGTATGGTATACTCCTACTCTACATTCTGAACAATGCGGAGAAGATGAGAACGTGGGAGAATACAAGTTAAAATATATACAGCATACTCCTCTCTCTGGCTGAGTCCAGTGGAGAGAGCACAGTAAGACACCACGATTCGCTAAAAAGAGTGAATCACATGTACCTATAGTGGATCCATTAGTACCCGGGACTGACAAAAGATAAATTAGGAAGATATACTGTGTAAAAATATAATGTTTAGTGAAATCTTTACCATTAAGATATACTATGTAAAAATGTGATGTTTTGTGAAATCTTTATCATTAATATATACCATGTGAGAATGTAATGTTTTAAAATATACTGTGTAAAACTGTATTGTTGTATATAAAACCCAGGTAATAATATGTTCTACCGTGTGAAATATTGAAAAATAATATGACAAGCGTGTATATAAATGCAAAACGTCGAAAAATAACCTATGTCAAATTGTGTACTATCTATGAATCTGTCAAAAGGACCCAAATATCTGTATGTATAAATTTTGACCCTTATGTATGTGATATCATACAAGTAAGAATTTAGATACACGTGTCAATGTATATGTATGGAATTATGTAATGTGGAAAACTAATTGAAAATAAAGGCTGGCAAGTTTCACTGGCACCCAATACTAGAGAACGAAAATTTTGCAACCTCGGAGGTCTGAGCTTACAAAATTTTCCTCTGGGGAACGGCAGTGACGCGAGTAGCAGAAAAAAACTAAATTCAGTAGTATAGTAGAACATAAATTCTTAGCCGGAGCAGCATGTACGTGACCAGACACAGCCACTGTTTACTATTTGTTGTGCAAATAAGGGCGGACTCTGTAGCATCACTAGGCTCAGCGTAAGCAGGGAAAAGTGGCCTTTGAACATAGTCAGTATAGAAATATCATGCGTGTCTGTTATGCAGTTGCCATGCGATCCAGCATGATCAGACCCCCCCCCCCCCCAAACCCATACATGTAAGGGTAAAAACTACCAGAAGGATGGGGCTGTGTGCAAAGACGCTTATAAAAGTGCTACCCACCCTACTGGCAAGGTATTTTGTTGCATAGTCGTCGGGAAGAGGATTCCGAGTGTCATTGCATGGCGGGGGCTGGATTTAGAAGAATCCGATGTAGTGGACACTTAGGCCGGCACGCTCGCCTCTGCACCATCAGACTAAGGCTCAGGGAAGAATAGGAAGGCTTATATACAAATGAAAACACTTCGTAGATAGATTTGTACATAGGTAATGTGTCAGGGTGTGCTTCCAGTGATAGTAATCCTATTTTATGCTTTATGATATCCTCCTTGGATCCCCGAGATTTCTGCTGAAATCTGTTCTCTAACCCATTCAATAGCCTACTTTTCAGCGAAGCAAGTGAAAAGCAGAAGTTGTCCTCGACAAACTTCGTCGGTGAGTTCCATGGCGTGAGTTCGTGCAGTCCTTCCTACACCCTCTCAGGACTCATCAGTGGGATGCGACAATGCCTATACTTATTGACAAAATGAATCATACCCATCAAAACGTGAGAGACACATATGATACGAAAGTATGATCTTTTCTACATGCATACTGGTCAGTACCTCGCTTGTAAACGATGCATCATGACGAAAACTGAACTACCATCACAATAGAGTTCATTGCCAACAGACAGCAGATGACTTTAGCATTACCCAGCGGCAAAGCAGATCGCTACGTCCATCTGATGTCGAGCGGGGCGTCTCCAGGCAGAGAGCTGACACTACAAGGGACAGCATGCACTGAAAACACTCACGAGTCGTCGGTGTATTTCTCCTGTCTTTCCAATGTTTCATCATTCCAAATGGGATCTTTATTTTGTCCTTCTGCTATGTCGAGTAATGAATTCAAGATAAAGTTTTCGGAAGCTACTTTTTGTAGATGAAGCAAGCTAAAATCTGTATCCTGTAAAGCAGGGCTTAACAACTGGCCGGTTTTGAGCGCGAGTACTCGCGTCTGCTCAGGCACGTGCTCGCAAGCAGGTGCCAGGTCGCTGAGTAGGGAGGGAGGGGAGGGAGGGGAAATGCGCGCGCACATTTGAATAGGCCCGCAGCTTGCTTATTGAAATAGTGCTGACTGTGTAACGTTTAAAGTACTACGATCAGCTCTAACAGTCACTTCGCTGGTTAAGAATCATGTCAAGTCGCCGTTGCGTAGCCCCGACCATGCTTTCGCAGTTGGGAGGAATTGTATCTGTTTACAGAAAAAGATGGTCTTGCAAAATGTTTAGTATGTCACAAAACGCTGAATTCTTTTAGGAAATTTAATTTGCAGCGACATTATATGTCATACCACTGTCTGTTGGCACTACGGAAGTGGAAAATGTGATGGACAGGATCGTGCACAGGAAGTTATTAAACTTAAAAGAAAGCTATCCGAAGAAGATCTGGACGACGAAGGAAAATCAACTGAGGCAGCTCTCAGAGTGAGTTACAAAATTGCTTTGCTTTTAGCAAAATCCCTGCGCCCCTTCACTGATGGCGATTTAATAAAAAAATGTTTGGTAGTTGCAGCAGAACAGTTGTGTCCATCTCAAGTTGAACAGTTTCGGATTGTGCCATTATCTAACATGACCATTATGTGTCGCATACAGGACATGGCAGACGACGTCCAGAGCCAGCTTGCAAATATCTGTATAGATTTTATGGCTTATTCTCTAGCTCTGGACGAAAGTGTTGATACCACTGGAACAGCGCAGCTTGCCATATTTATTAGAGGTGTTAAAAGAGATCTTCAGGTGAGGGAGGAGCTCCTCGATGTAGTAGCCATGAAGAACACTACAACCAGAGCTGATATTTTATGTAGTATTGAAGAAAGTGTTGAAAATATAGGATTGTCGTGGAATTCTTTAATTTCAGTGTGTACAGACGGTGCACCAGCGATGACAGGGAAAAAATCAGGTTTCGTTGCGCTGTAGAAGGAGAAAATGCAAAAACTGACCGTGCCAAATGAAATATGGGGCGTTTACTGTGTGATCCACCAGGAAAACTTATGTGCAAAGAGTATCACTCTAAAAAATGTAATGAGTGTTGTTGTTCGTACAACCAATTATATAAGGAAGCATGGGCTACAACACAGGCAATTTAAAAGCTTTCTTGAGGATGTAGAAAGCCAGTGTGGTAGCCTGCCTTATTACAGCGAGGTCCGCTGGCTTAGTCGTGGCGAATTATTAAATCGATTTTTTTGCCTATTAGATGAGATAAATATGTTCATGGAAATAAATAACATGTGTGTTCCTGAATTGAGCCTTCATGGAAATGTGATCTCGCTTTCTTAGCAGATTTAACTAGCCATCTGAATGCTTTGAACATTTCACTACAAGGTAAAGATCTGCTAATTACACATTTCATAGATCGAATACGAGCTTTTAAAATGAAATTGACACTTTGGGTGAGTCAGCTGGAAACACGAAATCTAGCTCATTTTCCTAAATTATCATCCATGCAAGATGTTCACAAAGACTGTGAACGTTATTCACATAGTTTAGTTGCCCTTAAGGAAGGATTTGATCAATGCTTTCAAGATCTGACAGCACTAGACAGTGATTTTGATCTGTTCTCCTCTCCATATTCAGCGAATATTGAAGAGATTCGTCCTGAGCTGCAACTAGAAATTATTGACCTGCAGTGTGACAGAGAATACAGAGACAAATTTCAGAACAAGAAAAACATTTTGGAATTCTACAGACACTTCCCTCAGGATAGATTTCCTCGTTTGCACAAACTGGCGGCTACAATAATATCAATGTTCGGTTCCAGGTATGTTTGTGAACAACTGTTCTCTGCAATGAAATGTAACAAGACGCGCCTGAGAAACGCATTGTCTGATCGAAATTTAAACTGCACGCTGCGTCTACGATGCACAGGAACAATTACTCCGAACATAGACGCAATTGTAAGGGCAAAAAGTACAAGATAACCGAGAATCTCACACTTCAGTGACACCTTTTATTGTGTAATAGTTCACAAATTAATACAAATGTAGAGGCAAACACTAAGCTAATAAAATTATGTGGCACGTGTACATTCTCCTTTATTTGTTTCAATTGTCGCAGTAATAATTCGTGAGTGATATCCCTGCAGATGGCCGCGGATTTACATTGACTGGCGGCAGCTGTTGTGTGCCCCACGTGATTCTCCCCACTCTCCACTCTGGTCCTTTAGTGGGGGTAGCGGCTCGCGCTGCTCCGTGCTCGCGCCTTGCTGCTCACAGCTTGCTCTGCAAGCACATATGTTGTGAAGCCCTGCTGTAAAGTATCTGAGCTGTTATCAGTAAACCAAGTGGGGTACGAGATAAAGCATCAGCAATGATATTGTCTTTTCCTGGACTGTAACTGATGGTAAAATTATATTCCTGCAAAGTTCGTTCCCAACGACGTAATCTTTCATGGTTTACCTTGGAGGTCATTAAAAACTGCAAGGTTTTGTGGTCTGAATAAACTTTTGTACGCATGCCAAGTAAATAGTACCTAAATTTCATAAACACCCAGACAAAGATAAAGGCCTCTAATTCTGTGATTGAGTAATTTCTCTCTGATTTACATAACACTATAACGGCAAATGCAGTACTGTTTTGGACAATGATTCCATTCTCAATGTGCTCTTAGAAAAGATGAGCTTTGAGTCCTATTTTGGAAGAATCTGTAGATAAGCAGAAATGTTTTGAGAGATCAGGATGAGCTAAAGTAGGTATGGTGAGCAGTGTCTCTTTCAGCATATCGAAGTCTAATTGTGGTTGATCATTCAAGTGCCAAACGGTGTTCTTGCCTGCTAAAGGACATAATGATTTTGTGCTTAAAATTTTCAATTCCAAAATTCTACACTAAAAATTTTCTACTCCTAAAGACCTTCTGATTTGTCCTTTAGTAGTAGGTGGTGGGATTGCTCTGATTTCTTCTAGTTTTTCAGGGTTGGGTGCAATACCTTCTGATGAAATGATATGGCCTAAAAATTTTGCAGATGTCTTACCAAAATGTAATTTTTCTAAGTTTACTGTCGAACCTGAATCTTCAAAAACGTCCAACAAATTTTTTAAGATTTTGTTATACGTTGACCAAGTTCGTTTCGCTATCAAAATGTCATTGATGTTAGTGACGATGTGTCTCATTAGCTGCTCTGGGAGAATGGTGTTTAGTCCATGAATAAATGCTGCTGGTGAAATGTTTAAACCAGGGGCGGCTCCTGTATAGGTTTGCAGGTTTGCGCTACCCACAAGGAATAATTTTGTTCAACTGTGTTTGATTTCTGAGCATTCTATACTAGTGGAGAAGTAGCGCACCGTTTATCTCTTTTGAAATGCCCAGGCTCCAAACGCCGAACGCAGCAGAGTTGGACAGGATGTACCGACGGCGACAGTGGGTTGTAATATGACTGCAAATGCGGACTTGGGTGTCTCAGAGAGGGTGCGGGGTGCAGGCAACGCTTGGCAACACTGTACTCGTATGCGGGCCTTGTGTGTATAAACACCTCACCCGGGCCACCCTGCCATCTGCAAGAAGAGGGCCCGAACTCTTCCGAAAGGAAAGGGAACTACCGGATCTTCGAACAAGCGGGATTCTCGCGCCACCTTACCAGTTCAGGTGTAGCTACGTACGAATTAACTATTTCCTGTGCGTTGTGTTAGTTATTTAGCGTGTGCTACACTGTGCTATTTTGATACTAAAGTGACAAGTGAATACGTGAAATAATGAATCAGGTAATTTCATTGCTCTCTGAATCCTTCAATTCACGGAAGTTTGAAGAAAAATTATAAATCAAGAGGCTAGGTAGGCCGACTCCTGCTTTAACAATTTCGCAGACTGCTAAAACGAAAACTCACTAATTCAATAGGAAATTTAACTCTGAATTGTACAACAAGCATCAATGGCTGTGTGGTTGTGACATGAAAAATGTCTTATTTTGTTTTCTTTGTTTATTATTTGGAGGAGATCTTACATGGTCTAAACACAGAGTCTGTGACATTTAACACCTCCATGACAAAATTAGAAAACACGAACTTTCTTCAGGTCATGTAAATAACGTTGTGAATATGGCAAGTCTAGGTAATGTAAATATAGATACCCAATTAGACAGTGGGTACAGAAGGTCCGTGGCATTACACAACAAAAAAAGTTACCGATAATAGGTA
The DNA here is from genome assembly GCF_023898315.1 of Schistocerca nitens. Lineage (NCBI taxonomy): Eukaryota > Metazoa > Arthropoda > Insecta > Orthoptera > Acrididae > Schistocerca > Schistocerca nitens. The sequence goes on along the minus strand of NC_064620.1, from coordinate 216,022,241 downwards.
CATCTTGAATTTAATTATTAACTGTATTCTTTTCTGTGGTGCGTTGGAATTTGCCGTTAGAGGACATGATGAGACTCTATCATCATCCAATCCTGATTTTTTTCGTTCCTTGATTAATTTTAGTGCAGAATTAGACTCTGTATTAAAATCGCATTTAGAGGAAGCTATAGGTTTCAAAGGAACCTCAAAAACCATCCAGAATGAACTCATCCAGTGCATGCTTCAAGTCTGCCATGAGGAAATTAGAAAGGAAATTAAGGGTGCTGAGTTTTTGGCCGTAATAGCTGACGAAAGCAGTGACGTAGCCTGTGTTTTCCAGATGGTTATACAATATAGGTACATCATTAACAGAAAATCAGTTGAAAGATTTTGGGGGCTTCATAGCACCTGAAAAGCATGATGCCCAGTCTTTGTCAACGTCTATCATCGAACAGATAAATAATCATTTGCGCAATTGTCCATATAAGCTAATAGCGCAAATATATCATGGTGTAGCAGTCTTGAGTGGTTCGTCACATGGGGTGCAAGCTCTTGTTGAGGAAAAGTTTCCCAATGCTTCATACATTCAGTGTTATGCCCACCAGTTGAATCTCATTATGCTTAAAGCCGTTTCCATTAATAAAAATGTGCGAATATTCTTCACTAAACTTCTGGGACTTTGCAGCTTCTTTTCAGCATCTCCTCAAAGAATAGCGGTTCTCGACGAAATAGTACGAAAACGACTGTCACGTTCAGTGCCTACTCGTTGGAATTTTCAGTCAGTGAACGTCAATATCGTTTTCGAATATAGGGAAGCTGTTATCACGAGCATGAATAATATGAGCCAGGGGGAAAAACTGTGTAATGAGAACAACATCCTGCAAGCCTGTGGCTTAGTAACAATTTTGAAGGTTGAAAAGTTCATTTTTTGGCTTAATTTTTTTCATAAAATTATGATCCATGTGGATATTTTGTGTAACCAGCTACAAAAAAGGGATATTGACCCAACTTACGCACAAAACCAGCTGACAGCTTTTGAGGGTGGAATTGCGAACATTAGGGGAGGAGTGAATGAAAATTCAACAGGTTTACATGAGTACCATAAAAGAGGGAGAACTGAAGATGGCGCAGCGGTGTGTAATCTACTGCGAGTTGCAAAAGAAGTATGTGATGTCATAAGTTACGAGGCAAAAAAAGATTCAAGTTCACTGGACACTTAGCTGCAGCCTCTCTCTTTCTACCAGAGAAATTCGCTACTTACTCTTCTAGTTTTCCAGAAATTTCTTTCAGAGCTGCTATTTAATGCTACTGTTTTTTGGAAGCAAAGAAACTTCGAACAGAATTTTCTGTTATTTATGGAAGAGAGGAGTTCAAAAGCATGTGTGGAACTTTGAGCTGGATTACATAACAGACAACAATCTTTGTGATATACTGAGCGAATCTGTGAAGCTCCTGAAAGCGATAATTACAATTCCAATGACCACATCAGAAGCAGAACGTTGTTTTTCTTTACTGAAACGCATCAAAACCTTCTTGCGGAATACTATGGACCAAGAAAGACTATCAGCACTCGCGATGCTCTCTATCGAACGAGACCTCGTTTTAGGAATTGCAGACTTCAATCAAAGAGTGATTGAAAGATTTGCAAATATGAAGGAAAGAAGAATAGAGTTCCTATACAAGTGATCACCACCACATCCAAATTCAGAGATAAAATCGAATGGCGTTAACATCAGTCCTGCTGAAAAAGGTTAGTAAGGCATGCCTACCACTTATTGAGTACATAGAGCTGCAGTTGATTTTAATTCCTTTTATTCTGCAAAAGTAATACTTTTTTCTGTGTACACCTTTTGGTTTTATTATGAGTAGATGCAGGAGTGGCACGAGCGAGCGGTCTGTTTATATCAAGTATTACAAAAACATGAGCAGTGTACTGATTTCCTCTCTTTTATTGATGTTTTCCTTCATGAGCAAAGTGCACCACCATCTTCATTGGTCACAAGCCGCCCCTGGTTTAAACCAAAAGGCGATTTACAGAACTGGTAACATATTCTAAAGTATGAAAAGGCTATATGCTTCCTACAGTTAGGGTGTAACTCTGTATACTAAAAACTGGAGCATAAATTTGTAGATGACAATAACTGTATGATATAGAAATTTGTAACAGTTCTTCAAGTGTCTGGGGTCTGTCTGTTTCCAGAAGAATGATAGTATTGATCTGACGAGAGTTCAAGACCAGCAAGATTGAAGCATCTCTTTTTTCAAAGATGTACAATGGGCTATTGTATGAGCTGTCAGCTGGTTCAATAACACCTTTTTCTAACATCGACTGTATCTCAGCCTTCACCTTTCCTCGATAATGAACCACAATTTGTTGTGCTCCCTATTCTGAAACTGGTATTGAAATCCCTTGATGGTGCAAGGATCTATGTGTAAACACTACCACATGTTCTTGTAAAATTTCGCTATGTTCTATCCTGTCATGTTCATCATAATTCTCTGCTTCCTTAATCTTTTGTTGGATTAGTGTACTTAAGTTGATTACCTGATTGTAAACGTCATTGTTTGTACAATGATAAGCTGTATTACTGTCAATAGAATTTGGCGAGCATTGAAAAGAATTGTTATACATGAAACTTAGGTAGTTGACCTCTTCTTCTTGTTGACTTAAGATATCTTCAGATTTTAAAACGACAGGTTGATACAAAATTGTTAGATTAATTTCATCATCGTTAAAGTTCATTACTGCTTTGTATTGATTATAGAAATTGACACCTAAAATTGGTTAAGTTGAGAGCAATGGCACAATGATAAAGGTCATAGCAAAACTATGTCCCTGCCAAGTAAATTTCAGAAAGGTCTCATATTTAACATCAACAGTTTTTCCCAAAATGGCACCTTGAATTTTAGTTTTCCTAAGAGGTAGTGGCAGGCAAAGTACTGTTTTTGTACATTTTTTATGCTGACTCGCTAATAACTCATATTATACTACCTGAGTCCAAAATTGTGGTAAAATTATTATTAACAATTCAGATGTAGATTACGGGGTATGAAATTTGTTTTGGTCTAACTTTGTTTTCCTGGAGCAGAATGTCCCTTACATCTATGAACTGCATAAAGTTAATAGTTAATGGCAGCAGGGTCATCTGTTCACTGTATTTTCTCTTCAGCTGCAGGGACATGAAGTCATTGTTTACCACAGCTCGTTCATATTGTATTACATTCTTAAATGAAATATTGTAAGTGCTTGGACCAGTCAGTCCAGATTTTCTATGTCTTCGTTAATAATGTCAGTTACTAGCTTGTACACCAATGGCATTGTGCCACACATTGCCTCCAGACCTTTGCATGGCCCTCCACTCAGTCGTCTTTGGTGCTGCCTGGCAGCGCACAATGTGAGTACAATGTTTGTTCTCAGTTTATCTTTCCTTCGTCCCATCCACCCAGACACTACATTTTTAGGTCAGTCTCATTATTAGGCCCTCCCCTTTCTTCTAGTTCCGTTAATTTGGATCTCTAGCACTGACTGGTCTGACCAAATGTTACATGTTACCAAATACAATAAGTAAGCCACTTTGTTTTGGTAGTCTGATCTTTTGGTTCTTCCCTCCTCTCCTTTGTATGGTACAGTTTCCTACACCTGAAGGTGGAATTTTAAAATCGCAAAACTTGTAGTGGTTTGAATAAATAGTCAGTATGACTGAAATGTATTTGTCTCAATTAATTATCTAGCCATATTATTTGTATTGTACAATCACATTTTCAACAATCAAGTAAATTTTGAACATCAGTGTCAACCATTAAAACACAAAGGTTTATATTTACATTGTAAATGAAATGTATAATCAAATGTGTCATTTCTTAATTGAAAAATCAGGCATACTAGATATTTGTCGATTATAGTGGCATCTACCATGAATGAAAAACAATGGTTTGAATGAACAATAGGTATTTTTCTGGTGTAGAATATGAATATGCAATGAAAATGAGGGTTCCCGCTTGAAAATATGAAGTGAAGCCCACCCATGGAGGAGGAGGGGTTAGATGGTGGCCAGTTATAGCACAGACAAAAGTCTCCTTTATTAATATTAACATTTCACCCAGAACATTTTTTCTTAAGATGCATTGTTTTCGAGATATTTAGTTGACTCAAGTTAAAACAAATACCCTGTATTCAGTAGACTTTATGTATGTATGTATGTCTGAGATCTCTTCCAAAATACTTGGGTCAATGTCGACCTGATTTGGCACAGAAACAGCAGACCTCACAAGAATCAGGACTGTCGAGTTTATAACTTTCAACATTTAATAGGAGCAGAGAGATGCGCAAAGACATGTTTTTACCAGCTCTGGCATATAGGCCACCTTACATGACAGGCATATTGTGTATAAACTGTGTCGACCTGCCAAAACAACCTGCTTTGCAGGGCAGCCTATATGACAGGAGCAAGAGATCGTTTCGAAATACCTGACAAGGAGATTGCCTGTATGACAGGCATGTTGTCTTGAAGTAGTACTGGGTTGCTTTATCGACCTGCTTTAGATGGCGGCCTGCACATCAGCGGCAAATAAATGTTTTACAGCCCCTGATTTGTATCCTGTCCTGCAGGACTAGCATATTGTGGCAGTAGTATCAGCTTGCTTTATTTAACTGTATTGTAGGGACTACACATGCCGATGAGCATGGTTGAGAAGAGGCTGAGACTGATAGAGGATGAGATGGACTGAGTGAGGGGCAGGATGAAATGCAAAGAGGGAGGGCTAAAGGCTGAAGGGTAGATTCATGAGGCAGGTGGAAGGTGTAGAAGAGTAGTGGTCAGGTGGAAAAGGAAAAAGGGGAGAGACAAATGGAAAGAGAAAAGGGAAGGAGGATAAGGTCAAATGGATGGGGAGGAAGATATGGTCTGAGGGAAGAGATGCAGGAGATAGACAAAGATAGTGGGAGGAGGAGATGAAGACACAGAGAGAGTGGGAAGGGAGAGATAGACAGAGGTGAAAGGATCAGGTGGGCAGACAGAGGAACAAATAGATGGACACAGAGAGGGGGAAGAGGAAATGTGTTCAGTATGTGTGTCAAATCATAAAATTAATGCACCCCATGAACCATAGACCTTGCCGCTGGTGGGGAGGCTTGCGTGCCTCAGCGATACAGATAGCCAAACCGTAGGTGCAACCACAATGAAGGGGTAGCTGTTGAGACGCCTGACAAACATGTGGTTCCTGAAGAGGGGCAGCAGCCTTTTCAGTAGTTGCAGGGGCAACAGTCTGGATGATTGACTGATCTGGCCTTGTAACACTAACCAAAACGGCCTTGCTGTGCTGGTACTGTGAACGGCTGAAAGCAAGGGAAACTACAGCCGTAATTTTTCCTGAGGGCGTGATTCAGAAGGATATAGGTTGCAGTAGGTACTGGGAGATGAAGGAGCTTGCACAGGATAGAGTAGCATGGAGAGCTGCATCAAACCAGTCTCACGACTGAAGACCACAACAACAACAATACAATTTAGTATTTTAAACTGTGATACTACAGTGGATACTATAAAATGCATTACAGTTAAAAATTAGATTACAGTATACTTTACAATAACAGCACAACTATAAATTCAGAACTACAAAATAGGCTGGTTAAATATTGAGTGGCTGTTACTGTCAAAGCACTTAGTTACAGGCCAGGTAGACACTGTTCTATCACCAGAGAAGAATTGCTGATGAGGCTGTAGAATACTGCAGAGGACACTGTTAATAGGTACTGTGCTTATAAAATATTTTTTAGTTTCCCCAAAAGATAAGGGACTTGTGAAAGTTGGGAACATATCTGTTTAGTACTTTAAAGCACTGAAACAGTGCTAAAATGTACGCTACAAAACTATATAGAAGTCACAGGTCTTATGGTAACTGATTTGTTTAGTGACAAATTTTGATATAATCGTCGTCAGATAATCTGAAAAAGTAATAAAACCTCAAACAGCGAAGTGGAAACAGATTGATAGTTGAAAAAGTTATTATAAATATTTCACAAACTGGCTCAAAAAATATACAGAAGTACATACTAAAATGTGAATGGCACCTACATGTGAATAACTTGGAGCATGTAACTTAGACACATGCTAAGATGGCACTGGCTAGTTAAGGCCACCAGTATAACATAAATTGACAAGTTAAGTAGTTGGTGGCATTGGTTGTGTGGCATAAGCTGTACATATTGACTTATAAGTTGTTGTGAATGAGTTGTTTGAGATATTAAGATTAAGTAGCCAGAAAGCTAATTAGCACAATATGAGTACATATAAGTGTAACCTAAGGTCACCTGGTACGCTAGGAAGGAGGAGCCTACGTGATTGGCAGTGGACGAAGCTTTTGGAAGGGACAGAGGTTAGGAGGAGAGCATGTGATTGCGTGGGAGTCAAGTCATGTGAATCTTTACAAGTGGCACAGCCAATGCTGCTAGTGAGTCCCAAACCAGTCTGCCTTAGATGCTAGACCTGCATTAGTCTGCCCATATTAGCGGATAGTTTCTTGTGGCATTTTGTTGCACAGGATACATGCAGGATTGTGAAACATAGCCAGTGAGTGTCTCATAGGGTTTGAGAGTTGTTCTCTATCCTACTTTATTGTTGAGCCTGAGTCGTTTATTCGAGTGTTTCATCCTTTTCCAACTGAGTTTCCTTATCTGCAAATAATCCAACTTACATTCTCAGACACTTGGTCTACGAGCTGGATGAGTCACTTCACAATTGAAGGCAGTGTCAGCTCCCATTCTGATTTTCTGACAGGACACTACAAAGTTGCAGGTGACAGAAAATAGGAAGGTGTAGCCATGTAGGGCCTTAATAAAAGATACAGTAAAAAACAAGGCCAAGAGAGTATCATTAACATTAGAACAGATGTATTACATAATTACTGACAAGTTCAAAGAAAACTTGAGTTTAATTTCAAACATGTACCTAACTCACAAAATTAAAGTTTGTGGTGACTTTAATTTACCCTTGAAATTTTAGCGAAAATACATGTTTAAATCCAGAGGTATGCATAAAACATCATCCAAAACTGTGCTAAATGCATTCTCTGAAAATTATTTCGAGCAGTTAGTTTATGAGGCCAGGTTGTGGAAACGCACTTGACCTCTGAACAACAAATAATCCTGAGCTAAGCCGGCCGCGGTGGCTGAGCGGTTCTAGACGCTACAGTCTGGAACTGTGCGACCGCTATGATAGCAGGTTCGAATCCTGGCTTGGGAATGGATGTGTGTGATGTCCTTAGGTTAGTTAGGTTTAAGTAGTTCTAAATTCTATGGGACTGATGACCTCAGAAGTTAAGTCTCATAGTGCTCAGAGCCAATCCTGAGCTAATAAAAACCATCAAAACTGATGCAGGGATTGGAGAACAGCGGTTGTTGTAGCGAGATTGAATACTGATATACCCAAATCCTCCAAAAGTAAACGAAAAATATACTATTCAAAAAAGCAGATAAAAATGGTACTGGCGGCATTAAATCTGTCAGGACAGGTCGTGAGTCGTGCTTGGGTAGCTCAGTTGGTAGAGCACTTGCCCACAAAAGGCAAAGGTCCCGAGTTCGAGTCTCGGTCAGGCAAACAGTTTTAATCTGCCAGGAAGTTTCATATCAGTACACACTCCGCTGTAGAGTGAAAATTTCATTCTATAAACATCCCCCAGGCTGTGGCTAAGCCATGTCTCCGCAATATCCTTTCTTCCAGGAGTGCTAGTTCTGCAAGGTTCGCAGGAGAGCTTCTGTGAAGTTTGGAAGGTGGGTGACGAGGTACTGGTGGAATTAAAGCTGTGAGGACGGGGCGTGAGTCGTGCTTGGGTATTTCAGTTGGTAGAGTACTTGCCCGCGAAAGGCAAAGGTCCCGAGTTCGAGTCTCGGTCTGGCACACAGCTTTAATCTGCCAGGAAGTTTCATATCAGTACACACTCCGCTGTAGAGTGAAAATTTCATTCTAAAAATTCACCTGTCGCCATCCTCAGAGACAATCTCCACTCCTTCCAAATTAACAATGTAAGTTTGGACCAAATGGACTTGAATTCGAAAAAATAGTAGCGACAGCAATTCAGAGATTTATACCAAACAAATTAACAAACAACGTAGCTGATCCTCCTTGGTACACAAAATGGGTCAGAACAAGGTTGCAGAAGCAAAGAAGAAAGCATACCAAAGTTAAACAGACGCAAAATCCCCAATATTGACGATCTTTTACAGAAGCTCGAAATTTAACTTAAACCTCAATGTGAGATGCTTATAAAAGTGTCCACAACGAAACTTTGTCTCGAAACCTAGCAGAAAATCCAAGGAGACTCTGGTCGTATGTGAATTATGCTAATGGCAAGACACAATCAATACCTTCTCTGTGTGATAACAGTGGAAATACTATCGACTTTTGTGCTGTCAAAGCATGGAGGTAAGAATTACTTCCATGTGCCAAAGCAAAGTTACTAAACACAACCTTACAAAATTGCTTCACCAAAGAAGACGAAGTAAATATTCCAGAATTCGAATCAAGAACTGCTGCAAATATGAGTAATGTAAAAATGGATAACCTTGGAGTAGTGAAGCAACTTAAATCACTTAATAAAAACAAATCTTCTGGTCCAGGCTGCACACCAATTAGGTTCCTTTCAGAGTATGCTGATGTAATAGATCCATACTTACCAATCATATATAACTGTTCGCTCAACGAAAGATCCATACCCAATGACTGGAAAGTTGCATATGTCACACCAATATTCAAGAAAGGTAGTATGAATAATCCACTTTATTACAGGCCCATATCATTAACATTGATATGCAAGAGCATTTTGGAACATATATTGTATTCAAAATTATACATTACCTCGAAGAGGACAGTCTATTGACACACAGTCTACATGGATTTAGAAAACATGATTCGTTTGGAACACTACTAGCTCTTCACTCAAAAAGCCTTGAGTGCTATTGACAAAGGATTTCAATTTGATACCGCATTTCTAGATTTACAGAAGATTTTTGACACTGTACCACACAAGGGGCTTGTAATGAAATTGCATGCTTCTGGAATATCGTCTTAGTTATGCGACTGGATTCGTGATTTCCTGCCAGAGACCTCGCAGTTCATAATAATTTATGGAAAGTCATCGAGTAAAACAGATGTGATTTCTGGCGTTCCCCAAGGCCTTTGCTGTTCCATATCTATATAAATGATTTAAGAGACAATCTGAGCAGCTGTCTTAAGTTGTTTGCAGATGATGCTGTCGTTTATCGACTACTAGAGTCGTCAGAAGATCAAAACAAATAGCAAAACGACTTAGAAAAGATATCTGTATGGTGCAAATTGGCAATTGACCCTAAATAGCGAAAAGTGTGAGGTCACCCATATGAGTGCTCAAAGGAGTCAATTAAACTTCGATTACACAATAAATCAGTCAAATCTAAAGGCTGAAAATTCCACTAAATACCTAGGAATTACAATTATGAACCAATGAAGTTGGAAGGAACACATAGAGAACATTGCGGGAAGGCTAACCAGAGACTGAATTTTATTGCCAGGACACTTAGAAAATGTAACAGATCTACTAAGGAGACCGCCTACACTACTCTTCTTCATCCTCTTTTATAATACCGCTGTGCAGTGTGGGATCCTTACCAGATAGGACTGATGGAGTGCATCTAGAAAGTTCAAAGAAGGGCAGCACATTTTGTATTATCACGAAATAGGAGAGAAAGTAATACTAAAATAATACAGGATTTGAGGTCGACATCATTAAAACAAAGGCGTTTTTCGTTGCCATGGAATCTTCTCACGAAATTTCAATAACCAACTTTCTCCTCTGAATGTGAAAATATTTTGTTGACGCCGACCTACATAGGGAGAAACAATCATCATAATAAAATAAGGGAAATCAGAGTTTACATAGAAAGATATTGGTGTTCGTTTTTTCTGTGCATTGCATGGATTTAAAATATTAGACAATTAGTGTGTAGGTGGTTCGATGAACCCTCTGCCAGGCACTTAAATGTGCTTTGTAGTGTATCCATGTAGATGTAGGGAAGAGAGAGGGAGAGCAATAGAGGGTCCCAGGAAGGAAGAAAGGGGAGGGGGGCAACCATCAATGGGTTATGGAACATTAGTTTAGTAGTGGCAGGAAGGCAACCTTGATATGAAAATAGCTAACAAAATTAGAAATGCGTTAACATACCCTCATTGGATCTTATATACGAAAGGTGCTTATGTAAAAGAGAAATCAACTTCATGTAATGAGCACAGTATGGATAAAGATGGGGCGGGAGGCAGTGAGAGAATTCTCACGGGGGAGGGGGGTTGGTGTAGCTAGGAGAAGGAATGTGGAGTCATGAAAATCTAGTTAGAATATTGTTAAAAATTAACTAAATTAATGGAAATTTCTTATGTAATAAAAACCTGCGTAACATTAACAAGCTTACAAAATGCATAAATTTGGATTCTGATGAAGTCAAATCGGGAATCTTTGTCAGAATCACATAAAATATATAAATAATAATAAATAATATATAAAGAATAAAAGTTTATCTTCATTGTTTCTTTCAGATCTGTTCAGAAAACTGCCGGTCATTAATTTCAATCTGTGATCAATTTAGTAGCAATATAGAAGATGTTACTGGAATTCCTGCAAAGTTATTTTACTCTATACAGCATTCCTACTTCCAAAAGTAAATTCACTTTAAATGTCAAAATTACTGTTCAAGTTTATTGATAGTATTGTATAAAGATAGAAACTTGTTTTCATATACATCGTTATATTCCAAAGTTATGTGCTTGTGTACTCCCTCAGCGCAGAATAGTGGAGGAGAATATGGTCGCCTTTTTGTAGGTCACTTGTTTAAAATTATCTTTCATTTAATTCCAAAAGTTAATTTCTGAAACATGGAACAAAATTTGCTCTTTCAGAGCTGGCTAATGAGCTTCGTAGAGTTAGTCTGTTTTTACAGGGGATAACTCTCAGTTAGTGATCAATGTTCTCATTGGGTCTTGCACAGCAGAGTGTTTAAGACAAGAAGTGCGACTGTGTATGAAAAGTGGGTCATGTTCTACATGGGACTGAACCTCCAGTGAATGTTGTGCTTCAATGACAAAGTTAGAGTTGCAATTTATTTTGTGCCTTATCTAAATTAAATATCTTCTGTAGAACTGACTACAAGTCAAAAAGTATATTGTTTATTATTTAGTAACCGTTTTAGATAAAATATGAATATTGTGTGTGTGGTAACTCAACACAAAAAGTATTCAGTTCAAAAGGAAGTGGGTTAGAATAATGTGTGGTGCTTATAGTCTCACATCTTGTAGGCATCTGTTTAAAAGATTAGAAATTGTTACAACAGTTCACAGTACATTTACTGTTATGAAATTTGTCCTGAACAGCATGGACCAGTTTAAAAACAACGTTGATATTCATGATTATAATACCAGAAGAAAGAAATATTTACACTATCCTCTACTTAACCTATCTTTGCCATAGGAAGGAGTAAAATACGCTGATGTAAGACTTTTCAGTTAATTACTAGATGAAATTAAATGTCTGACAGACAGCAGTAATAGTATCAAAAATATATTGAAAGCATATCTGGTTAACAACTCCTTCTACAGTGCAGATGAATTCTTGAATAGGCATAAATAAGTCTATGGGTATAATACATGCATTTTGTACCATTTTAGGGATGGGGTAGGTAACAAAAATGTTAAACTTAAAAAAACATTGATTAATGTGTTCATTTGTTACACACTTGACACTTTCCAAATGATAACGGTCAAAATGCGATTGAGCAATGAAACACATCACTAACTAACTTTCACAGCAACAGCATGCTCTTAAACAGCCTGCTATAACCTCGCTAAAAGAAGAGTGAATTGAGGGAAACAAAAAAACTTGACATTGGTGTCCTGTTCCACACTGCCCCATTCCATTCCATTAATAGGGGACGTTCATTAACTGACTGAAAATGTCGATTTTTAATTTATTTTTTATTTACTAATAGAACTCGTGCACAATAAGTTCAAAAATTTCAGTTATGGAATCATATAGAAAGAGCCTGAAGAATAATTAAACGTGTGACATGATCTTCATGCCACACTCACCTTTTGAAGCAAAACTTCAATAATAGCTCAGTGATCAACAATTCTATGGATTACTTTCAAATAAACTTGCATGGGATACATCTAGAAGGTTTTTGGTTTCACAGATCATTTGTGACTCTGTTCCATATCTTAGAAACAATAGGTTTTAAGATTGAAAGAGCAGTGATGAACACAACAGATTCACACAAAAGATCATAGATGCCTTTCAAGTGTATTATGGCAAGGCTGTCAGACAGAACATATCAAGTATAAGTGATATGAAAAGTGTAGTATGGGCTACTTAGTTATACATGGCGCCATCAGATGAACACCCTATTCAACATTTGTGCCACATTAGCTGGTATAAACACCCCTATGCTCGAAGTGAAAACAGCCCCAATATTAACAAGGAGACGCTTCCAAATTATATCAAGCCCACTTAAAGGTTTCTGGTTGATCCTGAAGTTCTAAAAAGTATGTTCATGGTAAAACCCAGAATAGAAATGACCCTCTAAATTCACTTATATCGAAACTACGAACTAAAACCATATTTTCGTCTGTCAGAATTGCAAATTATGATGCAATTCTTGTATTTAATGATGGGAACATCGAGAGGATGAAGATATTAGATAGAGTGGACTTTAAGATAAGATATGTCACTCAAAACATTTTGAGAAAAACAGAGTTCCAGCGTCTGTCTGCAGCTGAAAAGTAAATTGAAGTCTTCATAAAAGAAAGAAGTCAGAAAACAAGAGATCAGAAGAGAGGCCTTGAAGGGAAGAAGACCCTGAGAAAGAACCTGGGGCCATTTGAAGGGGTGACATAAGAGAAAAACGGTACGCTGAACTTTATAAATTGTGTTAATTATCTTTATTTAAAGTTAATGTAGCTTTTTAAAAGAATCTTTGAAGGTTATAATTGTGACATTCTGTACAGATATCTCTATAAACCCAATAAATGTTGTCTCAAGAGTAAATTTTGAAATTCTGAGTGCAAGTTGAGAAATGGGGCAGGGTGCTTGGAATTTTGCATGAACTTTATATTATACTTTTAGAATTATAATTAAAAATTATTTAAATTCTCCTGTTTGAAATGAATTATAATTAAAAATTATTTAAATTCTCCTGTTTGAAATACTAAAAAAATCATAAGACAAACTTACTATATGCAGAGAGATTAAAGAGAGAACATTTTCCGGAAATCTCTGGCAAAAAGGCATATGCATTACTTTTTTCAAGTAAAATTTTAAATTTCGTAAAAAAGTGAAACATATTTAATCTAAGGAACTTAACAGTGTATGTGTTAATTTCATGTAAGCCATTGTACAAAATTTCATTGCTGTAGCTTCGAAATTGTTGATTTGGCATCTTTTGAATAGTGTATGTTTTTCAAGAACGTCCACCCTTAAAGGGCTGTGTGATTGTCATCATTTGAAATGCCCTGCAGAATATTTTATTCTTTTATACTGTTCTGTCCCATCAAGTGCGAATCGACTCTCATAGGTTGAAGAAACCAAATCAGTTAATTGTAGCAATTGTCGATTCTGCTTAACTAGAGGACAATTCAGACAGGGTGGAATGAGCGTCACGTCATGTTAAAACAATTTGCAATGCATTTATAATAGCAGCATTCACACAGGGCGCTAACGGCACGGAACATCGGTAGTTGACCTATTCTGGCCATACTCATTTAACTTAAGTTTAGGATTTTGTTCTTTTGCTTGGTCGAAGTCTGTGTCTTCTTACTTTAGTTTGCTTTGGTGACAAATTCCAAATATTCCCTGACAGTTTGGATATTTTTTTGCTGAAAAGAGAGCAAATATCTGAAAGCGAAAAATTATATAGGTTATACAATAACTGAACAGAGTTGACATTTACACTGCTAATAAGATTATTAACCGATGAAGAATCTTTCATCGAAAAACCCATCTTCAGCAATGAAAACGCAGGTATATTGCAAGAGCAAAATACAGTTTTCTCACATTACTTGGTTCTTGGAAGAAGAAAACACAGTAGATAAGGTGAACGGGCTAAGTGAAACTTCCTGGCAGATTAAAACTGTGAGCCAGACCGAGACTCGAACTCTGGACCTTTGCCTTTCGCGGGCAAGTGCTCTACCATCTGCCAGGAAGTTTCATATCAGCGCACACTCCGCTGCAGAGTGAAAATCTCATTCTGGAAACTTCCCCCAGGCTGTGGCTAAGCCATGTCTCCACAATATCCTTTCTTTCAGGTGTGCTAGTTCTGAAAGATTGACAGGAGAGCTTCTGTAAAGTTTGGAAAGTAGGAGACGAAGTACTGGTAGATATAAAGCTGTGAGGACGGGGAGTGAGTCAGCTTGGGTAGCTCAGATGGTAGAGCACTTGCCCATGAAAGGCAAAGGTCCCCAGTTCGATTTTCGGTCCGGCACACAGTTTTAATCTGCCAGGAAGTTTCATATCAGCGCACACTCCGCTGCAGTGTGAAAATCTCATTCTGCAAAGGGCTAAGTGTATTACTTTATAGATAGTATTTATATTTTTCGCCGTATGTATTTTCGCTGGAAAGTAAATTTGGATGTTTTGACGATAGTTTCCTCTTATTTCACTGTTCAGTACTGTTGTTAGCAGACAAATATTGTCAAGAACATCGGTTATGAATTTTGCTTTTGTATTAATGAATTTTATTATTACCATTTCCTTGATTCCGATACTCTGTTCCGACTTTTTGTGTAAAGCCCGGTCCACACGCAACGATCTGTCTGCGCAGACATCGGCGCAGATGTCTGTACATGCAAAAGATCGCTGCAAATGTGGTGTGTTCACACGACACAAACCCCAGTCTACTACTCTCCCGCCATCTGTCGGTGTAGAAAAGAAATATCAGTGGCAAGCGACTACGCTCCCTGTAAACGTCAAAAATTTAATTCAGTTATTTTGAATTATAGAAATGGAGAAAGTTCTGTTGTGGTCTGTGTTCGCAACTTGTGTTGGAAAAAACATTCAGACCAACCGCAGGAAACAGAGAAAGCGGTCAAAATTGTGTAGACAGTGGCTGATAAAGCGAAAGCAGTTTTCTCACGTAAATTTACTGCGAGAGTTGCTGGGCGAACCTAACGACTGGCGAAATTATTTGCTGATGGATGTCGACACTTGTAACCCCTCATATTATGAGAAAAAATACGTGTATGAGAAGGACAATTTCTCCTCACGAACGGCTTGCCAAGCAGATCAAAATACCATAACGTTGGCTGGTATACTTGATCTACTCCTACTACAGATCTTCTAGATTTCTGAACTTTGGATAACTCTTTTCTGTAAACAGTTCGCAACGATTTTTTTTAAATATATATTACTGTTTCTCTGTTGGCCGAGGCGTCAACTGCCCGCAATTTTTCAATTAGAACATTGTATGCTGCTGTCTCGGGCACTATATTCTTTACTTTAAATCTTCCACAAAAATGGGTGGTTTCTATATATTTCAATGAATTCACTTACAAGCTCTCGAGAACACTAAAGGGTATCAGCCATTTTAATGCCCTGTGCGCACAAATACAAACACTAGACTGAGCAAACAGCTTTTTCGCGCCAGATTTGCGGCGATCTCCTGTCCACACGCTCCAACTTGTCTGCGCAGATGTGGTTTGAACCCACAGATTTGAGAGGTTTCGCTCAAACCTCCAACTCCAACTTCCAGGTTTGCACACACCTCAGGTTGGTGCAAATCTTCTGTCCACACGCAACGATCTGTCTGCTCAGATGTGATGTGCGCAGACATTTGCGCAGACAGATCGTTGCGTGTGGACGGGCCTTAAAGAATGGCATCTCATAACCTCACTGTCAACGTTCGGTGGTGGCATAAGGGAATCGACGTCGCGCTGACGCTCAGTCTAGTGTTAAAACGTCACCATTTGACGGTGACGTTGCCCGATGGTCCGCTATTTTTGTTTCATTTTATTTATTTCGAATTCCGGGTATCGATATTTTGATGAATCAAAAAGATATTTCTCTCTATTGGTGCCTAGTGTTAAGCAGCATTTTTTGACGGAATATAGAATATTTTATGTGCAAAAATAATTATTTTGACATCGATTATATAGGTAGTTGTTTCCTTTATGTTTCCATTCCCTGTGTAATAATGATAGAGATGCTGCAAAATTCCTCTGATGATTATTGCAAGTCATGTCTTTCACGATAGGTAATTTAAATGTTTCCGTAACGTTTTATCTTCGGCAGGTTTATTTATAATCTTTGCTGTTAAAATTGGTGTTGGCGCCGTTAGTGTGCGACCGTTTGTGTTGAGTGTGGTGTACATTCAAGAAAAGTTTAACATCGTGAAATTGCCTGAACATTGACTGAGGATATTCTTGATTAATAAAAAGGACACCGAATTTAACATGTCTGCCATAACAGTAGCAGATTTAGATGGTATGTCAGATGCAGAATTGTATAATACGCTTAAAAGCCATGGCTTCGATGTAGGACCAATTGTTGCTTCAACTAGAGGTATTTATAAAAAGAAGTTGATTCAGAAGTTAAAGACGGAGCCTAGCACAACTTTGCCGATTCCTGGTTTAAATTCAAGTAATTATGATAGATCATTTCGTAATGAAGTTCTGAGTCATGCAGTTGAGAAGTCGTTTAGAAGTAGCGTCGAGAGACCTGATTCATCAAATCGTTACGGAGACGCCAATGTCAGTACACACACGACTGATAGAAAATCATTCAGCCGCTACACTACAACTTCTGATGCGTACGATGATCAAGAAGGTGATGACCAGGAATTTGAAGAAGAAGATGAGGTGGAGAGATACGAAAGACATTCGCCATTGAAACTTTCACAGTCACATAGCTCATATTCACGGCCAAGCTATGAGCCAAGTGGTATTGGCCTTGGACAATCCAGAGCCTCAGAATATGGGAGATCCATTGGCGACAGATCCAGTACAGATTATTCGGACACACGTACTGGAACCGTTGGCGGAAGTTTCCGGAGCAGCCTGGGTGGTCTTGGGTCAACGGCTGTGGGTAGCAGCTATAGGTCGAGCTTAGGAGAGACTGCTAGTGAAAGAGCTGATAGAATATTGGAAGACATACGTCGAAGGTCAGCATTGTCAACAGGATACAAACCACTTTCAGAAACTGATCGCCTGAGCAGAACACGCGATATTCTGGAACAGGCACGACACACTGGTCGAGTGAGCAAGTCTCAGACGTATGGAACACAAAAAAGTGTTCTGTCTGAATATTTGCTAAAAATTGTTATTGGTTTTGTTTTGTTTGTTTGTATATATTTCATTATAACATCTATGACTCAGCCAAACGCAATTCAGGCCATCGACCAGGAAGTCAGCGAAATCCTGAAAGACTCGGATCAACTGGACACAGAGTAAGTTTTTGCATATAGTTTGATGTGTCTTGTTTTTGGCCACAGTTATCAGCAAACCAGGAAGATTGCAGTTTGTTACACAAAGATGGTGTGATATGCTAAGGACATCACAGTCCAGTGTCCTTTCTGTGAACAACTTTTTCATACAGTTTTTCAATGACCTTTTTTGGAGGCAATGATCTATTGGCACTGCTACTTTTGAACTGAGTTGGCATTGTGCTTTAATGTGTTATCAGTTTGATTTTGTAACTTAATGTTATTTGTTACAAACATATATTTTTGGAGATATGTCTGTTATTTATGTGTAATGCAATATATTGTATACAAACATTCAACAGAACTGCGACCAGCAAAGTAGAAATATTGTATAGTAATGCAGCTGCTTGTACATAATGTAATTTTGTTTCTGGGCTTGTAACAGTAACAATTTACCATAGGTTTGCGTATGTAGTTAAAGTGGAATTTTGTATTACTGTTATTTTGAATAAAATCTTATCTTCTAAAAGTATATTCTTTTAAGAAACAATATTACATCAACTAAATTGCTGCTTACATTATTTCTTTGATGTGTATTGTAATTTTGAGTTATTAAAATGTATTTTTGTTTGCTATGCTGTGTATTTGTGTGCAGAGCAGTTTCATTTAATACATTTGTCCATTCAAATAAAATTCATAGGCTTCAGGCTTTTTAAAGATGACATGATGGTTAAGAAATGTTAGGTATCTTGTTTGTACAGAGTATCTGTAAGCTTAAAGCAGTAATGGATTTTTCAATATCAAAGGTATTTCAGAAATGGGTATATTTGTAATGAAAAGTTGAAGTAAATATCATTTTAAATATTTTTTTGTAGTCAATGGTTAGATACACAGCTAACTGAGTTGGCATTCGGTGAGGTGACAGATGGAAACTACCTTTAATGGGAAATATCTTCATGGCAGTTCCCATCAGCCACTGCACTGAGTGTCAACTTAGTTTGCATGAATAGTATACTGCCTAACCTTGCATTTTCCAGGAAGAATTGGATGTGAAAGTTCTTATTGGTTGCTGCCCAATATGAAGCATTTTTGCAAGTATGTTTGAAATGTTAGGGCGTAGGTGTACATTTATGTTTTAAGCTGAAGATGTGAATATTCCTGCGTGTTCTTTTCTGAAAAGTGAGCATATTAAGGTTATTTATCAACTAAATTTTTCATCAGTGTTTGGCAGATCGTTCTCCATCCACCATTTTACCACTGATCTCTCTACTTGCTGTGCAGTACTAGGACTAAAAATATCTTAATATGGCTTCTGTTGATTGATGATAGGGATTTTTGTGATGGTTTGAGTCCTTAGCAGATGTTCTTACCAAGCTAGCAGTGACAAAGTTTGCTCACATTGATGCTCTGGTAGTATTTATTGATGAATAGAATTTATAACAGTGCTTTTGTCCACAAATGAAATGTAGCACACACTCCACATTAGTTTGGGAACCCAAAACAATTTGTTGAAAGTAAAGGAGATAGAATTGTTGCAGAAACAAAATGAAGCATTTGAAATAACTGTAACTTCATGTGCTGATAATGGTTACAAAACTCATAGTCCATGGCAATTGATTTATTTAATTATATATTAATAGTTCGTAATATGTCAGAATGGTCCACATATAGAGATATTGGTATATTATTTTTATTTTTGATAACTTGAAAATTACCCATTTTGCAAACATGAAATTTTGATCATGGTTTGAGTTGTCATCCTCTTTGGAGGAGGGTAAGAAAGGGATGGCAACTACTCAAATCCTGCCTTTTTCCTTGCGGTGAAAAATCTCGGGCAATTACGAATGGTCTTTAATATGGCTGCCCAGTTATACTGTTTGCTTATCATAGTATTTTTTTGTTTCCTTGGTGAAATACCAAATGTGTCAGTGTTCCTGTACCACAACTTAGCTTGCCTCCATAGAGCAAAATGATGTAGGCCTACAAGGAATGAAAGTTCTAGGATGTGCAACCTATTCAAAAATATTTTGTTTTCTTTTGCAGTTACAAATACTAATACACATGTAAGTGGAATTGTTATGATTGTGAAGTTCGTGGTTTTGGGCATAATGCCTTTGTGGAGTCAATGTAAACATCAGATTCCATGCGTCTGCCTTGACCCGTGATGTAAGGGTGTTGTGGTGTGTGATGTCATTATGGTGCAGAGTTTATGAGTTGGTTGTGTTTCTAGATGTTGTCTTCTTGTGTTGGATGGTGCCCTGTGGTGGTGGTTGTGTGTGCGGAAGGGAGGGGGTCACTGAGTGTAATGTACTATATTGTTTTAATTTGAGCTTTGGTGTTTTGGATGAGTGAAATCGCTGGCAGTGTTTGTAGTTCAAGATGTAATGATTGGAAGTTATTTCAGTGAGTTATCAATCTTTTTAATTAATTAATTTTTTTTACATGTTTGGCATTTTCGTTAGGTGTTATTGGTTTGCTGTTTGTGGTGCGGTAAGACGTTTAATTTATTGTGTGGCTTCTGTTGTCAAGTATGGATATGATGATGAAATACAAGTGGTATATTGTGGTTGGGGAGAGGACATGTCCTTTATTAAATCCCTCCGACATTTGGACTCATTGCTGAGATTGTGAAGTGCAGTATTTGCCATGAGAACATTGACCAGAGTTCCGGCGTCTTGGACCAAGGACAGGTACATGTGGCGGTGATGGTGTGATAACATCTGGCGCTCTGTTAGACTCGGTACCTGGTTCAAAAAATCTAGGCTGGTCACGAGAGAGACTGTTTGCAGACGTACTATTTCTGTTATAGGTTGTTGATTAGTTTTTGTGTGCATGAGACTGGAGTGAGTGAGAGAACAGCGTTAGATTGGTTTTCTTTTTGCAGGGAAGTGTTTTCTGAGTATTTTAAATATAGGGGTAAGTTGGGTGGGCTGGGGGTGTCGATTGAGATCGACAAGTGAAGGTTTGGGAAGAGGAAATATGGAAGGGGTAAGTCTCCAGTTGGTTTGTGGGTGAGGGGAAGGGGTATGCTGACTGTGGTGTCAGGGTTTTGGAGGGCCTGAGTAAGAGGGAATTGGTGAGGTTGATTAATCAGTTTCAGATACTTTTTCATCTTACAGCAGTTTGGGGAAGAGTGGTTTTGATCATTTGGTTGTGAACCATAGTTTGAGTGTTTATAAATTACGAAACTGGGACATGTACTAATACAATAGAGGGGTTTTGAGGCGGCAGTTAAATCAGTTGTAGGGAGGGGGAAGAGGTGCTCTCCTAAACTGCAATTTCATTTAGATGACTATTGCTGGTATTATTGTATTTTTCTTGTTTCTCTGAGGGCTGTGGGTAAGATGGACAGGCTGAGGGTAGTTAGTTGGGTGCAGTACGTGTAAGGGGGTGGGGGCAACTGTGGGTAATTATTGTAGATTTAGGTGGTTGGGGGGGGGGGATTGTTTTATGATTATGTTGTAGAGGACCTTTTTTGTTACAGTTGTTGACTTTTAAGGTGTGATTGGTTTTCATTTATTTTGGGGTTTTTATTTGTTAGCAGTTTTCTGTTTGGGGGATGACGTGTGGTTTGGTGTTGGTTGGTTGTGGGTGGTGTGGGAGTTTTTCTTGTTTGTGTCTTTCATGTGTGGGTTTGGGGGGGGGGCGGAGGGGGTTATGGTGGCCAACCTAGTGGTAAAGTAATTGTTGTTTATTTGGGTCTGTTGTTTTCGAGTTGTGATGTTTTGTGTATTTATGGTGTGTTGATTGTGTTTTAATATCTGTAGGGATGTTTGAATTTTGGGTTTTTGAGGTATTGTGGGTTTGGCTTTATTTTTTGTAGTTGTAGGTGTTGGTTTTTTGGTATCAAGGTTGTGGTCTACTTATGTAGGTCGAGGGGAAACGTTCAGTTCCTCTTTATGTAGTTTTAATTGTAGGTATTGGTGTTTTGGTATTGTCTGTTGTGGTTGATCTATATTGATCAAGGCAAATGTCCGACTCCAATTTTTGTAGTTGTTGGTGTTAATGTGGTAATTATTTTTGTCACTTTGTTTCTTTTGGAATTGTGGTGTGCGGTTTTTTTATTTTATATTTAGCATGTCCCTGTCCAAAACCCCGGATTTGCCGTCGTTGTCATGTTACTTTTACTGTATTTTTGGAGGGAGATGTTATTGCCATATTTATATGTATTTTTGTGTTTGTTGCCATGCATATGTAGTGACGACATAGGCGCCATATTGGAGACACTGAGAATGGCTATTTCTACCATATTGATGGCATCATGGGTCAAAGCAGATGGATGAAATCAGACACTTCTATAATCTCCCTTTGTGTTGAGCAACGAATGGTGAAAAATTGAAGCACATCCGAATGCTTTGAGAAATTAAAATAAGGTGCTACTTACTGCAACCTATAGCGTACAGATGGAATTTTTGTTCATAATTTGGAACATGCTGAACCTACTGAAAGCAGTGTGCACACCAAGAAACAGTTCCTGTAATAAAATGTTTTTCCTCCAGGCATTATTGTCATACTACATTTAGCACATATTCTACTTGGGAATGCACATTACTGCAATGTCTTTTGCGTTGTCTGTTAGAAAAATATAGATTTATCATCTTGGTCCAAGCTTCTGAAATATCTACAGTCAATTTGATACCATTGACAGTAGACCAGCTATGAACTACAGATAAAGTAATAGTTGTAGTATCATTATCAGTAATGAAAGCTGACAAAGATGTAATAAATACTCTGTTGTTGCTGTGTTGTTGACACTGTAAGAAGTTGCCAGTGATCTTTGTACTCTTTTTGGAGATAATCTATTTTGCCGTCAGATTTAGCTGAATTTTAAGTAAAATGTGACTTTTTAGGCTTTTCATTGCAGTAAATGACAGAAAATTTTTGGAGTCTTCCTTGAAGATCCCACAAAAAGCTGATACAAATAGCACACAAAAATTCCTTCTCTATACTGTCATTGTGTTTCAGTTTAGAATAACAATAAATTTGCTCAAAGTTCGGCAACTGTCGAAAATGGAGTTTACCACTGTTAACTATCAGCGAACTCGTCACAGAATATGGCTGACCTACGGACAGTAATGCTGACAAAAGGTGGGTACAAAATTGTAAGGTTGTTGGTCAAATTAGCTAGTACAGTTAAATGGTTATACATCAGACTAAAATGTGCAAATAATTCAACAGAGGAATATCTGTGGTTAAGTAGGGCACTGCCATGGTGTATATGTTTGAGACAGTACATGTAGTGGCAGGAGAATTATGCATTGAGGCTTTAACAGAAGAATCTGAATACTAGTGAACTGGCCAACATTTGTCATTTTATAAGTATTACTGTTACTAATCACTGCTCTTAAGTGTTACAAGCATGCTTGGTGCACCTGATAATGGCAGGGGTACAGTGTAGAAAATGAAACGACCAGAAATATATTGCTGTCCTGAACATAGAAGATCCCCTGTAGATATTTCGTTTTTATTGGTCCTTTTAATAATTTGTTGTACAGTGCATACAATATGATATTGGACAAGTTACTGTGATTTACAATACACATTTTTAAATCATTCAAGAATATTGAAATTGATTTAGGCTTAATATTATCACAACTGAAAATTCAGCTTTCATACATGATATTAACGCAAGTAATTCAATTTTTTTTTAATGCAAAACCTTTGATTAACATTCCATTCATTCTTTTTCTAATATTTGGCAATAATTTTTTTTTGTTTCAAAATATTCGTCTATTCTATAACAACACTTTTGCAATAAATATTTATGGAGAGCATTTTTAAATTTTTAATTGCCTTTTATTGTTATTAGGTGGCTTATTGTATAGTCCGTTTCCTGTTTGCAGTGGTCCATTCTGTATTAGTGTTGTATATGTATGTTGAACATGTATATCATGCTTTCTCCTTGTTATGCAAATGGATACTCTGGTTAGTTGATACAAAATTGTTGCTATTTTATAAGATTTTCCCAACAAATATTATTACTTGTAAAATATATAGACTTCGTAGTGTAAGTGTGTGAAGTTTCTTAAATAAGGACTTGCAGGAGCTTCTTGGGGCAGCATTTTCTGTGGCTCTTAAAATTCTATTTTGGTATATAAAACAACTTTTGCTAGCAGATGCGTTTCCCCAAAAGATTATGCCACATCACAGTAATGATTCTGCCGGGCAAAGTATACATTTTGTAGTGTCTCTTTCGATGTGCGACCAGAAAGAATTTTGATAGTATAACAAATGGTATTCAGTTAATTTGTAATGTATTTTGCATGTTGGACCCATATTAGATTTTCTTGGACCCATATTCCACAGAATTCTGTAGAGCTTACATTATCAAGGGTTCTGGTGTTAGTGGTCATTTATTTTGCACTGTGTGTAAGTGCATTGTAACTGTTGTTTCTGTGTTTATTACAAAATGGTTTCTAGAAATCCAGTCTGTAATGTGGGTGGCACACTTTTTAATCTCGTGCAGTAATTATTCTCTAGTCCTTCCTTTTATCATCACATTTGTATCATCTGCAACTTTTATGTAGTTATGGTATGGACTTATCAGTTCCAAGTTATTTACAAAGAGTAGAAATAGAATTGGTCCTAGAATGAAGCCTTGTGGTACCCCATACTTAATGCTATGCTTTTCTGAGCAGTCGGACTTTCTCTTGTTCTCTTCTTGGATAGCAAGCTAAATTAATTGCTTTCTATTTTGGAAATATGATTTTATCCATTCGTAGGACGGCCCCCTGATGCCTAGAGGTTCAAGTTTCTTAAGCAAGATGTTATGACTGATGACATCGAATGCTTTAGTGAGGTCTAGAAAAACGGCTGAGATAGGCTCTTTGCTGTCTACTGTGTTTAAGGCTTCATTTAGGAATGCAAAAATAGCAGTCTCGGTAGATTTAGATTTTCGGAATCCATATTGTATCTGAGAAGTAACTATTTTACTACGAAACTGATTAGTCCTTTATAATAAGTTTTTTTAAATTATTTTGGAAAAAAAGAAAGTAATGAAATAGGCCTGTAATTTGATACTTCTATTTCTATCCCTTTCTTGAAAAGGGGTTTCACTTTTGCTATCTTCAATTTTTCTGGGAACACCCCTTCTGATTGAGAACAGTTACAGATGTCAAGTGGCCTGGCTATGAGGGCACCACATTTGTTCAAGATGTAGTCAGGGATATTGTCAGTACCAACAGAGAATTTGGGATTCAGTTCACCATTTCACTGGTGAGGCAGAGAAAAATAAATGTATTATTTTTAGTACACCTGGATTGATTTCTGGGAATACAGTGTAAATTTTGGTTTATAAGATGTTAAGCTATCTATGTAAAGTAGGAATTAATATATCTAAAAAGAAAGATGATGAGACTTACCAAACAAAAGCGCTGGCAGGTCGATAGACACACAAACAAACACAAATATACACACAAAATTCAAGCTTTCGCAACAAACTGTTGCCTCATCAGGAAAGAGGGAAGGAGAGGGAAAGACGAAAGGATGTGGGTTTTAAGGGAGAGGGTAAGGAGTCATTCCAATCCCGGGAGCGGAAAGACTTACCTTAGGGGGAAAAAAGGACAGGTATACACTCGCACACACACACATATCCATCCACACATACAGACACAAGCAGACATTAAAGTAGGAATTAAATTTATTTGCAATTTTTGTAGGTTCAGTTATCACAGTTGACTTCTCCGTTAGGCAGGTAGTATTATGGAAATGTGTCTGCTCTGCTGCAGTTTCCTTCCTTACAATACACCATATGGCTTTCATCTTATTGGAGAAATTTTTTATGTATGTGTCATTTGCCATTATGTTTGCTTGTTTGACAAGTTTTGAAGATTATTATTATTATTATTATTATTATTTTTAATGAGAAGTATCAAGTTCTTGTGAGTTGTTTGGGCAATCTGTATAGTGATCAGTTTGTTTGAGGATACGAGTATCCCAAACAGATGCATGTATTTTTTTGTTTATATTTTCCTCTGTGTTGAAGGGAAGAGTAATTCAAAATAGTAGGAAAATTGCTAATAAACTTATTAAATTTTCCATCTGTGTGTCGGCAGTTTTAAATCTCCTCCCAGTTTTCTTTGCTCAAGTTATGGAGAAAGTGATTTATATTTTCACTTCTGCAATGTTTAAATTGCAGCTCATTTCCCATACTTGGAGTTTTTGAGCTGTGTGACCTCCAAAACCTGTGTTATTCCTACATTAACAAATATCTGAGCACTGGTGGTACCTGAAGTCTTTGTGATAAGAGTTGCTGTTTCCGTGGTAGATTTCATCTTAAAAGTTTGCTAGAGATTCAGTAACTCAGTCTTTTCTTTGGTGTCCTTTGAAAGGTCAATATTAAAATCACCACATGGAATAACTCTCTGTTTCTTTGTGTTAATCTGTTCAGTGAATATTGCATAACTTTTAAGGACAGTATGTATGTTATCAGTTGGAGCTCTGTATAAACAAATAATTGCTAGTTAAGCGTCCACTATCTGAACTCATGTTTCCACATCTGTTTCCTTCATTATTTCAATGGGATATTTTAGGTTTACAAAATTTATATTATTTCTTATGAATATACAATTGCCACAGTGTTTTAAGAATTTTTCTACAGAAATAACCACCTAGCACAAAGGTAATAACACAGTATGTAACTTGTCCTCATCAAGCCAGTGTTCTGTGAGACACAATAGTGAGGTACTTTTTAATTAGTTTTTTAAGAGGATTTGGATTTCACATATTTTACTAGTTAGTGATTGCACATTTTGATGAAAAAGAGCAAAGTTCTCATTCTTGTATTTTACCTGTGAGTTTGTATTCTATGTCCCCACAGAAAATCTTGGCTGTGAGGTGGAGGGCTGTGTTCTCTTGATATTTACCTCCTTATCTTGTCTGAAGCTGCGGTCTCCACTGTGGTGGGCTGGTATCCTTTTGTGCTCTTAGTATTTCTGCAGGTGCAGATGCTGCTGTTCCTGCTAATGTTGGTCAAGGTATTGCTACTGTTTCCATCTGCTCAGCCGCTGTTTTTATTCCTCTTGCTGCTGCTGTCCCAGGTGGTTCTTCTGTTGCTGTGGCCTTTGCTGATTCTGCTGTTGCTTCTGTGTCAGGCATAACTGCCACTGCTATTTCTGCTTCTGTTTGTAATCCAGTTTCTGCTGCTGTAGGTTCCGAGGCTGGCCCTCCTGGTAGTAGGGGAATGAGTTCCATAGTCCCACTACTGGATGCAGTTTTCAGAAAATCCTTGATTATTTTTGGCCCAAATATATTTTGCCCTTTTTGTTTAGGTGCATCCCGCATTTTGTGAAATGAGCTCTTTCTCAGTCATCTGTGGCGAGAAATAAATCATTTGTGGTCAATTTGCATTTTTTTAAAATCCTGTTTGCTTTCTGAAGTTCTTTGTGTACATGGAATGAAGCAATTAGCTCATACTTCTAACACTTTTTCTTCAGGTTCTAAACAGCACATTTCCATGGCTGCTTCACAATAAGGTTCACAGTTACTCTTTGAATGATACCACCTGTGTGTACTTCGGAGGCTTAGTCTAACACTTTTCAGCACCTTTTCACCACATGATGTACACTTGATTGACTCTAAATGTCCGCAATTTTTGGAGCGTTCGCATGGGACTTGTTTTAGACTCCTGTTCTGTTGGAGACCATACACTGTAAGTCCTCTGACATACAAACTGAAGCAACCAGTAACTGGAGGAGCCTAATGGATTCTAATTCATGATGCTACTTGGACTTTTTTTTTTTTTTTTTTTTTTTTTAAATTTGCTGTTACAGAGTGGAGGAGAAAAATGCGCCAAGTTTTAATTCTATAGCTATGTTAAAACAAAATGTTGTCTTCATTTTGTTGAAAGCAGTTTGAGTTTTCCATCTTGATTGTAATATTTGATATCCAGCTTGTTTGTAAATTAAAATTTGTGTATAGGACACACAAATCATAAACTACAGTGACTTTGTTGATGAGAACCTAAGGACTACAGTAATTGAGAGCAATTGTAAGGTTACTGATAGTTTGGTACTATATTGTCAGAGCATAAACTTGGTACAAGTTAGGTTTTAGTGCAAAAAGCAAATGTTACAAAGGGTTAACATTTTTATTATTAATACGACTTGGCAGCAACTGGTGCAGTAAAGCATATCCTTTCGCAGGTGTATTTTTTGTAACCACTTGGATGGTTCAAATGACTCTGAGCACTATGGGACTTAACGTCTGAGGTCATCAGTCCCCTAGAACTTAGAACTACTTAAACCTAACTAACCTAAGGACGTCACACACATCCATGCTTGAGGCAGGATTTGAACCTGTGACTGTAGCAGTCACGCGGTTCTGGACGGAAGCGCCTAGAACTGCTCGGCCACAGTGGCCAGCTGTAACAACTCAGTGAAGATAATTTTTTTTATCCTTTTAGAATTTGTCATCGCTTTTTTTTTACTATACTTCAGTCCGTATTAAACCCAGCATCAGTCAGCAGTAACTGCATTTTGACAGCTGACATCCCTTCCACACCAGAAAATCCCTCTCATACAGCCTGGCCACCTGGGCACGGCATATCTGCAGTAATGGGAGCTCTTGTACCCAGTATGCTGAAGGTCTCACAAAGACCTACACAGACAAGCGCTATGCCTCAGATGTAGTCGGCAAACAGATTCCCTGTACAACATCCCCAGTCCTTCCAAACACCCCAAAGAACTATCTGCAAAGGAGTACCACCTTCATCACCAAATTCAGTGCGGACTGAAACAATTGAATCACATCCTCTGTCAAGGCTTTGAATATCTATCATCATGCCCTCAAATTAGGGACATTCTACCCAAGATCCTTCCCACCCTCCTAAGGTGATGTTCCAACATCCAACAAGCCTCCAAACACCCTCCTCCATCCCTTGGCCATTCCCAATCCCAACCCCCTTGCTGCAGGGATCATATCCCTGCAGAAGACTCAGATGCAAGATCTACCCAATCCATCCACTCAGCACTTCCTATTACAGTCCTGTCACAGGCTCATTCTGCCCCATCTGAGGACGGGTCAGCTTTGAAAGAGGCCATGTCATATACCAACTGTGCTGAAATCCGTGTTCAGTATTTTATATTGATATGACTACCAACCAACTGTCGACCAGGATGAACAGCCACTGCCAAACTGTGGACAAGAGCAAAGTGAGCCACTGTGCAGCACAACATGCAGTTGGACATAACATGATTAATTTCAATGGCTGCTTCACATCCTGAACCATCTGGATCTTCCCCTCCACCACCAGTTTGTATGAACTGCACAGGTGGGAGTTACCCTTACAACATTCTCTGTTCCCAAAATCATCCCAGCCTCAATCTACATCTACATTTATACTCTGCAAGCCACCCAGCGGTGTGTGGCAGAGGGCACTTTATGTGCCACTGTCATTACCTCCCTTTCCTGTTCCAGTTGCATATGGTTCACGGGAAGAATGACTGCCAGAAAGCCTCAGTGTGCGCTCGAATCTCTCTAATTTTACATTCGTGATCTCCTAGGGAGGTATAAGTAGGGGAAAGCAATATAATCGATACCTCATCCAGAAACGCACCCTCTCAAAACCAGAACAGCAAGCTGCACCACGATGCAGAGTGCCTCTCTTGCAGAGTCTGCCACTTGAGTTTGCTAAACATCTCCGTAATGCTATCACGCTTACCAAATAACCCAGTGATGAAATGCGCCGCTCTTCTTTGGATCTTCTCTATCTCCTCTGTCAACCTGACCTGGTACGGATCCCACACTGATGAGCAATACTCAAGTATAGGTTGAACAGATGTTTTGTAAGCCACCTCCTTTGTTGATGGACTACATTATCTAAGGACTCTCCCAATGAATCTCAACCTGGCACCCGACTTACCAACAATTAATTTTATATGATCGTTCCACTTCAAATCGTTGCGTACGCATACTCCCAGATATTTTACAGAAGAAACTGCTATCAGTGTTTGTTCTGCTATCATATAATCATACAATAAAGGATCCTTCTTCCTATGTATTCGCAATACATTACATTTGTCTGTGTTAAGGGTCAATTGCTACTCCCAGCACCAAGTGCCTATCCGCTGCAGATCTTCCTGCATTTCGCTGCAATTTTCTAATGCTGCAACTTGTCTGTATACTACAGCATCATCCGCGAAAAGCCGCATGGATCTTCTGCCACTATCTACTAGGTCATTTATATATATTGTGAAAAGCAATGGTCCCATAACACTCCTCTGTGGCACGCCAGAGGTTACTTTAACGTCTGTAGACGTCTCTCAGTTGAGAACAACATGCTGTGTTCCGGTTGCTAAAAACTCTTCAATCCAGCCACACAGCTGGTCTGATATTCTGTAGGCTCTTACTTTATCAGGCGACAGTGCGGAACTGTATCGAATGCCTTCAGGAAGTCGAGGAAAATGGCATCTACCTAGGAGCCTGTATCTAATATTTTCTGGGTCTCGTGAACAAATAAAGCGAGTTGGGTCTCACACGATCGCTGTTTCCGGAATCCATGTTGATTCCTCCCGGGTAGATTCTGGGTTTCCGGAAATGACATGATACGCAAGCAAAACACACGTTCTAAAATTCTACAACAGATCGATGTCAGAGATATAGGCCTATAGTTTTGCGCATCTGCTCAACGACCCTTCTTGAAAATTGGAACTACCTGTACTCTTTTCCAATCATTTGGAACCTTGCGTTCCCCTAGAGACTTGCGGTACACAGCTGTTAGAAGGGGGGCAAGTTCTTTCGCGTACTCTGTGTAGAATCGAATTTGTATCCCGTCAGGTTCAGTGGACTTTCCTCTGTTGAGTGATTTCAGTTGCTTTTCTATTCCTTGGATACTTATTTCGATGTCAGCCATTTTTTCGTTCGTGCGAGGATTTACAGAAGGAACTGCAGTGCGGTCTTCCTCTGTGTCAAGTCGGTACGTAGAATTTTACTTTTGAATTCACTGAACGCTTCACGCATTGCCCTCCTTACGCTAACATTGACATTGTTTAGCTTCTGTTTGTCTGAGAGGTTTTGGCTTCGTTTAAATTTGCAGTGAAGCTCTCTTTGCTTTTGCAGTAGTTTCCTAACTTTTTTGTTGAACCACAGTGGGTTTTTCCTGTCCCTCACAGTTTTACTCAGCACATACCTGTCTAAAACACTTTTTACGATTGCCTTGAACTTTTTCCATAAACACTCAACATTGTCAGTGTCGGAACAGAAATCTTCATTTTGATCTGTTAGGTAGTCTGAAATCTGCCTCCTATTACTCTTGCTAAACAGATAACCCTTCCTCCCTTTTGTTATATTCCTATTTACTTCCACATTCAGGGATGCTGCAACGGCCTTATGATCACTGATACCCTATTCTGTGCTTACAGAGTCGAAAAGTTCGGGTCTGTTTGTTATCAGTAGGTCCAAGATGCTATCTCAAAGAGTCGGTTCTCTGTTTAATTGCTTGAGGTAATTTTCGGATAGTGCACTCAGTATAAGGTCACTTGATGCTCTGTCCCTACCACCCGTCCTAAACATCTGAGTGTCCCAGTC
The DNA here is from genome assembly GCF_023898315.1 of Schistocerca nitens. Lineage (NCBI taxonomy): Eukaryota > Metazoa > Arthropoda > Insecta > Orthoptera > Acrididae > Schistocerca > Schistocerca nitens. Next base: position 215,991,313 of record NC_064620.1, on the reverse strand, counting down.
TATATCCGGTAAATTGAAATCTCCACCTAAGACTATAATATGCTGACGAAATTTATGTGAAATGTATTTCAGATTTTCTCTCAGTTGTTCTGCCACTAATGCTGCTGAGTCGATTAACCTAGCTCAGTTGTTGAATATAACCTCCGCCCATAATTATTCACAGGAACTATCCACTTCTGTTTCACTACAGGATAAACTACTGCTAACAGTGACAAACATGCCACCATCGGTTGCATGCAATCTATCCTTTCTAAACACCGTCTGTGCCTTTGTAAAAATTTCGGCAGAATTTATCTCTGGCTTCAGGCAGCTTTCTGTACCTATAACGATTTCAGCTTTGGTGCTTTCTATCAGCGCTGAAGTTCCGGTACTTTACCGACGCAGCTTTGACAGTTTACAATTACAATACCGATTGCTGCTTGGTCCCCGCATGTTCTGACTTTGCCCTGCACCCTTTGAGGCTGTTGCCCTTTCTGTACTTGTCCGAGGCCATCTAACCTAAAAAGCCACCCATTCCACGCCACACAACCCCTGCTACCCGTGTAACTGCCTGCTGTGTGTAGTGGACTCCTGACCTATCCAGCGGAACCCGAAACCCCACCACCCTATGGCACCTATAGTAACTTACTGTCTCCACACTCATCGCACCACTGTTTCTGCCCTGTGTGCTGTCATCCTCTCACAAGTTGCCCTCCCTCAACCTCATTGTGCACTGGTCCCTGTTGTTGAACCCACCAGTCTTTACCCGTTGTCTGCACCTCTCCTTTCCACTCCCCATCCCCTGCCCTCCCCTGCCCCACCACCATAGCATCTTTCTGCTGCACCTGGTAGCTCTGTCCTGCCGCCTCTAGTCCCTGTGTGCTCTGCCAGGGAGTTCTGATTCCTCTTCCCCTGTTACCCCTCCACCTTCCCTTAGATTGTTGCTCCCTTTCAACGCATTTCAGTTGCGTTCTGGTCGGAGATAGTGATTGTGTGTGTGTGTGTGTGTGTGTGTGTGTGTGTGTGTGTGTGTGTGTGTGTGTGTGTCTGCAATTTTTCTGTTCCGAGGAAGGCTTAGGCCAAAAGCTTTTTATGTAAAAGTTTTTAATTGTGCCTCTTTGCAACTTGACATGTCATGCTTGCAGTGAATAAGTCTATGATTTATAATATTGTAGACATAATGAAGTCTTAGTCTAGGCACCTGCATTCTTCCCAGGAAATTTTCCTTCTATTCATTTTAGTATGAATGGGCACTGTGTGTGTAGGTGTCCAAACACATTGATCCCCCCATTCCTTGATAGTCTTCAAGACTGATCTTTTCCCTCCTGTGTTGTTGAGGACTTGTTTATTAGCCATTCTTTCTGCCCATGACGTTTCTCTAGTGCCATGCCTCAAAAACATAGTATTTTCCATTCAAATTTCCCTACTGTTCGTGTCTCAGAGTCATGTAGGGCAAAGCTCCAAACAAAAGTTTTTACATACTAATCAAAATATCCACGGGTGTGCTGCCGGTCTATAGTGTTCAACGTCAGATATCATGGTGAGTTTTGACGTTGTTTCCTTGTTTACGAGGGTACCCCTGCGAGAGTCACTAGAGTGATTAGTCAGAAGTTTGACGAGAAGACCACTGAACTTTTTAGGCATGTCTTTACTTCCACGTATTTTCTGTTTAATGGAGAATACTACGAACAAACGGAGGGAGTCGCCATGGGTAGCCCACTCTCACTGGTGGTAGCGAATTTGTACATGGAGAAATTCGAGGAGGAAGCCCTGTCGTCATCCGTATGGAAACCTACTTGCTTTTTCCGTTACGTGGACGACACGTTCGTCATCTGGCCACATGGTATGGATAAACTCCTTTACTTCCTTACACATCTAAACTCCATACACCCCAACATCAAATTCACTATGGAGACTGAAACGGAGGGTAAATTACCTTTCCTTGACGTCTTGGTCAAGAGAAGGGCTGATGGCACCCTAGGTCATGGGGTGTATCGGAAGACAACGCACACTGATCTGTATTTGCACGCAGACAGCTGCCACCACCCTTCACAGAGGAATGGGGTACTTAAAACTCTAGTACATAGGGCGCGCACTATCTCCGACGCAGAGAGTCTACCCCAGGAATTGGAACATCTGAGAACTGTATTTCGAAAAAATGGGTACTCAGAGTGGCAGATTCAACGTGCTCTCCACCCAACCACTGCAGCACAACCTGTTGAGATGGATGAAGTCACGAGGGAGGAGGTAGGCACTGCATTTATTCCATACACAGGCGCACTCTTGGGGAAAATCGCCCGCATTCTGAAGAAACACTGGGTCGGAACTGTGTTTTGTCCTCCGAATAAAACTCGTGCACTGGTGGGGAGCGCCGAAGATGACCTCGGTTTGAGGAAGGCCGGCGTGTACCAGATTCCTTGTCAATGTGGCAAGTCGTATATTGGTCAGACGATGCGTACCGTCGAGGATCGATGCCGTGAACACCAGAGGCACACTCGACTGATGTATCTGAGCAAGTCGGCGGTCGCTGAACATTGTTTGTCGGAAAATCACGCCATGGAGTATGACCGCACGAGGATTCTGGTACAGACATCGAGATACTGGGACAGCGTTGTCAGAGAGGCCATTGAAATTCACACCAGTGACGACCTCATAAACCGTGACGGTGGCTATAATCTTAGCAAGGCTTGGGAACCAGCGATTGGGTTAATCAAGAGTAAATCGAGCAAACGTATAGTTGTGATGACCACGGTGGACAGAGCCATCACACCGACGTCATCTCAGACGCCGTCGCAACCTGTTCCACCGCGCGACCGTGGCTAGGGGTGCGGACGCCGGAGGGAGCGCGCCGCGAGCGGAAGGTATTTAAATTGGCTGCCGCCGCGACCGAACCCAGTTCCCTCTGAGCAGCCATAGCGTACGGATCTCTGTGCCGGCACGTTCACGGGAGCTCAGTCCGTCAGTTCACCTGATGATGGCGACATGTATGATCGCCGAAATATTGTGTCCGTTGGACACTATAGACCGGCAGCACACCCGTGGATATTTTGATTATCAAATACGCCGGGAGAAACTCAAGAATCACACTTTTTACATACTGTTCACTGGTGTTTAAACTTAAGTTTTATCGGTGTTAATAACTTCTTGTTGCTGAATGCTACCCTAACTTGTGCAGTCATACATTTAATCTTCTTACATAATCTATCATACTGTGTTATTTTACTAGCCCATTACTTTGAAGCTGCTTAACTTGCTTCATCTCCACCCATACATAGATTTGTTGCTATTGAAATTTTACTGTGTACAAGGATTTAGGTTTCTTGTTATTTATTTTCATATTAAGTCTTCCTGAATATAACTTGATCATACCGTCTGTAGCCTTTTGGAAACTGCAGATTTGGCCAACACTGCAATATCATCTGCAAATCAAAGCATTTTTATGTTTCTTCCACGTATAGTTATTCCTTAACATATGTATTTTTAAATTTGTTTAGTTGCAGCCTTAATGTGTGTGTTGAAGAGATATGGGAAAAAGGTTGCATACCTGCGTAACACCTTTATTTAGTCTTGCAAATTTTGTACACTGTCTTTCATTTTGACGTCTACTGTCCAATTCCTGTAAAGCTACTGCCCCCCCCCCCCCCTTATATCAACTTAATGTGCATTAACAATATTGTGAAAAGGAAAGTTGCTACTCACCATACAGTGGAGATGATGAGTCGCAGATAGGCACAACAAAAAGACTGTCCCAAATATAGCTTTCGGCCAGAAAGGCCTTTGTCAGAATTAGATGGCACACACACCCACACGCAAATGCAACTTGCACACATGACTGCAGTCTCTGGCAACTGAGGCCACCGCTGCATGATGGGAGTGGCTACTGTGTGGGGGTAAGGAGGAGGTTGGGGTAGGGAGGGGAAGGGATAGTAGGGTAGGTGTGGCGGACAGTGACGTGCTGTTGGGGAGCATGGAGGGATGATGTGGAAATAGGGTAGGGCAGCTATGTGCAGTGGGGTGGTTAGACGGAGGGAGTGGAGAGGGTGGGGGGGGGGGGGGCGGGGGTGGAGAAGGAGAAAAGTAAGAAGACTGGGTGCGATGGAGGAAAGAGGGCTGTGTAGTGCTGGAATGGGAACAGAGGAGGACTGGATAGGAGAGGACAATGACTAATGAAGGTTGAGACCAGGAGGGTTACAGGAACGTTGGACGTATTACAGGGAAAGTTCCTGCATGCGCAATTCAGAAAAACTGGTGTCTGTGGGAAGGATCCATATGGCATAGGTTGTGAAGCAGTCATTGAAATGAAGGATGTCATGTTTGGCAGCGTGCTCAGCAACAGTGTGGTCCACTTATCTCGTAGTCACAGTTTGTCGGTGGCCATTCATGTGGACAGTCAGCTTGTTGATTATCATGCCCACATAGAATGCAGCACAGTGGTTGAAGCTTAGCTTATAGACCACATGACTGGCTTCATAGGTAGCCCTGCCTTTGATGGGATGGGTGGTGATTGTGACCGGACTGGAGTAGGTGGTGGTGGTGGTGGTGGAAGAAGGATGTATAGGACAGGTCTTGCATCTAGGTCTATTACAGTGGTATGAGCCCTGAGGTAAGAGGTTGGGAGCAGGGGTTGTATAGGGATGGACGATTATATTGTGTAGGTATGGTGGACGGTGGAATACCACTGTGGGAGGGGTGAAAAGGGTGGTGGGCAGGACATTTCTCATTTCAGGGCATGAAGAGAGGTAGTCGAAACCCTGGCAGAGAATGTAATTTAGTTGCTCCAGTCCTCTGTGGTGCTGAGTTACATGGGGGATGCTCCTCTGTGGCTGGACGGTGGGACTTGTGAGGTGGTAGGAGACTGGAAATGTAAGGCACGTAGTTTTTTGAGGATAATTGTATCGTCTGTGAAGGCTTCAGTGAGACAGTCAGCATATTTTGAGAGGGACATTAAAACTTGCATCCAGTCTACATTGTAGAAAGCCTTTTCTAAATCGGTCAAGCCTATAAGTGGGGCAATTAGTTCTGAGCATTTTCTCACACAGTATTCTCAAGTTAGTTGATGTTTAGTAACTTCAGTCTCCTTTCAGTAGATGAGGGAATAGTAGCACCAACACATATTAACAATTTTATTCGCAAACAAAAGTGAAGTTCAAACCAAAGACTGTTCAGTCAAAAAGCACTGTTTGAGTGGTTGATACTCATCACGAATGCTTTTCTATTTCCTCTAAATCTAAATTTATCTTTGGTGAGGTTTCAATTTTGTTTGATATTTTTTTGCTTATGATCTTCGTCGGTACCTCTTATTAACTGATCCTTCATCCTGGGTCTGACAAATAACTTCTGTATGTATTTTTTACAGTGTTCTGCTAAATCATTATTGTCTATGATATACACCTACTTTGTTTATGATTGCGGCACCTTATGCTGTCCGAGTTGTGCCTTGACTAGCTGGTAGGCTTTTTCTGCATTCCCTTACTTCATACTTCTTCAGTTTTAGTGTGTTATTCTCAATTCAAGCTTCCTTAACTCTCTAGTTCTGTGTTTACTAAATGTTTGAGACTGTTATAACTTATTTTACACTCTTCAGTTCTAGAATTTTTTTATTTCTTTTTTTCTTAAATTAGGTTAATTATTGACCTGTGTGTCCATGGTTTCTTGTTTTTGTTGTTGGGAATTAGTTGTTCCATTTTGGTATCTGTAATGACATTTTTTAGATTGTTTCACTTGTCATTTGTTGTGCTGGTTGTTTTTAATTCAAACATCACAATACAGAATTTTTAAATGCGATCCTAGAGTTCTCATTCTTTAGCTTTGTTGCATCAATACTTATTCTGGACCTTGTTTTTCTTATTTTCTGCAGCTTCTCAGTAGCTTTCATGCCAAACTAGGCTATAATCACTGCAGACTTTAGCCCCCCCCCCCCCCCGCCTTACATTGCACGATTTAGATATGGTATCTACCTTATGCTTGTATCCCCTGGTGCCATCTCTTTTCTCCTATTTGAACAGTGTGTTGGCAACTGTCAACTCTTTTTCTTGGTAAAAATCAACTGTCTGTTGCCCTCTGTTATTGCTTTAGCCCGAGCCCAAAATTCGCAGCAATATTTTTTGTCTGCATTTCCTCCAGTTACTGCATTCCAGTCACAAATAACTGCAATGTTTCCCTCTTTGTTGATGAGATCCAATAGCACTTCTAATTGTTCATATGTTTCCCCTGACTTTTTCATCTGAGTGCCTTGTATTAGTCATGTAAACTTGAATAATAAATAGATCAATCAGATAAGCATCAATATTTAGCTGGATTATTCAGTCACTATGCAGCAAATAACTTTTTACTCACTTCCCAGTAAATTAAGTAAGTATAATTCGTACTCTTGTTACTCTGTTTTCGTCTCAGAGACAATTACTCTGTAGTCATCACTTAAGAAATTCCCTTTCCAGGCCATTCAATTTCATTCTCACCCATTATGTCAAATTACAGTATCTTCATTTCCGTCTTAATGTTTTCTTGTTTTCCAAACACTGACCCTGCGTTCTATGTATCAGTTGTATAACTAGACAGTTACTATCTTTGAAAATCTGTTTATAGATCTATTTTGATTCAAGGAAGACATTCACCTTTGCTGCATTTATTTGCTAAGAAACCTAATAAGATGGTTTTCAGCTGCTTATTTCTGTTGCCGGAATAAGCTATCATGTCATCATCATCACCATCACCTTCATCTCGTGCTTGCCCTCAGGGGGCTCAGCATTCGTTTGCTGGGTACGGGCTTGGCGAACCCGGGGTCCTCGAGCTGTGGACTGGTGTGCGCCGCCAGTCTGCAGATACCGTAAGCTCTGGGCATGCTTCAGCGACCACCGTGTGGCGCAACGGTGGAACGTTGTGTGTCGTAGGGACCGGGGATCTTGGCTTGATTGCCTGGATCGCGAGTACGGTACATACCTCTATAAAAAACGCTTCAATCTTAAGGTGTGCTGCGCGCCGACAAGATGCATGGCTGTTGAGGTGGAACAGTTGCTAGCGGGCAACCCCTGGGGAACCTGCCGCACCTCAGTTGTACAAGGCTTATCCAGGCATGCGGGGCTCTGTCTGGATGGACATAAGTTTCCCTAGCTGCTCGTGGGACGACCATGGATACCACAGATTCTTCCTCTTTTCCTCCTCCTAATTTTTCGCTGGCCAGTGGGATGGGTGGACCGCTGGTAGGCACTACCGCCCAATCCAACAAGAGGGCTCGGTTAGCCAGTCCTCCTGACTCAGGCGTCAGCAAACGTACAGCATTTCAGAGTAACAGAGCACATACCGACAACCAGAATGTGTTTTTAATAATAAAAAGGAAAGAGGGTTCCTTTGAAAAGGTTTCGCCATTCTATATCCAAAAGGGTCTAGAAGGAATAGCTGGCACTTTAAAATCAGTGAAGCGTTTACGGAATGGGACACTACTTGTTGAAACATCAACTGCTCAGCAAGCAGTTAACTTTCAAACAGCTAAAAGCTTGGGGGAATACACGATCGATACAGAGCTTCATAGCACCCTGAACTCCAGTAAGGGTGTTGTTACCTGTAGGGATCTTGTTGACATTCCTGTAGAAGAATTAAAGAGTGAGTGGACTCAGGAGGGAATTGTTGATATTCAGAACATCATGAAAAGGGTGGATGGGAACCTGGTGAAATCTGACTCCTTCATTCTTACTTTCAATACCCCCAAACTCCCATAACACGTCAAGGCAGGATTTCTTCGACTAAATGTCCGGTCGTATGACCCAAATCCAATGCGCTGTTTTAAGTGCCAGCGTTTTGGGCATACAACTCTAGGGTGTAAAGGAGAAGCGATGTGTGGCAACTGCAGTAAGGCTGCCCGTGACGGAATTGACTATTCGTCGCCTGTCAGATGTATAAACTGTTCTGAAAGCCACCCTGTTTGGAGTAGGGACTGTAGAATCTTCCTAGAGGAACGTAAAATACAAGAACTAAAAACAACTAAGCGTATCCCCTACAGTGAAGCCAAAAAGATCTTTAAGGCCATGCAGCCACCCACATTCGTTAAGTCTTTTGCTTCCATTGTTCAGAAGCCGCCTCCAAAAGTCGATGCATCTACACAGACGGAGGTTGTTAGTGTTGGCACGAACACCTGCACGTGTCAGTGCACTTGCAAGGCAGCAAGTGTATCAGAGCCTGAAGCCCCTTCTCGAACAGCAGAGAAAGGTACAGTAGCTAACATTGAAGAGCCCCTGGCATCTCCGATTGCTGAGGCTGTTCCAAAGCCCAGCGTGGTCATAAACACCCCTGCTCCAGTTCTAGCAAAGCCGCCTAAACAAAAGAAAGCACACATCAAGCAGCACCAACCGATTAAATCGGCTGGTAAACCCTCGGATCATGTTAATTTGGTCCCACTAGACGCTTCATCAGACTCTTCCCCAGAGCTGATGGAGTCTGAGAATATGGGGCAATCATCTCGCCCCAAGACTGAGCCTCCACCTGCTTCAGTCTCCCCACCTCGGCGGAAAGAGAGGCAGAAAATACAACCACCGTGATGGCTCCCATATTGCAATGGAACCTGCAAGGGTTCAGGACACATGTGGAGGAACTACGTCTATTGATTCAGGATAGACCTATGTGTGTATGTCTGCAAGAGAGAAATTTCAGTGAAACATACACTCCTGAGCTACGTGGTTATCTCCTCCACAAAAAGGACGACCTGAGTGGACAGAGAGCTAGAGGAGGAGTAGATATCTTCGTCAACACCGACTACCACTCCTCGCCTCTCTCCCTCACGATGAATTTACAGGCAGTTGCAATATTAGTATATGTGCGTCATATGCTAACAGTATGTTCGCTTTACCTGCCCCCACATGATGTGCTCAACGAAGAGGCTCTCAGTGATCTTCTTACACAGCTCCCCCACCCCTTCATCCTCTGTGGTGATTTTAATGCACACAATGTGCTTTGGGTCTCTGTGAGTACTTGCCCCAGGGGTAGAGCAATCGAGAGGCTTCTTCTGTCTTCCAGTGCCTATTTGCTAAATACAGGTCAAAGCACACATTTTTGCATTGCAACTGGGTCGTTCTCTGCCCTTGATCTACCGCTTTGCTCTCCAGCCATTGCCCACACTGCTGCATGGGAAGTGGTTGATGACTTACACGGCAGTGATCACTTCCCCATCTGGATTCACCTGCTACATGCAGTGGAACCGGAAAGGAAACCGCCTCGATGGGTGCTCCGTAGAGCCAACTGGGCACTGTATAGTCAACTAGCCCAGTTTGAACATCGGGTCAGTGTCCAGGAATGGGTGGATCATATTACTGAAGTGATCCACCGCACCAGTGAAGCGTTCATCCCACAGTCCATGGGACAACCGAAGCGGCAGCCTGTCCCTTGGTGGAGCGACGAATGCCGCTCTGCAATCAGGGCTAGGCGGGCAGCTCTGCGTAGGTTCAAATGCCGGCCAACTGTAGAGAACCTTGCAGCCTTTCGGGTGGCGAGGGCAAAGTGTCGTCTGATTATACGAGAGAGCAAGAAGAGGTCGTGGCAGCAGTTCCTGAACACCATTAATCGTTCTACACGAAGTTCCATTGTATGGGAGACCATGAGGAGGATTTCTGGGAGAAGTGGGAGGTGCCCTATGGCTGCTATAATGTGGAATGGTACTCTCCAAACGAGCCCAAAAGATATTGCCCAGTCTATGGCGGCTCATTTTGCAGCTATTACTGCAACCGCCAGTCAGAATCCAGCTTTCCAGCCCCACAGAGTGGCTGCTGAGAGGAGCAGTTTTGACTTCCGCTCACCCAATACAGAAGAGTACAACTGCCCATTTTCCATGTGGGAACTGGATTCTGCATTGTGTGGGGCTCGTGATACATCCCCTGGTCAGGATAGAATCCACTATAGCATGCTGCGGCACCTCACAGGGAGAAATAAAGAAATCCTCCTCCGACTTTTCAATCTAGTTTGGATGTCTGGTCACTTCCCCCACTCGTGGCGTGAAGCAATTTTAATTCCTCTTTTAAAACCTGGGAAAGACCGCACGTGCCCGGGTAGTTACTGTAGTGTTGCCCTCACTAGCTGCGTGGGAAAGACCTTGGAGCGGATGGTCAACCGCCGCCTTGTCTGGATGTTAGAATCCAGACAACTCCTTAGTCGCTTTCAGTGTGGGTTCAGGAGGTATCGCTCCACCTTTGATAACCTGGCCCTCCTGGAGGCGGCTATACAACAGGCTTTCCTGCGCCAGCATCACCTGTTGGGAATATTTTTTGACATTGAAAAGGCATACGACACTACTTGGAGGCATTTTATAATCAGGCAGCTCCACGAATGGGGTTTTCGTGGATGTCTTTCCAATTTTATTCGGTCCTTCCTGTCGCCATGTTATTTTCGGTACCGAGTCGGAGACGTACTGTCTAGTCGCTTTGAACAAGAGAACGGTGTCCCTCAAGGTAGTGTTTTAAGTGTGACGGTCTTTGCTATTGCTATTAACAGTATTACGTCTGTTGTGAAAAGTCCTGTGCAGTGTTCCTTGTTTGTGGACGATTTCTCTGTCTTTTGCTCTTCTTCAAGCCTTGCAACGACGACTCGTCAGTTGCAACTCACTCTGCGACGTTTGGATGAATGGGCACTGAAGAGTGGTTTTACGTTTTCAACTGATAAGTCGGTGTGTGTTCTTTTTAACCGTTCTCGTTCCATTTTTGACTTGCCTGAGTTGAGGATGAGGGACACCGTTCTGAATTTTAAAGACACGGTGAAGTTTCTGGGCCTCACTTTTGATTCTAAGCTTACGTGGCTGCCACACATTAAGCAACTGAAGAAACGGTCTCTTAAGGCGCTGTCTATTTTAAAATGTCTTAGTCACCATACGTGGGGAGCAGACAGGACTTGTCTGCTCCGTTTTTACAGAGCCTTCGTGCGGTCCCGGCTTGATTATGGATGCACGGTGTATGGGTCAGCAAGACCCACTTATTTGAAGCTGTTGGATGTGGTGCACCATGAGGGGATTCGGTTGGCCACTGGGGCGTTCAGAACCAGCCCCATACCGAGCCTCTGTGCAGAGGCAGGCGAACCGCCACTTCACCTCTGGCTACTAATGGTGCGCCATGCCTATCAAACATTATCCACACTATACACACCTGCATACCACACTGTTGCTCGACCTCCACTGGAAAGGTTTTTTCGCAACCGGCAACGAGCAACAAGACCCTATGGGATTCGTGCAAAGGATTGCATTTTAGAGATGGGTGTGGCCGGTTTTAATGTTTCACGTTGAGGTTGGAGCTGATATCCACCTTGGCTCCTCCAGAGACCCACACTGATTTTAGATTTGGCAAATTTTAAGAAAGACAGTACATCAGATTTTACTCTCAGATCTTTGTTTTTTTAACATTTTAGACAGGCATCATGATTTTACAATAGTCTACACTGATGGATCCCAACAGGGGGATTTTCTTGGCTGCTCAGTCGTGTTCCCTGACCGTGTCATCAGGATTCGCCTTCTCCAGGAATACACTGTTTTTTCCGCAGAACTTCACGCGATCCTGAAGGCATTGGAGCAGATACGGTTTACTCAGGGCAAACACTTCCTACTTTGCTCTGACTCACTGAGCGCATTACAGTCACTGCAGAACCTGTACCCAGCGGAGAAGTTGGAACAGCTGATTTACGACCAACTGTACATCCTCCAACGACAGGGCAAGCAAGTGTCCTTTTGCTGGGTGCCAGGGCATGTGGGCATACGGGGAAATGAACAAGCTGACAGAGCTGCCAAGGACGCCTGCAGGTTACCGGAGGTGACACAATGTTCTATTCCTTTGCAAGGTGTCGTTTCTGTGCTGCGGCGGAAGTATATGCAATTGTGGGAGGAGGAATGGCTGGTGGTGAGGGAAAATAAGCTGCGGTTGGTGAAACCCACCATCCAGCCATGGTGTTCCTCCTGCCGGTCACCTAGGCGTGACAAAGTGGCCCTTACACGTCTTCCCATAGGGCACTGTCCTCTTACGCATGCCTTCTTACTACGGCGAGAGGAACCCCCTCTGTGTGATGCCTGTGGCGTACGAATCACTGTACGCCACATTTTAGTTGAGTGTGATTTATATCGTTTTGACAGGGTGAAAGTTAATATTAGTGGGGATCTGCCCTCGATTTTAGCCGATGACGAGGCAAGTGTCAAGAAAGTTTTAAGGTACTGTGATGTTTCTGGGCTTCAGCCAAAAATTTTAGGTTGGAATTTTTAGTGTGTTGCCGAGTGGCTTACCACTCCTTTTTATTCTTGTAATAGGCCAGTTCCAAACATGTGCTATGTGTTTCATTTTAGCCCCTTCCCCTGCATTCTCTTGCAGTTCTCCTCATTATGTGCTGCTTTCCTCTTTGCTACTGTTGATTAGCAAACTGCCTCTGTAGACTTTCACCTATAATTTTACTCCTATTTTTGCACTTGCTGCATTTTAGTGACACTCGTCCGTTGTTGTTTCCGTTCGGGCGCTAAAGACTACACTGTTGAGCGCCCATAACAACATATCCATCCATCCAACCATCATCTCGTGCTTAACTAACTGCTTCCCTAGTTCAGGGGAATGCTAATTTAATTTAGAGGTGGCGACATGCCTCGTCAGAGTAACCTCGTTAGATATTGTGATATTTCTTAAGGTAAAACGGGTATTACACGACAATCCGCCGTGAACAGTAACGGTCTAGTGCAACAGCCATCTACCGGTAGAACGGGTGAAACTACGAAAATTATCAGACACATTATCTGCGCACCAGAATAGAGCAGTTCTAAACTGCCATCAGTCCGTGCATGCGCAGTAGGCAGCGATAACTTGCGCATGCGCAGAAGGGTGGACCACAGTGCTTGCTGCTTTTTGTTTGGTTATTGTTAGGGGGCTAGTGGCTAATTTCAGATTTCCGTGTTGGTGATTTTTCGCGTTGGGGATCTTCTGCTCTTTTTTTTTTTTGCTGTAGGCTCTTTTATACCAGCTGCTTGTGAAAGAATTTTTTTCTATTGATAGCTTCGTATTCTAGGAATGAAATGGAGCAAAGAGGCGTTAAGCACCTTAAATCAGGCATACACTGAGGAACGGCGTATGTATGACCCACTGTATCATAAGAAGGTAGTCGGAAATCGTTTCTTTCTGAGTAACATTCATATACTATTATACGGTGATTTTCTAGTTTATCGTAATGCCTCAGTTTACGAAAGTTCAGGTTTGATTTGATTGCATCTCTTGCTTGATTTCAGCATGCCAGAAAAGAGAAACTGGCAGTGAAAGGGAGAAAGTCCTTGCAGTTTGGCCCTGTGCGACAGACGAGGACTGCAAAACTCTGAGCAGCCCATATATACGAGGGTTGGAACTTAAATAGTGGCAACTATTTATTCACAACCGATACAGAAGAGTTACATGTTTGAACCTATTACTGTCCTTCAGAGTAGTCACCAGCATTGTGTAGAAACCGTTGCCAGCGATGTGGAAGGCGTAGTGTACTGTTAGCAGAACCTGTTCTGTTGATGGTGAGAATGGAGCGGTCTAAAGTTATGGTGATTCTCGTATACGACTGTGATGGTGTTATCGTAATGCATTACATTGCCCCATGGCAGACCGTCAACGCACAGTATTACTGTTCGATTTTGGAGCATCACCTGCGATCAGCTTTGCGAAAGAAGCAGTGACACTTTCTGTGCAACCCACCCATCATTTTGCAGGACAGTGTGTGGTCACATACAGCGCAAGCTGTGGCTGCTCTCTTCGGTCGATGGGACTGGGAAGTACTGTACCATCCACCGTACACCGCAGACTTAAGTTCTTGTGACTTTGATTTGATTCCGAAGATGAAGGAACCACTTCATGGCATTCGCTTCAGAACTGTTCCAGAGATTCAACAGGCAGTAGACCGCTCCATTCACACAATCAACAGAACAGGCTCTGCTAACGGTATACTACACCTTCCACATCACTATCAACGGATTGTACACAACGCTGGTGACTACTTTGAAGGACAGTAACAGGTGTAAACATGTAACGCTTTTGTATCGGTTGTGAATAAATAGTTGCCACTATTTAAGTTCCAACCCTCGTTTATATTCCAAACTTTGAAAAATAACACAAGTACACCTTTAAGTATTGGTCCTTTAAAGTGCTGCAAATTGCAGTGCATATATCCGCAACTACTTTGGAATGGTGGGCTGTGCTATTCTGTGGCTAAAAGCCAGACTCTTAAAAGATTCCCCAGTCACCAGGAAATGTAATGTTACATCCAGCTTGCAACGTAACAGGATAAACCCAATATTTTATTCGTGATCTAGGCTGGTATAACCACGCAACATATAAACATATGATGATGTAATTCTTACTTTTGAGAATGTGAGACAGCCTCTCTCGTGACTGTGTCACACTTGCTAATTACGTCTTCTATCATAGACAGCAGCTTCTCGAAACAGTCCAGCTCCGAAATTCATGTGGATCTTAGAGTCTCAGTTCTTTCGTAAGCAGTGAATATAATCCCCTGCTTTTGTCCCTTCTTTTCAGCCAGGGTTGAACTCAACAACGTCTGGCTTTTTGTTTTCGTCGTTGTTCTGCCCTAATCCGAAGATTTACTGTCACTATCAGAGCAATAGCTCTAAAATCAAGTGGGTCCTCCATGTGCAAAATGCTGTATAAATACATATACCTACTTAACCAAGTGTCGTAATATAAAACTAACTGTTGACTCTGTAATTCAGAACAGTAGTAATATACATAAGAGAATAACAATTACTTAATAAATAATTATTGTAGTGAGAAGAGGTAGAAGGCACCATATTGAGACTTGTCCGAGCTTTCCAAGTGATTTATTGTTTCCAACTACAGTGCTGTGTTCCCCTCAGCCTGCGACACCGGGTCCCGCAATGCTGAGGACACCACTTCGCTGTCAGCGAAATGGCTTGGTGTGGAATGGCTGCCTCAGCAACCTAGAGTTGCGTCATCATCAGGATGCCGGCAGTCAACTCAGCGGTCTGCGTCCCTGCTGACTCAGCGCCACTCGGTGTGCGCCGCAGCCGGCCAGCTGCATGCTTCTCGCCAGTGTGGCTGAGATTGTGGCGAAGACAAGTGCCTACGATCTGGCGTCCAAATCTGCGACCCTCGCCTTGAGATGCCTCCGGCGTGTGTTGGAAGCCAGGATGCCTGCCCAAGGTAGCGAGCCGTGGAGTGGCCCACCGATGGCTGGCTACGGACCCCGCGTCGGCCTCAGTGTCGAACCAGCGACCCGTCGTGGACTGGGACATTTGCGCCCCTTCTGCTGCTGCATGTAGCTGGTGGTGTGACATGCCCACTGCCCAGGAGAGCTGCCACACTTGAATGACTTTCGTTAGAAATCCGGACGCAGCTGTGCGCCTCTGTTTCGCCATACGCGCCGCTTCGCGTCACATACTCATAATACACTTGACTGGCTAGTGAGCCCCTTCTTCCTATGATTTGCGACATGCAAAAGTGCTACGTATACTTTTTCAGTAATTTGACAGCCCTGTGGCCTCTATTTTACTTCACAACTGTCTGTATGCGTAACTCACTGCAATCCGGCCCGCACCAGGTTGTAACTTGTGCTCAGAATATTGCACAAAACTAACTTTCCCTATCGTGAACGGTGGTGCCGCTATATTATTCCCCTCTTTGGAAAGACCTGGTCCCCAGGTCGACCCTTAACTAGCTCTTAACTTGTTTGGGTCAGCTCCTATGGCATATTTCCTTACTATTAGAAAACTTAAATGTGGTCTAGTGCCCCTTAAAACCATGACATGAAACAAAACATAAAAATTCCTTACTGGACGACCACTGCTCGATCAACCCCTTATCTACTCGTCTCACGCCCTTGGAATACGATCCATTGGGACTTGGACTACCCTTGGTTCCCTCTTGGAATTAGCTCTCTGCCTGATCAGAAAGAAAATAACACATAACAAAGTTAAGGCTGCAATGACACTTGGCACAGAGTTGCTCAAAATGGTTGTTATTTGTCGTTGCCTTTTCCTATACTGAGTGACATGTTGCACAAGCTGTTCGGCTGATATGTGCCCCTCTTGCTCTAAAATGAACTGGTTTATGGATCTCAACAGACCTGGCTCCAGAGTTTGATTTAACAATGTCAGATTCTGCCTTGGCAAAAACTCTAAAGTGGCTTCGGGCCAGTACAGCTGTGGCTGCATAACATTCAATTGTGTGACTCCTGAAACAGATGCTGACAGGTGGAAGGTTGGCCCTGTTATGTTACATTTAGTTCCATTGATTGAAATTCTGCTCACCTGGAGCTCTATACATTTCGCTTCTGCAAATACTCCCCACTCAAAACAACTTGCTACTACTACCAAATTCTCGTAGGTGGAGAAGATCCAATGCATCCTGACCCGTTGCAAGCTCAATTTTGGCCCCATGATGTCCCTTGAACAGTCTGTTCCTTTCCCCCTAGCTAAAAATAACTGCACCGTACACGTGTCCGGATTGTTGCTTACCATTATGGCTGGACATACTGTTACCTTCCCTTTACAGTGAACTGAAGACAGGGATCACCATCATCCTTCCTCCCTCTTCAAAAGGACTGCAGTCCGCAGCACGCTATATTCGAAAATACGCAGTGCAGTTCTATCGGCAGTTAGTGATTGATCGCTTCACCTACCTCTCGAACACCGGTCTTTGGCATCTGGCACATCCAAATTTGCTACATATGAAAATACAATGCCTAATTACTCTAAGCAAACCTAATGATACATGACTCGGGGCGGGGGGAACTACAAATACTCTACTACTTTCTGGATTGCAAAGCATACCGTACTTCATGCTGAACTCTATCTTCCTTGTTTTCTCTGTGCTTAGTACCTCTTTTCACCCTCTCTTTCTTCCTCTTTCCTTCCTGTGACATGCCTGGAATCACATCCAGGCAACCCTTAAATGGCCATAACCGCCCAATGTGTACTGTCATTGTTCTAGTTGGCAGCTGAAGCTTAACATTAATGGGGGATGTGGTTTCAACAACTTTTTATGGCCCTTGATACCTCGTGAGGAACTTCTTCGTCTTCCCTTTTTGCGTGTAGGTGCTGGACAGCAATACCCATTGCCCCACTCTATACTGCAGTAAACTTCCTTTCTGCTTTACTGTGTCTTTCTACCTTTCCAAGGCCTTTGTATTTGCCTTTTGTACTGTTTCTGAACATCCTGAATTGTCCTTGAGAATTGTCGTACAGATTCACTGGTCCTTCCTTTCCGTAGCCTCACCAAATCAAATGGTGAGGGCATTTTTCGTGGGTACACTACCTCATATGGAGACAAACTGGTATTTGTATGGACTTTTGCATTGCATGCGCATACAGTATGCTTCAAGTACTCGTCCCACTGATGGTGATGAGAATCCACATCATAACTCAGCATTTTCCTGATTGTCCTGTGTACCCGTTCGGTCCTTCCATTGGCCTGTGGATGCAATACACTCGTCCTCGACTTCTTTACGTTCAAAAATTCACACAGTTCCTTCATTAAATCCTACATGAAGTTGGTCCCTTGGTCAGTAATTATTGTCTCCGGTGCACCAAACTTCAAAATCCTGTTCTTTACTAACGCTTACGCAACCATTGCTGCCTGTTGATTTGGCATAGCCACCATCTCCACATACCTCGAGAAATAGTCTATTATTGTTAGAACGAATCTGTTCCCCGATGGTGTTAGCCTAAAACGTCCTAAGACATCAATCCCCCAACACAGAAAATGGACATGTCACTTCTGGCAATCGTTGTAGCTGTATCTGTTTCTGGATCAAATCTGCTCTCTGCGCACGTGGTATACAATTCATTACATACTGATCCGCCTCTCCACCAATACCTCTCCGCCACTCTCCTATTTGTTGCTCTACACCCTCCATGACCAGGTAACACGTGATCGTGTGCTTCCTATAAAACCTCATCCCCCAACTTCGCACTCACTACTATCCTTGGCCCTGACTTCGTTTCCCTGGACAGAAGACTATCATACACATTAAATTGTGGCTGTGTCTGATACAATTTACAATTGTAGTCTGCGCCCTGTAATTCTTGCCATACTGCTAGGTCATAACCTACGACTTCTACTTTTGCCACCTTCCTACTTAGTGCATCCGCATTATCATGCTTCTTCCCAGGCTTGTGCACTACCTCGTAGCTGAATTCACTAGGTCTCACAGCCCATCTAGTGAGACTAGTGGACGGATCCTTCAACCCCAACAACAACTTCAATGCAGCATGATCTGTCTCTACCCAAAATCTTCTCCCATATAAATAACATTTAAAATATGTGATTCCATAGGTTACGCTAAGCATCTCCCTCTCAGTTGTTGAGTAATTCCTCTGCTGCATTCAACTGCCTAGACACATAGGCTACAGGATGTTCTTTCCCATCAATTTCCTGACTAAGAACACACCCTAATGCTTGATTACATGCATCGTGTGCTAGTATAATCTCCTTTTCAAAATCTGGAAACACAAGAACCGGACTTTATGTTAACACTTCTTTCAGTTTGTCAAACACTTTCTGACACTCTTCCATCCACTCAAATTTCACACCCTTCCATAACAATCGCGTAAACGGCTGTGCTAAATCTGCAAAACCCTTCATGAACTTTTGATAGAAATTGCAAATTCTGATGAATGACTGCACTTCCATAACTGTTTTCGGTTCCCGAAAATCCCTTACAGCCTGTACTAACCTCAGATCTGTTCGCACTCCGTCCTTACTGATAATATGACCCAAATATTTTACTTCTTCTAATGCGAAATGATACTTCTCCAGGCTCAGTGTCAAACGAGCTGCTCTTAACCTCATAAAGACTTCCCTTAACCACTGTCTATGTTGCTCCATACTACTTGAAAACACTATAATGTCATCCAAATAGACAAGACACTGCCGTGGTTTCAAACCCCTCAAGACACTGTCTAGCAACCTCTGAAACATTGCCGAAGTGATTTTCAAACCGAATGGCATTCTAATGTACCGGTAATGGCCTCCAGGAGTAGAGAAAGCAGTTGTTGGGCGATCCTCTGGAGTCACCTCCAACTGATGGTAACCACTTGTCAAATCCATTGTAGAAAATTACTGGCACTGTCCTAAGTGATCCAAAGTCTCCAATATGTTTGGAATGGGGTATGCGTCCGTTACTGTCTTATTATTGAGGTATCGGTAGTCACAACAGAACCTACATTTCTTAGTTCCATCCATAGATTTTTTAGGCACAATGACAATGCCCGCTCCCCAGCAACTATTACTATGCTCTATAATAACGTCTGCAAGCTGCTGATCAATGAAATCCTCCACAATTGGCTGCAAATACCTCGGTATTCTATATGGTTTATGGTAAACAGTTGCTTCATTCCCTACTGGTATCTTATGTTGAACTAATGGAGTTGCTGGCAATGGCCCTTGTGGAAAAACAAATCCTTAAATTCCCACAATAATTCTTCCATATGCTCTCTTTCTCCTCCTTTCAGATGTTTAATTTTGTCACGCAATGCAGTTCTATCGGCAGTTAGTGGTTGATCGCTTCACCTGCCTCTCGAACACTGGTCTTCGTCATCTGGCACATCCAAATTTGCTTTCCTCAAATTTGCATCTACAGTGCTAAAATTATCCACGTTCACAGGAACTACTCAGCCGTCATTCCCCTCCTGCACAAGTACGACACTTCGTTTCACAAAACAACCCAATGGATCCAAAACTTCATTATCCTCCAATGGTTCAATAACACATACTGTACCCAGAGGTAGATTCGACACTTACCCAAAGCAACTTTCCGGTGCCACTAGACACACACTCATGCAAATTAAGCCTTAATTCTAATGTAAGTGGTTCAGTTGGTTTGTTCATTAAGTCGAACTCGCCTCACTACAGCTCTGCATTGACAACACTTTCCCCTAGCTGAAATAACATTCCACCAAGTTCCACAGTTCGTTGTCCAAGGTCAATTTTGGCGTGATGTTGATGCAAGAAATCTACTCCTAGGATCATGTCATAGCCTTCTCTCACCCATAGTACCACCTCCATGCATGCATTAAATCGGACTTTCTCTATTCGCAAGTCAACTGTCGCCGACCCCAAAGGCATGACCTCCTTATCCCCCCCTCCACGTGGTGGGTGTAGATTCCTTCATTCCATTATATTCCTAGTAGCCACTAACACTTGCGCCCCTGTGTCCAACAAAATCTTAAACTTTTTAGTTCCTATGGATCCTACCATTGAACATTCCTCCTCTGCATTAGTATTTGTAGCACTGAAATTAAACGGGAGCTCCCTTAGGTGGGTCTTGGGCCCCCTCTGCCATTTAACATTTGTCCAGCTCTCCTATCTCCCCTTCTCCATTCTCCCTGCTGCCGATTTCCACCCCTTCCTTTATTCCTCAGTGACTGGGTACATTGCCTCTGCACAAGTCCCGTACAACCACAGTTAAAACATTTCACACTCGCTGTAAACACTGTTTGCCTCTCGAGTACCCCTGTTGCCACGTCTATTTCCTCACATTGAATTGCCAGCTGAATGGCTGAATACAAATCTTTTGGAGTTGCTTTATGCACTTTAGGTGACATATGTGCTGGTAACCCCCTGAAAAATACATCAAGTGCCCTTAGCTTGCCCTCCTGCAACAGAACACTATTCGCTTCATCGCTCTGACCCAACTCATGGGTATACTCATTAATTTCCCTTATCCTGTCCGCAAATTTCTCCATTGTCTCCCCCTGTCTCTTTGACATCGTACTTAACCTCTCTCTAAAGTACCGAGTGCTGTTCTGTTTTTTGTACCTTTGTAAAAGCCCTTACTTTAACTGCTTAAACTGTTCTGCCTTCCTTAAGGCCTCAGAACGCCTTTCATATGTTTTTGCTTCACCCTTTAATCTAATCTTGGCTATATGTAACAACTGCTCATCAGACCAACCATTCATCACTGCCGAAGTCTCCAACTCCTCCACAAACGAACGCACATCCTCAGATGCCTTGCCAGAAAATGGAATAATCAAACTCATGGCAGCTGGATCAATCTCTTGCACACTAGGCAACAACGACAGATCAGATGCTGTTTCCTGCTCACTTATAGATGTTAATTCATTTCTCAACTGCGTATTGTCTGCTGTCAATTGTGCTACTTTTTCCAACAAAATCCGTACTGCTTCTGGTTCCGACACACCTCGCGTACCTGACTGTGCCATTGTGTTGCTTCCCAGTTAGTCCCGAAACAAAACATTTAAATACAAGAATAACCTGACTCCCTAGTATCATCATACTTGGTAACATCATACTCAAACCAATACAAAAGTAATTAAATGCCACTTGTGAAAAAAAAAAAAAAAAATTCCAACAAAATCCGTACTGCTTCTGGTTCTGACACACCTCGCGTACCTGACTGTGCCATTGTGTTGCTTCCCAGTTAGTCCCGAAACAAAACATTTAAATACAAGAATAACCTGACTCCCTAGTATCATCATACTTGGTAACATCATACTCAAACCAATACAAAAGTAATTAAATGCCACTTGTGAAAAAAAAAAAAAAATATGCCTACGCAAAACGTCTAAAATGGCCTGCCTTGAGCCACACACGAAGACAAGACAAAGTCCAATACTCAAAAGAAAACTGATTAAAACTCACCACATATTGTGAATGTAATGCGGACGGTGGGCTCGAACATCGTACTGGACAGACAACATCCGTTATTCTGACACCAGATGTAGTGGCAACTTCTGCCACTGAATGTATCCGGATGACCAAATGTAGTGGGAAGAGGTAGAAGGCAGTGCATTAAGACTTGTCTGAGCTTTTCAAGTGATTTATTGTTTCCAACTACAGAGTCGTGTTCCCCTCAGCCTGCATCACTGGGTCTCACAGTGCTGAGGACACCACTTTGCTGTCTGCGAAACAGCTTGGCGCGGAATGGCTGCCTCAGTGACCCATGAATGCACTGTGTGTTGACATTGTATGCCAGTGGAGTTGCGTCATTGTCAGGACGCCGGCAGTCAACTCAGCGGTCTGCGTCCCTTCCGACTCTGCACCGCTAGGTGTGAGCTGCAAGCGACCAGCTGTGTGCTTCTCGCTGGCATGGCTGAGATCGCAGCAACAACAAGCACCCGCAATCAGGCATCTGAATCTGCGGCCCTCGCCTCGGGATGCCTCCAGCGCATGTTGGAAGCCAGGATGCCTGCCCGCGATAGTGAGCCGTGGAGTGGCCCGCCACTGGCTGGCTACAGACCCTCTGGCAGCCTCAGAGGGTCGAACCAGCGACCCGCCGTGGACTGGAACATTGGCGCCCCACCTGCTGCTACATGTAGGTGGTGGTGTGACATGCCCCGCCATCCAGGAGAGCTGCCACACTTGAATGAATCTCGTTAGAAACCCGGACACAGCTGTGTGCCTCTGTATCACCATACGCGCCACTTCGCGTCACGTTCTCATAACACGCTAGCTGGGCCAGTGGGCCCCTTCTTCCTGTGATTTGCGACATGCAAAACCTCTACGTATACTCTTTCAGCAATTTGACGGCCCTGTGGCCTCTATTCTACTTTGAAACTGTTGGTATGCGTAACTCACTGTAATCCGGCCCGCACCTGGCTGTAACTTGTGCTCAGAATATTGCACAAAACTAACTTTTCCTGTCCTAAATGGTGTGGTGCCGCTATGTTATATAAACATTTTCTTATGAAATAGCAACCTTGACTCACATAAATAATTTGAATGGATGACGTTCCAATATGTCACACAGTTCCCTTGTGTTTTGTGCGGCAGAACGAACGGCTTTACAAGAGATCAGACAGTTCTGTTTGCGTTTTGTGTGTTGTCACTGTCTACTGTGCATGCGCACCAGGTATATCCTGCATGATTGGTCTACATGAACCAACCTGTAGTTACAGATATACATGTTTGGGGCACTGGTGCATGTGTCTAAGGTGTTGTATAATACGGGCTTAATATTTCCCAACGATTACCCACATCTTGATGCTACTGCTGCCATTGAACTGTCCGTGACTGCTTACCTGTTCAAATTATCTGCTTATTTCACAACTAATCACGTTATGTGGCCATTGCACCACCGACAACCCGTGGACGCAAGTGGTAGATTGCAACTCAGCCACAGTACATAGATTAGATTAGATTAATACTTGTTCCATAGATCGTGAATACGACACTTCGTAATGATGTGGAACGTGTCGGTTAATAAATATTGCATGACACTAATGTTTAAGTTGCCCCGCCCCCCCTCGCCCCTTAATTTATATCTAAAAATTCAGCCAATGAGTAGAAGGAATTGTCATCTAGAAATTCTTTTAACTTATTTTTAAATGTTAGTTGGCTATCTGTCAGGCTTTTGGTGCTGTTTGGTAGGTGACCAAAGACTTTTGTGGCAGCATAATTTGCCCCTTTCTGTGCCAAAGTCAGACTTAACCCTGCCTAGTGAAGATCATTCTTTCTCCTTGTGTTATAGCTATGCACACTGCTATTACTTTTGAACTGGGCTGGATTATTAACAACAAATTTCATAAGTGAATATATATACTGTGAGGTTACTGTGAGGATCCCTAGATCCTTAAGTAGATGTCTGCAGGATGACCGTGGGTGGGCTCCAGCAATTATTCTGATAACATGTTTTTGAGCAATGAATACTTTTCTACTCAACGATGAATTACCCCAGAATATGATGCCATACGAAAGCAGTGAATGAAAGTAGGCATAGTAAGCTAATTTACTGAGATTCTTATCACCAAAATTTGCAATAACCCTAATAGCATACGTAGCTGAACTCAAGGCGTTTCAGCAGACCATCAATGTGTTGCTTCCAGTTTAACCTCTCATCAATGGACACACCTAAAAATTTTGAAAATTCTACCTTAGCTACAGGCTTCTGTTCAAAGTCTATATTTATTACTGGAGTTGTGCCATTTACTGTATGGAACTGTATATACTGTGTTTTATCAAAATTTAAAGAGAGTCCGTTTGCTGAGAACCACTGAATAATTTTGTGAAAAACATCATTTACAGTTACATCACTTAGTTCTTGGTTTTTGGATGTTATTACTATACTTGTATCATCAGCAAAAAGAACTAACTTTGCATCTTCAGCTGATATGTCATAAAAGCACATCATGGTAACTTGGAATACACAAAATTCTTTTCGATTATTGAAGGGGGGAGGAGGTAAAAAATAAGTACAAATAGACTAAATTGTCCATTAGTTAAATTTGTGTAATTTCACAAAGGAAGTAAATCCAACTGTTACTATTGGCTAATAGACATTCCATAAGGTGGTACAGAAGCTCTCTGGGGGAGCAGCCGACTCTAAATGCCTGTGACATTCTCAACAAGTCCATTTTGCCTGTTAGAGTTGTTTCTCATATTGTGCAAGCCTCTTGAGCTGTGCGCTACTACTGCAAGCTACATACATTTGAAGCTATTTACTGTATGGAAGCATTGGTCTGCCTCTCCAATTTACCCCCCCCCCCCCCCCAACAAACACACACACACACACACACACACACACACACACACACACACACACACACACACACACACACACACACACACACTGATTCCTTGATGCCTCAGTATGTCCCCTGACAACCAGTTCTTTCCTTTAATCAAGGTATACTGCAAATTTCTGTTGTTTCAAATTCGATTCAGTACCTCCATGTAAGTATATTTGATATACTCATTTAATCTTTAGAATTCTTCTGCAATATAACGTGAAAAGTTTGTATTATCCTTATTTCTGAACTGCTTATCATTCAGGTTTCACTTCTGGCCAAGGCTATACCACAGACAAATACCTTCAGAAAAAAAATCACCTAACACTTAAATATACATGCCATGTTAGGAAAATTCCCTCGCCAGTCTACATTTTATATACTCTCTACTTTTACCATCATCAGGTATTTTTCACCGAACGAGGTGGTGCAGTGTTTAGCACATTCGACACGCATTTGGGAGGATGACAGTTCAAATTCGCATCCAGCCATCCTGATTTAGGTTTTCTGCGATCTCCTGAAATCGCTTCAGGCAAATGCTGGAATGGTTCCTTTGAAAGGGCACAGCCGGTTTCCTTCCCTGTCCTTCCCTAATCCAAGCTTGTGCCCCGTCTCTAATGACCTCGTTGTTGACGGGACATTAAACACAAATTTTGTCCTCCTCCTACATCATCTGTTTTTCTGCCCAAATAGCAAAACTCGTATATGAGTACCAGTTTTAGAGTCTCATTCCCTAATCAAATTCTCTCGGCATTGCCTAATTTATTAGACTACATTCCATACCCTTGGTTTGCTTTTATTGATATTAACCTTATATCCTTCTTTTAACACACTACACTCCGTTCAGCTGCTCTTCCAAGTCCTTTGCGGTCTCTCTCAGAACTGCAGTGCCTTCAACAAACATCAAAGTTTTATTTCGGCTCTCTGAACTTTACTTCCTACTTTAAATTTTTCTTTTGTTTCCTTTGCTGCTTACTTAATGTGCAGGTTAAATAACATTGGAGATAGGCTACAACCCTGTCTCACTCCCTTTTCAACTGCTGCTTCCCTTTAATGCCCTTTGACTGTTATAACTGCCATCTGACTTCTGTGCAAGTTGTAAAAAGCCTTTCTCTCCTTGTATTTTACCCCTGCTGCCTTCAGAATTCCGAAGACTGTATCTCAGTCAAAACTGTAAAAAGCTTTTTTTCTTAATCTACAAATACAGTATTTGTAGGTTTACCTTTCTTCAAGCTGTGTTTTAAGGTATGTCAATATTGCCTCGTATATCTCATTTTCCAGACCCCAAACTCCTCTTCTCTGAGTTTGGCATTTCCCAATTTTTACATTTTCTCAAGTATAGTCCTTATATATATTCCTTTCCACGTTCTGGCCTTTCATTCTTTCTGTGGTGCACTCTGTCTATCCCATTTTTTAAACTATGTATGCCTCTTTGCCTGCTTCATTTCATACATTTTTATATTTTCTCCTTTCGTCAGTTAAATTCAATATCTCATGTATTATCCAAATGTTTCTATTGAGCCTTGACTTTTTGCTCATTTCATCCTCTGCTGCCATTACTATTTCATCTGCCAAAGCTACAGATTTATCATCTCTTGTGATTCTTTCCTTTGTTTTGGTCAATTCTATCACAATGCTCTCTTTGAAACTATCAGTTTATCTGGGTATCCTCTCCTCAGTGTAGCTACATACCATCTCCACAGTTTGCTAACTTTCCACAGTTTAATATGCAGTTCATACTCAATAAATTATGAAAGTTTGGTAGAGCAGTTGCCTGCGAAAGGCAAAGGTCCCGAGTTCGAGTCTTGGTCCAGCACACAGTTTTAATCTGCCAGAAAGTTTCATATCTGCTCACACTCCACAGCAGAGTGAAAATTCTGGCAATAAATTACGGCTGGAGTCCAAATCTGCTCCTGGAAGTGCTTTACAGTTTAAAATATTGTTTTGCAATTTATGCATCGTTATTATAAGATCTATTTAAAACCTTTTGATGTATCTAGGTTCCTTCCATCTCTACAGCCATCTTTCATTCTTCTTAAACCAAGTATTAGTAGAGATTAAATTATGTTTTGCACCAGATTTGTCAGGTGACTTCTATTTCATTTCTTTCGCCTAGTCTGTAGTCTCCTATTGTTTTTCTTTCTCTTCCTTTTCCTACTGTAAAATTCCAGCCCCCCCCCCCCCCCCACTCTGCCAGCTGGCATATAAACTTGTACTACCTAGGTGGATGTTAGCTTTGTGCCTATCTTGACTCAATCTTGCTTTCATCTTATCAGTGCTAATATATAGTTTGGCATTCCAGATCTGTCATTCATCCAACCTGCAATTACTCAAACGTGCTGTTGCCTCTACAGATAAGTTGCTATTGTGGTACTGACCGAGGTGACACAGTAGTTAGCACATTGGACCCCCATGCAGGTCCGGAGGTTAGAATAGGCCCGAGGTATTCCTGCCTGTTGTAAGAAGTGACTAAAAGGAGTCTCACACTTATCGGCCTTATAAGTTCAGGTTCCATTTTATGGTTTGACCTGCCACTTTCCAAATTCTACAGAAGTGCAGACAATATGGGGAAGGACGCTTCACATGGGGCATGAGTTATCCATGGTGACCTTAAATTTGATCTCCTGAACCTCTTGTCATGGCTTTTTTATCTCCACCTGCAATTCAACTATTTGGGTGAGGATTTCCAGCATGGTAGCCAGTCCGTTGTGGTGGGGCCATCATGTACCCATTTGGTGGTAGCCCCCTGACAACACAGGGATCGCACTGCAGATGACTGAGCTGTAAACTCCCCACGTATGCCCAGGAGTAGATGCCTGTCTTCCTTTGGCATCAGGACTCCCGGCAATGGCCATCATGCCAAGTGGTCTTTGCTGTGGTTGAGTGGCACCCTTGGGGATGTAGTGGTTTGCCTTGCTTATTTCGTTGGTTGCCCTCGGTGTCGACGTACTGTGTTGCTACACTGGCTGAAAAATGGGGTTTGTAATTTGGACACTGACTACTGTAAATGATGTAGCCGATAGATGCACAGTTGCATATCAGTCTTTTACATTCACTTTTCACAACCCTCAAATAATACACAGTTATATATGGTCAGTGCACGATTGTTCCACTTTCCATAAGCCTCCATACTTGCTACCCTCCCTATTTTCCTTTCCCTGTTGCTTCATAACCTGGGTTGTGAGTAACTGAATCTCCTTTCCCTTCTTCCCTTTCTTTCCCCTCTCTCCTCCCCGATGAAGGAACATTTGTTCCGAAAGCTAGGAACTTAAATTTTCAGTTCTGTTTTATGTGTATCTATCGGCTGTACTGAGCTAAGTACTGGCCAGCACCTCTATCTCTTTGTTAGTATTTGTTTCACATCTTTATATGAGATTTTCCATTAACCACTTTCCATAAGCCTCATTAATAGTTGCAGGCGAACATACCCATACTAATACAATAGTTTTCTGTTGAACATCAATGAGCAGTAAAAACATAACCATGTAATTCACAGTTCTTTCAGAATATTCAGGTACGAATGGAACAGACACTGTCATTGCTTTAACATACGGCCTATTTTTGGTGTAACACTTATTTCGCTGCTAAAGCGATGCATTGTTGTCGTTCGTCTGAAACTCTGCCATGGACTGAATGTCTCATGACCAAAAACTGGGTCCTTATATATCATCACAATTAAAGGTACTGAAACTACACATTGTTCAAAGCTAAAATTGCAGAAATTACAATTAAAACTTAACTCATTAAATTAACTGAATACATCGAAAAATTCCGTCGTTTTAAGTTTCTTCTACTACAAGAGTTAGGCCGAATTATTTGTATAAATGGTGAAATTAACATATATCATTATGCAAACAATACTTTTGACAAAACTGTTAATTACTTTTGAATTAATTAAGGGCTGGTTTTGCTAACATGTTTTCAAATAGAGCCAAATAGATACTTTAAGATTACTAGTATTTCGACTTCCAAATGTTTACAATTATTACAGAATTTATATTTGTTTATAAGTCAACAATAGAATGTAAGTTACAAAACGATCACTGCTTTCACACAATAAAAAAAGATACAAACTAGGTAAGGTCGAAATAAATTATAAAATCAATTACATACATAAAACTAAGCACAAAATTAGATCTGGTGTAAAATCCTTTTAAAACTGAGGACCAACCTTTCACTTATATGAAAATGCAAATTATATTCACAAATGTTAATCGTAATCAGTTAAAATTGAAAAAAAAAACAAATTTAAGGAGGCAGGTGGCAAAACAAGAGGGGAAGTAAAAACATCCCAGCTTGCTTTGTCGCAGGGAGAGTCCCTGATGGGAGTGGGTGGCACCAGGGCAGATACCCACAATGAAGTGGTCTAAGTCATCTCTTGCTGGTGACCATACAGCACCGACAGTCTCTAAGAAGGGCAAAATCGAGTACAATGCTGGCAGGTATGACACTAAATTGTTTTCCTCCCTCGCCACACCATGGGAGGAACATAGGGCTACAGAAAGAAGAGAGCTATATTCGCCTCGGTATTTAGTCTGTAGCAGAATGGACAGGGACTCCTTTCTACCCACGAAGCTTCAATTTTTGTTGAACATCTTGAGGGTAAGTTTGGGGAAGTGACAGTGCTGTCTAAGATGAGAAGCAGTGCAGTCTTGAATCAGTCAGCATCCCCAGCCCAATCCTGGATGTTACTCACTTGTGACCGGCTGGGTGGTATTCCTGTTTCTGCTACTCCAACATGGTCCAGGGTATTATTTTCCATCGTGACCTCCTCTCCACACCAATCTGGTGGGTAGTTCATTTCATCTGGTGCATTTACAGGGGATCCAAAGTTAACAGGGTTGCTATCGGTGCATTCATCTTGGCCTTTGAGGGTGACTCTTTGCCTGAGAAGGTCAAGGCGATGGTTTACCGCTGTGACATTAAAGCATATGTCCCTTCCCCTATGTGGTGTTTTAAGTACTGGAAATTTGGGCACACGTCTTCCCAATGCACTTCCAGTGCCGCATGTGAACCTGCAGACGTCCACTGCATCCAGATACTCCATGTGCACCTCCTCCCACTTGTTTCAACTGTGGAGAGCAGCACACTCCCTGCTCGCCAGACTGCACAGTACTCCATATGGAGTACAAGACCCTGGACTGGTTGACTTCCCAAGAGGCTAAATGTAAATTTGAACAATTACACCCCATTTGGTTGACGTCCACATATGCTGCAGCTACATTATCATTGCCGTCACAAGTTCCAGTCGTATGACACTCTGTGCCATGAACAGTGGGCCCTCTGGGCCTCCAGAATACATCCACCTCCTTGGTGGTAGGGGGGAAAATCTCCTTCCATTGCTCCCAAAGTACTTACTTCAGGAGCAAGCCCCCCCCCCCTCCCAAACACAGGGGACATCGGTCTCCCCCCCCCCCCCCAGCCGGAGAAGCAACAGCCTCCTCCGGCTCCTCTTGTGTCAAAGGGGTCCCTTGGGATCCTCTCTCCTAAGGTCTCTATTGGTGCCACAGCTGACACTCACCAGTGGCTAAAGTAGCCAAAAACCGCTGGACGGAGAGCTTCACTGTCTTCCTCCATGCCTGAAGCTACTTTGGAGAAGTCCTCGCAGCAAGCACCTAAGGGACAAGCAAACAAAGAATTCTGCTAAGAAAAAGGACACTCCAGTGGCACCAACACTATTATTCCCTACCAGTCCAGCACCTGAGGATGAGGTGGAGATCTTAGCATTGCCTGAGGGCCTGGATCTCACTGATGCCTCATCCATAGTAGGAATGGATACAAATAATTGATTGGTGGCAGCAAGTGACCCTGATGCATAGCTTGCCTCCTTGCACGCTTCATGCCTTCCCAGCCTTACAATAATGTCATCCTCCAGTGGAATTGCTGTGGTTTTTTCCACCACCTGGCTCAGCTACGGCACCTGTTAAGCTTTACACCTATTTTCTGCATTGCCCTCCAGAAAACCTGGTTCTCAGCAATGTGCACCCCTGCCCTCTGTGGCTATAGGGGATATTACAAGAACCATAGCGACTATAATAGGGTGTCACATGGAGTTTGTATCTCTGTCCTGAACTCAGTATGCAGTGAACCTGTGCCCCTTCAAATTCCTCTTGAAGCTGTGACTGTCAGGAGAAGGACAGTGCAGGAAATAACTGTCTGCAATGTATATCTTCCTCCAGATGGTGCAGTACCCCTGAATGCATCGGCTGCACTGATTCATCAATTCTCTAAACCTTTCCTACTTCTGGGAGATTTTAATGCCCATAACCCCTTGTGGGGTGGCACTGTGCTTACTGGCTGAGCTAGAGATGTCAAAACTTTCCTCCTCTTAAATACTGGGGCCCCCACACATTTCAATGTGGCTCATGGCACTTAATTGATTTATCCCTCTGCATCCCAGGTCTTCTCCCATCTGTCCACTAGAGAGCCCACGATGACTTGTGTGGTAGTAACCACTGTCCCATCCTTCTGGCATTCGCCCAGCACCATTCCTCCAGACATCTACCAAGATGGGCTTTAAACAAGGCAGACTGGGAAGCTTTAACCTCTGCTGTCACCATTGAATCTCCACCAGATAGTACCATCAATATGGTAGTTGAGCGGGTTTGTCGGTACCAGACCCCGACAGGTGTCACTGGCATTAACATCAGTGGCGTGTTATCTACTGATGCAAACACAATTGCCGAACACTTTGCTGAGCACTATGCTAGAGCCTCTACATCAGAGAATTGTCCCCACACACTTCACACCCTCAAATGGCGGATGGAAAGCACAGCCCTTTCATTCACTGAATGTCACAGTGAAACTTATAATGCTCCATTTACAGAGTGGGAGCTCCTCAGTGTCCTTGCACATTGTCCCGACACAGCTCCTGGGCCAGATCGGATCCGCAGTCAGATGATCAAACATCTCTCGTCCAACTACAAGTGACATCTCGTCAATCTTCAAAAGGCTCTGGTGTCTCTCCATCACAATGGCGAGAGAGCACCATCATTCCAGTGCGCAAACCCAGCAAATACCGACTTGATGTGGATAGCTATCGGCCCATCAGCCTCACCAATGTTCTTTGTAGCCTGTTAGAACGTATGGTAAGTTGGCGGTTGTGTTGGGTCCTGGAGTCACATGGCCTACTGGCACCATACCTGGGCAGTTTCTGCCAGAGTTGCTCTACCACTGATAATCTAGTTTCCCTTGAGTCTGCCTTCCGAACAGCCTTTTTCAGATGCCAACACCTGGTTGCCACCTTTTTTTATTTACTAAAAGCTTATGACATGACCTGGCAACATCATATCTGTGCTACATTATATTACTGGGGTCTCTGGGGCCTGCTCCTGTTTTTTATCCAAAATTTCCTATCACGCCGTACTTTCTGTGTCCAAGTTGGTGCCTCCCATAGATCCCCCCATATCCAGGAGAATGGGTTCTGAAGGGTTCTGTATTGAGTGTATCTGTACGTTTAGTGGCCATTAATGATCTACCAGCAGCTGTCAGACTGTCCGTCTCACCTTCTCTGTATGCAGACGACTTCTGCATTTCGTACATCTCCTCCAGTACTGGTGTTGCTGAGCGGCGCCTATAGGGAGCCATCCACAAGGCACAGTCATGGACTTCTTCCCTCAGCTTCCAGTTTTCGGCTGTGAAGTTGTGTGTCTTGCACTTTCGTCGGATTGGTATCATTCATCCAGAACCAGAACTTTACCTTAATGATGATCCATTCACTGTGGTGGAGACTTGTTGATTCTTAGGATTGGTTTTTGACACCTGATTGACATCGCTTCCTCATCTTTGTCAGCTGGTGCAGAAGTGCTGGCAGCACCTCAATGCCCTCTGCTGCCTGAGCAACTCCAACTTGGGTGCAGATTGCTCTATGCTGCTACTGCTCTGCAGAGCCCTTTCTCAATCCCACCTTGACTATGTGAGTCTGGTTTATGGTTCGGCGGTGCCCTCAACATTGCATTTAATTGACTGAGTGCACCACAATGGCGTTCGACTGGCAACAGGAGGTTTTAGGACGAGTCTGGTGACCAGTGTCCTGGTGGAGGCCTGAGTCCCTCCATGGAAGTTTAGGTGTGCACAACTCCTCGCCAGCTATGTTGCACACATTCCTAGTTCTCCTGAGCATCTGAATTATTGTCTCCTTTTCCCTCCCACAGCAGTTCATCTCCTGTGTCAGAGGCCCACGTCAGGGTTTATGATTGCAGTTCGCGTCCAACCTCTTGTGTCTGAAGCGGAGTCCTTGCCTTTACCACCTATACTTTTGGTCCATTCACGTATACCTCCATGGTGTACACCTACGCTGAAGCCTTGCCTGGACCTTTCACATGGTCCTAAGGACTCAGTTAAACCGGTGGCTCTCCATTGTCACTTCCTCTCGATTCTTGACATGTACCGGGACCATGAAATGGTTTACACCGACGGCTCGATAGCTGATGGTCACGTTGGCTTTGCATATATTCCTGATGGACATATTGAATAGCAGTCCTTGCAAGATGTTTCAACTGCAGGGCTGGTGGCCATTTCTTATGCTCTTGAGTGCATCTGCTCATTCCCTGGCGAGTAATTTCTTCTCTGTACTGACTCTTTGAGGAGCCTACAAGCTATCGACCGTGCGACCCCCACCATCCTTTGGTAGTGACCATCCAGGAGTCCATCTACGCCCTGGAATGGTCCCAACGTTCTGTGGTGTTTGTGTGGACCCCAGGCCATGTCAGAATCCCAGGAAACGAACTTGCCTACAGGCTGGCTAAACAGGCTACATGGAAACCTCTTCTGGAGATCGGCATCCCCGTAACTGACCTGCGATCATTATTACACCACAAGGTTTTGCAGCTTTGAAAGATGGAATTGCATAATCTCAGTACGCACGACAAACTACGTGCCATTTAGGAGACTATGAATGTGTGGAGGTCCTCCATGCGGGCCTCTCGCAAGGACTATGGTGGTTCTCTGCTGGCTCTGCATTGGCCTTACGTGGCTAACACATGGTTACCTCCTCTGTTGCGAGGGGCCACCTCAGTCTCACTGTGGCTCAAATATGACTGTTGTCCATATCTTGCTGGACCGCCCACTTTTAGCCCCTCTGTGGCGGACTTTTAACATTGCCAGCACCCTACCTTCGGTGTTGGGTGACAATGCCTCAACAGCAGATTTAGTTTTGTTTTATTCATGAGGGGTTTTTTTTTTTTTTTTTTTTTTTTTTTTTTTTTTTTTTTTTTGTACTATCTAACGGTGAGCATTTAGCCTTTTCTCAGAGGCCACCACCCTCCCTCCATTTTAACTCTGTCACACTTTCTTTGCATTTGTTTGTCTTGGTGGTTGTCTTTTCCCTACATGTGTTCATATCATATCGTCTTTTTGGGATGGATATTTTAATGTGTTGCGGAGTGGCTGGCTCATCCTCTTTTATTATTGTGGTCAGCCAGCCCAGACCATATGCTCTATGTTTTTAATACCTTATTCTACTTTGCCTTTTGGTGTATGTTTCCCCCGCTTTTTGTTCATTCCATTCTTTTTAGGTGCGGTTCCCCATTCCTTTTCCCCCCTTTACTTTCTCAAATGTACTTTGATTGTTTTTGTACCTTAAGTCTTGCTTGCATCAGGAAAAAGGGACTGATGACCCTGTAGCTTGGTCCCTTTATACCCCAAACAACCAACCAATTTCACTCAGGAGATGGTTCAAGTGTGCATCCGGCCATCTGGATTTAGATTTTCCACAGTTTCCCTAAATTGCTCCAGACAAATACCAGGCTAGTTCCTTTGAAAAGGGCAGAGCCGATTTTCTTCCCCATCCTTTCATTATTCAAGCTTGCGCTCAGTCTGTAATGCCCTCACTGATGATGGGACGTTAAAACTATAGTCTTCTTTCCATCGTGATTGCATCTATGGTGTGGATATCTAGCACTGAGGAACCCAAGCCACCCGACCTATGCAAGGTCCAATGTTTGTGGGGGTAGTAATAAGAATGCTGTTGTTGTGATATTCAATCCAAAGAGTGGTTTGATGCAGCTCTCCATACTGCTCTGTCCTGTGTAAGCCTCTTCATCTCAGAGTACCTACTGCAACCTACGTCCTTCTGAATCTTCTTAGTGTATTCATCTGGTCTCCCTCTATGATTTTTACCCTCCATGATTCCCTCCAATACTAAATGGGGGATCCCTTGATGCATCAGAAAGTGTCCTACCAACTGATCCCTTCTTCTAATCAAGTTGTTACACAAATTCCTCTACTCCCCAGTTCTGTTCAATACTTCATTAGTTATGTGATGCACTCATCTAATCTTCAGCATTCTTCTGTAGCACAACATTTCAAAAGATTCTATTCTCTTCTTGTCTACACTGCTTATTGTCCATGTTTCACTTCCATACATGGCTGCACTCCATACAAATACTTTCTGAAAGGACTTCCTGACACTTAAATCTATACTTGAAGTTAACAAATTTCTCTTGCTCAGAAATGCTTTCCTTGCCATTGCCGCTCTAAATTTTATATTTTTTCTACTTCAACCATCATCAGTTATTTTGCTATCCAAATAGTAAAACTCATCTACTGCTTTAAGTGTCTTATTTCCTAATCGAATTCCCTTAGCATCACCTGATTTAATTCATCTACATTCCATGATCATTGTTTTGCTTTTGTTGAGGTTCATCTTACTTCCTCCTTCCAAGACACTGTTTATTCTATTCAACTTTCCAAGTCGTTTGCTGTCTCTGACAGAATTACAGTGTCATCGGCAAACATCAAAGTTTTTATTTCTTCTCCATGGATTTCAGTTCCTACTCCAAAATTTTCTTTTGTTTCCTTTATTGCTTGCTCAATACTGATATTGAATAACATCGGGGATCGACTACAACTCTCTCTCGCTTCCTTCTCAACCACTGTTTCTCTTTCATGTCCTTCAACTCTTACAACTGCCATCTTGTAAATAGACCCTCTCTCTTCCTCTCTCACTGTATTGTATGCCTGCCACCTTCAGAATTTGAAAGAGAGTATTCCAGTCAACATCGTCAAAACCTTTCTCTAAGTCTACAAATGCTATAAACATAGGATTTCCTTTCCTTAACCTATCTTCTAAGATAAGTCATAGTGTCAGTATTGCCTCATGTTTTCCTACATTTCTATCGAATCCAAACTGATCTTCCCTGAGGTCAGAATCTATCAGTTTTTCCATTTGTCTGTAAAGAGTTCATGTTAGTACACAGGCGCCAACTCCATGGGGTTTGATAGGCGGAGGCCCCCCCCCCCTCCACACACACACACCAATAATTTTAAGAAAATTATTAGTTATGCTGTGTAAAATCAACTATTATGTTGGAATTTATTTTCCTTGTTTGACGATAGTTACCTTTTAAAATACATTCAGTAAAATACATTCAGTAATAAGTTAAGACAAATAATTATTACAGTAGTACACAGGTTAACTGAAAACGAGTGGTGTGAATCATGATAGTGTTATGGTGCTGCGGGCACACCTAGAATTTGTCCTGGTGCGTGAACTTTGGGTAAAGTCTGGCACTGGCGGGCCAGCGCTGCAGCCGCAGTGACATCGAAAGGACTGGAGCAGAAGCGCCTGGAACCCTCCGCCTCGCATTGCCTTGACGCTTCGAGACATTACGACGCCGCAGCTACATAAAGCCCACCCTGCTGTCGCAG
This sequence comes from Schistocerca nitens, assembly GCF_023898315.1. Taxonomy (NCBI): domain Eukaryota; kingdom Metazoa; phylum Arthropoda; class Insecta; order Orthoptera; family Acrididae; genus Schistocerca; species Schistocerca nitens. The sequence continues at coordinate 215,955,210 of NC_064620.1, read as the reverse complement.
TCATTCAGTGTGGATAGTTTCATTCAGTGCATGCTGCAGACATGTTTAGTGTTCAGACTTTAGTGTCTAGTGGACTATTTTGTATGACTATATTTTATTTGTTTACTTTAGTCCCTTAGTGTATTGTGAATTAAGTTTGCAATGGATAAATTTGTTACCAAAAAGGAATACTTGGAAGTTGATACTGTAAGTCAACTTCCAACAATTATTGTGTCGGCAATTGCTTCGTCGTCTTCAGGTGAGAACCATTCACAGCCAAAACCTAGACAATCCGGTAAGGGAAGATCATTTCAGAAGTCTTGGTTGATCAAATATACATGGCTAGAATACGAAGCGTCTCCCAAAAAAGTTTTTAGCAAAAACCGCAAAGAGGCAGATTCTAAAAATCTACTAATTTTCGTCAAAAAAAAGAAGATGCATTTACTTCTGTAGGATTTTCTAACTGGAAAAAGGCTTTGGAACGATTCTGTCTTCATGAAAATACATTTACGCATAAAGAAGGTGTTCTGAAACTAAATTCTATCACTAACCGAAGTGTGCCTCCCAATTGAACAAGTAGTTAGTGATATGAAGAAAGGCCGTTTATCTCTTGAGACAATGTTTACTACTGTGCAATTTCTATGCCGACAAGAACTAGCAATTAGAGGGCATGAAGATGTAAACTCAATTTTTTTTTCAGTTGTTGGAACTCCGAAAGAATGAGGTACCTGAGTTTAAAGATTGGTTATGGCATTCGGGATATAAGTGGACGTCCCACGATGGAATTGGCCACTAGTAAGTCTTTCAGGCTCCTTTTAAACTGACCTTTATTTGTAACTAAATTTTTTATGTTTGCTGGCAAATTATTGAAGATGAGTGTTCCTGAGTAGTGGACCCCGTTTTGAACTAAAGTAAGTGCTTTTAAGTCCTTGTGCAGATCATTTTTGTTCCTGGTATTGTATGTATGAACTGAGCTGTTTGTTGGAAAAAGAGATATATTATTTAGGACAAATTTCATTAAGGAGTAAATATACTGAGAGGCAGTAGTTAGTATACCCCGTTCTTTGAAGAGGTTTCTACAGGATGTCCATGAATTTACTCCACAAATAATACATATTACGCCCTTTTGAACTCTAAAAACTTTTGTTTGACTTGAAGAGTTACCTACTACTAGGAAAGTCTGTGTTGAGAAAGGTATTGGCTTCAGTCAAGAAGACTCAAAATTTTTCTGTTATGGTTGATGAAACAAGTGATTCTTCGATTCAAGAACAAGTGTCATTTTGTATTCGTACTGTCGATGGCTCCTTAATCATCACTAAGACCCCCAACACTGAATCACAAACTCTGTTTAGTATTTTAAAAGACTTTTTGCTCGTCTTGATTTGTCAATGGATAACTTAAGAGGACAGTGCCATGATGATGCCTTGAATATGAGAGGTAAGTTCAAAGGACTAAAAAAGTTAGTTTTGGATATACAACCAAAAGCATGTTATATGCACTGCACTGCTCACAGTTTAGACTTGGCAGTTGTAGACACTCTCCACCACCTCACGTCTATGAGGGATGTTATCGCTTTAGCCAAGGACATAATAAACACCGTAAGGGAATCCAACAAAAGAATGGGACTTTTCAGAAGCATAGGCTGTGAGAGTACCAACGACCAAGCTGGTCTACGGCCCCTTTGCCTGACTTGATGGACTATGTGAGCTTCTAGTATCTTGAGAATATTGAAGAACTTTTAAGAACTTCTAGAGTTATTTGAAACATTTTATGCAGAGGACAAAACAGAGACAGGTTACAAATGTGCAGGCTACCTTGAGTTAATGTTACAATTTAAGAATTATTTCTTTTTACGTCTTTATTCCATGCAATGAACCCAGTAGAGGATGTCAATGAAAAAATTCAATGCCCTCATCTAAGTGTTACTGATCGGGAAAAAATATATGATGGCTTGATTTGTATATCGAATGGAAGGCATGATAGTTTTGAACACTTTTGGGAATTGTGTTTAAAAGAAAAACCTTCACAAGTTGATGATCCTTCACTTCCTTGGAATCTATTTACATTGAAGTTTGTGAAACGGTGCAGTCTTGTATTACTGAGCGGTTTGCTTCAGCTGGACTCAAACATGTCATTGCAGCTCAACAAGGGTGTTTGCTTCTAGTAAACAGAGGTGAAAGAAATTTGGAAAAATCAACTGAGCTTTTCAAGAATGACCTAGACATTGAGAGACTGTGCTTAAACTTTAATATGTTAGCCGATACTGCTAATAAAAACCAACTGGTCTTAAAAAACATGTGTGATGTAAGAAAATACATTACACAAGAGCCTGCAGGTGGAGAAATGGCATGTGAAGTAGTGAAGTGCATTAAGCTCCTACAAGTAGTTCTAGTCAAGACAGCAACAGCAGAACGGTCATTTAGTGTCCTTAGACGTCTGAAGTCATGTCTCCGATCAACAATTGGAAAGAAGCGATTGAAGAACTTGACTTTCTTCATGCCCACTGACATGTTTTGGATGAATTGGATATCCGACCAGTCATCGACTTCATATTCAGTAATCCAGTGAGATGGTCAACATTTGCACCTTTCTAAAGACACTGTAGTCCTAATAATGGCATTTAAAGCAATATTAAAAATCTTTATAAAATAGAGAATTAAATACATACATAATGTGAAATTTTCAGTTTCAAAATATTAGTACTAGTTTAGTACTGTATTATTATATTACTATTGTACTGTATTAGTTACTTTCAAATACTTAAATATTTTTAGGATGTAAGACCCAATTAAAACCTGCTATTTACATACTTTTTGACTGAAAGTATTAGGCATACTGTATTAACTGTATGAAAGCATTAACTTTGATATTGTTTTTATTTAATGAACCATGAGCCTTATTCAGAGTAAGCTTAAGTTAGCCATTTCACTTATTAATCAAAGTGCTATTAATGTGTGACAGCAATATTTTATGTTTTATTCTCTTAATGATAGTTTAGGATTTATTTAAATACGGTATAATTTCAGTCTTTTCAGAACTATATATTCACTGTTCTGTAATAGTCTATAACCATGGTTATTACTGTAAATTAAATTAGTTTATTAGCTTTTTACGAAAATACTGTGCATGTTTATGTTTAGTTTCTTTTTTCAAAGCCAAAAAATGTCAGGCTTGTCAAGTTTCCCGGAGTGTTGAGTTATTGAGAGTCCAGCTTTCGGGGTTCTAATGTTGATCATATGACTCTAAAATGCTTAAAAAACTTTAAAACTCACTATTTTTCATCTAAAATTTAGAAAATTTCTCAGGGCAAGACCCCCAGTATGCGCCCCCCCCCCCCCCCTCCAATATTTTTTATAAGTCAGTGCCCCTGTGTTAGTATATTGCAAACAAGACTTATTAACTGATATTTAGTAAGTTTCACATCTGCCAGCACCTGCTTTCTTTAGAATTGGAATTATTATATTCTTTTTGCTAGTCTAAGGGTATTTCACCTGTCATACATCTTGCTCACTAGATGGAAGAGTTTTGTCATAGCTGGCTCTCCCAAGGCTATCAGTAGTTCTGATGGAATGTTGTCTACTCCTGGGGCCTTGTTTTGACTTAGGTCTTTCAGTGTTCTATCAAATTTTTCACACAGTATCATGTCTTCCATTTCATCTTCGTCTACATCCTCTTCCATTTCAATAATATTGTCCTCAAGTACATCGCCCTTATATAGATCCTCTATATACTCCTTCCACCTTTCTGCTTTCCCTTCTTTGCTTAGGACTGGTTTTCCATCTGAGCTCTTGATATTCATACAGGAGGTTCTCTTTTCTCAAATGGTCTCTTTAATTTTCCTGTAGGCGGCATCTATCTTACCCCTATTGATATATGCTTCTAAATCCTCACATTTGTCCTCTAGCCATTTCTGTTTAGCCATGTTGCACTTCCTGTCGATCTCATTTTTGCGACATTTGTATTCCTTTTTTCCTGCTTCATTTACTGCTTTTTTATATTTTCTCCTTTCACCAGTGAAGTTCAATATCTCTTGTGTTAGCCTTCATCTTTTTACTTACTTGATCCTTTGCTGCCTTCACTATTTAATCTCCGTGGTACCCATTCTTTTTCTACTGTACTCCTTTCCACTGTTCTTGTCAATCATTTCCTAATGCTCCCTTTGAAACTCTGTACAACCTCTGGTTCTTTTAGTTTATCCAGGTCCCATCTTCTTAAATTCCTAACTTTTTGCAGTTTCTTAAGCTTTAATCTACAGTTGATAACCAATAAATTGTGATCAGAGTCCACATCTACCCCTGGAAATATCTTAAAATTTAAAATCTATTTTCTAGATCTGTGTCTTACCAATGTATAAGGAAACTGAAATCTTACGGAGTCTCCAGATCTCTTCGATGTGTACAGCCTTCTTTCATGATTCTTAAACCAAGTGTTAGCTATGATCTTGTTAAGCCCTGTTCAAAATTCTACCAGGCAGCTTCCTCTTTCATTCCTTTCTCCAGTCCGTATTCTACTTTTCCTTCTCTTCCTTTTCATACTATTGAATTCCAGGCTCCCATGACTATTGAATTTTCATCTGTCTTAACCATCTGAATAATTTCTTTTATCTCATCATACTTTGTCATCTGTGGAGCTAGTTGGCATAGAAACTTTTAGTACTGTGGTAGGCAAGGACTCCGTGACTATCTTGGCTAAAATAGGTAATTCACTATGCTGTCTGTAGTAGCTAATCCGTGTTCTTATTTTTTTTAAATTCATTATTAAATCTACTCCTGCACTACCCCTATTTGATTTTGTGTGTGTAACCCTGTATTCACCTTACCAGAAGTCCTGTTCCTCCTGCCACTGAAGAAAAATAAGCAGTTTGAATTTCCTTTCGAATTTTAGTTGACTGATCAAATTTGGGAGTCTCTGGTGTGTAACATTTATAGGTGACTGAGAACGTCTGTGTGATCAAAGCACAGCTGTACAATGGATATCCGGTGTAATCTATTGCATGTCTAAACCATAAACCATTGTCATATGGTGTGGATTGGACATTATAGTACTGTAACCTCTGTGTCACCTTCCATTGTTTCACTAATTTTACAGTGTAATTTAATTGCATAGATAAAAAATCTACTCACCCAGTGGCAGCAGAGCACACAAATAAAAGACTGGGTAATCTGCTAGCTTTCGGAGCCAGTGACTCCTCCTTCAGGCAGAAGGGTTGAAGGGGTAGGAAGAAGGGTGAAGGAGAAGGAAAAGGACTGGAGAGGTCTATGAAAAGGGGTAGACTTTGGGGAAGTCACCCAGAACTGCAGGTCAGGGGAGACTTACCAGACGTTCTCATCCTGTACAGTAAGTCTCCCTTGACCCGCGGTTCTGGGTGACTTTCCTGAAATCTACCCCTTTTTCTAGACCTCTCCAGTCCTCCGCCTTTACCCTTCTTCTTCCCTTTCAATCCTTCTGCCTGAAGAAGAAGCCACTGGCTTGCAAATTACAACAATCTTTTATCTTTGTGTTCTGCCGTTGCTTGGTGAGTAGATTTTTTATCTATCCAATTAAATTATTTTGTCAGCAATTGTTTTCAATGTTATAGTTTTACAATACGTTATATGCACCTGCCTTAATCCAAAGGGTGTGGTTGGAGACATTAAATTTGGTGCTAGGGAAGTGCCCTCTTTGGTTTGGAAGAAAAATATTTATGCCAATTAGAAAGAAAAAAAATCTATTGATGTAGATAAGATTTCCAGCAATCTATTGGATGCCTGCTGTAATGAAGTATACACTTCAACAAAAGTTTTGCATCACCCCGATAAGTTGTGCAGATGTGTTGCTATTGTGACTGTTCCTGTACTGACTTGAAGATCATTCCTGAGATTTGGAAACATACACAGTGAGCACTACCTATGGGTAGAATGCCACACTGAAATGGATTGCAGCATTTCAGTTGAAAGTAAAGCACCAGTAGAGATGCATTAAAGACTTCTGTGGAACAGAAGAGTGAACATCCATCATGTCGTGAAGGAAAATCACAACCAATGATTTGGTCGTAATGTTATGCACAGAAGGCTTGTCAACCAGAAATGTTGCTTGATGTGTGCACCAGAGTCAAAGTGATGTGGAGTGGATGTAGATTTAGTTCCATTTGACAGATAGTGTTGCAAACTTGCACTGTAGAGTTAGTCCACATTCAAAGGTCCACAGGATGACTGTTATCTATGATATTTGAGTCAAAAAAACTAAATTCAGCATTTGAAAAGCCTAAAGGATGTAATTTATTATGTCAAAATGTTAGGAGATGATTGAGTGATTCAAATCTCCACTCCTGAAGACCATGTCCTACACACCACCACCATGAACTCTGTTAGAGATGGGCTGTAAATCGTGCAGAATGGAAGCCCCAGGACTTGCATCAGGCATTGTTTATGGATGAAACTCAAGATCTGTTTGCACCCTGATATGACTTCAGGTGGCATGTTTGGAAACAACATTATGATATCAAATATCTCCAACACTGTCTCATATGCACACCTCTCGTGGTTGTTGAGGGCAATTTCACTGCGCTACTGCACAGGGATGGGATTCTGCAACCAATAATTGCCAACATTTTGGTGAAAATTTTATCTTGGTGGATGATAATTCACATGCCCATTGTGCTGTTCACATGAAAAGATTCCTTCTACCTGCTATTATTACCAGAATGGAGTGGCTTGCCTGTTCTCTGGTCGTGAACACTACTGAACAAGTGTGGGATCAGTTGCAACGAGCTGTTTTAGGATGTCAACAATGACAGTGTACTCTGTGTGATTCACGCAGAATCACCATTGAATAGGGGGATAATTTGGACTAAGGCTAGCTTGATGATCTTGTTGAAGATATCCACAATGGATTTGAGCAAGCATCCGAGGAAGGGAACATTCCATCACATACTGACATTGCTCAGATGTGCTGTGGAAAAAACCCCTTCAGAAAAAAGTGATTCTGACATTACCAAATGTGTTTGTTTGGTCTGAACACATTGTGAGTGAATATATATGCATGCCTAAGAGCCAATATTTTTGTTTTCTGTGACATTAATTTTTAAGTAAAGGGATGATGGAAAAACTTTTGTTAATGGGTGTATACTAAGTTTTGACTCCTATTTGCAACATCACCCTGTGACAAGATGCTGTTCCAGAAGGAATGAAGGGTGCTGTATTTATAGCTGTTTACTCAGTGGGTTGCTACAAGTGTCTCAAAAGTTATCTTGATTTTGATGTCATTCTGTAAAGTTTTTCAAAAAGTTATGTATAACGCAGTATTGTGAAAATTTGCAGAGTTCTCAGAGCAAATGACTATCAGTGAGCACTCCTTTGACAGCTTTGCGGTAATAACTTTATGACTGTCACTCCTGCTCTTACTACAGTTTCATCTCTCTCAACCATGGATCTTAGAGATATAAAAAAAATTGAATTGCAACCATGAAACTTGATGACTGTGTTAGTCCATTGTTATATTTTCAGCCTTCAGTATGATATTTTACCCCACAATGGTGGATGACTTGGCGGAGTCTTCGGCTGCAAAAGTCTCTGTTTTAGTTGTTCATCCGGTTGTCATCCCAGAAACGGATTCTCTATCTGAAGAAAGAGGCGGAACTCCTAGGTGCCATGTTGGAAAATACAGGAGCAAGGCTAAATTTGTTGGCCCAATGAAACAGCATATGTAACTGTTTCCTCCACAGAACGAGCTGGGGCATTGCCATGGACAGCCTCCCATAACATCATCAGGAGTTTTCAGTAGTATCCTCCTGTGATTGATTGTGTCTCACACAGTGGCGGCTCATATATAAGCACTGTGGAACTGCGGCACCCCCTATTTCCGTTTGATATAATCGATAACAGTAAGTTACATGCGCCACAGATCTTTTGAACAATTCCTTTATTGAAATGATGAGAACAAGTCAGTTTACAGGATATATATACATGATTAATGTCAACGTTAATGAGCACATTAATATTTTAGTCCTACCCATGCAACTGCACTGCCCCCAACATCCCCCCCTCCCCGCCCTCCACCTATGGCTACCAGTTTTTAAGTGGAAATTCATCAGTGGAATGGAAGTTTTTGGATTGGAAGAATGATTTTAAGTTCGATTTAAAACTTGCTTTGCTACCTGTCAAACAATTTAGGCTATTGGGCAAATTATCAAAGATTTTTGTTGCCACCTATTGAATCCTTTCTGAACCACAGAAAGCTTTAATAATGTGTAATTAAGGTCATTTTTTCCTGCTAGCATTGTAAGCACAGACATCACTGTTCTTCTCAAATTGTGATGTATTATTTATGACAAATTTCATTAGCAAATATATGTATTATGGAAGCGCAGTGAAAATGCCTAGCTCTTGAAGAGGTGTCGGTGGGTGAACATCACATATTATTCTTAGTGCTTGCTTTTGTGCAGTCAATACTTTCTAAGTGGTGGGTTACTCCAGAAAATTATTCCATAAGACATTATTGAGGGGAAATGTGAGAATGATGGAGGCTGATTCATGTGTTTCCAAAACTGGCAATTATGCAAAGAGCAAAAGCAGCTCAACTTAATTTTTTTGAGAAGGTCAGTAAAATGTTTCTTACAGTTCAAGTTTTCTTCGATATATACACCCATAAATTTGGAGCATTCTACTCTAATTACTGACTTCTGTTCATGTGCTACATTGGCTGTTAGTACAACTCTGTTATAAAGAACTGAATATAATGTGTCTTTCCAAAATTTAGGGAGAGGCCATTTTCTACGAACGACTTTATAATTCTTTGTAAAATATCATTTACCATTTCTTCTGTTGCATCCTCTCTAATTGTATTTATTATAACACTATTATTGTATGCAAAAATTACCTATTTTGCTTGTTGAGTATTACGTGGGAGACCATTCACATGTATAAGGAATGGGCATGGACCCAAAATTGAACCCTGTTGGACTCCCTTTGTGATTTAATATAGTTTTCATAGCTGTGTCAATGAGAAAGTTACAGTTAAGAAAAAAGGTTGTTCAACACTTGATATTCTAAGATCATAGCCTGGCAACAACAAGCAATACATTTGTGAGTTTAATTCTGAATGGTTTGAACAGAAATATCAGCTTTGTGAGTATGAATTAAAAAGTGCATCAGTTTTCTTGCCTTGTTGTTTGTTTGTAGGTGATGTAACATGCACAAAAGATTGTTTTATAAAAATAAACAAAATGAAAGAAAAGACTGAAAAGTATGAGAACTCAAAGAAGCCCGCTGGTAAGGTAGTTTGTCTGTCTCTTGTAGGAAACTTAGTGAGACATTGTGAAAATATATATATAATATAATAAATCTTCTTCTTCTTCTTATTATTATTATTAATTATGAAGTCTTAATTACAAATTTTGTAAATTGTAAGTCAGTGGAGGCGTGAACTTATGTCGATTTTGCTTGCTTTATGCCGTTGAGATTTATGAAATTTGGTTATATGCTGCTTCTTCCACCATAACTACTACTCATTTTTGACCGTGAATGCAATACTGATTTTTATCAGACTCCCTCTTCAGATGCAGGCAGTTACAGTGACATGACATTAGCATAGTGTGTGGAAGAAAAGAAAATTTTCGTGGCTTTGCACTAAAAAGAACTCTCACACTTCATAGTTTCATAAAAATTATTATTCAGGTAATACATGGCTATGCGTTTTTAGGCGCTACAGTCTGGAACCGTGTGACCGCTATGGTCGCAGGTTCGAATCCTGCCTCGGGCATGGATGTGTGTGATGTCCTTAGGTTAGTTAGGTTTTAGTTGTTCTAGGGGACTGATGACCACAGCAGTTAAGTCCCATAGTGCTCAGAGCCATTTGAACCATTTGAGCCAGGTAATACAATGTCTACTACATACTTCTCACAAGAATTCGTTTTCTCCTCATGAGAACTAAAGACAGACTTCTAAATAGTTGACAAAAAAAAAATTGAATGGAGTTGCCATCAATTGTCATTCACCTTCCAGCATAGCAAAATACATCTTTTCCAAAGCTTACAGCGGTCGCGCTAATGATTATCATCATTGGTTTTAAATTTTCGTCATAGCTTGTTGGGGCTTTTCCTCATGTATCTATACAAAATACAAACTTGCCATCAATGAGCATAATATATAATTTAAAAATAACAAAATTTTGAGCAAAATAATAATTACATTTTCTTGTCTGGAAACTCTGAAACTCCCTTACATGGGTGTGATGAGAAAGATGATTCAGTAAATCCAGGGGAATTTAGAGGGTTAGCATTGTTTTGCATATAAATTAGATTCAGATTTGGAGAATCAGTTAGAAACCAGTGCAATCATCAGAGGTGTTTCTAAGACAATTCCGAATGAGATATTGGTATTTGACTACCTGCTACAAAGGAGATAAGGACAGCAATTAGAAAAGCTTTCTTTGTAGCTTTCATAGCTGATGACATGACAGGTATTCCAGAACTCACTTAAATGGTTTTTGTTCTATCATACGTGTAGAGTAGAGAAATGTTTGAGCTTCTTTGAGGATTTTATATCACACAAAATCAAATTGCAGATGGTGTACCAAAATGTATTTTAGAATACTAGGACCTGATCCTTCAAGGAAATGGACAGGAAGTGATAGCTCAGAAATTTTATCGTGCAAATGTCATGAAAGGCAAAAAAGTAGGAGTTCAAGCAAAAATCAAAGCAGTTGTTAGTAATGCACATTTCATTCACCATTATACATATCAACTTAATTTAATATTGAGAAAGCCAACAAGTATTACACTAAAAGCAAGAATCTTTTCCTCTAACATTCTGGCTGTTCCAACATTTTTCTCAAAATAACTTCAGTATGTGCCCAATCTCAAAAAGCATATGGACATTGGCATTTTAATCCATCTTCTACCAGGTGGAACTTCAAGATATGGACCACAAACACAGTTCATGAAAATTTGCAACTTTTTAAAAACAGCCTTACAGAAATTCAGTGAACATCAAATGTAAATAAAACCACTGCAGAAGCAGCAGGAATTTTGAAACACCTGAATGATGATAATTTCAAAGCTTTTAGTTAGAACTATTTCATAAAATTATCCCCCAATTTACAGTCAAATGCAATCTTGAGAAATTAATGTGTTTAAAGTTAATGAATATATAACAATATTCTATTTTAGTATTAAGAAACTGTAAGTATTGTGAGAATCCTTCAAAGACATTTATGGTGGAAGCTAAGGAAGTGTGTAACTTTATATGTGTTGATATGATTGAGAGATTGTAACTACTAAACACTTAGTAGCTGCTAAATTTTTCAACAAGAAATATTTTGCTAGTTTTAATAATGAACATTCTACACAAGAGATAGTATTGACCACAGAAACAGATCCCATGACTGACAACAAAAAGTGTGAAACTAAACAAAAAGTATTCCATTGTAGGTCTATAATATAATTGGACAGATAAAAAGAAAACTACTCACCAAGTGGCAACAGGAGATAGCAAGTACAAAAGCTAAAGAAATGTGTAAGTTTTGAAGTCAGTGGCTCCTCCTCTTGGTTGAAAGGGAAGGCAGAAGGGTGAAAGGAAAGGGTTGGTGATGTTTAGGGAATGGGGAGAGTTCAGAAAAGGTGCCCAGAACCCCAGGTCAAGGGAGACACCAGATGTGATCAGAAGGAAAGTCTGATTGTTGGAGCTGCACTGGATGAGATTTGAAAACTCAAGGGCTTAAAGGAGGAAGATAGGGTAATAAACAAGACATAGATTACTGACAAAACATCATGGAAGAGTTAATAAGAGTGCATTATATGTGGTAGAAATCTGGGGAGGGGGAGGAGGGGGCAGAACAGACAGATCAGAAAATAATTGATATAGAAAACAAATAGGGAATGAAGAAAGAAATAGTTAATGAGAGGAAATGCAGAGACCAAGGAAATTAAAGAAAATAATTAACATAAATTACGGTGAGGTGGGTGGCAAGAACCAAGGAGATGTTGTAATGCCTGTTCCTGCCTGTGGAGTTCTGAATAAGTGGTGCTTAGGAAAAGAAACCAAATGGCAAATATGGTGAAACAGTCACCAAGGTCATGACAGTCCTGTTGTACAGCTTGCTCAACTGTTGGATATTGTGCTGCCAGTATACACCCTCTGTCTATGCTCAATTATCCTAATTGATAACTTGGTGGTAGTCATACCAATACAGAAAGCCAAACAGTGTTTATATAACAGCTGGTACACAGCATGCATCATTTCACAAGTGGCTCTGCCTTTAACAGTATATGTTTTGCCGGTCACTGGCCTGGTATAGGCAGTGTAGTAGGAGAGTGCATAGGACAAGTCTTACAGAGGGGCTGGTCACAGAGGTAGGACCCATAGGGTGCAGTAATGGGTGCAGAAAGAGCATGTGATCTGATCAGAATATTTGCAGAGATTGGGGGAGGAAGGTGGACAACAAAATGCTATTCTAGATGTGGTGGGCAAAATGTCGCTCTTTTCAGGGCCTGATTGTAGGAAGTCATAGCTCCATCAATGTAGCTGATAAACACATTCAAAACGGAGGATATCCACCTGTGAAACAATGCATGCCACATATGAGCTGTTAAGTAAACAGTGTTCAGCCTTCTACATTAGGTGACTTCCACCAAGTTACCAATCAGGTTGAAGCGGTATAGACAGAGGGAGTATACTGGCAACATACAATATCCTGTAGCAGAGCATACTCTATAAGGGAACTGTCATGACCTCTGCCTGTTTCGCCACGTGTGCTATTTAGCTTATTCGCACAAGCACCAGTTTCTCAGAACTCTACAGGTGGGAACTGGTTTTACAGCATGTCCTTGGCTCTCACTACCCACCGGGGCATAATTAATATTAATTATTTTCTTTACTTTCCTTGGTCTCAGCATTTCTTCTCAGTAACTATTCCTTTCCTCATTCCCTTTCAGTTTTCTATATCTTTTATTTTCTGGCATGTTTCCCCTCCCCCCTTCCCCATCCCACCCTTCAACTTCAATCTGTACTGCATATGATGCACTTAGTTAACCACTCTTATTAACTTTTCTTACACAGTGTTTTCTCATTAATCTTTGTCATACGTATTATCCTGTCTTCCTCTTTTAAGCTCTCATGTTTTCAAATCTCATCTGGTGCAATCCCCAACAATCAATCTTTCCTTCTCATCCTGTCTGGTAAGTCTCACGTGACTTGTGGTTCTAGGCAATTTTTTTCTAACTCTCCTCATTTCCTAAACCTCAGCAGGCCTTTTCCTCCATCCCTCCACCTAAGCCTGCTATGAGGAGGAGGAGTCACTGGCTCCAAAAGTTTGCACATTGTGTGTTCTCCAGCTGCTGCTTGGTGAGTAGATTTGTTTTTACTACATTTTCAAAAATTTATTAGGTTTGCCCAGAAAGTAATGCACCTCCTTTTTTCTTCAACAATTCTTTATTGAACATAATGAGAATTACACACACAAAAGAATGTTTTACCTACACACCCTATTTTTCCGTGTGATCTCCATCCTGTTCTATGGCTTTCCTTGAGCATGAAACAAGGACGTGTATGTCTTGTAAGTACCAATCCTTGTCCTGGTGGCAGAGCCAGTGCTTTACTGTGTGAATCACCACCTCATTGTCTTGAAAATATCTTCAATGAATGGCATCCTTTAAGGGCTCATAAGACAGAAGGGGCTAGGTCAAGTGTGGCAGCTGCAAATCATGGATCTCCACTGAACTGCCTTCTGATGACCTGTACTTATGTCTACAGCAGATGCTCCATAGACTGCACAAGTGTTTGTGAATATTGCCCACAGTTTCTTCCTCTGCAGTGAGAAATTCAATGACAGCACATTGCTTGTAATGCACATCACCTATCAACACCATTTTGAAACTGTCCTGCTGCTATGCTATCTGTTATAAGTGAGGCAAACCTGGTGTGCTCACTCAGGAGCTTTCAGATAATACATACGTAGTATGTCTGCATTCATAGCAGTGTTTTTGGCTGAGAAAAAAAAAGTGGTGCATTACTTTCTGGGCAACCCTTGTATTTTTGTTGATATTAGCTAGTGTAGGTATGATGACGTTCCAAATTAACTGAGCTGCTGAAATTTATCTTGGGGAAAAAATCCAGACAATGTTCTTAGTGAAATTATGAAACTAATAACTATATTCTCGACAGTTGCCATGACTAGGAGAACATCAGAGGCAGAACGCTACTTTTCAACACTGGAAAGAAAAACTTTACTAACACACATTATGAATTCAGAATGGCTAAATGCACTTGCAATGCTTTCAATGGAGACAAATTTCCTGAGTTGTTATCCATAGGTCAAAGAGAAAATTAGTGATCTTTTGCACTAATTAAAACAAGAATTGCTTTCTCTTTTTAAATGAATAAAACAAACTTCAGCTATTACAGTTTATATTAAAGTAAGTAAAAGTATTTGAATTTGTTGTTTTATGATTTTTATCAAGTTTCTGAATAAATTTTCTTTTTACATTTGTTTGTTTCCTTTTACACAATTTTAAAACAAAGTCTAAAATCTTTTTGGAGGAGCACATTACTAATTTTATCTATAAGCTGCCACTGGTGTTATGAGCATAATCTGTCAGCACACACCATGTCAGTCCCAAAGAACACTCACTCAGGTTCATCATGCCAAATGACAGTTTGGTCTCTGCCCTTTTTTCAGCAATGAAGAATGCATGTGTTTCCACTTCTTGCTTTGCTCCTTTGTCTAGGGATCATAGCAATACATGTAGCATCCATCCAGCGAGATTAGGCATCTGGACTGGCTGACACAGCTGTCACATTGCCGCCGCCTTGGTTTCACACTGTTTGATTGGGCATAAACAGTCATGGAGCCAAAGTGTGGAAACCTTTGTCATGTCATGCAAGATGTTAAAACTAATTTACAACTGATTTTCCATTGTTGCCTCAATTTTGATACTCTGCTCTGTGAGCACTAGGACTTACACATCTCAGTTCTTCATGAAGAAATTGTCTGCTAATTTATTCTGTCACAGTTTTTTTTGACTGCACTGGATGCTTTAGAATCACCTAACCAATGTGTTCTGTGATGGCGCATTGTTGCCGTATACTTCCACCAACTCAGTGTGGATTGGTACTGTGTTGTTCCCCTTCAGATGCAGCAAATGACTTACTCCATGAAGCCACTATCAATGTGTGACATTTTTATTGTGACTTCCCTAGTGTATGCTACAGTACCATTGCCCAGGGATTTCAGTGTGTGTAATGGCCTTAATGATATACCTGCAAGCAAGTAAGAAGATTACTTATGTAGCTACATTTTTGAGGTGACTTAAAACATTAGGTTTACCCCCATATTGCTTTTTATGTTTTCTAATGTGTGTATACTTGTGATCTGAGGTGGTAAAGGAAAAATAATGGTGAACACACAGCAGCTTGTAAGGTATGTTACTACTGCTACTTCAATGTTGTTGCTCTACTCATCAGTATTTATATTCTGTCTTGGTACCTTCTACATTCACACAGTATCCTTCAGTACGTGGACCTAGGGAACACATGCTGTAAGGAAATAAATGAAAGTTCGCAGAAGTTCATTACCACTCTAGCTCAACTACCTACTGCATTATGTCTTCAAATGAACAGTGTTGTCTCTCCATATTGAGTGAGAGTTGACAGCCAATAGTATACTTAATCAGATGTGGTCAAGATCTTACTTCTTGCTAACAACCTGATGAAATAGAAAGCTTGCAAGATAGTCCTCAATGCACTGCCACGTTATGAGCCAGGGAGTATAACCAGTCCACTTTACAAAAAATACACTTTTTTCATATGATTGATCAGTTATTTTCAACCTGTCAGTATATATCTTCAGTGCTTCTGGCCAGTGTGTATGCACAGGTGTAATGAATATGTTTTTGACATTTCATTACATGCTTTGGTTTTAAATGGATATGACAGTGTTTAGGTGAGAAAAAGGAATAGTGCCGATTCATCCAGTGGATTGGGTAGTAAGGTAGTGCTCCTATTAAACGGCTACCACTATTCACAATAAAATGTCTAAGAAGTATCTGCTGGAGAGCTAATTTCTTAACTAGAGGTTCCAGAGTTTGGATTCTCTACGACTTAAAATTATCTTCCAGATATATGCTCTAACAAGCTGAGGCATCACCACTGTGTCCCAGAACACTCCTTTACAGATTGTGTTAGGACTGTATTTCACTGAAGCTGTTGACAGCTAACTTAATGCTACTGTAGTAAAAGATTGCACCATAATCTTCTAAAGGTCACACCATGGACAGTGTACAGAGAACATTAATCACTTGTTCTAACCATGTAAGACTCTCTATATTGGAATATTATGAGTCAGTTACCAGGAATGATGGGTATAGGGGAGTTTTGATGTGTAATCAGGATTTTTCCTTATCTCAGAAATAATTTTTGTACAAATGATGTGGGAATCATCAAGGATAACATAATTTATTTATAATCACAGTAGCTGTTAAGTGAAACCACATGATCAACACAATCAACATAAATAAAATATGAAGTGTTATAATCTATAATTAATGATATCAGTTAAATCAGGTTTACTTATGACATTACAGAAATTCAGGGGCAGTGTATAAACATTGGTCAACCAGGAACTGTTTCAGCTATATTATACATGTATTTAAAGTCACTAGGCATTTTAAATAAAAAGGCAAATGCTATTAAAGGATCTTTCATTCAGAGTTATACTTCTTAAAATTGTAATTTTCAGTTTTTTTTTTAATTTGTGTATATGCTGCACGGTGCCCAAGTTTGTGCAGGATTTCATTCCACATGACTAGAAGCCACCAAGAAGACAACATAAGGGACAGAGTGAGGACAAGATCACAACAGTAGTGGCCAGTACTGAGGAAGAGCCGAAAACTTTGGAACATTTGCAGGTGGAGATTCTCAGATTATCACAACAGATAATGCTACCAAAGTTGGACTGAGGGATCATCAATTAGAGCCATTGTGAACATCAGAGTGCTGAAAGATGTTGTAGACATTTGAATGATGTTTTGTTCAGAACATAACTGCAATGTCTAAGCTTCAAAATAGAGCATAATTTACTTTGATATATTGAATGGATTTCTTTTTTCTTCTAAATTTTAAAAATTATCTCCCTTAGTGAAAGACCCTTTATAAAATAATTGCAGTGTGCTAAAGTTCTCTCTTGCACACGTTTGGACCTGCTGTGTTTACATGTAGGTTAAGCTTCTGGCTAGTTTCACTTGAGTATAGATAAGTTACTTTTGAAGGTGTTTCCTTTTAAGATGCTACCTTCAGTAGTAACTGTATACTGCCACAGTACATTGTCACCACTGATGAGCAGCTTGTATTTTGAGTAATAATCCTTACAGTATACTCAAGTATATTTAGTCTTTTTATTTAGATTTTTAAGGTTGCAACAATACAAGCAGCTTGTCCGGGCAGGTGAGTGCAGCATTGAGATGAGCAGCAGAATACTAGCTTGTTGCTAGGAATGGCTGGGCAAGCAGGGTTGGAGCATCACTGCAAGAATGAAGCAACTGATGGGGATGAATGCCAAGATGGCCTGGCAAATGAAAGTGCTGTATTGAAATCATTGAATATTCATTACAAAAGGGGAAGACTGCCTACAGTCAAGCTAAAGAGAATATTATGGACATCATTAGTATTGGTGGAAGCCCTTTAACTCAAAATAGTCACCACATTTGTAAGCGTCTTGTTTATAAGTTGTTATAGTTAATTAATTACTTACTTGTAATGAAGTAATAACCATTTCAGATAAATTAATCATACATATGGTATGCCAATGGATGGGTAATGACTTCCGTTATGTGATGAAAAAGCATGGTTATGAATTATGCATGAAACTAAATTGTTACACAATTTATAATATTTAATTCAGCTGTATGCAACCAAAGACTTCCATCCATGCACATATCTATAAGCTTCAGCATGTTGACACTGTAATAGGTACTGTGATGTAATAATTTACGTAAGTAACATTTGTTAAGTTTGTAATAATTGAGAAATGTGCTTTGGGGTGCATAGTGCCACAATGGCAGGTAGAATACAGACACGCACTCTACTATGTTCTGTGCCTTCCACTCAGAGTTAATACAAGTCAATAAATTAAAATAGATATTTAGATATGGGACAATATTTCAATATCACACCAAGCCACATCAATGTTTAAATGTTATTTGGGCTAAAAGGCAGCAGTACATAACTGATGCTTGGATGTAGTCAAGCCAGAATGACTTTACAATTGTTTGAGTGCCCAATTACTGCATATTGCTATTGCAAGGACCTCAGTGAGCATGTAATCTGTTTTCCTGTCCAGTGAGCTTGCAAGTACAGTAGTTAGATTTCACAGGATAGATTTATTAAACTGTATTTCAGGATCTGGTATCCCAGTGTATTTTCATAGCATTATCAATGTGTAGTTAGTGCGGGTATCTGAGCTATAGACATGCAAAAGCAGCTGCAGCAGAGTATTTGTGTAATAGGTAATGTTAGGGCCACTGTGTGAGTGCCAGCGTTATTATGGCACAAAGTACACACCACTACTTTTGCAACAGTATTACAGAGCCGTGATAGGCCTGCCACTGCTCATTCACACAGCAGCCATCACAAGGTGGGCATGTGTATGCGCTTCCTGACCTAGTCGCAGACCATATCGCATCTCCATTCTGCCACGTGACACCACTGAGGTTGACAATGCTGAGCTGCACATGTTACATCTCCATGTCATAACATGACCATGCTGAGTTTCCCACATCTCTAAAGTGTTGACTTCATGCGGCATCCTTACATCATCTCGACACCACTACATGTTCACACTGTCACCTTCGAGCCGTTATTTCGCTGTGCCTCTGCCAGCTTCACTGGATATCACACTGTAACAGCAAATGAGCATAAGTTAAGTACAGTAACAGTACATTTCTAAGTCCCTGTGTTTTGAATCAGTAGCCATGGCCAATGAGAATAAAAATTCTTTAAGTTACTGAGTCAGGGGGTGCAGATAGTGATGCTGGCAAGCCTTGGATACAGAGGGAAGAGATGGATGTGGGGACTCAATGAGTAGTATAAAATAAATTTACATTAATTATAGTGATAATTTAATAATTAGTAATTTAGAGAGATTACATTAATAAATTTGCATTAACAATGAAAAATGGTTTCAAAATTTTGGGAAATAAAATTTGGAATAGCGGATATTAAATCTGAAATTGGCAATAATATTGGGGGACTCAGGGAAGAGCTTGGGAATAAAATAAGCACTGTAAGAGAAGAAGATTTGAAGTTGAAAATACACATCAAAATAATATTAAAAGAGTAGTGGGGGTTAATGGTAAAGCAGATGGTGTGGAAAAGGAAGTAACAATTAAGGTGGAAACTGTGCAAAGTAATTTTTTTGGGACAAATTCAGACACAGGAATAAAAATGTATATTTGGAAAGCAAACAGAGGCAGAAATCAAATACACAGATGGAGATTTGTGTGTGCCACAAGGGAATCAGTAACAATAAAAAGAAATTAGAGGCAGAAATACACGTATTAAGAGAAATTATTAATGTAGCAGTGGAAAATGGAAACTTGTTGTTTGGGTATCCTGTAGGGTATGGGCATCAAGTTAAATCATTTAGAGGGGAAAATAAATACCATGCAGTGGATTTATTGGTTACATGTAAGTATAATTTTGTAACAGGAGTGAGTGGTATTGCCAAAATAAAGTTTGTTAAAAGTGAAGTGTGGACATGTGTTTTCACTGCTTATTGTTTTAGAGGTGCAGTAAATTGGCTTTACTACTGCATCCATACACTACAGCCAAGAAAGAGGCTTGGCGATGGGACTATGGTAGTAATTGATGAGAGTTGCATTGACAGTGACATACATTTATTTTGCCATATCTCTCTAGATTTACAAACAAACTCTGGTATTTAATGTCTGCAGTGCACGTTGTACTGGTGGTACAGTTTGATCACCAATCCTGGAGGGTACACACTCCAGTGATAAGCATGTTGTGTGATTGTGTGAACTGCGTGAAAAAGGTCACATCTCTGAATGGTTGGTTTCTGGCACAAACCACAGAGCATTGTGTCTTTTGTGGAGAGATGAAAGACACCACGAAATGAATGAATGAGCAAAACTTTGCATACGTGTTTGTGGGAGTCATGTTAACTTGATCCATGTGGTCCCTGGTGAGAAAGGTATGTCGTGTAGCATTGTCCAGCTCACACTGACTGCCTACTTTGTCTCGTGTGGCACTGCACCATACCAAAATTTGGTGGAATGGTAAATCTGCATGTGCAGGCCAGTGAATGCCAGGCACTGTTTGCTTGTGTTGGCTGTGACCACTGTTCCACCATTCATGTGTTTCAGTAGTACAGCTGCCACAATAAAATTGGAAGGGGGAGCTCAAACTTGGGCTAATATGACTGCTGAGCATTTTTGTGATTTTAAAACCCTCGAAACATTTTTAAATAAATACCGAAGACAAGCAAAGCAGTTAAGAGTGCAAAGTGATTTTTAAATGGATCAAGCTACAGGATTGAGAGAAAGTATGAAAGAATATTGTGTTAAGGAATTAAATAAGATGCATCATTTAGATAGGCCTTTTAATGTATTGACAGAGATCTCAACTTTCTCTTTAAAGTTACCATAACATTTGTAGTGGGACTTTACCCACAGTGCAGCATATTGTACAGAAGAATTCCTGAGCTTTGTAAAGCATACAGATAGGGGCTTGTGTTACATAACATTTTTATAACAATGGTTGAATGGAGGGCATCAGAAAAGAGGAAATGATAATTTTAATGGGAATGATGATCACAGATGGAGACCAGAAAGAAACGGGAATAACAGTCAGGACAGGGATTAGAGAAGCAGGCTGAAAGGAAACAGCAAGAATTTTGGAGGGAGAAGAGAGAACTTTGAACAGGAAAGGAATGATAGGCATGGAGTAAGAGTTGAGGAACTGCTAGATGCAAACAGATAAAGTAGGCAGTCAGGAAACTGACTAGTGCCTTATTTAAGATCCGCATAGGGATGGTAATTATAATATGAACAGGGCCACACAAGGGTGTGATGGAATGGAATTTGTCACATGGATACTGTCCTTGCTAATAATGAATTGTGGGTAGTGTATAATAAATACAATAACAGTCGTGAAAGAAATCACAGGGGTAAATGAAAGAAAGCAAATCTTAACAATGAACTGTGTAGTTTTTATGCTTAAGAAATTTTTAGCATAAGTTGGGAATATGTCAGAAGCTGTAGTAGTGTGGGTTTAAGTTTGGCCAATTTTATTAATTGTCTCATATAGATGTTGCTTTCACATCAGGAGGGAACCATAGAAATATACATGGCAGCAAGGTGCAATGATGTTAAAAGCAATGAGTGTAGTGAGGAGAAAGCAAAAGGTATAATGGCATTAGCAAGCAGTGTGGATAATTGTGCAGAAAATGTGGATATAATTATTCAACATGGAGTAGAGTGTCGTGTTAGTGATGGTGTCAGTAATGTGGTAGATAAGACGTTTATTGGCAATGTGGACATACCTATGGTTACGGATGATTATTATTGTAATGGTGATGAAGTGAGTCTTTGAGAGGAATTGTGTAGCAGTGAGAAGAATATTGTTGGAGGTTGCCTTGAGACAATTGAAACCCATGTTTTCTTAAATCATGAGCATACAATTCTGTATAATGATAACTGTGATAATTTAGGAAAACGAGGAGGCTGGCTGCGGGGTTGACTATTCTATGCAAAACTATGCAAAGCTCTATTATGAGAAGAATGGGATGAATTAAAAGTTAGAGTTGCCAGAACACAGGAACAATTAAATGGAAAGGACGATGTCAGGGATTCATTTACAGATTGTTTGAAGTGGGTATTGATGTGGAATATGGGGCTGAAGGAATGAGCATATGTACAGGAGGCAGACAAAAAATGTAGAAACAGCAAAAACACAACACAGTACTATGCGTAATATAGTCTTGCAACCACATCACAGCTGGTCTACCCATTTTTGGGTGCTTCAAGAACAGTTTGCACTGCTGGCTTTGAACAGAGTCAAGTAACATGGATGGGCAGGCATCTGACAGACTGACTGCATAGCTCACCAAAAGTTGCTGATGTCTGACCATCAATGGTCAGACACCAGGTTCCACCAGAAGGCTGTCCAGCTTGTATGGAAAGATCCAGTTTCCAGTCACACACTACAATGATGAATGGGGCTTGTAACCTCAGTGCCGATAGTGTTGCAACCTATAGGCAACACCTCCGTAGTCCAATTGGGATAAAATCAAAAGGTTTTTGAAATCACATGTGGTGTGTGGCCCCAGAGGTGCTGCTGAGAAATCTGATGGTATTAAGCTTTCTCGTGCAATTTGCCTTGAGCTGTTACATGTGGTAACCATGTAAACTTACTGTAAAACAAAGATCTAAAAATTTGAAAGTTTCAATGACTTCAAGTAACTGGCTTTCAAAGTAAAGTTCTGGTCATGAATACACAGTCCTAAGTTGACAAAAGTGCACAACACAAGTTTACACAGGCAAAAATTGAAATTCATGATTCAAGGCCCAATTGTGTACTTTGTGTGGCATTCTGCAGTGCCCAGTGATGTAATACAGGCTGAGGTCATCCACATACAGTGATTGCAGGGCCATTGATCCCACTGCAGTCATGATACCATTGATTGCTATGTCGAATAGGGTTACACTCTGAACCAGTCTCAGACAAACTCCAATTTTCTGCCAAGTGTCAAACCTGCCTGTACCCAGAACTGTTAGATGGATAGGAATTTCTGCATAAAGATAAGTCAACAGCACCAGAAGCCCCACTCATGCAATGCAGACAAGATGTGAAGGTGCCAGATGATTTCATCTGGTTTCTGTAGGTCAACTAAGATAGCTATCACTTGTCAGTTATGCATTTCAGCATTGCACACAGATGGACTAGCTGGTCTGCTGTGGATTGTGTAGTGAATCTGTACCACTGTGTCACCCAATCTATAGTAATGACTATAAATCGCTGCTTGATGAACTGTTCAATCCCATTCATATTTTGATGGTGTTTCTTTGAAAATTACATACCTTATTTTGGTTATGGAAGTTTTCAGGGTTGTATCATTTGACCACTATTGTTAAAAATTTTATTTATCCTATTATATTTTTTTTAAAATTTTGAAAATCCCTTTCAGTTTTTTGTGTCCCTTTCAAAAATGTTAATTATCCTATGAAATGGGATTTGTTTCTTCTGTGAGTAACTGGAAGATAAATATATAATGAACATTAGGAATAAATGTTTTCCTCCATAAAATATGTTTATGTTTTGATTATTACTTTCTTTATAAATGTCATTTCAGAATTTCTGTAATGTTACACCATAAACTCTTTCAGCCAGTGAGGTGTGGTATCTTTGTATTCTGTATTATGATGTTTTCAAGGAGAGGCTCTGAAGCGATGGAGGACAGATGGGGGAAGTCCGTCTGTGACTTGCTTTCAGATTTAATACTGTAGCTTCTTGTATTGTGAAGTGCCTATGGTAAAAACAGACTATATTCAGAATGCCAACATTAGTAATAAAATTCTGAGATCAGAAAATATAAAACCAGTCAATAATAGAAACTGTTTAATTTGAAAGTCAGCTCTTTATACCTAGTATCATTTTTACATAATTGAAGAGAAACACAGACAGCATTTAACTCAAGACTATACTATAATGATCCAATATTAACACACCATCAGTTGCACCATTGTATTTTGTATAACACTTGGCTCGGTTTTACTTCCCATCACTTCCAGCCAGCTCCTCTGAATATTGATGCCAGTTATTCCTCATAATACTCTCCTTGCTGCCTGTTCCTCCCCACCACTTTGTTGTGGCTACTTTTCTGCCCATTAACAATAGTTCATGTGTGTCTGGCTGCCGTATGGAGTACAACACATAACACTCTCATTCTGACTGTTTTAGGTAACATTTATTCTTCTTTAAGCTGTTTTTTACATTATGTAAGTACAATTTTTCTTTCTTATTTTTAATGTTAATAAGTAGCACTGTAAACATTTGGAATATTTTTACTTGGAGGAGTCTAGCAAAACTTGGAGGTTTTCCTGGACACAGCAAGAATTAGAAGAGAATTAAAGAATAGGTCAAATCAACGAACTGAAAATTTTGAGGAAAGAAATCCTGATTTGACAGAGGGAGAAATAATAGATGCTGACCATGATTCTGAAACTGAAGTTAAGAGCAGTGATGAAGAGGATGGAGATGAAACAAGAGCCAAAAATTGTTTTGTTGCACAAAATGCTGCAAATGAAGTTTATTGAAATCTTCAAAATTAAGAAATAAACATAGTATAAATTTTATCTGGGCCAAGAAGAATAGTAACAGGTTCTTTATCTCCTATAGATGTGTTTTTGAAACTTGTCAATGTAAATGCGATTGATAAAATTCTAAGGCACACTAATCCAAAAACTGAAAAATTATGCCCAATGTATGCATGATCCTGAGATTGCACTGATCTAACCAGTTAAGAACTATTGTCTGTTATCACTGTCCTTATTGAAATTAACTCTGAAGGACCTTATGGTAAATGTGGAAGAGGGATGAGCAAAGGATGGGACAAGAAAGGCACTTCTGACAGCAGGCATGAGGTCTTGCAGGTTTCTACTAATTTTGAGGAATCTTCAATTTGATGATAGCACAACCCAACAGGAAAGAAGAAAGCATGATAATATTTATTCAACATTGAATAATTAAATACAATCCCTAGAAATAATACAGTTTCAGGACATCATACAGATTCTTCTTCTGAATCATCAGTTTATAAATTACAAACTAAAGATTTGATTGTATTAATAAATTTTACATTTTGATGCATTTTTCATTTGGTAGTATACAATCACAATATTACAAACATTGTTATCAACGTTATATTAGTTGTAGGTTACTTAAAACTATGAGCTTGACTTATGAAGCACTTTTCATACAGATATACTTGTCTAGGGAATAAAAAGGGTTTTCAATTAGAATTCTTTGTCTGATCTTTTAATTTGTTGGTAGGAAGGGTTGAGACTTTTTGGTAGGGCACTGGCTAGCTTCAGCTGAGCATGGAGTGCATTTTTTTTCATATAAAGCTGTTCTGTGGCTATTTACACGGTATCTGAACTTTTGCCTTGTATCATACTGGTGCAGGTCTCAGTTGAAATTTTGATTTATTGTTTTCACAAGCAATATAACTTTCAATATGTATACACCTATAATGGTAAGTACACCTAATTTTGGGAACAGATTCAGACATGATTCTCAAGGTTTGGCACCACAAATAATTCTGATAACTTTTTTCTGTAGTATTAATAATGTGCTTAGGTTGGTTTGAGTTGTTGCACCCCATATTTCTACAGCATAGTTTAAATTTGATGAGAATAGGGCATGATAAGCAGTTTTTAGTACACATATGTCCTTACAATATTTGCTAATCATATTTATAGCAAACACAATCTTCGACAGCTTACATGCTAAGGAATCTATATGCATGTCCCATTTCAGGCTGTCCTGGATTGTAATTCCCAAGAACTTTGTCCATTTTTCCTTTTTTACAATGTCATTTCCTATCAATAATTTCATGTCAAATTCTATTTGTTTCCTTGTCTTAAATTCCATAATTGCAGTCTTTGAAGCACTTACATTTAGATGGTTTTCATTAAAATACTTTACTATTTCATTAGTTACACTGTTGCACAGCACCTCCAGACACTCCTAGTCTGTGTTTGCACACTATTGATGTGTCATCTGCATACAATATTTTTGTACAGTTAGGAGAACAATACTGTATAACATTAACATAAATCAAGAAAAGAGGGGGTCCCAAGACAGAACCGTGAGGCACTCCATATTTGATATCAGTGATTTTAGATTTGCAAGACCCAATGTGTTTTAAGCAAGACAAATTGTTTTCTATTGCTCATATACAATTTTATTACCTCATAGCCAGTTCCTGTGATACCCAGGTTCCACAGCTTGTCAAGTAATATGGTGATGTTGACACAATCAAAAGCTTTTTCTAGATCAAGGAACACTCCAGTTACATACTCCTTGCTCTCTATGGCCGTTATTATTTTGTCTATTAATTGTGCTGCTGCTACTGACGTTCACTTGTTTTTCATAAAGCCATTCTCATTTTCAAATATTAAATTGTGTTGACTCAGCAATGTCAGTCTAGTATAAATAACTTCAATTACCTTAGAAAATGCAGGTAAGATTGAGATGGGGTGGTAGTTTTCAATTTTAGATTTATCACCTTTCTTGTAAATCAGGGTTACTTGTGCTATCTTTAGACTATCTGGGAAACAACCTGATGCAATTACATCATTTACTGCTGTGGCCATGGCATCATATATGTTGTCTATGCATCTTTTCAGTGTACTGATAGACAATCCATCATAGCCTGCTGATTTTGTATTTTTTAATGACATTACTATGTTTTTGACATCCTTGCTATTGGTTGGGGCCAAGTATATGCTTTTTTGATTGGAATGCCCTTATATCTATGCTGAAGATTCTTAAAATGGTCTGACAGATTTTCCAACAGAAGAAAAGTACTCATTAAAAACATTTGCAATCTGACATTGACATTTCATGATATGCCCTTTATGGTTTATAGCAAAATCACTTTTTTATCTATCCTTACAATCCCTGAAGCTATTTATTACTTTCCAAACAGCTAAACCAGTGTTAGTAGAGTTTACTAACATTGTGGCTACATATTTACTTTTAGTTTCCAGCAGAAGATCTTTATAGTAATCCTGATAGTTCTTAAATTCTACCTTTAGTCTATTATTATTGTTTTTATCATTGAATATAGGAAAAGCCTAAGTTCCTATCTTGCTGTTTTTAGTTCACGATTCATCCAATTATTTTTCGTATCTTTTAGCAGTCATTTACTGTAAATGTCATTTCTGGGCATGAGACATTGAAGCATTAATAAAAATCTGATGAAAAATCACTGAAAGTAATGCTTTTTTTTCACCCCATTGTAAGCTTTTCAGCAAACTGTTGAAATCTTTAACATTGTCATCATTGGTGATTCTTTTTGTCACATTGTTTCTCTTTTCTATTGACATGAAGATTTTCAGCTTCTATCAATACCTGTATTGCGTGGTGGTCAGAAATGGCAAGCTTCAGAACTGATGCACTGCATGTAAAGTGGGACATGTTTGTTATAATGTTGTCAATACATGATTTTACACAGTTGACCTCTAGTGGGCTCATTTATCAGAAATGTTAACTTAAATTGAGCTAGTATTAGCATTAATTTTTAGGTACAGAGTCATTGGACGGCAAGTCAATGTCTATATCTCCACTTAGTATTATGTTAACCCAGCCATTTTTATTGCAGTGTTTCCTATCAATGTCAATAAGCAGGTCATTAAGAACATCAAAGAAACTATCTAGGCTACCAAATGGAGGTCTGTGTAGGCCTATAATTAAATTCTCTTTCCCCACTTATTAATTGCTGCTAGTTCTATTACACCCTCAATGCTGAAAGCACTTTCATCTATTACACTATAATTACTACCACTGGCTGCAAAGATAGCTACCCACCGCCACATTTTTCTTTTCTACTGAAGGCAGAGCAAAATATCATGGAGAGTGGCTTAGATACACTAATTAGCTCATCTGTGTACCAGTGTTCACTTATAACTAAAACATCATCAGGGTTATCAATTGCTGAAATGCTATCCAACACATTGTGCTTATTGCCAAGATTTTGAAAGTTCTGCTGAATTAATTTGAAAGTGAGTTTGGATTGTTGAACACTTGATGGACGTGTCACTCTACAAGACTGGTTGTTTTTTTAGTACAAGGGTTCCACTGTATGATATTAGGGCTAAGTTTCTCCTGCTGGACCATACAGGGAGATTTAGAGCTACCAGGCTGTCCAGCATGGTTTACAAGTTGTAGCTGTGTGTGACAAGTCCTGTTTGGGTGGGTTGTCCTTTCCATAGCAATGCATTTATTTACACTGCTTTTTGTGATATTTCATCTGATTTCATCAATAATTCATTTACTACCATTAGCCAATTAAGTGAATTTAAATATCTCTGAAGCACAATAACTAAAGACTTGAGATGTCACCAGGAGGTGAAAACTAATTGCCATAGTGAAGGAGGCATTCAACAGAAAGAGGAGACTTATGTGGCAAATTAGATGGACTAAGGAAAAGGCTTGGCAAATGTTTTGTCTGGAGTGTAGCACTATATAGGGCAGAAACATGGACACTGAGATGAGAGGATGAAAAAAGGTTAGAAGCATTTGAGATGTGGATGTGGAGGAGAATGGAGAGAATAAGCTGGATGGAAAGAGTGAGTAATGAAAGAGTATTGGAAAGGGTTGGTGAGAGAAGATGTCTGCTGAAGATTGTAAGAGAAAGGAAAAAGAACTGGTTGGGACATTAATTGAGAAGGTAGTGCTTGCTAGTAGATGCTTTGGAAGGATTGATTTGTGGGAGAAGAGAGAGGAAGGAGGAGATACAAGATGATATACGACAAAGGGAAGAGGAAATTATGCAGACCTGAAGAGGATGGCAGAAGACCTGACAGCCTGGAGAACTACCACGTGAAAACCTGCCTTTAGGCAGAAGACTGATGATGACTCAATCTTTTTAGCTCTGTTGTTCACATGCATACCATGAGTTGTGTGCAGGTTTCTATTTAGGTTACTGATGTTTACCAAAGACACATTGCGAAATTTGTTACATATTGTTTTAAGCCTGCTGTACAAGTATAATCTAAGCTTTCATTGTTTTATAAAAACTCAGTGCATTGTTGAAACTGTTGCAAGGTTGTATCAGTCAGTCGACAGGTTACTATGGAAGTGTGATGTGATTATGTACTGTACTGCGTGCAGTATTAGTCAGTTTATAACATAAAAAGAAGTGTTAGTGCCGAAATACAATGTCGAAACAGACTTTAATTTCTTTCTTTTCTAATAAAAGACAGTATATCGCAAAAAACAAAGACGAGTGTGAGTCTACTGAAAGAAGTGCTAGTGATTGTGACGAATTGCGTAGGTCTACCAAGTCTTCAGCTTCCCTTCCACAGTTTTCAAACGATAAATGTGCTTTTTCTGCGCCATTCGTAAATTGAAATTCTAAACGAAGTATTGAACTTGAGATTAATTATCACCAAAAATGGGAGTGTAAGTACAATTGGTTGTACTTTGATCACCAGCGGGGTGGGGCTTTCTGCAAGTGTGAAATGCATTTAAAAAGCTATATCTAAGCTCTATAGAAAACTGGAGGAGTGTTCATTTCTGTACTTTTCACTAAATTTAGAAAAGCTACCGGGAGCACGGGAAAACTACAAATGCACGCTAACTCAGAAAAACATGCAAGAGCCGTTGCACTTGAAAATTTTAGATTACAGGGATTAAGCACTCCAATTCATACAGATATTTAAACAAAATGAAAAAGCTTTATACCGCCAAGCATTATCATTGTTAATTTGAAGTCTGTATTTCCTTAGTAAGGAAGAAATACCCACACAACATATGAACCTCTAATTCGTAACTTAGTACTGAAAAGTGACAATCTTGAAAAATGGTTAAAATTTCAGAGCGAAAGGTCCACATATCTTAAGTATACTGCATCAGAATTGTTGACTTGTTTGGGAGAGTCTTTAGACTTTCAAGTCTAAACTTCTCCATGACAAATATTCTCATTAATGGCAGACAAATCTACAAATGTTTCGAGCCAAAGTGAACTGTCTTGAGTAGTTCGATATGTTGCACTGTCTCCATCGTTTCAAATGAAGGAAAGGTTTGTGTGTCTCGAGCTGCAAAGCACTTCAGCTGAATCCATATTTACAGCAATTTATGCTGAACTAAAAAGAAAACTTTATGACAGATTTTTATCTTGTTCTTTCGACAGTGCTGCAAATTTTAGTGGTTCTATCTCAGGGGTTCGCACTCAGTTGTCAGAGAGGAAGGGCCATAAGCCGCCATGCCATACGGCCATACATTCACTGTAGAGAACATGTTTTGTCAATTGCTGCCACCAACTCTAGGAATAAACACCCCATTATAAAACGCATATTACATGTTGTTAAAGACATTTATAAACTTTAACATGGTTATCCCAAACGAGGAAATGTTTTGCATGAAATTCAGTGTGCTTTAGAGTAACCTGTTTTAAAAATACCCAAAGCTGTTGATTATTTATTTATTCCGATGGTTAAGTACCTATCACACAGTTCATGCTATTTTCCTAACCTACTAGTCCATTAGAATGGCATGTGAACATATAAACAAGGACGGCACTGATTTAACAAGTTTAGCTGGAGGAATCTTGTTAGAAATGATTAATTGCAATTTCATTGTATGTTTAGCGATTTTAGACGATACATTAAATGCAGTCTCAAACTTATGTAAAGCTTGGCAGAGAATCACTTAAAACTTCACAAATACCTCTACTTGTTTCTGGAACATTTAAGACATCAATTGTCTTTGTGACTGCGTTGGACATAGTGCAGAAAATGAGACTTAATAAAATTAAAGAACTGCAGGAGGATGGAATAGAAGTTAAAAGTGTGCTATTCACGAACGTAGAGCAGCAGTTTCAAGCTATGAAAAGCACAAGGAAATTTGTTAAAAGTATGGTTGATGAAACTGAGCAACGGTTTGATGAGAAGGCAATAAAAGCAATAGAACTAAGTGCATATTTTGAAAGTTTTAAAAATTTCTAGAGTTTAGTGATAATGATTGTAAAGAACTGATTT
Organism: Schistocerca nitens; assembly: GCF_023898315.1. Lineage (NCBI taxonomy): Eukaryota > Metazoa > Arthropoda > Insecta > Orthoptera > Acrididae > Schistocerca > Schistocerca nitens. Next base: position 215,924,480 of record NC_064620.1, on the reverse strand, counting down.
TGGGACTTATTTACGCTGTTATTGCAGACGCATTCTTTCAGGTACGTTGTTAGTAATAAATTAGACGATACGTCTTCTGATATTTCTTCTTTCATTCTGAGAGCCGACATTGGCTACGAAGCACTACGGACACTCGCTGAATGCGTAGGCCTACTGTGCATTCCAGTTTCGACTTGCAGGAATAGGATGGGTCAGGAAACACTCCAAGCTTGTGTGAAGATGTCATCTGAAGGGGACGACGAGCCAACAGTTTTATTGATGGCATCAAGAGATACGCTGTAAAAAGCCTCGACGTATTAGTTTGATGTAAATGTGGAGATTTTTGCATGCAATAAAATTATTTTATTATTTAATATAATCAACTTAGGCTTAGGCTAAGGGCTTAGTACTTAACTTTCATATTATTTAATTATATTTCAACTATTCATGAAAAATTTAAAATATTAATAGCACTGCTACGTCTTTAGAATGCTATCACTTAAATTTTAAGCCTATAACTTTGTCCTCTCTCCCTCCCTCTAACCCTGAAAGCGGACTCCAGGGGGCATCAGGGCAGACACATACAACCCATACTGATGGTCGAGAGAATCATCTAAGAAGGACTGATAAGAGGGGTGGTTGGGCATTGACAACAGCCGGCAGGCATACCGACAAAGCAGTACGTCGCACCGGTAGGTCAATGGTAATTCGGCAGCTTCAGCATAAGGACTCGACAGGACTAGTATAGAATGCTCCGATCGCAGGACGTAACTACCGATGATGGATGGAGTTGAGACGACATAAGAGGGATGGCCGAGCAGACGAGTATACGAGGCTCCCATAATCCAGCTTTGATTGGACTATGGACCGATATAAGTGAAGCAGGACAGTGCGATCTGCTCCCCAAGATGAACCACTAAGAACACGAAGGACATTAAGGGAACGTGTACAACGGGCAGCCAAATAAGAGACATGCGGAGACCAACAAAGTTTCCTGTCCAGTGTGAGCCCTAAAAACTTCATTGTCTCTACGAATGGGAGAGCAACAGGACCGAGATGTAAGAATGGTGGAAGGAATGCTTTATATCGCCAAAAGTTGATGCAAACTGTCTTCACTTCAGAGAACCGGAAGCCATTTGCCACGCTCCATGAGTATAGGCTGTCTAGACAACGCTGAAGGCAGCGCTCCAGGAGGCATGTTCTCTGGGCACTGCAGTAGATCATGAAGTCATCAACGAAAAGAGCCTGAGACGTTAGGTGGAATGCAATCCATAATTGGATTGATCGCTATGGCAAAAAGTGCTACGCTCAAAACGGAGCCCTGAGGCACTCCATTCTCCTGGAGGAAGATGTCTGACAATACGGAACCCACACATACCCTAAACATTTGATCTGTTAAAAATGAATCAATAAAAAGTGGCAGGTGACCACGTAGGCCCACCGGTGCATAGTGCGGAGGATACCTCCTTTCCAACAGGTATTGTGAGCCTTCTCCAAATCAAACACAGCTACCATTTGGCACTTTCGCAAAACGTTCATGATGAACGTCGACAAGGTCACAAGGTGGTCAACAGCGGAGTGGCGTCAACAAAAGCCGCATTGAACATTGGTAAGTAGCTGTCTAGATTCAGAACCCAAACCAACTAAGTATTAACCATGTGCTCCATCACCTTACAGACACAGCTTGTAAGAGAAATGGGGCGGTAACTAGAAGCAAGTTGTCTATCCTTCCCAGGTTTGGGTATGGGAACGACGACGGCCTCACGCCAACACATGGGAACCTGTCCTTCGGTCCAGACACGATTATAGGTATGAAGAAGAAAGCATTTGCCTGCCGGAGAAAGGTGTCAGCATCTGAACGTGAATGCCATCTGGCCCCAGAGCAGAGGACCGGGACAGTGCAAGTGCACATTCTAGTTCCCGCATGGTAAAGGGGGCATTATAATCTTCCAGATTCAGCAAGTGGAAGGAAGGTCGCCGAGCCTCTTCTGCCTCTTTTCTGGGAAGGAAGGCAGGGTGGTAATGGTTGGTTGGTTGGTTGGTTGGTTGGTTGTTTGTGGTTTAAGGGACCAAACAGCAAGGTCATCAGTCCCTTGTTTCAAATATGGTCCATTCCGCTAATGGGACCTCTCAGGAAAGTCAGAACAATAAAAGGGAAAAACGTAAAAGGGCAGTCATGTTGTCAATGGTAAAAAACAAAATGAGGGAAGTCGGCAAGAGAACGAACCCAACACTATGCTGAAGCAGCATAGGCAACACTACCTGTGAATTAAAAGGTGCAACCGTTAGAATGTAGAAATACATATGGGAAAAGGAGACTAACCAATCCTTAAAAAAGGTAAAAACTGAGTAAAAGGGGAAGAAAAGAGGATCTAAGTCAGGGAGGTGAATCGGGAATCTCCAAACACGGCTTACAGTGGGAGACACCCAAACACTCACCGCCCTGCCCCCAACAACAGAGAGAGATTAAAAACCTTGAAACAGAATAAAAACCACTTTCCCGGAGGAAACCGAGAACCAGAGAGACCACCCGGGAATCAGCCAACATCAAAGGTAAAGTGTGGGGCAGTCTGTACTTAGCACGCAGAGCCAAAAGAAGGGGCATTCAACCAAAATGTGGGCTACTGACTGGAAGGCTCCACAACCACAAAGTGGGGGTGGCTCATCATGCAAAAGAAAACCATGGGTCAGCCTGGTATGGCCAATGCAGAGACGACACAGTGTGGTCGAGTCCTTTCGGGAGAGGCGAAAGGAAGAACGCCACGGGTCTGGTGTCACCTTAATCACATGAAGTTTATTAGACAGGGGAGTAGCCTCCCAAGAATTGGCCCATGACTGTGCGAAGTGGGATTTGATGTGAAGCCGTAAATCCGCTGCAGGAGGGGTTACAGAAAACGGGGGTAAGTGACTGCTCCCCCAGCCACACAATCAGCGAGCTCATTACCCGGGATACCCACATGGCCAGGGACCCAAAGGAAGTCAATGGAACAAGCAGCATGGTGAATATCAGTGAGATGGTCATGATGGCAGAGACCAAGGGATGGCGCGAAAAACACCGGTCAATAGCAAGAAGGCCACTCATCGAGTCCGTACATAACAAAATGCGGTTGTGTTGGGACTGTTTCATAAAGGTAAGGGCCTGGGAAATTGCCATCAATTCCGCAGTAAACACCCCACATGTAGGTGGCAGCAGATGATTTTCCATTCCAACAGAGGACGTGAAGGCATACCCAACATGATCAGCATATTTAGAGCCATCAGTGTAAAAACAACAGCATCCCAAAACTCCCATAAAATTTGGCGGAAAAAGTAACTGAACACCACCGGGGGATGGAATCTTTCGGACCTCGGCGCAGATCCATCCGAATTCGAGACCGAGGAACTAACCAAGGGAGGGGGGGGGGGTGGAGGGGAGGGAGCAATGAAGACAGGACAAAGAAGGAAGCTGAAAATCACGGCAAAGAGACGCAAGGTGGAGCCCAACCGGTAAACCCGCCCTTGGGCGGGAGTTGGGTGGGCGACGTCCATGGTCTGGGAACAGGATAGAATAGCAAGGATGAGTGGGAGAGGAACGGATAGCGAGTGCATAAGACACCAGAAGCTGGGACCGCCGAACAGAAAGGGGGGGATCCCAGCTTCAACCAGGAGACTATCAACAGGGCTAGTAGGGAAGGCACCGGTGGCCAAATGGATACCACGATGGTGGACTGGATCCAGCACATGCAGTGTGGAAGGAGCAGCTGAACCATAAACTTGACAACCATAGTCCAAGCAAGACAGAACTAGAGCACGATAAAGACGGAGGAGGAGGGAACGGTCCGCACCCCAAGAGGAGTGGGCAAGGAAGCGAAGGACATTGAGTTTACGGAAACATCCTACCTTCAGGAGTCTGACATGGGGCAGCCAAGTGAGCTTGTTGTCGAAAAGAAGACCCAAGAAACGAAACTGTGGGACCACAGGCAATCTTTGTGCAGCGAGATAGAGCTCTGGATCAGGGTGGATCGTAGTACGGCGACAGAAGTGGACCACTCACGATTTTAAAGGAGAGAATTGAAACCTGTGTGAGAGGGTCCATGCAGAGGCACGCCGTATAGCTACCTGGAGCTGCCGTTCTGCAGATGCCATCGAGGAGGAACTAACCCAAATGCAGAAATCATCCACATACAGGGCAGGGGCGACCAAGAGACCGACAGAGGCCACAAGTCCATCGATAGCAATGAGGAAAAGAAGGACACTCAAGACAGAACCCTGTGGGATGCCCGTCTCCTGGGTCTGTGGAGAACTAAAAGCAGTACCAACTGACTCTGAATGACCGATGGATCAGGAACTGGCAGATAAAAATCAGGAGTGGGCCCTGAAGACCCCACTGATGAAGGGTAAGCAAGATGTGATGGCGCCAGGCCATGTCATAGGCTTTGCGAAGGTCAAAAAACACTGCAACCAAATGGCGGCGCTGGGAAAAAGCCTGCCAGACTGCGGATTCCAAGCAGAGTAAATTATCGATTGGAGACCATCCCTCTCGAAAGCCACACTGGTAAGGGGACAATAGATACCAAGATTCGAGGACCCAATTGAGCCGACGGGCTACCATCTGTTCAAGTATACTTACAAACAACATTGGTCAAACTAACTGTCAACAGATAGGGGGTTCTTACCAGGTTTAAGGACAGGAACCACAATGCTATCCCTCCATTGAGAAGGGAAGTCACCCTGAAGCCAGATACGGTTAAACACCCGAAGAAGATGTTGGCGTTGTGGAGCACTGAGATGTTGGAGCAGTTGGTTATGAATGGAATCTGGGCCAGGGGCCGTATCATGAGAAGAAGATAGAGCAGAAAGAAATTCCCATTCAGTAAAAGGTTTGTTGTAAGATTCTGACTCACAAGGGGTGAAACATAAGGTGGAAGCTTCAGCCAGCTGTTTTTGATGAAGGAAAGCAGCTGGATAGGAGGCTGACTGACACCACTGCAAAATGGGTCACAAGATGTTCTGCAAGAACTAATGGGTCCATGGGTCCGTACAAATGCCATCTGGGAGGTGAAGGCCTGGGAGGGTGGACTGCCGATGGCAACCTTGGAGAGAACTAAGTGTAGCCCATACCCGGGACAGAGGGACAGTAAAACCAAGGGAAGAAACGAATCGTTCCCAACATATCCGCTTACCCTGTTTGATTAAGTAACGGGCTTTAGCACAGAGGCGTTTAAAGGTAGTAAGGCTGGCTACGGATGGGTGCCTCTTAAAGTGTTGCAAAGCTCGACGGCGATCACGGATGGCAATGGCAATGGCTGTACTCCACCACGGGACTTGCCGGCGACGAAATGGTCCAGATGAGCGCAGGACTGCAAGGCTAGCAGCGCGAACAATCGCGTCAGACACGTCACGTAGGACATCATCAATACAACCCGACAAAGAGGGAGAAAACTCGACCTGTGCAGTGTATAGAGGCCAATCGGCATGGTGGAAAGACCAACGAGGTAACCTGTCCATCGGGGAGCAGGAAGGGAGCATGATAATCAACGGGAAATGGTCACTATCACAAAGGTCGTCATGTGGCGACCAGTGTAATGAAGGGAGGAGAGAGGGAGAAGAAAGAGAAAGATCAATGGCAGAAAAGGTACCATGACCGGCACTGAAATGAGTAGGGGAGCCATCATTAAGAAGGCACAGGTCGTGGTCTGCAATAAATTGGTCTATAAGAAGACCTCGTCTAGATGGAAAGGCACTGCCCCACAAAGGATGATGAGCATTAAAATCCCCAAGGTGGAGGAAGTGAGGAGGAAGTTGCTGAAGAAGGGTGGTTAAGGCAGAAGGTGTAAGAGTCCTGTCAGGAGGGAGATAAAGATTGCAAACTGTGACTGCAGAGTCTAAGTGGACTGTAACAGCAACCGCTTCCAATGTAGTTTGGAGAGGAATCCACGTGCTAGCAATGTCTGTACGGACCAACGTACAAACGCCACCAGAAGCCCGCAAGGGTCCGACCCGATTTTGACAGAAAACACGGAACCCATGGAGGGTCGGTGAGTGAGCATCAGTAAAATGAGATTCCTGGAGAACCACACAAGCTGCAGAGTAGGATGAAAGAAGGGATTTCAATTCCGGAAGGTGGCGATAGTATCCATTACAATTCCATTGGAGAACCACAGAACGATGGTTTAAATGAGGGCTGAACACACTAAATCCAGTCATACCGCCGTGTCCCCACCCGTCACCGACAAGGAGTGGGCGACATCCATGAATGACAGGTCAGAATCCGGTTGTGAAGTCGGGGAAGGGACCTCCGGTGACACCAGAGGCTCTTTGTCCCGGGACTTATGTTTCTTCTTCTTTTCAGGCTGAGATCGAAGAGGGCTGTGTAGCATAAAGGAGCCAGCTGCAGCAAGATCAGGAACAGAAAGAGACCGGGCGACCTGGGGGCCGACAGACCGCGGCTCTCGCGGTCGCCGCGTGGCAGCAGACCTTTGACCTGGAAGGTGCCGGGAAGGGGCATCCCGGGAGAGGCGCCCTTGACCGGCAGCCACCGAAGGAGTGGGACACTTCTCCGGCTGGGGAGGGGGAGCAGCGCCCATAGGAGAAGGTGTGGGAGCCGCAGGGGAAGGGGTGAAGATGTAACCAAGCCGTAACTAGATGTCATGGACACAGGGTGCAGTCTTGCATATTTCTTACGGGCCTCTGTGTAGGTTAAACGATCTAGGGACTTATACTCCTGTATCTTTTTTTCCCTTTCTTATATACTGGGCAATCTGGTGAACGTGGAGAATGACTACCATGACAATTTACACATACAGGAGGGGGAACACAGGGACTCCCCTCATGGAGTGGACGCCCACAGTCACCACAGAGAGGGGCCTGGGAACAGCGAGAAGACATGTGGCCAAAACGCAAGCACTTAAAACACCTCATAGGAGGTGGGATGTACGGCTTGTGACATTACAGCCTTTATCACTGCAATTTTTAACATGTAAAAGTTTTTTTTTTCTGTATTCGCGTCAGTATGTGCGAGCTTTTAACATATACCAATGAATGTTGTAACCAGATATCTTTGCCGCGCTCCTGAAAAGCGCAGAATATCACGATAGCTATAAACTGTTATACGCTGCTATCGATCAGTAAAAAAAAAAACGGATGCACCTATGATTCAAAATAACAATTGCCAATTTTTACTTCTGCAGGGAGCCGCGCTGCTCTCTAGCTGTTCTTCTGTGAATGTGTTGCGAGTCGGACGCAAAAGTATTGTGCTCCTTACTGATATAATAATTTTATTGTAAATTTAAGAGTTTAAGTGATTAAAAATATATGTTGCCACAAACAAGTGAGAATGTGTATCATGAAAATTCGCTCCACCGCCACAATGGGTGGCCATGTTAATGTAAGTTTCCGTTTCATAATATAATACTTGAAGCCTTGAAGTTTATTTAATTTCAAAGAAAATCTCTCAACCTTATTTTCATTAATTATACTTGTGATAATCTTTTCTGTTTAAAAGATTTATGCAGCTTATGATCCAGCGTGTGTTCTGTCGGAACAGGAGGCTGTCGTGACGACATCGCTATAGTGTTTATTCCAAGTTCTTTCAGTTCCGTTTATATGTTCGTACAAATCCAATTAGTTGGTCCCTTAGGTTTCTTTCATGTAACTTCTGTCTTTTCTCCGCGCGATCTTCCTCCGGAAAAAAATTTCTGTTCATTTTTTAGTAATTTTCGATATCGCGAATGAGAAAAGACAGCCGCCTCCTGCTCCGAACGGAACACCACGACTTTTCTAACGTCGGAGAGTACCGCACGAATTTTCCGCTAAAAGGTAATAGAATTTCTTAAAGCTGGATCAATTACACATGTTGCTGCTGTTCTCCGACAAATCTGGTGTGATTAATAGTAATTTATTCTGTCACGACAAAAAGAACCAATTTTATTTTTACTAAAGCAACAAAGCTTTCAATTAAATTACAGAAAAAAAAATCATACCAGAGGCTTCACATCACAGCGATAGACCATAATCTTAACTTTCTCAGGAAGGGTATCCCCTTCAAAGGCCAGGATAAAGGCACCAGTATCAATAAGATTATCTTTAGGACCCTTCTGAACATGCCGAACAAAGTGAACACCCCGCCATCCGAGATTGTCCCGAAGTTCCTCATCAGTTTGAAGGATGAAGTCCCTGTGAAAAATCACACCTTGTACAATGTTTAGAGACTGGTGAGGGGTAATGGACACAGGAATTGTGCCAAGATGGGCACAGGCACGAAGGGCCACAGATTGGGCCGCTGAAGCAGTTTTTATCAGCAACAAACCCGACCGCATCTTGCTCAGGGAGTCCACTTTGCCAAACTTGTCTTCAATTTGTTCCACAAAGAATAAAGGTTTGACACTGGTGAAAGTATCTCCATCAGTCCTGGTGCAAACTAGATAACGAGGGAAAGGTTTTGCCCCTAGACGACGTGCCTGACCCTCTTCCCAGGGGGTAGCCATGGAAGGGAAGGCCGAAGGAGCAAGAGAAGCAGCACTTGAGTAATCAGTTCCACGCAGAGAGACTGCCGCAGAAGAACGGCCAGAGTTTTGGACCCGTATGCGTTTCATCTGCATAGCGTCCGCCCTGATACCACCCACTCCGATCAGGGGCTCTCCTCATGGGCGCCACCCAGCCACAGCAAGGGCCGTCTGGCACGGCAGCCATTGCCAGGAGTTCCGATGCTCCAGGATGATGAGCAACCACTCCAAGGCATGCATGAGGAGGTCACAGCTCAGGTATCAGAAGTGTGATCCCTGTGTGTTCAGGGGGCTCAACCAAAAGGGTACATAGCGACTCCACCACACGTGCTGGCTACCGTGCTGGCTATGCACCCTAGCATCAGACAACGACGTGAAAGAAAAGGTGGAATGTACTAGGAGGGCGCACGTCGGAGACACTAGGTAAGGTGCTCTTCCCCAAATGGCTCACACTACGGAGGAGAAATTTTGTAATGGAGGTCAAACCCCAGAGGGGGACCAAGGAATGCCAAAAGGAGGAGATTATGCAACAAAGCCGAATTGTAAAACCAACAGAACCAGGAGGATAGCGGGGGCCAACATAAGCAAGGACACCGAGAGAGAGGAGCAAGGTGGGCAAATGAGCAAGGAGGGCAAATGAGCAAGGAGGGCAAATGAGCAAGGGAAAGGAAATGCAGCCCTGGAGAGAAAGAAAGCTGCAATGGCTTGGGGCCCCGTGCTCGCCACCCAATTATCCACAAAAGAGTTGTGGGGCCCCCTGGGGGGAGGGTGGTAATGGGCAGAGCTTTAAACCTCCGCGGAAAAGCAGCTGAAGGCGTTTGAGACTTCCACATGGTCCACAAGTACCTCATTACCTGAAATCAGGCCGGGTATCAAGGAGTGGGCCTTAACACACGCACACGCACACGCACACGCACACGCACACGCACACGCACACGCACACGCACACGCACACGCACACGCACACGCACACGCACACGCACACGCACACGCACACGCACACACGAGGGAGGACTCTAAACTCTGCTGGAACCAGCCGCTCAGTCCATGACTGCAGCACCCTAGACAGCTCAGCTAATCCTGCACGGCTGTACGGCACAACACACAAGATAAGCCTGTAGTTGGAGTATGTAAGGGACCTGTAACCTCCACCGCATTCATGCTACTGAGAAAAAGTAATTATCGGTAACTTAAATCAATATTAGTCTTACAATATTGTAATGGTAATATTTTGAAAATAATTTTGTTTCGTGATAAATAGAATCTTTTAGTTACTACCCCTCAGAAAATTTCACTTTACCCACAGGTGGCAATTACCCCCGGGTTGGAAGACACTGCTCTAGAGAATCACAATGTCGAAGACAGAAAAGTAAGGAAAACTGTGGTTTAATGTCCCTTTGGCGGGTAGAGATGGACAACAAACTCATAGGGAGAGGAAACTGGCTCTTTTCTCCTTAAGTGATCACTGTGGCATTTTTCTTAATTCAGAGAAACCATGAAAAACCTAAATCTGTTTTTCTGTCCTCCTGAATGCACGTCCAGCGTCGCCTCCTTACATTGCAACATCGATGAAGACAAGGTTTTATAGAATTCTACTCCTGAATTGTGAAGGTGGTTTGATGAACCCCTCTGCTAAGCACTTAAATGTGATTTGCAAAGTATCCATGTGGATGTAGAATATTAGGCCTACTATTCAGATCGGACTGAATGCTTTATGCAAATCATGCTAGCAAAGTTGTTAGTGAAAATGCCCAACCCAGATTCTTAAGAGACTGGATGGAATGCGCTTATTTACATTATGATCTTTAGAGCAATGGACTTCCTTGCTAACGTGGAGATGGGCCATGACCGGTAGGAGAGGGGGGGGGGGGGGGTGGCGCTTCAACGGTATCTAAAACTGTTTGGGGTTTATGTACAGCCACAAATTTTGCATTTCTACTCTCGTTCAGTACTGTATCAGTAACCACCCCCTCTTCCCCCCCCTCACTGGTTCTTTAAGGAAACCAACTCCCATGTAAAAAAGAGCTTCAAATGTCTGCTTACGTCAAATGCATTAATGCAGTGGCGGACACATGCGCCGCCGCCCCCCCCCCCCCCCCCCTCTCTCACCGGGCCACCCGCATTGCCACTCTCACCGACCACACCAGTCAGACCACACGCTATTCATTTGTTTCTTTCGTCAGTCGACTCTACAGAATCAAGTTACTGAGTAGTTGTCCTTTTCTATCTGTATCACTGATTGTCCTATTGACGACGTAATTAACCAATTTGCCAGGAAGAATAGGTGCATAGAATTCATCATTTAAGGAAGACAACCACAATTTTACTTTTTTTATATCATAAGATGGTATATGTGTATTATCAGTTTAAATACTTTCTTAAACTTTGTATGTGACTTGATTTTTTTATTACAGTAAAAGTAAAGCTAGCTCAAAATATGTTTAGCGCCCCTCCGTGAGATCTTTCTGTATCCACCACTGTGTTAATGAGGCATTTGACGTTTAGCATGTAAGAGGTAAAGTTTAGAAAAGGTTTGAATTTAAGTGTAAAGTTTAAATCCTTGAGTAAGTCAATTACTGGATGGACATGAATCTGTGCACTGAGCGTTACACTGCCCCAAGACATTCATTTTCTAATTGTCTGCGTTAAACCTTTAATGTAATTTTATTTCTGAATGGTTAGACAACATTTTAAATTCGATCAATAATTACATGAAATATTAGCATTAAAATTGTTGCCCACGAAAGCTGGCAGAAAGGCAACCTCCTACAGACTATGCGCCATGCAGCTGGTTAGCCCTTTAGACGGATGCCCAAGCCTACCACAGCGGTATCTAGGAAACAATACCGCGCAAGAACTGAGTAGGTCAAAGAAATTTGGTTTATAATTATTAGAAATTGCTCCCAGACGTTTCCCATTGCACCTCAGGCACGACTGCAGATGTGCCATAGCTTGAACTGTAAGAAGACAGCACCAGGAAATCAACCTCACCCATTACAGTTACCGAACAAGACTGCTACAGTTGTGAGTATAGCTTGGCTCGTTAACTAAACGAGTAGATACGAAAGTGGTTTGATAAGGCTGCTAAATTTCAATGAATGATTGAAACTTTTTGTCGCACCTTCGCAGTTAGTTACAAAGCTTGATCACTCTAGAATTTCAAGTATGTACAGCGTACAGTTAACTGTTGATAGCCACTTGCATTGGTCAATATGTCGATTGCGATCGAAAACTTAAGAAAACAGAGCTTCATGCTGTTATTAAACAATTTCATTTTAATGGTTGGACTGCTGCAGAAATTAAAACAATTAGATGGAGTTCACGTGTACACTCCATTATTCAAGACCATTTACACTTTGATTAATGAAATTAAATGTGGTCGGACAAGCACCAAATAAGTGCGCGCTCCAGCCGTCCAATTGAGGTCACCACAAAGGAAACCATTGACAGAATGCATATGGTAATGCAAGACTGACGAATAAAAATTAGTCAAATTGCGGAGATTGTAGGCACCTCAAGAGATCAAGTGCATATCATCCTGCACAGAAAATTGGCTATGAGGAAGCTGTATGCTAGGTGGGCGTTACGATTGTTCACTACCAAAAGCACATCCCGTACATTTCAACACAATGTCTAATTGCAGTCCTCAAGATTTTTGCTCCGATTTGTGACACAGACTTTGATCCATCATTACACACTACAGTCAAAACGGCACTCAATGACAAAACTACTTAAGGTGCACCAAAGAAAGCAAAGAATTTTGTGAGCTGGTAATATGATGACCACTTTTTTCTGGGGGATTAGCAAAGAATAATCCTCTTAGTTTACGTGGGGAAAAAGGCAAAACCATAATTGAACCCTATTATGCAGCACTGGTGGGTCTTTTCATACTTGTGTTGGCTTAGAAAAGAACAAGGTTGGCACGCAAAACACCAGGTAATGCACCATTCCAACAATCAGCGATAACAATGGGTGAAGTATAGAAACTTTTTTTGAATTGGTTCCTTATCCACCCTATTCACGGCATTTAGCCCGAGTGATGTCTTCCTGTTTCTTAACTTGAAACTTTGGTTTGCTGGGTAGAAATTTTCATTAAATGAAGTGCTAGTTGCAGTCAACGAGTATTTTGATGAGTTTGACAAAACCTATGTTTCTGATGGGATGCAAAATGTGCAAGATCGCTGGGCCAAGTGTATATCCCTCAAATGATACTGTCGAGAAGTAGAGTTGTTCTCGAAAAACAAACTTTTCTCTTGCGTTTTTACCGGACTTATCAAATCACAATATATCACTGCTAATCAGAACGCCCAACGGCCCAATCCACAGTGGTTCATTAAAAACTAAACACCGTTTCTGTATCACGGTGCTGATTAATGAGAATTCCAAATTACTCTCTATCCAGAGTCCACGTTATTTGGCTAAGTTAATTCAAAAGTCTGAGGAAGGCAACTGTACAACCTTCGGGTTGGTGACAGCTGTACATTACGTACCTATAACTACATTCTGCTTTAAACTATCTGCCGACTACTGAGAAACTTCACAAGCCACGCTTGAGAAAAATGTTTCGTTATAGACCACAGTGAAATCTAGTAATTTTCGCCTCTTGATTCCCCACGACTTTACTACATAATGTTTAGGGAAAGCGATAACATTAAGACTAAACACCAGAATTACTGTCATACACTGAAGCATACACGATTCGTGTGCACCCCATAACGGAAATAACAGGGGGTATTTCTCCCCGACAACTGCTCATAATTGCAGTGTTCAGCATTGATTTAAAGCACCCAGTTCGCAAAATTTACTCATTTTTAGGAGTTGTATACTTTTATGCAACATGTCAACGTAGAGTCTACTAAAATTCTTCTTTAAGCATTTATTTACCAATTATGAATAATAGGCGTTTTTGTTGTGGTCTTCAGTCCAAAGACTGGTTTGATGCAGCTCTCCATTCTGCTCTATGCTGTGTAAACCTATCTCCGAGTAACTACCGCAACCTACATTCCTCTTAATTTGCTTACTGTATTCATCCCTTTGTCTCGCTCTACGATTTTTAACCCCCCCCCCCTCCCCCCGCCCACGCTTCCCTCCAGTACTAAACTCGTGATCTTTGATGTCTCAGAACCTGTTCTGTTCGATCCCTTGTCAAGTTGTGCCACAAATTACTCTTCTCAATTCTAGTCAATACTTCATCAGTTACATGATCCAGCATTCTTCTGCAACGCACCTTTGAGAAGCTATTCTCCTGTCTAAATTCATCCATGTTTCACTTTGGGTTGGGTTTTTTGGGGGAGATACCAAACAGCGAGGTCAACGGTCCCATTGGATTAGGGAAAGACTGGGAAGGAAGTCCGTCGTGCCCTGTCAAAGGAACTGTTCCGGCATTTGCCTGGAGCAATTTGGGGAAATCACGGAAAACCTAAATCAGGATGGCCGGACGCGACATTGAACCATCGTCCTTCCGAATGCGAGTCCAGTGTGAATCAGTGTGCCACCTCGCTCGGTAGGTTTCACTTTCACAATGGCTACCCTCCAAATACATTCAGAAGAGAGATCCCGACAAATCTAAACTATGTTAATTTTTTTTCTTCAGAAACACTTTTCTTGCCATTGCCTTGCCATTTTATATCGTATCTACTTCGACCACCAGTTATTTTGCTTCCCAAATAGCAAAGCTCTTACTACTATAAGTGTCATTTTCTAATTTAATTCCCTCAGCATCATCCCCCCCCCCCCCCATGAACCATGGACCTTGCCGTTGGTGGGGAGGCTTGCATGCCTCAGCGATACAGATAGCCGTACCGTAGGTGCAACCACAACGGAGGGGTATCTGTTGAGAGGCCAGACAAACGTGTGGTTCCTGATGACGGGCAGCAGCCTTTTCAGTAGTTGCAAGGGCAACAGTCTGGATGATTGACTGATCTGGCCTTGTAACAATAACCAAAACGGCCTTGCTGTGCTGGTACTGCGAATGGCTGAAAGCAAGGGGAAACTACAGCCATAATTTTTCCCGAGGTCATGCAGCTTTACTGTATGGTTAAATGATGATGGCGTCCTCTTGGGTAAAATATTCCGGAGGTAAAATAGTCCCCCATTCGGATCTCCGGGCGGGGACTACTCAAGAGGATGTTGTTATCAGGAGAAAGAAAACTGGCATTCTACGGATCGGAGCGTGTAATGTCAGATCCCTTAATCGGGCAGGTAGGTTAGAAAATTTAAAAAGGGAAATGGATAGGTTAAAGTTAGATATAGTGGGAATTAGTGAAGTTCGGTGGCAGGAGGAACAAGACTTCTGGTCGGGTGACTACAGGGTTATAAACACAAAATCAAATAGGGGCAAAGCAGGAGTAGGTTTAATAATGAATAGCAAAATAAGTATGCGGGTAAGCTACTACAAACAGCATACTGAACGCATTATTGTGGCCAAGATAGACACAAAGCCCATGCCTACTACAGCAGTACAAGTTTATATGCCTACTAGCTCTGCAGATGACGAACAAATTGAAGAAATGTATGATGAAATAAAAGAAATTATTCAGATAGTGAAGGGAGACGAAAATTTAATAGTCATGGGTGACTGGAATTCGAGTGTAGGAAAAGTGAGAGAAGGAAACTTAGGTGAATATGGATTGGGGCTAAAATGAAACAGGAAGCCGCCTGATAGAATTTTGCACAGAGCACAACATAATCATAGCTAACACTTGGTTTAAGAATCATGAAAGAAGGTTGTATACATGGAAGAACCCTGGAGATACTAAAAGGTATCAGATAGATTATATAATGGTAAGACAGATTTAGGAACCAGGTTTTAAATTGTAAGACATTTCCAGGGGCAGATGTGGACTGACCACAATTTATTGGTTATGACCTGTAGATTAAAACTGAAGAAACTGCAAAAAGGTGGGAATTTAAGGAGATGGGACCTGGATAAACTGAAAGAACCAGAGGTTGTAGAGAGTTTCAGGGAGAGCATAAGGGAACAATTGACAGGAATGGGGGAAAGAAATACAGTAGAAGAAGAATGGGTAGCTTTGAGGGATGAAGTAGTGAAGGCAGCAGAGGATCAAGTAGGTTAAAGACGAGGGCTAGTAGAAATCCTTGGGTAACAGAAGAAATATTGAATTTAATTGATGAAAGGAGAAAATATAAAAATGCAGTAAATGAAGCAGGCAAAAAGGAATACAAACGTCTCAAAAATGGGATCGACAGGAAGTGCAAAATGGCTAAGCATGGATGGCTGGAGGACAAATGTAAGGATGTAGAGGCTTATCTCACTAGGGGTAAGATAGATACTGCCTACAGGAAAATTAACGAGACCTTTGGAGAAAAGAGAACCACTTGTATGAATATCAAGAGCTCAGATGGAAACCCAGTTCTAAGCAAAGAAGGGAAAGCAGAAAGGTGGAAGGAGTATATAGAGGGTCTATACAAGGGCGATGTACTTGAGGACAATATTATGGAAGTGGAAGACGATGTAGATGAAGATGAAATGGGAGATACGATACTGCGTGAAGAGTTTGACAGAGCACTGAAAGACCTGAGTCGAAACAAGGCCCGGGAGTAGACAACATTCCATTGGAACTACTGACGGCTCTGGGAGAGCCAGTCCTGACAAAACTCTACCATCTGCTGAGCAAGATGTATGAAACAGGCGAAATACCATCAGACTTCAAGAAGAGTATAATAATTCCAATCCCAAAGAAAGCAGGTGTTGACAGATATGAAAATTACCGAACTATCAGTTTAATAAGTCACAGCTGCAAAATACTAACACGAATTCTTTACAGACGAATGGAAAAACTAGTAGAAGCCAACCTCGGGGAAGATCAGTTTGGATTCCGTAAAAACACTGGAACACTTGAGGCAATACTGACCTTACGACTTATCTTAGAAGATAAAGGAAAGGCAAACCTATGTTTCTAGCATTTGTAGACTTAGAGAAAGCTTTTGACAATGTTGACTGGAATACTCTCTTTCAGATTCTAAAGGTGGCAGGGGTAAAATACAGGGAGCGAAAGGCTATTTACAATTTGTACAGAAACCAGATGGCAGTTATAAGAGTCAAGGGACATGAAAGGGAAGCAGTGGTTGGGAAGGGAGTAAGACAGGGTTGTAGCCTCTCCCCGATGTTGTTCAATCTGTATATTGAGCAAGCAGTAAAGGAAACGAAAGAAAAATTCGGAGTAGGTATTAAAATCCATGGAGAAGAAATAAAAACTTTGAGGTTCGCCGATGACATTGTAATTCTGTCAGAGACAGCGAAGGACTTGGAAGAGCAGTTGAACAGAATGGATAGTGTCTTGAAAGGAGGATATAAGATGAACATCAACGAAAGTAAAACGAGGATGATGGAATGTAGTCGAATTAAGTCGGGTGATTCTGAGGGAATTAGATTAGGAAATGAGACACTTATAGTAGTAAAGGAGTTTTGCTATTTGGGGTGCAAAATAACTGATGATGGTCGAAGTAGAGAGGATATAAAATGTAGACTGGCAATGGCAAGGAAAGCGTTTCTGAAGAAGAGAAATTTGTTAACATCGAGTATAGATTTAAGTGTCAGGAAGTCGTTTCTGAAAGTATATATAGAGTGTAGCCATGTATGGAACTGAAACATGGGCGATAAATAGTTTGGACAAGAAGAGAATAGAAGCTTTCGAAATGTGGTGCTACAGAAGAATGCTGAGGATTGGATGGGTAGATCACATAACGAATGAGGAGGTACTGAATAGGATTGGGGAGAAGAGGAGTTTGTGGCACAACTTGACTAGAAGAAGGGATCGGTTGGTAGGACATGTCCTGAGGCATCAAGGGATCACCAATTTAGTATTGGAGGGCAGCTTGGAGGGTAAAAATCGTAGAGGGAGACCAAGAGATGAATACACTAAGCAGATTCAGAAGGATGTAGGTTGCAGTAGGTACTGGGAGATGAAGAAGCTTGCACAGGATAGAGTAGCATGGAGAGCTGCATCAAACCAGTCTCAGGACTGAAGACCACAACAACAGCATCACCTGATTTAATTCAGCCACATTCCAGTATCCTTGTTTTACTGTTGTTGATGTTCATTTTATAGCTTCCTTTCAAGACACTGCCCATTCCGTTCAACTGTTCCCAAGTCCTTTGCTTTCTGACAATTACAATGTCATCAACAAACATCAAGGCTGTTATTTCTTCTCCGTGGATTTTAATTCCCAATCCAAAATTTTCTTTTGTTTCCTATACTGCTTGTTCAATATACAGATTGAATAACATTGGGGATAGGCTACAACCTTTTCTCACTCTTTCTCAACCACTGCTTCCCTCCCTTTCATGCCTCTCGACTCATCACTGCAATCTGGTTTCTGTACAAATTGTAAATAGCTCTGCATTTTACCCATGCCAGCTTTAGAATCTGAAAGAATATTCCAGTCAATATTGTCAAAAGCTTCCTCTAACTCTACAAATGCTATAAACGTAGGTTTGCCTTTCCTTAACATATATTTTATGAGACGGCATAGGGTCAGTATTGCCTCACGTGTTGCTACACTTCTCTGGAATCCTAACTGATCTTCCCCAAGGCCAACCACCAGTTTTCCCACTCTTCTGTAAAGGATTCGTGTTAGTATTTTGCTTTGCAACCATGACTTATTAAACTGATAGTGTGGTAATTTTCCCACCTGAAGCATACCCATCCCAAAACAAACATGTTTGCAGTAATGTTCACTTAGGTCATGTATATGCGAACTGATCAAGCAAGCAAGTCATAAGAATAAAATAAACACTGTCAAGTGCGAATCCAGGATTTGGTTCTTGGGAAGGGAAGGTTGCCATTTGTTACTATTCTCACCCCTTCCCCTTCAAAGTAACTTGCCCTGACCCCCGCTCAACACACCACAGATATAAAAGATTTTTAAAATGGCATATTCTATTAAAAACACTTGAGATACCGTAATTTGTTTACACAGCATCATACCTCCCAAGGACCTACAAATGAGAAATGCAACTAAAAGCATGTGTCCAAACATTTGAGAAGTACCAGTGTCACAGTGATATCCGGCAGTTCTCCCGTGTTTTTATGGAACAGTCTTTCACAACTTTGACAATAATTTACATGACAAAATAGTATGCACTTACCACTATCAGAATTTCACTTAGCTCTAGGGTTTTGGACACAGGATGTACAGACAACAGCTATGGGAGCATGGAAATAAGGAAAATGCTCTCATTGCCACCTACATTCAGGAAAGTGTCTTCCAGACTTTTTAGTGGTGCATTCTCCGAAAGTTGGATCAAAAAACTGGAATTAATGTGTGTAAAGATAGACACACATGCTAAAGTGTTGAAAGGGGGGGGGGGGGGCGGTGGCGGGAGAGTCACGACCTGGACATACTGTGGCTCCTTGCTTGACCAGTAACAGGTTTCCAAAATCGCTCCAAATGAAATGTGGTTAAAGCGAACCGAAGACTGCATTTTGTTGGCAGAACACTTTGAAGCTTTAACAAATCTACTGCTTACACTAAGCTTGTACGTCCTTTACTGGACTGTTTCTACTCGGTATGGGATCATTATCAAATGAATTCAGGACAGATCATTTCCTATTATCGCCAAAAAGGGGAGAGAGTATTAAGGAAATGATAGGCGAGATGGGGTGGCGATCATTGCGACGAAACTTTCGCGGAACTGCAACGCGGAGATTTAACACACACACACACACACACACACACACACACACACACACAGTACGTGTGTAGGCGCTGTCGGAATCTGACGAATAGAATCACCCGCAATCACTTCAACCAACGAATTGTGCCATGGATAGCGCTGTCGTTCTGACCGCCCGGCAAAAGTTGGTATTTTGCCGCTGCAGGGCTGTAATCGCTCAGTGAAGTCTACTGGGACGTATGTACACAAGGAAATTAGTCGGCCGATAAATTGGGAGCGTGTTCCTTTTTACCATGTGCAATTCGACAGTCAAAGTGATTCCGTTAACTCTATGCTAAGGACTTAGGTGTGAATTGCAGTGTAGTCATGTAGATGTAGATTTGAAAACTTATTACAGCTCTATGGACACGCCTGACGTCGCTTTGCGGTGAAACTTCCAATACGCGTGCGGCAGTCAAAAGTCTGCCCGAAAATTATAGAAGCATGTCTAAACGCTAAAAGAAACGGAAATACGGAAGCCCGTCGGCTTTGACCCATGACGTCACAAATATAGCGGAAACGACAATTCCAATATGGCGGATATAGAAACGTTGCATACGTATCACAAAGACGAAAACACATAGAAAAACAACACACACAAAGGTTTCACAAGAACAATCTGCTAACATTGATAGCAAACAAAGATAATAATAAACAAGTGGTATTCAAGGCCAGGCAGGGGGGGGGGGGGGCTGCGCGCCCCCCCCCCCTGACCCCCCCGCCAAAAAAAAACTCCCTACCTAACCTCGTATTCAGGGCTACGCTACAGATCAATGTGTAGGTCAATCAAAAGATAAAAAAACGAAACAAATAAAAAAAGAAAAACAATATTGATTCATTAGACATAACGAGTAGCGACAAAACAGACCATAAAGATTGAACAATCTAATGGCAAACTGATAAAAGCCTCATAGACGACGTTAAAACAAAAAGTACAGTAAAAAGGTAAACTATATATTACAGGCCCTAAAACTCCTACTAAGGTAACGTCAACGAGGCAACATCTACAAACACGCCACACTCACAAACCAAACTCCGCGCCGTAATGACGTCACACACCACAACACCCTTACGTCACGGGTCAAAGCAGACGCGTGAGATCGGATGTTTCTGTTGACCCAAAGAAACTTACTGGCTGAAAAAGTTACAGGAAGGAACGTAAAACAGGATAGCGAAATTGAACAAGATTATCAACTTTATATTAAATGAATGTTAGTTGTTTTGCTTTGCACCCTATGTCATCTGGTGCGAGGTCACACTGCTTTTTTTCGACGAGTTTTATTAACATTGTAAGGCAAACTAAAGTGTCAACATCGTGGCTCATGTTCGTACTATATAGATCGACTTAGTTAATAGATATCCTGGGTCAGGAGCTGTACTAGTAGAGCACGTCAGATCTTGCACAATAGTGTTAACATTCCTGATCATGACGTTTTAATTCAATTCATTAGCGTCCTTTTAATACATCATCAAAATGACATGACTTGTCAATAGGGAGCGACTTCAACTTGCCAGGCAGAGATTGGGAGAATTATGCTACCAAAATTCGTGCCAGAGACGGATTCGTGTGACATCCTGAATGTATTCGAGCAGATAATTAGAGAACCGACTCGAGAAGGAAACGCCTTAAACCTAGCTACAGAGAGACATGAACTAATCTAATTAATTAACATAAAAGAAGCCAACAGTGATCACAAGGCTCTGATAGCTACGACTACAGGTAATACAAGGAATGTTAATTAAGGAAAATATTTTTGCTTAGCAAGCGTGACAGGATACGAATTGCAGAGTATCTGAGTAGTCAATAAAAAATATTGAGTTGAGATAGAGACGGGGCACAAACTGGAAAAATCAGCAGTATTCAATATGCCTTAGACATGTCTGAACCGAGCAAGGTTGTAAGGGATAGGAAAGACGCCGTGGTTTAATGGCAATGTTAGAGAACTACTCCGTAAACAACGAGTAGATGTTCAAGTTAAGCCAAAACCCAGCTGACAAAAGTTGAACTTAGTAAAATGCCACGACAGAAGCGTTCATTGAATTTGATAGAAAGATTGTCACCCGTCTAGTAAAGAGGTATTGGTCTTATTAATTACGTAAAATCAGTAAGTGGTTCGAGATTATCTGTTCGTTCACTCAGACCATACTGTCAACGAAACGGAAAATAAATTGTTTCACCGCGGAACATCGTAACACGGTCCCTCCTTTCAATCATCATACTGTACACACATCGAAATGGCAGATACTGAGAACCGACCGCGGAATAGAAAAGCAACTACTATCATTTATTAGTTGCAAGAGTTGCAAGGCATCAGGACCAGATAAGATACGTGTAAGATTTTACAAAGATGTTACAACTTGCCGCATTCTAGCAGCAGTTTTTTGTTGTTCGCTGGAGCAACGAAGGGTACCTGGCGACTGGAAAAAAGCGCAGGTCATTCCGTTTCCAAGGAGGACAGATGCATATACTTATAGGCCTATATCGTCGACGTCAATCTTAAATAATTGAATGTTTTGTGCTCAAGAGATCACGTTTTTGGAGAACGAAAATCTCCAAAAATCAACATGAATTCCGCAAACAGATCTTGCGAAATTCAGCTCGCTCTGTTTATCAGATCCTTAGCACTAAAAAGCGCTCAGGTTGATGCAGTTTTCCTTTACGTCAGGAAGGCATTTGACAAGTCACGCAGTGCCGTTTAGTGAAAAAATACGAGCTTATTTAGTATCGCACAAGATTTGTTACTGGATTCAGGACATGCTTGCAGACGGAACTCAACACGCCGCTCTTACCGGAACAAAATCGGCAGATGTAAAGGGAACTTCGGAGTTTCCCAAGGAACCGTGCGACTGCGCTATTGATAAATTGTTCGAAATAGTATCTACAGTACAATACCTAGGAGTAATTATCCCGAGCGGGGGGGGGGGGGGGGGGGGCGGCGCAGAACCTTGTGCTTAAAGTAAGTCTCGCTAGGATGCAGAACACGCCAGTTTACTGCAATGACAAGCACGTCTAGTACAACCTAAGTCCAATGTAAACACGAAAAGTGAGATCATGCTTATAATAACTAATAGTTACACTCTAGTTAATAAATGCAGTGTTCTGTGAAACTACAATACCAGAGCCACATACGAAGTCTATTGCATACTTTTACGCTTGAATAACTACTTTTTGTACCATACAGACTCTTGATATCTTTTATTTCAAGCTCATGATATGCATTATTTTGTTAATTCTACATTTCATATTGACATAGCACACAGTATAAAAAATCTCTTACCACAGGGTGGGGATCATGTCTCCAGAGTTCAAACATTCCTTATTTGTGAGTGTTATTTTTTTACAATATATTTTCTGAACTGCTTATTATACACCTCTCCGAGGATGTAATTTAAAAAGAATATTTAAAAAATATTTGTTTTCTATGAGATTAATGTCCGTTATGTGAATAATGTGCAGTGCCTTTTCAATGTAATTACATCACTCCCCTTCATATCACCTCCCCTGACTTGTCCGGTATCATAATTTACTTTCTGCACAATGTAAGATCGAAAGAATCAAAAATACATCTGCCAACGACTAATTGACCCCGGCGGGCTGTGGGTCACGACGCATCGGGTGGTCCGTATCGTGTTCTACTTGGATAAAACGACGCCTCTTACATTAGAGTATACCGCAAAGAAGATCAGCAAACCAATATATCTACCTTCACCACACAGCCTGCAGCTACTACGCCACATCGAAGGAGGCCAGTGCGCAACTGCCCTTCATACTGTAAACAAGGGTCACATGTTGCTGACGGCCTGCACTGCCCCCTACAGTTCTTGTCCAAGACTAGAGATCCTCTGACACGTCAATAATTAATAATTTTATATAAATTACTTTTTTTCTGGCGCGTGTGAAAGCTTAACTGACAACATTCGCCATTTATCCTGGTCATATGTGAAAAATGATAACGTGATATTTATGGCAAAACGGCTTCTTGATAATTCAGAAATGTGTTATCCTTGTTTCCGACGACCCCAGTTTGTGCGCCTATATATGAGAACTGTGGAACCCTCGCATCAGTTCTTTCTTCCGTCTGTGGTTAAGTTGCGCTGTTGTATACTCAATAATTGCTGAGGTATTAAATTTCCGACTTGTGTGTGACTTTGGTATTAACTTTATTTCTCTGTAATTTGTCTAATTTCGTTTACATGTTTAAGTATTTTCAATGAAGGCTGTTATATTTTCGCCTGTGGGTCACTACTTGATGTTGTTTTCGAGTTATGGCTAGTAAAATGAGGAGCTATTGAACATGTCACAACGTGTTTCGGTGCAATTAAACCGATGTAGTCTCTCTCTCTCTCTCTCTCTCTCTCTCTCTCTCTCTCTCTCTCGTGTGTGTGTGTGTGTGTGTGTGTGTGTGTGTGTGTGTGTGTGTGTGTGTGTTTAGAAGGGTTCTTACCTCTTCCAATGCTTGTTTTGCAACTGGTCCTACTTTGTGTAGAAATAACTATTGTAGAGCGCAGTCTTTCTGTAGAATTACCTGAACCTCCGCGAAATGACTTTCTTGTAACCTTGTGGCATGGTGAATCTTATCTACTCAAAAAATCAGATATGCAAAATTGTGCATATTTATTATATCGATGTACCGATATGACTGTGAAGAGCGTGACGAAATAGAACAATCTGAGTCGTACGCCACAGGTGATAGCTCAGCGGAAAATACAAAAACAAAATTATTTCTTTTCCAAGAATGACATGTGAAGCTTTTACATAACAGGATTCTGTAACGACATGGTAGCTTCAACTGATGAAAAGCGCGTTTGATATAACTGTAGTCATGACGCAATAAATTAGATGTAGATTGAAAGACATTAATTTGGTTACTTTTCCCATCCGTCAGATACCTGTAATCAGGTGTTAGAGGTGCTGTGAGACAGCCAGTATCGTCATGAACGGTGAGACGTACTGTAATCGGTTGTTGCTTACTGCCTTCATCTGTGACTTGTGGTAACCACATAGTTGTATAGCATTTAGTATTATCTGTTGTACATATGCAGTACGACAACACCAGAAGTGATAATTTCGTTGGTGTTTCGTGAACTAACCAAATGGTTTCTACTCACGGCGGTACTCCAAAACAGCTGGCTTGGTTCCTTTTAGTTTTTTGATTATACAAATAACTACTTCCGTCTGTTTTTAAGATGTTGTAAATAGTTTGAATTTCGCAGGTCGAATTGTTTAGTTTCCTTTCCCTATCTGAAAAGTGGGGCGTTTTAACGGCTAAACGTTAAACAAACACTGTTTGTACCGGTACTGTAGTATTAAATAAGCTTGATGGCCCTCAACGCTAGCCGATCCTCATGTCAAGTGGTGACAACACTGACTATAAATATGTACTCAATGGCGCTCAACAGCGATCTATCTGACGTAACCGCATATAGTGAAGGGCGGGAACATTCGTAGCTAACAATAGCAAGAACTCGATGAAATACTGCAAACAAATACTTTACTGAAGGCAATTGATAACCAAAATTTGCACAAAGCCATTCGAGGCAAGGGAACGGGACCCCTCTGCCATACCACGTCGTTGGTTTGCTGAGTATGGATGTTGGAAGGTAGGAGACGAAATACTGGCGGAATTGAAGCTG
This sequence comes from Schistocerca nitens, assembly GCF_023898315.1. Taxonomy (NCBI): domain Eukaryota; kingdom Metazoa; phylum Arthropoda; class Insecta; order Orthoptera; family Acrididae; genus Schistocerca; species Schistocerca nitens. The sequence goes on along the minus strand of NC_064620.1, from coordinate 215,899,706 downwards.
AGAGAACGGGTCGTGAGTCAAGCTTGGGTAGCTCAGTTGGTGGAACCCGCGAAAGACAGAAGTTCAGAGTTCGAGTCTAGGTCCGCCACAGTTCAAATCTGCCAGGAAGTTTGTGCGGATGTATATTAATGCAACAAAGTAGGTTAACTGTGTTGCCACCATGGCAAATCCCGTTTCCACGTTTCTAATTGTCGGCACAAGTCATTCCTGAGAATTTCCCACAATGAAAAATTTTCATCTGACGAAACTGGTTTCTTGGCGAGAAATATATAGAGGCGCCCCCCCCTTCCCCCCCCCCCCCCCCCTCACCAATATTTCGTATACGGAAACTTGGTTGAATGAAAAATGTTTCCTCTCAAATGTCGTGTTCGTGAATGTCAGCTTGGTGCTTCATAATGTGCTAAACTCCTACTTATCTTGGGTAACGAGTAGACATAATCTACTGAATGAGCACCTTAAAAGGTGCTGAAATAGCATCACACAGACTTGGACTAGGCAGCCATTAAGTTCCACATGGAGGTCTTCTGGCCAAAAGTGCCATATGATCATTACACTGGTTTCACAATTTGTTGGATTCTCATCTCGGTATTGACACTGTCAGGCATCTGTAACTAAACTTATTATGCACCCCTCATCTATTTGTATGTGATTCCATTGTTACTTGCAACACAGTTAGGACACAGAAAAGATCATTGCTTCCTACAATTTGTTTGTAGTACAGGGTTGTAATTTTGGGCGTTTCATAAAGTGAAGATGCTTTGAATTAAAGCATGTAGTACTAAAGTGACCATATTTTATAAGACTCATTCACATTACAAAATTTTGATATTACAAGAGAGATCTTAAATGTAATAAACACAGACTTCAATTATGCAACAAAAATACATAAATTTTTCAGCCAGTACAGCTGAAATCTCATTCAGTATAAATTTTTGTGTGAAATAAAGGACAAAGAAGGGTCTTACATAACCTACAAAAAAAAAATTCAGGACATAGGTAACAATTTTGACTGTCCTGAAGTCATTGCCTCGTATGAATGACTAGTGGCCTGCACAGCAGCCTCTGACAAACCTGGAATGCTGGATATTGACATCCAGCATATTTAGTCTCTAATGGAATGTCACAAATCATTTTTCAAATAAACAGTTCCTAGAATAATTGTGGTCTTCAGTCCTGAGACTGGTTTGATGCAGCTCTCCAAGCTACCCTCTCCTGTGCAAGCTTCATCTCTCAGTACTTAATGCAACCTACATTCTTCTTAATCTGCTTAGTGTATTCATCTCTTTGTCTCCCTCTACGATTTTTACCCTCCACGCTGCCCTCCAATGCTAAACTTGATCCCTTGGTGCCTCAGAACATGTCCTACCAATAATAGAATAATTACTAAAAGTAATTTAGTCACATTAATCCATAAAGGGGCCATGTGTTCAGAAACACACATAATCAATAACTTGCCAGTAGCCATAAAGTTAAGCTCCTAAGCTACTGATATAAAGTGCAAGGTATTGTTCCTATCAAAATAACAGAAAATCATACAAGAGGGAGACTTGGCTATTTTAATTCTATTTGATAAAAATTTAAATCAAAGGTTACTGTTTGGCATATTTAAAAACTAATTATGCCCTACAGAATAAAAACAGTGCCTTTAGCCTGTTTCTAAATATTGGCTGTTGAGCCATTTTTATTTCCATTGTCACTGTACAACTTGGTGCAATACAGCACAATTAGCTGATCTGTAAAACATTTGGTAAAATTTAAAAGTAGTGTAAAGGATTTACTGGTAGTAATCTCCTTACATTGATTCATTTCAATTAGGATCTGGGCAAGGAACATGGGCATTTGGTCTTCTCATTTTTGCACATCACATATATCCTTTAGGCTCTGCTACTTGCGGCACTACTGAGTAAAAGGTATATCTGCCTGCTACACCATCTTCGAATAGAACTAGGACCAATGATGGATGCATTACTCAAACTTCCTCTCACCATACTAATTTCATAGTGAAATACTTGTTTCAACAAGGGACCATGGCAGTAACGTGTACTTCTAACACAAATTAAAACTGGAATATTTTTAATGCCTCATCTAAGTTATTACTGTCGTCCACCTTGCCCCCTCCCTCCCACTGCAGGTGTGCATTTTAAGTAATATAAATCACCCAGCAGCAATTTCGTGTCCACTATTTTATGGTGGAAATGATGCCAGCAACTGTTACTCTCCATTTTGGCTAGAATGTCTGTATGTTAATGGGACTAAAAGACCGAAGGATCTTAGTTGCACAGTCTCAGCTGACTGTGTGGTGGTGAATGCAAATTGCAGAATAGTTTAGTTGCTCCCACCAGCCACTGCACTGTCACCTTGGACTGCATGAACAGTGTGAATTTGAACACTCCTGGTGAATCTAGGTGACAAAGTATTAACTGAATGACAAGTAGGGAACTTGTTTAAATATTGTCATGGAACAAAGCCTTTCCTCAGCTGATAACCCAGGAAGACTTCATCAACCTTATGAATAGTTTTAACTGTTTTGTTTAAAAAAAGTTTTAACTGCATTGGCTGTGATATTAAACTGTAATAAGTGCTCTTGGTCAAGGTAGTAGTTTTACCTCCTTGTATGTGCAGGAAGACGAGCACAAGAATCTGAGTATGACAGTTGGAGCTGTTCTGCAGGTACTTGCAGTGTGGTTGCTGCTAACTGTGGTGGCCATACAAGGTGAGTACATACCAGGTTGGTGCCACTCTAGCACCATACTAACTTCAAAATGACCTGGCTATTTAATTTGAGCAAGCCTTTGGTCATGTTAGTGTGACAATATTTTCAGCAGCTGTCCTCACTTAAATCATATTGCTTCCCCAAACAAATGCACTGAACAGGTGTTTCCAGAGCAGCAGGAACGGAAATTTTCATAGCATTACCTCCTGACAACACAACTCATTCTGTGCAGTGTTTGGTGACACAAATCACCTTTCATGATTGGGATGGCTGATTATAAATAGCATCCAAAAATAGCATGTGTTTACTTTCATAAGCAAACACATAGTGAAAAGCTTCTTCTTTCAAGACAGAGGCAAAATGCAGTTTGCAGCTACTGCAGAATCCGTCATTCGCTTGACGGAATATATCCTGCAAGAAACTTTACCATATGAAGTAGTACTTGGTTCCTAGTGGTGTAACAGCTGTTGAAACTCGCTGTCTGATCTAAAATGTATAAGAATATCAATGTAGTGTTTCTGTAAAATTGAGTTTAGGAGCAATTTCTTTGGAAAATGTGCCTCTTCAAAATTGCTGAAGCAGTCAGGGAAAACTCCTGGTATCTAGCTTCATAATTATCGAGTTAAAAATGTAAGCTAAAGTTGTGGGAAAGTGATGATGAATGTTAATACTTTGACATGTCCTATATTACACATTTACTGTACACAATGTAATCTTACAGGATCAAATAAAATTAAATTCATCAGTTAAGTTGAAACTGAAAGCAAAACAGCACTAGAAAGAATTGTCTTGTAGCTCTGTTTCTGATGTAAGCAAAGTTGAAACAGTCCACAATGTAAAAGTACACACATGCTATTTTTGGGATGCCACTTATCAGCTATTCAGATCATAAGTTGTTTTTTGTTTTTTTTTTGCACCAAATATTGCATAAAACAAGTTATCAGCAAGTAATGCCATGAAAATTTCCATTTCTGCTGTTTTGGAAACCCCTGTGAAGTGCATAAACAAATAAAACCAGTGAATCCTCTTTATTCAGCAATCTTGAAGTGACTGTGTCTTTGAAATTTGAGTAAAAGCTTCTTGCAGCTTTGACAGTTTACATCTCTTGTAGATTTCATTGAGGAATACTTTACTTATATAAAAAATTATACACTCTGTATTTTGTGACCAAAAATGTTTCACATGAGGTGAAAAATGAAAAAAATTGTTGTACTGCTTACTGTCACATTACACACTTTGCAATAATCACATACTGTTTATTGCACCTCTTAAGTTTACTCTAGTTACTTTTGTGTGCCATGTGTGAACTAAATTGTTCTGGTGCCTCAGCCTTTGTTCCTATACTTCATCCAAAATGCATAATCCAGAATCTGGTTGTTGAAGTCAACCAAATAGTTTACTTTAGCTGTCTGCAAAAGGGTGCAAAATACACTGAGATTTCAGTGGCCCAAAGACTGGTCACACAAAGTAGATAGTCAGCAATGTAAAATTTTGCACCCCACAAGACAGTATTATAAGGCAATGCTGGTCAGGTTTCTTTTGTTCACAGGAGAGCAACACAAATGCTGAAAAGTCTGAAAGGACACACATTAAAACAAAAGCCATCTTTGCAAAAGCCCACTTACACACTTTGAAGAACCAGTATTAAACAAGAAGCCTGAGAACATATTACAGCCACATACATCACTAGCATAGTGGACCTCAGACAAGATCAGTGTTCAAGTTTTCTTAAACAATAATTCTTCTAACACTCAATACAAAAATTGTTTGTAAATACTCTAAGTAGTGAAATGGGAGGAACCCTCTACCATGCAATTCTGCATTTGACAGAATATTGACAGGTACAAAAAAGAAATGTCATCCTCTTCAACAATGCTAAACATTTGACTTGTTGCACTTTTATCCCTTCAATTTTTGCTATTATGAAATTCATATATTTCCTTATTAAGATTCCTTAAATGTTTCCTCAGTCTTCTACAGCAGGATGCCTCAATCTCTTTCCAAGCCAAGAGATTTTGAGTAAAATAAAACTTTCAATGGCTCTCAGCTATCATTGTCAGGAGTAAAAATCATTACTCAGTGGTTTTTGATCTTGATGATAGCAGAGAGCTGTCAGTAACCTGAATATTTTATTCAGAGTAATGTGACTTGAAAACTTTGTTCATTTACTACATTCATTCCACATCTTCAATCCTAGTGCAGTAGCAGTTTAATGTGTGCTCTAGTGTCCAGCGACTTCACATCTGGAGAAAGCTGGACTGTGCTCTGTACAAGATGTCATACAACATAATCTTCTAAAGACTGTTAGCAGGGCTCTGCTTATCATTACTGAGTGAATACTATTAGGCATAGCACATTCTGGGCTTCTTACCTGGTGGCACATAAGAGAATACTGAGCAACCTGCACTAAGAGTTGCCCTAACTAATATCAGTTTGTTCAAAGAAAAGGTGAATGGGTAAATAAGCTACTTCCAGCTGGCTTCATGGACAGCAATTATTAAGAATATTAGTGGTCATCTGTGACATTAAAATGGGGAGATTAGTTCCCAAGAATTTCTGGAAAACCTGACATGCCTTACACAAACAGCTGAACAGTAGATCTCCTGGATTAGCTATGAAGAGAATTTCCCTTGAATTGGAGGAATGTCTGTGTAGCTCATTTCTTTCTGAAAGACTCACTCCTCATTAGACTGTTAGTCTCAATATTACTTGTTATTGACATCTTCTCTGCACTTGTTTCAAATATTCCCTGTAAATGTGGAGGCCTTTCTCTTCCTGCCTATTTTCACCTCTATGAAACTGATAGTTCTAATCTGAAAACTGTGATTTATTCATATAATAAAATTTCAAACAATTTGGTTTGAACAAAGAGGCATGTTGACATCTGTGTAAAAATAGAATTTACAGAAAAGTCATATCAGGGATAGAGCATCTGTCTAACTTGCACTACAGGTGCTCAGTGTGAGCACAATATGTAACATGGCAAACATCAATACAGTAGTCATTCTAGTCATACACATTATGGTGGATATCACTGGCAACATTATTCTCAATGTTCCAAACTGGCAGTGGAGGCAAGAACATAAGGTTCTTACTGCATATCCCCATAAGAAAATGGCACTGGGAGGCTCATGAGGTCATCCAATCCACTTTTGCACTGAGGTCATCATGAATGTATAGAAAGTGTGGTGGAGCACTGTCTTAACAAATTTCTGTTATTGTAGCACTAGCCATGGCTATAGCCAGGTGCCTAAAATCAGTTTCCTTTGCAGAAAAATGAACTGTAAGCTTGGGAACAGGATGTGGTACAGAGATTGTTCAGCTGACTAATGTATACAACAATCCTGTGGTTGTTCTGTGCCCAAAACATGTGCATTGTGGTGATTTGCCTCAGATAAATGAAAGGTTACTTCACTGAAAACTAGCTTCTGTGAAAGTCTTCCTCCAGAAGCTGCTGTAAGTTGTTATTAAAGGATGAAGCTCATTGCCCTGAAAAATATTACATTTAACTGCAAACTGTATAGTTCTATGTGCAGAAATTTGTGTGGAAAGTGAACCAGCAGACTGTGGAAAGTTCCCTCTAGTATGTCATCAGTTGCTTCAGGCCCCTGAAAATTGACTCCCAAATGAGCTCACTTTTCTGCCAACTGTCCCATCTGCCCTGCTCACTGTGTACCACATGAGCAGCCAGTCCTGTGAAATGTTACAGTATCACCCATTGCTTTCTCTAGGTTTTGATACCTAGCTCAAAACTCACTCAAGTCCCAGCTGACTTGAATCCAATGAAATAGAGGACACACAATTTGCATCACATGATCTGTTATGACTGCACACAAATGCTGTTCCATAGCACCTATTATTAACTTGGAGATATCGTATGTATTGATGTTTGTCAATAAGTATAATAGTTTCCATGTTGTATTCCAGAACCCAGTGATACTGATTAACAATGTTGTACTGTAACATCAAAATTCTTCCTTTGTGTCACATTACTTAAATCATCCCAGAATTTCATTCTCTTTTTCCACTTCTCAGACAAAGCCATTCTGGGTTTCCCCAGTTTTTCTTCAAAGCCAAATGTTGAGTCAGAATTTTATGCATAAATTTTGTCTAGTATACTGAGTTGTTCTTGCTTCCTTTGGCCATCTTTAATTGCACAGACCAATTTTGTTCCAGTTAGTGCTTTACTGTGCACTACATAGTTTGCATTGTCTTCTAGGCTGGTTTGGTCATATTCTTTTAATATGCCCACATAATTTTTAGCCTGAAATTTCTCACACATTATTTTATTTGCTCTTAGTATGTTCCTTCAGCACAATTTGGACCTAACTTTTCGTTATTACTGTTTTTTTCTTTTCTGGATTTGTCAGTGTACCCCATAATATTTAAAATGTTTAGGCCCCATAGAGACAGTCTCATTTTAGTGTTTTAGTATAACACTTTGTTTTGAGATGCATTTTGCTTACAGGTGTCTTTTGAATGTGAAAGATAATTCCAGTTTGTGATGAATTTCATAACAAGTCTTTCCAGGCTACTTTAGTAGTTTCACCCAAATATCTGAACTGCAAAACTCAAAATTTTCATGTATTCAGTCTGTGGGTTCTTGAAAACTACACACACACACACACACACACACTCTTTTGAATGATATAAACTTAATGAAGTTATTACACAAAGTTCACAGTGAATAACAAGAACAAAAATAAAACTTGGCTGACAAGAACACACACACATAGTCGAAAGTAGTCATCATTCAGGTGATGGTAAACTCTATGGTACAGACTGCTGCCACTGTGATGAGGCACTGTAATGAGCTGTGTTGTAGCTGCCATGAGGGGAAGACAGGGCTTGATTCCTCCTTTGCAAGAAAGCAGGTGAAGAAAGAATGTAATCTTATTGCCAAAAAGGGATGGAGTGGACAACCTGCACTGGAGGGGAGGTAGGGAATGTGGAGAGAGAGGCATGGTAATGGTAAGTTGCTCAGTATTCAGTGGTGGCAGCAATGTTCCTTTCATCCTGGAAGGAGTAAAGGATAATGTTTGAGAAGGGTGATGTGGAAAGTGCTGGTGTTAAGGTGTTACCAAAGGAACAGGTTGGTGTATGAAGATTGAGGAACTGTTGTGGATCTGGATCAAAAGATATTTGAGGTTGAATGGCAAGACATTGATGGAAATCATTGTAGCGCTTGGTGGTACTGGTGAGATGAGTTGTCAGAATGAGCACATCAGAATCACTTGTTCTGAGAAAAACACTGGGGAATCACAACAGCACTGGGAGGGAGGGGGGGGGGGGTGTATGTCAAAGGGATGCAAGAACAGGTGCACTTTCATCTAAAGATGAGTTGCCACACCTGCATTGGGTGGCAGGTTATGCTGTGTGATGTCTTAAATTGTCCACACAGATTTTAACCTGTGCAAGGATAGTATGCTTACCTTTGAGGAGAATAAAGGAGGTGGCAGCAAAGTGATGCAGTCGGTCATCAGAGCATGACATTGCTTCAGGTGGTGAGGTTGCTGTGAATGAAGACCCACTGAGTTTTGTGGGTATGGGGAAGTGTGATGAGAGGCTTGAGATATGAGTGGACATGCTCAACTAATGTGGGTAGGACAGAAGGGGAGATGAGGAAAGAGGATCTGTCTTCTGTGGAAGGAGAAAAATTTCAATGTACAGTACCTTGGCTAATAACTACAGAGCTTCTTTGAAGGCAGTATGTATACCCTAGAGGACCCATGCAACAGTTATGCCCAACCAGAGGCATGATACAAGAGTGCCACTTTGACTGTGATTCCAGTGCTCACAAAATCACTTTGTGGATGGTGGGCAGTAGTACAGAACTTCACAATGCCACAGAGATTAGAGCTTAGTGAAAGGGAGCAACTTGAATTGCTGATTCTGATCTGCAGTGACAGATGGGTAGTGGGAGTGGGAGAGCCAGGTGTAAGCAAAAGATGGTCTACAGTTGGCCAATACATCAGTGAGAGGGGACAGCTTCCACCCACCTACTAACAGTCAATCATAGAAATAATGTATTTGAAACCTTCTGAAAGATGTAGGGGACCAATCAGATGTACATGCCAAAAACATCCTTTTGGGCTATCAAAATGTCAGAGGAGGTAATGTCAACTTACCTTGATATGTTGGCAGGGAAAGCACATGAACCCTAGATGCAGCAGTTGTTTGATGTTTAGCCAAATAAAATGCTCAGCAAGCAGGTGCAAGGTTGCTTTGATACCTTGTAATGGACAAGCAGACCTTCAATCGTCGGTGATCTGTGCCACTTACCATTTGAAACAGGCATGAGGCATGAAGAGGGAGTTGGTGTCACAAAGAACACTGATGCAAGAAGTCTTGCTAACCTGTTGAGTTTGTTCAAGTGCAATGTGTGTGTCATCAGATGAACTTGCCACAGGCAGTATTGCAGTGGGAAAGGCATTGGCCACATGTCAAGTTGCCAAGTTGTTGGAAGCAACTGCAGCAAGTTGACAGAGCATGTTGTTGCTGGCACAATCTTTGAGTAAGAGCTCAATGAGGGAGTTGGTGAGCAGAGCTATCGGAAGTATACATTTAGATGATGAATGGAGGAGCATGTTACGGCAAGATTGGTGGCTATAACTAGAATTAGTACTGACTATGCCAAAGTTTTTTTGGGTTTGGACTGGTTAAAAATACTCTCCAGTGAACCTAATTTAATCTGCATTAACTTGTTCCTTTCTGATTAAGTTGCATTCGCATACAATAAGTTTTGATCATAGTTCCTTCGTAGGTGAAATACATTTTTACCTTTGTGTCTTTAAACAAAATGACTTCCACCCAATATCTCTGGTGTGTAAAAAAAAAAAAAAAAAAAAGTAATTCCATAAATATTTAGGAATGGAACAATTTTTTCAGATTATGGTAATCTGGTCATGGTGCTCTGTACACATCCCAATTTTTCCTATGTCTTCAGTATATTTTTAAAACAAAATTAGCTCTTAGTGTTGCCAGCTTATTCTGATTTTTCTAAAATAGAGAAACAGTATACCACATCCATTGTACTTCCAGCTATCAGCATGCTTCATACTATGAATTTTGAAAATAGCATCACTGTAATATAAAATCATGTTGAGTGGGGGTGGCTTCAGTGAGGTTGGATTAAAGGTAAATGAAGCAATGCTGGCACATAGGCAGCCCTGCATATAAGCTTAAAAAATGCATAATTTGCAGGAGATGAATCCTGTAAGCCACCACACCACATGAGGTGTGACAATGGAATGTGTATAATGGTCTTCTTCAGATGTGATGGAGATAATGACTGTGGTGACTGGTCAGATGAACATGGCTGCAATGGCACAGAGGTAAGGTGGTTTGTAATGCCAACATTTGTTTCTAGTGAACTGGGCTCTTAATGTCCCATGTTAAACTGTCAATAGTTCTTAGAGATTTTAAAGTTCAATAAACACTAAAATATTGGTTACTGGTGATGTTGGTAAACATAGATAACTAAAATTTTCATATGATATATTGAGGGCATGATGTTCTGATAGCTGGTTGTGAATGTGGTGTGCCCCTTTAGCCTGCTACTCCAGAGTGCATGGCTGATGAATTCAGATGTGGAGATGGCACTTGCATCCCACCTGAGTGGATATGTGATGGGAGTCAGGACTGCAGTGATGGTAGTGATGAAGTGCTGGGCTGCAGCAAACAGGTATGTACATGTTCACTTCAGATATGAAAGAGGCTAGAAAGTAAAAAATATTTAGTCAACACATTCTATTGCATTGTTCCAATGCAGCTATCATGTCATGAAGACTTCCTATGTGACAACCACCACTGTGTCCCAAAAGCATGGCAGTGTGATGGGAATGATGACTGTGGTGATGGCAGTGATGAAATGAATTGTAAGTAACACATTTCAAGTGTCTATAATTCAATCAACAATGATTGCAGCCTGTGTGCAGCTTACAGTATTTCTCTTCAGAAATAATTACATAAAATTTCCTATAGAAATTTGCACTCGCTTATCTGGACTGAATTACACATTAAGTTTCTGCAATAACTGAAACTTTAGATGGTGGTGGAAAAATTAGGACAAGAAACCCTTAGGACTTCTTTGTTTCAAACGTGCCTCTTCAGAAAGTAACATTTAGACTGGAAGTAACATCAAAATGTCAAGTGTAATGGGTGATAAAGGTATAAGTTGGATTTTTCCTGTTGACTAGTTCTTCTGACTAGGTCTTCTGACTTGTTTACACTATTTCCATTATTTCTAAATTCAGAGAAACATCACCTTAATTGGTGTAATCTAACACCTGACAGATCAGTGGTTTACACTTAACTGTAAAGGATTCCTGTTGTTCAGGCCATGGAAAATCAGCTAAACCAGACTGTGATGTTGCCCACAACTTATATGCGTGCAGAGATGGCCTACATTGTATAGAAATGACGGAAGTGTGCGATGGCACACCCCACTGTCTTGATGCCTCAGATGAAGGTTTACTGTGCCAAAAAAGTAAGTATGCCTTCATTGTGATCTGTTAATGGATGCAGTGATATGCACTGAAGCAATTTTGATAATGTTGTAGGCAAGTCACTATGTGCATCAAAGGGATGCACTTTCAAATGTCAGCCAACACCAAATGGACCATTGTGCTTGTGTCCCTTGGGGTTTGCTCTTGTGGAGGAGAAGTACTGCAGAGGTAACAATGATAAATACTTCATATAAGAAAGAAATGATTTTTCAATACTTGGTTCCCTTCTAAACCACCAAAACTTGCAGATGTTGATGAATGTCTCGCCTATGGCATCTGCTCCCAGAAGTGCAACAACACCAATGGTGGTTACTTGTGTTACTGTGCTGAAGGCTACTCATTGCAAAGCAACAACCATACCTGTGCTGCCAATGGTAAGGTGTAGAAAATTAAGTAATAACACCTGTACAGTGTTGGCATGAAGTTATTCATGCACTGACATTTTCAGAGGGTGAAGCTGTACTGCTTTTTTCAACAAAAACTGAAGTTCGTGCTTACTTCATGAAAAACAAGGTGTACATAACTATTGCAGACAATCAAAAGCATATAGCTGGTGTGGGATATGATGGTTCCTATGTCTACTGGACAAGTGTGAGAGACGGTGAAGAGGCTATACTGCGAAGCAATGCAGATGGTTCTGCAATAGATGTTCTTGTCACATCAGGTATGTACCTGCAGTGAGATGTTTCTCTTCATTTTGTTATTGCTGTCTCATGCTCTAACCTGTTGGAACTTGGCAGGTCTTAGCTTGCCAGAAGACTTGGCCTTGGATCTTGTGACTGGAAACATATACTTCACTGATGGTGAAGAAAGCTACATAGGGGTATGCACAAAAACTGGTAAAGAATGTGCAGTTCTGGTGAATGAAGATGTACTGAAGCCCAGAGGCATTGCCCTACTGGTCCAGAAAGGGTAAAGCAGCTTAATATCTTTTCATAATAAGAATATGATATGGTGCATTTTATATTTAAATTTCTGATGGATGTTGCAGGCAAATGTTCTGGTCTGATTGGGGAAATGTGCCAAAAATAGCAACTGCTGGGATGGATGGATCTTTTCCTAGGGTACTTGTATCAGAGGTTCAGTGGCCAAATGGCATAGCAATAGACTTAGGGAATCGACGTCTATACTGGGTTGATGCCAAGCTCCAGACAATAGAATCTGTGGCCCTGGATGGCTCAGACAGAAGGGTGTGTGGTCTGTAAATACATAGTATAGGTGGAAATGAGATAATTTGGACGCCATTTGATTTCTGTTTCTTCTTTCCTCCAGATTATCCTGAAAGATGTTGTGAAGCACCCATACTCAATAGCAGTATTTGAAGACACTTTGTATTGGTCTGACTGGCATGGAAAGCAGATCTTGTCTTGCAACAAATACACTGGGAAGGAGCACAAGAATTTAGTGAGGTCAAGAAAAAATCATATTTATGGAATAAGCATCTACCATCCTGTTCTCCATCCACAGGTAATATTTGCAAAGCACTATTACCTTTAAGATTTCATTGTTAAGATCTTGCAAATGAGATGTGCTTTCCTAGGTGAGAAACCCATGTGAAAGTGCTGGCTGCAGTGACATCTGCATGCTTGCTCCAGATGATTCATACACTTGCGCCTGTCCAGAAGGAAAGCAGTTGGCTAGTGATCAGCATACTTGCATGGGTAAGCAGTTGTAATTCAATGGTCAAAGTAGAAATAGACGAGCATTGCCTTGAACCAGCTGTTTAGCAAAACTACCAAAATTATTTTAATAAAAAAAATTACAGATCTCCAGAGGAAACAGCTAATTGTGGCAACTGCCAGCAATCGAATAGTGGAGGTGGAGCACAGAATCCTTGGAAAGCAATCTTACTCAGTTATGATGCCAACGGGTATTCAACAGATAGATGCTACTACATACAGTCCTGTAGATGGTGAGTAGGTCGCTCCCATATTTTGTGCTGAGAGAAACATTCAGGAGATGACAATTAACTTTTTTTTTTTTTTTTTTTTCTCCCAGATATGCTGATATTTGCAGACAACTCCCAGAGAAAATTATTCACTCTGTCCCTTGCTACAATGAGCCTGAAGACTTTGATCAGACGCAAGATTGGGTGGCTAACTAGCATGGATTTTGGTAAGTAATTAGTGGCTTTGGTGTTGATGGGAAATAAGTTAGATGTAATGCTACAGTTTGTTCACAGATCCCTATGGCAATAACTTATACTGGACGGACTCCGAACGCAACATTGTTGAGGTGATGAGCATGGCCACAAAACAACGTAGTGTGTTGCTGCGAGGGGTTGGGGATGAGGCACCACACAGTATAGCTGTAGTCCCACAAGAGGGGTATGTGGAAGTGTTCCCTCACGACCATGTAAGTCATTAATAATCATTGTAGAATGTAATAATATAATGCTTGATACTGCAGGTACATGTTTGTTGCTTGTGGGCTGGAAGGAAAGATACATATAGATAAAATGTTCATGGATGGTTCTGGTAAGAGGGATCACTCAATTAAAGGTCTGAAGGGGCCAGAAGTGTCCCTGTGGTATGAATCTGGTTTAAATGAAATTTTCTGGGCTGATAGTGGAAAGAAGACGATTGGCAGCTTTCCTATTGATGGTAAGTATGTTTTGTGGAGACCTCTATGTAAAAGCAAAAAGGGATAGTAACTAATGTGAAACCTTTGCAGGTGAGGGCAGACACATTGTGCAGAGACTGACTGCTTCTCCAGTGGCTATTGCCTCTGTTGCACAGGATCTGTTCTGGACTGTTGGTGGCAGCAACTACTTGTATTGGGCCAATAAATACATGATTGATGGAAAGGTCAAGAGAGTTATGTTAGGTAAGTAAGGTGTGTGTGTGTGTGTGTGTGTGTGTGTGTGTGTGTGTGTGTGTGTGTGTGTGTGTTTTTTTTTTTCCTAATTCCCACTTTCTTCAGAAATGGAAGAATCACAAAACATCAGGTTGACGGCTGTGAAAGGGGTAAAGTTTCCTCCAACTCATCCTTGTCACATACTGAATGGAGGCTGCAGCCATTTGTGTTTGCTGAGAGGACAACAACATGTGAGTAATAATAATGACAAATATTTTCCACGCTTGTTGAGAATGGTTCTTAACACTTAGTGTATGATCAGGTCTGTGGGTGCCCAGAAGGGATGTACCTCCAAGGTAACAATGCAACTTGCATTGCTGCTGTCTGCAAAAGGAATGAATTTCATTGTGAGAAAGACGGGAAATGTATACCTGCAGCATCCAGGTAATGCCTTGCAATAGCATAACAACATTGCTAGATCAGTAAACATATTAACTGAAAGACTTAACATATTTGGATCAGGTGTAATGGAGTTCCAGACTGCCCAGGAGGAGACGATGAGAGGAACTGTGATCAGTGCAGGGATTATGAGTTCAGATGTGACAATGGACAGTGCATATCATTTGAAATGAAATGTGATGGTACGAAGCAGTGTCAAGATGGGTCAGATGAAAGGCACTGTGAAAGAACAGCTTGCTCACCAGGTAACATACCAGATAGATTTCAATGGCGAATTAACTGGATAGGTGTAGTGTGACAATTTAATCCTTCGTTGCAGATGAGTTTGAATGTACGAATGGTGGGTGCATAGACAGGCATATGCGCTGTGATGCTCGGAGTGACTGTGAGGACAGTTCTGATGAAGAAAACTGTGCTGCAGGTAAAGTATGGCCATGAATTAGCTTAAAATGGTCTGCTGAATTGAAATTCTTAATGTGTCACTGGCTTCACCTCTTTCTGCATTCCAGTGACCTGCCAAGAGGAGGAATACAGGTGTGAAGTAGGTACTTGCATCCCTGCCTCGTGGGAATGTGACAGTGAAGTAAACTGCCCAGATGGCTCTGATGAACATGACCAGTGTCGTGAGTATATTGTTGGTTTGGTGGAGTTAAAGGTGACTGCCAAACTGAAATGCATAACAATTCGTACTTTGCAGCTCCTCCTACTTGTGGACCACAGGAGTTCATGTGCAGCAATGGGAACTGCATATACGTGGAATTTATCTGTGATGCACAAGATGACTGCGGTGATGGCTCTGATGAAAAGCAGTGCAGTGCCCCTACCACAAAAAACGTATCCTGCACAAAAGATGAATTCTTATGCTCCTCAACAAAAGGGAAATGTATTCCTTCCACTCAGAGGTAGTAGCATTTCTTCTAGCACATTTTGTATAGAAAAGAGCAAAACTTCACTGTCACCTGTATTTTATCCACCAGGTGTGATGGCAATGCAGACTGTCCAAAGGCAGAAGATGAGAGAGGATGTGGGTGTGATCCTCAAGAATTTGAGTGCAAGAATGGAAAATGTATTGCTTCTTCTTGGGTCTGTGACACAATGAATGACTGTGGTGATGCATCTGATGAAGACCCAGATAGATGTACCAGCAAGAAAGGTAAGTTTACTTGATACTTAAGAGGAAAAAATAAATGACAAATTCATTAACATTCTTTTTTTTTTTTTCTTTTCTAGGAGAAAAGAAGTGTGCTAGTTTTGCATGTGCATCTGGCAAATGCCTGGAGGTTAAGCAACTATGTGATGGCACTAACGATTGTGAAGATGGATCTGATGAGGGAGGAAAGTGTGGTAAGCTACCTTGAAAAAGATGAAATCTGTGTTGACCATGTATGTGGTAGCCTCTGACAATGAAAATTTCATGCTGCAGGATCTGCCTGCAAGGGTAGCCCTTGTGATGGTGGCTGTCAACCCACACCAGCTGGACCCCAGTGCTACTGTGATGAAGGCTATGAGCTTCAACCTGATGGGAGAAGCTGCCATGATATCAATGAATGCCTGCAGCATGTGTGTTCACAGGTGTGCTTGAATGTGCCTGGCAGTTTCAGGTGTGCCTGCATGCCAGAGTACTCACTGAAGTTAGACAGAATATCCTGCAAGGCCAAAGGTGAGCCTGGTGTAGGTATTTGAACAGAGAATAACAAAATAAGCAGGTTTCATCTCCAGTTTCCAATGGAGAACCTGGAGCATGAATCTGAGAAAGAAATGGAAGACTTGTGTATATGCTTAGTCCATTCTTGAAATACTTGTGCTGTCACTACAAAAATATTCATGTTATATTTTATAAAACAATGTTGTGCATTCCTTCTTGGTTCCAAAAGGTTAAAGATGAAATATTATTTGGATGTGATCTTTAACTATGAAGATGATAAATTGTTCTTGTTGGAGTGCAAATTATACTGCTAAATCTTTCATCCATTAGCTTGGTTATTGCTGTGAGACTTAATATTACCACCTTGTCTCATTCTGTTCAGATACCGACAAAATGTTTATGCTATTTCACCAATGTTGTTTATTTTTTAATAAATAATACATTATCATGCACTATGGGTATAGGCAAACTCTGATAGAACACTCAAATTGCAGGTCGTCCTATGGAATATGTGTTCGTTGTTGGCGAAAGTGAAATACGCATAGCTTCACAATCTTTCAGCCATGTTGATGTTGTACACAGACATACATCCCTCAAAGTAACAGGCCTGGATGTTGATGCCAGAGAGGACTTAGTTTACTGGAGTGCTCGTAAGTGACTGAAGTGGCAGCATATGGCATCGTTAAATACTGTATCGTAACACTTGGATTTTTGTTGCAGGTGACACGAACACTATTTACTCTCTCTCATTAAAGACACGCAACAAGACTTCAATAACTGGACTAGGAAAACCAACAGAAATAGCTATAGACTGGCTGACAAAGAATTTTTATTATGTAAATGAACTGTTTGTAAGCCAAAGCTATTTGCAGGTGGGTGTTAGCCAAGTGATGGAAAATGCAAAGAAATGGGTCTGTTATATTGCATAATGAACTTCGTCTTCCAGGTATGCAGTTTGGCTGACAAGTTATGTGCCAAGGTGATAACTGGAGAGCACAACACTGAAATAAAGAACTTGGTAGTTGACCCACCTTCAGGGTAAGCAAACTTGTCCTCATTACAGGGAGTTCAAACTGTGTTAAGAGAGCTAGTCAGCTGTTAGAAAACCCTGTTGAATGAAAATGGTTTTTAATTATATCTGAAATAGGCTCAATTTGTTCCAGCCTCTTGTTTTGGACTGAGATCAGTATGTTCACATTTGGAACTCCATCAAATGCCATACTGAGTGCAGAAATGTCTGGAGCAAACAAGCAAAGGGTGATAAAATCAATCCTAGGATATGTTAGTGGCCTTGCCGTGGACCCGATAAAGAGGAGACTGTACTGGGCAGAACGGTTGTCTCATGTTATAGAAGCGGTTGACTACAGTGGTGAAAACAGGCAGCAGCTCTTCAGGAAACAGGTAAGAAATGGGGCATAGAACACACAACTAATGTGGATACAGTGCATTACATTTTGCTTTTTGTGTGCAGGTGGAAAACCCTACTTGCCTTGTGCTGTTTGAGGATAACTTATACTGGCTGACCTCAGGATCTGGTGTGCTAACAAGATGTCGGATTTTTGGAGTGCTTCCCACATGTGAAAAGATTCACATCCATGCATCTGACGCTGACTACTTCACAATTGTCCAAGAGACACGTCAGTTAAAGGGTACAGCTTATCTTCTTTGCAGTTTCTCTGAATTTTTTAAATATAGAAAATCTAGTAGCCATGTAACTGTGGGTTGTTGAACAGGACATAACCCCTGCAAAGGACACAGCTGCTCATATTTGTGTGTGCTGTCACCACGTGGTGCAGAATGCCTATGCCCAGATGGTAGTGTGGTTGATGCAAACACTCCCTGTAAAAGGAAGGTGAGCTGGTCTATACACAGCTGCTTGGTCCATACTCTGTGGGTTCAGTATACAGCATTTCACTTAAATATTTTCCTTTCTCTTAAAGGACAATCCTCCCAATATGGGTTTTAATGATGGTCAACATAAAACTCTTGCAAAGGCAAAACCAAATACAGCAGAAGGCAACTGGTCACTTGCAGCAGTTCTCACTGTAACTTTCTTGATCCTTGCAATAATAGGAGTTGCATACTATTTGTACAAGAGGCAAATGGTTAACCTGAAGAAACTGGATGTTAGGTAAGTAAGCATTTTGAAAAACAGGTATGTTTCTAATGCTTACTTCATTTAATGACACCTTTTTGTTCCTTGACAGTGTTCATTTCCGGAACCCAGGATTTGGATTCCAGAGCACTCCAGGCCCAAAAACTTCAGCAGCAGCTCTAAAGCCTGGAGAGCATGAATATGTGAATCCACTCCAAATGCCTAAAGAGACAGTATGTTAATTGACTAATAGATCTGCTGCAGGATTGACCCTATGAAAATACTAATTTTCATTATTTCTTTCCAGGTCTCTCCACGTGTCTAAATGTTACAAATTTGGAAGTGCTATTTGTGGTACAGAAGCTGTAAGGCTACTATGCATTTAGAGAGATTAAGGATATAGTTCCCAAAGATGTGTGTGAAGTGGTCATGGTTGTATTGCATGTCGGTGTGTTAATATTTATTAAAATTCTGTTGGTTATAAAGTACATTGTACTCCTGATTTTTTAAAAAAATAAAAGCGGAAGATGAAACTTCAGATTCAGAGGCAAATAATTTTCTTGCTTTTATTACTGTGTAACACAAGTTTCCAGAGTAATAAAACAGTCAATTAACTGCTGAACAACAGTCAGTGTTAATTTTTCTGGAAGTATAAGCTTTGAACAGTAAATTGTTTCCCATTCTTTGCAAGGCGATAGTTCCACTCGTGATTAGATTCTACTAGACAGTTGTCAACTATGAGAATTCATTGCATTGGCAATTGAATCATAGTTTTTTCTATTGAACATGAGCTCTACACTCCAGGCTCCTTCTGGATGAAAAATGCTTCTAATAATGCACTACACGACATTCTCAAAACTGAATGATCTTACCATTCCAGTTCAAGGTCAAAATAATACCTTCTAAGTGGAAAAAAGTGGTTCCATTTAAGAGGAAACTTTAACTTTGGAAAACCTAGATAAAGAAGAGTAACTCTGATTTTTAACAATCAGTTATGCATGTAGTTAAAATTAAAGCTGACACAGATCTTAAAAACGGTAATCAACCACTAAAGGAAAAATTTCCGTAACCCTAGAGTATGACTGGATCCACAATCCACTTCATACGATCATAACACCTCTTGCCAACAGTGAAAGAGGAACTAATAGAAATATCAGGTGATGGAACACTTGAAAATAAATTCTGATCTCTAGAAAATTTTTAGTCCACACTGGAAATAAATATCCCAATTTAGCAAGGATGGCAGTGAAAATTTTATTACCCTTGCCTACAACTTACTTGGTAGAGTCAACATTATCTGCAATGTCTTTCTTAAAGATGAAACATAGATTTCGACTGCAGCTCGAAGGGGATTTGACAGTTGCTGCTTCAAAGATCCAACTAAGATTGGAACTGCTTTCTTTGCAAATTAAAGTATGCACATTTCATTAAATAAAGTAAAAATAACACATTAGATTAAGAAGTGGAAAACATAATTCTTTAAGTGCGTATCATATTAATGGAATTTCAAACAGTAATCTGAAAAGTTGTTCAAATTTAATAATCAGTCTCCTTAGTTATGGATGCAATATGTTACTGACACATAGCATTTTTCTAAACAGATTGTGTATTTTAATCCTTAATGAATTTTAAGTGAAATGTAAAATAAAAAGCAAAATTTCCTTACTGACATCTTGCTTCAAAATATCTGAACTAATGTACTAGAGTAGTCTTGCTACATAAGCAGAAACAATTTCTGTAGCATCACAGTTCCGGTTCCAGAAGAGCTGCCCAACTGCAGATGCTTCAACAATGTCAGAGTAGACAATTAGTGATGGCGAGGGGAATCACATAGTCCAGAAGTGGTACTTCTACAAATAATAGTTACAGTAAATACCATTAGTGAGAAAGCAACACGAGATAGTAAATGTTTTACAAAGAACTATTAAATGGGTCCCAGAAAATAGTCCCTAAATCCTGGAAGAATCATGCTTTTCAGTTCAGCCATATTAGCAACTGATATAGTATAAGCAGGTGTAAGTAAATTGGCTTAATGATACAAAAATTTGGGTGTAGGTATTGATAAAACCTTGACCTGGTAGAAGCAAGTTACAAGCCTTCTCAAACAATGTTCTGCTACTTCTGCTCTTCACCTCTCTTCGTATGATTTCTAGTCTTGGAAACTAATCTCCTTACATATTTTGCATATTTACAATCGGTATCTGATGGAATTATATAAGGAAGAATAGGAACATGACAATCAGTTACAGTCCAATTAGTGTGTGGTTGTTTTTTCTTTTTAAAAAAATTATTGCTTATCCAGATAATAGCTATGGCCATCTTCAGTGCATTTAAGTGGATTACAATCAAATGCATAACAGTACTTTTCATAAATTTACTGGTGTATAGGCAGAAGGAAAATTTTCTTCTGCTTAGACATCCATAGTCAAATGGTGACATGTGTTGCTAAGAGTTTGTTGGATCGTAACCCACTCATATGGACTGAAGATGGCTATTTAAACCTGAAATCTGGATCTGTACAATAATAAAAACCAATGGAACTGCAACGGGTTGCTATGTTACCCTTCATTAGTATATGGTTGCTGTGCACTATGGTTCCTTAAAGAATAATTTTCCCCATCTGGAAGGAGCATGTCATTGGAGATGAAAATCATAGGGAATTTTCTCACAATGAGCCAATCATCTTCTTCAGTCAGTCTACCAAACACACAGAATGAGGCTAATAATTCAAAGACCCTCCCAGCTACACCATGGTTCCTCATGGTATCATGTACTGAAGACGATCAGTTCTTCACTGCAGTAAATGTTCATTATTCAGAAAGGTGTTGGTTCAATTGCTGGCCTCATGAAATCCTGCTCTTACTTATGAAATGGTATTTTGCTTTTGGAGACTACTTCTGATTCTCAAGCACAAATACTACTTGCAGCTTTGCTTCTCCACGACTATCCTGTTCGAACTGAGGTCAAAGAAAGCTGAATTCTTCCTGTGTTGTTTGTACTAGGCTGCTTGGTGGTCTGACTAAGGCAGAAATCCAAAGGTACCTCTCTAATCAGGGTGTCAGTGCAGTCCATCAGGTGACAAAGTAGATGCATCCTTAGTACCCACATGCCCTCTTTCGCACTTTTTGTGGTGCTTTTGTCAAAGATCAAAGCAGGCTATGAAGTTACAACAGTTTGACCAAACATTCTGAACCAAATACACTACTATTGCTACCAGTACCATCATTACAACCTCACTCGATGGTCCTGTAGACATCTGGCCAAATGTGTAACCTGTGGTAGGGACGCTTACAAGGGAGATTTTTCACCTCCTTCTCCCCCCTGTATCAACTGTAATGACAACCATGCCGCCTCCTCACATGTATCTTGATAAGTGGGCCGTCCAGGAGATCCAGGTGAAGCAAAAGTGCCTTGCCTGTTAACTTGTTGGCTAGTCAAACTCTACATTCTACCATCTGCCACCTGCAGTACTGTTCTTGCTACATCTCACTCCACAAAGGACATGGCCATGCATACATGCGACACCAAATTCAGTGCTGCAGTTGTGAAACCACCCAGTGTCGTGGTAGCATCTATGTCTTATCCTCCAGCTGTGCAACAACAAAACTTTCACCTCGCAGGGTGAAGGCCCCTGCTACACAAACAGCAGGCAGAAAAGGACCAAAAGAATACTCCTGTGAAGACTTTCTATGTTCCTCCAGCCAGCCAACATCTGAGTTGTCTTGTGCCAAAACAGAAAAACTCAAAGAAGTCACATAGGTAAATGGTCTTCTTTGCTGACTCAAAGATCCTCTTTGATGGTGCTGCTATGCGATTCCCTCACCAAGATAACCTCCATGTTGCTGGTGCACACCATGGACTATTCTGCCCTGGACTCCACAGATTGACAGAGGTAGAATGCTGACACCACTATAGATCTCATGGAACAGAAACCTCCAGCCTCTGCATCGTGTAACAGTGAGTCTTTGAAGGCTGGCGCTTGGCAGCAACTGAGATGATACCCCCTTCACTTTTCCCTCCACTCCTTTCCCCATTATGACTCTCCTCCAATGGAGTGTTTGCAACCTTTGCTCCAATGAGACAGACTTATGGCTGCTCTCAGAACAGCAGTTTCTGCTTGTTCTCTGCCTCCAGGAAACAAAATTGTATCATCATGACCACTAGGAGCTCTTGCATTTCTTCCTGGTCTGCTTTGACCTCTGATTTACCATTTCCTGACAAAATACCCTTCTTGAACCACTTACGTTCTCATTCATGTTTGCTGTCTGTTATTGGCCATTTTATCATATGGCGTGTGGGCTGTTGATCACTTTTCTTTTTATCCACTGTAGCAATATGGTGAGACTTGCATTTCTCTAGTCCATATTTTATGGACCTTTCTCAAAGTCCCTGTTTCTAGCTGTCTTTCCTTCTGTTGTGTGTGATTAACGTGTAGTAAATTTTAACTTTTTTTTTTGTTTTTTTTTAAGTGTACTAGTTCTGACTAGGGTGCATATCACCGTAATTGTTTTTGCACCCTAAAACAAAATCAAACAAAAATAAGTTAGAAATTGTTGATAGCACAAACATGAGCAGTAAGAATGTGCTGTTTGACCAGACAGGATGGTACCTTTTCAAGGAGCTAGGCATTCTAACTGTGCCATCACAATACATATTCATTAATGAAATAAGTCATAAATTATCCATCACAATTTGAGAACAGTGAGGTCCATATGTACAACACTAAGGAAAAGTTGCTTTACTTTTTAATTATAGCTGTCAGTGGCTAAAGGGTTCAGCATGTAGCAACATTCTTTTGCCCATTTTCCCGATAACATAAAATGTCTGACAGATAGCAAAGGAAATTTTAGATTTGACATAAAATAGTCTCTCCTTCACAATTTAAGTACTTGCACAGTGGTGCCCCCGGCTCCTCCTGTCCACCTCAAACAACGCATTGTATACAAAATCATATGAAGTTCATTCAGTTAAACTGAGAATGTTCACCTATACAAGAATCAAAAGATACATGGTATGTTATTTTTTATATAAAAAAGATGAAAGGATGTGGGTAACCTCTTAGTTCATCCCTATGAAATCCCCAAACCACCTTCCCTACCCTCTGGCTCCTACCCTTGTAACCGCCCCCGGTGTAAAACCTGTCCCACCACCACCACCACCACCACCACCACCACCACCACCACCACCACCACCTACTCCAGTCCTGTAGCCCGGAAGGTGTACACCATCAAAGGCAGAGCCACGTGTGAAAGCACCCACATGATTTACCAACTGACCTGCCTACACTGTGAAGCTTTCTATGTGGGAATGACCGGCAACAAACTGTCCATTCGCATGAATGGACACAGGCAGACAGTGTTTGTTGGTAATGAGGATCACCCTGTGGCTAAACATGCCTTGGTGCACGGCCAGCACATCTCGGCACAGTGTTACACCATCCGGGTTATCTGGATACTTCCCACTAACACCAACCTGTCAGAACTCCGGAGATGGGAACTTGCCCTTAAGTATATCCTCTCTTCTCATTATCTGCCAGGCCTCAACCTCCGCTAATTTAAAGTTACTGCCACTCCTACCTCACCTGTCTTTCAACATCTTTGCCTCTGTACTTCCGCCTCGACTGACATCTCTGCCCAAACTCTTTGCGTTCACGTGTGTGTGTGTGTGTGTGTGTGTGTGTGTGTGTGTGTGTGTGTGTGTGTGTGTGTGTGTGTGTGTCACTGTGAGTGCGCGCACATGCATACCTGTCCTTTTTTTCCCCCTAAGGTAAGTCTTTCCGCTCCCGGGATTGGAATGACTCCTTACCCTCTCCCTTAAAACCCACATCCTTTCGTCTTTCCCTCTCCTTCCCTCTTTCCTGATGAAACAACCATTGGTTGCGAAAGCTTGAATTTTGTGTGTATGTTTGTGTGTCTATCAACCTGCCAGCACTTCTGTTTGGTAAGTCACATCATCTTTGTATATACCCCCCTGCGGGTCTGGGGTAAGAATAGGTGCGAGGTATTCCTGCCTGTCGTAAGAGGCGACTAAAAGGAGTTTCAACCGTTTCGGCTTTCCATGAGATGGTCCCCCTTGGGGTTTGACCTCCATTTTTCAAAATTCTACAGAAGTACGAGACTTTTGGGGAAGGACGCTTTACGTGGTGTATCACTGGTCCTCAGTGCACTAAGACCTTGGCACTCAGCATTGTAACGGCGTTGTAACCACACCCACTATTCCTCAAATTGGGCCTAAACGCCTGATGGGTTGCACAAGTTATGCCCATAGTGCGTCCCCATCTGCACCTACAATCATGATGGACTTTCCATGGCACCCGAAATCCAGCACGGTAGCCAGCCCGTTGTGGTGGGGTCGTCATGTACCCTCTAGGTTGTAGCCCCCTGACAACACAGGGATCGTACTGCCGATACCTGAGCTGTACCCTCCCCACGTCGGCCAAGGCATAGGTGCCCGTCTCCTTGGGGCATCAGGACTCCCGGCAACGGTCATCCTGCCAGGTGGCCCTTGCTGAGGCTGGGTGGCACCCATGGGGAGAGCCCCTGGTTGGAGTGGGTGGTATCGGGACGGACGTTTCGCAGATGAAACGTCAACATGTATCAGGCCGCTCTGCGGCCAAGTCTTTTAAAAAGAAAGGTACTGTCTCTGGTTCTGGTTCTCCTGCCCTTTCCCCCTTGGCCACTCCCTGGGAGGAAGGACAGGCCTGCCAGCTTGGGGCGAAGTACTTCCCCCGCTATTTAGTCTGTTCTCGGACCGATGGGGGGACGTTCGCCACCTGCGAGCCCATGTTCTTTGTCTCCGCCTGCGGGTCCGGGGGTTAGAATAGGCCCAAGGTATTCCTGCCTGTCGTAAGAGGCGACTAAAAGGAGTCCATCCCCCTCAGGGGGGTAGTTAGCGCCTGCGTCCGGAGACGGACGGTTCCACGACCTATATTTGTGGTCTTTTTGGTTTTTCACTTCTCGTTTCTTCCTTCCTTTCATTGTTCTTCTCCATCTCACTGTCTTCCTTAGTCTTTCCCCTGCCTTCTTTCCCCTGCCTTCTTTCCCCTGCCTTCTTTCCCCTGCCTTGTCTGGTCTCTGCCTCGGCGTTTGAGACAGTCTGTCCTCTCTCTTCCTTTTCCTCTTCTTCCTTCCTCCCTGTGCACGCCTGAAAGCCGACCCACGCGTTCGCACCCGTAGCCGGTGACGGGGTAACGCGTAATTCCCCGCACTGGGTAGACAAGTAAGGCACGCACGTACCCCCTTGTAAAGGCCAGGCCCAGGGAGGGGTGACTGCCTGAGCTGATACCTTCTGACCATGCCGATTGGTCCCTCCGTCTGTTTCTCGGGAGCTGTGACCTGAGGTGTAAACATTCACCTAAGGCGGGAGTGCCCTCTGAGAGGGTCCCCACAAGGAAGGAGCGTGCCATCGGAGACGCTGGCAATCATGGGGGATTCCTCCGCAATGGATTTCTCTTCTTCTCTCTCGACTTATGCCCACAAACGGAAACATGACCAGCCACCAGTGACAAAAGTACTACCGCATGCCCCACAGTTCCTTGTCGTTTCTCGATCTGAGGACAGAAAGGATTTCTCCTCTGTCAACCCTTTCGTTATCCAGAAGGGCGTAGATGCCATAGCCGGATCTGTCAAGTCGTGTACTAGGTTGCGTAATGGTACCTTGTTACTAGAAACTGAGAGTGCCTTTCAGGCACAGGAACTGCTTCGAGCCACACTCCTGTACACGTTCCCTGTCCAGGTGGAGGCTCACCGAACTTTGAATTCGTCTCGTGGTGTGGTCTATACTAGATCCCTCGACGGATTGACTGACTAGGAGATTCAGTCTTTCGTCGCTGAGCAGGGCGTGACGGCTGTCCATAGGGTCATGAAAAAGGTCAACAATGACCTTGTACCAACCCGGACGTTTTTCTTGACCTTCGATAGTGTTCAGCTGCCATCGCGCATCAAAGCGGGCTACGAGGTTATTTCTGTTCGCCCCTATGTCCCGACACCTACGCGCTGCTACCAGTGTCAGCGTTTTAATCACACTCGCCAGTCTTGTTCCAATGCGGCTAAATGTGTCACTTGTGGCAGGGATGCCCATGAGGGTGACTGTCCACCTCCGTCTCCTCGTTGTGTGAACTGTCAGGGTGACCATGCAGCGTCCTCCCGCGACTGTCCCATCTATAAGGAAGAACGCTGTATCCAAGAAATTCGGGTCAAAGAGAAAGTGTCCACCTCGGCTGCTCGCAAGCTGTTTGCTAGTAGGAAGCCCATGCCACTCCCAGCGGGGAAATACAGTACTGTCCTCGCCTCTCCTCAGAGTACCAGGGAGGTGGCAACCCAGACATGCGATCTGACCTTCAGCACCATGGTCGTCCGTTCGGCCAGTGCTAAGATTGCGCGGTCGACATCCCCTCTTCCTCCGATCACCCCACAGACACAAGCCCCTTCATCAGCTTCTGCTAAGACGAAGACCCAGAAGTCAGATGCACGGGCCTTCAAGAAGGAACCGTCCCGTGCAGACTTCCTACGTACCTCGACCTCCCAGCCATCGACCAGTACTTCCACCAAACGACCTTCCAAGAAGGCTCATAGGAAGCACAGTTCTCCTTCTCCTCCATGGCGCATTTCTTCTCCTGCGCCACCCAGCGGTTGCCGCCCCAGGCCGTCATCCGTTTCGCCTGGACGCACCGCTGGTAGCCGAACATCTGGCCGTTCACTGGCGGAGTAAGCTCCCCCTCCCGGCCATCTTACCAAGATGGCCGATGAACCTATAGAACCAATGGACGATGACTCTCCGCCTACTGATAGTGGCGGCAGTGCTCGCTCGAAGCCAGGCCCTCAGCGGCCTTCGAGGTGACCCTTCTTTCATCTTCCTTATCTTCTTACGATGGCACTTATTCACTGGAATATTCGCAGCAGTCGCTCCAACCGAGAGGACTTGAAGTTGCTGCTCTGCTTGCACCGTCCACTCATCGTAGCCCTCCAGGAAACGAAGCTACGCCCATGCGATCAAATTGCATTGGCACACTACACCTCTGTGCGTTTTGACCTACCCCCTGTGGTAGGTATTCCGGCTCATGGAGGGGTTATGTCGCTGGTCCGGGATGATATTTACTACGATCCCATCACATTGCACACCGGCCTGCAGGCAGCTGCCATCCGAATTACTCTCCCCACTTTTACATTTTCTATTTGTACCGTTTACACTCCATCGTCATCTGCCGTTACCAGGGCAGACATGATGCACCTTATTGCTCAGCTACCTGCACCATTTTTGTTAACTGGAGACTTCAATGCTCACCACCCCCTTTGGGGCTCTCCAGCATCCTGCTCGAGGGGCTCCCTGTTAGCAGACCTTTTCAACCAGCTCAATCTTGTCTGCCTCAATACTGGCGCCCCTACTTTTCTTTCGGACACATCTCACACCTATTCCCATTTAGACCTCTCTATATGTACTACCCAACTTGCATGCCGGTTTGAGTGGTATGCACTTTCTGATACATATTCGAGCGACCACTTCCCATGTGTTATCCATCTCCTGCAGCATACTCCATCTCCGTGCACATCTAGTTTGACCATCTCCAAAGCAGACTGGGGGCTCTTCTCTTCCAGGGCGATCTTTCAGGATCAAACCTTCACAAGCTGCGATCGTCAGGTCGCACACCTCACGGAAGTCATTCTCACTGCTGCTGAATATTCCATCCCTCACCCTACTTCTTCTCCACGTCGCGTACCGGTCCCCTGGTGGACCGCAGCATGTAGAGACGCTTTACGTGCTCGTCGACGTGCTTTACGCACCTTTAAACGCCACCCTACAGTGGCGAATTGTATCACTTATAAACGATTACGTGCACAGTGTCGTCGTATTATTAAAGAAAGCAAGAAAGCAAGAAAGCCAGCTGGGCTGCTTTCACAAGCACCTTCAACAGTTTTACTACTCCTTCTTCTGTTGTCTGGGGTAGCCTGCGCCGGCTATCTGGCACTAAGGTCCACTCACCAGTTTCTGGCTCGACGGTCGCGAATGACGTCGTTGTGGCCCCTGAGGATGTCTCCAATGCCTTCGGCCGCTTTTTCGCAGAGGTTTCGAGCTCCATTCACTACCACCCTGCCTTCCTCCCCTGCAAACAGGCAGAGGAGGCTAGGCCACCTAACTTCCGCTCCTCGAATCGTGAAAGTTATAATGCCCCATTCACCATGCGGGAACTCGAAAACGCACTTGCCCGGTCACGGTCCTCCGCTCCAGGGCCTGATTCTATTCATATTCAGATGCTGAAGAACCTTTCTCCTGCAGGTAAAGGATTTCTTCTTCGTACTTACAATCGCATCTGGATTGAGGGGCATGTTCCCATATGCTGGTGCGAGTCTATTGTTGTCCCGATTCCTAAGCCGGCGAAGGACAAGCACTTGCCTTCCAGTTATCGACCCATCTCAGTTTGGCTGCTAGAGTCTCGACGCCTAGTTACCAATGTACAATGTGGATTTCATAGGCGCCGCTCTGCTGTTGACCATCTGGTTACCTTGTCGACCTTCATTATGAATAATTTCTTGCGGAAGCGCCCGACCGCGGCTGTGTTCTTTGATTTGGGGAAGGCTTACGACAGCTGTTGGAGGGCGGGCATTCTCCGCACCATGCATAAATGGGGCCTTCGCGGTCGCCTCCCTCTTTTTAATCGTTCCTTTTTAATGGATCGACAGTTCAGGGTACGTGTGGGTTCTGTCCTGTCACACCTTTCGCCAGGAGAATGGGGTGCCACAGGGCTCAGTTTTGAGCGTCGCTCTCTTCGCCATAGCGATCAATCCAATAATGGATTGCCTCCCAGCTGATGTATCAGGCTCCCTTTTCGTGGATGATTTTACCATCTATTGCAGCGCGCTGCGTACATGTTTCCTGGAGGGCTGTCTTCAGCTTTCTCTCGACCGTCTTTACTCCTGGAGTGTCGCCAATGGCTTCCGTTTTTCTGCCGAGAAGACGGTCTGTATTAACTTCTGGCGCTACATAGAGTTTCTCCCACCGTCCTTACGACTCTGTCCCATTGCTCTCCCATTCGTGGAGACAACAAAATTTTTAGGTCTTACATTTGACAGGAAACTTAGCTGGTCTCCACATGTGTCATATTTGGCTGCCCGTTGTACCCGTTCTCGAAATGTCCTCCGTGTTCTCAGTGGTATGTCATGGGGAGCGGATGGGAGCTTCGTATACTCCTCTGCACGGCCGTCCATCTTATGCCGCCTCAACTCCATACAACATCGGGGTTTACGACTTGCGATCGGAGCGTTTTATACTAGTCCCGTCGAGAGTCTTCATGCTGACGCTGGTGAATTGCCACTCACCTACCGGCGCGATATACTGCTTTGTTGGTATGCCTGTCGGCTACTGTCAATGCCCGACCACCCGTCTTATCGTTCCTTTTTTGACGACTCTCTCGACCGTCAATACGGGTTGTATGTCTCTGCCCTGCTACCCCCTGGAGTTCGCTTTCGTCGCCTCCTTCAACACCTTAATTTTTCACTCCCTGCAACCTTTTGAGTGGGCGAGAGCCACACGCCACCTTGGCTCTAGGCTCAGGTTCGCGTTCATCTTGACCTCAGCTCGCTCCCAAAGGAGGTTACCCCCGGTTCTGTCTACCACTCCCGTTTTGTCGAACTTCGAACGAAGTTCATTAATATGACCTTTATTTATACAGATGGCTCAAAGACCAATGACGGGGTCAGGTGTTCCTTTATTGTTGGGGCACAAAGTTTCAAATACCGGCTCCATGGCCATTGTTCGGTCTTCACAGCTGAGCTCTTTGCCCTCTACCAGGCTGTTCTTTACATCTGCCGCCACCGACATTCTGCTTATGTCATCTGCTCCGATTCCCTGAGTGCCATCCAGAGCCTCAGTGATCTGTACCGGTTCACCCTTTCGTGCACCGGATCCAACGCTTTCTTCAGCAGCTGGTGGACGTCGGTTCTCCGGTTAGCTTTATGTGGGTTCCTGGCCATGTCGGTATCCCTGGGAACGAAGCTGCAGATGCCGCGGCCAAGGCTGCGGTCCTCCAGCCTCGAACAGCTTCTTGTTGTGTCCCTTCGTCAGATTGTAGCAGGGTAATTTGTCGGCGCATTTTATCGCTGTGGCATGCCGATTGGGCTGCACTTAAGGACAACAAGCTTCGGGCCTTGAAGCCTCTTCCCGCGGCTTGGACGTCCTCCTCCCGCCCTCCTCGGCGGAAGGAGGTCGTTTTGGCCCGGTTATGAATTGGACACTGCCGGTTCAGCCATCGCCATCTGCTGACGACTGCGCCGGCGCCGTTCTGCCCATGTGAGCAATTGCTGACGGTCCGGCACATTTTGACATCCTGTCTGGATTTTAACACACTGTGTCTTGATCTTGGCCTGCCATGTACTCTAGATGCCATTTTAGCGGATGACCCACGAGCAGCTGCTCGCGTTCTTCATTTTATCAACTTGACAAACCTCTCTAAGGACATTTGATTATGCTGTTCTTTTTTTTTTTGTTCTTTCTTTCTTTCTTTCTTTTTTTTTTTTTTTTTTTTTTTTTTTTTTTTTTTTTTTTTTATCCTGTGCCTGTCAGTCTGTCTTTTATCATGTTTTCCCTTTTAGTTGCTGTTTTAAACTTGTGCATCGCAGTGCATTCCTAACGTAGTCTGGGCGCTAATGACCATTGAAGTTGTGCGCCCTAAAACCACAACAAAAAAAACAACAAGTTCTTTGTCCAGCACATCGAGGACATCTTCGGGGAAATCGAGGCTCTCAGTAAGATGCGTTCAGGGTCCGTTCTTATAAAGACCACCTCCGCCACACAGTCGGCGGCGCTCCAGGCGTACGACCGACTAGGGGACATCCCAGTGTCCATTGTCCCGCATCTGGCACCGAATAGGACGCAGGGGGTTATTTTTCATCGGGACCTCCTGCTGCAATCTGATGAGCTCAGGGCCAACCTGGAGCGCAGAGGCGTGCATTTCGTCCGGCGAGTCCAGCGCGGCCCCAAAGACCGTCGCATCGACACTGGGGCCTTCATCCTCGCCTTCGAGGGGGACATTCTCCCGGAGAAGGTAAAGGTTATGTGCTACCGGTCCGACGTGAGACCTTACGTACTCTTCGTGAGGAACATACATGCACCCCACCACCTCGGTGCGTTAATTGTCCTGGCATCCATTCGCCTAGATCCTCAGACTGCCCTGCATATCAGAAGGAGAAGAAGATACAAGAACTCAAAACTTTGGATCGTCTCTCTTATTCTGAGGCCAGGAAGAAGTATGACCGCCTCCATCCCATGCCGTTGACCACTTCGTTTGCCTCAGTCATGTCCACTCCTTCCACAGTATCCTCACCCCTATCCTGTCCCCCCTCCACCTCCTCACTCCATCCGGGGTCTATGCCTCCGCCTCCCAAATCCCTCCCTTCCAAATCCTCCTCCCTCGCGGCCCCTGCCCCCTCTGCCCCAGGGGCCACCCTTCCTCCTCCTCCTCCTCCTCCCCCTCCGCCGCCTGAGAAGCGATCCTCTTCTCAGGCGTCCATCAGGGAAACGTTCCGGACCCCGGCTTCCGAGGTCCGGCATTCCAAAACGGACCCTGCGCTTGAGGACCTTCTTCGGGTCCAGCCCACCATCCCCGTGCCTCATCGGACTTCCAAGAAGGCCTCCAAGAAGAAGTCTTTATCCCCCTCTCCACCCCGGCGCGTTTCGTCTGACGCTCCATCTGCGAGTCGCTGCTCCCGGCCGTCCTCAGTTTCGCCGGGACGCTCTGCTGCCAGGCGCTCAGCTGGCCTCTCGCCGGCGAATGATGCTGCCCCTCCTACGCAACCTGGGAAAGCGGCCGCAGCTGGCGACGACTCGATGGAACAGGATCTGTCTCCCGCCGGTTGTCGCGTTGTTCCCTCGAAACCTGGCCCTCCACGGCCGTCGAGGTGACCAGTTCTTCCCCCGTTTCGTTCCCCCTTTTTTCTGACTAGCGATGGCTTTGTTACATTGGAACATAAGAGGTATTCGATCTAATTGGGAGGAATTACAACTGCTCCTCCGCCTGCACTGTCCGCTCGTCCTTGGTCTCCAGGAAACCAAGTTGCGCCCAACTGACTGTATTGCTTTTACCCACTATACCTCAGAGCGGTCTGACCTCACCCCTGTGGACGGTATTCCAGCTCATGGTGGGGTCATGTTGCTCGTTCGGGACGATGTCTATTACCATCCCATCCCATTGACCACCCCACTCCAAGCAATAGCTGTCCGTATTACTCTTTCTGCCTTTACTTTTTCTGTTTGTACCGTCTACACTCCATCATCCGCAGTTAGTCGGGCTGACATGATGCACCTGATTGTTCAGCTTCCTCCACAGTATTTATTGTTTGGCGACTTCAATGCCCATCATCCCCTTTGGGGCTCTCCTGCATCCTGTCAGAGAGGCTCCCTCTTGGCGGATGTCTTCAACCATCTCAATCTTGTCTGCCTCAATACTGGCGCCCCGACTTTCCTCTCGGACTCTGCTCATACCTACTCCCACTTGGACCTTTTGATCTGTTCTACCACTCTTGCCCATCGGTTCGAGTGGTATGTCCTTTCTGACACCTATTTGAGCGACCACTTCCCCTGTGTCGTTCGTCTCCTGCACCACACCCCATCACCAAGTCCTTCGAGCTGGAACATACCGAAAGCTGACTGGGGACTTTACTCCTCCCTGGCGACCTTTCCGGACCACGATTTTCTCAGTTGTGACAGTCAGGTCGAACACCTCACGGCTGCTATCATCAATGTTGCCGAACGTTCCATTCCTCGTACTACGTATTCTTCACGTCGCGTTTCTGTCGCCTGGTGGAATGAGGCTTGTAGAGACGCTATCCGTGCTCGACGACGTGCTCGACGACGTGCTTTACGCACCTTTTGCCACCATCCTACGTTGGCGAATTGTATTGGATACAAACGACTCCGAGCGCAATGCCGTAGAGTCATCAAAGACAGCAAAAAAGCTTGTTGGGCCTCTTTCACCAGCACCTTTAACAGTTTTACTCCCTCTTCTGTCGTCTGGGGTGGCCTGCGCCGGCTGTCTGGCATTAAGGCCCACTCCTCTGTACCTGGCCTGACGTCAGGTAATGAGGTCCTCGTTGATCCTGTGGCTGTCTCCAACGCCTTCGGCCGGTTTTTTGCGGAGAGCTCAAGCTTCGCCCATTACCACCCTGCCTTCCTTCCCAGGAAAGAGGCAGAAGAGGCTCTGCGACCTTCCTTCCACTCGCTGAATCTGGAAACTTATAATGCCCCCTTTACTATGCAGGAACTCGAACGTGCACTTGCACTGTCCCGGTCCTCTGCTACGGGGCCAGATGCCATTCATGTTCAGATGCTGGCACACCTTTCTCCGGCAGGCAAAAGCTTCCTTCTTCGTACCTACAATCGCGTCTGGACCGAAGGTCAAGTCCCCATGTGTTGGCATGACGCCGTCGTTGTTCCTATACCCAAACCCGGGAAGGATAGACACCTTCCTTCTAGTTACCGCCCCATTTCTCTTACAAGCTGTGTCTGTAAGGTGATGGAGCGCATGGTTCATGCTCGGTTAGTTTGGATTCTTGAATCTCGATGGCTACTTACCAATGTCCAATGCGGCTTTCGTCGCCGCCGCTCCGCTGTTGACCACCTTGTGACCTTGTCGACATTCATCATGAACAACTTTTTGCGAAGGCGCCAAACGGTAGCCGCGTTTTTCGATTTGGAGAAGGCTTATGATACCTGTTGGAGAGGAGGTATCCTCCGCACTATGCACAGGTGGGGCCGACACGGTCGCCTGCCCCTTTTTATTGATTCCTTTTTAACAGATCGAAAGTTTAGGGTATGTGTGGGTTCCGTATTGTCCGACGTCTTCCTCCAGCAGAACGGAGTGCCTCAGGGCTCTGTCTTGAGCGTAGCCCATTTTGCCTTCGCGATCAATCCAATTATGGATTGCATTCCACCTAATGTCTCAGGCTCTCTCTTTGTCGATGACTTCGCGATCTACTGCAGTGCCCAGAGAACATGCCTTCTGGAGCGCTGCCTTCAGCGTTGTCTAGACAGCCTCTACTCATGGAGCGTGGCAAATGGCTTCCGGTTCTCTGAAGAGAAGACGGTTTGTATCAACTTTTGGCGATATAAAGCGTTCCTTCCGCCATCCTTACATCTCGGTCCCGTTGTTCTCCCATTCGTGGAAACAACTAAGTTTCTAGGGCTCACGTTGGACAGGAAACTGTGTTGGTCTCCACATGTCTCTTATTTGGCTGCCCGTTGTACACGTTCCCTTAATGTCCTCAGAGTTCTTAGTGGTTCATCTTGGGGAGCAGATCTCACTGTCCTGCTTCGCTTGTATCGGTCCATAGTCCGATCGAAGCTGGATTATGGGAGCTTCGTCTACTCGTCTACTCGTCTGCTCGGCCATCCCTCTTACGCCGTCTCAACTCCATCCACCATCGGGGATTACGTCTTGTGATCAGAGCCTTCTACACTAATCCTGTCGAGAGTCTTTATGCTGCCGCTGCCGAATTACCATTGATCTACCGGCGCGACGTACTGCTGTGTCGGTATGCCTGCCGGCTGTTGTCTATGCCCGACCACCCCTCTTACCAGTCCTCCTTCGCAGATTCTCTCGACCATCAGTACGGGTTGTATGTGTCTGCCCTGCTGCTCACCGGAGTCCGCTTCCGTCGCCTGCTTCGACGATTGGATTTTGCCCTCCCTACCACCTTCAGAGAGGGTGAGAGCCCAACACCACCTTGGCTCCAGGCTCCGGTTCATATTTATCTCTACCTCAGCTCGCTCCCGAAGGAGGGTACTCCGGCTGCAGTGTATTGCTCACGGTTTGTCGAACTTCGTGCGCGACTTGCCAGTCACACCTTTATTTACACTGATGGCTCCAAAACTGACGACGGTGTCGGCTGTGCCTTTGTCGTCGGGGCCGTCGCCTTTAAATACCGGCTCCTTGACTGATGTTCGAGCCTTACGGCCGAGCTTTTTGCTCTACATCAGGCCATACAGTATGCCTGCCGCCACTGCCATTCATCATATGTACTCTGCTCTGATTCACTCAGTGCTCTTCAGAGCCTTGGAGCTCCATATCCGGTCCATCCCTTGATGCAACAGATCCAGCAGTCCCCCCATTCTTTTGCTGCAGATGGCTCTCCTGTCAGCTTTCTGTGGGTTCCCGGCCATGTAGGAGTGCCTGGGAATGAGGCTGCTGATGCTGCAGCCAAGGCTGCAGTCCTCCTGCCTCGGCCAGCCTCCCATTGTGTCCCATCATCTGACGTTAGTGGGGTTGTTTGTAAGAGGCTTGTGTCATTGTGGTGGGATACTTGGTCATCACTTCAAGGAAACAAGCTCCGGGCAGTAAACCGTTCCCAACTGCTTGGACAACCTCCTACCGACCATCTCGGCGAGAAGAGGTCCTTCTGACCAGGCTGCGGATCGGGCATTGTCGGTTTAGCCACCGCTACCTGCTCTCTGTTGACCCAGCCCTGCAGTGCCCTTGTGGTCATGCATTAACAGTGTGCCATGTTTTGTTGTCGTGTCCCTGTTTTAGTCAATCTTGTGTTGTCCTGTCTCTGCTATGTACTTTACAGGATATTTTAGCTGATGACGCTTGAGCAGCTGCTCGTGTTCTTCGTTTCATTACTTTGACTGGCTTGTCCAAGGACATCTAACTCTTTGACTTATTTTATCTGCATCTTTGTAAGAACTTTCTGGTGTTCCCCCCCCCCCCCCCCCCCCTCGCCCCTTGAGTTTTACTAGATTCTATGTGCTCTAACAATTGTGACTGGGCGCTAATGACCTCAGTAGTTGAGTGCCCTTAAACCCCCAACCACCCCCCCCCCCCGCCGCCCCCCCCCCCCCAAAAAGAAAATATCTTTGTATATAGAACTCTGTTTGTATGGCAGTTGGTCACACTGATACGAAGAATGCTTCATCCACACACTGTGCTGAGGTGCTCAGCCTTGGCTTGGTAGCCATTGAGAATGGAGTGCCCGTTGGATGTTACCGCCAAGTGCGAATTGCACAGAGTTATTAGGTTTTTGAACCTAAATGGCACTGCGCCGATTGAAATCCATCACCAATTAATGGAAATGTATGGATGTCAAAAATGTTTGTAAGTAGTGTAGAGAGTTTGCAGCTGGTTGGACGGAAATTCATGACGAACAAAGGAGCAGGAGGCTATCAATTTCTGAGGAGACAGTGTTAAAGGTTGAGCAAAGTAAGTGTGAAGATAGGTGGGCCAGCGTGGATCATCTCTTCACGTTGGTTCCTGAGGTTTCCCGAAGCACTGCTCACAGAATTTTAGTGGAAACATTGAACCATCGGAAGGTGTGTGTAAGGTGGGTACCATGCATGCTGACTGAGGACTACATGCGGCAACGAGTTGATGCGTCCTGCGCATTTCTTCACAGCCTTGTAGCCGAACAGGACAACTTTCTGGACTCAGGTGTAAAGTGGTATGCCCAGATTTGGTCACAACCGAGACCAAGCAACAATCACGCCAGTTAATAACTTTCTGAACAGCTTGGCGGTGAGCTGGTATGACATGGGTGTACAAAAACTGCCACAGCGTCTACAAAATTGCATTGACAGAAATGGTGATTATGTTGGAAAAATAGCTAAATGTTCAAGCTGTAAACAGATGTAAACCATTGTAGAAATACAGGTTTATGTACTTATATATCTATATAAAAAATAATTATAGACCTTACTTTGGGGATTACTCTACCATATCAGGATATGGTATTCAGATTTTCAGATCTGTGAAACATATTGTCACAAAACAAATAATATGTCAAAATTACAACATTACACCACTAAACTATAAAAATAGAGAGACAACATAAATTACTAGAATTACAAATTTTAATTTAAATCCATACAATCAAACCTTCAAAACCTTCAAAATCTTCAAAAGAGAAGAGAGAATTTCAGAGCCTAAGTATAAGAGTGAGCAGACTCGAAAACTCATGAAGACAGGTACAGAGCAGAATATACTGAACTATGAGTAGGAATCAATCGGCCATGTAAAGCAGAGTATTCAAGGACATGTTAGCTCGTGAAAGGTCAAAATGTAAAAATATGACCCACGAATCCAAACCACCAGTTACAAACCAGCAAAATGATGATTTGACACAACAAAACGAATAAAGGTCATAATCATCAATAAGTTCAGTTATATGCAAAGAGTGATTGAAACACGTAGCCTCAACCAATGGTTGTACGCTCTTCTTGTGCATGCACACACCAGGGGTACCCAAAACAGAGCTAAGCTTGAGTCTGTCCACAATTCAAGTTCCATTCAGATGAAATAGTGCAATACTTACGATAAATACAGGATGACACAATCCAGTAGCTTGAGAACCAAAATTAGAGTATGAAAACAAACATGTATACATCTTATTATATAGACTACACTAGTGAATGTCTTCCCCACTATTTGCTAATTGTCCATACAAACTAATCTATGTATATAGATCTAGAAATTAGCTTAAAAATGATAGAGTACATACTGATTTGAAGTCACATAATGAATTGTACTTCAAGAAAACATACGTTTATGCTGAATAAGTCTTTAGCAGTCTTGGCTAACAATTCACAAATATCAGTTACAACACAGATAAAGTCCACAGATGCTAGATACGTTACCCAGCACTCATCATCATCTATCGTAAGTTGATTGGTCCAGCAGGGTACATCCATGCATCAGTGTGGGGAGTGGATCTTCCAGCTTCCTCCCTGGAGTTCTCATCACACACTGAAATGGATAGGTGACATCAAGTCTACCAATCACATCAAATCTTGAAACATTGTTTTGTGTACTAAATATATTGTTCAATAACTCCTTCACATCACATGAGATGTTCTCTGAGCCGTGCATGACTCGTGTTCCCGCCATCATGTATTTTACACCCTGTTTTTAATGTAATTCCACCTCACTATGTTAATTTAAGTTACTACTACGTGTCTTGAGCGGAGTCCGGACCTGCCAGTCGGTGATTTGCAATGCGGCACTAGTGCAGTCGGGTGGAGCTGCAGTGAGATCTGCGTTGACATGGCTCGCCCGATCATTGCCACCACACATCACTTGAGCTGGGCCACGGTTTTGGTGGGTCGTAGGTCGGTCATCCTACCAGACGATGCGTCTTGGCTCACTGATAGTTCACGAGTCAGCTGTGTTTGTGTGTGCGCATCAACTCCCAAATTGTCTTCATGCATGCTTAGTTACTGTTGGGTATCTTTCAGGTCTTCGTGCAAGTGTTTGTCAGGTTGTGTGTGTAGTTGCCATTATTTCCATTGAAGACTATTTCAGGTGGTGTCGGCATTCCGAGGGCAGTGCTCCGTCTCATCGGGCGATGTGTAACTGGTTCTCTGAGCGCTTCTGGTCCCCTTCAATTACCATGTACTGGAACTTGGGTTGGTCCTTTCTTGGTGCAGGGGTGTCGTTTAGCCCGTAGGCATGTTTCCTCTGCATGGTTGGGTCCGAGCCAGTATTTCCACCATTGTGTGTCTGGAAGTGAGTGGGAGACACAATAGCAGTGCAGTTGCCACGGAGCAGAAGTCGCAACGGACCAGCAGGCAGTCGGTCGGTTGCTGCAGACCGGGGAAGATCTCTCTGCACAGTGCAGTTGCTGGGTCCACTGCCGGTCCCTGTGCAGTGTCGGAATGTGTGTGGAGCTGTCTGATTGCTACATTGCTCTGTAGTTCACCAACCCAGGACGTCAAAATTGAGTAGTGGTTTCAACTACCCAAGCCATATCCATTCATGTTGTGGTGGTTCGTTTTGTTGGTTCACTGCTGGAGAGGTTTTCCTGTGAGCAACACCAAATGTTTCTAACACTGAAATTTAGCTGCCGTGCAGTGGAATTAACTATATTGTTTGACTACAATTCGAGAGTACCAGTGGAATTTTCTGCCTTGTGGCCGTGAGTGTTCTGGTTACCTGCCCTGGGCACGGAAGTAAATTCAGGCAGTGTTCTTTTGGGTGAAGTTAACTGTATTACCATGTCTGAAATTCAAGTGTACCTGCCAAATTTTCTGCCTAGTCGCTGTTAGTGTTCCGGTTACTGCCCTGGCCACTAACGTAATTTCAGGTTGCGTCATTTCCTCACCTGTTGTTGCTGTCCAGCATGGCATGGGATTTTGGCAGCTAATACAAACTCCATTGTGGATTATCACATTTGTAACCTTTTCTGTTTGAGTTCTCATGTACTGATTGATAGGAAGCAAGTAGTTGTGTTGGTCAGTCCGTGGCTTTCCCGTGGTTGGGTTCCGACTGATGGAAGTGTAGTTGGGCTCACCACCTGTCTCGCCTAAGTGAATGAGGGCGGACCGACCTCCCTAGAGGCTTCTGAGTGCCATTGCCTCTATTGTCTTTCCCACTAGTGTTTAATTATCTGTTTTCAGCTACTTAAAATTTAAGGCTTATGGTTATTTTTTCTTTTTTTCTTAAAATTTTGCAAAATTAATTGTGGGCTTTGTCTTACAACCTTATTCTTAAAATTATCTTTCTAGCATATTCACTGTGGCTTCTGCCTTTAAAAGATTATGGTAATATATTTAAAAATTTTGAAACTTAATTGTGGCCTTCAGCCACTGGTATTGCATCTTGCATTTGTTTGTTCTATCTACTTTGCTTTGAGGCTTATCACCTAGCAGTGATACATTTTTAAATTATTTTATTGCTATCTTAATTGGATTTTAATCTTGTTGATTTGTTAAGATTTATTGTTTGGAGGCCTTTAGCTGTGAAAGAGTTGCATTTGGTAAAGGTTCGGCTATGTGCCACTTTGTAATTTATTGTAATTTAATACATTTACAACCAATTAGAAGGTGAAACTGACCCCAACCTTATTTGGCCCTTTTCACAATCCTAATTAGCTGTTCTGCCCACTGGGTTTAGCTGGCATATCATTCTCCTTAGTAACTACTTTTAAAACTCACATATATGGGATTTATGTCAGTTAAGATAAAGTGTTCACATTAGAAACATTAATTAAGAAAGTTAAATGCAATAAAGAAGAAATGACACACACACACACACACACACACACACACACACACACACACACACACACACACACACGGTGTTTATAAATGAATATTGGGTTTTTAACGCTTTATAATATTTATTACATTAAACTTAGTTATTTTAATGATATGTCAAATGAAAGAGAAACTCAATCATTTGTGTTTGGCACCAGTGCACATGTGCAGTACACAATGTTTCTGCTGCAATCCGCTAGACAGCGGTAGTAGCAAAGACTAGTGAACAAAGTGTTTTGTGTTTTGCAGTTTGCAAAGACCGGATCTGTAGTTACTGTGCAACGTGCATTCCGGCTGAAGTTCGGTTGTGATCCTCCAAATGATAATTACATTCATAGATGGTATCATCAATTTGAAGATAATGGCTGCCTTTGTAAAGGGAAGAGCGCAGGATGACAAAGAGTTAGTGAAGAGACTGTTGAGCGAGTGAGAGTCATTTACTCGTAGCCCAAAGAAATCCGTCCAGAAGGCTAGTTGTGAATTACAAGTTCCCGTGTCGATTGTTTGGAAAGTTTAAAGAAAATGCGTAAAACTACGTCCTTACCATTTACATTTATTACAGGCTCTAAAGCTGGCAGACCATGGATTATGTGCCAACTTCGCAAACAAAATGTTGTTCCATGATGATGAAGATTTTCTGGATCATGTTGTCTTCCATGATGAATCATCCTTTCACATTAGTGGACATGTTAACACTCACAATGTGTGCATCTGGGGCTCAGAAAATCCTCATGAGGTGGTACAAATGCTTTGAGATTCCCCTAAAGTGATTGTTTTTTGTGCTGTATCCTGGCAGAAAGTTTATGGGTCTTTTTTTTTTCTTTGGTGAACCTACTGTAACTGGCACTTATTACCTTGATACATTAAAGCAATTGCTCTTCCCTCAGTTGGAAAAAGATGAGCCAGAGAACTTCATTTTCCAGCAAGATGGTGCGCCACCTCACTGGCATAGTGAAGTATGCAACTGGTTGAACTTGACTGTACCCAAGTGCTGGCTAGGCCGCAATATTCATTTATAAACACTCTGTGTATGTGTGTGTATAAAATCCATTACAGAACATGTGTATCAAAGATTTTAACTCGGTCAATAGATAAGACATAACTTTTAAAGTCACATCAACTCGCATGCTAAATTCCAGAAAACAAAACACAGTTATCTGATCTTATGAGTATACAGAGAGGTTTAAACTCATTCAATGGATAAAAGAGAACTCTAGAAATCATATCATCTTACACACTAAATTCATGATGATGGGAAAAGAATAAATGAACAAAAATTAGATACTTATGGATCATGTCTATATGCTTTCAGTTCAGTGATATTGTGTAATCCAAACAACTTCTCACATTTATGATACACAAGTCTGTATGCATTAGGATGTGGATTTTCATGTATTTTGAATGGTCCAATATAAATATCGAAAAATTTCTTTATCTTAGATGTCAACACTTTCGATTTCTCTTTGGCTTTCACCAACACAAGATCTCCTACTTCAAACTTAGAAAATCTACCTTTACCATCGTGTGTCCTATTCCCCTGTTTCTTCATCATCTCCCTAACACACACTTCCCTCTCTTGTTGAGATAGAATTTTATATCGTGGAAACTCAACATTTTCAGAAATAAAGTTAGCTGGTCTGTGACTGAACATGACTTCAGATGGTGAAAAATCTGTTGAAGATTGTTGTAAGCTGTTCATAATGTCCTCAAAATCACTGACATAATTTATCCAACTGGTATGATTCTTACTACAATATGTTCTAAACAGTCTTCCATTCTCTCTCATATATCTTTCTGCAAGGTTACTCGAATAATGGTACACTGAGATAAGAATATGCCTTATTTCTGCATGATCAACAAAATCTTTCCGAGCTTGTGATTTAAACTGAGAACCATTACCAGATGAAATTGTCTTAGGAATACCCACCTGATGAAAATAGGTGTTTTTAGACTTGGAGATGATTTTCTTACTGGCAGCTTTCTTGAGAGGAAACAGCTTTATGAACTTTGAAAATACATAAATCACCACAGACTTAGGTAAAGGTCCAAAACGTCCACAGGCATGATATCTAAGTTACTATTAGGCAATATGTTTTGCATTTGCATCTGTGACAGCTGGCAATCTTCTTCTTGACCCTTCTTCCTATATTTGGTTGTTCCACAATGACCAAAACTCTCATGTGTATAAGTAATTAAAGTATCAATACATTGTTCTGCTTCCCCCATGAACCATGGATCTTGCTGTTGGTGGGGAGGCTTGCGTGCCTCAACGATACAGATAGCCGTACCGTAGGTACAACCACAACGGAGGGGTGTCTGTTGAGAGGCCAGACAAACGTGTGGTTCCTGAAGAGGGGCAGCAGCCTTTTCAGTAGTTGCAAGGGCAACAGTCTGGATGATTGACTGATCTGGCCTTGTAACAATAACCAAAACGGCCTTACTGTGCTGGTACTGCGAATAGCTGAAAGCAAGGGGAAACTACAGCCGTAATTTTTCCCCGAGGGCATGCAGCTTTACTGTATGGTTAAATGATGATGGCGTCCTCTTGGGTAAAATATTCCGGAGGTAAAATAGTCCCCCATTTGGATCTCCGGGCGGGGACTACTCAAGAGGACGTCGTTATCAGGAGAAAGA
The DNA here is from genome assembly GCF_023898315.1 of Schistocerca nitens. Lineage (NCBI taxonomy): Eukaryota > Metazoa > Arthropoda > Insecta > Orthoptera > Acrididae > Schistocerca > Schistocerca nitens. Next base: position 215,856,846 of record NC_064620.1, on the reverse strand, counting down.
AAACTGGCATTCTACGGATCGGAGCGTGGAATGTCAGATCCCTTAATTGGGCAGGTAGGTTAGAAAATTTAACAAGGGAAATGGATAGGTTAAAGTTAGAGATAGTGGGAATTAGTGAAGTTTGGTGGCAGGAGGAACAAGACTTTTGGTCAGCTTATCACATGGTTATATATACAAAATCAAATAGGGGTAATGCAGGAGTAGGTTTAATAATAAATAAAAAAAAATAGGAGTGCAGGTAAGCTACTACAAACAGCATAGTGAACGTATTATAGTGGCCAAGATAGACATGAAGCCCATGCCTACTACAGTAGTACAAGTCTATATGCCAACTACCTATGCAGAAGACGAAGAAATTGAAGAAATGTATGATGAAATAAAAGAAATTATTCAGATAGTGAAGGGAGACGAAAATTTAATAGTCATGGGTGACTGGAATACGACAGTAGGAAAAGGGAGAGAAGGAAACACAGTGAATATGGAGTGGGGCTAAGAAACGAAAGAGGAAGCCGTCTGTTAGAATTTTGCACAGAGCACAACTTAATCATAGCTAACACTTGGTTCAAGAATCATGAAAGAAGGTTGTATACATGGAAGAATCCTGGAGATACTAAAAGGTATCAGATAGATTTATATAATGGTAAGACAGAGATTTAGGAACTAGGTTTTAAATTGTAGGACATTTCCAGGGGCAGATGTATACTCTGACCACAATCTATTGGTTATGAACTGTAGATTAAAACTGAAGAAATTGCAAAAAGGTGGGAATTTAAGGAGATGGGATCTGGATAAACTGACTAAACCAGAGGTTGTACAGAGTTTTAGGGACAGCATAAGGGAACGATTGACAGGAATGGGAGAAAGAAATACAGTAGAAGACGAATAGGTAGCTCTGAGGGATGGAGTAGTGAAGGCAGCAGAGGATCAAGTAGGTAAAAAGACGAGGGCTAGTAGAAATCATTGGGTAACAGAAAAAATATTGAATTTAATTGATGAAAGGAGAAAATATAAAAATGCAGTAAATGAAGCAGGCAAAAAAGAATACAAACGTCTCAAAAATGAGATCGACAGGAAGTGCAAAATGGCTAACCAGGGATGGCTAGAGGACAAATGTAAGGATGTAGAGGCTTATCTCACTAGGGGTAAGATAGATACTACCTACAGGAAAATTAAAGAGACCTTTGGAGAAAAGAGAACCACTTGTATGAATATCAAGAGCTCAGATAGAAACCCAGTTCTAAGCAAAGAGGGGAAAACAGAAAGGTGGAAGGAGTATATAGAGGGTCTATACAAGGGCGATGTACTTGAGGACAATCTTATGGAAAGGAAAGAGGATGTAGATGAAGATGAAATGGGAGATACGATACTGCATGAAGTGTTTGACAGAGCACTGAAAGACGTGAGTCGAAACAAGGCCCCGGGAGTAGACAACATTCCATTAGAACTACTGACGGCCTTGGGAGAGCCAGTCCTGACAAAACTCTACCATCTGGTGAGCAAGATGTATGAGACAGGCGAAATACCCTCAGACTTCAAGAACAATATAATAATTCCCATCCCAAAGAAAGCAGGTGTTGACAGATGTGAAAATTACCAAACTATCAGTTTAATAAGTCACAGTTGCAAAATACTAACACAAATTATTTACAGACAAATGAAAAAACTGGTAGAAGCTGACCTCGGGGAAGATCAGTTTGGATTCCGTAGAAATGTTGGAACACGTGAGGCAATACTGACCTTATGACTTATCTTAGAAGGAAGATTAAGGAAAGGCAAACCTACATTTCTAGCATTTGTAGACTTAAAGAAAGCTTTTGACAATGTTGACTGGAATACTCTCTTTCAAATTCTAAAGGTGGCAGGGGTAAAATACAGAGAGCGAAAGGCTATTTACAATTTGCACAGAAACCAGAATGTAGTTATAAGAGTCGAGGGACATGAAAGGGAAGCAGTGGTTGGGAAGGGAGTGAGACAGGGTTGTAGCCTCTCCCCAATGTTATTCAATCTGTATATTGAGCAAGCAGTAAAGGAAACAAAAGAAAAGTTCGCAGTAGGTATTAAAATCCGGGGAGAAGAAATAAAAACTTTGAGGTTCACTGATGACATTGTAATTATGTGAGCAAAGGACTTGGAAGAGCAGTTGAATGGAATGGACAGTGTCTTGAAAGGAGGATATAAGATGAACATCAACAAACCAAAACGATGGTAATGGAATGTAGTCGAATTAAGTCAGGTGATGCGGAAGGAATTAGATTAGGAAATGAGACACTTAAAGTAGTAAAGGTGTTTTGCTATTTGGGGAGCAAAATAACTGATGATGGTCGAAGTAGAGAGGATATAAAATGTAGACTGGCAATGGCAAAGAAACCGTTTCTGCAGATGAGAATTTTGTTAACATCGAATATAGATTTAAGTGTCAGGAAGTCGTTTCTGAAAGTATTTGTATGGAGTGTAGCCATGTATGGAAGTGAAACATGGACAATAAATATTTTGGACAAGAAGAGAATAGAAGCTTTTGAAATGTGGTGCTACAGAAGAATATTGAAGATTAGGTGCGTAGATCACGTAACTAATGAGGAGGTATTGAATAGGATTCGGGAGAAGAGAAGTTTGTGGCACAACTTGACTAGAAGAAGGGATCAGTTGGTAGGACATGTCCTGAGGCATCAAGGGATCACAAACTTAGCATTTGAGGGCAGCGTGGAGGGTAAAAATCGTAGAGGGAGACCAAGAGATGAATACACGAAGCAGATTCAGAAGGATGTAGGTTGCAGTAGGTACTGGGAGATGAAAGAGCTTGCACAGTATAGATTAGCATGGAGAGCTGCATCAAACCAGTCTCAGGACTGAAGACCACAACACATTGTTCTGGCCAACATAGTTTCCAATCCTCTGAGTCAGTCCTATGTCTCCTGAATAAAATATCCTTGTGTACCTTAGAATATAGTTCCATATTTTCTCCCCCTTTCTTACCCAACTTTTTCTTAACCAATTTCCAGTTTTGGTCATGATTTTGATACCTACAGATGTCTTTGAAAATTTCCAAATATCTTTTTCCTCTTTCACTCCTTTCAAGTACATAATTTTAAACTCTTTTTCTCCTTTTCCAAAGCTGTTGGATAGCTCACTCCCTAAAAGGTAGCATAGATAAAGCTTCAGCAACTACATTTTCTGTGCCCTTAATGTATCTGATTTCACAATTGAACTGCTGTAAAAACAAGGCCCAATGAGTAATTCTGTTATGGTACAGCTTACACACCTGAAGGTAAGATAATGCTTTGTGATCAGTATAGATGATGACTCTGTGACCTGGTAAAAATTTTTTAAATTTGTTGAACACCCACTGTACATTCAAAATTTCTTTCTCAGTTACAGTGTATGTCTTTTTCATGTTTCTGCAATACTCTACTAGCCAAAGCAAGAGATCTATGTTCAATAACACCATCACCTTCAACCTCCTGAAATAAATGAGCACCCAAACCAACATCACTAGTGTCTGTTATAATACAAAAAGGAAGAGACAACTCTGGCCTGAACAGTATGTGACTTCGACATAACTGTTGTCTGATCTCATCAAAAGCAGTCTGCTGATTCCAATCCCATATGGTATTCTTCTTCAAAAGTTCACACAAGCATGGATAATTCAAAGCTTGGCTGCTACAAAATTTTCTATAAAACCCAAAAAATGATCTAAGCTCTCTTTTATTGCAAGGTGTAGGAAAATTAGTAATAGCATCAAGTTTCTTTTTACCAGGTGCAATTTGTTTTTCAGATATAACATGTCCTAAAAATTTAACATCTTCCACATCAAATTTATGCTTACCCATTTTCAGAGTCATGCCTCCTGATTCTAATTCTGAAAACACATCTCTTAACAAATTCAGATGTTGTTCCCAAGTCTTTTCTGTGACCAGAATGTCGTCAACATACACAATTAATTTTGAACTCACTTCACTTCCTAAGACAGAATCCAGGGCTCTTATGAATTCAGCTGCAGATACATTTAGCCCAGATGACACCACACAACACTGAAAACACTTAACTCCATACAAAAATGCTGTATACTCTCTAGAATTAATTTCAAGTGGGATCTGGTGAAATCCAGAGGTCAAGTCCAGGCTACTCATGTATTCTACACAATCAAATTTGTGTAACAGCTCGTCCATGTTTTCAGGATGATCATTCTCTCTGATAAGAAATTTATTAAGATGTCTAGAGTCCAAAACAATTCTCACTCCATCATTTGTCTTACTTACCACAACTACAGGATTATTTTAAGCACTCCTACTTCTCTCAATTACACCCCATGTTTCCATTTTCTGAATTTCTTTCTCTATGTCTTTCCTTTTTGAAAATGGTATATTATATGGCTTGAGAAAGAAAGGTTGATGGTCTTTAAGGCAAAGCATGCACTGATAGCCTTACACCTTCCCTGATTTTTCACTAAATACATTTCTAAACTCAAATAACAAATCCCTAAGTTGTTCCTTTTGTGTGCCATGAAGAGTTGTAGTTTCCCTTACCTTACCATCTACTACACTTTCAAAATCCTGATCTTCAGTCTCAGCAAATCTAAATCATCATCAGTCATCTGGTACTCACCTTGGTTCAAAATGTTTTGCAAATAGTTACAACTTTTTCCACAGTTTAAGAAACAGAAATAAGTTTTCACATAAGTATTACTTTTAAGTTCCAAAATAAACAATTCTTTAACATTCCATCCAAAACAAGCTTCAACTTTCACTATCCAATCCATACAGTGAATTATATTTTCTTCCAGTCTAGGGATTACTAAGTTCAAAGGTCTTGCCTTCTATTCTAAATGTTAAAAGTACCTGAGATTTTACTAATTTGCTTTGCTTACCTTTAGCTCCTCTTATCTTTATACCTACAATGGGCATTTGCACATAATTTTTACTATACTGGATCTTGTCTCTAAATTGTTCATATATACCACAAATCGAGCTACCTGTATCAATCAAACAGTTCCCTTCCCACTGATCAATCTTAATATTAATGTAAGGACATCCAAAATCTGAATCGTCATCTCTGTTTTTAGACACTTCATGTAAGAGATCACTTTCAATTCCATAAAATGCTATATCCACACTGTTTTTGCAGGGTTTTATTAACTTTGCTGGTATCATAGCATTACTTTGGTTATACATGTTGTCAGGTAAAGATTGAACACACTGAATGGGTTCCATAGCACATCTAACATCACTTATTACAGAAGGAACACAAAATATATTACTATCAGAATTGCATTTCCTACTTAGATCTTCTTTCATTCCCGTCCACCAATTTGGATACAAATTTTGACTAACCACAGCCAAGTTATAATGCACATTTATCTACATTATCATCAGTTTGGTCCCAAACAAATTTAAAGAAGTTTTCACCTTTATTCTCTGGGCTTACTGATAACTCACCTTTACTGTTTGGATCATTGCTGTGCATGACATTAAAGAAAAACTGCTTTGACTGGACTGGTATTCCATGACTCTCACTTTATAACTTTTCTCTAGCTACTCGTAATGATGGGGTTGTTCATAGTTACTCATTATCTGCTGCAGTCATGGTCCTGAGCACTTTAACAGTCACTGTAAAACAACTATTGCAGAGTTGATTTAGTTTAATCTTGCGTTAAGTTTCATAATTTTTATTATACTTTCAAAACAAAATTAAAGTATTATCACAAAGGCAAACAATACTTAAATATAAAACGAGTAGCTACATGCTCACTGCTCAAAAACCAAAACCAGACTGACTCCCTTTGCCAACATGGCTGTAACTATTTATACTTTCTTAACAATCCCGAACAATCCTCAGCATTGTTTAAAATTATTATTTCATTTATTAACAATTAAAATTTATCAAAATGAAAATACATATCTGATTGTATATTTTCTTCAGAATAGCTAGTACAATACAGTATTAGTACACGTCTGTTATTTCATTCCAGTATAAATTATCAAATAAGAAATTACAATAATACATTTACATTATTTATTAATTACTAGAGACTCCCTTCATGGGAAATGTTCCCTTTACTTACAGAGCTTCTACACTTTGAAGTGAAACAAATTAAACAGTCATTATCTCAGTTATAATTTTTTTTAGATGAGTTACATATGAGGGAATATGATATAGTTGTAGGTAAACAACTAGAATTCTCTCATATACAGATTTATTCTCACTTAGCTTCTACACAGATACAAGTCCGGAGGCTAACTGCCGTTAGCGTCCAACATCCTCCCCCAAAGCCCTCTCCTCAAAGATAGCACACTTGGGCACAGAACAAATATCAATATTTATGGCACTCTACGCCACATAGCCCCCCCCCCCCCACCCACTATGGAGTACGTCCCTGTGAATGGGGGGGGGGGGGGGGTGAGAAGTTAGGAAGGTAACGCACAGTTCTTCTGCGTCAGGCGGAAGCGGTCGACTGGTAGGAGACCGGGGGGTGAAACCCAGTACGTCGACGGTGAAGTCAGCAAGCGACGCTGGCGGCTGAAGACGACGTCCCGTCCTGGAGTGGAGGTGTAGCACTTCATCAGCCGGCAGACAGAGAATCACCTTGCCAGAAGGCCTAACAAAGGCACGGAAATTGCCGCACGCAGCACTTCTGCTCAATATAAAATGGCGCACCACACGAGATTCTGCACTTCCTCCCTCAGTATTGTCACACGCGAGTACCACACACACCGTATCGCCATCTACGACAACAGATAATTTATGTATGTCATCAGGGTGCACATGTGTTGTGAATTCTTGGATGGCACCTGTACGAGCAATGGTAGGGAGGCAGGGAGGTGTGGGAAAGCCATGGCAGGGGGAAGCATCTGCTAAGAGGGGGGTGGCAGGTGCACTGGACTGCGCAGGAGACAACCTCGGGCGATCAGCTGACAGACGAGGGAGCGTGACCGAAGGCAACGAGGATCCAGCGTGGATTGAAAGGCATGACAAAGAGCTGTCACACGAAGATGGTAACACAATGGTAGAATCCGAGTGGTTGGCAGTTCGACTGCGAGGGCTGTGAGGAGTGAAGCCCTGAAAAGATTGGCCACTCGAATTAGATGAACGCGGAGAAGGAGCAGTGCTCGGCAGAGAAGCACGCTGTGGAGAATCAATACCCAAATGCATGGTGTGGGAAGATGGATGGCCGCTAGAAGCAGGAGTGGGAGAAATAGGGGCAGAATCAGGGAGGTTCACCTGAGGCTCAATGAAAGCTGGTTTCACTCGGTTGAGTGAGACCGTGGTTACAGAGTCTTTTATGAGAAGATCCATGTTATTCTCAGAGTGTTTGATGACCTTGTAAGGACCTGTGTAGGGCGACTGAAGTGGGGCTTTGACTGAGTCGTCTCTGAGAAACACGTACTCACAAGAGTCTAGCGTGCGCGGTACGTACCCGCGCGGAGGTGTATGAGCAGCCGGAGGTGGGGGCTGAATTTTGCTGCAGTGCAAGTGCACCCACTCGAGAAGTGAAGGGAGTTCAGAGGGCCGTGGAAGTGGGGTCAGAGTGACTAATTCCCCAGGCAAAACCAGAGGTTGGCCATACACAAACTCGGCTACGGAACCCTTGAGGTCTTCCTTGAAAGTCGCACGAAGACCAAGGAGCACGAAGGGCAGTGCCTCTGTCCATAGTGAGTCATGGCAACACAGGGCAGACTTTAAGGTGCGATGCCATGGCTCGACAAGCCCATTGCTTTGGGGGTGGTATGCAGAAGTATGAATTTTGACAATACCACACATTTTACATAAGTCAGAGAAAACTGAAGACTCGAATTGTCGCCCCTGGTCAGTGATGAGGAAAATAGGTGAGCCAAATCTAGAGATCCATGAATCTAAGAATGCTCGACTTACTGTCTCGGAGGTAATGTTCGGAATAGGCACAGCCTCAGCCCACCGAGTCATCCTGCCAATAGCTGTAAACAAGTAACGGAAACCCTCGGAGGGGGGCAAAGGGCCTACGAGGTCGACATGAACATGGTGAAACCGGCCTGGCGGTTGGGCAAAACAGCCAAGGGGTGCAGAAGGGTGCCTGGAAACTTTGTTCTGTTGACACACCATGCATGCCCTTGCTCAAGACTGACAGTCACGGCGCATGTCTCTCCAGACAAACCGTTCAGTTACCAGACGGGTGGAAGCTTTGACACTGGGGTGTGCTAATGTGTGTAGTTTGTCAAAGACCTGGCGTTGAATGAACTTAGGAATGAATGGCCGCAACGTACCAGTCAATTCATCACACCAAACTAAGTCAGATATGCCAGGGAAAGTAGAGCGTACCGGTTGGAGAGAGGAGCTGTGGTCTGAAATTAACTACATGGTATCGGGGTCTGCCGATTTCAACCGAGGTAGGTCCATTAAGTCAATTAAGGTTGTGGCAGCACCAACACGCGAGAGAAAATCAGCGACCACATTGTCTGCTCCTCGGATGTAGCAAATGTCATTTGTAAATTGCAAGATGTAATCGATGTGACGAAATCGTCGTGGGGGCGGATCAGCCGCAGGATTTTTTGTGGCAGGAACCAACAGCTTGTGATCAGTGAGCACATAGAAATCTCGTCCCTCAACATCAGTTCTGAAGTGTCTTATGGCCTCGTAAACTGCAAGTAATTCTCTGTCGAATGCTGAGTATTTCTTCTGCGTGTTGTTTAGCTTTTTTGAGAAAAACTGCTGGGGGGTCGTAACATCGTTGTATGTCTGACTCAGTACTGCGCCGATAGCATTGTCACTAGCGTCAGTAGTGATAAACATTGTGGCGTCCGCCCGTGGGTGAGCAATAGTGACAGCGGAGGCCAACAGCTGTTTGAGTTCATTAAATGCCTTGTCCATGTCTGGTGTCCATGGTACCTGGCGGGTGCCAGAAGTTTGTGGGCCAGCAAGAGCATCTGTGAGAGGAGCCTGCACCGCAGAAGCGGCTGGCAAATGTTTTCAGTAATAATTAACTGTTCCGATGAACCTGCGTAATTCCCTATAGGTCTGAGGGCGTAGCATCTCGAGAACAGGCTTGATCTTGTCCTGTGGTGGTGTCAGACCGTCCGATGACACAACATAACTTAGGAATGTGACGGATGACTGGTGCAATTGAGTCTTTTTATTGTTCAGTTCAATAACAGCGACTGCTAAAATATCCGTCACGACTTGAACACGCTCCTCACTCTTTTCTAAAGTAGAAGCAAAAACCAATATGTCGTCCATGTATATGAAACAAAAGTCTAGATGGGATAAAGTTTGATTGATGAAATGCTGCCACGTTTGGGGGGCGTTTTTCAACCCAAACGGCATAAATTTGTATTGGAACAGCCCGAAGGGAGTGGTTATGGCAGTCTTTTCAATGTCCTCCGGAGCCATAGGAATCTGATGAAATGCGTGCTTACAGTCCAAAACAGAGAAGTACTTTGCACCTGCGAGCGCATGATTGAAGTCTGCGATGTGTGGAACCGGATATTTATCAATGATGGTGTGGGCATTTAAACGCCTATAGTCTCTGACCATACGCCAAGTACCGTCTTTCTTTTGGTCAAACAGGATAGGACTAGCCCAGCAACCGGAAGAAGGTTCAATTATTCCCTTTTGTAACAGATCGTCCAATTGTTCTTTTGCAATTTTCATAAATTCTGGCTTGAGGCGGCGTGGGCATTGCGAAATGGGCGTAACCGATGAATTGTGCCATTAGTGACTATTGCAATACGTGGCGCAGCACGACAGTCAGATGTCCGTGAAGCAGAGCAGGCAGTGGCGGACGGGCCAAGCTGTGGCACTGAGGGCACGGAACTACAGGTGTGCCACCCACTCGTAGGCTGCGTAAAGGCCGCACATGTGTTAACATGGGCGAGGTTGGTACACTGGTTCTTGGTAGCGGGCCATGCCGCAACGAGCGCTGTAGGCACGAGTGGGTGTGGCCGGACAGCAGATGGCCGTAGTTCATTGCCACGAGCTTGGCAAGTTAATTGTCCATTCGGAACGCAAGGAGCATGAGCACTCGGGCATACCCTATCATTACAAAAGGGGATTGCTGACACAGTTTACAGAGTTCACAACATTGTCGTTAACGTGCGCGGGCACGGGAACACCAGATTGGCACGGACCAACCTTGTCTGTAGCCGACGAGTCGTCTGCTTGTAGTGCCGTGAGGCGTTGTTGTGTGTAGGCCAACTCGTGGTGTATGTCACAGAGATGGAGCAGCATTTCCTTACGTTCCATCCGCAACTTCAAAGACTTGGTGCACTCCACTAGCCACTTGTTTGTCCAAGATTGCAGCTCCAAGGATAGTTTTACACACTTCTTATCACAGCACACATGTTTGGTGTTAGCCGAACTGTCACTCGGCGAAGCGAAAGGAATATGTTTGTTAAGGGAGGGGTAAAACATAGTATTTTGCACAAAATCTAGTGACAACTGATAGTGCTTGAGGAAATCAATTCCGAGAATAGGTTCTTCAATTGTTGACACTAGAAACGTCCACTCCAGCTTGCACTTGGGCGAAAGTTTCACTGTATACAAAGTGGAACCCGAACACTGTAGGGTAGACAAGTTCACTGCACGAAGTACTGTTTTGTGTGGTTGCACTTTATTGGTTGCTAGGCAAACCGGCAGCAAAGAGACGTCTGTGCCAGTGTCTACCAGAAAACATACACCTGATCGTAAATCGCGAACATAGACTCGACCACACTTACTGTTATTGTCCGAAACGGAGTGCAACGTGGGATGGTGCCCGTTGTTTACATCGCAGGAGGTGGCACCGTAGCCTACCTGCGGTTGGAGTTTGGGTAAGAACACGGTGACTGGCATTTGCGAGCTTGCCCCCCGAATCTCGCGTGGAAGAAACAGTAAGGTTGGGGGGGCCTGTGCTCCTGTGTGTAGTTGCTAGGTGATGGAGTATGCGCCCCAGAGTCTTCCACAGAGGCCGATGCACTGTCGTTGCAGGGAGTTGAAGGTGCAGGCAGGGTGGCTAGTTTAACAAACTTGTTATTAGCAGCACCAGACAAGGGCGTGGCGTCAGAAAGCGTCTTAGTGCAGTCACATCCAGAATGCAGTGCACGGAGCTCACGTTGCCTGGCGGAGTATGCTCTGTCGGCGGCGCGTAAATGTTCATTTACTGGCCTATCTTCATACGCAGAGATTGCAGTCTGGACAGGCAAAGGCAGCTTTTCAGTCCAGATTTCTGCGAGCGTGTCATCAGGCATAACTTGCTCATCGACGAGAAGACGGATGCACCGCCACAGCTGGGACGGAGACCTGTCGCTGAGACGCTCTTCGTAGATGAGCTGTCGCACATTTTCTCTCCTGGTTTTAGAGACGCACTCCAGTATCGTCTGTTTCTCCACAGCATACTTCCCTGCTAGGGGGGGGGGGGGGGGGTGCTTTGACCAGATCGTAAATTAAATCGACGCGGTCGTGAAGATGGTTCATGAGGCAGGCAAAGCATGCGTCATCGTCCAAAGCACAGACATTGAATGTTTGCTCAACCAGGTTAAACCAGAACTCCGGGTGAGCGGGTTTGAAGTCTGGTAATTTCGGCAGATTTGGCACTGCAGTCACTGCGGAGGTGCGCCTATTACTTCGGATGGAAGTAGAGCATGCAGAAGATTGCGAGTCCGAATTATTGGCGTCCTGTAATGCGGGAATCGCGAAATTCACTTGACGCCGGAGGGGGGGGGGGGGGGGGGGGGGGGGGCGGGCTGAGAAGCGACAGACGCTCGAACGGTGTGAGGATCGTAGTCAAAATGTGCATTCTCATTTTGCTCTACGTCACACATATTTTGTTTACATGTGTGATCCTGAATTAGACTGGGAAATGTTCGTTTTAAATGGGTCTTAATGGCTGTTACGTTTCAACTTACATCATCACAAACATCACTTTCCTTACCCTTACTCACAAATAACTCTGACACTTCATTACTCTTAAACTCCACAAAACCTTGATAGTCATCATCATCATTATCCTCTTCATATTCTGCCAAAATTACTTCATTTAATATACGTCATTAACACCACAAGTTTCATCTCCATTAAAGTCAAACACCTCACCTACATTCCTTTGCAATAAGCTACCAGTCTCAGACTTACCAATCTCAGTCATTTCACAGCTATCATTCACATCTACATCAAGAATACGACCTAATTCAGATCCAATAAAGTCATTACCTGTTTTACATATAACAATAACACTGTTTTCTGACCATGAGAAGAAATCATTAGTAAACACTACATTAAAATCCTCATTACTTTCACTTTTCGGTTTGTGATTAGTATCTACAGCATTATAATTAAACATAGTATTCCAAAACTTTTGATCAAAACATAAGTGAGAAATCTGATGTTCCTTTTGTTTAATTTCAGATACCTGTGTTACATTATTAATACTGTTGTTATTGTCTTAACGTAAGTGTAAACTGGGGGTCTTGTACTTGTGGTGTTTCCTTGCCCCAAAACTGTGGACGTCCATTGTGGCTGACTGCCATTTCCCAAATAGTTACCTCCATGATTGTTTTTCCTATTAAATTGCCCATAGTTATCCCCATTGTTCCTATTCTACTGATGTTCAAAGTTTCTGCCTCTGTTACCACCATTTTCACCCTGACAGAAGTTACATTGTTGCTGTTTCTGTAGTTGCTACCATTGTCATCTGTACCATTATGATTTTCATGGTACATGCTTCTTTGTACTGCTCTATCCAGCCTGTTAATATATTGTAAAAATTGTTCAAGGTAATCATCAGGTCTGTGTACTAGATCCCACTGCCACCTTTCTGGTAATCCCCTTTTTAGTACATCAATCAGTCAATGTCATTTTGTCAAATGCTTTGTCAGGATGAGTTAATTTCTTAAGTTGATTCTTACATAACTCTTTTAGGGTACCATCCCTATTCCTATAATTAGGACCATTCAAAAATTCACTTTTAATTCTCCCCTGTTCAGCTTCTGACCAAAATTTATTTAAAAACTTTTTCCAAAACTTTGGTGTGTTTCCCACTGACTTAAATTTAGATTTGCCAAAGGCAGAGCTTCACCTTCAAGACATCTTTTAACAAGCTTAATTTTTTGATCATCATTCATGCCTGACAAAAACTATCTCTACAGTGCTGCAGAAAATCCACTGGATGTAAATTGTCTGATGGAAAACTGCTGATTGGAATGTTGGACCACACAATACCACTATCTGAATACAGATTGTTGTGAATGCACTTTTCCTGAAGTACTGAAATTTTTTGATTTAAAACATTTACATTAGTTAGCATACTGTTTTCAACATTTAATTTTTTTTATCTAAACTACTAAAACTCTCTTCCATTTTTTCCTCTATGACCTTCTGTTGAACTCTGATGTCATTAACATTCTTCTCCTGTTGTGAAGATTGTGCAACTAACTTATTTTCCAAAACAATAAATTTATTTTCTAATACATTGACTTTTTCATTCACACTTTTTAATCCATCTGACAACCCATTTTTTAGCTCCGAAACCTGATTAATAAGTTGGTCTATTTGGTATTCTATCCTGTCCATTTTATCATTGTTTTCAGTTCATATTTCTATTAACTGACCATTGACTGCACTAAATTTGCTACTGTTATCTGTCTTTATTTCTATTATCTGATCCTTAATTGCACTCAATTTTGCCAAAATCAACTGCATAAAATCTGTTTTAGTTGTTTCTTTGTTGACTACTCTTTCACTTGGTTCAAATGTCTAGGCTGGGTCCTACATCTTGCACATCTACATCTCTATTCATTTTCCTAGCAATCACACAAGTCCACCTAAAACAAAAATTAATTTCACAGATAGTTTGTACTTATCTTTTCTGATGTCCTTCATTATGGTATAAAGTCCTCTTTCAATTTATCTGGTCTGTTATTGTTGATATTATCTCATTGCTGTTGATCTGACTTTGTTGGGCAGTTCTAGTGTCTTCTTTCTTTGAGTGATTGGAGTGCCTTTACATAAAAACTGCAAATATAGAAATAATTGTCCTTTCTTCTTCTGCTAACGACAAAAGTTTGTTATCAGTCAACAGATCATAGTTGACTCCCAGACTTGTAATCTTACCCTGCCACACATTACTATTAAAATTCTCTATCTATAAAAGTTTCGAAAGCTTCAAGAGGCATAAGATATACAAAAGAAGAACTTTCCGCTTATCTTCATTTTCTCTTCTTGTTGTTGGCTCTAATTCTTGCATCTAGGGGTACATTCCTTCAGCTGAAATTTTGATTTATAACGATGTGGATTCCTGGTGACTGAATAACGGATAAAGATTTGCCTGTATATTTATTTTATTTTATCCCATTCTTCCATATCACACTGACTTCACAAACTCCACTTTCATAAAATCGTCAGTTTCATTGTTGTTGACAAGATTAGCAAAATATGTGCATTTCCATCAGAGGCATGCCCACTACTACTACATTCTGCGGTACTCACAATATTCCAAAGAGTTTACAAAGCAAAAGAGTTTACAAACTTTCTTGATAAAAGAAGAATTATCATCAAGTTATATCATTATTTTGTAAATGAATCCAGAAATAAATTTAATAATTAGTGTTAGATTGTGCAATTAATAATATGAATTTTAAGTATACCAGAAATTTAGTAATTTCAAATGTTTTTAAAAGAAGAGTAATTTTAACTGTACCTACAGAATACTAACAAATTGATTTGTTTTTACATATTTTACCCTGAAACACAATACATCCTGTACAAAATCATATGAAGTTCATTCACTTTAAACAACTGAGAATGTTCACCTATACAAGAATCAACATTATACATAGTGTTGGTTATTTCTATATAAAAAGAAAAGTGGTATTAGAGGAGGGTGTCCCATTACACCCCCCTTTGGCATTTAAGGTTACTCTTTAACTTCTTCCTCCCTGTGTGCTCCTGAAGGCTGGCCCATGTGTCTGATGTTTAACGGGTGACTGGGTAGTGCATAATTACCAGCCCTGCATCGACAGGTAAGGTTTGCACGTACCCCCTTGTACAGACAGGATGCAGGGAAGGGTGATTGCCTGAGCTGCTACCTTTCCAAATTCCCAGTTGGTCCCTCTGTCAGGTGTTCAGGAGGTGTGAACAATCACCAAAGAATGGTGCACCCTGTAAAGGGACATCATCCTCTATCATTATTTTTACTCAACAGTAGTAGTCGATACCAGAAATATTTTTCGAATTTTGGACAGGTCAGTATTATCTAAGGTGCTTTTCTGAAAAGTTTCATATAATTTTATTCACAATATGTTATATTTCAAGCTAAAATTTATGAAAAGGGATTATGTTATTTTCATTGTTACAATTGATATGTACTAGCTCTGAATGTATAAAACATGCCTTTGACGTGATCAGACATAATTTTGTAATTTGGGTGAAAAATGTAATTTTGCCTTTGTTACTGTGAAAATTCAAAAGACAGAGTGATATAGTAAAATGTGATGAAATAAATCACCATAAAAACAAAAATTCTGCAACAACATTCTTCAAAATTATTTAGATCAATTGAACCTTGAGAACCTAAAATGTGAGCATTTCAACTTCAAGAATTGACCCTCTAGACATGAAGAACTGAAACCAACTGTGCAAGGAAAGATAAGTAAAAAGTTTATTGTACATCTTACACCTCCTGAATCTTCTGAAAAGACTTTATCATAGCAGACAGTAGCAGCAACAAAGAAAGGGAGGTTAGATTACAACCCAGCTTGTGAAAGGGGGGCCACAGTTGGAAGGAGCATGTCATCGGAGATGCTGGCAGTCCTGGGGATTTTCTCACAACAAGCCAATCATCTTCACAGTCAATGGGTATGAAATGTAAACAGAATGAAGCTAACAATTCAAAGACCCTCCCAGCTGCACCGAGGTTCCTCGTGGTTTCATGTACTGAAGATGGTCTGTCCTTTGCTATGGTAAATTCGTTTATTATTCAAAAAGGTGCTGATTCAGTTGTTGACCTTGTGAAATCTTGCTCTCGTTTACATGATGACACTTTGCTTTTGGAGACTATTTCTGATTCTGAAGCACAAGAGCTTGCAGCTTCACTCCTCCATGTCTACCCTGTTCATGTCATGACCCATCAAACACTGAATTCTTCCTGTGGTGTTATTTAAATTAGGCTGCTCGATGGCCTGAATGAGGCAGAAATTCAAATGTGACTCATTAATCAGGGTGTCACTGCCGTCCATCAGATGGTGAAAAAAGTAGATGTCTCCTTAGTGCCCACGTGCACTCTTTCTAACTTTTGATAGACTGGTTCTTCTCTCAAAGACCAAAGCAGGTTATGAAATTATCATAGTCTGACCATATATTCTCAAGCCAATGCACTGCTGCCAGTGTCATTGTTACAACCATGTTTGAGAGTCCAGTTGCCACCCAACCAAATGTGTAACCTGTGGTAGGGCTGCTCATGAGGACAATGTTTACCTTCTTCTCCCTGCTGTATCAACTGCAATGGTGACCATGCCGCCACCACCCACAATTGTCCCATGCATCTCATCGAGCAGTCTGTCCAGGAGATCCGGGTGAAGGAAAAAGTGCCTTACCCGGTCGCTCGAAAGTTATTGGCTAGTTGAAGACCCTGTGTTTTACCACCTGGTACCTACAGTATTGTTCTTGCTACATCTCAATCCATAAAGGATGTGGCTATGCAGACATGTGACCTCCAATTTAGCACCACAGTTGTGAAATTGCCCAGCATCATGGTAGCATCCCTGTCTCCTTCTCCAGCTGTGCAACAAGCTACCAGACTCTTGCCTCATGGCGTGAAGTCACCAGCTACACAACTGGCAGGCTGTAAAGGATGAAGGAATACTCCTGTGAAGACTTCCTATGTCCTTCTAGCCAACCAACACATGAGTATTCCTCTGCTAACCAGAACGTCTTAAAGAAGTCAAATAAAGTCAAATGGTCTTCTTTTTAGCCAACTTGAAGATTGTCTTCGACAGTGTCACCACATGATATCCTTGGCTCATGGAGCAAGATCCTCCTGCCTCTGTGACCTGTGGCAGTGAGTCTTTGAAGGCTGGCTCTCGGCATCTGCCGAGGTCATACCTCTTCATTTTTTCCTCATCACTCGTCTCCTCCAATGAAATGTTCACGGGCTGCAATCCAACAAAGATGGTTTATGGCTGCTTTTATAATTGCAGCATCCACTTTTTCTCTGCCTTCAGGAAATAAAATTGTGTCCTCATGACCACTTTGAGCTGTTACATTTCTTCCCGGTCTACTTTGACCTTCTCTCCAAGGATGGATTCTGTTTTGCATGGGGGTCATACTGCTCATCCAGGATGATGTTCATAATCAACCACCTCCCTCACTACCCGTCTTCAAGCTGTAGCAGTCCAGATTTTCCTTCCTCACTTGACCTTTTCCCTTTGTACCGTTTACATCCCTCCATCATTTGGAGTCACTAGGGCAATGTCCTCCAGCATATTGGGCAAATCACTCATCCCGTTCTGCCGCTCAGTGACTGTAATGTGCACCACCTCCTTTCGGGTTTGCCCAGAATCTGTCAGAGAGGTGCCCTATTGGCTGACTTTCTCAGTCACCTTAACCTCATCTGTCTTAACACAGGTCCACCTAAGTTCCTTTCAGTCTCCACTCACACCTATAACCATTTGGACCTCTTCCTCTGCACTGGCCCACTTGTCCGTCATCTCGAGTGATTTTTTTCTCTCTGACCACATTCGAGTGACCATTTTCTGTATGATATCCAATGGCTGACTCCTACTCCACCTAAGTGCTCACTCAAATGGCAGCTTTCTAAGGAGGACTGGAGGATTTACTTCTCCCTGGTGACCTTTGACAAACAACATTTCCCCAGTTGTGATGACCAGGTAGAATGTCTTATAAGCATTATCCTTACTGCTACAGAATCTTTCATTCATCACACTTACTCTTTGCCATGCCATGTCCCAGTCCCTTGGTGGACTTAGGTGTGCCATGACGCAATTCATGTGCGGAGATGTGCACTTGGTGTTTTTAGCCGTCATCCTATTATGGCCAACTGTATTCATTACAATCAGTTGCTTGCACAGTGTCGTCACGTTCTTTGGGATAGCAGAAAAACTGGCTGTATTTCCTTTACTGGTTATTTTAACAGTTCCACACCATCTTCCGTCATGTGGGCCAACCTCTGATGGTTTCCTGGGACCAAGATCCATTACTCAATTTCCAGCCCGACAGTAGTAGATGATGTCATACTGGAACCTGTTACTGTCTCCAACACCATGGGCAGCTATTTTGCAGAGATGAGTGGAGGAGGCTCAAGCAATATCCTTCTCTTCTCAGAATCATGAGTGCTACAACATTGCCTTTATTATAAGGGAGCTAGATCATACTGTCACTTCATCCCGATCCTCCACCCCAGGGCTGGATGATGTATACCTTCAAATGTTGCTGTACCTTTCTCTTGTGGGCAATCACTTTCTCCTTCACACATACAATCACATATGGGCAGAGGACACATTTTCCAGATGCTGGTGTGAAGCCACTGGCATACTCACAACAAAGCCCAACAAGAACAAACAAAAACACCTTCCTTTGAGTTATCACATCATTTCTCTCACTGGCTGTATTTGCAAAGTGATGAAATATATTATTCATGCCCAGCTGGTGCAGTGGATCAAGCCTCACAATTTACTAACTGCTGCACAGTGTGGATTTCTAGTGTGCCACACTGCAGTTGGCCATCTTGTCACTTTTTCCACTCATGTCATGAACGATTTTCTGCAGAAATCCCAGACTGTGGCCACGTTTTTTTATTTGGAGAAAGTGTACTACACCTGCTGGAGGACTGGTATCCTCTGTACTCTCTACACGTGGGGCTTCTGGGGCCACCTGCCTTTTTCCTTCAGGAATTTTTAACATACTGAGTTTTCAAGGTACATATAGGTTCTGCCTTGTCAGACACCTTTATCCAGGAAAACGGTGTGCCTGAGGGTTCTGTCCTGAGCATCATCCTCTTTGCTATCACCATTAAACCTATTATGGCCCGTTTCCTGGCTGGCATCTCCAGCTCCCTTTTTGTTGATGATTTTGACATCTATTGTAGTTCTCCACAGACTTGTCTCATTGAGTGGCATCTTCCACAATATCTTGATCATCTTTACTCATGGAGCATTGACAATGGCTTTCATTTTTCCACTGACAAAACCATTTGTATGAATTTTTGGTGGCACACTTCGTTTCTTCCCCTGTCTTTACATCTTGGGCCTGTTACTCTTCAGTTCATTGGAACTATGAAATTCCTGAGACACAAACTTGATAGTAAACCTTCTTGGTCCTCCCACATGTCTTACCTGGCAGCCCACTGTACGCAGTCCCTCAATGTCCTACGTGTCCTCAATGGTACTTCCTGGAGAGCACATCGGTCGACCCTCCTTCTTATGTACTGGTCCCTTGTCCGTTTTAAACTAGACTATTGGTTTTCATTTATGCATCTGTATGTCTTTCCCTCTTTTGGCTCTTGCTGTGGCCTCTTAACTTCAAGCAATCTGCAACTTTTCCAGTGGGTGTGATCCCTTCACCACCTTGGCTTCATATGGCATCCTGAGTTCACCTTGACCTTTATGTGCTTACTAAAGACACTACTGTAGTGAAACTCTCCATTTCTCTGTGCCTTATTTTATAGTTGTTTGTCCATGTCCTATTTGTAGCTGTCTTCTGTTTCATCAACTCCTCTCCTTGTCTTCATGTTCTACAGTTTTCAAATGGGCTTCTATGACGCTGGTTGTTTTTGCAAATAAATAAATTGGTAGACCTCTGATTATTCAGGGATCACACTATTGGTACCGGAGGTGAAATTTCCCACATATGCCAAAGAGTATGCATCCATTGTACTGGGGCACAGGGACTCCAAGCAATGGGCTACTAGTCAGGTAGTCATTTCTGAGGCTTGGTGGCACCCACTGGGAGAGATCCCATTTGGATTGGATGGCACCATGGTAGATGAGGCAGAAATAAAGTGGATGAAGTTATCTCCTACTGGTGGCCATACAGCCCCATCAGTCTCTATGGAAGGAAAGTCTTCATTTAATCCAGAGAGGTTAATGGGCTAAGTGGCAAGCAATGAAGTACTCTCCCCACCCAATGCTTGATTTGCACAAGGACTGATGGGGACACAAAACTGTCAATCCTTGTGGAGAACATAGAAGACAAGTTTGGTGAAGTGGCAGCCATCTATAAAATGAAAAATAGATCACTTTTGATCAAAACAACATACCTGCTCAGTCACGGATGTTGTTCACTTGTAACAAGTTGGGTCACATCCCGGTGACTCTCACTCCCCATAATTTTCTAAATATGGTTGAGTGCATCATTTTCCAGCAGGACTTGCTCTTGCAGTCTGATGACGAGCTACGTGTCAACCTGGAATGATGGGGTATACACTTTGTCTTTCATGTCCAAAGGGGCCAGAGGACAATAAGGTTGTTACCAGTGTCTTCATCATAGCCTTTGAGGGTGAGTATTGGCCTGAAAAGGTCAAGGTGACGGTTTCCAGAGAGAGAAGAAAATCCAAGAATATAAGACTCTGGACAAACTAACTTATCAAGAGGCTACAAAGTAGTATGAGCAGTTGCATCCACCGTGTATAACATTGCCATATGCTATAGCTATGACGATGTTGCCACCTTACTCCTACAGTTGGCCCTCAGGACCTCTTGGCCAAGCCTGTCCCCCTGATGATTGAGGGCATTGCTCTTGCTGCTTCACCCCTATGTTCAGAAAGGGCTTTAGTCACGCCACTCCTCTCTCTAAGTTACAGTGCTTGCTTGATAAACTAAAGAAAGAAAAGAAGAAGAATTGTAATAGCAGCAGATTTTAATATAAACACTACAAATGACATAAAGAATCAACAATATTTATTAATTCAGTTAGAAAGTATGGTTTTAAACTAAATTTTTTGGAGTTCACCAGAGAAAATATTTACTTAGAAACATGCATTGACAACATTGTAACAAATTACTACTTTGATAATGTACATAAATTCTGTCTAGACTTAGGACTTTCTGATAACTCAACCTTATTTGTCTCACTGCCAAACACTGATAAACATAATATAAGAAAAACATATATCAAAAGAAGTTTCAATAAAAAAAGTACTGAAATTTTCTATGAGAAACCAAGTAAAGTTAAGTGGTGTTTTGGGGATGGTGAGTCAACAAATGAAAACTTTACTACATTCTTAAACAGTTTTCTTGAAGTATTTAATGAAACTTTCCCACCAAGATCATATTGCAACAAAACACCAAGTAAGATAAGAGGGATCACACTTGGAATAAAAATATAGAGTGAGAGGAAAAGGAAGCTACACAATCAACTGAAGTACAACGAAGACCCTGATTTTGTAAAACATGTTAGAAACTATAAAACTATCTTTAAAAAATTGTGAAAGCTTAAAAAAATGGCAAATAACAAAGTCATTACAGGGCAGAAAAATAAAACAAGGGCAATATGGTCTGTAGTTAAGTCTGAATTAGGTGTCCGAAATCATAAACAAGATATTTCAGAAATCAAACTTAAGGAAAAATTTGTTGTAAAGAAGATAGGAAAGCTAAGGTCACAGGAATATTCTGTGATCTTACAAAAGCATTCAACTCTGTAAACCGTGCCCTGATGCTTTTCAAACTCAACAGGTATGGAATAAGGGATATTGCTTTGAAATAGTTTGAATCATATCTCTTGGAGAGGAAACAAAGGGTAGTAACTACATCAAATGGAGCATATCACTTCTCCGAGTGGAAAACTGTGTCACAAGGTGTTCCTCAAGGCTCAATCCTTGGACCTATTTGACTCCTGCCCTGTGTAAATGACTTGCCACTCAATATAAATACTCATTTAACTTTGTTTGCAGATGATACTTCTGCCCTAATTGAAAATGAAAATTCTGACAGTATACCACAGAGTGTCATGAATACATTAAGTAACCTGGAAACATGGTTCAATCAAAATGGCTTAAGGCTAAACATTTCAAAAACCCACACGATAAGTTTTAAAACCAAACATTCAAAAACTGAAGAAATCTGTATCACTCACAATAATCAAAAAATGGAAGAACTTGACTCAGTCAGGTTCCTGGAAATAAACTTAGACAGAATTGGAATTCTTATATAAAATATCTAGCAAATAAATTAAACAGCCTTGCATTTGCAATGGAAATTTTAGCCTGTGCCACTGATATGGGCACCAGGAAAATAGCATATTATAGCTACTTTGAACCATTTATTCCATATGGCATAATTTTTTGGGGAAACTTGGTAAATGTTACACGAATTTTAAAGTTGTGAAAAAGAATCTTTCGCAACTTGTGCTCTACTCAGCCAAGGGCATCATATTGACCATTATTTAAGGACTGAAAAATATTAACTGTCCCCTATTTATATATCTTTGAGGTTGTTCTTTTCCCATGTAGAAGAGAAATGAAAACTTTACTACATTCTTAAACAGTTTTCTTGAAGTATTTAATGAAACTTTCCCACCAAGATCATATTGCAACAAAACACCAAGTAAGATAAGAGGGATCACACTTGGAATAAAAATATAGAGTGAGAGGAAAAGGAAGCTACACAATCAACTGAAGTACAACGAAGACCCTGATTTTGTAAAACATGTTAGAAACTATAAAACTATCTTTAAAAAATTGTGAAAGCTTAAAAAAAATGGCAAATAACAAAGTCATTATAGGGCAGAAAAATAAAACAAGGGCAATATGGTCTGTAGTTAAGTCTGAATTAGGTGTCCGAAATCATAAACAAGATATTTCAGAAATCAAATTTAAGGAAAAATTTGTTGTAAATCCAGCTCAAATATCTGAGTGCTTCAATGAGTACTTCATAAATGTAGGTAAATCTGATTTAGATGTAGAAAATTATGAGCAGAAAGTAAATAGTTTTGGGTTAAAATGCAATACCAGTGAATGTCTCAAAAAATTCAACAGTCTCAACAAAATTGGTTGAAAATGTCATACTCTCCTTATAAGACAAAAACTCTGCTGGCTGGGATGGGATACCCACCAAACTAAGTAAAAAAGTTTACAACATAATAGCTCATCCTCTCTCTCTCATAATAAACAAATCCTTTGAAGAAGATTACTTCCCTGATTTCTAGAAATATGCCGAAGTAAAACCATTGTTTAGAAAAGGTTCAAAAGATGATATCGGAAATTATTGTTCCATCTCAATACTCCCTGCCCTATCAAAAATATTTGAAAAAATTGCTGCTTTACAGATACAGAGCTTCATCACACAGAACCATATCATTTCACATAACCAATTTGGCTTCCAACAAGGCAAAAACACAATAGATGTGATAAATGAGTTTATTGAAAAAATTACTTCATCACTAGATAGGAAAGCTAAGGTCACAGGAATATTCTGTGATCTTACAAAAGCATTCAACTCTGTAAACCGTGCCCTGATGCTTTTCAAACTCAACAGATATGGAATAAGGGATATTGCTTTGAAGTAGTTTGAATCATATCTCTTGGAGAGGAAACAAAGGGTAGTAACTACATCAAATGGAGCATATCACTTCTCCGAGTGGAAAACTGTGTCACAAGGTGTTCCTCAAGGCTCAATCCTTGGACCTATTTGACTCCTGCCCTGTGTAAATGACTTGCCACTCAATATAAATACTCATTTAACTTTGTTTGCAGATGATACTTCTGCCCTAATTGAAAATGAAAATTCTGACAGTATACCACAGAGTGTCATGAATACATTAAGTAACCTGGAAACATGGTTCAATCAAAATGGCTTAAGGCTAAACATTTCAAAAACCCACACGATAAGTTTTAAAACCAAACATTCAAAAACTGAAGAAATCTGTATCACTCACAACAATCAAAAAATGGAAGAACTTGACTCAGTCAGGTTCCTGGAAATAAACTTAGACAGAATTGGAATTCTTATATAAAATATCTAGCAAATAAATTAAACAGCCTTGCATTTGCAATGGAAATTTTAGCCTGTGCCACTGATATGGGCACCAGGAAAATAGCATATTATAGCTACTTTGAACCATTTATTCCATATGGCATAATTTTTTGGGGAAACTTGGTAAATGTTACACGAATTTTAAAGTTGTGAAAAAGAATCATTCACCACATGTGCTCTACTCAGCCAAGGGCATCATATTGACCATTATTTAAGGACTGAAAAATATTAACTGTCCCCTATTTATATATCTTTGAGGTGGTTCTTTTCCTATGTAGAAGAGCTGATCTATTCATAAAAAAAAAAAATATTTTGAACACTCACATGACACGACATAAAGAGAACTTTATGCTCACCTCTCATCACTTAATACTGCATGCTCAGACTCCTCAGTATATAGCCATGAAAATTCGCAAAACAATAAAAGGGTGTGACATAATGAATATGAAGATCAATATTTTGAAAAGCAAGTTACAAGATTTTCTAATTGAACGCAGCTACTACTCTGTGGAAGATTTCATGAAAGATGAAGTGATACTTTGAGCTGGATTCCTAAAATGAAATTAAAATTTATGATAGTTATAGTAGATGTAAATACTGTAAATTTGACAAATTTCAAATAAGTAAACTCTCTACAAAGTATTATTGTGAGTGTGACAAAATTTTAAATAAACAAATTGTAACCATGACATGTCTCCTGTACATCAGACATATGTTCTGAAATTGTGTACATTATGAGATAAAATAAAATGCATTTCACTTTGAGATCATTGGACTACCACCCACAGGTAACATAGGTCCCCACTTCCCAGCTGGAGACAAAACACCTCCCTCCAGCTTCTATTGCCAGGAGCGGTTCCCTCAGGACACTTCCCTTCAAGGTTTCTGCTAATCTACAAATGAACATTGTAATATTACCCTCCCACACATCACGATTAAATTCACTGCCTTAGTAGCTTCACCATTTTCGAAAGCTTCGAGTGGTGTAAGATATACAAAATAATAACTTTTTACTTATCTTGATTATCTCATCAATGTTGGTGTTGCTTGCTCAAAATCTTGTTGTGTCTAGGAGTACATTGTTACTCCTGAAAATTTTGATTTAACATTGCATGTTCTTGTAGCACTAAACAACTGATGAAGATCTGCCTGTTGCTATTAATATCTGTTTATTTTATCCCATTCTTCTATACCACACTGACTTCACAATGTCCATTTCTCTCACATCACAAATTACATTATTAGAGACAAGAGTAGCAAAATACGTGTGGTTCCATCTGAGGCATGCCCACCACCACCTACATTCTGCGGTACTCTGAGTATTCCAAAGACTTTACAAAGCGAAAGAGTTTACAAAACAAAGGATAAATCATTGCCAAAATATATAATTATTTTATAAATTAATCCAGAAATAAATTTAATAAATAGCATTAGATTGTACAATTAATAATATGAATTTTAAATATGCCAGAAATTATGTAATTTCAATTATTCTTAAAACAAGAGTAATTTTAACTGTCAGTGCATATTGATAGTAACACATTAATTTCTTTTTTTATACATTTTAGCCTGAAATATAATACATCATATACAAAATCATATAAATTCTTTTAGCGAAACAGCTGCGATAATTTTAACATATATGTCATTTGACATTAATCCATGTAATGGTTGTTTCCGTAAAACAAAGGTAATGTTAGAGGATGGTGACTTATTATAATATGTCCCTCACAAAATTTTGAAACAGAGTGTTTACAATATTTTGTGACAGTCTATAAGGTTTGCCAAACAGTGTACAAAATGATGCCCAGGGCAGCAGATAGATGTATAGAAGTTTCTGATATACAACATATTGCAGACAACATAAGAAAATATTCTCTATAAAAATCAAAATCTATGTATACATCAGGAAATGGTATGCAGATTTTCAGATCTGTGGAACATACTGTCTCAAGACAAATAATACAAGGTCATAACTACAACATTGCACCACTAAACTATAGAAATAATTACAGAGGCAATGTAAATTACTAGAAATTGTAAATTTTAACTTAAGATCTATACAATAAAACCTTCAAAATCTTCAAAAGAGAAGAGAAAAAAATTCAGAGTCTAAGTGTACAATGAGTGAGCTGACTCGAAAAACTCATGACGCTGGGTACAGACCAAAAGAATATACTCGATCATGAGTAGGAATCAATCATCCATATAAACCATGGTATTTATGGATATGTTGACTCCTGAAAGAACAAAATAATTGCTCTGAGCACTATAGGACTTAACATCTGAGGTCATCAGTCCCCAAACAAAATAATGGAAAAATATTAGGGCCTAAGTTTACGATGTGGGGATCAACCCATGAATCCAAATTACACCAGGTACAAACCAGCAAAAAATTTCGACACAACAAAATGAATAGAGTTCATAATCATATCAATAAGTTCAATCATATGCAAAGCGTAATTGTGAGAAGCATCTAGCTTCAATCAATGGTTGCACATTCTCAACTCAAGTTCCAATCAGATACAGTACTGCAACACTCAGGATAAATTTAGTCATAAATTAGCTTTGAATGATGACATGATCCCGTAGCTTGACAACCAAAATCAGAGTATGAAAACAGACGTGTATACATCTTATTATATTATACATACTAGTAAATGTCTTCCACACTAACCTATGTACACAAAGACCTAGAAGATCCATTTACAATTAATAAAAACAATTACACACTGATTTAAATTTACGTAATGATTGGAGAGTCAATCCCTCAATAAAAAAAGAAAACCAGACATTTATGCTGAATAACATTGTCTTTAGCAGTCTTGGTTAATGATTCACAAATATCAGACACTACACACATTCCAGTCAACAAATGCTCGAGTATGTTACCCAGCATCCATGATCTTGTGCAAGATGACTGGTCCAGCAGGGTACAGCAATACAGCATTGTAGGGAGTGGATCCACCCACATTTTTCAGCTTCCTCCTTAGAGTAATCATCACATGCTCCAACTGATAGGTAACTTCCTGTCTAGCAATCACATTAAATCCTGAAACATTGTTTTGTGTACTAAATATGTTATTCAATACCTCCTTCACATCACATGAGATAAATTCTCCTAAGTAACTTTTAAAACTCAGTTATATGGGATTTATGTCAGTTGAGATTAAAAAATGTTTACATTAGAAACAGAACACAACTATATAGTGTATCACAGATTTTAACTCAGCCAATAGATAAGATAAATCTTTAAAAATCACATCATCTTACATATTAAATTCCAGAAAACAAAACACAGTTATCTAGTCTTATGCATATACAGATAGATTTAAACTCAGTTAGAACTCTAGAACCTACATGATCATAAATGCTAAATTCATGACAATGGGAAAAGAACAAATAGACAAAAATTAGATAGTTATGGATCATGTCTATCCACACTTCAGATTCCTCTTTGACTTTCACCAATACATGATCTCATACATCAAACTTAGAAAATCTACCTTTACCATCATGTCTCTGCTTTCTCCTATCCCCTGTTTTTGCATCATCTCCCTCAGTCAATAGATTAGACAGCTTTAAAACTACATTATCTTACATACTGCATTCATGGCAAACAAAACACAATTACATAATATTATAAATCTACAGACATAGTGAATATTTTCTTCTAGACTAGGTATAATTACGCATCCATGTTCATATCACCTGTCCTCTATACTAAACATTAACAATACCTGATATTTTACATACTTGCTTTGCTTACCAGTAGCTCCTCTTATATTTAAACATGCAACAGGCATTTCCACAAAATTCTTACTATATTTAATCTTGTCTCTAAATTTTTCAGATATACTACTGAGGAGGATTACCGGGTTGGTTGCACCAATAATCACACCCATTTAGCAATAATAATAATAATAATAATAATAATAATAATAATTTTATTGTCTTTAAGCCATTACAGCAATAGACAAAGTCATACATATAATACAATACAGTACAGTACATGCTATAGAAGGACAGAATTGTTAAGAACTTTACAGTTTAATATCACAGGTCATGAAATCCTGTACATTGTAGAATGGGTTTACAACTAACCAGTCATAAAGTGTTGTTTGTATTGTTGCTCTGGTAAATTTTGTATATCTTGTGGAAGTTTGTTAAACAATTTGTGGCCCATAAGTTCATAACTGTTAACTGATTTTGACAGTCTGTGGTAGGGCGTACAGATAGAGCTGTTTGGCCTAGTGCTGTAACAATGTATATTTGCCCTGCGTTTTACTTTAGGTAAGTTCTTTTTTGTGTAGATTAAAACATAATAAATATATAGGTTTATTACTGTCATGATTTTTTGTTGAGTAAACAAAGGTTTACAATGAGCCTTGTATGGTGAGCCTGTAATTATCCTAATAGCTTTCTTTTGCAGCAATAGTATATCATGCACACAAGTGGAGTTTCCCCATAAAATAATGCCATAGGATATGATGCTTTGGAAAAATGAGTAGTAAGATGTTCTAACATAATTTTTAGGTACACAGTGCAATAATCGCCTTAACAAATAGATTACCCTATACAATTTACCGCTAATATACTTAATATGTGGATTCCAAGAAAGTTTATCATCCAAATATACCCCCAAAAATTTAACACAACTAGGATCATCTGATGGAAACTTGTCTTTTAAACTAAATACTATCTGCTGGGTTTTGCTTTCATTAAGCAAGAACCCATTTGCTTTAAACCAGAGTGAAGCTTGCTCAATTGTCTCTGTAACACATGTTTTAAGGCTATTAAGATCATTACTGCTGTTCAGAAACGTTGTATCATCAGCATAGAGTACTGTTCTGGACTTGATAAATGATGGCAGGTCATTTATCATTATTAGGAAAAAGAAAGGGCCCAACACGGATCCCTGCAGAACACCTACCTCAACTTGTTCTATACTGGACATTTCTTTCCCAACACAGACGGCTTGCTTACGGTTCTGTAAATATGATCTTAATAGCTTAAGGCTGTTATCTTTAACACCATAAAAGTCCATTGTTTCGAGTAGTAGTGTATGTTCTACACAGTCAAAGGCTTTGCTTAGGTCACAAAAAGTCACTTGGGCAAAGCATTTATCTTCAAATACTTGATGGATGTATTTAACAACATTGTCTATGGCATCAATGGTTGACAGGTTTTTCCTAAAGCCATACTGTGATCCACTTATTAATCCTATGTTATCAAAGTAAACAGATAATTGTTGGTAAATTATGCTTTCTAGAACTTTTGAGAAAACTGGGACTATGGATATTGGCCTGTAACTTGAGACAGAATTTTTATCTCCTTTTTTATGTACTGGAACTACCCTAGACAGTTTAAGCTCATCAGGGAAAAAAACCCTCCAGTATACACTTGTATATACAATATGTTAGGGGGTACACTATACAGTCTATTACTTTCTTAAGCATGTTACAAGACAGGTCATATATGTCTACACTGTCTGATGATTTTAACTGCTTCACTATTCTTAACACAAAACCAAGTGAGACCTCAGAAAAATTGAAGGTACTTGTGTTTGTTGATGACCTAGCAATATTTTTTGACAGTAACTGTGGTGAGCTGATTTCAGATTTAATTATAGCACTTCCTACTTCCTCAACTGATTTAATAAAAAAAGTCATTAAATTCCTGGGGAGAGATACTAATTTTGTCACTTCTTTTATCTTTGGCGACACTATTTATTAGAGTCCATGCTGCTTTGCACTTATTGGTGGATTTCTCAATACTTCTGAGATTGTGTGATTGTTTGGCTTCCACAATAGCTTTTTTGTACTCATTCCTAGATCTAACATAGGCTAGTTTAGCATGGTTGGTTTTCAGATTTTTATAAATATTGTACAACAACATAACTTGATTTTTCATAGTAGACAGCTGTTTTGTATACCATGTATTTTGTCTATTTGGAACTTGCTTTTAGGACTCTGTCAGTTACTTTGCATTTCTTTATTGGTATGCAGTCATTAAAGTGTCCCAAAAATGCTTTGAGAAACCTATCAAATAGTACCTTTGCTGGCAGATAATTGCTTAGAGTATAATGTGTCTCATCATAACACAGGCCAAACCAATCTCTGTTAGAAAGGGACGTACGAAACCTGTCAATTTTCTCATCTGTGACTGGTCTAGTGACCACAACTTCTGGGACAAGCTTTTTTACATAACTCTTATCAAGAGGGAACCTACTTGTATAATTTAAAGATACTGAATCATGATCAGAATATGGAAATACTGTCAAAAAACATGATTCTTCTATTGTTTTAAAATTTACAAAAATGTTGTCAAGACATGCATGTTCTCTTGTAGGTTTGTTATTGACTGAATGTAAGTTGCACTGTCTTAGTAGGTTTTGGAGTTCAGTGACAGTACGTTTTTGTGTTGGGACATCGAATTCAGCATTCACATCTTCACCTATCACAATATCATAATGTATCCATCTAGTATCTGTAAGTACATGTAACAGCAGGTCCAGTTTTTCTAAAAATACATTGGTTATACCCTTAGGTGACCTGTACAGGGAAATTACAACTAACTTAAAACTGTCTATTACTATACCAGCAGCTTCAAAGTTCTGTTCATCACACAGAAAATCTAGATCTAATCTATTGAATGTACCGCTAAGTGACTTGTTAACATATATTGCCACACCACCTCTTAAATGCAATTTTCTGCAGTAGCTACTGGCTAGAATATAATTATCAAATTTAATAAATGTAAGTTCACTCTCACTAGCCCAGTGTTCACTTAAACAAAAGATATCAAACTTATTTTCTAATCCAAAGTCATTGACAATAAATTCTTTATCCCTTACTCCTTCAATGTTAAGGTAACAGATTATAAAATCAAACCTGTCTTTCTTTACAGATGCACTATTTTGCTGAGAGGCTATTAAATCTCTGGCACTATTTATCTTATGGGCTTCTTCCCCTTACTGCCTTCTACTAAAAAATCATTTAGACGTAATGGAGGTACAGTTTTCCGTTTGCCCGCTACACTTGATACTGCTTCTACTCTTGGAGGTCTCTTCACGTCTTCTTGTTCATGGCATGATCTAAGTGGCTGGGTTCCCACTGTAGGTAGTTCAAATGTTGCTGCAGAATGGGCAGCTGGATCACCTGTTGGTACACTTGTTGCTGAATATGCTGCCACTTTTGCTGTTTCTGTTATCTTAGTTCCTGAATGAGGTGTTCTACCTGTTGTAACTGTAGTTACAGCTTCCTCTCTCCCAGCACATTCTTTTGTAATCAGTGATACCTGATGTTGTGTTAGTGCTGCAACTGGAGTACATGGTAGGGAAGATACTTTGCAGGCGTCCTTTACCAGTGGTAGTGGAATAGGATCACTTTTCTTACATCTAGGAGAAACAATATCCACTACCATTTTCATCTTTTGACTGAGCAGCGATTTGCCCCATTTATATAAATGCATACCATGTGTTGTGAAGTGCTGTCTTTCAAGATCGCCAATACCGAGGAAAAAACCATTTGAAGTGGTCTTGCAGATCATTTTATACGTCCTGTTTGCTTTTTGGATTTCTCTGTTCACACAAGAAGATTCAGTAAGGTCATGTCTGTGTGGAATGCCTACAACAATAACTTTTTGATCCACTGTTGTATGTAGCGCATCTCTTAGCGCTCTGTTTGCTACTATTAGTTCATTCTTATATACATCGTTTGCACCGCCCAATATTACAATGCATTCACTTTGTGTCACGTGATTATTGTTTTTAAAGTTTTTCAGAACTTCTTTTAGGCCTGCTCCAGGTTTCACAACACTTGTCACATTGAGATCCTGCTGGAAACGAAGAATTCCTGCAATTCCTCTTCCGTGGCTGTCAGCAAGCAAAACTGTAGGCCTACAAAAGTTTTTAGGAGTCACTTTGTTTGCAACATCGAGACAGTTACGTTTTACTGACTTATTGCGCTTTGTAAATTTCCTGTCCGCCGATTCCGATTCATAGTCTTGGTGTGAGTTGCTTGTTTCAACATTTTTAAGTTCACAATCCGTAATAAGATGTTGAAATCGATTTCTTAACGGAACTTTTAACGCACTGGAAACAAATTTAGGTTTTGCACATTTCTTTGGTTCACTGTACTCTTGAAGTTGACCGAGTTCTTTATGTGATGGGTCAGATAGACTTTTAATAATGTTTTCCAACAACAGAGCATGTTCTCTTGTGGCTTTCAGTTCTTTCTGCAGTGATTCGAGTACTATGATTTCACGATTTGCGCGGCACATTTCACTCGCTGCCAGACGTCCGTTACACTTTGTTCCACACGTATACGAGATGTTTTCTTGATTTATTTTCGCTAAGAACTGCGAATGATACCAAATATGCAACACTGAACAAATTCTAATGCCACTTGATACGATTTTGTCGCACAACTTGCACCTTATTGACGCTAAATACTCGCAATTTATGGACCGATTTACTACCACATCTATATGTGTCGCCATTTTAACTGTTACGTTCATTCATTAACCTTAACACCTACAAGGATCACAAAGAAATGAACTGAACATGGCGGAACAGCCAAAGATAATGCTTAGAGTCCAAAGATGAATGCATATCGATGTTTGTGTCGATTTCATCGGCGCCACATAGACCCCTCCCGCAGTACGGAGAGTACTCTTGAGAGACCAGGGGGAGGGAGGGGGGGGTTGCTATGGCATTGGCAGGGGTGGTCCATGGGAGCCGGACCATGGTCAGCTTGACAGCGTCGTCGGGTAGCTGTGTGGGTAGATGTCGTGAAGGAAGGTTCGGCCACCGAACCTGGAAGTCGTCAAAGCGAGCCGGGTGTCGTACTGGGCATGCTGGTCATGTGGCGACAGGTAGGCCAGTGGTTTGCGGGTGGAACGGAGCAACGACAATGATGTCTCGGGTGGGTGTGGCGAACACACGAAGCATGTCCAGGTCGACATCGGGCGGGAGGGGAACACATTTCACCAGGTGGCAGGGAATGGCGGAGGTTGTGTCATGAGCACTGGATGAAGAGATACATATGATGAACGGTGTATAATCACCCAGTATTATTGAGATGTCATGGATTATGTCTGGGGGGACAGGCACAAACACCTCGAGTGAGGGCATGTTCAAGACGGGGAGGCATGAGAAACCTCGACAGTGCGAGGCAGATGACGGTGGAGAGGTCGAAGGGACCGGCGAAGGGTCCGGCGGCGAGGGCGTGATCATAGGAAAGCTCAACGTGGGTAGCATACGGTCACTCGACATAGTGCGTGAGACCGGAGTAGAGGGCGAGGTCGGAGGAGAGCTCGATGATTGGAGCTGGAAGTCACTCGACACAGTGTGTAAGTTGGACATGGAGGGAGTGGTCAGAGCATCGTGAGCCGCGACAGTGAGTGGCGTGGTTGTGGGCTGAAGTGGGGTAGAAGAAGGCTCGGCATGAGCAGGCTTAAGTCTGTTGAGAGAGACTGTAACAGCTGAATCTTTCATCTGGATGTCATAGGTGTTGGTTGAGCGCTGGAGAACTCGGTACGGGACAGTATATGGAGGTTGGAGGGGAGCACGGACAGTGTCATCTCGGAGCATGACGTACTCACAATTGTCCAGAGATTTGAGCATGTGAACCTTAGGGCGGGAATGGCTGGTGGGTGGAGGGATATGGAGGTTGATGAAGTGGCGTCTGAAGCGGTCCACGAAGGAAGGTAAGTCAGACTGACGGAGAGAAGCGGAAGGGCTCACAAGTTCACCAGGGAGGACAATGTTCTCGCCATACATGAACTCGGGTATTGTACCTTTGAGGTCTTCCTTATAAATTGCAAAAATGGCGAGTAGCACAAGGGGAAGGGCCTCCATCCATAGAGAGTCGTGGCATCGAAGAGCTGCCTTGAAAGTGCGGTGCCAGTGCTCAACTAGCCTGTTACTTTGTGGGTGATATGCTGTGGTACGGATGCGCCGGATGCTGCAAATGTTACAAATCACGTTGAACAGGACCAACTCAAATTGTCTCCCTGGTCAGTCATGATGATGGCTGGACATCCGAAATGCGATACCCATGACTCGACGAAAGCTCGATCAACAGTTTCTGCCGTAATATTGGGGAGGGGGACAGCCTCGACCCAGCGAGTTGTTCGGTCGATAGAAGAGAGAACATAACGAAAGCCGTTAGAGGGGGAGAGAGGGCCGACAATGTCAATATGAATATGCTAGAAATGCCCAGGAGGAATCGAAAAGGCGCCGAGGGGGGGGTGAAGCGTGCTTGTGTACTTTGCAGTGTTGGCACGTGACGCAGGAGTGTGCCCACCGCTGGCAGTCCTTGTTGACAGTTCTCCACACAAAGCACTCCGCTACGAGGCGGGCAGACGCACGAACACTGGGGTGGGCTAAATTGTGCAATTTGTTGAAGACAGCTCTAAGGACCGTGGTTGGAATGAGGGGGCGTAACGTGCCCATACTGTCGTCGCACCAGATCTCACCAGAAATGCCAGGGAAGGTTGTGTGGACAAAGTGTAGTGAAGAAGTAGAGTCTGAAATCATGTTTTGTGTTTCCTCATCGGCGGGTTGGGGATTAGGCAGTTCAGAGAGGCCTAACAGCGAATGGACACCATCGACTTGTGAAAGAAAATTAGCAACTATATTGTCAGCACCCTTTATATGTCTGACATCGGTGTTGAACTGAGATATGAAGTCCATGTATCTGAAGCGGTGAGGAGGCGGGTCAGCTGGCGGGTTTGTAATGGCTGCAGCCAGGGGTTTGTGGTCCATTAAAACATAGAAAGGGCATCCCTCAATGTCAGTCTTAAAATGCTTAATCGCTTTGTAGACCGCAAGCAACTCCCTGTCAAATGCAGAATATTTCCATTGTGCATTGGTGAGCTTGCGCGAGAAGAACTGCAGAGGCGAAGGTTGGCCGTCGATTGTCTGGCTAAGGACAGCCCCAATGGCAGTATCGCTCGCGTCTGTGGTGATGAAAAGCTGCACATTGGGATGAGGATACGTGATGGTGCAGGCCTCGGGAAGAAGATTTTTGAGGGCAGTGAAAGAGTCAGTCATAGCAGGGGTCCATGGAACGGGCCGAGATCCAGAAGTGGTGGTGTCTGCCAAGGCATCGGTCAGTGGAGCCTGAATCTCTGCAGTCCGAGGTAGATGTCGGCGATAATAATTAACTGCCACCAGAAAGTGCCAGAGCTCTTTGAATGACGAAGGTCTGGGTAGGTTTAGTATTGTTTGTACTTTCTTAGGCGGTGGTGAAATGCCATCGGCAGAGATCCGAACACCAAGAAAAGTGACAGCAGATTGAGGTAGCTGCAATTTTTCCTTGGTGGTCTTGATACCTGCTGCCGCAAGAGTGTTCATAACAGTTTGCACATGTCGAATGTTGTCCTCGATGGAGGAGCTGAACACAAGAATGCCATCAAGATATGCAAAGCAGAATTTTAGGTCGAATAGCACTTCGTTGATGAAGCATTGCCAGGTCTGGGTTAGTGTTTTCAGACCAAAGTGCATGAATTGAAACTGAAATAACCCGATCGGGGTGGTGATTTCTGTCTTCTCGATGTCTTCAGGTGCCGTGGGGATCTGGTGGTAGGCCCATTTGCAATCGATGACAGAGAACATAGTCGCACCTGCGAGGGAACTGGTAAAGTCGGCAATGTTGGGTATGAGGTAGCTGTCCATAATTGTATGTGCGTTTAGTCGACGATAGTCTTCGCACATGTGCCAGGACCCGTCTTTCTTGGGTGTCATATGTACAGGCGTAGACCAGCTACTGGCAGAGGGTTCAATGACGCTGGAGCTTAGTAGTTCAGAAATCTGATTATTAAGGTCGGAGAGGCACTCGGGACAAAGTTGACGTGGTTTACTGGAGATCAGGGGACCAGGCGTGAGGCGAAGCTTGTGAACCGTGCCGTTGGTGATGAGGGAAATGTTGCCGGCGGCACGGGAGGCAGTTTGTTTACAATGTGTGGTGGGCGGGGCAGTGAGCCGTGGTCGTGGTGTTAGGAGCCACTCGGCGGATCCCACGGGAGCCGAGGCGGCAAAGTGTCCCAGGACTCAATGCGACAAGATGGCTGCCGGCCCAAAGCAGTGGCACCGTGGTCGGGTGAGCTCGGTAGAGCTCGTGAGCCGTTAATGAGCCCATTGTCCGAGGGCGCGGCCTGTGGCAGCACGGTCGCAGGCAAAACGCTTGGCGCGAGTGCACTGTTTGTGTTGTCAGTAGCGGTCGCACGGCAACATGCAGGAGCCGAAGTTACATAGTTTCAGGTGCTGTTCGCGAGGGGCAGGGTAGGAGCCGTCAGTTCGGGAACACGTGACGCTTGTCGCGCATGCGCACTTGTGTCCGGTCGAGTGTCAAACACTGCCGTGTTAGGAGGGTGTGGCCCTGCAGAACTGTCAGTACACGTTATGGCAGTCTTGATAGCACAGTGGCAAGGGGTAGTGGGAGATAAACACATGGAGGTTCGATTTCTGGGATTGCAAGCAGATTCGGCGCACTTACTGACCTTGATTTGTCCTTGCTGTAGTATCTGTAATTCCTTTACTGCATCGGAGAGCTGGAGATGTGTTTCGTGGAGCTGGAGGGAGAGCTCGAAGTTTTCCTTACATAGGCGAGTGACGTGTTCAAGCTCAACAAGGCACTTGTGTGTGGCGTGGTTTCTTGTAACGCCGTTGACAGAGACGAGCGTGTACGGATGAGATAAGCCCAGACCGATGTGTCATGGGGGGGTTGCTCGACGGAGCACAGGGGAAGTGAGTCTTGGACGGATGATGAAACACAGTGTTTCGCACTAGGTCTGGTGAAAGTTAGTGGTGTCGCAAGAAGTCAATGACTAGTATAGGTTTGTCAATTTCGCACACTAAAAAAATCCACTCAAGTTTGCAGTTTGCGGAGAGTGAGATGACGCGGGAAGTTGAAACTGAACATTGTAGTTTAGTTGAATTCACGGCTTGCAGTGAAGTATGATGAGGGCGGATGTTCTATGATGCTAAGGACGTAAGCAGCAGCGAAACATCAGCGCCTGTGTCCACTGGGGGGTGCCTGTCATGTTGTGCACAGGAGGCGGCACCCGGACCTGTCTGCGATTGACGTTTGGGAAGTAGCAGGGTGGTCTGCAGTTCTGTGCCGCCTCACCAAACCGTCTGTGAAAGTAACAGTACAGATAGTGTGGTTGCATTTCCTGTGGAAAGTTTGTTGCCAGTGGCAGTGGCCGAGGTTCAGTGGCCAGAGCAGTTTCAGTTGCAGGAGGGGGCGTGAACGTGGGCGGAGCCGCTGGTGCCCCAGTTACTTGTTTACTGCTTCCTGGAGCAAGCGGAACAGTCGGCACAGTACGGCCCTGGCCGCGACCGGCCTCAGGGCGATGAGCCTGAACCTGAGACTCGTCAGGTAGGCAGTGGCTTGCGAAATAGAGCAGTGATGCATCGTGTAGCTTGTCAGCAATTGTCATTCTTTGCTCGACAGGTTCAGGAGACCTTTGAGGCAGAGCAAAGCAGATGTGGGGAGATCGTTTATCTGACCAGATGGCGAGGAGAGCTGTGTCAGGGAATAGATCGGCACTGACTAGGGCACGTAGCCATCTCCAGAGCTGGGAAGGTTTGTCGTTGCCTAGTTGGTTAACGTGGAGCACTTGCCATACTGCTGCCTCAGTTGAGCGTGAAAGCTAATGTAGAACTGCCTTTTTGGCTAGAGTGTACCAGGTAGATGAGTCTGGGGCATTGACCAGGTCAGCAATCAAGTCTTCCTGGTCGTGCAGGTGGGTGATGAAGCACAGAAACCTGGTTGACTCGTCGAGTTTGTAATAGTCGAACACTTCGTCCACAATTTTGAACCAGGTTGTTGCTCTGTCGGGATTAAACGGCGTCAGCGTTGGTAAGCATTGTAGAATGTTTGGAAGAACAGGTTGAGTTGGGTTAGTCAGGGAACTGCCTGAATCGAGCTGTTGTTGCTGTAGTATTCCAGGAGAGTGTGCCTCCAGGGGATGTGGCAACGATGGCTGTTTGGGTGGCAGCGTGAAGTTGACATGTTGTTGTTGAGCGCGATCTGTCGTGACGCGGAACGCCAACGCACGTGAGACACCGTAATGTGTCGATCGCGGTTGCGGAAGCTCAACACATTGCTGGTGTGTTCGGATTGATGCATCGCAGAAGACCGACACAGATAAGGCACCGAGATGTGCCGAGAATGGTAGCGGAAGCTCAACTGGAGCCAGCACGGGGGCGACAGGTGAGAAAAAGTTCAAAGCTTCAGAATGCGTGTTAGTCCACGGAAAGCTCGACATATGATTAGAGCCAAGGCCACCTGTGTTGCAGGGAGGCTGCGGAGGTGTGGGCTGTCCAGAAGCACAGTGTGGGAAATGATGTCGAACGTGGGATGGAAAGTGTGAATGTTCACTGTTCATAATCACTTCATTCAAAATGGTGTGTGGATATGGTGAATGTCGTGGCACAAAACACTGAGGTGTAGCAGTGGGACAGAGGTGGAGGTCAGGCACAGATAACAAGTTATTGTTCCTGTTGCGGGCCAAGGTTTCGAAGTAGGAAGGCATGTGCTGATGCTGAACCGAGGCAGGCGTGGGCGTGGTCGGATGCTGAGGAGGTAGACCTGTGAACGAAGCAGTTCCGGCCACGTGGCAGGTATCCACGTGGTACTGAATGGATTGCGGCATGGCAAATTGTTGTCCTGGTGGTAGTAGGTTGTCCGAAGAAGCATTTTCGGAAATCGGCATTGGTCCCGCACTGCACAGAAATCCATAAGAAGTAACTGCACAGTCAATGAGGGAGGGCACATGTGGCGGGAACAAAGGCGTTTGATAGCCGGAGTCATGTGCACTCCTAACCTCACTTATTGTTGCAAGCTCGGAAACATCCGGCGAAATAGGTGGAGCCGGCCACATTGGCCAAGCGGTTCTAGGCGCTTCAGCCCAGAACCGCATGACTGCTACGGTTGCAGGTTCCAATCCTGCCTCAGGGGTGGATATGTGTGATGTCCTTAGGTTAGTTACGTTTAAGTAGTTCTAAGTTCTAGGAGACTGACGACCTCAGATGTTAAGTCCCATAGTGGTCAGAGCCATTTTTGAAATAGGCGGAAGCATCGAGTAAGAGGCATCGTGTTGCAGTCATGGCGGGTGTACATTGCCCATAACATGATGCTTGTTGATCACAAAACCCAGCATTAGGCGCTGGGCCGAAGTCATTGTTCGAATGCTGTGTCGATGTGATACACACGAAAATAACCGACGCGGAGGTTGCGGACACAGCAAATGGGCAAAAACGGAAGACGTTACAACTCAGGGTCACCAGTGAGGAGGATTACCAGGTTGGTTGCACTAATAATCACACCCATTTAGCAATAGTTCATTTATTAACCTTAACACATACAAGGATCACAAGGAACTGAACTGAACATGGCAGAACAGCCAAAGATAATGCTTAGAGTCCAAAGATAAATGCATATCGATGTTGGTGTCGATTTCATCGGCGCCACACTACAAATCGGGCTACCTGTTTCAATCAAACAGTACCCTTCCCACTGATCAATCTTAATCTTAATGTATGGACATCCAAAATCTAAATCATTACCTCTATTATTAGACAATTCATGTAAGAGATCACTTTTAGTTTCATCAGATGCTACATCTACAATGTTTTTGCAAGGTTTTAACGACTTTGCTGGTATCATAGCATTACTTTGGTTACACATGTTGCCAGGTAATGATTGAACACACTGAATGAGTTCCATAGCACAACCAACATCACTTATTAAAGAAGGAACACAAAATACATTACGTCAAAATTACATTTCCCTCTTAGATTTTCTTTCACTTCATTCCACCAATTTTGATACAGATTTTGACTAACCACAGCTAACCACAGTTATTGGCAATATGATCCCAAACAAATTTCAAAAAAAATTTATCTTTATTCTCTAGGCTTACTGATAACTCACCTTTACTGTTTGGATCATTACAATCAATGAAAAACTGCTTTGACTGGACTGGTATTCCATGACTCTCACTTACATCATCACAGACACCACTTACCTTACCTATACTCACAAATAACTCTGACACTTCATTATTCTTAAACTCCACAAAACCTGATACGCATTATCATCATCATCATTTCATCATCATCACTATCATCATCATATTCGTCCAACATTACTTCATCAACAACATCAATAACAATACCCTCCTCATCACTATCAAATTACACACCTCACTTACATTCATTTGCAATAAGCTACCAGTCTCAGACTTATCAAAGTCAAAGTCAATTCACAGCTCTCATTCACACCTACATAAAAAATACCACCTAATTCAGATCCGATGCAGTCATCACTTATTTTACATATATCAATAACATTGTTTTCTGACCAAGAGAAGAAATAATTAGTACACACTACATCAAAAATCTCATTACTCTGACATTCTGGTTTGTGACTAGTATCTACTTCATTATAATTAAACATACTATTCCAACACTTTTGATCAAAAGATAAATGAGAAATCTGATTTTTTTCTGTTGAGCTTTAGATACATTTGCTACTTTGTTAATACTATTATTATTGTCTAAATGTATATGTAAATTGGGGGTCCTGTACTTGTTGTGTTTCTTTGCCCCAAAACTGTGGACCTTCATTGAGGCAGACCACCATTTCCTGAATAATTCCCCTTATGATGGTTTCTTGTGTTATATTGCCCATGTTTAACCCCATTATTCCTGTTCTGCTGAGGTTCAAAATTTCTGTCTCTATTACCATATTGACCCTGACTGAAATTACCATTATCTCTGTTTCTGT
Source organism: Schistocerca nitens (assembly GCF_023898315.1). Taxonomy (NCBI): domain Eukaryota; kingdom Metazoa; phylum Arthropoda; class Insecta; order Orthoptera; family Acrididae; genus Schistocerca; species Schistocerca nitens. The sequence goes on along the minus strand of NC_064620.1, from coordinate 215,816,120 downwards.
AGTTGTTACTATTGTGATCTCTACCATTTCAATTGTTATGGTACATGTTTCTTTCTACTGCCTTATCCAGCCTGTCTACATATCGTGAAAATTGTTCTAAACAATTGTCAGGTCCTTGTACTAAATCCCACTGCCATGTTTCTGATTGAGTGCATTAATCAAAGTCATTTTGGCAAATGGCCTGTCAAGTTGTGCTAATTTCTTAAATTGATTCTTGCACAATTCTTTAAGTGTACCATCTCTATTCCTATAGTTTGGACTGTTCAGAATTTCACTTTTTATTGTCCCTTGTTCGGCTTCTGACCAAAATTTATTTAAAAACCTTTTTTAAAAACTTTGATATGTCTCCCACTGACTTAAATTTAGATTTACCCAAGACAGAGCTTCGTCTTCAAAACATCTTTTAACAAATTTAGCCTTTTAGTCATCACTCATGCCTGACACAAAACTATCTCTACAGTCATGTAGAAAATGCACTAGATGTAAATTGTCTGATGGAAACCTTTTAATTGAAATGATGGACCACGCAATACCATTGTTTTAATAAAGATTTTTCTGAATACAGTTTTCCTGAAAAAATGAAATTTTTTGATCTGAAATATATACATTAGTTAGCATACTGTTTTCAACATTTAAACTTTTTGATGTAAACTGCTAAAGTTCTGTTCCATTATTTCTGCTACAGCTCACCATTCAACTCTGACATCACAACATTCTTTGCTTGTTGTGCAGATTTGGCCATGAGCTGATTTTCCAAAACAATAAATTTACTTTCCATGTCGACTTTTTGATTCACACTTTCTAATCCCTCTGACAACCTGTTTTTTAGTTGGTCTATTTGGCATTGTACCCTGTCCATTTTATCATTTCTTTCAGACTGCTCTATTTTTATTTCTGTTAACTGATCATTGCTGCATGAAATTTGCTGCTGTCATCTGTTTTTATTGCTGTTAGCTGTCCATTAACTGCACTAAATTTGATATTGTTGTCCATCTTCATTTCCTCTAATTTTAATAAAGTAGTTGTTGTTGTGGTCTTCAGTCCTGAGACTGGTTTGATGCAGCTCTCCATGCTACTCTATCCTGTGCAAGCTGCTTCATCTCCCCATGCTTACTGCAACCTACGTCCTTCTGAATCTGCTTAGTGTATTCATCTCTTGGTCTCCCTCCATGATTTTTCCCCTCCACACTGCCCTCCAATGCTAAATTTGTGATCCCTTGATGCCTCAGAACATGTCCTACCAAACGGTCCCTTCTTCTTGTCAAGTTGTGCCACAAACTCCTCTTCTCCCCAATTCTATTCAATATCTCCTCATTAGTTATGCGATCTACCCATCTAATCTTCAGCATTCTTCTGTAGCACCACATTTCGAAAGCTTCTATTCTCTTCTTGTCCAAACTATTTATCGTCCATGTTTCACTTCCATACATGGCTACACTCCATACAAATACTTTCAGAAACAACTTCCTGGCACTTAAATCTATACTCGATGTTAACAAATTTCTCTTCTTCAGAAACGCTTTCCTTGCCATTGCCAGTCTACATTTTATATCCTCTCTACTTCGACCATCATCAGTTATTTTGCTCCTCAAATAGAAAAACTCCTTTACTACTTTAAGTGTCTCATTTCCTAACCTAATTCCCTCACCATCACCCGACTTAATTCGACTACATTCCATTATCCTCGTTTTGCTTTTGTTGATGTTCATCTTATATCCTCCTTTCAAGATAATGTCCATTCGATTCTACTGCTCTTCCAAGTCCTTTGCTGTCTCTGACAGAATTACAATGTCATCGGTGAACCTCAAAGTTTTTATTTCTTCTCCCTGGATTTTAATACCTACTCCAAACTTTTGTTTTGTTTCCTTTAATGCTTGCTCAAGATACAGATTGAAAAACATCGGGGAGAGGCTACAACCCTGTCTCACTCCCTTCCCAACCCCTGCTTCCCTTTCATGCCCCTTGACTCTTATAACTGCCATCTGGTTTCTGTACAAATTGTAAATAGCCTTTCGCTCTCTGTATTTTACCCCTGCCATCTTTAGAATTTGAAAGAGAGTACTCCAGTCAACATTGTCAAAAGCTTTCGCTATGTCTACAAATGCTAGAAACGTAGGTTTGCCTTTCCTTAATCTTTCTTCTAAGATAAGTCGTAAGGTCAGTATTGCCTCACGTGTTCCAATATTTCTACAGATTCCAAACTGATCTTACCCAAGGTCAGCTTCTACCAGTTTTTCCATTCGTCTGTAAATAATTTGTGTTAGTATTTTGCAACTGTGACTTATTAAACTGATAGTTCGGTAATTTTCACATCTGTCAACACCTGCTTTCTTTGGGATTGGAATTATTATATTCTTCTTGAAGTCTGAGGGTATTTCGCCTGTCTCATACATCTTGCTCACCAGATGGTAGAGTTTTGTCAGGACTGGCTCTCCCAAGGCCGTCAGTAGTTCTAATGGAATTTTGTCTACTCCCAGGGCCTTGTTTCGACTCAGGTCTTTCAGTGCTCTGTCAAACTCTTCACGCAGTATCGTCTCTCCCATTTCATCTTCATTTACATCCTCTTCCCTTTCCATAATATTGTCCTCAAGTACATCGCCCTTGTATAGACCCCCTATATACTCCTTCCACCTTTCAGCTTTCCTCTCTTTGCTTGGAACTGGGTTTCCATCTGAGCTCTTGATATTCGTACAAGTGGCTCTCTTTTCTCCAAAGGTCTCTTTAATTTTCCTGTAGGTAGTATCTATTTTACCCCTAGTGAGATAAGCCTCTACATCCTTACATTTGTCCTCTAGCCATGCCTGCTTAGCCATTTTGCACTTCCTGTCGATCTCATTTTTGAGATTGTAGTATTCTTTTTTGCCTGCTTCATTTACTGCATTTTTATATTTTCTCCTTTCATCAATTAAATTCAATATTTCTTGTATTACCCAAGGATTTCTACTAGCCCTCGTCTTTTTACCTACTTGATCCTCTGCTGCCTTCACTGTTTCATTCCTCAGAGCTACCCATTCTTCTTCTACTGTATTTCTTTCCCCCATTCCTGTCAATTGTTCCCTTCTGCTCTCCCTGAAATTCTGTACAACCTCTGGTTCTTTCAGTTTATCCAGGTCCCATCTCCTTGAATTCCCCCTTTTTTGCAATTTCTTCAGTTTTAATCTACACTTCATAACCAATAGATTGTGGTCAGAGTCCACATCTGCCCCTGGAAATGTCTTACAATTTGAAATCTGGTTCTTAAATCTCTGTCTTACCATTATATAATCTATCTGAAACCCTCTAGTATGTCCAGGGTTCTTCCATGTATACAACCTTCTTTCATGATTCTTGAACCAAGTGTTAGCTATGATTAAGTTGTGCTCTGTGCAAAATTCTACGATGCGGTTTCCTCTTTCATTTCTTAGCCCCAATCCATATTCACCTACTATATATCCTTCTCTCCCTTTTCCTACTACTGAATTCCAGTCACCCATGACTATTAAATTTTCATCTCCCTTCATTATCTGAATAATTTCTTTTATTTCATCATACATTTCTTCAATTTCTTCGTCATCTGCAGATCTAGTTGGCGTTTAAACTTGTACTACTGTAGTAGGTGTGGGCTTCGTGTCTATCTTGGCCACAATAATGCATTCACTATGCTGTTTCTAGTAGCATACCCGCACTCCATTTTTTTTATTCCTTATTAAACTGACTCCTGCATTATCCCTATTTGATTTTGTATTTATAACCCTGTATTCACCTGACCAAAAGTCTTGTTCCTCCTGCCACTGAACTTCACTAATTCCTACTGTATCTAACTTTAACCTATCCATTTCCCTTTCTAAATTTTCTAACCTACTTGCTTGATTAAGGGATCTGATATTCCACACTCTGATCCGTAGAATGCCAGTTTTCTATCTCCTGTTAACGACCTCCTCCTGAGTAGTCCCCACCTGGAGATCAGAATGGGGGACTATTTTACCTCCAGAATATTTTACCCAAGAGGACGCCATCATCATTTAACCATACGGTAAAGCTGCTTGCCCTCGCGAAAAATTACGGCCGTAGTTTCCCCTTGCTTTCAGCCATTCACAGTACCAGCACAGCAAGGCCGTTTTGGTTAGTGTTACAAGGCCAGATCAGTCAATCGTCCAGACTGTTGCCCCTGCAACTACTGAAAAGGCTGCTGCCCCTCTTCAGGAACCACACATTTGTCTGGCCTCTCAACAGATACCCCTCCGTTGTGGTTGCACCTACGGTATGGCTATCTGTATCGCCGAGGCACGGAAGCCTCCCCACCAAGGCAAAACTTCATTATCAGCCAACAGAACCTTGCTGATGCCACGGCTTGTAATCTTACCCTCCCACACATCGCTATTAAATTCACTGTCTAAGAATCTTCATTATTTTCAAAAGCTTTGAGTGGTGTAAGATATATGAAATAATAACTTTTTACTTACCTTGATTATCTTGTTGTTGTTGTCGTTGGCTCAAAATCTTGTTGGGTCTAGGAGTACACTCTTGCTGCTGAAAATTTTGATTTAACATTGCGGGTTCTTGTTGTATTAAGTAACTGATGAAGATTTGCCTGTTGCTATAAATATCTTTTTATTTTATCTCATTCTTCTATATCACACTGGTTTCTCAATCTCCATTTTTGTGACACCACAAATTATACTATTAGAGACAAGATTAGCAAAATACATGTGGCATGCCCACCACTACCTACATTCTGCAGTACACACAGTATTCCAAAGACTTTACAAAGCAAAAGAGTTTACTAAACAAAATATGAATCATTGCTAAAATATATAATTATTTTATAGATTAATCCAGAATTAAATTTAATAATTAGCTTTAATTCGTATAACTAATAATATGAATATTAAGTATGCCAGAAATTTTGTAATTTCAATTATTCTTAAGAGAAGAGTAATTTTAACTGTTAGTACATATCAATTGTAACACATTAATTTTTTATACATTTTAGCCTGAAATATATTACATTGTATACAAAATTATATGAATTCTTTTAGTGAAACAGGTGAGATAGTTTTAACATACACAATTTTCAAGATTAATCCATGTATCAGTTATTTCTATAAAACAAAGGTAATGTTAGAGGAGGGTGACTCATTATAACACCTTCCAGTGGTTGATGGAGCCACAGGCTGCTGGTTGTAGGACTTTGTGATCAGCATCATTACCTGAAACTCATTCAGAGAAGCCCTCTCAATCACCTAAATCATTTAAGGAGAGGAAAAATAAGATGAATTCTTTCAACAAGGAGATTCTAATGGCCCCCATGCCACCAGATCCTACCTCTTCCACTCGTAGCCAAGGCAGTTTCTGGTAGCCCAAGAGGTCCCAGAAATCACCACAACAGAACCTAGAACCTTTGTGTATTGATGCCATAACCTCTCAGCCAGTGTCAGCAGGTGACCCTAGACATAACATGCCTCCTTGGTCCCTTCATGGTCGCACAGTACATTGACAACATTGTTCTCCAATGGAATTGTAGCAGTTTCTTTTTATGGTATGGCTAAGATATGACATCTTTTAAGCACTTCTCCTGCCATCTGCATTCTGCTTTAGAAGACTTGGTGTTCAGTTATGCAGACCCTGTCACTTCGTGGATACTGAAGATGTTATAAGAATAGTGCTAACTATTACAAGGTGTTGGGTGGAGTTTACACATATGTTTTGGACACTCTATGTATCAAAGCTTTGTCTCTTAATACACCGTTGAAGGCTGTGGTTGTTTGGGTGGTCAGGTAGGGGCATTTCAGGATATTACATCTGTAATGTTACCTGCCTCTCAAAGGCCAAATGTCTTAGAACATACTATTTGCATTGGTTTCTCACCTTTCCTAACCTTGGATGACTTAAATGCCCATAACTCTTTTTGGGATGGAACAATGATCACTGGCAGTGATGAAGATCTTAAAAGCTTCCTGGCACAACTTGACCTTTGCCTCTTGAATACTGATGCCCCCAAACATTTCAGTGCGGCACACGCAACTTTCTAGGCCATTAACATTTCCATCTGCAGGCCTTGTTTTCTGCCATCCATCCACTGGAGAGTCCACAATGACCTGTGTGGTAGTGACCACTTCCTGATCTTCCTATCCCTCTCACAGAGTCACTCCCCTAGACACCTGCCCATATGGGCTCTCAACAATGTGGACTTTGGTGCTTTCACCTCTGCTATCACCCTTAACTCCTTGCTGCATGGAGGTATCAATGAGGCAGTCCAAAATACAACTACAGCTATTTTTTGGCACCTGATGTAGTGATCCCCTGTTACTCGGAACTGCTCTGATGGAAGACAGTGCCTTGGTTGTCTTGAGAAACCATACAGACCATTAGAGATCATTGGCAAGCATTCCAATACCGCAGGCAGCACCCATCTTTGGAGCACCTCATTGCCTTTGAGTGGTTCCATGCCCAGGTCTGACACCTAATAAACTGACGGAAGTGAGAAAGCTGGGAATGGAATGTTTCAACCATCAGGCCTTCAAAGGTTTGGGCAAAGATCAGATGTGTCTATTATCCTAGTACTGAGACCAGGTAAGCACCCTCTAGAGATGGACAGTTATCTCCCAACTAATCTCACCCATGTTCTCTGTACATTGCTTGAACACATGGTGAGCCAGCAGATGTATTTGCTCCTTGAGTCTTGGGGTCTTCTGTCCTCTATTCTTGGTTGTTTTTTTCAAAGGCTGTTCCACTGCTGATAATCTGCTTTACCTGGAATCTGTGCCAGCTGAAAATTTTTTGGTCAATATCAACACCTTATAGTCATCGTCTATTCCCTGCAAAAGGCTTATGACGCCACATGGTGACACCACATTCTCTCTACCTTACACAAGTGGAGTCTCTGGGGTCTTCTCCTGATTTTTAACCAGAACTTCTTGTCTCATCATGTTTTTCAGGTTTGAGTTTGTGCCTCCCCTAGTTCCCATATCCTAGAGAATGGGATACTTCAGGGCTCTGTACTGAGTATCCCTCTCTTCTAGTAACCATCGATGGTCTAGCAGCAGCTGTGGGGTCCTCAGTATCACCCTCCTTGTATGCTGACAACTTTTGCCTCTACTATTGCTTCTCTAGTGTGGGTGTCACTGAATGTTGACTGCACAGCACAATACAAAAGGTGCAGGCATGTGCCATAATCCATCGCTTCTGGTTTTCAGCTACCAAGACTCGTGTCATAAACTTCTGTCGATGTTATACCATTCAAACACAACCAGAACTTTACCTCAGTGACCGACTACTCAGTATGGTGGAGACTTATCAGTTTTCGGGATGGGACTTCAATGCTTGTTTGACATGGATTCCCCATCTTCACCAGCTTAGTTGAAACTGCTGGCTGCGCCTTAGTACACTTCACTGCCTGAGTAACACCGGTCGGGATGCAAATCACACTACCCTTCTACAGCTTTACAAAGCTCTGATACAATCCCTTCTTGATTACGGAAGTCTAGCATGTGGTTTGGCACTCCCCTAAGCAACCAAACTACCATCTCCTCTTTCCAAACAAGGAAATCCATCTCCTGCAACAGTGGTCCCAATCAGGGATTATGAGTGCAATCTACATCCGGTCTCTGAACTCCAGTTGTTTCCTCTACCAATTCCTCTCTGGGCCCACCCACATACACATCCATGGTGCATCCCTTGACCACAGCTTCGTCTTGACCTATCACCAGGTCCAAAAGACTCAGTTCATCCCAAGGCCCTCTGCCACCAATTTTTCTCCATCCTTAGTGCATGCTGGTGTTCAGAAGTAGTCTATACTGATGGCTTGATGGTTGCTGCTCATGAAGGCTTTGTTATACTCATATGGGACATACTGAAATACCCTTCTGCCAAATGGCTGTAGAGTTTCCACTGCCCAGTTGGTAGCCATCTCTCATGCTCTTGAGCATATCCTTTCCTCCACCAGTGAATCCTGTCTCCTCTGCAATGACTCCTTGAGCAGTTTGCAAGCTCTTGATCAGCGTTGCCCTCACTGTTCCTTGGTCATGCCTATCCAGGATTCCCTGTACACCCTTGAAAAATGTGGATGCTCCGAAACCTTTGTCTTGACTCTAGGCCACCTTGGGATTCCAGACAATGAACTCGTTAATAGCCTGGCCAAACTGGCTACCAGTAAGCTGACTCTTGAGATTGGTATTCCAGAAACAGAACTCTGTTTGGTATTATACCCTGAAGTTTTGGGGATCTGGAATACAGAATGGCTCACTCTGATTTCACCAAACAAACTATGGGTGATAAAGGAGACTATGAATCTGTGGAGGTCTTTCATGCAGGTCTTTCACCAGGACACTAATGGCCTTTGCCGGCTCTGCATCACCCATACTTGCCTGACTCATGGTCATCTCCTCCATCGCAAGGATCCACCCCACCGTCATTGCACAGGCCCTTACCCTACCTGCTCTTTTACTCTTCTTCCTTCCTTGTGTGGTCTGTTCAACTCATTCTTCTTTTGCCTACCTACAAAACAATGGAAAATTCATGATAGAATGTAACAATATTATGAATTGGATTGTTGCTGCTCATCATAGGGTGGAAACGCTGAGTCGCAGATAGACACAACAAAAAGACTGTCACAAAATAAGCTTTCAGCCAACAAGGCCTTTGTCAAAAACAGTCTCTCTCTCTCTCTCTCTCTCTCTCTCTCTCTCTCTCTCTCTCTCTCTCTCACACACACACACACACACACACACACACACAAACAACTCACACACACAACTACAGTCTCTGGCAGCTGAAGCCACAATGGCAAGCAGCACAGAGGCAACTGGGTGGGTGGTAAGGAGAAGGCTGGGGTGGGGAGGGAAGGAATTGCAGGGTAGGGCTGAAGGACAGTGAAGTGCTGCTGGGGAGCATGCAGAGATGGGGTAGAGAGAGGGTAGGGCAGCTATGTGCAGTTGGGAGGTTAGGCAGTGGGCAGGGGAGAGGTGGGGTGGGGAAGGAGGTAGCGGAAAAGGAGGGAAGTAAAAAGACTGGGTGTGTTGGCGCAATATGGGGCAATGTAGTGCTGGAATGGGAAGAGAGAAGGGGCTGGGTCAGTGAGAAAAATGACCAACAAAAGTTGAGGCCAGGAGGGTTACAGGAATAGGCATTCCCCAGATTTGTTTGTAGGCAATGCCTTCAAAGGAGAAGTAATTGTGGGTGAGGATATATTTGGTCATGGCGACTAGGAAGGCGGTTGTTAGTTTGGAATCCATAGGGCATTGGGGAAGGTAGTGTTCAATGGTGGTAAGGTCATGGGCATTAGGGATGTTAGTGTAAAGAGAGATGGCATCAATAGTGATGAGCAGGACTCCATGTGGTAAAGGGACAGGAAGTGTGGAGAGGCGGCACAGGAAATGATTTGTATCTTTTATGTAGGAGAGTAGGTTCTGGGAAATAGGCTGAAGGTGTCGGTCTATGAGGGCACAGGATGTCTCAGTGGGGGCACAGTAACTGGCCACAATGGGGCATCCTTGGTGGTTGGGTTTATGGACTTTAGGAAGCATGTAGAAGGTAGGAGTTTGGGGAGTGGTAGGTGTGAACAGAGAGGTGGACTCCAGAGAGAGTTTATGGGATAGGCGTAAGGATTTGAGGAGAGACTGGAGATCCTGCTAGATTTCTGGAATGTGGTCACTGTGGCAAGGTTTGTAGGTGGATGTACACTGAAGTGCCAAAGAAACTGGTAAATACATGCATATTCAAATACAGAGATATGTATACAGGCAGAATATGATACTGCAGCTGTCAATGCCTATATAAGACAATAAGTGTCTGGTGCATTTGCTAGATCAGTTACTGCTCCTACAATGGCACATTATCAAGATTTAAGTGAGTTTGAACATAGTGTTATAGTCAGCACATGAGCAATGGGATACAGCATCTCCACATTAGTGATGAAGTGAGGATTTTCTTGTTCAACCATTTCTCAAGTGTACCGTGAATATCAGGAATCTGGTAACACATCAAATCTTGAATGTCACTGTGGCCAGCAAAAGATCCTTCAATAATGGGACCAACAATGACTAAAGAGATTCATTCAATGTGACAGAAGTGCAACACTTTGGCAAATTGCTGCAGATTTCAGTGCTGGGTCATCAACAAGTGTCAGCATGTGAAGTATTCAACAAAACATCATCAATATGAGCTTATGGAGCCGAAGGCCCATTCTTGTACCTTTGATGCCTGCACAACACAAAGCTTTATGCCTTTCCTGGGCCTGCCAACACCAGCATTGGACAGTTGATGACTGGAAAAATGTTGCCTGGCCAGGCGAGTCTCATTTCAAATTGTATCAATTAGATGGACGTGTATGGATATGGAGACAAACTCATGAATACATGGACTATGCTTGTCAGTAGGGCACTGTTCAAGGCTGGTGAAGGCTTTGTAATGATGGGGTCCGTGTGCAGTTGGAGTGATACTGGACCCCTGATATGTATAGATATGACTCTGACAGGTGACATGTACATAAGCATCCTGACTGATCACCTGCATCCATTCATGTCCATTGTGCATTCTGACTGGCTTGGGTATTCCAGCAGGACAATGTGATATCCCATATGTCCAGAATTGCTACAGAGTGGCTTCAGGAAAACTCTTCTGAATTTAAGCACTTCCACTGGCCACCCAGACATGAATATTATTGAGCATATCTGGGATGCCTTGCAACATGCTGTTCAGAAAAGATATCCACCCCATTGTACTCTTATGGATTTATGGACAGCCCTGCTGGATCCATGGTGTCATTTCTCTCAGCACTGCTTCAGACATTAGTCGAGTCCATGCTACGTCATGCTGTTGCACTTTTGCATGCTCATGGGGGCTCTACACCATATTAGGCATGTGTACCAGTTTCTTTTGGTCTTCAGAATAACTGACAACTGGCAGAGTCATTCTGCCAGGTAATCCTTGCCGTTCAAACAACAGTGGTGGAGCCCTTATTCACAGATAGGATTATAAGGTTGAGATCAGTTTTTAGATGGTGGGCTGCAGTTCTTTCAGTGTAATAAGGTTTGTTTGCATGTTGAGGGATATGGTGAATGATGGTGAGGCAAGGTTTGAGATTTAAAAATTCTGGAAGGTTAACAGGAGTGATGTGGGGGCAGTGGGGGTGGATCATGATTGGATGGAGGAGTGAAGTGAGTCAGGCAGAGTTCAACATTGGTATTTGGTTGAGTCTGATTGGTAGGGTTGTTGGCAAAAAAGTATTTCTACTGTAGGGACTGGGAGCAGAAGAGTACGTCTTTAGCAAGTCCCGCATGATTGAATTTGGGAGTGGTACAAAAGGTGAGGCCTTTGGAGAAGACTGATATTTCTGTGGGGCTAAGGCTTCTGGAGGGATGTTTCATGACTATGGTGTGGATTCTTTGTGGTGGTAGGAGGGAGTTTTTGAGGGTGAAGTAATGTAGTAGGTCTGCGAGATAGGGTTTGTCAGGTATGAGGGGACATGGGGGAGTTTTGGAGGTTGTAGTAGAGGTTTCAGAGGTGCTCCAAGGTGGGAGTAGGAAGTGAGCAGGGTGGAGAGTTTTCTGAGGTGGCATTGTGCACGTTGCTCCACTTCCTGTTTGCCTATCTGTGCTTTTCTTGCCCTGTCCATGTTGTTAGTCTTTCCCAGGAAATTTTTGAGTGGGATACCTATAGTAAGTAGCAGGTGGTGGGGGACGTGTGTCCCCTCATTGTACTCTGCTTTTGGCAGCTTCTGGCTGCTCCATAGATGGGGCACCTCACCTGCCTTTCTTCCTATGTCACCATTTCTTCTTTTTTTGACACTTCTCTAGCCTTTGTTGACCTTTGGTAGACCTTGAGGTTTTCTTCTGCTGGGTTTTGTGCCATAGATCATCTACATCTACATCTATGTCTACATCTACATCTACAAGATTATTCTGCTATTCACAATAAAGTGCCTGGCAGAGGGTTGAATGAACCACTTTTGAGTTGTCTCTCTATCGTTCCACTCTTGAACGGCGCACGGGAAAAATGAGCACTTCAATTTTTCTGTGTGAGCCTTGATTTCTCTTATTTTATCATGATGATCATTTCTCTCTATGTTGGTGGGTGCCAACAGAATGTTTTGCAATTGGAGGAGGAACCTGGTGATTGAAATTTCATGAGAAGATCTCATCGCAACGAATAATGCCTTTGTTTTAATGATTGCCACTCCATTTCACTTATCATGTCATCAGTGGCACTATCTCCACTATTTCACAATAATACAAAATGTGCTACCCTTCTTTGAACTTTTTTGATGTAATCCGTCAGTCCCACCTGATGTGAATCACACGGCACAGCAATGCTCCAGGATAGGGCGGACAAGCATGGCATGAGCAGTCTCTATATTAAACCTGTTGCTCCTTCTAAGTGTTCTGCCAATGAATCACACTCTTTGGTTTGCTCTACCCACAGTATTATCTATGTGATCATTCCAATTTAGGTTATTTGTAGTTGTAGTCCCTAAGTATTTAGTTGAATTTACAGTCTTCAGATTTGTGTGACTTCTCGTGTAATCAAAATTTAGCGGATTTCTTTTATCTCATTTGAATATCTTCACACTTTTCTTTATTCAGGGTCAATTGCCACTTTTCACACCATACAGATATATTATCTAAATCATTTTGCAATTCATTTTGGTCATCTGATGACTTTACAAGGTGTTAAATGACACCATCATCTGCAAACAATCTAAGACAGCTACTCAGATTGTCTCCTATCTCAGGAACAATAGAGGGCCTGTAATACTTCCCTGGGGAATGCTGGATACTACTTCTGTTTTACTCAACGAGTTTCCATATATTACTACAAACTGTGACCTTTCTGAGAGGAAATCACAAATACAGTCACACAACTGAGGCGATATTCCATAGGCACACAGTTTGGCTAGAAGATGCTTGTGAGGAACAGTGTTGAAAGCCTTCTGAAAATCTAAACATATGGAATCAATTTGACATCCCCTATTGATAGCATTCCTTACTTCTTGAGTATAAAGAGCTAGTTGCATTTCACAAGAATGATATTTTCTGAATCCGTGCTGACTATGTGTCAATAAAAAGTTTTCTTTGAGGTAATTCATAATGTTCAAACACAGTATATGTTCAAAACCCTAATGCAGATCAAATTTACTCTTATGAGCCTGCAATTCAGTGGATTACTCCCATTTCCGTTTTTAGATATTGGAGTGATTTGGGCAATTTTCCAGTCTTTAGGTACAGATCTTTCTGTGAGCGAGCAGTTGTATGTTGTTGTTGTTGTGGTCTTCAGTCCTGAGACTGGTTTGATGCAGCTCTCCATGCTACTCTATCCTGTGCAAGCTTCTTCATCTCCCAGTACTTACTGCATCCTACATCCTTCCGAATCTGCTTAGTATATTCATCTCTTGGTCTCCCTCTACGATTTTTACCCTCCACACTGCCCTCCAATGCTAAATTTGTGATCCCTTGATACCTCAGAACATGTCCTACCAACCGGTCCCTTCTTCTCGTCAAGTTGTGCCACAAACTCCTTTTCTCCCCAATTCCATTCAATACCTCCTCATTAGTTATGTGATCTACCCATCGAATCTTCAGCATTTTTCTGTAGCACCACATTTCGAAAGCTTCTATTCTCTTCTTGTCCAAACTATTTATTGTCCATGTTTCACTTCCATACATAGCTACACTCCATACAAATACTTTCAGAAACAACTTGCTGACACTTAAATCTATACTCGATGTTGACAAATTTCTCTTCTTCAGAAACGCTTTCCTTCCCATTGCCAGTCAACATTTTATATCTTCTCTACTTCGACCATCATCAGTTATTTTGCTCCCCAAATAGCAAAACTCCTTTACTACTTTAAGTGTCTCATTTTCTAATCTAATTCCCTCACCATCACCCGACTTAATTCGACGACATTCCATTATCCTCGTTTTGCTTTTGTTGATGTTCATCTTATATCCTCCTTTCAAGACACTGTCCATTCCATTCAACTGCTCTTCCAAGTCGTTTGCTGTCTCTGACAGAATTACAATGTCATCGGTGAACCTCAAAGTTTTTATTTCTTCTCCATGGATTTTTATACCTACTCCGAACTTTTCTTTTGTTTCCTTTACTGCTTGCTCAATATACAGATTGAATAGCATTGAGGAGAGGCTACAACCCTGTCTCACTCCCTTCCCAACCACTGCTTCCCTTTCATGTCCTTCGACTCTTATAACTGCCATCTGCTTTCTGTACAAATTTTAAATAGCTTTCGCTCCCTGTATTTTACCCCTGCCACCTTCAGAATTTGAAAGAGAGTATTCCAGTCAACATTGTCAAAAGCTTTCTCTAAGTCTACAAATGCTAGAAAAGTAGGTTTGCCTTTCCTTAATCTTTCTTCTAAGATAAGTCGTAAGGTCAGTATTGCCTCACGTGTTCCAACATTTCTATGGAATCCAAACTGATCTTCCCCAAGGTTGGCTTCTACCAGATTTTCCATTCATCTGTAAAGAATTTGCGTTAGTATATTTCAGCTCTGACTCATTAAACTGATAGTTCAGTAATTTTCACATCTGTCAACACCTGCTTTCTTTGGGATTTGAATTACTACACTCCTGGAAATTGAAATAAGAACACCGTGAATTCATTGTCCCAGGAAGGGGAAACTTTATTGACACATTCCTGGGGTCAGATACAGCACATGATCACACTGACAGAACCACAGGCACATAGACACAGGCAACAGAGCATGCACAATGTCGGCACTAGTACAGTGTATATCCACCTTTCGCAGCAATGCAGGCTGCTATTCTCCCATGGAGACGATCGTAGAGATGCTGGATGTAGTCCTGTGGAACGGCTTGCCATGCCATTTCCACCTGGCGCCTCAGTTGGACCAGCGTTCGTGCTGGACGTGCAGACCGCGTGAGACGATGCTTCAGCCAGTCCCAAACATGCTCAATGGGGGACAGATCCGGAGATATTGCTGGCCAGGGTAGTTGACTTACACCTTCTAGAGCACGTTGGGTGGCACGGGATACATGCGGACGTGCATTGTCCTGTTGGAAAGCAAGTTCCCTTGCCGGTCTAGGAATGGTAGAACGATGGGTTCGATGACGGTTTGGATGTACCGTGCACTATTCAGTGTCCCCTCGACGATCACCAGTGGTGTACGGCCAGTGTAGGAGATCGCTCCCCACACCATGATGCCGGGTGTTGGCCCTGTGTGCCTCGGTCGTATGTAGTCCTGATTGTGGCGCTCACCTGCACGGCGCCAAACACGCATACGACCATCATTGGCACCAAGGCAGAAGCGACTCTCATCGCTGAAGACGACACGTCTCCATTCGTCCCTCCATTCACGCCTGTCGCGACACCACTGGAGACGGGCTGCACGATGTTGGGGCGTGAGCGGAAGACGGCCTAACGGTGTGCGGGACCGTAGCCCAGCTTCATGGAGACGGTTGCGAATGATTCTCGCCGATACCCCAGGAGCAACAGTGTCCCTAATTTGCTGGGAAGTGGCGGTGCGGTCCCCTACGGCACTGCGTAGGATCCTACGGTCTTGGCGTGCATCCGTGCGTCGCTGCGGTCCGGTCCCAGGTCGACGGGCACGTGCACCTTCCGCCGACCACTGGTGACAACATCGATGTACTGTGGAGACCTCACGCCCCACGTGTTGAGCAATTCGGCGGTACGTCCACCCGGCCTCCCTCATGCCCACTATACGCCCTCGCTCAAAGTCCGTCAACTGCACATACGGTTCACGTCCACGCTGTCGCGGCATGCTACCAGTGTTAAAGACTGCGATGGAGCTCCGTATGCCACGGCAAACTGGCTGACACTGACGGCGGCGGTGCACAAATGCTGCGCAGCTAGCGCCATTCGATGGCCAACACCGCGGTTCCTGGTGTGTCCGCTGTGCCGGGCGTGTGATCATTGCTTGTACAGCCCTCTCGCAGTGTCCGGAGCAAATATGGTGGGTCTGACACATCGGTGTCAATGTGTTCTTTTTTCCATTTCCAGGAGTGTATATTCTTCTTGAATTCTGAGGATATTTCGCCTGTCCCATACATTTCGCTCACCAGATGGTAGAGTTTTGTCAGGACTGGCTCTCCCAAGGCCGTCAGTAGTTTTAATGCAATGTTGTCTACTCCCGGGGCCTTGTTTCGACTTAGGTCTTTCAGTGCTCTGTCAAACTCTTCACGCAGTATCATATCTCCCATTTCATCTTCACCTACATCCTCTTCCATTTCCATAATATTATCCCCAAGAACATCACCCCTGTATAGACCCTCTACATACTCCTTCCACCTTTATGTTTTCCCTTCTTTGCTTAGAACTGGGTTTCCATCTGAGCTCTTGATATTCATGCAAGTGGTTCTCTTTTCTCCAAAGGTCTCTTTAATTTTCCTGTAGGCAGTATCTGTCTTACCCCTAGTGAGATAAGCCTCTACATCCTTACATTTGTCTTCTAGCCATCCCTGCTTAGCCATTTTGCACTTCCTGTCGATCTCACTTTTGAGACGTTTGTATTCCTTTTTGCCCTCTTCACTTACTGAATTTTTGTATTTTCTCCTTTCATCAATTAAATTCAATATTTCTTCTGTTACCCAAGGATTTCTACTAGCCCTCGTCTTTTTACCTACTTGATCCTCTGCTGCCTTCACTATTTCATTCCTCAAAGCTACCCATTCTTCTTCTACTGTATTTCTTTCCCCCATTCCTGTCAATTGTTTCCTTATGCTCTCCCTGAAATTCTGTACAACCTCTGGTTCTTTCAGTTTATCCAGGTCCCATCTCCTTGAATTCTCACCTTTTTGCAATTTCTTAAGTTTTAATCTACAGTTCATAACCAATAGATTGTGGTCAGAGTCCACATCTGCCCCTGGAAATGTCTTACAATTTAAAACTTGGTTCCTAAATCCCTGTCTTACCATTATATAATCTATCTGAAACCCTCTAGTATGTCCAGGGTTCTTCCATGTATACACCCTACTTTCATGATTCTTGAACCAAGTGTTAGCTATGATTAAGTTATGCTCTGTGCAAAATTCTACCAGGCAGCTTACTCTTTCATTTCTTAGCCCCAATCTATATTCACCTACTACGTTTCCTTGTCTTCCTTTTCCAACTGTCAAATTCCAGTCACCCATGACTATTAAATTTTTGTCTCCCTTCACTACCTGAATAATTTCTTTTATCTCATCATACATTTCTTCAATTTCTTTGTCATCTGCAGATCTAGTTGGCATATAAACTTGTGCTACTGCAGTAGGCGGGGGCTTCGTGTCTATCTTGGCCACAATAATGCATTCACTATGCTGTTTGTAGTAGCTTACTCGCACTCCTATTTTGCATTCATTATTAAACCTACTCCTGCATTACCCCTATTTGATTTTGTATTTATAACCCTGTATTCACCTGACCAAAAGTCTTGTTCCTCCAGCCACCGAACTTCACTAATTCCCATTGTATCTAACTTTAACCTGTCCATTTCCCTTTTTAATTTTCTAACCTACCTGCCCGGTTAAGGGATCTGACATTCCACACTCCAATCCATAGAACGCGTTTTCTATCTCCTGATAACGACGTCCCCGCCTGGAGATCTGAATGGGGGACTATTTTACCTCCAGAATATTTTACCCAAGAGGACGCCATCATCACAGCAAGGCCATTTTGGTTAGTGTTACAGGGCCAGATCAGTCAATCATCCAGGCTGTTGCCCCTGCAACTACTTAAAAGGCTGCTGCCCCTCTTCAGGAACCACACATTTGTCTGGCCTCTCAACAGATACCCCTTGGTTGCGGTTGCACCTATGGTTTGGCTATATGTATCGTTGAGGCACGCAAGCCTCCCCGCCAATGGGAAGGTCCGTGGTTAAGGGGGGGGGGGGGGGGGCTTGTATATAATTGCTAAATATGGAGCTATTGTATCAGCAGACTCTGAAAGGAACCTAACTGATATACAATTTGCCTTTATTAAGTGATTTAAGCTGCTGTGGAGCTCATCTTAGATGTACTGTCATGTAGACCTGTCCGTTTGAGGAGAAAGGTCCTGATGATCTAATAGTTTGGCTCCTTTAATCCTTTAACCAACCAACCAATTCTCTAACACTATTCTCACAAACAGCACTCATGAAGTCCAATGAATCACTAACATCACTCAAAAACAAATAAAAAAACAAATATCTCACACTACATAGTGGCACTACATACCCCAGGACACCCGCTGCAGACATGATCCCTTTCAAACATACAGTGCTACCATGACATCGCACAACACAACACAGTTATGTCACAGGTCAAGGCAGATAGATGGTACCACAAACTTATTGTTTTCAGTATATTTTAAAAAACGTAGTCATGAGAACCACTGGTGAACCCCAGAAGTATGGTAATTTATTTGTGTCAATGTGTGGTCAAATGAAATAGTATTGTGATTTATGGGGTTACAAGACCTGTGGAGTCCTACCAGTGTAAGGAAGATATTGTTGAGCCAACAGTGACTGAGGATTTACACTGACAGACTGAACATGAAGAGTAACCATGTGTCAGTTTTCCTATTGAATTAGATTTTTTTATACTTAAGAATATTGCAGACGTTTGAACTTCAAACTGATGATTACCTGGAGTAATTCAGCATAGCAGCTGGTGTTACTCAGTTGAGGATTTGTTAGTGTGAATGATTGTAGAAGCCTGTGCTGCTATGATGGGATCATAAATGTAAAATAAAAAATCTGGTTATGTTTGATTCACCCTTGTGTTTTGTCTGCAAACCATCCAACCATCTCAAAGATAGCCAACAGATTAATAATAAGAGTGCTACTGTCCACCTTGTATACTGTTATGGTGAACCAAGTGCATGTGAGTTAAGGGCAAATCATGGTGGCAGAAATACATCACAACTGGCAGAGATACATATCCGGCCGGCCGGAGTGGCCGTGCGGTTCTAGGCGCTACAGTCTGGAGCCGGGTGACCGCTATGGTCGCAGGTTCGAATCCTGCCTCGGGCATGGATGTGTGTGATGTCCTTAGGTTAGTTAGGTTTAATTAGTTCTAAGTTCTAGGCAACTGATGCCCTCAGAAGTTAAGTCACATAGTGCTCAGGGCCATTTGATACATATCCTGCTGTGAGCCCTCTTTGAAGGATGTTGTTTAAAAAATGCTGGTTGACAGGGAGACAGAACCATTTTCTATGTAAGTTAACTATTGCCAGTACTGGACTCTGCAGATGATCATGTATTGTATGTTCTCTATGTACACTATTTATCTGCACAGGACTGCAATAGCTGTCAACTCGTAGGTAGAGCTGTGTATGTGTCAGCTTGCAAAAGGCACCGTAAAGGTGTATAAAAACTATAACTTTCATTCTTTCCAGGACTATTAAGATGTTTAAGGAGATGGAGCACATACTGTGCATTGACTTCAAGAATGAGTTGCAAGAAAAAAATGAGGGTTTTGTAATGGTCAAGAAGTATAAAGAAGTACCGGACATAATGTGCATAGATTTGAACAACATTTTGCTAGAAAGCTTACCTGTAAATACTTTTATTGAGGTCATTTTAATCACAGGAATTAATAACAAGGTCGACCAGTTTCACCTGCTAAGCAGTTATCATGAGAATCATTCAGTTTCTTTCATGTGTTGCAATAGTGGCCACAAAATATTTTGTGACCATTACTGTGACTTGAGACTTTAAGAAGCTGAATAGCTCTGATTATTATTGATTAACAGTTGAAAATTTTCAATCTTGTTATTAATTTCTGTGTCAACAAAAACGTCTGTGAATGTTAGCTTGCATTCTCCTTACATGAAGTCTAGTTTTATGCCTGTTTGTACTCCAACTGTTAAAACATTAAGAGAGCTTGATGCGTTAAAGATGAAGAACATTTTGTTAGAATCATTTATCTAGAATTTTGTTCTAATTCATGTTAAAATGATTCAGAATAGTAATCTTAAAGAATATGTAAAAAAATTAGTTAAAGTTCATGTGGGCATGCGCTTCTAGTACAGTCTGGACTTGAAATAATAGGCACAATTCTGTATGTTTTTAATCTTGCTCTCTAAGTTGGAGTAATATCTCTATGATGTAAGAAGTGTGCTTAGGTAATGTACAAAATAGACCCATTACATTCTTCTAACATTATTGGAATCTGGACAGTACCTAGCCCTGATTGAACGAAGAGTTGTGGTAATGATGTGCTCAGTTTGCTTTTCATTCTGCACTGGTACATTTCTTTGTTAGTAGTAAATTACATGTCTTTGTCAGTAGTAAGCTTCTTGTTATAATAGCAATTTCTTGAAAAATTGCTGCAATGTTTAAATTGAGTGAGCCATCCTGATGAAGCACTAAATTTTCCTTCAATCTTCATAGTTTCATGGAACTCTCCTGCTTTCTCTATTAACATTAGATCTGATAGAACTCCTTGTTGCAAGGGAAAAGTACTGGCATTTACCTGAAGATGACATGAGAAGCAACAGAAAAATATTTTAAGAATATCTGATGGTGGTACTGAGGCCCACATTGTGTCCTGGTGGAAAGATATGAGTCACATAGATAATAAACAAAAAAAAATTGCATTCCAGTTGTAACAGAGTGCTACTGGCTCCTTTTTTAATTTTTCAGAAATTTCCAAACTATGTATGGAAAATAAATACTCAGATAACCTGGATTTTGACATTGCAACGTTTTTATAATATTTGTATATCAATGCTCCATTGTGTTAAATATATTCATAGAAATTTTTTCTTTCCCTTTTTTATGTAGAGTTAATGGGATCCTGACAATGCAGTATCACCTGTCTCAATTAACGTGGAGCAGTGCAGTGCAGGAAACTGTGAAGAAATATTTTAAAAGGGAAAATACAAAATGAATTTTTATTATTAGTCAATAATACTATTTATTTTACCTCAACTAAAAAAAAGTTAGAATTTCACAGTCTAAAGCAGGCCATTCCAGCTCCAGTCCTTGCATGGGTACGCTAGTGCTTGTAGACAGGGAAGGCCAAACAACTCACTTGGTTGTCTGCTAACAGTACACAATAAATACCCTCATTTTCTTCTCACAGGTGTACAGTTTGGTATCGTTTCCTTCTCCAATTTTAAGGGATTTATGAATAATTTTGAGCAATGTAGGAAAGTTGCAAGAAATTTGTCTCAACCCCTTGTTAACTGTATACTCTTCTGAGGGGTGGTTATCATTATGACTCCAGTTAAATTGCCTTCATGAAGCTGTTTTGCTGCAATGGCGAACTGCACTTGTTTATTGTCTTCCATGCTTTTCATAAGTTGTTGTAGGTCTTCTTCCGATTAATACATATTATTTGCATCTCCTCATATGCTCTTACTTTTTCTGAGAGCTGTTTGAGGCAGGATATTTTGTTTACGTGTGATCTACCAGTCCTAAACCGTCTTTTTTTCTTTCAAATCTTCTGCTTGCAGTTCTATTCTTTGATTTGGGATTCATCTATACAGCCTACCAACAGAGATCACAAAAATTATTCACCTATAGTTATTGAAATTTCTTTTATTTTATTTTTATGTATGAACTCACTTTCATTCCTCAAGGATTTCCTGTACATTCAAGCAGCTGTTAAAGACTTATGGAAGCAATTCTAATCCCATCACAGGAGAATTCTGCATCAGCTTGTTGGATATTCTTCCAGTACCAGATACTTTGTTACTCTTCATTTTTGAAGTGCTCTGTTTACCTTTAGATCTGTTATGCCATTATATTGTTCCTCAGTGTGTAGCAGCCCATACTTAAATCCCTTGAAACACATGCTAGCTTGATGTGCATCTTCATATTTTCATAAAATTTCAGGCATGCAGCCACATAAATTTGACTTCTTCTTCTAATACTTCGGCTCACTCTGTAGATGGCTCAATGGTATTCAGCTGAAATATTAGGAGAAGAAGAAGTCAAATTTATGGAGCTGCACACCTGAAATTTTATGGAACATGCTAGCTTATTCATCACTGATTACATCAGCATAAAATTGTATTAAATTTTATTTTCCAAAAAAAGGAGAGCACAATCAGGTTTCAGGGCAATAATCCGATCTTCAGGTGCATAGGGTACCCATACAATTCAACTAAAAGAGGGTAATATAGTGATTTTCTGGTAAATGGCATGTAAGCAGAAAATTTATCTCATATATTCCAAAGCCACTCACAGAACTGGCCAAAGATCCAGCTTAAGGCTGTCACTTAAAGTGAAGTAACCAGACTTTTGCACACAGTACCACACACATGCCAATTGAGTACCATACCAATCACATACTGGCACTTAAAAAAAAATAAAAATTAAAAAAAAAGGAACTTGTGAGGATTTTATTAGTCATGAATAACCTGTACAACAATTGTGGATATCCTGTCAAGAGTAACATGGACCATAGCGTCTGTTAAGAAGCTTCCATAATATTTTGTAAATACAGGAAACTTCACTTTAAAAAATTATAAAATTATGAGATAGGACTGCCGACCACTACTTACTTTCAGAAGGCAAAATATTTAGTATTGCTTGTAGATGCATATAAAAATATGTGACACTATAGAAAACAACCTTTGCGGCCATTCAACAGTAGTTGGCTTCAAAGTCCCCACAAAGCACATATTAGTCCTGGTTGATCACCTTCAGCTCATCCTACACAGAAAACCAGAAGACATAAACCACTTCTTGAAATATCTTAAACCAATTCCCCCACCACCCCCACCCCCCTCCTACCATCTGGGACTTGAATTGTCAGTATTTATAAGACTTCACAAACATCCAAGATACAAAAGGGCCTCTGAGACCTAGAACACTAACTCTCCCAATGGTGACCTGAATGTTTTATTAAAACTTTATTTATTTTCACCATAGCCAAGTTCAACATTACTCATAACTACATGACCTTCAAGGCCCATAATGAGATATCTCAGCAGCAAAGTGTGGTTACATTCAGCAAATACACAAAAGCAAGGAAACTTAGTTCTAAAGAATTTATTCACACTTGAAACTAAAAATTATACATAAATATATATCTACATTCACATTCTGTAAACTATTGTGGAATGCTTGGAAGAGAATATTTAGCCTGGTACCACATGTGTCACTTTCTTCTCATTCAACTCTCATATGATGTGAAAAAGAATGACTGCTTAAATACCTCTGTGCATGCTATATGTAGTCTACTCTTATCTTCAATGGAGCAGTACTTTGGGGGATAAGTAACATATCTAGAGTCTTTAATTAATAATGGTTCTTTAAATTTTGTAAGTAGTCTTTCATAGGATAATGGAAGTCTATCTTCGAGAGTCTACAAGTTCAGGTTTTTCAACATTTCACTGATGCTGTCCCATGAATCAACAAACCTCTGACCATTTGTCCTTCTTTTCTTTGTGTGCATTCAGTATCCCCATTTGTTTTATTCCCACAGATCTCATACACTTGTGAATGTAGGATATAAAAGTAACCAGTCTCTTTTGTAGCCTGTATTTTTCTATATATATGAAGACAGTAACTTGTTCTCGAAAGAACAGTTACTGTTGATGACCATGCAGCTTTTCCCTGGAATAAATGATGACTAACTGACAACCTCAGCTACCGACAGGTGTTGTTGTTATACCTCGATGTGGACAGCTGAAAATGTGTGCCCCGACCGGGGCAACCTGTGCGCATTCGCACAGACGAAGGTCAATGGCTGGGTAGCCTTTAATTATATATATGAAGACAGTAACTTGTTCTCGAAAGAACAGTTACTGTTGATGACCGTGCAGCTTTTCCCTGGAATAAATGATGACTAACTGACAACCTCAGCTGCTGACAGGTGTTGTTGTTATACCTCGATGTGGACAGCTGTATCGAGGTATAACAACAACACCTGTCGGCAGCTGAGGTTGTCAGTTAGTCATCATTTATTCCAGGGAAAAGCTGCACGGTCATCAACAGTAACTGTTCTTTCGAGAACAAGTTACTGTCTACATATATATAGTTAAAGGCTACCCAGCCATTGACCTTCATATGTGCGAATGCGCACAGGTTGCCCAAACTCTTACGGAAATCGCAAAGCGTGCGCGAGTAATGAGTGAGTGGGCAAATGTCTATAAGGTACAATACATATGTAGAATTGTGGACAGTTGGGAATGTGAGTCTCACGGGAAGCGTGCAAGGGATAAGTCCCTGCAGTCGCTCTATTCACCTGTATCCTCGGTGGCTCAGATGGATAGAGCGTCTGCCACGTAAGCAGGAGATCCCGGGTTCGAGTCCTGGTCAGGGCACACATTTTCAGCTGTCCATATCGAGGTATAACAACACCTGTCGGCAGCTGAGGTTGTCAGTTAGTCATCCTGTATTTTTCAAGTATTCTGCCATTCAAACAAAGATTGCCACTTCCCTTACCTACATTTAAGTCCATATAATTATTTCATTTCAAATCCGTGCAGATTATTACACTTAGGTTTTTTGGACGAGTCAACTGATTGTAGTTATGACTTACTGATGTAGTCAAAGAACATTACTTTTCTGCATTTTATGAAGTGCCCAATTTTACATTTCTGAAGATCTGAAATCAGCTTCCTTTTTGCACCACTTTAAAATCATATCAAAAAAACTAAACTAAGAAAAACTAAACTCCTACCGAACAGGCCATGAAGGCCCAATGGTACCGACTGGCTGCCATGTCATCCTCAGCCCACAGGCATCACTGGATGGAGATATGGAGGGGCATGTGGTCAGCACACCGCTCTCCCAGTCGTATGTCAGTTTTCGAGACTGAAAAATCATATCAAAACATGATTGAACATTTGTGAAGCTTTTTTCAGATAGTTATTCACTATAGACAGCTGCATCATTGGAAAAAGTCTGCCAGAACAACACGAACAACAATGGTCTGTACGCACTCACCAGCGCCATGCCTGAAGTTACTCTTACTTCTACTGATGATTCTTCATCCAAGGAAGCTGTTGTGTGCTCACTACAAATAAATCCTCAATTCAGTTGCTCATACCCCTACATAATCATAATTTTGATACATGCTTAGAGTTTTCCCAAAAGTCTCACTAGAGTCAGTTTTGGGTTTCAGCCAGCTTCCTGTACCTTGTGTTATAAGGGCCCCACTGCTAGTTTGGGCGTAAAGTCATTGTGACTGCTTTGGCAATTGATAACCAGGATTTTAATCTTCTTAGCTGCTGGAGCAATTTCTCTGGGTCTAACAATAATACGTTAGGATCTCTTACAACTATCATTTTCTGGATACAAAGGATGGTTGCATAAGCTAAGAAAACCTCCTATGTATTCCACACACAGTCAGCCAACTGGATAGCAGTCTCTGATTCATAATTCACAACTGGCCCATTTAGAGAAATATTGTGTAATATTACAAATTGAAATAAATCTTCTGTAATAGTGCAATTAAAACTGAGTTATGTTGCCACATGAAATTAAATCAAAAAAGGTTTTCTTAACAAGGAGTTTACTTTAATACATTAATTACATGTGAACAAATTTTAGTTGCTTTCTAATTGCTTTAATACATATTAAGTACTTTTTACTAACACATTTTCATGGTTCATCTGTTATAGATTCTGATGTATACAAATCTTTTGAGCTGTATAAATAATAATATCCAATCTGAGGAACTGTTGGCAAGACAATATTTCTAGAATATTCTAAGTGAAATTATGCTACATCATAAAAAATGAGTTAGAGGGTAAAAACTGTGTGTACACAACTCCAATGTAAATATCAAGTTTACAACCAAGTGGAAGCATGAATAGACAAATCAGCAGAAACTCAACATATGCTGGAAAAATACACGATTATAGGATTGTAGTCCTCCCCCCATGAACCATGGACCTTGCCGTTGGTGGGGAGGCTTGCGTGCCTCAACGATACAGATAGCCGTACCGTAGGTGCAACCACAACGGAGGGGTATCTGTTGAGAGGCCAGACAAATGTGTGGTTCCTGAATAGGGGCAGCAGCCTTTTCAGTAGTTGCAGAGGCAACAGTCTGGATGATTGACTGATCTGGTCTTGTAACATTAACCAAAACGGCCTTGCTGTTGTGGTACTGCGAACGGCTAAAAGCAAGGGGAAACTACAGCTGTAATTTTTCCTGAGGGCATGCAGCTTTACTGTATGGTTAAATGATGATGACATCCTCTTGAGTAAGTCTCCCATTCGGATCTCCGGGCGGGGACTACTCAAGAGGACGTCATTATCAGGAGAAAGAAAACTGTCATTCTACGGATCGGAGCGGGAATGTCAGATCCCTTAATCGGGCAGGTAGGTTAGAAAAGTTAAAAAGGGAAATGGACAGGTTAAAGTTAAATATAGTGGGAATTAGTGAAGTTCGGTGGCAGGAGGAACAAGACTTCTGGTCAGGTGAATACAGGGTTATAAATACAAAATCAAATAGGGGTAACGCAGGAGTAGGATTAATAAGGAATAAAAAAATAGGAGTGCTGGTAAGCTACTACAAACAGCATAGTGAACGTACTATAGTAGCCAAGATAGACATGAAGCCCATGCCTACTACAGTAGTACAAGTCTATATGCCAACTACCTCTGCAGATGATGAAGAAATTGAAGAAATGTATGATGAGATAAAAGAAATTATTCAGATAATGAAGGGAGATGAAAATTTAATAGTCATGGGTGACTGGAATTCGGTAGTAGGAAAAGGGAGAGAAGGAAACATAGTTGGTGAATATGGATTGGGGCTAAGAAATGAAAGAGGAAGCCGCATCGTAGAATTTTGCACAGAGCACAACTTAATCATAGCTAACACTTGGTTCAAGAATCATGAAAGAAGGTTGTATACACGGAAGAACCCTGGAGATACTAAAGGGTTTCAGATAGATTATATAATGGTAAGACAGAGATTTAGGAACCAGATTTTAAATTGTAAGACATTTCCAGGGGCAGATGTGGACTCTGACCACAATCTATTGGTTATGAACTGTAGATTAAAACTGAAGAAACTGCAAAAAGGGGGGAATTCAAGGAGATGGCACCTGGATAAACTGAAAGAACCAGAGGTTGTACAGAATTTCAGGGAGAGCATAAGGGAACAATTGACAGGAATGGGGGAAAGAAATACAGTAGAAGAAGAATGGTTAGCTTTGAGGAATGAAATAGTGAAGGCAGCAGAGGATCAAGTAGGTAAAAAGACGAGGGCTAGTAGAAATCCTTGGGTAACAGAAGAAATATTGAATTTAATTGATGAAAGGAGAAAATACAAAAATGCAGTAAGTGAAGCAGGCAAAAGGAATACAAACGTCTCACAAATGAGATCGACAGGAAGTGCAAAATGGCTAAGTAGGGATGGCTAGAAGACAAATGTATGGATGTAGAGGTTTATCTCACTAGGGGTAAAATAGATACAGCCTACAGGAAAATTAAAGAGACCTTTGGAGAAAAGAGAACCACTTGTATAAATATCAAGAGCTCAGATGGAAACCCAGTTCTAAGCAAAGAGGGGAACAGAAAGGTGGAAGGAGTATATAGAGGGTGTATACAAGGGCAATGTACTTGAGGACAATATTATGGAAATGGAAGAGGATGTAGATGAAGATGAAATGGGAGATATGATACTGCGTGAAGAGTTTGACAGAGCACTGAAAGACCTGGGTTGAAACAAGGGCCCGGGAGTAGACAACATTCCATTAGAACTACTGACAGCCTTGGGATAGCCAGTCCTGACAAAACTCTACCATCTGGTGAGCAAGATGTATGAGACAGGTGAAGTACCCTCAGACTTCAAGAAGAATATAATAATTATTTCAATCCTACAGAAAGCAGGTGTTGACAGATGTGAAAATTACCGAACTATCAGTTTAATAAGTCACAGCTGCAAAATACTAACACAAATTATTTACAGACGAATGGAAAAACTGGTAGAAGCTGACCTCAGGGAAGATCAGTTTGGATTCTGTAGAAATATTGGAACACGTGAGGCAATACTGACCTTACGACTTATCTTAGAAGAAAGATTAAGGAAAGGCAAACCTACATTTCTAGCATTTGTAGACATAGAGAAAGCTTTTGACAATGTTGACTGGAGTACTCTCTTTCAAATTCTAAAGATGGCAGGGGTAAAATACAGAGAGCGAAAGGCTATTTACAATTTGTACAGAAACCAGATGGCAGTTATAAGAGTCGAGGGGCATGAAAGGGAAGCAGTGGTTGGGAAGGGAGTGAGACAGGGTTGTAGCCTCTACCCGATGTTATTCAATCTGTATCTTGAGCAAGCATTAAAGGAAACGAAACAAAAGTTTGGAGTAGGTATTAAAATCCAGGGAGAAGAAATAAAAACTTTGAGGTTCACCGATGACGTAATTCTGTCAGAGACAGCAAAGGGCTTGGAAGAGCAGTTGAATTGAATGGACAGTGTCTTGAAATGAGGATATAAAATGAACATCAACAAAAGCAAAACGAGGATAATGGAATGTAGTCGAATTAAGTCGGGTGATGGTGAGGGAATTAGATTAGGAAATGAGACACTTAAAGTAGTAAAGGAGTTTTGCTATTTGGGGAGCAAAATAACTGATGATGGTTGATGTAGAGAGGATATAAAATGTAGACTGGTAATGGCAAGGAAAGCGTTTCTGAAGAAGAGAAATTTGTTAACATCGAGTATAGATTTACGTGTCAGGAAGCCGTTTCTGAAAGTATTTGTATGGAGTGTAGCCATGTATGGAAGTGAAACATGGACGATAAATAGCTTGGACAAGAAGAGAATAGAAGCTTTTGAACTGTGGTGCTACAGAAGAATGTTGAAGATTAGGTGGATAGATCATGTAACTAATGAGGAGGTATTGAATAGGATTGGGGAGAAGAGAAGTTTGCGGCACAACTTGACAAGAAGAAGGGACCGGTTGGTAGGACATGTCCTGAGGCATCAAGGGATCACAAATTTAGCATTGGAGGGCACTGTGGAGGGTAAAAATTGTAGAGGGAGACCAAGAGATGAATACACTAAGCATATTCAGAAGGATGTAGGTTGCAGTAGGTACTGGGAAATGAAGGAGCTTGCACAGGATAGATTAGCATGGAGAGCTGCATCAAACCAGTCTCAGGACTGAAGACCACAACAACAACAACAGGATTGTAGTAGTCATTAGTCCTGGTGTTGGTCATTTCAGTATATGGTATCTTAGTCCGCCATGTCACAGTATGATATACATCCCCTTTTAGTTTGAACTTCAAAATTGTTTATAAAAATCTGTAGCATTCTCCAAATGGAGAGCTTCTATTAACTGTACAAGGGAACCTACAGTTTTTGTTATGCTTCTTTCCATTAAATTCATCTTTTGTTATAACTGACTCATCCCAAAGCCTCTGGAATTCTGTTAGCTGATAAATGAGATACACAAACAAATGATTTCATCTTTTTCTGAACTTTTGGTCAGTTTAATCACTAATGCCCACCTCCAATGTTACAAGAGTAGGGTGTGAGATCGCAATTTCATCTAAATCTTTATTTCTCTCTAAAACAGTTAATCTGGTAGT
Source organism: Schistocerca nitens (assembly GCF_023898315.1). Taxonomy (NCBI): domain Eukaryota; kingdom Metazoa; phylum Arthropoda; class Insecta; order Orthoptera; family Acrididae; genus Schistocerca; species Schistocerca nitens. The sequence continues at coordinate 215,786,674 of NC_064620.1, read as the reverse complement.
AGTGCCTAAGATATGTATACATATCTCAGTAAATTCTTTCGCAGTAAAAACTTTAATCTGTTTTATTTCTTCATTTATGTATCTAATCACACTGCTCAAAAATCTCAGAATGTAGCTCCCCTTTTAAATTTGAAACCAAAGATTATAATTTTGATATTTAGTTATTTATTTCTAATTTTTCTTGTCATGCCTCTATGATATACTCATCTTGTCATGTACCAGCACTATGCCTGAAGGATTGGTAACCCTCCAGATGGAGTGGACTCACATAGGTACATGTCTGCAAGGCATCACCTCCCTGGGCCTCGGCCACTGGAGACAGTCATACTGAAACCTGTAGATGGTGGGGCAGGCACCACCATAGATCTTCCTTTCTGGGGATCTACTTCCCTTTGCTGAGTCACGTGGAAATAGATCCCCAAGTGTACCTCCATGCATTGATTATTTACAGTGGCACAGTTCCACTCATCAGCAGTTTTCTGCTGGTGCTCTGGGTCAACTTATGTACCAACGATCCCAGCCCTTCAATCAGAGTCTGGTAGGAGTCACCACATCAGGACTTAAGACTGGTACAACATTGCCCCCAGAAGTATCTTTGGCCAGCTTCCACTAAGTACATTCTACTCCCTCCCCATGGGAAACTTCATTTGATTAGTCTCTACATCCCAACATCTTAATTAACTTTGTTGTTTTTCAGGTGCATGACTGATGGAAGACTGAGAGAGTTTATATTAATTTTTGTGACAAGAACTTTTTGCTTTGTCCATGTCATGTTGTTTTGTTAAACCTTTCTCCTGTTTGTTAAACCTTTCTCCTGTTGACCTGGAATGTGTTGTCTCTGAGGCATCCCAGTATGCAGTCTAATGCCTTAGATTTTCTACCTATATTCTTGCTAGTTACTTGACATACACCTTACAAGTCAGCACCTTGAATCTTGAAGTCATCATCAGTTTTACCTAATCTATTGTTAGTTGAGTCTGCCTTTACATTCAAGTCAGCTCCAGTAGTATCTTGCTTGGCTGTTAATTCAGCATTTAATGGTCCCATTCTAGTGTTTACCTCAGGTATAGCTTTTATCATTTCCTCCATCTTTCTGATTAACATTAGCACACAGTTAAAACAGTGATAAGTCTTTTTAACTGTCGGTTAACTTTTCCCCATTCAACACTTTAAAGAGTGGGTGCCTTTGTTAAAAAAAATTCTACAAGAATAAAATTGACTTTGATTACACTGAACACACAATTACACCAAGCAAAAATTTGAAAAGAATTAATTGGCTTCAATACAGCTCACCAAAAGTAGTTGAGCAGCATGATATATCATGATAAAAGAGCCAGATTGCTGCACTCAGTGAAGTTGTATGGATGTAGGTTGTTGATAAACTGCTGCTGGTATAACTTGTTGCTGTGTAGTCGCTGGATACTGTAAAGGTACACCTGCCTTTAGCATTACCTTTCCTCAACAGAAGTAATCAATAGCAAAAATATTTTTTTTTTTTGAATAAGTTAACAGTATCTCAGCTGTTTTTCTAAAAGAATTTCATATGATTTTGTACATAATGTATTGCATTTCAGGCTAAAATCCTTAAAAAGAAATTACTTTATTTTAGTTGTTACAACTGATATGTACTAGCTCTATACGTACGGTTAGAATTACTTTTTTTTTTTTTAGAAACATTCAAAATCATGAAATATTTGGCACACTTAAAATTCCCATTATTAATTACACAATCTGATCCTACTGTTTATATTTGGATTCATTCACGAAATAATAAAAATAATAATATAAATTAATAGAAACTTATATGTCAAGAGAATTTGTAAACCCTTTGGAATATTGTTAGTACCACAGAGAGTCAAGTAGTAGTGCGCAAGCCTCCTATGTGATCAGACGTGTTTTTATTTTTGGGAAGAACAATGTAGCTTTAGATTGTTCACGTACAAATTGTAAAGACAGTATGACGTAGAAAGATGTGAGGCAATAAAATTTTGATTAAACAAAAGATATAGTGCACGCTGGGTCACTTCAGATTTATTACATTAATTGAAACCCTGAGAACCTATAATGTCAAATGTTTCAGCTTCAAGAATCAGCCCCTAGACACGAAGAACTGCAGCCAACTACAAGAAAAGAAGTTAAGTAAAAAGTTTACTGTAAATCTTACTCCTCTTGAAGCATATCAAAAGAGTTAACCATAAAGACAGTGACAATCAACAAATGATGTGAGGGTGGGGTAGATTACAATGCCCACAATCAGTCATTGGCCCTAATAGTTGTCAGCTGCCAATCTACCATCTCATGGATTTAGTATCCTATTAGAACCTATTTTTTTATATTAACTTTAACAGTGATTTATTGAAAAAAATATCTTCTTGAATGTTTGACTTTTAGTGCCTGTTTTTCACTACAAACTTATTGACAGTCCATTGTTTACCTGGTTGTCGAGGACAATAGCAGTATTTTCTCAATAAATATTTGATTAAAATTCAGAATTCTTCTTGAATAATTCTATTTTCTAATTATTACTATGATTCTTTCATTTAATTCTCTTCCTGAATTAATTGTTTGGGTCCTTCCACTAGGGAAAATGAATGTAGTGTTCCTTATGTTGATATCTCAAGTTTTAAATTTGCTTCACAGACTGAGTATTAAAAATTTTATTCTGTTATTTGTCTACCACTTGATAGACCATGGACACTAAAAGGCTCTGAATTTGTATTCTGATTTAGCAATAGATGCTGGAAGTCTAGAATTTAACACACTATAGAATTTTGTACCCCCCCATGAAACATGAACCTTGTCGTTGGCAGGGAGTTTAGCATGCCTCAGCGATACAGATGGCCATATCGTAGGTGCAACCACAATGGAAGGGTATCTGTTGAGAGGTCAGACAAACATGTGATTCCTGCAGAAAGGCAGGAGCCTTTTCAGTACTTGCAGGGGCAACAGTCTGGATGACTGACTGATCTAACCTTGTAACCAAAAGGGCCTTGCTGTGCTGGTGCAGCGAATGGCTGAAAGCAAGGGGAAATCACAGCTGTAATTTTCCATGAGGACATGCAGCTTCACTGTATGGTTAAATGATGCTGGCATCCTCTTGGGTAAAATATTCTGGAGGTAAAATAGTGCCCCATTTGGATCTCCAGGTGGGGACTACTCTGGAGGACGTCATTATCAGGTGAAAGAAAACTGGTGTTCTAAGGATCGGAGCATGGAATGTCAGATCCCTTAATCAGACAGGTAGATTAGAAAATTTATAAAGGGAAATGGATAGTTACAGTTAGATATAGTGGTAATTAGCGAAGTTCAGTGGCAGGAAGAACAAGACTTTGGTCAGGTGATTACAGGGTTATAAATATAAAATCAAATAGGGGTAATGCAGGAGTTGGTTTAATAATGGATAAAAGAATAGGAATGCGGATAAACTACTATGAACAGCATAGTGAATGCATTATTGTAGCCAATACAGACACGAAGCCCATGCCTACCACAGTAGTACAAGTTTATATGCCAACTAGCTCCGCAGATGATCAAGAGATTGAAGAAATGTATGATGCAATTAAAGAAATTTTTCCGATCATTTAGGGAGGCGAAGATTTAATAGTCATGGAGGACTGGAATTCGATAGTAGGGGAAGGAAGGGAAGGAAAAGTAGTAGGTGAATATGGTTTGGGGGTAAGAAATGAAAGAGTAAGCTGCCTGGTAGAATTTTGCACAGAGCATAACTTAATCATAGTTAACACTTGGTTTAAGAATCATGAAAGAAGAATGTGTACACAGAAGAGGCCTGAAGACACTGGAAGGTTTCAGATAGATTATGTAACAGTAAGAGAGAGATTTAGGAACCAGGTTTTAAATTCCTAGGGGCAGATGTGGACTCTGAGCACAATTTATTGGTTATGAATTGTAGATTAAAACAAGAAACTGCAAAAAGGTGGGAATTTTAGGAGGTAACTGGATAAACTGAAAGAACCAGAGGTTTTAGAGAGTTTCAGAGAGAGAATTAGGAAATGATTGACAAGAACAGGGGAAAGAAATACAGTAGAAGAAGAATGGGTAGCTTTGAGAGATGAAAATTAGTGGAGGCAGCAGAGGATCAAATAGGTAAAAAGATAAGGGCTCGTAGAAATCCTTGGGCAACAGACGAGAGATTGAATTTAATTGATGAAAGGAGAAAATATAAAAATGCAGTACATGAAACAGGTGAAAAGAAGTACAAACGTCTCAAAAATGAGATCGACAGGATGTGAAAAATGGCTAAGTGGGGGAGGCTAGAGGACAAATGTAAGGATGTAGAGGCATATATCACTAGAGTTAAGATAGATACTGCCTACAGGAAAATGAATATCAACAACTCAGATGGAAAACCAGTCCTAAACAAAGACGGGAAATGAAAAAGGTGGAAAGAGTATATAGAGAGTCTATACAAGGACGATGAACTTGAGGGCAATATTATGGCAACTGAAGAGGGCATAGGTGAAAATGAAATGGGTGATATGATACTGTGTGAAGAATTTGACAGAGCACTGAAAGACCTAAGTCAAAATAAGGTCCCTGCAGTAGATAACATTCATTTAGAACTACTGAAAGCCTCTACCATCTGATGAGCAAGATGTATGAGACAGGTGAAATACCATGATTCTTGAAGTTTTCCGGCGTATTGAATGTGCAATGAGATTTCGAGATTGCAGCTGGATCATGTTGACTTCTTGCCACGATATTTCGGCTGGCAATCGTCCAGTCATCTTCAGGTGAGTGTCCGTCACTGGAGACTGCAAGTTCCCGGAGTCAACTTTATAGCAAAAAATTGGCGCGAAAATGCATGCGTATTGGCCTCCGTCATAGGAGCGTCCTCTATCGAAATCCGCGCTGTCTGGAGCTACTGTTCCATCTGTGGCGCGCAGTCACATGCATGAAGGTGAAAACTGCATGTCCGTCCTCTGTCGAAATGCGCGCCCGCGTCGCTAAAAACAGACGTCAGATGTCGCCACACGTGTCATTATGAATAAAATGTCTTCTCTCAGAGGAAATTAGAGAGATCACTGGGCCCCAAGCCTTGTCCAGTTGAAAACCACCATCACGATTTATAAGATTTTGCGCTAGGCATATCTCCACAGATTCTTTAATTACTGAATCCCAGAAGGTTTGCGCTGGGTCCAAGATTTTCGTTCCAGAAAAAACCATAGCGTGTCCTGTCGTAATACAGTGCTCAACTACGGCCGACTTACTGGGCTGCGAAAGGCGAGTGTGGCGTTCGTGTTCAAGGCACCTTTCGTGTACTGTGCGTGTCGTCTGACCGATGTAAGCTTTTCCACACTGGCAAGGAATTTTATAGATCCCGGCCTTCTGCAGAACCAGATCGTCCTTTACTGAACCGAGAAGGGCACTAATCTTCGCCGGTGGCCGGAAGATCACTATAACTTGATGTTTCCTTAGAATCCTGCCTATTTTAGATGAACGGTTGCTGACGTATGGAAGAAACGCCCTGGACTTGACTAGCTCCTTATCTTCTTGATTTTGTAGGTGGTCACGTTTCCTCCTTCTTAGCGCTGTTCTAATCTGATGTGGAGAGTAATCATTATCTGTGAAGACCGACTCTAAATGTTCCAGCTCCTTTGTAAGGCTGTCTCCATCAGAAATAACATGAGCCTTGTGCACCAACGTTCTAAGGACGCCGGTAGTTTTTGCAGGATGATGACAACTCGAGGCTTGCAGGTAAAGGTCCGTATGTGTTGGCTTACGATAGACAAAATGCCCTAATGACCCATCCACTCTCTTAGTAACCAAGACGTCCAAAAACGGCAAGCAACCATCCTTCTCTACTTCCATCGTAAACTGGATGTTCTTGTGCATTGCATTCAGATGTTGCAAGAAGCGTGACAGTTCTTCTTCACCATGGGGCCACACTACAAAAGTGTCATCTACATATCGCCAGAAAACTTTAGATTTAAGTTCTGCCGAGTCTAGTGTCCTTTCCTCAAAGTCTTCCACGAAAAAGTTTGCTACCAAAGGCCATGGGCAGTCCTCTCTCGCCTTTGGTAGCAAACTTCATAATTTCCCGGGGAGGGAAGTACGTGTGGGCCGATTTGGAAAATTTACTCCCCGCTTTTTGGGTCCGTGTACTACTGAAAGGAAATTAGGCCCAGAGAATCTCCTATTTCGTGACAACAAATAGGGGAAAAGATACCGGGTTCATCTGAGTCAGATTAAGCCAGGTAAGCGTCTTCCTTAGTAGGGCTTGGGGAGGCTTGCTTGCAGTTTAAGAGGGGGAGGTTGAGCCGTGTGTCGGCTGTAAAGATTGTTCTGAGTCCTTCCATCCCATCGTTAATTGATTCTTTCATATTTATCGTTATGCTGCGTACGATTCTGTTGAGATTCCCCTCTGGCGGCGTGTCTGGTCTTATCGATTTTCGAGTCGTTGCTTCCTGTTAGCCTTGTGTAAGGGAATAAGATCTTTGGGGGGATGGCCGGTTGGTTGCCTAGCGGTGAAGAGTGGTCGGTCGGTTTCTAAAATCGGGAATTAGAGAATGTCGTACGATGAGACCGCGGCGTGGCGTGGCGGTGGAGAGTTGGCTGTTGTGCGGAGAAGCCGCGTGGTCTATCCTGGCGGTGCGAGACGAGTGGGACGAGTTGACGGGACAAGGCTGTAAGCTCTTGCTGTGGCCCCCCACGGCTGTGGTTCCGAGTCACTACTTGGTGGGAGCGGCAACGGATGTCTTTAAATTTTCCTTCTGGAGGCGGGAATGATGGACTCGTAACTCGCCTAACCTGAGGAGTGGTATTTTCGCCGCCGTGGGTGCAGAGAAGACGAGGCCGTGGCTGCGTGACTGTGCCCAGTTGGGTACGCTGGCGACGCGTACACGGTCGGGTGTGAGGAACCTTTGCATCGGAGTTCACCTGCTATTTCTCTGATAAACTGCAAGCTAAGTTGGTTAAGGGCTTAGATGTTAATTGAAGAATTTTGGTTTGTGCAGCCAGCTTCTTTTCTGCCTTGTGGCCCCCTGCGTTCGAGTTTCCTGTCCCTGTCGCCGGTGTATTTATAGACAGTGATCTTTTCCGCTTCTTATTAGTACTGCCCGGTAGGAAGTGTATGTTTGGGCAGTGATTATTGTTTTAGATTACGTTTTTTCTGCCTTGTGGCCTCCCGCGTTCGGATTTCCTGTCCCTGTCGCCGGTGTAATTATAGACAGTGATCTTTTGGCTTCTTATTAGTACTGCCTGGGAGGAAGTGTATTTTTGGGCAGGGATTATGGTTCCCGATTTGATTCCTCCTCCTCCCCTGGCCTTGCTTGAGGTCGATGTGATTGCTGAATGTGAGGCGTTGTGGGTCTGTTAGTCCGCTTCTAGCCTGAGTATCCTTCGGGAGACAATTGTGGCTGTCCTTACACCCGGTCGGTTAATTATTTCTATCCCAGGACATTTTGGTGGCAGGACATGGTATTAAAGTTGTTAGTTATTGTAAAATGTTAAATGGTTTTATTTTACTCTGGTTGTTTTTGGCCACTGTTTAAAAAGGTTAAGTTTACCTTTCATTGGTGGGTTTTTAAAATTACGTAGCTTTAAAATTGTTAGTTATTGTAAAAGGTGAATGACTGTATCTTTACTTTGATTGTTTTAATCTACTTGGTATCCTTTGAAAATGCTAGTTCTGCCTCCCTGTTAGCGAGCCCTTGTAATTTAATACCTTGTTGTGCCAAAGTTTAAAAGAAGTTGGCTCCCTACAGGTTCGGTAGCGAAATTGTATGCAAATTGGTGGTTTTTTCTAGTTTCATTACTTGGAAAGTTTTAATTTTGTTATTAAATGCTTTATCAAAGTCTGTTTTAAGTAAAATGGCTTGGCTATTAACGGTAAAGTAAAGTTTTTAGTTTCATTACTTGGAAAATTTTGATTTGTTATCAAATGTTTTATCAAAGTCGGTTTTAAGTAAAATTGCTTGGCCGTTAACTGTAAAGTAAATTGTTTTGAGAAGGTACTCATGCCTACTAGCTTTTTTGGATTTGTGCCTGGTCAAGAGATAAAGAAATGACTTTTAATGGTTGAAGTAATCAACAAAGGAATTGTAAATTGCAACTCGACAGTGACCAACTAATTTTGGCCCCGTTTCCCCACTGGGGGTTTTTCCTTGATTAATCGTAACATCCGCTTCAAGTATCGACAGCAATAAATAGATTCATACCGCATAAGTTAATAAGAGATGGGACTGATCCACCATGATACACAAAACACGTCAGAACACTCTTGCAGAAGCAATGAAAAGAGCGTGCCAAATTCAGAAGAACGCAAAATCCCCAAGACTTCACGGAAGCTCGAAATTTAGTGCGGACGTCAATGTGAGATGCTTTTAATAGTTTCCACAATGAAACATTGTCTCAAAATATGGTAGAAAACTCAAAGAGATTCTGGTCGTATGTAAAGTACACCAGTGGCAAAAACCGTCAATACCGTCACTGCGCGATAGCGATGGAAATGTTATCGTTGGTGGTGCCACTAAAGTGGAGTTACTGTTGTGTCGGCAGACTTGCCAACACTACGTACACTAATTGAAAGAGGCAGCCAAGATGCACGCGCTAACTCACGAAGGATGGAGTGAGGTCTGAAACAGGAGACTTAATGAATGCTATAAAGAAAAGTACATATCTTCTGGACTACTTAACTTTTAATCCTTCCTTTGTATACATCGTTCTTGATGAGACATCTGGAGATTGTGGCGATACAAGTGCGACTCTTTAGACACAAGCTATCTAAGGCTAATGGCGCCTTGCTAGGTCGTAGACATGAACTTAGCTGAAGGCTATTCTGTCTCTCGGCAAATGAGAGCAAAGGCTTCGTCCGTATAGTCGCTAGCAACGTCGTCGTACAACTGGGGGCGAGTTCTCGTACGTCTCTCGAGACCTGCCGTGTGGTGGCGCTCGGTCTGCGATCACACAGTGGCGACACGCGGGTCCGACATGTACTAATGGACCGCGGCCGATTTAAGCTACCACCTAGCAAGTGTGGTGTCTGACAGTGACACCACAGTTACTGAATACAGTTTTCCTAATTCCTTCACGAAAGAAGACGAACTAAATATTCCAGAATTCGAAATCAGAACAGATGTTAGCATGAGCGACATAAAAGTAAATATCTTAGGTGTTGCGAAACAACTCAAATCACTTAAGAAAGGCAAGTTTTCCGGTCCAGATGGTATACCAATCACGTTCCTTTCAGAGTATGCCGACACAATAGCGCCTTTCTTAGCAATCATATACAACCGCTCACTTGACGAAGGGTCTGTTCCTAAAGACTGGAAAGTAGCACAGGTCACACCAATATTCAAGAAAGGAAATAGGAGTAACCCATTGAATTACAGACCCTTATCACTGACCTCAATTTGCCATAGGATTTTGGAGCATATACTGTACTCGAACATTATGAATCACCTTGAAGAAAATGACTTATTTATACATAACCAACACGGATTCAGAAAATATCGTTCTTGTGCAACACAGCTAACTCTTTATTCCCATAAAGTAATGAGTGCTGTCGGCAAGGGATCTCAGATCGATTCCATATTCCTAGATTTCCAGAAGGCTTTTGATACCGTTCCTCACAAGCGACTATTAATCAAACTGCGTGCATATGGATTATCGTCTCAGTTGTGTGACTCGTTTCGTGATTTCCTCTCAGAGAGGTCACAATTCGTACTGATAGACGGTAAACCATCGAGTAGAACAGAAGTGATATCTGGCGTTCCGCAAGGTAGTGTCATAGGCCCTCTGCTGTTCCTGATTTACATAAATGATCTAGGTGACAATCTGAGCAGCCCCCTTAGATTGTATGCAGATGACGCTGTAATTTACCGTCTAGTAAAATCATCAGACGATCAATTCCAATTGCAAAATAATCTAGAGAGAATTTCTGTATGGTGCGAAAAGTGGCAATTGGTACTAAACAAAGAAAAGTACGAGGTCATCCACATGGGTACTAAAAGAAATCCGATAAACTTTGGGTATACGATAAATCGCATAAATCTAAGGGCTGTCAATTTGACCAAATACCTAGAAATTAAAATTACGAGCAACTTGAATTCGAAAGATCACATAGATAATATTGTGGGGAAGGCGAAACAAAGACTGCGCTTTGTTGGTAGGACACTTAGAAGATGCGAAAAACCCACTAAAGAGACAGCCTACATTACACTTGTCCGTCCTTTGCTGGAATATTGCTGCGTGGTGTGGGAACCTTACCAGGTAGGATTGACGGAGGACATCGAAAAAGTGCAAAGAAGGGCAGCTCATTTCATGTTATCGCGCAATAGGGGTGAGAGTGTCACTGATACGATACTTGAGTTGGGGTGGCAATCACTGAAACAAAGGCGATTTTCTTTGCGGCGAGATCTATTTACGAAATATCAATCTCCAATTTTCTCTTCCGGATCTGAAAATATTTTGTTGACACCAACCTACGTAGGGAGAACTGATCATCATAATAAAATAAGGACAGGAAGCGCAAAATGGCTAAGCAGGCATGGCTAGAGGACAAATGTCAGGATGTAGAGGCTTATCTCACTAGGGGTAAGATAGATACTGCCTACAGGAAAATTAAAGAGACCTTTGGAGAAAAGAGAACCACTTGCATGAATATCAAGAGCTCAAATGCGAACCCAGTTCTAAGCAAAGAAGGGAAGGCAGAAAGGTGGAAGGAGTGTGTAGAGTGTCTATACAAGGGCGGTGTACTTCAAGGCAATATTATGGAAATGGAAGAGGATGTAGATGAAGATGAAATGTGAGATATGATACTGCGTGAAGAGTTTGACAGAGCACTGAAAGACCGAAGACGAAACAAGGCCCCGGGAGTAGACAACATTCCATTAGAACTACTGACAGCCTTGGGAGAGCCAGTCCTGACAAAACTCTACCATCTGGTGAGCGAAATGTATGAGACAGGCGAAATACCCTCAGACTTCAAGAAGAATATAATAATTCCAATCACAAAGAAAGCAGGTGTCGACAGATATGAAAATTACCGAACTATCAGTTTAATATGTCACGGCTGCAAAATACTAACGCGAATTCTTTATAGATGAATGGAAAAACTGGCAGAAGCTGACCTCAGGGAAGATCAGTTTGGATTCCGTAGAAATATTGGAACACGTGAGGCAATACTGACCCTACGACTTATCTTAGAGGCTAGATTAAGAAAAGGCAAACCTACGTTTATAGAATTCATAGACTTAGAGAAAGCTTTTGACAATGTTGACTGGAATACTCTCTTTCAAATTCTAAAGGTGGCAGGGGTAAAATACAGGGAGCGAAAGGCTGTTTACAATTTGTACAGAAACCAGATGGCAGTTATAAGAGTCGAGGGGCACGAAAGGGAAGCAGTGGTTGGGAAGGGAGTGAGACAGGGTTGTAGCCTCTCCCCAATGTTATTCAATCGGTATATTGAGCAAGCAGTAAAGGAAACAAAAGAAAAATTCAGAGTAGGTATTAAAATCCATGGAGAAGAAATAAAAACTATGAGGTTCGTCGATGACATTGTAATTCTGTCAGACAGAGCAAAGGACTTAGAAAAGCATTTGAAAGGAATGGACAGTGTCTTGAAAGGAGGGTATAAGATGAACATCAACAAAAGCAAACCGAGGATAATGGAAAGTAGACGAATGAAATTTGGTGATGCTGAGGGAATTAGATTAGGAAATGAGACACTTAAAGTAGTGAAGGAGTTTTGCTATTTGGGGAGCAAAATAACTGATGCTGGTCGAAGTAGAGAGAATATAAAATGTAGACTGGCAATGGCAAGAAAAGCGTTTCTGAAGAAGAGAAATTTGTTAACATCGAGTATAGATTTAAGTGTCAGGAAGTCGTTTCTGAAAGTATTTGTATGGAGTGTAGCCATGTATGGAAGTGAAACAAGGACGATAAATAGTTTGGACAAGAAGAGAGTAGAAGCTTTCGAAATATTGTGCTACAGAAGAATGCTAAAGATCAGATGGGTAGATCACATAACTAATGAGGAGGTATTGAATAGAATTGGGGAGAAAAGGAGTTTGTGGCACAACTTGACTAGAAGAAGAGATCGGTTGGTAGGATATGTTCTGAGGCATCAAGGGATCACCAATTTAGTATTGGAGGGCGGCGTGGAGGGTAAAAATTGTAGAGGGAGACCTAGAAATGAATACGCTAAGCATATTCAGAAGGATGTAGGCTGCAGTACGTACTGGGAGATGAAGCAGCTTGCACAGGATAGAGTAGCATGGAGAGCTGCATCAAACCGGTCTCAGGACTGCAACACAACGCAATAAAATAAGAGATATCAGGGCTCAAGCGGAAAGATTTAAGTGTTCCTTTTCCCCACGCGCCTTTCGAGAGTGGAATGGTAGAGAAGTAGTATGAAAATGGTTCGATGAACCCTCTGCCAGGCACTTAAGTGTGAATTGCAGAGTAACCATGTAGATGTAGATGTAGTACAATGCTCTGCAACAGTGCGAATAGTCTGGCCTATAAAGATGCTGCCACACTCGCAAGGGACACCATACACACTGAGCACACAAAGAGCTATGTTGTCTTTAACAGGGCGCAACATACCCCATATCTTGGGGGTGGGCCAGAACACTGGTCTCAATCCATTGCAGTCCACATTTTAACTTGCTGCTTGTTGCCCCACAGTATGGCAGGAAAGACACCGGCTTGGCTACTTCTGCCAATTCTCCTTCTATGGTGACAAGTGAAAGCATTTACAATGCCTCTTTTGCTGTGGCCACTCTCGCTGAACACAAGTGCTGGAATTCTGACTGTAGGTGGTCGTCATCAGAAATAACTTTTCTGTGTATTAAAGTGTTCAGGACCACTTTCTTGTGTACAGGGTGGTGAAAACTATCAGTGTTCAAATATTGATCAATGTGTGTCAGTTTCTTGTACATTAAATGACTGAGACAGCCTCCTGTCTTCCGCTCGTCTAAGAATGGTAGCTTGCCATCCTTCTCCATCTCAACGGTAAATTTAATGTTGGGATGGACACCGTTCATGTAATCCACAAACTGCTGCAGGGTATTTTTAACATAGAGCCATATTAGGAAGAAGTCATCAATGTACCTAAGGTAGTAAGACTGAGGCAACACCGCAGAGTTCAGAGCCCACTCCTCAAAGTGCTCCTTGAAGAAATTCACAACTGCAGGGGACAGTGGAGAGCCCAAAGCTGTGCCATCCATCATAATATTTGTAAGAGTACAAGAAGTACATTGTCATTAGAACATGATGGAACAACTTGACAATTCCAGGTGGAAACTGTTGGGCCAAAAAATCCAGCATGTCTTGTACTGGCACCCTCGTAAAAAGTGACACCACGTCCGGATTAACAATTACGTAGTTTTGACCTATTTTAATTTTCTTTAGTGTTTCGACAAATGTCTGTGAGTTTACAACATGGTGTTCACAATGACCCAGTTTTGGCGCTGATAGTCATACAAGATGTTTTGCCGGTCTGTAGGTGGACGAGCTGATTGCACTAACAATGGGCCTAAGAGGAACTTGCTCCTTATGTATCTTCTGCAGTCCATAAGGTCTGGGAGGTCTGGCGGCACAAGGTATTAATTTCTTCACTACTTCATCTGTAAATGAACACACACTGATTGGTATTTGAACGCCGGTAGTTTTCACCACTCTGTATTAGAGATGGGTAGTTCGCGAACGAACGGGTCCAAAGGAACGGTTCACCAAGATGAGCGAAAGGACCGAGGAACGAATTCCAAGGAACTGTCTTTCATAGTTCACTTCGGTCGCTGCAGTCTACTTATTGTGCCCAGGAACGAGGAACGATCGGTTCACAGTTCACTTAGGTCGCGGCAGTCTACTTATTGTTCCCGGAAACGAGGAACGATCGTTTCATAGTTCACTTCGGTCGCGGCGGTCTACTTATAATTCCCGGGAACGAGGACGATCGGTTCATAGTTCACTTCGGTCGCAGCGGTCACTTCGGCAGTTCTCGTTCCAGCCTCGGTCCCGTGCTCGTCTCAGTCTCGGTCTCCCTCGGCCGCACTCGTTGTTCTTCGCATGACCACCGGTCGCAGTTCCACTGCCGACTGCTCCTAGTTAGTTTAGAATCCAGTTGTTCGTTTCGTTCACTGCGCTCGCCCATTTTACATGTGTTACAAACTGTTCTTGCACTTGGTTCTGGCTATTCAGCGTCCACGACTGGTAATTAAAAAGTATTTTATAGTTATGTAAATTACATAAAAATTACGTTGTATGTTATAAGTACGTCTTTTCAGGTAACAACAGGGCATATCAACTGACTTCATTATATCGATGAACAGCGGAAGACATACTTATAACAGGGCAAGTCGTTTTGTTATTCATATATTTTTTGGTTTCATCGACTTGATTTAGCAACTTACTTTCAATAATTTGCTTAATTTGTAGTGTAAGACAATTCATATAAACGATTTTCGTGTATCTTTCATATACAAAATATTATATTTAGGAAGGCTCTAATTATTTTTAAGTTTGGTTGTTTCCAATTTGCATCACCTACTAGTTTGGTTTCTTTGGGGAAAAAAAAGTGGGTTGTGGGTCATTTTGTTTCAATAGGAAAAGGGGTGCCTCTCCATTTGAAAAGACATAGATTGCCATGAAATCATATTTACTTATTATCTCAAGAAAATTTGTTCAGAAGGAGCTTTCAAACCACAAACTTTATTACTGCGAATTCAGTTATTATTATTGCTGCATTAACTTTAATAATGCAACATAAAAACCTAATTTTTACTAACCATGTGTGGCAAGTATGATCAGAAAACTACGTTTTATTTTAAAACTATCTATTCTTCCATAAAGTCTCTACTTCGCCTAGGAACTCAGAAACAACGTGAAGTATATATAGGGTGTAAACGATTATTGTTTACAACGTAGCATAGCTGTGTAGAGGACGTCAAGACGAAGAATTTTATACAAGACACTTGTGGTCTATTAAATTGGGAAACAGCCACCAACAGGTTTACAAGACTACATGAGCTATAGCCCATGCGCGTCGCGTGAGATTTTCATGTTCTCTTCTTCAGCTCTCTACACGCAAACTATTAATGCTAGAAAAAATGAATACGACCTTTTTTTGTAGAAAATTTAATGTAGTTAAATATTATATCGGGATACGTTTTCGCTAGAGGCCATGATTTTCCACTTATTAAAGAAAAACGAAGAGAAGTGACTTTGAAACGTTTTCCATATTACGTTAAACCCAACTATCAGGATTGAACTAGTAATAGATTTCTCTTTTATTTTATTTTCATATACATTTGTGTAAAGTTTATATTAAGTACAGTAAAACGTAATTGTAAAACTTCATATTCGTTTCACTCTCGTCTGTTAATGGCTCGCGTGACCGCTACGGTCGCAGGTTCGAATCCTGCCTCGGGCATCGATGTGTGTGATGTCCTTAGGTTAGTTAGGTTTAAGTAGTTCTAAGTTCTAGGGGACTGATGACCACAGATGTTGAGTCCCATAGTGCTCAGAGCCATTTTTTTGTTAATGGCTGCCTGACTGCCCTTGCTCGCTCAGAAGTTCTTTCTCAAATAACTGATGACTGATTCCATTCACGAACCCTTCCCCCCATCTTCTTTCTTTTCACGTATAAAGTTAAGACGATATTCCAGCACCCTTACGTAGTTGCCGCTGTTGCTGATACAAAATGGTTCAAATGGCTCTGAGCACTATGGGACTTAACTTCTGAGGTCATCAGTCCCCTAGAACCAGTGTGCGATTTGCAGGGGGGGACGGGGGGGGGGGATTTACCCCCCTCTGCATCAGACCATCCCCTCCTCTGGTTTTAGTTTATGCATCCCAAGCTGGGATGTTTATTTCCCACGCACTGGAGTAAAACTTTACACATAATTTAAATTTGTGGAGCCGAACACTGAAAGTTTTTAATAAGTCTTACTATTAATATTATTAATATGTTTCAGTTTTCTATCATCAGAATAAGTACAGCTTTTCACAAATGTGCCTCTACTTTTTGAATTCCCCTCGTATACCTGTATATAGATGATTTTGTAAATAAGCTTTACCTATAATGTACTTTTAAAGATATAACAAGGGATGGCTTTTCTGATAGTGCATACGCGTGAATAGTGAGTTTCGGCATTAACATCTATTTATAAATAGCTGTTTAACCATGCGTAACGCCACGGCCCAAGCTAGTAACATACACTCCTGGAAATTGAAATAAGAACACCGTGAATTCATTGTCCCAGGAAGGGGAAACTTTATTGACACATTCCTGGGGTCAGATACATCACATGATCACACTGACAGAACCACAGGCACATAGACACAGGCAACAGAGCATGCACAATGTCGGCACTAGTACAGTGTATATCCACCTTTCGCAGCAATGCAGGCTGCTATTCTCCCATGGAGACGATCGTAGAGATGCTGGATGTAGTCCTGTGGAACGGCTTGCCATGCCATTTCCACCTGGCGCCTCAGTTGGACCAGCGTTCGTGCTGGACGTGCAGACCGCGTGAGACGACGCTTCAGCCAGTCCCAAACATGCTCAATGGGGGACAGATCCGGAGATCTTGCTGGCCAGGGTAGTTGACTTACACCTTCTAGAGCACGTTGGGTGGCACGGGATACATGCGGACGTGCATTGTCCTGTTGGAACAGCAAGTTCCCTTGCCGGTCTAGGAATGGTAGAACGATGGGTTCGATGACGGTTTGGATGTACCGTGCACTATTCAGTGTCCCCTCGACGATCACCAGTGGTGTACGGCCAGTGTAGGAGATCGCTCCCCACACCATGATGCCGGGTGTTGGCCCTGTGTGCCTCGGTCGTATGTAGTCCTGATTGTGGCGCTCACCTGCACGGCGCCAAACACGCATACGACCATCATTGGCACCAAGGCAGAAGCGACTCTCATCGCTGAAGACGACACGTCTCCATTCGTCCCTCCATTCACGCCTGTCGCGACACCACTGGAGACGGGCTGCACGATGTTGGGGCGTGAGCGGAAGACGGCCTAACGGTGTGCGGGACCGTAGCCCAGCTTCATGGAGACGGTTGCGAATGGTCCTCGCCGATACCCCAGGAGCAACAGTGTCCCTAATTTGCTGGGAAGTGGCGGTGCGGTCCCCTACGGCACTGCGTAGGATCCTACGGTCTTGGCGTGCATCCGTGCGTCGCTGCGGTCCGGTCCCAGGTCGACGTGCACGTGCACCTTCCGCCGACCACTGGCGACAACATCGATGTACTGTGGAGACCTCACGCCCCACGTGTTGAGCAATTCGGCGGTACGTCCACCCGGCCTCCCGCATGCCCACTATACGCCCTCGCTCAAAGTCCGTCAACTGCACATACGGTTCACGTCCACGCTGTCGCGGCATGCTACCAGTGTTAAAGACTGCGATGGAGCTCCGTATGCCACGGCAAACTGGCTGACACTGACGGCGGCGGTGCACAAATGCTGCGCAGCTAGCGCCATTCGACGGCCAACACCGCGGTTCCTGGTGTGTCCGCTGTGCCGTGCGTGTGATCATTGCTTGTACAGCCCTCTCGCAGTGTCCGGAGCAAGTATGGTGGGTCTGACACACCGGTGTCAATGTGTTCTTTTTTCCATTTCCAGGAGTGTATATAATTCTACTAACCCCCTAAGACATGCCCCCCACTGGTAAAAGCACAAATCGCACCCTGCCTAGAACATAGAACTACTTGAACCTAACGAACCTAAGGACATCACACACATCTATGCCCGAGGCAGGATTCGAACCTGCGACCGTAGCGGTCGCGCGGTTCCAGTCTGTAGCGCCAGAACCGCTCGGCCACCCAGGTCAGCGCTGATACAAAGCTTCTGATTGTAGTATTCCGTTTCTCAGCTCCTGTGTCGGAATTTTTGACTTATATACATAAATCTTCAGTTCCCTCACAGTTAGTATGGCAGTTTGATGCGCAGACAATCTGATGTAGACACCAGCAAATTGCAAAAGAAAAATATTAATGTAGGTTTAATAGACGACTCATTACTGGCCAGTTATTTAAGGCGAGTAATTCCCTTTCGAATGTGAGTTATTTTACTTAAACGAACAGAAAACAAAGACGTTGCACTTGCTAGATCTTCCCTCGAAAAGGAAAGGCGACTATGTTCTGGGGTGGCCGTGCTGGGTCGTAAACAGGTTTTAGTTCCATAAATCCGTACTTCCGTTCGCGCTGAGCCTGCCGGCCTATCTGTTAGTCTTTACCTGACCGTGTGGCCACCGAGTAACGTCTTTGTCTGCTTGTAGTCACTGGCCCGTCACACGAATATTGCGATGCGAGAAACGCATTCAGCTAAGAAAGTCTAAGTAAGCAAGCTGTCTACATTAGGCAATTAATGAATTTATCATGCAGTGGTGCAGAAGTAATACTTGGGCGGAATTAATATTTTTTAAAGGTTTTCAAATTTTTATGGTCAATGGGCCTTATGTCATTGAGCTCAAATTTCACAGCTCGTTTCTACATAGAATGGAGCCCAGTTGTGGGAAGGAGAGGGAGGGGTTGTACCCCAAGAAAAGAAAACATAACTTTTAAAATTGTCATAAGAGTAACCACAATTATACTTCGAATCTTTTATCATTGACTTTATCAACACCATTCCCTGTTATTAAGTTTCCAACTATTTTAATCATATGTAATTTTACGTATCAATATTTATTTGTAATGATTTGTACAATTCATACAGAGATTCTCTTAAACCTTTTCAAGGTAACTTTTTAAGGCGAATTAGTAATGAAATTATAATAATATTACAAAAATTTTCAAATGTGTGTGAAATCTTAAGGTACTTAACTGCTAAGGTCACCAGTCGCTAAGCTTACACACTATTTAACCTAAAGTATCCTAAGGACAAACACACACACCCATGCCCGAGGGAGGGACTCGAACCTCCGCCGGGACCAGCCGCACAGTCTATGACTGCAGCGCCCCTTACCGCTCGGCTAATCCCGTGCGGCAATAATATTACAGAAGCCAAGATTTTCAACGTCTGTATTGTGGTATCACTACAGGAAAATAGAGGTGGGTAGAGGAGAATGCAAATATTGCAAAGCCATCATCAGCATTGCTGGAGGCCCCATGGCTAATTTAAAAAGGCATCTTTGAAACTTCCCCTTATGAAAAATTATGCACGACTGTGCTTAAACTGACACACAATATTTTTTAGCGCAACGCAATCTGACTTTCAAAAATCCCTACAAAAGAATGGACCTGACTAACATTAACCTACACGTTTCACAAATCACTTACCTCACAAAAATCTTGATTACTCGAGCTACTGCAATAAAGCAAGCGCCACTACTGCCAGCTAAATAAAAGATTCAAACTACTGAAGGCACTAACTACTGATAGGCATAGTTAGCAAATGAAAGATTTTAGTATAGAACAAACACTGTATTTACCTTAATAGTCATATTATATATAGCAGTTCATGACAGTCTTACAAATTTCAAAACTCCGCCATCTCTCTCCCCACATCCACCACTGCTGGCGGCTCACCTCCAACTGCGCAACGCTACGCGCTGTTCACATCCAGCTGCCGCTGCCCAACACTACAATGGCAGACAACAATGCAAACCAGCTACAGACTGCACACAGCACAGCCAGTGATTCTCACACAGACCGCTACGTAACGTTGCCAATAAGAAAACATAAACAGCCTACTTACTTAGCCCCCATACTCCCCACAAAAAATTTTACAAATTGTTTTGGGCACTGGCCAATACAGATTTGAAAAAAATTTTCATAATTACAGTAATGCAGTAAATGAAGCAGGCAAAAAGGAATACAAACGTCTCAAAAATGAGATCGACAGGAAGTGCAAAATGGCTAAGCAGGCATGGCTAGAGGACAAATGTAAGGATGTAGAGGCTTGTCTCACTAGGGGTAAGATAGATACTGCCTACAGGAAAATTAAAGAGACCTTTGGAGAGAAGAGAACCACTTGTATGAATATCAAGAGCTCAGATGGAAACCCAGTTCTAAGCAAAGAAGGGAAGGTAGAAAGGTGGAAGGAGTATATAGAGGGTTTATACAAGGGAGATGTACTTGAGGACAATATTATGGAAATGGAAGAGGATGTAGATGAAGACGAAATGGGAGATAAGATACTGCGTGAAGAGTTTGACAGAGCACTGAAAGACCTGAGTCGAAACAAGGCCCCGGGAGTAGACAACATTCCACTAGAACTACTGATGGCCTCGGGAGAGCCAGTCATGACAAAACTCTACCATCTGGTGAGCACGATGTATGAGACAGGCGAAATACCCTCAGACTTCAAGAAGAATATAATAATTCCAATCCCAAAGAAAGCAGGTGTTGACAGATGTGAAAATTACCGAACTATCAGTTTAATAAGTCACAGCTGCAAAATACTAACGCGAATTCTTTACAGACGAATGGAAAAACTGGTAGAAGCTGACCTCGGGGAAGATCAGTTTGGATTCCGTAGGAATGTTGGAACACGTGAGGCAATACTGACCTTACGACTTATCTTGGAAGAAAGATTAAGAAGAGGCAAACCTACGTTTCTAGCATTTGTAGACTTAGAGAAAGCTTTTGACAATGTTGATTGGAATACTCTCTTTCAAATTCTGAAGGTGGCAGGGGTAAAATACAGGGAGCGAAAGGCTATTTACAATTTGTACAGAAACCAGATGGCAGTTATAAGAGTCGAGGGGCATGAAAGGGAAGCAGTGGTTGGGAAAGGAGTTAGACAGGGTTGTAGCCTCTCCCCGATGTTATTCAATCTGTATATTGAGCAAGCAGTAAAGGAAACAAAAGAAAAATTCGGAGTAGGTATTAAAATTCATGGAGAAGAAGTAAAAACTTTGAGGTTCGCCGATGACATTGTAATTCTTTCAGAGACAGCAAAGGACTTGGAAGAGCAGTTGAACGGAATGGACAGTGTCTTGAAAGGAGGATATAAGATGAACATCAACAAAAGCAAAACGAGGATAATGGAATGTAGTCAAATTAAGTCGGGTGATGCTGAGGGAATTACATTAGGAAATGAGACACATAAAGTAGTAAAGGAGTTTTGCTATTTAGGGAGTAAAATAACCGATGATGGTCGAAGTAGAGAGGATATAAAATGTAGACTGGCAATGGCAAGGAAATCGTTTGTGAAGAAGAGAAATTTATTAACATCGAGTATAGATTTAAGTGTCAGGAAGTCGTTTCTGAAAGTATTTGTATGGAGTGTAGCCATGTATGGAAGTGAAACATGGACGATAACCAGTTTGGACAAGAAGAGAATAGAAGCTTTCGAAATGTGGTGCTACAGAAGAATGCTGAAGATAAGGTGGGTAGATCACGTAACTAATGAGGAGGTATTGAATAGGATTGGGGAGAAGAGAAGTTTGTGGCACAACTTGACTAGAAGAAGGGATCGGTTGGTAGGACATGTTTTGAGGCATCAAGGGATCACAAATTTAGCATTGGAGGGCAGCGTGGAGGGTAAAAATCGTAGAGGGAGACCAAGAGATCAATACACTAAGCAGATTCAGAAGGATGTAGGTTGCAGTAGGTACTGGGAGATGAAGAAGCTTGCACAGGATAGAGTAGCATGGAGAGCTGCATCAAACCAGTCTCAGGACTGAAGACCACAACAACAACAATTACAGTAAGAAAAATATCAAATGCACACACTTATTGATACAATGTTGGTCAAAAGCTAAAATTTTCTTACAGTCCATAAAGATAGTCCTGATCATTCATCATAATAGTAATTACAGTTTTTTTTTTACAAAGTCTCATTAGTAAAAGAAATTGCACACAGAAGTAGTGGATTTCCATGCAGTCTTGAAGAAGTAGTGTTGTCCTTCCAACGGAAAGACAGCGCTGACTCTCGACATGCAGACAGGTCATGGGCCACAACAGAGCAAACCCACAGTGGAGTCAGTCGAAGTTTTCAAGAGTATTGGTGGGTAGGTCATCACAGAGCAGACCCACTGTAGTCCTGGTAGAGAGTATGGTATTGGTGTGCCACCAGAGGTGCAGACCCACTGTATTCCTGGTAGAGATTGTGGTATTGGTGGGCCACCAGAGGTGCAGACCCACTGCAGTCCTTGTAGAAATAATGGTACTGGTGAGTCAGCAAAGGTGTAGACCCACTGTAGTCCGTGTAGAAATGGCCAGCAGCCATCTGTTGTGACTGTGCAGGTGCACAATCACCATGGAAGAGTCTTGCGGAGAATATAGCAAGTCCATAAGTCGATGACCACCACTTGTGCACTCACAAAGTTTTTGGAATTGTCCTTAGAAACAGCAATGCTGTTATCCAGTCCCTTGCTGAATTATTAACACACGTGCAAACACTAACAGTCCCTACTTCTCACATATTGTCCATATACTATGACCAACAGAAACGTGTGCAGTGAAATGGAACTTACAAGTTACTTAATTTGATGAACTGGTGTCAATTACAATTTTATAACATAAGAATACAATAACAAAGGTACAAAATACATCATTAAAGAACATAACAATACAGATAACATTTGTAGTAATAGGGGCTTTACAAAAGAATCGAAATAACATATACATCAGTGTTACAGGAATTATGACATGAGTACATACATAAAAGATCAGAATGACTTTCAAAACATCAACTTCACACATGAGCATGAAAACAAAACAGAATAAATAATGTCTAAATATCTTTACAAAGTAAATAACACAGTATTAGAAAAATTCTACAACAGAACTGGCGGCTCACCTCCAACTGCGCAACGCTACGCGCTGTTCACATCCAGCTGCCGCTGCCCAACACTACAATGGCAGACAACAATGCAAACCAGCCACAGACTGCACACAGCACAGCCAGTGATTCTCACACAGACCGCTACGTAACGTTGCCAATAAGAAAACATAAACAGCCTACTTACATCTTATAAAGAAACACCCCACAGTGCCACTGGAGAGAACGGATTTTCGATCTAGGTCTCCATCGTCAACATCTACAGAAACAAGTGCTGCGACGTCAACTGCGTCTTCCCAGCGATTCACCCCAGTCTCTACCTCCTCAGCCTCCGTGAGCGAATCTGTCAGCGATGTGGATTCGCTATCGTCGAACAATCTGGTCAGCAGGATGCGTGCATTTGCCACCTTTGAACCTGATTGAATAGGAGGAGGACAGTCATCTTGGACAAAGTTTGTCAGTATTATTAAGCCTCTCCCAATTTATAAAAGCAAGGAAAACGACTTACAGTTGCTTAAAATGATTTGTAAGGAATACCATCCCTTCAGCATTGTGGAAGACAAAGAATTTAGGAAGTTTGTTTTCCTGCTCTGGCCCAATTACCAGCTTCCAAGTAGGAAAACCCTTTCGACCAGCTTGCGACCACAATTATTCAGTCAACTGCGCGATAATTTACGAGGAAAACTGAGTTCGATGACAGCAGTCGCTCTGGCAACTGACGGCTCGACATCCTCGAACAAAGTTTTATTGCGATTACTGCACACTATATGGGTGATAACACGAGACTTCATTCGAATGTATTGGGTTGCCTGGAATTTTCGTCTCGACACACCGCAGACCTACAAAGAGAAGCGACCAGCTGAGGAATAAGCAACAAAATAGTGATAGTTGTAACAGACAATGCAGCTAACATGGTTGCTGCGGTCAAAATTGGTAAATGGGCTCACATCCCCTGTTGCGCCCACATTATAAATTTAATTGTCAAATCAGGTATAAAACCAATTGAGAGTGTGGTCGAAAAAATTTAATGTCTCGTTCAATTTTTCAAAAAAAAGTTCACTTGCAATGAATAAACTAAAGGAAACGCAAGTGCAAATGAATCTGCCGATACTAAAACTAAAACAAGAACTCCCCAGGCGATGGAACTCGCTTTTCGACATGCTAGTACGTGTTTTTGGAAACAGATTGCCCATAATTTCCACTTTAGCTGTTCTCGGAAACGATGAGCATAAACTGACGTCAGAGGAGTGGGATATCATAGAACATGCAATTACGTTACTTCAAATCTTTTATGAAGTAACTAAAGAGGTGAGCGTTGAGCAAAGTGTGTCGTTGCCCAAAACGGAGGTTTTAACCTGGACGCTTTTAAACTTCATGTCTACGTTTAAAAACCAGGAAGGGCTGCCCCCCGTAATAGTTGCAATGTCTGAGACGATGATAAAGGCTGCCGAAGAGCGGCTTGTTAATACGTCGTATGTTGTTGGCCAAGCGACGTTACTTGTACCATTTTCACATTTTAAGTTCGGTTGGTAATCCTTTGGAGGAATTACAGGGCTGTCTGTTCATTTTAATCTCCTTGGCATTCGCTCAAGTCACCAATTTTTTTTAATAGCACGTGTTTCGAAAATGTATGATCCCACTTGAGTTTATAAAATGTGTATTATTTATTCAAATACTACAATTTTTGTATTACCTGTAATACTTTTTTGTTGGAAATGAGTCTGTGTCATGAAAGAAAGATTTATGAATTGTAATTTTAAAAAACTGTTTCTATAATATTTATCCAACACTGTAAAACGTAGTGTTTGTAGGGTACAATACTACTAGTCGTGAGTGTCCGCAGAAATTTTTCCCAGGAGGGGCAAGGCTCTAAAATAGCCATTTTTTATATAAATTAAGTGGTCACTTTTGAGATGTGTCATGCCACCAGAACTCTCCGCGAAATGATGGATATCGACTCAATATTCGTATTTATTATGGGTAGACTACTTTGGTACTTATAAGACAGACATGATTCACGATTATCTTCTTTGAAGTAAACCTTTCTGTGTTATTAATATGATTCTGGAAATGACACATTTCTCAAGTTGACGATCTAACATTATATCATTTTACGATAGCATTCAACATGTATTCAAGAAAATGACCAGTAAGTTAAGAAATAAAACTGTAAAATAGTTAGAAAACATATTTTTATCAAGTACTAGTAGCATCAAACTGACATTGAAAAAGAAAAATCTGAAGTATGAAACGATCAGAAATGAGAATACTACTGGTTATAAACAAAAATGAACCAGCCGTAAAGAACCTTTGACTAATCTTTCTCGAAAGTGAAAAAGCAGAAAAAAATTGAAGGCATAGCGCAATGCACACGGCATTCTCTTAAACAAAACATTGCTCTAGGAAGCGCTACCTTTAGCTATTGGTGATTACGTTAAGAAAACTGTGACGGGAAATTCGGTTCCACGACAGCGGTGAAACGTCTCATACGCAACTCCACAATAATATTTCTAAGAAGGCAGTGAAGGAAGTCATTACGGCACAGATGAGCGGCTATTTTCGTCCTTCTTTGATCCAAGGTAAAACGGCATGTTCATTGCTATGGAATGCAGGCCGACTTAGCAACCGAATGAAGCCTGAGCTCCATAATCGAGTGTTTGCTGTCATGTTTTGTAAAGAGAATATGATAACTTCTACAATATTATTTCAGTGGTACAGGCTGGCACACGAAAAATCGTCCCCGAGTACTGGACTGCCCATTTTCCCCACACAATCGTCATCTATTGTTTCGCAGTTGTTGCTTGCATTAGCTTATTTGTTATTTCTTCACTACCTAATTATTAAATGTTTACCTGTATGTTGTATCTGTTCGTAACCGGTAACAAATCGTGCGTAATTGGCGAGCAGTCTGTACTCGAGGCCGGTTTTCCGTGCGTCACCCTATATTATATCCCTGCGATCAGGCACACAACGCTACAGTTAGCTAAACGAGAGGTTCTGAAGAATCACGGAAATTACTCCATCCTTCAGTCACCCACACTGCTAGTTTTCAGTTTTTCATAAGAACCATATACCAAGCACAGATGAACGGTGAACGAGTAAAAATGGACGGTTCCCAAAACAGAACGATCACCAGTGAACTAATTCCCAAGGATGAACGAGTTTGCCCATCTCTAGTGGCAAGTTAATTTTTTTAATGTTAGTGTTTTGTACCATTTCCATTCCTCCTACGGGGTACACAGTTTATGTGCTTGTGTAAGTTGTTAAAATTTTTAGTTTAAAGTAATCTGGTGTGTTGCAGATTTGCACCAGTGTAGTCCTTCAGAGGTTGTTGTGAGCGGTCGTGTCTACGGCCGTATCAAACGGGAGTGGCAAGGTTCTCAGCCCGAAAGCTCATACTGTCAAAATTTGTTCTTTCTGCCTCTGAATAAATTGTAACTTAATATTTGGAGGGTGCTTACTGATTATAATTTTAAATCTGTTTCAAAATAAAAAAGGGCTTTTAGGAATAAAATTTCCATTTGTTGAAAGAAATTTAATTTGTCTTCATCAGTTACCCACTGGCAACTACTTCCACGCTCACGTAGTGTGATTAAATTTGTTAATGTTCTTGATGAATCGTTAGTAAATAAAGTAAATTCTTAAGAAAAGGTTTTTGAAAGTAAATTCAAGGTTCATTACTGGTAGCAGAGCGTGGTTAGCGTTCTTGCTACTACACTTTGAGTAACTGATGGAATTATAGTTGTACTTACTTTATAATTTAGTAATATTTCGCTTTGGCCAAGTGACTGTTTAGCGGCATGTTTCAGGTTGTCATGGCAGCCAGAGAATGTCCAGGATTAGGCCTGTTGCGTATTCGTAATATAAACAAACAAGGCACTGTTCCTGAGTTGCTTGCGGACTTAAAAGATGCCTTGCTCTATCCAGTCCAAATTTCACCGAAAGTTATTGTTTCCATTCCGGCACACATGGCACCGGCGGCAGGAGAGGTCGGTGAGTTCCAACAACATTCAGACCAGTTTTGTGTTGATCAACCGAGTGCGTTAGGTTCAGGCATTACCCTTTCGTCTTAAACTTCTGGTAGCTCATTGTTTGATAGCTTCGAACAGTCCCCTCAACCTTGGTCATCTTGTGAGGCTTAGCTCGGTGCCTTCTACTGTGTAGAGATGTCGGATTGCCTGGGGTATGTTTCCTCTGCATGGTTGAAGTCCGAGCGGGTATCTCGCTATTTTCGTTGCTGGCTTAGCAATGGCTGTGAATTGGTCGTCTTGTCGGTCTTAGGTCGGTCTCTTCCCAGGACAGGGATGTCGGGTAGCCTGAGGGTATGTTTCCTCTGCAGGGATGGGTGTGACCGAGTGTATCGCTTGCGGCCTTTCGCGGCCATTGTCTTGTGCCTTTTAGACGTGTTAGTTAGTTTATTTCGGGATATCACCCCTCGGGTTCTAGTTTGAGGGGAGGAGGTTGAGCTGTGGTAAGAATTGCTGTTTTGAAGAGCGCGCCGCAGAGCGTAGTGTGATGCAGTCGCCCTCCATTTCTGGTGGTGACGCCGCTGTGGCACTCACAGCTTTGGTGTCTCCCTCTGCTGGGAAAGGGGTAAAGTTGACTGTTCACGTGCATTTAAGGGGTGCTATGAGCTCGCTAGGTCCCCCTCCTCCATAACGATCGCCCCCTTCCTGACAACCTCAGTAAGGCCAACCACTTCGCTTCCCACCTTTCCGAGGTCTTCTCTATCCCCAATGATCCCCACTTTGATTATTCTCTTTTCCCCACCGTCATGGAACGTGCAGATACCTCGGTCGCTCCACTTGCTCCTAGTCTCCAGTACTTGGGGCAGTTGCCCCTCTCCGACATAAACACTCCCATCACAGCACAAGACATTAAACTTATCCTCCGGTCCAAACGCAACACGGCCCCTGGTCACGACTGTGTCACCTACTGTCACCTTCGAGAAAGCCCCTATTCCTTCCTGACTGTCCTCGCTCATCTCTATAATGTCAACCTCTCTACTGGCTTCTACCCTGACCTGTGGAAGACCTCCCGCATCCTCTCATTCCTCAAACCCAACAAACCCCCTTCTGCCGCCTCTTCCTATCATCCCATCTGCCTCACCTCTGTCTTCAGTAAGGTCTTTGAATCCATCCTCTCCCACCGTATCCATCAGCACCTTGCTCGACACCACCTCCTCCCCCCTTACCCAGTGTGGCTTCCGACCCTCCTTCTCTACTGAAGACCAACTCCTCAACCTTGCTCACCTTCTGTCCCTCCAGCTCAACTCCCGTCGCTCCACCATTTTTGTTTCCCTTGACCTCCAAAATGCCTATGACTGTGTATGGCATCCCGGTCTCCTCTTTAAACTCCAAACCTACGCCCTGCCTATCAATTTTGTCCGTCTGGTCGCTTCCTTCCTCTCGCACCGTCCTTCCTATGTCACCCTCCACAACACTAACTCCCGTATCTTTTATCCCATGGCTGGTGTTCCCCAGGGTTCTGTCCTCTCCCCTCTCCTTTATCTCTTGTATTCAGCTGATATGCCCAAGCCACCCCCACCAGTCCACCTTCTCCAGGATGCTGATGACACCGCCTTCCTGGCTCTCTATCCTACCCTTCAACGGTCTCAATGTACCCTCCAAACCCACCTTAACCAGTTCACCACTTAGTGTAACCAGTGGTTCCTCCGTCTCAACCCCTCCAAAACCCAGGCAATCATCATAGGCCGCACCACTCGCTCCTTTCGCCTCCATGATTTCTACCTCACCCTTTATGGTCGTCCCATCCAGCTCACCCCCACTCTGAAATACCTTGGCCTCACCCTCGACCGACACCTCACCTGGAGCCCTCATCTCCAGACCATCCAGCAGAAAGCCCATTTCCGCCTCTGCCTTCTGAAACTCCTGTCTGGCCGGACATGGGGATTGCATCCTTCTACCATCCTCCACACCTACAAATCCGTCATCCGTCCTATCCTCTGTTATGCCAGCATTGCCTGGATCTCCGCCCCTACCCGCTTTTACAAGGCCCTCCAAATCCTTGAACGCCATGCGCTCCGCCTTGCCTTCTGTATCCACCTTCCTTCCCCCACACGGCTCCTGTATGAACTGATCCCCTTCCCCCACCTCCTCCTGTTCCTCCAACATCTCCGCATCCTTTACATTGTCCGCAGGCTTGATCCCCCCCACCCTCTGGTTTCCTCCTTCCTCTCCACCCCCCGCCCATTGCCGCGCCTCTATCGCTGTATCCCTCCCTCTCTCCACCTCCACACCCTCCATCTCCTTCATCAGGGCAATTTCCAACGCCTCCCACTCCCGGATGACGAACTTCGCCGTGACATTTACCCTTCCTTCCAACTATAACCTGGCCTTGTTCCCCCCGCCCCCCTCCCCAGGGCTCCCTTTTTCCTCTTCCCTCCTTCTCCCAGGGCGGATTTTTGTGTGTGCTACTTTTAAACAGTTTTTTATCTCCATTTTACAGTCACCCAGTTTTTTGTCTATTGCCTTCCATGATGTTCCCCCTTTTTTTATATCTATGTTCATCATATTCTCTCCTTTGTTATTTTTAAATGTCTTCTATTGTTTGTTCTATGTCTTTCGGCTGAAGAGCAGCGCATATGTGCTGCCAGCCCGCCCCGATGGGGAATTGAAATACAATAAACAAAAAAAAAAAAAAAAAAAAAAGAAACAACTCGCAATGCAGGATTCTGGTCAGTTGGTCAGCCGGGTCAGTATGGGGCAGTCAGTGTCTGTCTGTCATCCGGAGTGCTAGTATGTGTTAGGCCGCCAGTCTCCCCGAGTTTGTTCAGGCAATGGTCATTGGTGGTTGGATCGGGCGGTTGGTCAGTTGGAGTGAGTCTGGATCAGTTGAAAGGTCTCTGTTGGATTCCTTTCATGTTAATTTCTTAAATCTGTTGTCATTTACGGCATAAATTCCTCTTCTAAATTTACTGTGGCGTTTCTGACTATCTGGGAGGAGACTGAGTAGTGGAACGTGTTACTTTTACACATAAACAAGAACGATCTGTCACACTACTACACTTTAAAACACAGTTTATATGTAATTCATGTCACACAGTCTCATTCGGAACCTACATCCGCTTTCTCTTATATACTGTATATGATAAGATACTGTCATCCCCCTTCCCTTCTGTGTGAGAGGATGAATGACAAATGTATTTCTAGTTGCATGCTGGATGGTAGCAGACAAGCCTGTCTGCTAGAGAACATTAGGACCAACGTCGGAACAGGTAGCTACGCTTTCTAAAAGCAAAGAGGTTTCTATCCTTAGTATGGTCCTGTCCATCCCTTGTCATGTTGGTATAGGAAACTGCCTCTCTGGTCACTTCCGTTTTGTATACGGAAACACCCTTTGTAGGAGGCCAGGTCAGTCTGTCCGCAGCGAGCGTCTGAAGTGGTAAGATATCCGGTTAAGCGCGTGTCAGCTAAGTCCGTAGGACAACGGATTTCTTAAGTTCAGCCTAACTGAAAATTTAATCACCTTTATTTCAGGTTTAGCTCTAAAATATCTAATGTTATCTTCAATTGCAACGCAGTGTAATTCGTGTGTGAAGTTCAGAATATCTTCTGGTATTTGCTTTGTCACTACTTTGTGAGTAAAGTGGAACCACGTGTTGATCAGTAACTCTAACTAAGATCATCAATCTTAAATGCGAATGCTCGTGTGATTATAACGTCTCGACTTGACAATATTTTTCAATATAGCAACTTTTCTTTATGTTCAACCCATGTGGGGTGTACTTTGTGAGACCAGTACCACGTGCTTATACAACTGTTTGACCCATCAGGTTAACAGTAAGACGATAGTAAGCAGTTCGAGGTTTTTCTTTAGTAAATTGCGTTTCGATGTAATTTATTTTAATCGTCAAAATTATTGTGGAGTTACACTCTTTGTGTAAACCAAGTTGACCACGTGAAGCATGTGGTAAAAGCATCAAAGTAGCCCTCAGCTATTCTTTTCGGGAAGATTTCACAGAGTTAGTATGAATTTAGTATACCAGTGTGTGGTAATTTCATGACGGACAGGATTGCGCTACGAACGTAACTTCTTTGGGTGAAAATTGAATCGGTTGGTTGTAGTTAATTTCCTCTTGCATATGTTTCAACGTTCTTCGTGTGTTATTTTATGAATGCAGTGTTGTATGCAGTCTTCCAATCTTGGCTCCATATTTGATGTGTTCCGTAAGATTACAAACTCACATTTTCACAGTCCTAAATAAGGCACCGTCCGCCTCTCGTGGTCTCGCGGTAGCGTTCTCGCTTCCCAAGCACGGGGTCCCGGGTTCGATTCCCGGCGGGGTCAGGAATTTTTCCTCCCTCGAGATGACTGGGTGTTATTGTGTCGTCTTCATCATCAACATTCATCCCCATTACGGTCGGAGGAAGGCAATGGCAAACCACCCCCACTAGGACCTTGCCTAGTAAGGCGGCGCGGTTCTCCCGCGTCGCTCCCCTACGCTCTGTAAAGAAGTATGGGACTCATCATCATCATCAAATAAGGCACCAGCTTAGTTATGACTCAAGTTTAATATGCTGAAATTTCAATGATCAATGTTAAAATAAATTTCCAAATATAAACTGATTTATTTCTTTTTATTTAAATTCTCTTTTATAAATATATATCACCCGTTGTCGTATGACTATTAAAAGATTATAATTAATGTTAGTCTGGTTGGGAATTTGGTAAGCTAGACTGGATACCTGGTGAAACAGTTGCTCAGTAATGCAAGGTTAACTTCCTCAGACAGCTCACAGCTTTTAACCCGCTTTTATTGTCTATCAACACCGCTTTCATAGCAAATTAAAGCAACAACGTTACACAGTCTCGCGTCACAAGTTGCTGGTCTGTCTCTCGTTCGCATTTGTGCGGCAGTTAGTGTCTGTCTGTCATCGGAGTGCTAGTATGTCTGTCGTTTGGATCAAACTTTAAAGCCGGCAAGTGAGAGTCTTGCCACTCCGCCAGTAACAGAACTCAGCTAGTGGTCGCCCGTTCGGGGCTGAGTTCCTCCATCTGAGTCTGTGCGTCACGCCGCCAGTCTGCTCGAGTTGCTCGGGCAACGGTCAATGGCGGTTGGATCGATCGGTTGGTCAGTCGCGCACTGAGACACAAGATGATTTGTCCGCCTTGAGTGTCAGCGCATGTGAGGTCGCCACGTGAGTCCAGTGGGTCGCGCCATATAGCGAGGGGCAGTGGCTTTGCGGTCGACACAAGAGCAACAGGAGTCAACACATGACATCGGGCTGGCCAGTGCGAGCTGCAACGCCCTGAGACGGGAGATCGGCGCGCCTTCTTGCGTCTGTTGAAGCGGCTGGCAGTGGACGGTTCGGGAGAATGTTTGGGGTGCTGCGCCAGGTCTCCACCAGACATCGCAGTTTATTAGAAGTTAAGTGATTCGTGATATGTTGTTTCATTTACTTGTTGAATTCTACTGGTTTTCTTGGTCAGTCTATCGTCCCCAGCTTGCTCGCCTGTCTCCCGTCCGCATTTGTTAGGCAGTTAGTGTCTGTCTGTCGGTCTGCCGTACGTTAATAGCTGCCTCTGTCATGTTTGTCGGATTCGGTGTTAACGAATTTATTGCTTTAAGTGTAACGGCCGAATTCCTGAAATATGTTTTTATCTTGCCTATCATCTTGAGAGGCAGTATATACATAATGTAGAGCATGTTTGTATATTTTATGTAAGACTGCATTTCATGGGTTTTTATTAAAATGGTCATAAGTTGCCACCCTTCCACCATAAGTTTTTTTTTTTTTTTTTTTTAAATCAAGTTGCACCTTCGGTGGCAAGTAGATTTTTTTTAATGTTAGTGTTTTGCACCATTTCCATCCCTCCTACGGGGTGCATAGTTTATGTGCTTGTGTGAGTTGTTAAAACTTTTTAGTTTAAAGTAATCTAGTGTAGTCTTTCAGAGGTTGTTGTGAGCGGTCGTGACTACGGCCGTGTCAAAACGGAGCGGCAAGGTTCTGAGCCCGAAAGTTCATACTGTCAAAATTTGTTCTCTCTGCCTTTGAATAAATTGTGACTTGATATTTAGAGGTTGCTTTCTGATTATAATTTTAAATCTGTTTCAAAATAAAAAAGGGCTTTTAGGAATCAAATTTCCATTTGTTGAAAGAAATTTGTTTTCATCAGTTACCCACTGGCAACTACTTCCACGCACACATAGTGTGATTAAACGTGTTAATTATCTTGATGAATCGTTATTAAATGAAGTAAATTTTTAATAAAAGGTTTTTGAAAGTAAATGCACTGTTCATACACTATATTACGTATGATGTTTTGGTTGTCTAAAAATCAATTAGTGACCGTTTTAAGTGCCATGCAGTTCTCCTAGGGCCATAATATTTGAGGTGTAGCAGCAACGTTACACGAGAAAACGCGAAAAGTAATTGTAATAAAATAGCGGCTTTTACCTTAGCTGTGATGAGCTGTCAGCTGCAGGGCTGCCCTCGCCCTCTGAAAATCCTATAAAAAGCTTATAAAATTTTTGACTTATTGTATCAGCAGAAACTGTCCTATGTTCCTTGTTACGTGAGAAAAAATGCACTCATCTCTAGTCTGGAAATATGGCCATATACACGTGTATAAATGCAGTGTGTATACTTCAATGCTCTGTCAGTTTTTACAAGAACATTTAACTACATGGCTCTTTCGTTTCTCCGCTGTTGCTCAACGACTCTTCAGCTAACTTCTACTCAATGTCAGCAAGAGTAAACACAGTGTTCACACAAAATTCCTCTTTCGGCGTCGTACAGAGTGTGATGCGCCCGGTTCTACACTACAGTGGTTCAGAGGACAGTCCCCAAAGTTATCAGGATTGTGTCTTTCGTAGCCAACTGTCCCCCACCTGTGTCCTTTTGTGTTTCACGTCACGGCTTTTTCAGACCAATGGGAGCGTTCCTTTCATCTGATGGAAACTAACTCTGCCAGTCGCAAAAGGTCTACGTTCAAACTCCGTCGAAATTTCGCCCCTTTCTAATACTTCCGGGTTTATTTCAGCCAATTGGACATTTTGTACCCACTCCTGACACTTAAAAGACACACGCATATTTCGCGAGTGCACCACGGGCATTTCACTTGATCAAATGTTTCACTGGTCTGTTTGTATCCATCTGGAAATCCCCCAACACAGTTTTCTGAAGAATTTCTCTGTAACAAGCATCACTGCCCCACTACCTGCTCTCCTCGATGTATCGCCCAGCGTTTATATTATCCCTTTCGCCGCGTGTCACCAACCCCTTTTTCAAAGTGTTCCGTTGTACTCGGTCCGTGACAGTGCAACTTGCGTCTGTCCCCAAACTAAAACGCTTCTTCCAGCAGCTTTTTCCATCTTTTGCTCATTGACATGCAGGATTTTTGTTTGGTGTATCAATACCGTCAAATCGATTGTGATCCCTTTGCATTACATGCTGTACATTTTAACAGGCAAATGTGCTCATTATCGCCAAAGTATGTCAGGTGATATACTCATCTACTTTTTATGACATATAAAATCTCTCATGTAAGGTGTGAAATTGACATTCATTCAAACTGCCCCCTTACATAGATTTTTTGACATCAAGACTTATGTTTGATGATTATGGAGATGTACTGAAGTTGAAGAAACCTTTATTTAAAATTATCCTCCCCTTTTTCAATACTTATGTCTGATTCTTAACCTTAGTTGAGCATGTCAAGGAAGTTTCGTCTCTTAGAATTCTTAATTTATGTTATAGTTAACAGCACACCTCTAATAACTTTACAAGCACAATCCCATTCACCAACATATTTATATTCCCCCAAATATCTTAAAGTTATGCATTATAACTTTACAGAAGAATTAAATTTTACTTTTACAAAAATATTAAATTCCTAATCCTACTAATTCCCTTGTAAATATTAAACTAATATCATGAAAATGCAAAACCCCTTTTTTGTTCTTATCCTGTATGTAAACAAACACATTACATACTAGAATCTTAGCATCCAAAGAAAATATCAACATTTGGTTTTCTTAATGTATAACAAACAAGATAATATTGATCTGTCAAGATTAAAAGACTTAAAAGTATTGTTAACTAAAACCTGTTTCTTGCATGGAACTCATCAAAAATTAAATACTTTTAAGCAACAAAAAACTTCATGTGTTCATAAAAAATTTCTTTTTTCAGTTTAATCTGATACTAGTCTGTCACAGACAGTCCGTTCTCATATATCTTCAATGTGGTTCACTGAAGTCGTCATTCTCCTTTTCATGCTCCCCAACATGTCTCCTCTGAGTATGGAATGGCAGTCGGCAGAGAGAAAGGTTGCAGTAGGTTTGAGTGTATTGTGCAAGCTTGGTTGCCTTTGTTCCATTCTGCATGTACCCATGGTGAAATTGCATTAGAGATCTATTATTATTAGCATAAACGTATATTATTCGTTATTCCTCGAAATTTTATGCCAATCCATCGTTGGTTAATTCGTCTTCTGTTTCCCGTATGAATAGTCATCTCTCATCTCTCGGTATGACATTTGAAAATGTTGCAATTTACAAAAAGGAATAACGGACGTTTGTGTAGATGGAACTGTTAAATCTGGACTTTTTTTCTGACAGGTAGATACAATAATGGTCTGGTACGGGACGGGATTAAGAAAGGTTTCTTGATTTCTTCTGGTCCAGGCTCTTCTTTCATCCTAAACTTCTGCATTGAATCTTCTTTTCTTGTTGCATCTTCCTATCTTCTCAATTGTGCCCTCGTTCTTCTCTGGACCAGGAATTGGGGTTTAAGACCTGATTAACCTCATTATTGTATAATCCGTTCTTATGGTATTTCATTTCAAATCGCTGAGTATCCTTTATTGTATCAGGTTGTTCATCATATAGATTGGACAGCCTACCGTCGTTCTCTTACGTACTCAGGGAATGTTTTGCAGTTGCTGGATTCCGTATGGTATGACGATAGTTGAAGCCATTCTGTAACTTGAGTTATAGAAATGCACCTCTTCCTCTTCGAGCGAATTCACATTCATTCGTCCTTGATGTAGTATGTCCACCTCCATTCCAATTTGGTGGACAGCCATTATATCTCCCTATGAACTACTGCTTCCACTAAAGCATTTCCTTTCGTCATATTGAAAGCTGACTACCAGGCACCCACACTCATTGTTCCTTCCTCTCATGCCGAACCGCTCTACTCAGTTCTGCTGTCGATCTAACTGCAATGATGATGCATCGTTCTTGATGACGTCATGTATAATACAACATTGTGCTCACTTTTGGCTATCTTACATCCTCAAATTTCTCTAATTTACATGGTATTACTACCTATCTTATCACAACCCTTTCTCCCTTACGATACATTACAGGCTTTATGAACACTAAACTACTAAGAGACTTTACTAAAATACCATATTTAAACTATGCATAGAATTCTCCTTATTATACTCTTCATAACTTTACACTTTTTTATTAGAATACCATCTATCTCCATTCCATACGTACAAAAATAATTTTTTTCTGTTAATCTAAAGGTTATGGTTTACTCATCTTCATCACAATGGATAGTAAGAGGAGAATTGATGGTGATGAAGGTTAGTGTATTAGTAGGTCTGTTTTTTTCTAACTACAGGTATATCAAATTATAAAAACTCCACACCTTGACTCCGACCCTAGCGTCTTTTTCTCTGCAATCTGTTCTTTTTGGCATAAGCTGGAACAGAACTTCAAAATAAAATATATGTCCCCTTTTTTTCAGAACTTTCTCCTCTGCCCTACTGCATTGTTTTAGAGATTATTTTTCTCAGTTGTAGTTATCCCTAGCTTTTCCTTCTAAACCTAAACATTTATCTTACCTTCGCACCCTATCATACTCTTCCTTATTGAAATCATCCCTGTGTTAAACTTACATCCCTCTGTCTACATCCTTACAAGAAATAGCATGTTTCTCGCTTTTCTTAATATTTAAATTCTCTCTCTTAAGTCTTATCTCCTAACAATCTTTGATATCTGTTTCTCTGACATCTCATTTTAATAGCAACTTGTACCTTCCACAAATCATAAATGCTCATTTTCCCCCAGACTATCTCCTCAACTAAATGTTCACTATCTGTGACAGAACAAACCACTAATGAATATATCCTCCTTACCTAAATCTTTACTTCCTTCCTAATTCTAGGCTTCCTTTTGTCCACAAAAATCAACTTATTTCTACTTTACATATTAAAAGAGAATCTAGTACTATTTCGTCAAACTATCCACATGCTAATCTCTATCTTTCTCCTTGCTTCCTATTCTTTCCTTATAACACATTTCTCCCACAGAATAGTTACTTTAGTTCTTACTTTATTGTTCTTCCTTCACAATTATCCCTTTGACGTACTGAGAGTGTACATACTTTATTGAGATAGATACAAAATAAAAATTTTTTTGTATGCGTTTTCTTAGCCTTTCTACTCTTCGACTTACAGATTTTGCTCTCATTGGAATCCGGATATTTGATAGAACTAATTTTTCTTGTGATACAATTTCAAGTGACTCACACGGTGCAAGCCGAATGATTTTCCTGTTTTTGGGTTACTCTATTCGAATGCATTATCACGAACTACTCTGCTTACTTCCATAGGGCCTTTATATACTGAAAAGGACTTAGTGCTTTGATGCTTTTTCTTGTTAGAGAGTTGGCAGGCTTTCACAAGTACTTTTTGTCCTAGTGAAAATACTAAAGTGGTTGCCGTAGTGTCCACCCGCTTCTTTCTCTTTAACACCACAGCCTTCAAATTGCTCAGTGCAAATTTTACTACGTGTAGTTTTACTCTGGGTAATGGTGGGAATTTAACTATTTCCCGATTTTTGTCTGGTGCCAGCTTATTTTTCAGAACAGTTATTGGAGGTAATAACGTAGTGCTATGTGGCATTTCGTTTACCACATCCTGGGAGTCAGACAAATATCTGTCCCACGTATTAAGCTGCTTGCTACAATACAAACGACTGAGGGTTCATAAATGCTTCATTGTTCATTCAGCTGGGTTGGCGATTGGCATATATTTCGAAATATAAATAGGTTTGATTTTATGCCATCGCAGATTGTTTGCCATTGCGCTGAATGATATTGTGATCCATTGTCTGACAGCATTTTATCGGCACGACCAACCTGTCAAAGGAAATCTAGTGTCAGCGCCTTACTTATACTGCTTCTAGTTGCTTTCTTCAACTTTGACGTTAATTCTAGGACCACGAAAATGAAAACATGTATGAAGTAATGGACCCATGAGATCTGTTGCTGCTATGTGTCTGTTTCTATGGAATGATAGGGAAAATTGGTGGCCTCGTTTGAAAAGTTACATGTTTAGCTCTCTGGCATTTCTCACACTTAGCGAGAACCTGTCTGATTCTTCACTCCATATTTGTGAAGTGACAAGACATCTTTAATTTAAAAAAAAAAACATTTCTTAGGACCAAAATGACTGTTACTCAAATGAGTATACCAAATACACTTATTTATCAGATCATGTGGTATACATGCGACCCATAAACTTGTAGCTGTATTACGTCTTTAGAATAAGACAGTCTCCTTTATGAGAAACAATTGCCTAATGGCCCATGATTCTCGATGTTTCCACATAGCTTTAACCATGACGAGATCTAAGTCTTTATCTTGTTCCCTGCCTAACTGTTTTAAAGTATTGCTGATGTAATTTTCAAATGGCACATTTTTTCAAGTAATACATGGCTACTTGCTCTTCTTCTGTATTACTCACTCTGCTTTCGTTAACTCCTTCTGGCAATCTGGAGAGGATATCAGCTATGATGTTTGATGGTCCAGGCACGTAGGTGTTTCGAAAATCATATTCCTGCAGCATTAACATCCACCAACCTAATCTTCCTGGCAATAGTGATACACTTAGCATAAATTCTAGTGCCTTATGTTCCGTAAACACATTTGTTTTTCGTCCAAATATGAATTATCTGAATGTACGAATCCCCATACTACTGCCAAGGCTTCTAACTGTGAGCCAGTAATTTTTTTCACATTTTGTAAGTGAAATCTATCGTCTTTCTTGTCCGCTGTCCGTATACTTCATATTGTTGAGAGTACCACACGCAAACCTGTTTTAGCACTGTCGGTCGCCATACAGAATTCCTTCGTCAAACCGGGATGCGCTAAAATTGGTACCTTTACCAGTGACTTTTTTAGTTGTTGGAACTCCTGTTCTGCTCGGGCATCCCACACCCAGGGCATCTTTTTACTAGTTAACGCACATAAACGTGGGGGATTCTATCCAAATGAACCTTTTGTAGAAGTTAATGAGTCCCAAGAAGCCACACAACGTCTTTTTGTTGTATGGAGTGTCATATTCTGTATTGCTTGCAGTTTGCTAGGGTTTGGTTCAGTTTCCTGTCAGTAATATGGCCTAAAAACTCAACCTTTTTATTCCCAAAACTGGACTTCATTATGTTCAGTAACTCCATATTCTTTTGTCTGCAGCAATTTATTGAGCATCTCATTAAGTTTCCACGATGGTTCAGCTACTAACATGTCATCGACATAACAGGTGAGACGCTGTTGGAGCTCTTTGTCCAATACAGTTCCTAAGCCTCTTATAAAAGCAGCAGAGGATATGTTCAGTCCGAAAGGGAGCCTTTTGAATCGATAACTTCGTCGAAATGCGATAAAAGCCGTGTAGTTTCTACATTCAGGTGTTAGTTCTATTTGCCAAAAACTAGCCTTCAAATCAAGAGAAAAGAAAATGGTGATCCCAAAGAACTTTTGTAACAGCTCTTCCAATTTTTCTGGGCAATCGGTCTCAGGAATGACAATGGAATTTATATGTTGTGCATCAGTGACCAGCCTAATACTTCCATCCTTCTTATCCACAATTTGCAATGGACTGTTGCATGTTGAGGTTGAAGTTTCAATGATGTCATCATCTAGCATGTTGTGTAATTCTAAAAATACTTGTCTTTGGTAACACAGTGGAATAGTGTAAGGCGGTACTCTAAATGGCTTGCTATCTCTAAGGTTGAATTCGTATTGAAAATTTTTAATGGCATTGGATTTTGGTAGAATCACCTCGGCATTTTGCCATAATACTCCTTCTAATTTTGGCTTTGTCTGTCTCTGAAATATCCCTTACTTGTAGCAACTTATTATCTATTTCTTGATGAATTTCCACCATTACTTCGTCATCCGCAGGTATTGTTTCTTTCGTCCACCTATACCGTGGATGTCCCTCCTCCGATTGATACAGAGCCAGTTACATGTCAGTTGTTGGTAAGCACGTGGCATCTCTTCATGTCTGAGTTTTTCTTCAAAAGTACGACATACCTTCCCAAGCATCATATACCCTTCGTCCATATTGATTGTGGCACGATTTTGACACATGAAATCGGCTCCAATGATTGTGGGCACAGATAGTTCCGGCGCAGTTACCATGTTCGTTTCTATTTCATGCCTCTGACAGGAAAAAGTTACCCGCGTTTGCCTAGTAATCACTACCGGCGCACCCGTAATCGGTCCTTTGACTTTAACACGTTTTGCCCGCAACAATGATAGCGCATGTTCCGCGTTACATCTCCCGTATCAAGGATGGCATCTACAATCGTGCCACCTACCTCAACCCGAACGATCGTTTGCACCTCATGAGGAGCTTCAGTTTCATTTTCTTGCATTTATGCGTCCTCTATCGAGTGATGTTACCCTGTCACTGTGTTGGGCCTGCATTTCCCATTGATTTGCTACAGTCACTTTATTCTTCTCATTACTCTTAACACCTGTCATCTGAATGTTCTGGGATGAAGTTATTTGCTCATTCTTTATCAAACGCCTCTATGATGTGTTATATATATATATATATATATATATATATATATATATATATATATATATATATATATATATATATATATATATAATCTGACTTGGGTATCATTATTGGTGTTGCCAATAGTGCATTATCCTCTTGGCATACTGTTTCTCTCTCGGTTTCGTATAAATGAGCTACATCCTCCACAATTTGATCATTATCAGTTGTTGAACAGCTGCCTACATTAACTGCTGATAACTCTTGTTCCTCTTCCTAGCATGCTGATATTTCTATCTGATCACCCCCTAAACCTACTTCAGAATCTTGTTGATCAAAGCTAAGTCTGTTTACATATTTAATTATAAAATTAACTTCATTTTGCGATTGAATCTCTTGTGACTGGCCTTCTTACCGTTCATCTCGTCAATTCTGTTTTTTACCAGGGCTTGGTGGCCTCCACTCGACTTCCTGTACCGGTTCATCTCCCGTGTGTTGTCCTGCTGAAGTCTGATTCTCCAAACCTTTCTGCGTTCTAGGCATTCCAGTTCCACCCGAATAATTTGGGTTTTGTCGTGGAAAACCTCTAAAACTTCCTGCTTCCTTTGCCTAGTGATCATATCCCGAATTATAGTTACCACCACAATTTCTGGAACCAAAGTCATTATTGTAATTCCGCGGCTCACCAAAACCATAGGTATTGTTAGACCTCTGTGAGTTGCCGAAAACATAGCTATTTGAAAAAAGAGACAGCATTGGTCGTATATACGACCAATGCTGTCTCTTTTTTCAAGTATACCTGTTATCTGGTCGCCAATCAATAACATAGCTATTATTGTCCCATGGGAGATTACTGTTCTTCCCAAAACGATTACCTTTCCCAACATTACTATTGCCATTGTAAGCATTATTAAAGGCCAATCGGTTGCTACTATTCCCCCTACCACTGCACGTTGCTTCTTCGCGTCATCTTCACTGAAGATGAATTTAGGTTCTCTTAACATTTCTTTAAATGCCTGTATATTATCTCCTGCTCTGCCAAAACGACTGACAGTTTGCAGCGACTCTTTGCATAGTTTCCGCTATTGCGCCTTCCATATGACCACAAATGAAATAAAGTTTGTGGCTAAGTGGCCAATGCTCTGGTAAACAGATTTGGAACTGTATAAACGTGCGGGCGTGTAAGCCGTTCCCGGTTTCTTTGCAATGTTGGAATTTTCTGACGTCAAAAAATGATCATTGTCAAATTTTTTTATTGTACCATATGGCGTTTGGGTTTTCGCAACATTTTCCGATCCCTTAAATTGCGTCATGTTTTCCTTTATTCGTACTACCCCATTTGGATCATCAGATGACATATTTGAGTCCCATCTAGCATCGCATCTACGCAGTGGTGTGCAATTATCTAAACCGTACCGTTGCTCGTGTCTCGGGCTGGAAGATACCTTTAAATTTCGTTACTGAATCAGTGTTTTGCCTTTGTGTTTCATGTTGACCTGCGGTATATGTCCTGTTGTACTGTAACTCGTAAATTGAGAATTTGGTATGTGTGCGCAGTAAACTGCTCTGTTATCGCGTCATTCGCCTACGTTCGGAGGGTCGGCTGCCGCTCTGTTGGTAAGCGCGCAGTTACCGCTTCTCGCACCACTGTTTACTGTGAACGCACATTACCTGCTTCGCTCACCAATCTCAACTGTTCTACCATTTTCTTCTGTTTCGGATCGGAAAATGCTGACGCATCATCTTGTGGACATATAAGTGGAATCTCATGACCTTTTTTTCCCGCAACTGACAGGGACGATTGCATAACGGTTACCTCTGGACTTTTT
This sequence comes from Schistocerca nitens, assembly GCF_023898315.1. Lineage (NCBI taxonomy): Eukaryota > Metazoa > Arthropoda > Insecta > Orthoptera > Acrididae > Schistocerca > Schistocerca nitens. The sequence goes on along the minus strand of NC_064620.1, from coordinate 215,744,370 downwards.
CCACCACTATGTCAGCTGATACTACTGATTTCGTCGACTCATTACTGCTTTCTGTACGGTTCTCAGTACACTGCTTCAGTTCAGTACGAAGCTGTTCATATTGCTGCTTATTTTTCGAGGCGATGTTTACAATGCGTGTATCGACACGTCTTCTGACACTTTCTTCCGCGATTTGTTGCGCCTGACCAGACGCCTAACGTGCTAAAGTACCGAATCTTTGGTTTATATTAGACACTGCGTCCTGCACCTGGTCAGTGTCAGTACGCATCTTTTTCTGATCGGCCATCGGTGATTGAATTAGTTCCCGCGATTCTCTCGCCTCTTTCCGAATTTCAGTAAACTGTTCATTAACTTCCGTTCGCATCTTTTGCTGATCTTTGCGGACTTTTTCGAACCTAGCATTGGATTCAAATTTGAGACCATTTAAAGCAGCATTTGTTTCGGTTCTTAAATCTACTAGCCCTGTATTTGTTTCTGTCTGCTACCCCTGCATCAGTTTGCTTGACAACAATAGTGAGTTGCTTCAACATTGCGAACACACTGTCACTCTTCGCCATCGTCATCTGTCACCATTTGGTGTAAATTTTGCCGTTCGCGTCTTTCAAGTGACGTCTCACCGACTTCTGTGCATGGTGTTGAAGCACCTACACACATTCTTTCCGTAGGAAACCATCCCGTTTGATTCAGAATTACAACATTTGGTGCAACGTACCGAAGTTGCACGTCCTCTAATTTTGTTTCTGAACTACTAGAGCCGTCATCTGTTCCGTTTTGTGCGGTCGCAACCTGAGATACCGATCTCGAAACTGCCACCATTCCGTCTGCGTTGTCACGTCGTGCGGTTTCGTGACCTGCATTCGATGCATTTTGGTGTGCGTCAATTTCTATCCTATCAAGATCTTCAGTTTGTACTAAATGTGATGATCAACGTCCTTCCGCCATCTCAGACCGTCTAACCAACCTCTGTCTTTCACGATCTGCGCGAGCTTGAGCTCTAGTCAACATGGAGTTAAATGACCTGACACGTCTCCAAAATATCATAGAAAGCCTCTCATGCTTTTAACAAAACACAAATTTTTCTTAAGTTGTTAATACAACTTTTCTACTCTGTGGATCACACATTTACAGCAATCTGACCACTGTGCACACACGTACATGAGTAACCTTGTCACTTTATGTTAAAAAAAATTTCCTAATATCAAATTCTAATTACTCTTTCTAATTTGACTAATTGCCATCATGGCAGAGTCGCCATTATGACATTCCACTCCTTTTCACGTTTGCCAGACATCAGCAAAAACACCCTCCCAGTGCGTTAGCTTCTATAGAATAAATGAATGGGGTTAGGGGTGGACCCTTATCCTATGACTGAGCACATCGGTGTTTAGCTGTACACAATTTGTTTGATTTCAGAATTTTTGTCGAGGACTACACGAATTTACATAGATTGTGACGTGGCTCTTACAGGACAGTTGCCAATATAAAGCATTACGTCCTGTTTAGCCGAAATAACACTGAACACAACAACATCAAATTTAAATAGGTTCTCTACAAGTTGAAGCTGGCCAACATTACGGCAAATCATCCGATTCTGGTGCTATGTTCGGTACTATTTAGGATGACAATCAAGTCTACGGAGGATGGTTAGTTTTTGTGACATGATGAGCAAAACATTACTCAAGGTTGCTCAAGTTCACAGTGGACAAAAGATGGTGAACAAAAAAATTTATGCCTCTGCTAGCGGCTTTTACCTTAGCTGCTATGAGCTGTTGTCTGCAGGGCTGCTCGCGCCCTCTGAAAATCTTATAAAAAAAACTAACCAAAATCTTTACTGATTTTATCAGCAGAAACTGTCCATATTCCTCGTTAGGTGAGAAAACATGTACTCTTCCCTAGTCTGGAAATATGGCGATATACACGTGCATAGATGGAGCAGTGTGTATACTTCAATGCCCTCTCAGTTCTCGCAAGAACAATTAACTACATGGCTCTTTCGTTTCTCCACTGTTGGAGCTCAACGACTCTTAAGCTAATTTCTAGCTCAATGTCAGCCGAAGTGACCGCAGTGTTCACACAAAATTAACCCCTTTTTCAAAGTGTTCCGTTGTACTCGGGCTGTGACGGCGCAACTGGTGTCTGCCGCCAAACTAAAATGTTTCCTCCAGCAGCTTTTTTCACCTTTTGCCCATTGACATGCAGGATTTGTGTTCGGTGTGTTAAAACCGTGGAACCGATTGTCATTCCTTTGCATTACATAATGTAAATTTTAATAGGCAAATCTGCTCATTATCGCTGAAGTAAGTCATGTGAGCCGGCCGAAGTGGCCGTGCGGTTAAAGGCGCTGCAGTCTGGAACCGCAAGACCGCTACGGTCGCAGGTTCGAATCCTGCCTCGGGCATGGATGTTTGTGGTGTCCTTAGGTTAGTTAGGTTTAACTAGTTCTAAGTTCTAGGGGACTAATGACCTCAGCAGTTGAGTCCCATAGTGCTCAGAGCCATTTGAACCATTTTAAGTCATGTGACATACTCATCTACTTGTTACGACATACAAAATCTACACTCCTGCTCATAAATGAAAGATAACTACCGAATGTGGTGCCATACAACGTGGCACTACACAAAACTGGCGCTAATAGCATCGGCATATAGGGAACACACATGACACAGATCTGTAAGTCACGGTATTGGTGGTGAGTTGAGAAAACCATCCCAAAACACATGTGCTACAAAATGCCACTGTTTCCTGCGCATGTACCCCGACATCAATATGGGATATGATCACCATGCACACGTACACAGGACAACAATGGGTTGGCATACTCTGGATCAGGTGGTCGAGCAGCTGCTGTGGTATAGCCTCCCATTTTGCACCAGTGCCTGTCGGAGCTCCTGAAGTGTCCTAGGGGTTTGAAGACATGCAACGATACGTCGACCGAGAGGGTTCCAGACGTGCTCGATAGGGTTTAGGTCTGGAGAACAGGCAGGCTACACCATTCACCTGATATCTTCTGTTTCAAAGGTACTCCTCCATGATGGCAGCTCGGTGGGGCCATGTCATCATCCATCAGCAGGAAGGCGGGCCCCACTGCACCACTGAAAAGGCAGACATACTGGTGCAAAATGATGTCCCGATACACCTGATCTATTACAGTTCCTCTGCCAAAGACATGCAGGGGTGTACATGCACCAACCATAATCCTGCCCCACACCATCAAACCACAACCTCCATACAGGTCCCTTCCAAGGACATTAAGGGGTTGGTATTTGGTTCCTGGTTCATGCCAGATAAAAACCCGCCGAGAATCACTGTTCAGACTATACCTGGACTCGCCAGTGAACATAACCTGGGACCACTGTTCCAGTGACCATGTACTGTGTTCTTGACACCAGGCTTTAAGGACTCACCTGTGACCAGGGATCAGTGGAACGCACCTTTCAGGTCTCCAGGCGAATAAACCATTTCTGTTCAGTCGTCTGTAGACAGTGTGTCTGGAGACAACTGTTCCAGTGGCTGCGGTAAGGTCCGGAACAAGGCTGCCTGCAGTACTCCGTGGCTGTCTGCGGCCACTGATGGTGAGATATCGATTTTCTTGTGGTGTTGTACACTGTGGACGTCCCGTACTGTAGCGCCTGGACACGTTTCCTGTCTGCTGGAATCGTTGCTATAATCTTGAGATCACACTTTGTGGCACACGGAGGGCCCCTGCTATGACCTGCTGGGTTTGACCAGCCTCCAGTCGCTCTAGTATTCTACCTCTCAAAGTCGTCAATATGTGTTCTTTGAGCCATTTTCAACACAGTCATCATTAGCACGTCTGAAAACGTCTGCACACTTACTCGCTGCACCGTACTCTGACATGCACCAACAGACCTCTGCATATGTGGACTGCTGCCAGCGCCACCGTGCGACGACCGCAGGTCAAATGCACATGGGCATACCCAGAGGTGATTTAAACCCGCAAACCGCCCACCAGAGAGTTGTTTCACATGTATCAGCATTATCCTTAATTTATGAGCATGGGCGTACCATGAATGGTGCGAAATTGACACTCATTCAATCTGCCGCCTTACAAAAGTATTTAAGTTAATGCAATCGACAAGAACCGTATATTACAGCTTATGTTTTGTTTCTCGAAAACTCAATTATTGACCGTTTAAAGTACCATGCAGTTGGCCTAGGACCGCAATATCTGGCACGAGACGAGGTTTAGCAGCAAAGATACACGAGAAAACGCAAAAAGTATTAATTTGTAATAAAATATTAAGTAAACGTTCCGTTTTTGTGATTTTTTTTTTTCGTACTGTCGTAATGCCAGAACATCATATTGCTCGCGTTTCTCGCGGGAATGAGTACATTTATCGGGTGGAAATTTGTGTCACGTACTAATGGATACGGTGGCTCCGTTGTGTACAAAACAGAAGCTTCTAAGTTAATGCAATTGACATGTACGCTATATTACGCATCATGTTTTGGTTATCGAAAGCTCACTTATTGACTGCTTAAAGTGCCATGCAGTTGACTTACGGCCGTAATATTTGGCACGAGACGAAGTTTAGCTGCAACAATACACAAGAAAACGCCAAAGGTATCATTTTGTGATAAAACCTTAACTAAATGTTCCGTTTTCTCATTTGTTTTCGTACTGTCTTAATGCTAGAACCACACATTGCTGGTCTTTCTCTCGGAAGTAGTTATTGGTAACGAGTGGAAATTTATGTCACGTACTAAGGTATCCGGGCTCTTCGTTCTGTACAAAATTCAAGCTTCTAAGTTAATGCAATCGACAAGAACACCATATTACGGCTCATGTTTTGGTTATCGGAAACAAACTTATTGAACGTTTTAAGTGCCTTGCAGTTGACCTAGGACCTGTAACGTTATGTGGTAGCTCTACCATTTTAAATCATTCACTAACCGAGCAGCCGCTCGGCAACAGCTACAGTTTACAAATAACGTTGCGAGAATGTAACAAACGAACGTCCTGTTACGTGACGTGTTTATTGTGGAAGCGCCGTCAGAGATGCAGTGAGCAGCTATTTATTGACTTTGAAAGCCGCTGCGCGAAAGGTGGACAAAAGAAGAACACTTTTACACATTCTTTTGTTGTACGAAGTATTCTCGATGACAGTTACGCACTCTTCTGTCTCTTGTAATTAGTGTCGGACTCGCATGTCTTGACACCGTATTATTATTGTTTAAAAATATTTTAGTGTAATGTGAAAGTGCCATACTGCATAGCAGTAGATTTATGTGAGAAGCTATATTGTGCGACGTGTATCTGGAAATGTCAAAGAATTTATTTTCATTATGAGAAGTGTCAGCCAGCCAAAACGGCATTCATGTTAAATGCTTCAGAGCATTGTAAGTTCGTTATCTATTGATTACCATAAATTCAAAGTTAAATGGAACTTGTGTATGGACTATTTAGTATAGAACCTATGTCTCACTACTTCATGACCATATGTATCTGTTTTTCTTTTATGTTTCTGCAAAGTTTGATGGTTCACAGCCACGAACTGTTTCGTCGAAATAGGAAGGAAGTTGAATACGGCGAAATATTTTCACCGCACCTTATTGTAGTGGTAAATGCATGATAAACTTCGGTCCCTTAGGAATTTCATGTTGAGCTATCCAAAAACAATTATATTTTCAGTAGTCATTTACCCTCCTCTGCAAAGCAACTTCTGATTGATCAGACGATTCAACAAGAAACAGCCGCAAAGAGTCGGCGTAAACTTCCTGAGTAGTAAAGGCATTCAAAACCACTACAATAACTAGTTATGTCTATTGGCCTAAAATACAATATATATCATTATATGCTTTCCTCTGCAAATATATTTCCACCGCCGATTATAGCTGCACAAAAGTAAACATATTGTTATAATTGGCGCCTCTGAACAGTGACACGAATTAAAGAACTCTTGTACTGCTCAAAGTAATAAAAAATTTTTAGTAAGATACGCATTGTGGAAATAATGAATTGTAGCTAATCTTGTGCTTTTGATTTGTTACATGCATCTAACACCATCCAATAAAATTTCCACCGAGAGAACAAACGAGATAAGGCAATAATAGAAAATTACGGAAAAGAGATTTTTTGGAACAGAATTTGCGCGAAAATCTTGTTGCATCGCCGAAGGCAGCCATCAGCAGCGTAAGTTAAAATTTTGTCAGCCGGAGCCAGGCTTCCTCAGTTTCAGCCGTCATTAATTAATTTGTGACGATCTTTAGTAGTTGCAGTAGAAAATTTGCTTCAGGTCCAGTAGTTTGCATTTAGTAGATTGGCCATTTCTTTAACTATTGCTTAAATTCCATTGTTGTGTATTGTGTATCAGTTGTTTTTAAATGTTCACTGCCTGTTCACGGAACTGACCAGTATTAGTTTTCATTTATTTTGATCTGTGTGCAGCCATACTTTCTTTACGGTCCAGAATAGTCACTTGTTCTCGTGAAGTGCACGCCCGACATTCCGATCTTGTGACGTAGCAGTGACAACCGACTCGCTTCCCATAAATTACATCTCTGTCGACAGCTGACGGCCGTAGCTCAAACGAACTTCATTGACTAACTGTTTGTAAATAAGTGAGCTATGGCAATCGATAAAATGTCATCTCTAGATTCAAATGAACAGAATGAAAGGACTGAAGCGTCGCGTCGCTTACGGCCCCGAAGTATAATTAGTAGGGTTAAGACACCAATCGAAACAACTGTAGAAAGTGAAGAAAGTGAAGTAGGAAATATTATGGACTTTGGTGCCTCATACCATAATGTTACTGAACTAGACAATGTCAGCACAGTTTCTGTAAGGTGACCATACGTCCTGATTAATCGGGATTGTCTCGTTTTTTGAGGCTCAGAAATTTATCCCGACTTTTTTAAAAACGAGTAATTTGTCCCGATTTTCAAGGATTATTTTCAGACATTTACAAAGTGGTTAAAATGTTTTCTGAGTGTCGATTTTATAAACTATCAATTGAAACTGACATTCTTATCTTCTTTGCTTTTGATTGCCATTGTTGTCAGCACTCAGTATCAGTTTTGTGAAGTACTAGCACGTCGTGGCGATGCCGAAACGAAAATCAAAGTTTTCGGAAGAGCTTCAGAGGAAATTTCCTTGCTTCACTGCTACAGACAGTGACTGTTCAACAAAATTCAAATGGCTCTGAGCACTATGGGACTCAACTGCTGAGGTCATTAGTCCCCTAGAACTTAGAACTAGTTAAACCTAACTAACCTAAGGACATCACAAACATCCATGCCCGAGGCAGGATTCGAACCTGCGACCGTAGCGGTCTTGCGGTTCCAGACTGCAGCGCCTTTAACCGCACGGCCACTTCGGCCGGCTGTTCAACAAAATGTAACGTATGTAACTGTGCTGTATCAGTGTCTCGTGGTGGTGCTGCAGATCTCAAGCATCATATGGAATCAGAGAAACACAGGAAGAATCTTCGATCGGCAGGTTCCTCGCAAAAAATGACGAGATATTTTGTAACTTCAAATACACAGGGACAGAAAAACGTAGCAGCAGCAGAAGGAACCCTGTCATTCACTGTTGTTAAACACCACCAAGCTATCCTTCTAATGACTGCTGTGTTCAACTAAACAAAAAAAAATTTCATGATTCTAAGATTGCAGAAAATGTTTCGTGTGGATGAACAAAGTGTGAAGCAATTATCAACAATGTTATAGCTCCGCATTCCCAGAAACAGGTAATAGCTGCTGTAAACAGTACAAAATACTTTTCAATATCTACTGATGCTAGCAACCATGGGCATCAGAAAATTTTTTCTGTGATAGTTCAGTATTTTTCTGTAAGTGAGGGTGGACTGCAGACGAAATTGCTTGATCTTGATGAATTGCAGAACGAAAAGTCCGAAACAATTTCCAATTATCTTTCTCGTGTTATACAGTCATTCAGTATCATCTCAAAGTGTGTTGCAGTTGGTGCAGACGATACTAACTGTATATTTGGGGGGTTAATGAAGAAACAGTGAAATGTTTTCATACATCTGAAAGAAAAATTAAACTCTAACATTGTTGGCATAGGTTGTCCAGCACATGTTGTTCATAACACAGTGCTTGTGATGTTTTACCTGTTGACATTGACTGCATTGTCATGAAGTTGTACAACCATTTCCATATTTTTTTCTATTCGTGTTGCAGAACTCACTAAATTCTGTGAATTTGTTGTCACTTACAAAAATTTACTTTCCTTTTCCAAAACAAGGTGGCTTTCATTGTTGCCAGCCATAGAAAGGATCTTGAAAATGTATGAACCTTTGAAATCTTACTTTTTGTCACAGTGTAACTCAAAGTGCCCTGTAATCTTAAGAGTTTTTTCAGTGATCCTATAAATGAATGTTATTTACTTTTTGTACATTCACAAAAGTGTTTTCCAACAATCCATTCTGAGCATTGAGAAACAGAATAATTCCATATATGAAGTATTAGCAGTCTTAAATAAAGCTTTGACAACTCTAAATTCAAGGAAACATGAACATTTTGTATCACTAAGTGTAAAAAAAAACTGCTGAATGATTGTGATGACATGTCTGTTAAGAAATTTGACATAGCAGTATCAACGTTTTATGATGCTTCAGTAGACTATTTATCCTCATGTTTACAGGGAATAGCTGAGTTATCTGTATTCTCATGGATGATGCTCACAGAACCACCAGAATGGTCAGTAGTTGAAAATACTTTAATGTGGCTAAATGAAAAAAGCATTCTAGTAAATGATAGCCTCTTATTTGATGAAATAGTTCTTGTCATCTGTAAAACAAGTGGAAACAGACAGTGAACAATGGAATCAGTTGATGGCACATGAAAAATGATGTAGGTTTTTCAGATCTTGCCAGTGTAATGAAAAGTTCAAAGAATCGCTTAATATAGCGCAGTACTTCTTTTCACTCCCTGCCCACAATGCAAATGTTGAGTTTTCAGCTTACTATCGTCAGTGGACAGATGAGAGGAATAGATTTACGGTGAGGAGCGTTAAGTGTATTTTACTGACCTGTTTAAACTTCAGTAAATACAGTTGCACTGACTTCTATTCATACCTATTAGGCAAACCTGAGTTGCTGAATGGAATTTACTCTTCGAAGAAATATGATTGTAGTGTGGAATCCACAAAACCATAAATTCCTTGTGTTCACTAAGAACTTTTTTTGTAGTGATTGTTACTGTATGTTTTTCTACATTCTGTTACAAATGTTACATTTCTTAAGTAAATTTCTGAAAACTTGAAATGTACTTCTTTCCAGTCTTTCCATTCTTCGTTGGTTTTGTGCGCACACGCACGCACGCGCGCACGCGCGCGCGCTTATCTCCAATGTTATAAGCCCCATGTTGACTCGGCCGCTCGGCCCTAGTCTTTTTAAGGGCCGAGCTGCCTACTGCGGCGGGCGTTGCATAACGCGCGCTGCCAGTGACGTCGCGCAGCGGAGCATTGCTGTGGCTTACTCTATGCGTTGCAGGGGGGGGGGGGGGGGGGGAGGGCTGCGCCACCCCCCCTGCCAAAAAAAAATTTCCTGCATAACGCGTTCGCCCGGGCTACGCTACAGATCAATTTATTTATGAAAATACAGTGTACAATCTCCAACTAGTTTAACGTATTCACAAACTCCTTTTCCTTTACACCAAATAAATACAGTTTCATTTACACGGTGTGTGTGTGTGTGCGCGCGTTATGCAACGCCCGCCGCAGTAGGCAGCTCGGCCCTTAAAAAGACTAGGGCCGAGCGGCCGAGTTAACATGGGGCTTATAACATTGGAGATAAGCGCTCCGCTGCTGGCCAGCAAACTCAGCCGCAGCGTGTAGTCGAGTTCTGCTGGCCGCGGAGCGTTACGTAAGCGAGCGATAAGGCTACAGCCTGCTCATTCGCGCTGCTGCTGTCGCACAGGCAACTGCATTGAACGCTGCCGTGATGAGATACAGAAGGCTACGACGTCGCGCCATACAGACTGTATATAAGACAATCGAAGATGTGGAAATAACAACATCAGTTGCAGACAAGAAGAAAAATACAGTAAAATCTGTTGCTGCCCACTCGCTACTTGATGGACCATACACACACATATATATCAGTGAAGGCTATATTTGCAGAGGAAGGAGAAATGTTAGCATTAAAAGTGATATCTAACGAGAAATAAAAATTGTCCCACTTTTGTCCGAAGAAAATATGGTCACCCTAAGTTTCTGCCACTAGTACTCGTAGCCATATATCGGTTACAAGGGAGGCAGATGAATCAAATAAGTCAAATGATGCAGGACGGAAATCACCAAACGAAAGAAGAAAATCGCCAAATGGTGAAGTCCATTCAAACGGATTTGAACGACGAAAATCGTCAAATGAAAGAAGATTTGATGGAGGAAAATAGACAAACTTTCCACAGTAAGCGAAGAAATAAAAACTGTTAGAGAAGACGTAGCCAACGAAGTAGCAAATAAAGTTAAGGATGCATTTTCTCAAATGCGTAGTGGAATAATTTCCGAACTGAATGAACTTCGAAGAAATATGATTGCAGTGTGGACTCCACAAAACCATAAATTCCTTGTGTTCACTAAGGACTTTTTTTGTAGTTACCATGCAAAGGGAGACAGCTGACATCAGAGACATAATCAAGTATCTTGACTCCTCTGTAACCACGGTTAATCATAGATTAGACAGAGTAACTACCGAGGGAATGTCAAATTTGACTCTGGAAACTAAAACAAAAGTAAAAGAGGCTAGATATTCCTGAGAGAGATTTCAGAGAAAAGTATAAGACCTAGATTGCTGGAAATGGCAAATTTGTCGAAAATAAAATTAACAAAGACCTAGTAGAGACTGTGAAAGCAACCACTCTTAGTATTTTGGCAGCTCCTGGAAGCTCCGGAGATACTGTAATGTCTGAACTCGGTAGCATTAGGCGTACCCTTCAGCAAGAAATACCAAACTGGAAGCAAAGAGGTAACGGAACAACTAAATAACTTGAAGGCACAAGTGAGTAGTAGTTCCCGAATTATCCTACCCCTTTCGCCTCAGAGGAAGAAGATGAATTATTTCAGCATTTCCGAATACCTGTTGTATCTAATGAACACACTTCACCACCACAAATTTCAGTTAGTCACCGAGGCCAAGAATCTGACTCAGTAGTACAAATGATGAAGGAAAAAAGCATGATAAGACATCGTGTTTCTCGAACATTTAACCCGGAAAAACGAAATATGCACCCAATTGTTTTTCTTCGTGGATTCTCTGGCATTTTCCCAATTAGTGGACCAATAGAGAGCGTATCCAATTTGTTACCGGATATATAGGTGGCGAATCGGCAATATGAGGAACCGAAATGGTTGATAAGTGTCGAACATATGAGGAATTTGAGCACCGTTTCCTCAGAAAATTTTGGAGCGAAGGTGTTCCGAAGCGCCTTCGTAAAGAAGTTTATAACGCAGAACGATTTGGCCCCAGGAATAGTAGCCTCGAAATGTCCCCTTTTTAACAATTATACAGGACTGTGCTTAAACTGACACACAATATTTTTAGCGCAACGCAATCTGACTTTCAATAATCCCTACAAAAGAATGGCCCTGACTAACATTAACCCATACCTTTCACAAATCACTTACCTCACAAAAATCTTCGTTACTCGAACTACCGCAATACAGCGAGCGCCACTACTGCCAGCTAAATAAAAGATTCCAACTACGGAAGGCAGTAACTACTGACGGGCATAGTTAGAAAATGAAAGATTTTAATAGAGAACAAACAATTATTTACCTTAATAGTCATCAAAAGTCATAATATATGAGTTCATAACATCCATTCTTACAAATATCGAAACTCCATTTCTCTCCCCACATCCACCACTGCTGGCGGCTCTCCTCCAACTGTGCAACGCTACGCGCTGTTAACATCCAGCTGCCGCTGCCCAACACTACAATGGCAGACAACAATGCAAACTAGCCACGGACTGCACACAGCACAGCCAGTGATTTTCATACAGAGGTGGCGTTACCAATACAAAAACCTAAACAGCCTACTTACATAGCCCCCATGCTCCCCACAAAAAATTTTACAAATTGTTTTGGGCAGTGGCCAATAATGATTTGATAAAATTTTCCATAATTACAATAACAAAGAAATCAAATGCACACACTTATTGATACAATGTTGGCCAAAAGCTAAAATTTTCTCACAGTCCATAAAGACAGTCCTGATCATTCATCACAGTAACATTGCAGTGTTTTTCTCAAAGTCTGAGCAGTAAAAGAAAATGCACACTGAAGTAGTGGATTTCCAAGCAGTCTTGAAGAAGTAATGTTGTCCTTCCAACGGAAAGACAGTGCTGACTCTTGACATGCAGACAGGTAATGGGCCACAACAGAGCAAACCCACAGCAGAGTCAGTCGAAATTTTGAAGAGTATTGGTCCACTGTAGTCCTGGTAGAGATTACGGTACTGGTGGGCCACCAGAGGTGCAGACCCACTGCAGTCCTTGTAGAGATAATGGTATTTGTGGATCATCAAAGGTGTAGACCCACTGTAGTCCTTGTAGAGACGGCCAGCAGCCATCTGTTGCAAATGTGCAGGTGCACAATCACCATCGAAGAGTCTTGCGGACAATATAGCAAGTCCATAAACCACCACGTGTGCACTCACAAAGTTTTTTCATTGTCCTTAGAACCAGCAATGCTGTTATCCAGTCTCTTGCTGAATTATTAACACACGTGCAAACACTATCAGTCCTTACTTCTCACATATTGACCATATACTATGACCAACAGAAACGTGTGCAGTGAAATGTAACTTACAAGTTACTTAATTTTGATGAACTGGTGTCAATTACAATTGTATAACATAAGAATACAATTACAAAGGTACAAAATACATCATTAAAGAACATAACAATACAGATAACATTTGTAATACAGGCTTTACAAAAGAATCGAAATAACATATACATCAGTGTTCTGCAAAGATTGATTATTCACAGCCACGAACTGTTTCGTCGAAATAGGAAGGAAGTTGCATACGGTGAAATATTTTCTCCGCACCTTATTCTAGTGGTAAATGCATGATAAACTTCGGTCCCTTAGGAAATTCATGTTGAGCTATCCACAAACAATTATATTTTCAATAGTCGTTTACCCCCCTCTGCAAAGCAACTTCTGAGTCATGACCAGTAAAGGTATTCAAAACCACTACAATAACTAATTATGTCTATTGGCGTAAAATATAATATATATCATTATGTGCTTTCCTTTGCAGATATATTTCCACCGCCGTTTATAGCTGTATGTTAATGCACAGAAGTAAACATATTGTTATAGACCCTAATATTTGACACGAGACGAGGTGTAAAAGGAACGTTACACTAGTAAACGCGAAATGTCATAAATTGTAATAAAATCTTATGAAAAAATTATAATTTTTGTCATTTGATTTCGTCCTATCGTAATGCCAGAACATAACATTGCTCGCCTTTCTCTCGGGAATAGTTATTGGTAATGACTGGAAATTTCTGACGTACTAACGTATCTGGACCCTTCGTTCTGTACAAACTAGAATCTTCTAAGTTAATGCAATCGACAAGTACGCCAATTTACGGCTATGTTTTGGGTATCGGTAACCCACTTATTGACCCTTTTAAGTGCCATTCAGTTGGCACGAGACGAGGTTTAGCAGCAATGATAGACTAGAAAACGCGAAAACTAATAACTTGTTCAAAATGGTTCAAATGGCTCTGAGCCCTATGGGACTTAACATCTGAGGTCATCAGTCCCCTAGAACGTAGAACTACTTAAACCTAACTAACATAAGGACATCACACACATCCATGCCCGAGTACCGAGCGAGGTGGCGCAGTGGTTAGCACACTGGACTCGCATTCGGGAGGACGACTGTTCAATCCCGTCTCCAGCCATCCTGATTTAGGTTTTCCGTGATTTCCCTAAATCGTTTCAGGCAAATGCCGGGATGGTTCCTTTGAAAGGGCACGGCCGATTTCCTTCCCTAACCCGAGCTTGCGCTCCGTCTCTAATGACCTCGTTGTCGACGGGACGTTAAACACTAACAACCACCACCATGCCCGAGTCAGGTTTCGAACCGTTCGACTGAACGGCCTAGAACCGCTCGGCCACAGTGGCCGGCTTTATTAATTTGTAATATAATCTTACGAAAACGTTCCGTTTATGTCATTTGGTTTCGTTCTGTCGTAATGCTTGCCTTTCTCTCGGGAATGGTTATTGGTAACGAGTGGAAATTTGTTTCACGTACTAAGGTATCTGGACTCTTCGTACTGTACAAAATTCAAGCATCTAAGTTAAATCAATCGACAAGTACGCTATATTACGGCTCATGTTTTGGTTATCGAAAACTCACTTATTGACCGTTTTATGTACCATGTAGTTGATCGGGACCGCAATATATGGGGCGAGACGAGATAGCAGCAACGATACACGAGAAAACGCGAAAAGTATTAATTTGTACTAAAATCTTACGAAAACATTCTGTTTTTGTCATTTGTTTTTGTAATGTCGTAATGCCAGATCATCATATTGCTCGAGTTTCTTGCGGGAATGAATACATTTTCTCGTGTGGAAATTTGTCACATACTGAGGGATATGGTGTCTACATTATATACAAAACAGAACCTTTAAATTAATGCAACTGGTAAGTACGCTATATTACGGATCATGTTTTGGCTATCGAAAACTCACTTATTGACCGCTTTAAGTGCAATGCAGTGCCATTCAGTTCACCTAGGACCGTAATAACTGGCAAGAGACGAGGTTTAGCAGCACTGATGCACGAGAAAACGCGAAAAGTATTAATTTGTAATAAAAACTTACGAAAATGCTCCTTTTTTTGTCATTTGGTTTCGTTCTGTCGCAATGAAAAACCATCACATTGCTTGCCTTTCTCTCGGGACTGGTCATTGGTAACAAGTGTAAATTTGTTTCACATACTAAGGTATCTGGACTCTTCGTACTGTAGAAAATTCAGGCATCTAAGTTAACGCAATTGATACTACACTCCTGGAAATGGAAAAAACAACATATTGACACCGGTGTGTCAGACCCACCATACTTGCTCCGGACACTGCGAGAGGGCTGTACAAGCAATGATCACACGCACGGCACAGCGGACACACCAGGAACCGCGGTGTTGGCCGTCGAATGGCGCTAGCTGCGCAGCATTTGTGCACCGCCGCCGTCAGTGTCAGCCAGTTTGCCGTGGCATACGGAGCTCCATCGCAGTCTTTAACACTGGTAGCATGCCGCGACAGCGTGGACGTGAACCGTATGTGCAGTTGACGAACTTTGAGCGAGGGCGTATAGTGGGCATGCGGGAGGCCGGGTGGACGTACCGCCGAATTGCTCAACACGTGGGGCGTGAGGTCTCCACAGTACATCGATATTGTCGCCAGTGGTCGGCGGAAGGTCCACGTGCACGTGCCCGTCGACCTGGGACCGGACCGCAGCGACGCACGGATGCACGCCAAGACCGTAGGATCCTACGCAGTGCCGTAGGGGACCGCACCGCCACTTCCCAGCAAATTAGGGACACTGTTGCTCCTGGGGTATCGGCGAGGACCATTCGCAACAGTCTCCATGAAGCTGGGCTACGGTCCCGCACACCGTTAGGCCGTCTTCCGCTCACGCCCCAACATCGTGCAGCCCGTCTCCAGTGGTGTCGCGACAGGCGTGAATGGAGGGACGAATGGAGACGTGTCGTCTTCAGCGATGAGAGTCGCTTCTGACTTGGTGCCAATGATGGTCGTATGCGTGTTTGGCGCCGTGCAGGTGAGCGCCACAATCAGGACTGCATACGACCGAGGCACACAGGGCCAACACCCGGCATCATGGTGTGGGGAGCGATCTCCTACACTGGCCGTACACCACTGGTGATCGTCGAGGGGACACTGAATAGTGCACGGTACATCCAAACCGTCATCGAACCCATCGTTCTACCATTCCTAGACCGGCAAGGGAACTTGCTGTTCCAACAGGACAATGCACGTCCGCATGTATCCCGTGCCACCCAACGTGCTCTAGAAGGTGTAAGTCAACTACCCTGGCCAGCAAGATCTCCGGATCTGTCCCCCATTGAGCATGTTTGGGACTGGCTGAAGCGTCGTCTCACGCGGTCTGCACGTCCAGCACGAACGCTGGTCCAACTGAGGCGCCAGGTGGAAATGGCATGGCAAGCCGTTCCACAGGACTACATCCAGCATCTCTACGATCGTCTCCATGGGAGAATAGCAGCCTGCATTGCTGCGAAAGGTGGATATACACTGTACTAGTGCCGACATTGTGCATGCTCTGTTGCCTGTGTCTATGTGCCTGTGGTTCTGTCAGTGTGATCATGTGATGTATCTGACCCCAGGAATGTGTCAATAAAGTTTCCCCTTCCTGGGACAATGAATTCACGGTGTTCTTATTTTAATTTCCAGGAGTGTATATTACGCATCATGTTTCGGTTATCGAAACTCACTTATTGACCGTTTTTAGCAGCAACGATACACAAGAAAACGCGAAAAGTATTAATTTGTAATGAAACCTTAAGTAAACATTCCGTTTTTGTCATTTGTTTTCGTTGTCATAATGCAATAGCATCACATTGCTCGCCTTTCTTTAGGGAATGGTTATTGGTAAAGAGTGGTAATTTGTGTCACGTACTAAGGTGTCACATTTGTGTCCCATCAGAAAGGTAGCATGAAAAGGCTGGCAGGGATAGCGTCAAAAAAGCAAAAAAGAAGTGAAGACAGCCAGTTCCCAGGCGGTCACCCATCCGATTACTAACGTTGTTGCTTAACTTCGGTGATAGGACTAGTACGGAAAATTTTTTATTTCTTTTTTGTAGAATTTTGCACTGCTACAAAACAGTAGGCCTTGACATATTTCAGAACACATCTGTCGATTCGTATTGTTTCGTTATTTTCAAGAAATTCCTAGCACTCTTCCTTCACGCATTCTTCCTCAAACTGTGCTCATTACGGTAATTTCGTATCTTACGTTTAATACAATCGTTTAAAATACTTGTGGAAGCATCTTTGTCACACCTGACAGTTAGTACGAAAAGAGGGCTGGCAGGGGTAGCGATGTAAAAAGGAAAAAATGAAGGGGAGGCAACAGCATCTTTTTTTTAACAATACGTAAACATTATTCAATTCAATATATATATTTGTCGATATAAGGTAGGTTTTAAAATGCATTACATTTCGCTTTGTTTTCCATTTACATAGTTATTTTGTTTTAATGGTATTTCTGTGTTAAGTTCGTTTGTTTCATTTGTAAAACCTTTACCGTTTGCATTTAAATTTTTGTCGAATTTGAGTCTGTGTGTCATGATAATTGGCTTGACCGGTTTTTATTATAAGTTTTTCGCAACGATAAATGTGAACAATAATTTTCTAATGGATTAGAAAACACAAGGACATAGAATTGGCAATTGATTATGTGCTTATTATTTATTTGGTGTAAGAACGGTGATTGTTGCTTTTTCTTTCACTTTAACTATTCCCAGCGAGGGCATTGATGTAGCAAACACTGCTCTCGACACTGAAAGAGAACTTCACAGAAGTAATTCTTGAGTTTCTCCCGGCGTATTTGATAATCAAAGTATCCACGGGTGTACTGCCGGTCTACTGACGGACTGAGCTCCTGTGAACGTGCCGGCACGGAGATCCGTACGTTTGATTGGGTTAATCAAGAGTAAATCGAGCAAACGTATAGTTGTGACGACCACGGCGGACAGAGCCATCACACCGACGTCATCTCAGACGCCGTCGCAATCTGTTCCACCGCGCGACCGTGGCGGGGGGCGCGGACGGCGGAGGGAGCGCGCCGCCATAAGGACAAAGACACTCCTCCCACGTATGTCCGTTGCAACAAAGCTCATCCTTCTAGCTACCTTGGCTGTGAAGTCATTAAAGCCTATAGGACTAGACAAAAGGCAACCGCTCACCAGGGTCTCACTTATGCTGCTATTGCAGCTGCCAGGAGAAATACAAATGTAGCAACAACCAACACCAATAATGCTTCATCCTCTAAGGCCAATGCCTCCACTGCAGGCATACAGAGAATCAACCTACACCACATAGGCGTACTCAGTTTATTCCCCATCGCCCAGCTCCACCTCCTCCGACCATTGCTGCACCTCAGCAGCACATAATCAGTGCCGGATCACCAACAACTCAGGCACAAAACTTCCCGCCAAGAGTTCAATCTGACCTCAGTCATGCAGGTCATGACGAAAGCTATCACTGATGCCCTTCAGGCTATCATGGCTACTATTCCGCAACAGATTTCTGCTGCAGTTCAAGTTGTCCTACAGGCCATTCCAAAGCCAACCTCCACCACCCAATATGGCAGCTAGATTTGGGCTGACAGTGTGCACATGGAACGCCAATTGAATTCGCAATCAAGTGGGAGAGTTCCGTCAATTCCTCCAAGATGAAAGAATCGACGTGTGCCTGGTCACAGAGACACACTTGAAACCCGACATCCAAGTATGAGTCGCCAACTACAGCTGTTTCCGGACGGACCGGCCGACTGCTGGTGGAGGAACAGCAGTATATGTAAGAAACTCCTTGATGCATCACCAACTGCCACTCCCAGCATTAGCCACAGTAGAAGCCACATCGGTTGCAGTCCAAACATCAAGAGGCTGCATACAATTCATTGCAGTGTACGCCCCCCCCCCCCCCCCCCCATGGCCTTCCAGAAGAAGCAGACTTTGAGGTGCTACTGTCACAACAAGGAAATCTTTTTCTTGCTGGTGACCTTAATGACAAAAATATCAACTGGACGCATCACTAACATCAGCGGACGTCGTCTCCTGCGAGTTGCAGAAAGAAACCACGCCATCATCGTGGGACCATACGACCCCACTTGCTTTCCGAACAGAGGCCAGAGTGACGTACTGGATATAACCATCATTAAGGGATTTCCCAATGGTGTTACTGCCACTACCAGAAGGGCCCCTACATCTGACCACGAACCTGTCATTTTTTATGTCGACCTCGTCGGCATCAATAAACCGCCAAGACACTATCTTGATATTCGAGGAATCAGCTGGGAAACATATCGCCAACTGCTTGAAAGAGACCCTCCGGATACACCAGACCCAGAGACAGTAGGAGCAGAAGCCACTCTATTACATCTAGCATCTAAAGCACTAGACGCTGCAACAGAAGCTACACCTCCGAGACGCCCTACACCACCAAAAACTCACCAACTGCCTCCACCTATCATAGCAGCCATCAGGGGAAAAAACCGAGGATTTAGAGAATGGTAGGCAACGCGCAATCCAGCCACAAAGCGCCTAGTAAATAGACTGCAACGAGATATTAAAGCAGAAGTAGAAAAACACAGGAATAAAGTCTGGGCAGATAAGGTTGCTCTGCTACAACAACAAAACCAATCGACCTGGAAGATGAAGAAGTCTCTACTAAGAAGCGGACAGAAGTTAACCCCACTACATGTGGGCAACTATATAATTAGCGAACCAGATGGCAAAGCAAATGCTTTGGCAGATGTATTCGCAAAAAACTTCACGCCGATGAATGACCCTGCCGACGCAGACCACATTGGCCTAGTCAACGAGAGACGTCAAAGATTCCTCGCCAATCGAGCCGAAGATGACCATATACAACCGATCACGACAGCAGAAGTTACAAAACAGCTCGAAGAACTAAACGGAAAGAAGGCTGGAGAACCAGACCTTCTAACAAATGAGCTGTTGAAGCAATTACCACCTACCGCAGTACCATTAATAGCGGCCGCCTTCAATGAGATCCTGGCAACTGGCGACTTCCCCCTCTATGGAAACATGCCGATGTCGTCGCCATACCGAAGGCAGGAAAGGACCCTCGATCACCTGCTAGCTACAGACCAATCAGTCTTTTACCTGCCATATCGAAACTTTTTGAACGTTTATACATAAAGAGACTTCAACAGCATGTGGAAGCAGAGCATCTGATAGCAGACGTCCAGTTCGGCTTTCGCCAAGGCTTTTCCACCACACAGCATCTACTACGCCTAGTTGAGGAAGCATTCGGCGCCATGGAAAGGAAAGAATTCTTCGGGGCTGTATTTCTGGATGCCTCTCGTGCCTTTGATTGCGTGTGGCACGAGGGACTCCTGTATAAACTCATAGATATAGGGGTCCCCGTGTCACACGCAACACTCCTGGAGAGCTGTCTAGAAAACCGGACATTTCATGTCCGCACTCAAGATGGTACATCGTCCACCTGACCAATCAAAGCAGGAGTACCTCAGGGCAGTGTTCTGGGACCACTGTTATACATCTTGTATACATCCGACCTACCATCGACGGCCACAACACACCTATCTTTATACGCCGATGATACAGCCATTTACTCCCGAAGTATGAATGCTGCACACCTCCAGGCAAGACTGCAACAAGCATTTAATAAGCTGAGTGAATGGGCAACGAAATGGCGACTGTCTTTCAACGCCACAAAAACGCAGGCAATAGCAATTTGTAGAACACCACTTCCACCTAACATCCAGCCCGCTGAGGTAAGGGGCACCCCAGTCCCGTGGTCAAAAACAGCAAAATACTTGGGTGTGACCCTTGATAGGCGATTGACACGGCAACCTTATATAGATGATATTCGAGAGAAAGCCAGGAGAAGAATGGTACAGCTCTACCCATTATTAAATCCAGCTTCAACACTACCATCAAGACTGGGGTGATATTGTACCTTACACTGATGCGACCAATCTTAGACTACGCCGCTGTCGTGTGGGGCAATGCTGCTCCAACCCACATACAACGGCTACAAAGAATTCAGAATCGTGCTCTGAAAAGAGCACTCCATCTGCCATACCGGTTCCCAACGAATGAACTTCACCAACTCGCAGGGGTACCTTATTTGAAAGACCGATTCGGAACCACTGCAAAAACCTTTTATGAAAACACACAACAGTCAGATAACGAACTTGTACGAGAACTTGGACACAGGGTGCACTACCTGGCCTCCACCAGATGTCCCGATGATCTACGCGAATAACAAGACTACACGTCTTGTGTATATATTTTTTATATATATTTAATAATTTTAACAATTTTAATAATTTTACTTTAATTTTAATTTTTATTTTATTTTAATCCTAATTTTATTTTATTTTAATCCTAATTTTATTTTATTTTAATCCTAATTTTATTTTATTTTAATCCTAATTTTATTTTATTTTAATCCTAATTTTATTTTATTTTAATCTTATTTTATTGTATTTATTATTTATTTATTATTATTATTTTATACAAAAAGGTGAATGAATGAGTGTTAGAATGTGTTAACTGTAATATGTATGTGTGTGTACAATGTATATATTGTGTGAATGTGTAAGCGAATGGGAAAAAATAAAAAAATAAAAATAAAAAAACAGACAAAAATAAAAATAAAATAAAATAAAATACAAAATCTACCATACAGCTAATGTATTTTTAAATCATTTAAAAGCAGAAAAAACATGACAACCAAAAAGCTATTGTTTTAATGTCAATTTTTACTATTGAAGGCGTAGCCGCATGGCTTGAACTTCTATTCTCAGACTGGGCAATCCTTGATGCCCCAATATATTCTGCAGCGCGACCGAACCCAGTTCCCTCTGAGCAGCCATAGCGTACGGATCTCCGTGCCGGCAAGTTCACAGGAGCTCAGTCCGTCAGTTCATCTGATGATGGCGATATGTATTATTGCCGAAATATTGTGCCCGTTGGACACTGTAGACCGGTAGTACACAGCTGGATATTTTGATTTCACAGAAATACGTTGACTGTCTTTCTGGGACGGCTGGGAGGTGTCGTGCGGGTTGCAGCGGTGAGCGGGGTCGGCGGTGGACGTTGCCGTGGTCCGCTGCCCTCATTCAGCTGGTCTCCGTCGGCGAGTGTCGGGCAGGCGGTGACTTCAGGAGGCTAGCGTGGCTATCATGAAGGCTGCTTCTATGGCAGTTCTGAGGAAGTTCGAGAATTGTTTTGTACCTTTTGGATCACATGCCTTTGTTTTCCTCCCATAAGTACGAGAAGTATTGTATGGGATCTTCTTCGTTCTGTTCTATTACTGCATACACTGTTTGACCTAAGATGCATATGGTGGTTTGTTCCTTTGATCTGGGGAATGGTTTTATGTCCGGGATGCTTAATAATTTGATGTTTATCCTTTCAGGTGTACTTCTTTTTAACAGTACCAGCATGGTTTTGCATATCTCCCATATGTTTCGTTTCACCGCATTGAAAACGATGTTCCAAGGTATCGTTTGCATTACAGATGTTCCCAGGCGGTCACCCATCCAAGTACTAACCCGGTCCGATGTTGTTTAACTTAAGCGATCGGACGAGGACAGGTGTATTCAACATGGTATGGCCGTTGGCGGCTTTGTAATGTAGCCGCACAAGACGAATTCGCCTCTTCTCCCAACACACACGATCGCTGTTTTCGGTAGAACATTTGACGCAAAGCACGTCCTTCCGCAACAGCTGGAGCCTCGAAGGCGGCGCGGAGTGCGTGCTCGGCGTCTCAGAGGGACTGCCGATCTGGCGGGCGCGTGAGACACACAGCTGCTCGATGCTCCGCCTATCATTCGCTTAGTGCGTGCGGCCTCCAGCACTCGCGGGCGACGCATCTTGTTCCTGTTATCCGGTGGAGGGCTTGCGCGAGGCTGGGCGGCGGGGGGCTGTGCGGGGTGTAGCAGTGTCCTGCTGGAGAGCGGCCCCGGCAGCTTCCTCACCTGACACACGACGCGCGGCGCGCTTCCAGATATTTGCGTGATCTGCGCAGTGCATTCGCACCTATCCTCTTCTCTCCCCACTTGTCCGACTTCGCTCGACTGCCGCTCGCTGCCACTCGGGTGTTCGCCTAAGCACCCATCTCTTCTAGCGATGAAAGACAGGTTTTTGTTTACAAATGTGCAGATGTACACTGTTACGAAAGACTAAGCCCTGACGTGTTTCAGAACATAACTGTCGATTCATACTATTTTGTCATTTTCGGAGACTTTTTGGAAATTTTATTTGGCACACTCTTCTTCAAACTGAGTTCATTAATATCTTATGTTTATTATAGTAGTTTAAGATTGTTACAGAAGCATCTTTGTCACATCAGTAACGTAGCGTGAAAAGAGGGCTGTCCTCTATATCGATGCCATTTCTCACCATTATCGCAGTTCCAGTTCTCGTTTCTGCGTCTATGTTCGTGAAGACGTCGAATCGCCGTACTTGTTCTAGATCGGTGGTGAGAACTTCCTGTAGCATTGCTACATCGGCAGCTCGGTGCTGCAGGAACTCAGTGAGGGCATCTATTTTGACAACCGAATTCATGTTGTTTAAATTGCACGTAATGACTTTATAGCCAGAGCGTTCCTGCATTTAAGCGGTATGTGTTTGCTGTGGGCAGTCTGGCTGGAGGACAACATACTCTGGTTCTGTGTTTTGTTTGCCCGCGTTCGCGGGCTGTGTGTCCAACGCTTCCCCGTCGGAGGTCAGCATCCTCTCGTCGTTCGAGCCGTTGCTGTGGCTTCGCCGTCTGTTGCATCGCCTTTTAGCTTTCGACGACCATTGCGACTTGTCACTCGACTCTTTCGGGTCGTCGTCTGTTTGTTTTTGGATGCGAGCGAGTTTTTTCACCTGCTTCTTGATGGCGATCTCGCGCGCCTCGGTGTACGTGGTGGGCGCTGGGCCCGGCTGCAGGCGTCAGTGAATGACAGGAACAGCTGACGGCTGGGCGGGCGCGGCGGCGCGCGTCACCTTCACCCGCCGGCTGGTGGGGGAGGGGGTGGCCGCCGGTTAGGCCTCCATTGAGCTTTCGTTGTGCGAGTCAGAGGTGAGGTGCCGCTTCTTGCCTGCTAGAGGTGGGCCAAACGGTTATTCTGGAGCAACTGTGATCACAGTTCCAGTTATTCTTTGATAACCGTTATCGTTAACCGTTATTAATAACTGCCAAGTTATTTTTCGCTAGCGAATACTCCGACAGTTAAATAACGACATAGTTGGAATCCATCAGTTTAGTTATCAGTATAACTGCGAGTAGTGTGAAATAGCAGGAATGTCGTATGAATCGTGTCATAACCTTAGCTTATTAACTCCGGGTACATTTTAGTTGATGTTAGAACGATTATTAGTGTTTCATATTATATGTTTGTAGGTTATCGGTCGCTATTAGAAATATTATCTTCGCAGCTGCGACAGAAAGTATGCGGAACTTCGCCAAAGCACTGTTTAAGTAAAATGTTAACAACGTGCGTTTTTAAGTATGAAGTAATATGTAAACTGAGTACTGTATGTTAAATTCGATGCTTAATTTCTTGTGCTGCTCACATAATAGAATAAAGTGTACAGCCTTGTAATACAACAAAAAATATACGTAATGTGACAGATTCGTTTACTCCTGTGCTGTAAAAGCTAGTGCTATTGGGGAAAGTGTGAGTACGCTAATCCAAGTTTTACGTCAGATTTGCAAACTGCTCGATTTCTCCAGCGACAGCATGTTTATAACATACGAAGACATGCAGATCGAAAAGGTTGACAGTGTTACATTTCTGGGACTAGAACTCGATAATAAATTCAGTTGGGAAGGCCATACCACATTTTTTCATTCTTTTATTTCATAAGGGAGCATATTCGGTGGTAACTTATCAAACATAGCAAAAGTTTTTCGCATGTAAAAGCGTGTAATAAAAATAGTTTGTGGTATCAATTCAAGAACATCATGTAGGAACCTGTTCAAGGAACTTTGTATTCTAACCACTGCTTCCTAGTATATTTATTCCTTAATGAAATTTGTTACAAGTATTTCCAACCAATAGCTTAATACATATCAGTACTAGAAATGGGAACAGCAATCTACATAAAGACCTAAAATTACTTACCTTGGTCCAAAAGGGGTCCAATATTCAGGAACATGCATTTTCAATAAACTGCCAGCAAGTCAGCAACCATTAAAAACTTGGTTTCAGATAAGGCACGGTTTACAGTGTGTTTGAAAGACTATTTAATACAGAAGTGTCTGATTCCACCCGTCATCAATATGCCGGAAATGGCTATTTCAAGTGTCTATGACGTCACTACATACACATGGCAACAAACACGAAGATACATATAAATAATACAATAACATTTCCCACCAAAAATACAATCAAACCAATGGGACAACTGCGGGAAGTTGGGGGTTTTTCGGGTGAGGACAAGCTAGTAAAAAAAAAAAAAAAAAAAAAACACACACCATGATCCCAAAACACAAAATGAAGAACAAAAAGAAAAAAATTACAGCATTCTGCTACACCAACAAAAATCTGCAGGAATCGGACACTTCACGTGAACAATATAGGTCAACTATAGGTGACCATACCAAAACACCAATACCCACAACTAAAAGTACGAAAATTGGAATCAGACATTTCCCTTGACCTACATAGGTCAACCTCAGATGACGATACTAAAACATCAACACACACAACTATGAAAATGGGAATCGGTCATTTCCGGTGACCTATATAGGTCCACCACAGCTACTGATGCCAAAAAACCAACACCTACAACTGCGAAAAATAAAACCACAATCCCAAAAGTCCACAAATCAATCATCCCTACATAAATTAAATCACATTCAATACTTCATAAATACACAAAACATCACAGCTAGAAAAAAAAAAAAATTACCACCAGCAAATTCCGGCACTGCAACCTAGATCTACAGCCCCCCCTCTCCCCCCCCCCCCCACACACACACAAACCAACTCATAAACACCGTGCCGTAATGACATTCACACACCACAACACCTTTACGTCGAAGCAGACGGGCGGAATCAGACGCTTCCATTGACCCCTCCTCCCCCTGCGGGTCCGGGGATTAGAATAGGCCCGAGGTATTCCTGCCTGTCGTAAGAGGCGACTAAAAGGAGACCATCCCCCTCACGGGGGTAGTTAGCGCCTGCGTCCGGAGACGGACGGTTTCCCGACCTATAATCGTGGTCTTTTTGGTTTTTCACTTCTCGTTTCTTCATTCCTTTTGTTGGTTCCTTTTTTTGCTCTTCTCCACTTCACTGTCTTCCTTATTCTTTCCCTTGACTTCTCCTTGCCTTCTCATTGCCTTTTTCTCCTTGCCTTCTCATTGCCTTTTTCTCCTTGCCTTCTCATTGCCTTCTTCTCCTTGCCTTCTCCTTGCCTCCTTCTCCTTGCTTTATCATTGCCTTCTTCTCCTTGCCTTCTCTGGTCTCCGCCTCGGCGTTTGAGACAGTCTGTCCTCTTTCTCCCTCTCTCTTCTTTTTCCTCTTCTTCCTTCCTCCCTGTGCGTGTCTGAAGGCCGACCCACGCGTTCGCACGCGTAGCCGGTGACGGGGTAACGCGTAAGTCCCCGCCCTGGGTAGACATGTAAGGCACGCGCGTACCCCCTGGTAAAGGCCAGGCCCGGGGAGGGGTGATTGCCTGAGCTGATACCTTCTGACCATGCCGATTGGTCCCTCCGTCTGTTTCTCGGGAGGTGTGACCTGAGGTGTAAACATTCACCTAAGGCGGGAGTGCCCTCTGAGAGGGTCCCCACAAGGAAGGAGCGCGCCATCGGAGACGCTGGCAATCATGGGGGATTCCTCCGCAATGGATTCTACTCCATCGCTTTCGACTTCGACCCACAAACGGAAACGTGACCAGCCAACAGTGACAAAAATACTACCGCCTGCCCCACAGTTCCTCGTCGTTTCTCGATCTGAGGAAGGAAAGGATTTTTCCTCTGTCAACCCTTTCGTTATCCAGAAGGGCGTCGATGCCATAGCTGGATCTGTCAAATCTTGTACCAGATTGCGTAACGGTACCCTATTACTCGAAACTGAGAGCGCCTTTCAGGCACAAAAACTGCTTCGGGCCACACTCCTTTACACATTCCCTGTCCGGGTGGAGGCTCACCGAACTTTGAATTCGTCTCGTGGTGTGGTCTATACTAGATCCCTCGACGGCTTGACTGACGAGGAGATTCAATCTTTCCTCGCTGAGCAGGGCGTGACGGCTGTCCATAGGGTCATGAAAAAGGTCAACAATGACCTTGTACCGACCCGGACACTTTTCTTAACCTTCGATAGTGTTAAGCTGCCATCGCGCATCAAGGCGGGCTACGAGGTCATTTCAGTTCGCCCCTATGTCCCGACACCTACGCGCTGCTACCAATGTCAGCGTTTCAATCACACTCGACAGTCTTGTTCCAATGCGGCTAAATGTGTCACTTGTGGCAGGGATGCCCATGAGGGTGACTGTCCACCTCCGTCTCCTCGTTGTGTGAACTGTCAGGGTGACCATGCCGCATCCTCCCGCGACTGTCCTGTCTATAAGGAAGAACGCTGTATCCAGGAAATTCGAGTCAAAGAGAAAGTGTCCACCTCGGCTGCTCGCAAGCTATTGGCTAGTAGGAAGCCCACGCTGCTCCCAGCGGGGAAATACAGCACTGTCCTCGCCTCTCCTCGGACTACCCGGGAGGTAGCAACCCAGACATGCGATCTGACCTTCAGCACCACGGTCGTCCGTTCGGCCAGTGCTAAGATCGCGCGGTCGACGTCTCCTCTTCCTCCCATCACCCCACAGACACCAGCCACTTCCTCAGCTTCTGCTCAGTCGAAGACCCCGAAGTCAGACGCACGGGCCTTCAAGAAGGAACCATCCCGTGCAGACTTCCTCCGTTCCTCGACCTCCCAGCCTTCGACCGGTACTTCCACCAAACGTCCTTCTAAAAAGGCGCATAGGAAGCACAGTTCTCCTTCTCCGCCGCGGCGCCTTTCTTCTCCTGCGCCACCCAGCGGTTGCCGCCCCAGGCCGTCATCCGTTTCGCCTGGCCGCACCGCTGGTAGCCGAACATCTGGCCGTTCACCGGCGGAGGAAGCTCCCCCTCCCGGCCATCCTCCTGAGATGGCCGATGACCCTATAGACCCCATGGACGATGACTGTCTGCCTCCTGCTAGCGGCGGCAGTGCTCGCTCGAAGCCAGGCCCTAAGCGGCCTTCGAGGTGACCCCTTCTCTCATCTTCCTTTTCTTACGATGGCACTTATTAACTGGAATATTCGCAGCATTCGCTCCAACCGAGAGGACTTGAAGTTGCTGCTCCGCTCGCATCGTCCGCTCGTCGTAGCCCTCCAGGAAACGAAGCTACGCCCATGCGATCAAATTGCCTTGGCACACTACACCTCTGTGCGTTTTGACCTACCCCCTGTGGTAGGTATCCCAGCTCATGGAGGGGTTATGTTGCTGGTCCGGGATGATATTTACTACGATCCCATCACGTTGCACACCGGCCTGCAGGCAGTAGCCATCCGCATTACTCTCCCCACTTTCACGTTTTCCTTTTGTACCGTTTACGCTCCATCGTCATCTGCCGTTACCAGGGCAGACATGACGCAACTTATTACTCAGCTACCTGCACCATTTTTGTTAACTGGAGACTTCAATGCCCACCATCCTCTTTGGGGCTCTCCAGCATCCTGCCCGAGGGGCTCCTTGTTAGCAGACCTTTTCAACCAGCTCAATCTTGTCTGCCTCAATACTGGCGCCCCTACTTTTCTTTCGGACACATCTCATACCTATTCCCATTTAGACCTCTCTATATGTACTCCCCAACTTGCACGCCGGTTTGAGTGGTATGCACTTGCTGATGCATATTCGAGCGACCACTTCCCGTGTGTTATCCATCTCCTGCAGCATACTCCCTCTCCGTGCTCCTCTCGTTGGACCATCTCCAAGGCAGACTGGGGGCTCTTCTCTTCCAGGGCGACCTTTCAGGATCAAACCTTCACAAGCTGCGATCGTCAGGTCGCACACCTCACGGAAGTCATTCTCGCTGCTGCTGAATATTCCATCCCTCACCCTACTTCTTCTCCACGTCGCGTACCGGTCCCCTGGTGGACCGCAGCATGTAGGGACGCTTTACGTGCTCGTCGACGTGCTTTACGCACCTTTAAACGCCACCCTACAGTGGCGAATTGCATTAATTATAAAAGATTACGTGCTCAGTGTCGTCGTATTATTAAAGAAAGCAAGAAAGCCAGCTGGGCTGCTTTCACCAGCACCTTCAACAGTTCTACTCCTTCTTCTGTTGTCTGGGGTAGCCTGCGCCGGCTATCTGGCACTAAGGTCCACTCCCCAGTTTCTGGCTTGAAGGTCGCGAATGAAGTCCTTGTGGCCCCTGAGGCTGTCTCCAATGCCTTCGGCCGCTTTTTCGCCGAGGTTTCGAGCTCCGCTCATTACCACCCTGCCTTCCTCCCCCGCAAACAGGCAGAGGAGGCGAGGCCACCTAACTTCCGCTCCTCGAATCGTGAAGGTTATAATGCCCCATTCACCATGCGGGAACTGGAAAACGCACTTGGCCGATCACGGTCCTCCGCTCCAGGGCCTGATTCTATTCATATCCAGATGCTGAAGAACCTTTCTCCTGCGGGTAAAGGTTTTCTTCTTCGTACTTACAATCGCATCTGGATTGAGGGACATGTTCCCGCATGCTGGCGCGAGTCTATTGTTGTCCCGATTCCTAAGCCGGGGAAGGACAAGCACTTGCCTTCCAGTTATCGACCTATCTCGCTTACCAGCTGTGTCTGTAAAGTGATGGAGCGAATGGTTAACTCTCGATTGGTTTGGCTGCTCGAGTCTCGACGCCTACTTACCAATGTACAATGTGGATTTCGAAGGCGCCGCTCTGCTGTCGACCATCTGGTTACCTTGTCGACCTTCATCATGAATAACTTCTTGCGGAAGCGCCCGACCGCGGCTGTGTTCTTTGATTTGGAGAAGGCTTACGACACCTGTTGGAGGGCGGGCATTCTCCGCACCATGCATACGTGGGGCTTTCGCGGTCGCCTCCCTCTTTTTATTCGTTCCTTTTTAATGGATAGACAGTTTCGGGTGCGTGTGGGTTCTGTCCTGTCCGACACCTTTCGCCAGGAGAATGGGGTGCCACAGGGCTCAGTTTTGAGCGTCGCTCTCTTCGCCATCGCGATCAATCCAATAATGGATTGCCTCCCAGCTGATGTATCAGGCTCCCTTTTCGTGGACGATTTTACCATCTATTGCAGCGCGCAGTGTCCACGTGTCCTGGAGCGCTGTCTTCAGCGTTCTCTTGACCGTCTTTACTCTTGGAGTGTCGCCAATGGCTTCCGTTTTTCTGCCGAGAAGACGGTCTGTATTAACTTCTGGCGCTACAAAGAGTTTCTCCCACCGTCCTTACGACTCGGTCCCGTTGCTCTCCCACTCGTGGAGACAATCAAATTTTTAGGCCTTACCTTTGACAGGAAACTTAGCTGGTCTCCACATGTGTCATATTTGGCCGCCCGTTGTACCCGTTCTTTAAATGTCCTCCGTGTTCTCAGTGGTATGTCGTGGGGAGCGGATCGAACCGTCCTACTTCGTCTATATCGGTCGATCGTCCGCTCCAAGCTGGATTATGGGAGCTTCGTATACTCCTCTGCACGGCCATCCATCTTACGCCGCCTCAACTCCATACAACATCGGGGTTTACGACTTGCGATCGGAGCATTTTATACCAGTCCCGTAGAGAGTCTTCATGCTGACGCTGGCGAATTGCCACTCACCTACCGGCGCGATATACTGCTTTGTCGGTATGCCTGTCGGCTACTGTCAATGCCCGACCATCCTTCTTATCGTTCCTTTTTTGACGACTCTCTTGACTTTCAATACGGGTTGTATGTCTCTGCCTTGCTACCCCCTGGAGTTCGCTTTCGTCGCCTCCTTCAACACCTTGATTTTTCACTCCCTGCAACCTTTCGAGTGGGCGAGAGCCGCACGCCACCTTGGCTCCAGGCTCAGGTCCGCGTTCACCTCGACCTCAGCTCGCTCCCAAAAGAGGTCACCCCCGGTTCGGTCTACCACTCCCGTTTTTTGGAACTTCGTTCGAAGTTCAACAACATGACTTTCATTTATACAGATGGCTCTAAGACCAATGACGGGGTCGGGTGTTCCTTTATTGTCGGGGCACAAAGTTTCCAATACCGGCCCCATGGCCATTGTTCGGTCTTCACAGCTGAGCTCTTTGCCCTCTACCAGGCTGTTCTGTACATCTGCCGCCACCGACATTCTGCTTATGTCATCTGCTCAGATTCCCTGAGCGCCATCCAGAGCCTCAGTGATCCGTACCCGGTTCACCCTTTCGTACACCGGATCCAACGCTCTCTTCAGCAGCTGGTGGACGTCGGTACGCCGGTTAGCTTTATGTGGGTTCCTGGCCATGTCGGTATCCCTGGGAACGAAGCTGCAGATGCCGCGGCCAAGGCTGCGGTCCTCCAGCCTCGGACAGCTTCTTGTTGTGTCCCTTCGTCCGATTTTAGCGGGGTCATTTGTCGGCGCGTTGTGTCGCTGTGGCATGCCGATTGGGCTGCACTTACCGACAACAAGCTTCGGGCCTTAAAACCTCTTCCCGTGGCTTGGACGTCCTCCTCACGCCCTTCTCGGCGGGAGGAGGTCGTTTTAGCAAGGTTAAGAATTGGACACTGCCGGTTCAGCCATCGCCATCTGCTGACGGCTGCGCCGGCGCCGTTCTGCCCATGTGGGCACTTGCTGACGGTTAGTCACATTTTAATGTCCTGTCCCGATCTTAAAACACTGCGCCTCGATCTTAACCTGCCTACTACTTTAGATGCCATTTTAGCGGATGACCCACGAGCAGCTGCTCGTGTTCTTTTTTTATCAATTTGACAAACCTCGCTAAGGACATTTGATGATGTTTTTTAATCCTATGCCTGTCAGTCTGTCTTTTATTGTGTTTTCCCTTTTAGTTGTTGTTGTCAACTTGTGCCTCGCGGTGCATTCTTAGAGTAGTCAGGGCGCTAATGACCATTGAAGTTGTGCGCCCGAAAACCACAAAAAAAAAAAAAATTGACCCCTCCTTCTACTCTGTAGATGAATATCGTAACAGAGACTGATAGACCAGCTTAGGTAAAAATTCTGCTATATTTCTGTTTTGACAGCACTTGGTTGCAACAGTCAAGATCGGGTATTATGTGTACGATAAATTTATTAAAAGTACGTAACTGTGTTTTATTCTGTCAGTGTACCAATTCTATAAATATTAGCAGTTACTGTGATATACTCACATATTTTGACAATCTCCTGACAAATGATGAGGATAATAATTATTATTATATTCCACTGCATTATGTTATACTTTCTGACATGTTATTTGTCATTCGCGTTGGCCAGCGGCTATTTCCGTAGCAGTACGAAAATATTTGTTCGCTCCAGTTACTATCCTCTCTGGAAATATCACCAGGAACTACGACCTTTAACTGGAGTCACCGAGTCAGGAACGTCTAGACACACAGTTATTCCGTTACCAGCTTCCAGGTTATCTGTGGTGGTAGCCCGATAACTACCAGAGAACTAGAACTACGAGTCAATAACGATAACTGCCAGAGGAGAATACCGGTCTCTGACAGTTATTTCCATAGTCGCTCGAATTCCTTAGTAATTTTCCTTGTACTACCCGTCCAAGCTAAATTAACACGTAAGGCGGTGGCTTAAGGGAACGACCGTACTTGTTAATGCCTGTACTGCAGCTCCTATCAGCCACGGCTCGGACATTAACTTTATTTAATTGTTTATGCTAAAAGTAACGAAGGCCCACGAAATAGTACACAGTTCTTATCAACAGATGGCGCGCAGTCTCAGTTATTCCCATGGTCTATAGAACGCCTTCCAAATGCGCAGTACGATCTTCGGTCAACAGATGGCGCGAGGCACTGTTGACACTAAACAGTTATTGAAATAACAGCCAGAATCAGAGGAACGGTTATCACAGTAACGGTTACTTCTCAGTAACCGGTTATTTCTATCAGTTACGTTATTTTTTGCCACCTCTATTGCCTGCACTGTCCGCGGCGGCCGCTGCTCTGGCTGGTATTGCCAGCTGGCGTGGCGGCTACCACTGCTTCCGCTACGGCAGTTACTTTGTTCGCACCCGGGCCCTGGCCCGTCAGAATTCCCGCGTAGCTTGCTGCCTGCTCAGTTATGTAGTCAGCGTTTTCATGTGGCAGCTGAGCCACTCTTTCATTTCTCGGGCAGCTGCTCTACATGTGTTCTGTCGAGCTGCAAATTGAACACTTCGGTAGTTGCCCGCTATAGTGGACGACTTCTGTGTATCCCCCTGTAACAATGAAGGATGGCACGTGTTTTGTTAGGACCACCCTGACGAACCTAACATTCGAGTCCACCTTGTATCAGTGCCCGGCACCCCAGAAGTCTCTCGTTACAGAGAGAACTTCTCCATACAACTTGAGGCAGCGTGCTACTTCCTCGTTCGGCACCTCGAAGGGGAGGTTGTACACTTTCATGTTTCTCACGCCGTGTCCGGCGTATGTGATTTTCACCTCTCACACGACTGTTCCAGTGTTTGAACTTCCTAATACCCCCGCTTACATTGATGAGCGTCTCACATCTCACGTGGGCTTTCAGATTCAAAAAGAGGTTGAGCAGCGTAAAATACAGCTGCAGCCCTTCTATTTCGTCCTCTTGTATTTGTAGTTCGTTAAACATCCACTTCTCAATATCGAAGGAGGACGGACTCTCGTACCCACGATCGAATGCGCACTATTGTCATGATTTTCGTTGAGAACACACCAAAGCGCTGTACACGCATAGATGATCGCCGACGGCAAAACAGCTACGGCTGGCGCGGTACGGGAGCCGTTAGTTGGCGAGCGTGAGCGCCGTGCGGTGGAAAGCTCCTGGAGCTTTGTCGTTGGCGCAGGTTTTGAGGACGGCTCTGACTTCGTCCTCTGACATGGCCTCGGTCAGCGGTGCGCCATCTGCGTTGTCCAACTGTCTGCGCGTTTCTTCTAATATTTTTGCTGAATCTGTGTCGTCTGGTGCATCGCTCTTAACTTCGGTGATCGGACGAGAACCGGTGTATTCAACATGGTATGGCCGTTGGCGCCCTTATACTGTAGCCGCACGACAGAAGACGCCTTTGCCTCTTCTCCCAACACACGTAATCGCAGTTTTCGGTGACACATTTGACGCAAAGCACGTCCTTCCGCAACAGCTGGAGCCTCGAAGGCGGCGCCGAGTGCGCGTCCGGCGTCTGCCGAACTGGCGGGCGCGCCGCCACTTGCGTGACGCACATGGCTGCTCGGTGCGCCGCCCGTCATTCGTTTCTCTTGGTGCGTGCGGCGTGCGACACTCGCGGGCGACGCATCTTGTTTCCGGTATCCCGCGGAGGGCTTGCGCGCGGCCGGCCGGCGGGTGGCCTGGCCTGTAAGGTGTAGCAGTGTCCTGGTGGAGGGAGCGCCCCCTGCAGCTTCCTCGCCTGTCACACGCGGCGCGGCGCGCCTCCACATATTTGCGTGATCTGTGCAGTGCATTCGCACCTGTCCCCTTCCGTCCCGACTTGTCCCGACTTTGCTCGACTGCCGCTCGCTGCCACTCGGGTGTTCGCCTAAGCACCCATCTCTTCTAGCGATGAAAGACAGGTTTTTGTTTACAAATGTGCAGATGTACACTGTTACGAAAGACTAAGCCCTGACGTGTTTCAGAACATAACTGTCGATTCATACTATTTTGTCATTTTCGGAGACTTTTTGGAAATTTTATTTGGCACACTCTTCTTCAAACTGAGTTCATTAATATCTTATGTTTATTATAGTAGTTTAAGATTGTTACAGAAGCATCTTTGTCACATCAGTAACGTAGCGTGAAAAGAGGGCTGTCCTCTATATCGATGCCATTTCTCACCATTATCGCAGTTCCAGTTCTCGTTTCTGCGTCTATGTTCGTGAAGACGTCGAATCGCCGTACTTGTTCTAGATCGGTGGTGAGAACTTCCTGTAGCATTGCTACATCGGCAGCTCGGTGCTGCAGGAACTCAGTGAGGGCATCTATCTTGACAACCGAATTCATGTTGTTTAAATTGCACGTAATGACTTTATAGCCAGAGCGTTCCTGCATTTAAGCGGTATGTGTTTGCTGTGGGCAGTCTGGCTGGAGGACAACATACTCTGGTTCTGTGTTTTGTTTGCCCGCGTTCGCGGGCTGTGTGTCCAACGCTTCCCCGTCGGAGGTCAGCATCCTCTCGTCGTTCGAGCCGTTGCTGTGGCTTCGCCGTCTGTTGCATCGCCTTTTAGCTTTCGACGACCATTGCGACTTGTCACTCGACTCTTTCGGGTCGTCGTCTGTTTGTTTTTGGATGCGAGCGAGTTTTTTCACCTGCTTCTTGATGGCGATCTCGCGCGCCTCGGTGTACGTGGTGGGCGCTGGGCCCGGCTGCAGGCGTCAGTGAATGACAGGAACAGCTGACGGCTGGGCGGGCGCGGCGGCGCGCGTCACCTTCACCCGCCGGCTGGTGGGGGAGGGGGTGGCCGCCGGTTAGGCCTCCATTGAGCTTTCGTTGTGCGAGTCAGAGGTGAGGTGCCGCTTCTTGCCTGCTAGAGGTGGGCCAAACGGTTATTCTGGAGCAACTGTGATCACAGTTCCAGTTATTCTTTGATAACCGTTATCGTTAACCGTTATTAATAACTGCCAAGTTATTTTTCGCTAGCGAATACTCCGACAGTTAAATAACGACATAGTTGGAATCCATCAGTTTAGTTATCAGTATAACTGCGAGTAGTGTGAAATAGCAGGAATGTCGTATGAATCGTGTCATAACCTTAGCTTATTAACTCCGGGTACATTTTAGTTGATGTTAGAACGATTATTAGTGTTTCATATTATATGTTTGTAGGTTATCGGTCGCTATTAGAAATATTATCTTCGCAGCTGCGACAGAAAGTACGCGGAACTTCGCCAAAGCACTGTTTAAGTAAAATGTTAACAACGTGCGTTTTTAAGTATGAAGTAATATGTAAACTGAGTACTGTATGTTAAATTCGATGCTTAATTTCTTGTGCTGCTCACATAATAGAATAAAGTGTACAGCCTTGTAATACAACAAAAAATATACGTAATGTGACAGATTCGTTTACTCCTGTGCTGTAAAAGCTAGTGCTATTGGGGAAAGTGTGAGTACGCTAATCCAAGTTTTACGTCAGATTTGCAAACTGCTCGATTTCTCCAGCGACAGCATGTTTATAACATACGAAGACATGCAGATCGAAAAGGTTGACAGTGTTACATTTCTGGGACTAGAACTCGATAATAAATTCAGTTGGGAAGGCCATACCACATTTTTTCATTCTTTTATTTCATAAGGGAGCATATTCGGTGGTAACTTATCAAACATAGCAAAAGTTTTTCGCATGTAAAAGCGTGTAATAAAAATAGTTTGTGGTATCAATTCAAGAACATCATGTAGGACCCTGTTCAAGGAACTTTGTATTCTAACCACTGCTTCCTAGTATATTTATTCCTTAATGAAATTTGTTACAAGTATTTCCAACCAATAGCTTAATACATATCAGTACTAGAAATGGGAACAGCAATCTACATAAAGACCTAAAATTACTTACCTTGGTCCAAAAGGGGTCCAATATTCAGGAACATGCATTTTCAATAAACTGCCAGCAAGTCAGCAACCATTAAAAACTTGGTTTCAGATAAGGCACGGTTTACAGTGTGTTTGAAAGACTATTTAATACAGAAGTGTCTGATTCCACCCGTCATCAATATGCCGGAAATGGCTATTTCAAGTGTCTATGACGTCACTACATACACATGGCAACAAACACGAAGATACATATAAATAATACAATAACATTTCCCACCAAAAATACAATCAAACCAATGGGACAACTGCGGGAAGTTGGGGGTTTTTCGGGTGAGGACAAGCTAGTAAAAAAAAAAAAAAAAAAAAACACACACCATGATCCCAAAACACAAAATGAAGAACAAAAAGAAAAAAATTACAGCATTCTGCTACACCAACAAAAATCTGCAGGAATCGGACACTTCACGTGAACAATATAGGTCAACTATAGGTGACCATACCAAAACACCAATACCCACAACTAAAAGTACGAAAATTGGAATCAGACATTTCCCTTGACCTACATAGGTCAACCTCAGATGACGATACTAAAACATCAACACACACAACTATGAAAATGGGAATCGGTCATTTCCGGTGACCTATATAGGTCCACCACAGCTACTGATGCCAAAAAAACCAACACCTACAACTGCGAAAAATAAAACCACAATCCCAAAAGTCCACAAATCAATCATCCCTACATAAATTAAATCACATTCAATACTTCATAAATACACAAAACATCACAGCTAGAAAAAAAAAATTACCACCAGCAAATTCCGGCACTGCAACCTAGATCCACAGCCCCCCCTCTCCCCCCCCCCCCCACACACGCACAAACCAACTCATAAACACCGTGCCGTAATGACATTCACACACCACAACACCTTTACGTCGAAGCAGACGGGCGGAATCAGACGCTTCCATTGACCCCTCCTTCTACTCTGTAGATGAATATCGTAACAGAGACTGATAGACCAGCTTAGGTAAAAATTCTGCTATATTTCTGTTTTGACAGCACTTGGTTGCAACAGTCAAGATCGGGTATTATGTGTACGATAAATTTATTAAAAGTACGTAACTGTGTTTTATTCTGTCAGTGTACCAATTCTATAAATATTAGCAGTTACTGTGATATACTCACATATTTTGACAATCTCCTGACAAATGATGAGGATAATAATTATTATTATATTCCACTGCATTATGTTATACTTTCTGACATGTTATTTGTCATTCGCGTTGGCCAGCGGCTATTTCCGTAGCAGTACGAAAATATTTGTTCGCTCCAGTTACTATCCTCTCTGGAAATATCACCAGGAACTACGACCTTTAACTGGAGTCACCGAGTCAGGAACGTCTAGACACACAGTTATTCCGTTACCAGCTTCCAGGTTATCTGTGGTGGTAGCCCGATAACTACCAGAGAACTAGAACTACGAGCCAATAACGATAACTGCCAGAGGAGAATACCGGTCTCTGACAGTTATTTCCATAGTCGCTCGAATTCCTTAGTAATTTTCCTTGTACTACCCGTCCAAGCTAAATTAACACGTAAGGCGGTGGCTTAAGGGAACGACCGTACTTGTTAATGCCTGTACTGCAGCTCCTATCAGCCACGGCTCGGACATTAACTTTATTTAATTGTTTATGCTAAAAGTAACGAAGGCCCACGAAATAGTACACAGTTCTTATCAACAGATGGCGCGCAGTCTCAGTTATTCCCATGGTCTATAGAACGCCTTCCAAATGCGCAGTACGATCTTCGGTCAACAGATGGCGCGAGGCACTGTTGACACTAAACAGTTATTGAAATAACAGCCAGAATCAGAGGAACGGTTATCACAGTAACGGTTACTTCTCAGTAACCGGTTATTTCTATCAGTTACGTTATTTTTTGCCACCTCTATTGCCTGCACTGTCCGCGGCGGCCGCTGCTCTGGCTGGTATTGCCAGCTGGCGTGGCGGCTACCACTGCTTCCGCTACGGCAGTTACTTTGTTCGCGCCCGGGCCCTGGCCCGTCAGAATTCCCGCGTAGCTTGCTGCCTGCTCAGTTATGTAGTCGGCGTTTTCATGTGGCAGCTGGGCCACTCTTTCATTTCTCGGACAGCTGCTCTACATGTGTTCTGTCGAGCTGCAAATTGAACACTTCGGTAGTTGCCCGCTATAGTGGACGACTTCTGTGTATCCCCCTGTAACAATGAAGGATGGCACGTGTTTCGTTAGGACCACCCTGACGAACCTAACATTCGAGTCCACCTTGTATCAGTGCCCGGCACCCCAGAAGTCTCTCGTTACAGAGAGAACTTCTCCATACAACTTGAGGCAGCGTGCTACTTCCTCGTTCGGCACCTCGAAGGGGAGGTTGTACACTTTCATGTTTCTCACGCCGTGTCCGGCGTATGTGATTTTCACCTCTCACACGACTGTTCCAGTGTTTGAACTTCCTAATACCCCCGCTTACATTGATGAGCGTCTCACATCTCACGTGGGCTTTCAGATTCAAAAAGAGGTTGAGCAGCGTAAAATACAGCTGCAGCCCTTCTATTTCGTCCTCTTGTATTTGTAGTTCGTTAAACATCCACTTCTCAATATCGAAGGAGGACGGACTCTCGTACCCACGATCGAATGCGCACTATTGTCATGATTTTCGTTGAGAACACACCAAAGCGCTGTACACGCATAGATGATCGCCGACGGCAAAACAGCTACGGCTGGCGCGGTACGGGAGCCGTTAGTTGGCGAGCGTGAGCGCCGTGCGGTGGAAAGCTCCTGGAGCTTTGTCGTTGGCGCAGGTTTTGAGGACGGCTCTGACTTCGTCCTCTGACATGGCCTCGGTCAGCGGTGCGCCATCTGCGTTGTCCAACTGTCTGCGCGTTTCTTCTAATATTTTTGCTGAATCTGTGTCGTCTGGTGCATCGCTCTTAACTTCGGTGATCGGACGAGAACCGGTGTATTCAACATGGTATGGCCGTTGGCGCCCTTATACTGTAGCCGCACGACAGAAGACGCCTTTGCCTCTTCTCCCAACACACGTAATCGCAGTTTTCGGTGACACATTTGACGCAAAGCACGTCCTTCCGCAACAGCTGGAGCCTCGAAGGCGGCGCCGAGTGCGCGTCCGGCGTCTGCCGAACTGGCGGGCGCGCCGCCACTTGCGTGAGACACGCGGCTGCTCGGTGCGCCGCCCGTCATTCGTTTCTCTTGGTGCGTGCGACACTCGCGGGCGACGCATCTTGTTTCAGTTATCCGGCGGAGGGCTTGCGCGCGGCCGGGCGGCGGGTGGCCTGTAAGGGTGTAGCAGTGTCCTGCTGGAGAGCGCCCCCTGCAGCTTCCTCACCGGCGCGCCTCCACATATTTGCGTGATCTGTGCAGTGCATTCGCACCTGTCCCCTTCCGTCCCGACTTGTCCCGACTTTGCTCGACTGCCGCTCGCTGCCACTCGGGTGTTCGCCTAAGCACCCATCTCTTCTAGCGATGAAAGACAGGTTTTTGTTTACAAATGTGCAGATGTACACTGTTACGAAAGACTAAGCCCTGACGTGTTTCAGAACATAACTGTCGATTCATACTATTTTGTCATTTTCGGAGACTTTTTGGAAATTTTATTTGGCACACTCTTCTTCAAACTGAGTTCATTAATATCTTATGTTTATTATAGTAGTTTAAGATTGTTACAGAAGCATCTTTGTCACATCAGTAACGTAGCGTGAAAAGAGGGCTGTCCTCTATATCGATGCCATTTCTCACCATTATCGCAGTTCCAGTTCTCGTTTCTGCGTCTATGTTCGTGAAGACGTCGAATCGCCGTACTTGTTCTAGATCGGTGGTGAGAACTTCCTGTAGCATTGCTACATCGGCAGCTCGGTGCTGCAGGAACTCAGTGAGGGCATCTATCTTGACAACCGAATTCATGTTGTTTAAATTGCACGTAATGACTTTATAGCCAGAGCGTTCCTGCATTTAAGCGGTATGTGTTTGCTGTGGGCAGTCTGGCTGGAGGACAACATACTCTGGTTCTGTGTTTTGTTTGCCCGCGTTCGCGGGCTGTGTGTCCAACGCTTCCCCGTCGGAGGTCAGCATCCTCTCGTCGTTCGAGCCGTTGCTGTGGCTTCGCCGTCTGTTGCATCGCCTTTTAGCTTTCGACGACCATTGCGACTTGTCACTCGACTCTTTCGGGTCGTCGTCTGTTTGTTTTTGGATGCGAGCGAGTTTTTTCACCTGCTTCTTGATGGCGATCTCGCGCGCCTCGGTGTACGTGGTGGGCGCTGGGCCCGGCTGCAGGCGTCAGTGAATGACAGGAACAGCTGACGGCTGGGCGGGCGCGGCGGCGCGCGTCACCTTCACCCGCCGGCTGGTGGGGGAGGGGGTGGCCGCCGGTTAGGCCTCCATTGAGCTTTCGTTGTGCGAGTCAGAGGTGAGGTGCCGCTTCTTGCCTGCTAGAGGTGGGCCAAACGGTTATTCTGGAGCAACTGTGATCACAGTTCCAGTTATTCTTTGATAACCGTTATCGTTAACCGTTATTAATAACTGCCAAGTTATTTTTCGCTAGCGAATACTCCGACAGTTAAATAACGACATAGTTGGAATCCATCAGTTTAGTTATCAGTATAACTGCGAGTAGTGTGAAATAGCAGGAATGTCGTATGAATCGTGTCATAACCTTAGCTTATTAACTCCGGGTACATTTTAGTTGATGTTAGAACGATTATTAGTGTTTCATATTATATGTTTGTAGGTTATCGGTCGCTATTAGAAATATTATCTTCGCAGCTGCGACAGAAAGTACGCGGAACTTCGCCAAAGCACTGTTTAAGTAAAATGTTAACAACGTGCGTTTTTAAGTATGAAGTAATATGTAAACTGAGTACTGTATGTTAAATTCGATGCTTAATTTCTTGTGCTACTCACATAATAGAATAAAGTGTACAGCCTTGTAATACAACAAAAAATATACGTAATGTGACAGATTCGTTTACTCCTGTGCTGTAAAAGCTAGTGCTATTGGGGAAAGTGTGAGTACGCTAATCCAAGTTTTACGTCAGATTTGCAAACTGCTCGATTTCTCCAGCGACAGCATGTTTATAACATACGAAGACATGCAGATCGAAAAGGTTGACAGTGTTACATTTCTGGGACTAGAACTCGATAATAAATTCAGTTGGGAAGGCCATACCACATTTTTTCATTCTTTTATTTCATAAGGGAGCATATTCGGTGGTAACTTATCAAACATAGCAAAAGTTTTTCGCATGTAAAAGCGTGTAATAAAAATAGTTTGTGGTATCAATTCAAGAACATCATGTAGGAACCTGTTCAAGGAACTTTGTATTCTAACCACTGCTTCCTAGTATATTTATTCCTTAATGAAATTTGTTACAAGTATTTCCAACCAATAGCTTAATACATATCAGTACTAGAAATGGGAACAGCAATCTACATAAAGACCTAAAATTACTTACCTTGGTCCAAAAGGGGTCCAATATTCAGGAACATGCATTTTCAATAAACTGCCAGCAAGTCAGCAACCATTAAAAACTTGGTTTCAGATAAGGCACGGTTTACAGTGTGTTTGAAAGACTATTTAATACAGAAGTGTCTGATTCCACCCGTCATCAATATGCCGGAAATGGCTATTTCAAGTGTCTATGACGTCACTACATACACATGGCAACAAACACGAAGATACATATAAATAATACAATAACATTTCCCACCAAAAATACAATCAAACCAATGGGACAACTGCGGGAAGTTGGGGGTTTTTCGGGTGAGGACAAGCTAGTAAAAAAAAAAAAGAAACACACACCATGATCCCAAAACACAAAATGAAGAACAAAAAGAAAAAAATTACAGCATTCTGCTACACCAACAAAAATCTGCAGGAATCGGACACTTCACGTGAACAATATAGGTCAACTATAGGTGACCATACCAAAACACCAATACCCACAACTAAAAGTACGAAAATTGGAATCAGACATTTCCCTTGACCTACATAGGTCAACCTCAGATGACGATACTAAAACATCAACACACACAACTATGAAAATGGGAATCGGTCATTTCCGGTGACCTATATAGGTCCACCACAGCTACTGATGCCAAAAAAACCAACACCTACAACTGCGAAAAATAAAACCACAATCCCAAAAGTCCACAAATCAATCATCCCTACATAAATTAAATCACATTCAATACTTCATAAATACACAAAACATCACAGCTAGAAAAAAAAAAATTACCACCAGCAAATTCCGGCACTGCAACCTAGATCTACAGCCCCCTCTCTCCCCCCCCCCCCCCACACACGCACAAACCAACTCATAAACAC
Source organism: Schistocerca nitens (assembly GCF_023898315.1). Taxonomy (NCBI): domain Eukaryota; kingdom Metazoa; phylum Arthropoda; class Insecta; order Orthoptera; family Acrididae; genus Schistocerca; species Schistocerca nitens. The sequence continues at coordinate 215,701,578 of NC_064620.1, read as the reverse complement.
CGTGCCGTAATGACATTCACACACCACAACACCTTTACGTCGAAGCAGACGGGCGGAATCAGACGCTTCCATTGACCCCTCCTTCTACTCTGTAGATGAATATCGTAACAGAGACTGATAGACCAGCTTAGGTAAAAATTCTGCTATATTTCTGTTTTGACAGCACTTGGTTGCAACAGTCAAGATCGGGTATTATGTGTACGATAAATTTATTAAAAGTACGTAACTGTGTTTTATTCTGTCAGTGTACCAATTCTATAAATATTAGCAGTTACTGTGATATACTCACATATTTTGACAATCTCCTGACAAATGATGAGGATAATAATTATTATTATATTCCACTGCATTATGTTATACTTTCTGACATGTTATTTGTCATTCGCGTTGGCCAGCGGCTATTTCCGTAGCAGTACGAAAATATTTGTTCGCTCCAGTTACTATCCTCTCTGGAAATATCACCAGGAACTACGACCTTTAACTGGAGTCACCGAGTCAGGAACGTCTAGACACACAGTTATTCCGTTACCAGCTTCCAGGTTATCTGTGGTGGTAGCCCGATAACTACCAGAGAACTAGAACTACGAGCCAATAACGATAACTGCCAGAGGAGAATACCGGTCTCTGACAGTTATTTCCATAGTCGCTCGAATTCCTTAGTAATTTTCCTTGTACTACCCGTCCAAGCTAAATTAACACGTAAGGCGGTGGCTTAAGGGAACGACCGTACTTGTTAATGCCTGTACTGCAGCTCCTATCAGCCACGGCTCGGACATTAACTTTATTTAATTGTTTATGCTAAAAGTAACGAAGGCCCACGAAATAGTACACAGTTCTTATCAACAGATGGCGCGCAGTCTCAGTTATTCCCATGGTCTATAGAACGCCTTCCAAATGCGCAGTACGATCTTCGGTCAACAGATGGCGCGAGGCACTGTTGACACTAAACAGTTATTGAAATAACAGCCAGAATCAGAGGAACGGTTATCACAGTAACGGTTACTTCTCAGTAACCGGTTATTTCTATCAGTTACGTTATTTTTTGCCACCTCTATTGCCTGCACTGTCCGCGGCGGCCGCTGCTCTGGCTGGTATTGCCAGCTGGCGTGGCGGCTACCACTGCTTCCGCTACGGCAGTTACTTTGTTCGCGCCCGGGCCCTGGCCCGTCAGAATTCCCGCGTAGCTTGCTGCCTGCTCAGTTATGTAGTCGGCGTTTTCATGTGGCAGCTGGGCCACTCTTTCATTTCTCGGACAGCTGCTCTACATGTGTTCTGTCGAGCTGCAAATTGAACACTTCGGTAGTTGCCCGCTATAGTGGACGACTTCTGTGTATCCCCCTGTAACAATGAAGGATGGCACGTGTTTCGTTAGGACCACCCTGACGAACCTAACATTCGAGTCCACCTTGTATCAGTGCCCGGCACCCCAGAAGTCTCTCGTTACAGAGAGAACTTCTCCATACAACTTGAGGCAGCGTGCTACTTCCTCGTTCGGCACCTCGAAGGGGAGGTTGTACACTTTCATGTTTCTCACGCCGTGTCCGGCGTATGTGATTTTCACCTCTCACACGACTGTTCCAGTGTTTGAACTTCCTAATACCCCCGCTTACATTGATGAGCGTCTCACATCTCACGTGGGCTTTCAGATTCAAAAAGAGGTTGAGCAGCGTAAAATACAGCTGCAGCCCTTCTATTTCGTCCTCTTGTATTTGTAGTTCGTTAAACATCCACTTCTCAATATCGAAGGAGGACGGACTCTCGTACCCACGATCGAATGCGCACTATTGTCATGATTTTCGTTGAGAACACACCAAAGCGCTGTACACGCATAGATGATCGCCGACGGCAAAACAGCTACGGCTGGCGCGGTACGGGAGCCGTTAGTTGGCGAGCGTGAGCGCCGTGCGGTGGAAAGCTCCTGGAGCTTTGTCGTTGGCGCAGGTTTTGAGGACGGCTCTGACTTCGTCCTCTGACATGGCCTCGGTCAGCGGTGCGCCATCTGCGTTGTCCAACTGTCTGCGCGTTTCTTCTAATATTTTTGCTGAATCTGTGTCGTCTGGTGCATCGCTCTTAACTTCGGTGATCGGACGAGAACCGGTGTATTCAACATGGTATGGCCGTTGGCGCCCTTATACTGTAGCCGCACGACAGAAGACGCCTTTGCCTCTTCTCCCAACACACGTAATCGCAGTTTTCGGTGACACATTTGACGCAAAGCAGCACGTCCTTCCGCAACAGCTGGATGGAGCCTCGAAGGCGGCGCGGAGTGCGCGTCCGGCGTCTGCCGAACTGGCGGGCGCGCCGCCACTTGCGTGAGACACGCGGCTGCTCGGTGCGCCGCCCGTCATTCGTTTCTCTTGGTGCGTGCGACACTCGCGGGCGACGCATCTTGTTTCCGGTATCCGGCGGAGGGCTTGCGCGCGGCCGGGCGGCGGGTGGCCTGTAAGGGTGTAGCAGTGTCCTGCTGGAGAGCGCCCCCTGCAGCTTCCTCACCGGCGCGCCTCCACATATTTGCGTGATCTGTGCAGTGCATTCGCACCTGTCCCCTTCCGTCCCGACTTGTCCCGACTTTGCTCGACTGCCGCTCGCTGCCACTCGGGTGTTCGCCTAAGCACCCATCTCTTCTAGCGATGAAAGACAGGTTTTTGTTTACAAATGTGCAGATGTACACTGTTACGAAAGACTAAGCCCTGACGTGTTTCAGAACATAACTGTCGATTCATACTATTTTGTCATTTTCGGAGACTTTTTGGAAATTTTATTTGGCACACTCTTCTTCAAACTGAGTTCATTAATATCTTATGTTTATTATAGTAGTTTAAGATTGTTACAGAAGCATCTTTGTCACATCAGTAACGTAGCGTGAAAAGAGGGCTGTCCTCTATATCGATGCCATTTCTCACCATTATCGCAGTTCCAGTTCTCGTTTCTGCGTCTATGTTCGTGAAGACGTCGAATCGCCGTACTTGTTCTAGATCGGTGGTGAGAACTTCCTGTAGCATTGCTACATCGGCAGCTCGGTGCTGCAGGAACTCAGTGAGGGCATCTATCTTGACAACCGAATTCATGTTGTTTAAATTGCACGTAATGACTTTATAGCCAGAGCGTTCCTGCATTTAAGCGGTATGTGTTTGCTGTGGGCAGTCTGGCTGGAGGACAACATACTCTGGTTCTGTGTTTTGTTTGCCCGCGTTCGCGGGCTGTGTGTCCAACGCTTCCCCGTCGGAGGTCAGCATCCTCTCGTCGTTCGAGCCGTTGCTGTGGCTTCGCCGTCTGTTGCATCGCCTTTTAGCTTTCGACGACCATTGCGACTTGTCACTCGACTCTTTCGGGTCGTCGTCTGTTTGTTTTTGGATGCGAGCGAGTTTTTTCACCTGCTTCTTGATGGCGATCTCGCGCGCCTCGGTGTACGTGGTGGGCGCTGGGCCCGGCTGCAGGCGTCAGTGAATGACAGGAACAGCTGACGGCTGGGCGGGCGCGGCGGCGCGCGTCACCTTCACCCGCCGGCTGGTGGGGGAGGGGGTGGCCGCCGGTTAGGCCTCCATTGAGCTTTCGTTGTGCGAGTCAGAGGTGAGGTGCCGCTTCTTGCCTGCTAGAGGTGGGCCAAACGGTTATTCTGGAGCAACTGTGATCACAGTTCCAGTTATTCTTTGATAACCGTTATCGTTAACCGTTATTAATAACTGCCAAGTTATTTTTCGCTAGCGAATACTCCGACAGTTAAATAACGACATAGTTGGAATCCATCAGTTTAGTTATCAGTATAACTGCGAGTAGTGTGAAATAGCAGGAATGTCGTATGAATCGTGTCATAACCTTAGCTTATTAACTCCGGGTACATTTTAGTTGATGTTAGAACGATTATTAGTGTTTCATATTATATGTTTGTAGGTTATCGGTCGCTATTAGAAATATTATCTTCGCAGCTGCGACAGAAAGTACGCGGAACTTCGCCAAAGCACTGTTTAAGTAAAATGTTAACAACGTGCGTTTTTAAGTATGAAGTAATATGTAAACTGAGTACTGTATGTTAAATTCGATGCTTAATTTCTTGTGCTACTCACATAATAGAATAAAGTGTACAGCCTTGTAATACAACAAAAAATATACGTAATGTGACAGATTCGTTTACTCCTGTGCTGTAAAAGCTAGTGCTATTGGGGAAAGTGTGAGTACGCTAATCCAAGTTTTACGTCAGATTTGCAAACTGCTCGATTTCTCCAGCGACAGCATGTTTATAACATACGAAGACATGCAGATCGAAAAGGTTGACAGTGTTACATTTCTGGGACTAGAACTCGATAATAAATTCAGTTGGGAAGGCCATACCACATTTTTTCATTCTTGTATTTCATAAGGGAGCATATTCGGTGGTAACTTATCAAACATAGCAAAAGTTTTTCGCATGTAAAAGCGTGTAATAAAAATAGTTTGTGGTATCAATTCAAGAACATCATGTAGGAACCTGTTCAAGGAACTTTGTATTCTAACCACTGCTTCCTAGTATATTTATTCCTTAATGAAATTTGTTACAAGTATTTCCAACCAATAGCTTAATACATATCAGTACTAGAAATGGGAACAGCAATCTACATAAAGACCTAAAATTACTTACCTTGGTCCAAAAGGGGTCCAATATTCAGGAACATGCATTTTCAATAAACTGCCAGCAAGTCAGCAACCATTAAAAACTTGGTTTCAGATAAGGCACGGTTTACAGTGTGTTTGAAAGACTATTTAATACAGAAGTGTCTGATTCCACCCGTCATCAATATGCCGGAAATGGCTATTTCAAGTGTCTATGACGTCACTACATACACATGGCAACAAACACGAAGATACATATAAATAATACAATAACATTTCCCACCAAAAATACAATCAAACCAATGGGACAACTGCGGGAAGTTGGGGGTTTTTCGGGTGAGGACAAGCTAGTAAAAAAAAAAAAAAGAAACACACACCATGATCCCAAAACACAAAATGAAGAACAAAAAGAAAAAAATTACAGCATTCTGCTACACCAACAAAAATCTGCAGGAATCGGACACTTCACGTGAACAATATAGGTCAACTATAGGTGACCATACCAAAACACCAATACCCACAACTAAAAGTACGAAAATTGGAATCAGACATTTCCCTTGACCTACATAGGTCAACCTCAGATGACGATACTAAAACATCAACACACACAACTATGAAAATGGGAATCGGTCATTTCCGGTGACCTATATAGGTCCACCACAGCTACTGATGCCAAAAAAACCAACACCTACAACTGCGAAAAATAAAACCACAATCCCAAAAGTCCACAAATCAATCATCCCTACATAAATTAAATCACATTCAATACTTCATAAATACACAAAACATCACAGCTAGAAAAAAAAAAATTACCACCAGCAAATTCCGGCACTGCAACCTAGATCTACAGCCCCCCCTCTCCCCCCCCCCCCCCCCACACACGCACAAACCAACTCATAAACACCGTGCCGTAATGACATTCACACACCACAACACCTTTACGTCGAAGCAGACGGGCGGAATCAGACGCTTCCATTGACCCCTCCTTCTACTCTGTAGATGAATATCGTAACAGAGACTGATAGACCAGCTTAGGTAAAAATTCTGCTATATTTCTGTTTTGACAGCACTTGGTTGCAACAGTCAAGATCGGGTATTATGTGTACGATAAATTTATTAAAAGTACGTAACTGTGTTTTATTCTGTCAGTGTACCAATTCTATAAATATTAGCAGTTACTGTGATATACTCACATATTTTGACAATCTCCTGACAAATGATGAGGATAATAATTATTATTATATTCCACTGCATTATGTTATACTTTCTGACATGTTATTTGTCATTCGCGTTGGCCAGCGGCTATTTCCGTAGCAGTACGAAAATATTTGTTCGCTCCAGTTACTATCCTCTCTGGAAATATCACCAGGAACTACGACCTTTAACTGGAGTCACCGAGTCAGGAACGTCTAGACACACAGTTATTCCGTTACCAGCTTCCAGGTTATCTGTGGTGGTAGCCCGATAACTACCAGAGAACTAGAACTACGAGCCAATAACGATAACTGCCAGAGGAGAATACCGGTCTCTGACAGTTATTTCCATAGTCGCTCGAATTCCTTAGTAATTTTCCTTGTACTACCCGTCCAAGCTAAATTAACACGTAAGGCGGTGGCTTAAGGGAACGACCGTACTTGTTAATGCCTGTACTGCAGCTCCTATCAGCCACGGCTCGGACATTAACTTTATTTAATTGTTTATGCTAAAAGTAACGAAGGCCCACGAAATAGTACACAGTTCTTATCAACAGATGGCGCGCAGTCTCAGTTATTCCCATGGTCTATAGAACGCCTTCCAAATGCGCAGTACGATCTTCGGTCAACAGATGGCGCGAGGCACTGTTGACACTAAACAGTTATTGAAATAACAGCCAGAATCAGAGGAACGGTTATCACAGTAACGGTTACTTCTCAGTAACCGGTTATTTCTATCAGTTACGTTATTTTTTGCCACCTCTATTGCCTGCACTGTCCGCGGCGGCCGCTGCTCTGGCTGGTATTGCCAGCTGGCGTGGCGGCTACCACTGCTTCCGCTACGGCAGTTACTTTGTTCGCGCCCGGGCCCTGGCCCGTCAGAATTCCCGCGTAGCTTGCTGCCTGCTCAGTTATGTAGTCGGCGTTTTCATGTGGCAGCTGAGCCACTCTTTCATTTCTCGGACAGCTGCTCTACATGTGTTCTGTCGAGCTGCAAATTGAACACTTCGGTAGTTGCCCGCTATAGTGGACGACTTCTGTGTATCCCCCTGTAACAATGAAGGATGGCACGTGTTTCGTTAGGACCACCCTGACGAACCTAACATTCGAGTCCACCTTGTATCAGTGCCCGGCACCCCAGAAGTCTCTCGTTACAGAGAGAACTTCTCCATACAACTTGAGGCAGCGTGCTACTTCCTCGTTCGGCACCTCGAAGGGGAGGTTGTACACTTTCATGTTTCTCACGCCGTGTCCGGCGTATGTGATTTTCACCTCTCACACGACTGTTCCAGTGTTTGAACTTCCTAATACCCCCGCTTACATTGATGAGCGTCTCACATCTCACGTGGGCTTTCAGATTCAAAAAGAGGTTGAGCAGCGTAAAATACAGCTGCAGCCCTTCTATTTCGTCCTCTTGTATTTGTAGTTCGTTAAACATCCACTTCTCAATATCGAAGGAGGACGGACTCTCGTACCCACGATCGAATGCGCACTATTGTCATGATTTTCGTTGAGAACACACCAAAGCGCTGTACACGCATAGATGATCGCCGACGGCAAAACAGCTACGGCTGGCGCGGTACGGGAGCCGTTAGTTGGCGAGCGTGAGCGCCGTGCGGTGGAAAGCTCCTGGAGCTTTGTCGTTGGCGCAGGTTTTGAGGACGGCTCTGACTTCGTCCTCTGACATGGCCTCGGTCAGCGGTGCGCCATCTGCGTTGTCCAACTGTCTGCGCGTTTCTTCTAATATTTTTGCTGAATCTGTGTCGTCTGGTGCATCGCTCTTAACTTCGGTGATCGGACGAGAACCGGTGTATTCAACATGGTATGGCCGTTGGCGCCCTTATACTGTAGCCGCACGACAGAAGACGCCTTTGCCTCTTCTCCCAACACACGTAATCGCAGTTTTCGGTGACACATTTGACGCAAAGCAGCACGTCCTTCCGCAACAGCTGGATGGAGCCTCGAAGGCGGCGCGGAGTGCGCGTCCGGCGTCTGCCGAACTGGCGGGCGCGCCGCCACTTGCGTGAGACACGCGGCTGCTCGGTGCGCCGCCCGTCATTCGTTTCTCTTGGTGCGTGCGACACTCGCGGGCGACGCATCTTGTTTCCGGTATCCGGCGGAGGGCTTGCGCGCGGCCGGGCGGCGGGTGGCCTGTAAGGGTGTAGCAGTGTCCTGCTGGAGAGCGCCCCCTGCAGCTTCCTCACCGGCGCGCCTCCACATATTTGCGTGATCTGTGCAGTGCATTCGCACCTGTCCCCTTCCGTCCCGACTTGTCCCGACTTTGCTCGACTGCCGCTCGCTGCCACTCGGGTGTTCGCCTAAGCACCCATCTCTTCTAGCGATGAAAGACAGGTTTTTGTTTACAAATGTGCAGATGTACACTGTTACGAAAGACTAAGCCCTGACGTGTTTCAGAACATAACTGTCGATTCATACTATTTTGTCATTTTCGGAGACTTTTTGGAAATTTTATTTGGCACACTCTTCTTCAAACTGAGTTCATTAATATCTTATGTTTATTATAGTAGTTTAAGATTGTTACAGAAGCATCTTTGTCACATCAGTAACGTAGCGTGAAAAGAGGGCTGTCCTCTATATCGATGCCATTTCTCACCATTATCGCAGTTCCAGTTCTCGTTTCTGCGTCTATGTTCGTGAAGACGTCGAATCGCCGTACTTGTTCTAGATCGGTGGTGAGAACTTCCTGTAGCATTGCTACATCGGCAGCTCGGTGCTGCAGGAACTCAGTGAGGGCATCTATCTTGACAACCGAATTCATGTTGTTTAAATTGCACGTAATGACTTTATAGCCAGAGCGTTCCTGCATTTAAGCGGTATGTGTTTGCTGTGGGCAGTCTGGCTGGAGGACAACATACTCTGGTTCTGTGTTTTGTTTGCCCGCGTTCGCGGGCTGTGTGTCCAACGCTTCCCCGTCGGAGGTCAGCATCCTCTCGTCGTTCGAGCCGTTGCTGTGGCTTCGCCGTCTGTTGCATCGCCTTTTAGCTTTCGACGACCATTGCGACTTGTCACTCGACTCTTTCGGGTCGTCGTCTGTTTGTTTTTGGATGCGAGCGAGTTTTTTCACCTGCTTCTTGATGGCGATCTCGCGCGCCTCGGTGTACGTGGTGGGCGCTGGGCCCGGCTGCAGGCGTCAGTGAATGACAGGAACAGCTGACGGCTGGGCGGGCGCGGCGGCGCGCGTCACCTTCACCCGCCGGCTGGTGGGGGAGGGGGTGGCCGCCGGTTAGGCCTCCATTGAGCTTTCGTTGTGCGAGTCAGAGGTGAGGTGCCGCTTCTTGCCTGCTAGAGGTGGGCCAAACGGTTATTCTGGAGCAACTGTGATCACAGTTCCAGTTATTCTTTGATAACCGTTATCGTTAACCGTTATTAATAACTGCCAAGTTATTTTTCGCTAGCGAATACTCCGACAGTTAAATAACGACATAGTTGGAATCCATCAGTTTAGTTATCAGTATAACTGCGAGTAGTGTGAAATAGCAGGAATGTCGTATGAATCGTGTCATAACCTTAGCTTATTAACTCCGGGTACATTTTAGTTGATGTTAGAACGATTATTAGTGTTTCATATTATATGTTTGTAGGTTATCGGTCGCTATTAGAAATATTATCTTCGCAGCTGCGACAGAAAGTACGCGGAACTTCGCCAAAGCACTGTTTAAGTAAAATGTTAACAACGTGCGTTTTTAAGTATGAAGTAATATGTAAACTGAGTACTGTATGTTAAATTCGATGCTTAATTTCTTGTGCTACTCACATAATAGAATAAAGTGTACAGCCTTGTAATACAACAAAAAATATACGTAATGTGACAGATTCGTTTACTCCTGTGCTGTAAAAGCTAGTGCTATTGGGGAAAGTGTGAGTACGCTAATCCAAGTTTTACGTCAGATTTGCAAACTGCTCGATTTCTCCAGCGACAGCATGTTTATAACATACGAAGACATGCAGATCGAAAAGGTTGACAGTGTTACATTTCTGGGACTAGAACTCGATAATAAATTCAGTTGGGAAGGCCATACCACATTTTTTCATTCTTTTATTTCATAAGGGAGCATATTCGGTGGTAACTTATCAAACATAGCAAAAGTTTTTCGCATGTAAAAGCGTGTAATAAAAATAGTTTGTGGTATCAATTCAAGAACATCATGTAGGAACCTGTTCAAGGAACTTTGTATTCTAACCACTGCTTCCTAGTATATTTATTCCTTAATGAAATTTGTTACAAGTATTTCCAACCAATAGCTTAATACATATCAGTACTAGAAATGGGAACAGCAATCTACATAAAGACCTAAAATTACTTACCTTGGTCCAAAAGGGGTCCAATATTCAGGAACATGCATTTTCAATAAACTGCCAGCAAGTCAGCAACCATTAAAAACTTGGTTTCAGATAAGGCACGGTTTACAGTGTGTTTGAAAGACTATTTAATACAGAAGTGTCTGATTCCACCCGTCATCAATATGCCGGAAATGGCTATTTCAAGTGTCTATGACGTCACTACATACACATGGCAACAAACACGAAGATACATATAAATAATACAATAACATTTCCCACCAAAAATACAATCAAACCAATGGGACAACTGCGGGAAGTTGGGGGTTTTTCGGGTGAGGACAAGCTAGTAAAAAAAAAAAAAAGAAACACACACCATGATCCCAAAACACAAAATGAAGAACAAAAAGAAAAAAATTACAGCATTCTGCTACACCAACAAAAATCTGCAGGAATCGGACACTTCACGTGAACAATATAGGTCAACTATAGGTGACCATACCAAAACACCAATACCCACAACTAAAAGTACGAAAATTGGAATCAGACATTTCCCTTGACCTACATAGGTCAACCTCAGATGACGATACTAAAACATCAACACACACAACTATGAAAATGGGAATCGGTCATTTCCGGTGACCTATATAGGTCCACCACAGCTACTGATGCCAAAAAAACCAACACCTACAACTGCGAAAAATAAAACCACAATCCCAAAAGTCCACAAATCAATCATCCCTACATAAATTAAATCACATTCAATACTTCATAAATACACAAAACATCACAGCTAGAAAAAAAAAAATTACCACCAGCAAATTCCGGCACTGCAACCTAGATCTACAGCCCCCCCTCTCCCCCCCCCCCCCCCCACACACGCACAAACCAACTCATAAACACCGTGCCGTAATGACATTCACACACCACAACACCTTTACGTCGAAGCAGACGGGCGGAATCAGACGCTTCCATTGACCCCTCCTTCTACTCTGTAGATGAATATCGTAACAGAGACTGATAGACCAGCTTAGGTAAAAATTCTGCTATATTTCTGTTTTGACAGCACTTGGTTGCAACAGTCAAGATCGGGTATTATGTGTACGATAAATTTATTAAAAGTACGTAACTGTGTTTTATTCTGTCAGTGTACCAATTCTATAAATATTAGCAGTTACTGTGATATACTCACATATTTTGACAATCTCCTGACAAATGATGAGGATAATAATTATTATTATATTCCACTGCATTATGTTATACTTTCTGACATGTTATTTGTCATTCGCGTTGGCCAGCGGCTATTTCCGTAGCAGTACGAAAATATTTGTTCGCTCCAGTTACTATCCTCTCTGGAAATATCACCAGGAACTACGACCTTTAACTGGAGTCACCGAGTCAGGAACGTCTAGACACACAGTTATTCCGTTACCAGCTTCCAGGTTATCTGTGGTGGTAGCCCGATAACTACCAGAGAACTAGAACTACGAGCCAATAACGATAACTGCCAGAGGAGAATACCGGTCTCTGACAGTTATTTCCATAGTCGCTCGAATTCCTTAGTAATTTTCCTTGTACTACCCGTCCAAGCTAAATTAACACGTAAGGCGGTGGCTTAAGGGAACGACCGTACTTGTTAATGCCTGTACTGCAGCTCCTATCAGCCACGGCTCGGACATTAACTTTATTTAATTGTTTATGCTAAAAGTAACGAAGGCCCACGAAATAGTACACAGTTCTTATCAACAGATGGCGCGCAGTCTCAGTTATTCCCATGGTCTATAGAACGCCTTCCAAATGCGCAGTACGATCTTCGGTCAACAGATGGCGCGAGGCACTGTTGACACTAAACAGTTATTGAAATAACAGCCAGAATCAGAGGAACGGTTATCACAGTAACGGTTACTTCTCAGTAACCGGTTATTTCTATCAGTTACGTTATTTTTTGCCACCTCTATTGCCTGCACTGTCCGCGGCGGCCGCTGCTCTGGCTGGTATTGCCAGCTGGCGTGGCGGCTACCACTGCTTCCGCTACGGCAGTTACTTTGTTCGCGCCCGGGCCCTGGCCCGTCAGAATTCCCGCGTAGCTTGCTGCCTGCTCAGTTATGTAGTCGGCGTTTTCATGTGGCAGCTGAGCCACTCTTTCATTTCTCGGACAGCTGCTCTACATGTGTTCTGTCGAGCTGCAAATTGAACACTTCGGTAGTTGCCCGCTATAGTGGACGACTTCTGTGTATCCCCCTGTAACAATGAAGGATGGCACGTGTTTCGTTAGGACCACCCTGACGAACCTAACATTCGAGTCCACCTTGTATCAGTGCCCGGCACCCCAGAAGTCTCTCGTTACAGAGAGAACTTCTCCATACAACTTGAGGCAGCGTGCTACTTCCTCGTTCGGCACCTCGAAGGGGAGGTTGTACACTTTCATGTTTCTCACGCCGTGTCCGGCGTATGTGATTTTCACCTCTCACACGACTGTTCCAGTGTTTGAACTTCCTAATACCCCCGCTTACATTGATGAGCGTCTCACATCTCACGTGGGCTTTCAGATTCAAAAAGAGGTTGAGCAGCGTAAAATACAGCTGCAGCCCTTCTATTTCGTCCTCTTGTATTTGTAGTTCGTTAAACATCCACTTCTCAATATCGAAGGAGGACGGACTCTCGTACCCACGATCGAATGCGCACTATTGTCATGATTTTCGTTGAGAACACACCAAAGCGCTGTACACGCATAGATGATCGCCGACGGCAAAACAGCTACGGCTGGCGCGGTACGGGAGCCGTTAGTTGGCGAGCGTGAGCGCCGTGCGGTGGAAAGCTCCTGGAGCTTTGTCGTTGGCGCAGGTTTTGAGGACGGCTCTGACTTCGTCCTCTGACATGGCCTCGGTCAGCGGTGCGCCATCTGCGTTGTCCAACTGTCTGCGCGTTTCTTCTAATATTTTTGCTGAATCTGTGTCGTCTGGTGCATCGCTCTTAACTTCGGTGATCGGACGAGAACCGGTGTATTCAACATGGTATGGCCGTTGGCGCCCTTATACTGTAGCCGCACGACAGAAGACGCCTTTGCCTCTTCTCCCAACACACGTAATCGCAGTTTTCGGTGACACATTTGACGCAAAGCAGCACGTCCTTCCGCAACAGCTGGATGGAGCCTCGAAGGCGGCGCGGAGTGCGCGTCCGGCGTCTGCCGAACTGGCGGGCGCGCCGCCACTTGCGTGAGACACGCGGCTGCTCGGTGCGCCGCCCGTCATTCGTTTCTCTTGGTGCGTGCGACACTCGCGGGCGACGCATCTTGTTTCCGGTATCCGGCGGAGGGCTTGCGCGCGGCCGGGCGGCGGGTGGCCTGTAAGGGTGTAGCAGTGTCCTGCTGGAGAGCGCCCCCTGCAGCTTCCTCACCGGCGCGCCTCCACATATTTGCGTGATCTGTGCAGTGCATTCGCACCTGTCCCCTTCCGTCCCGACTTGTCCCGACTTTGCTCGACTGCCGCTCGCTGCACTCGGTGTTCGCCTAAGCACCCATCTCTTCTAGCGATGAAAGACAGGTTTTGTTTACAAATGTGCAGATGTACACTGTTACGAAAGACTAAGCCCTGACGTGTTTCAGAACATAACTGTCGATTCATACTATTTTGTCATTTTCGGAGACTTTTTGGAAATTTTATTTGGCACACTCTTCTTCAAACTGAGTTCATTAATATCTTATGTTTATATAGTAGTTTAAGATTGTTACAGAGCATCTTTGTCACATCAGTAACGTAGGTGAAAAGAGGGCTGTCCTCTATATCGATGCCATTTCCTCACCATATCGCAGTTCCAGTTCTCGTTTCTGCGTCTATGTTCGTGAAGACGTCAGAATCGCCGTACTTGTTCTAGATCGGTGGTGAGAACTTCCTGTAGCATTGCTACATCGGCAGCTCGGTGCTGCAGGAACTCAGTGAGGGCAACTATCTTGACAACCGAATTCATGTTGTTTAAATTGCACGTAATGACTTTAACTGCCAGAGCGTTCCTGCATTTAAGCGGTATGTGTTTGCTGTGGGCAGTCTGGCTGGAGGACAACATACTCTGGTTCTGTGTTTTGTTTGCCCGCGTTCGCGGGCTGTGTGTCCAACGCTTCCCGTCGGAGGTCAGCATCCTCTCGTCGTTCAGCCGTTGCTGTGGCTTCGCCGTCTGTTGCACTCGCCTTTTAGCTTTCGACGACCATTGCGACTTGTCACTCGACTCTTCGGGTCGTCGTCTGTTTGTTTTTGGATGCGAGCGAGTTTTTTCACCTGCTTCTTGATGGCGATCTCGCGCGCCTCGGTGTACGTGGTGGGCGCTGGGCCCGGCTGCAGGCGTCAGTGAATGACAGGAACAGCTGACGGCTGGGCGGGCGCGGCGGCGCGCGTCACCTTCACCCGCCGGCTGGTGGGGAGGGGTGCCGCCGGTTAGGCCTCCATTGAGCTTTCTGTTGCTGCTAGTCAGAGGTGAGGTGCCGCTTCTTGCCTGCTAGAGGTGGGCCAAACGGTTATTCTGGAGCAACTGTGATCACAGTTCCAGTTATTCTTTGATAACCGTTATCGTTAACCGTTATTAATAACTGCCAAGTATTTTTCGCTAGCGAATACTCCGACAGTTAAATAACGACATAGTTGGAATCCATCAGTTTAGTTATCAGATAACTGCGAGTAGTGTGAAATAGCAGGAATGTCGTATGAATCGTGTCATAACCTTAGCTTATTAACTCCGGGTACATTTTAGTTGATGTTAGAACGATTATTAGTGTTTCATATATATGTTTGTAGGTATCGGTCGCTATTAGAAATATTATCTTCGCAGCTGCGACAGAAAGTACGCGGACTTCGCCAAAGCACTGTTAAGTAAAATGTTAACAACGTGCGTTTTTAAGTATGAAGTAATATGTAAACTGAGTACTGTATGTTAAATTCGATGCTTAATTTCTTGTGCTACTCAC